>NC_139023.1:116644155-118011399 GCF_964662115.1 Mustela nivalis
CTGGTCCTGGAAGTCAGAGAGACCCACTCCAGCAGGCCTGTAAGGAAACAAGAATTCTGTGTAGCCAACCTCAAATGGAGGCCACGTGGCAAGGAACTGCAGACACCTTGTAGGAGCTGAGAGAAGTCTCCATCTGGTAGCCGGAAGAGAAACAGCTCCTTGACTCTACAGCTACAAGGAAATCAATTCTGCAGCAACCAGGGAGCGCCCGCAGAGAAGCCCCACGCTCAGGTGACCACCACAGCCCTTCTCCAGCACCTTGATTCCTGTCAGGCAAGCTCCACGTCTGGATCCCGAAGAATCCAGAAATGCTGCACCCATACATCTGAGCACAGAAATTGTGAGGTGACAAATACGCACTGCTTACATTCACTGACTTTCTGGTGATTCGTTACCCAGCAAGAGAAAACAAATACAGCCCCCAGTGAGGGATTCAAAATTGCCAAAGATCAACTTTGCAGGCAAGAATTCATTTCTATGCTACCCGAACCAGGACACACAAACCCTTTCACCCTGAAGAATCACTTTTCCTGAAACGTCAGGTGGGAGTTTTAGTGGGTAAGTACTTAGTCACTTGAATGTCGGAGCAGACGTAAATGCGCATAGATGTGCCAGAGATCTACTGTTTGCTCTTGTCCACGGCCTTCAGCCTTCCGCGTCCTCTGTGTGCCCCTTACCAGCTGACTTGCGGAGACCCCAGGCCCCCTTCCTGTGCTGCCATGCCCGTTGCTTTCCCCCATCAGAGGTGCAGGCTGGAGATGGGTGATAGGACATTTATGTCCCGGATACCCCTCCTGGAGTGCTTTGTGTTGTCTGCATCCTGTTGCACAAAGCCAGAACCCCTACTGGGCACATTTTCCCACTACGCTGGGTTGTGGTTACTCCACCTTTCCTGGTCTCTGCAGGCCTCTGAGTGACATTCATGACCCCAACCTGTCACTGGACCTGTGGTACTACTTTATGATTGCCCTAAAACCTACCTACACCTTTATATACAAGCTCTTTATAAAATTCTTCTCAGTTACCCAGTTTGAAAATGCCAGGTGTTTCCTACCAGAATGCGATTAATACAGGAGTCAAAGGACACATTCACCATTTTTATTTTTATTATGTTTTTTATCATGAAAAAAACCTGTATTTGGATTTAGCCAGCTGGACTCAGCTTAGATGATCCCAATTTTGTTGGCAACATCCAAAGCATCATAGTCAGGGGCCAGCCAAACGTATGCCTTCTTCTCTCCATCAGGCCTAGGCCTGATCAAGGTGTTGACCTTGGCTACACTAATGTCATAGAGCTTCTTCACAGCCTGTTTGATCTGGTGCCTGTTGGCCTTGACATCCACAATGAACACAAGTGTGTTGTTGTCTTCTCTTTTCTTCATGGCTGACTCAGTGGTCAGGGGGACCTTGATGATGGCATAGTGATGAAGCTTATTTCTCCTGGGGGCGCTTTTTCGAGGGTATTTGGGCTGCCTTTGGAGACGCAGAGTCTTGGGTCGTCCGAACGTAGGTGATGTGCGGATCTTCTTTTTTTTGTAACTGTGGACTCTTCAGCACCGCTTTCTTGGCCTTCAAAGCCTTTGCCTTGGCTTCGGCTTTGGGAGGGGCAGGGGCTTCCTTCTTAGCTTTCCGCGCCATCTTTGTAAAAGGGATTTACAGGTGGGCACCTGGGTGGCTCAGTGGGTTAAAGCCTCTGCCTTTGGCTCAGGTCATGATCTCAGGGTCCTGGGATCCAGCCTCGCATAGGGCTCTCTTCTCAGCAAGGAGCCTGCTTCCTCCTCCTCTCTCTCTCTCTCTCTCTCTGCGTGCCTCTCTGCCTACTTGTGATTCCTCTGTCTCTCTGTGTCAAATAAATAAACATTCACCATTTTTAAATGATAAAACATGAGATTTCAGATAAATTTCTCTCTTTGGGTAGGCTTCTTGCTATGCCCCTTCAGCTTCGGGTATTACTGATTTATTACTCTCACTACCTTCAGAGATGGTACTCTAATCTGAAAAACATTTCCTGGTTAAATAATATGGATCATAGGCATATAGTATTTTCTTTACTGTATGATACAGTGTCATTTTTCAATAGAAGAGAAGCCTTCTGGTATGAAATAGGCTGGGATAGGTTTTATAAAATGTCTCCAGGTCCTAGTATTTATCTCAAGGTTTTTAGGATAAACATTTGAAGATATTATAGACTCAATTTCCCCACTCACAAAATAGGATAGTTAGAATTATTTGGCCGTTACTCACAATTAAATTTGTATATAAATGATTATACCTTTGCATTCTAGACTGTTTCTATCAATAATAATAACTAAGGTATATTGTTTCCTATATAGTAGTCATTATTCTAAGTTTCTTATATACACTATCTACTGCTCTTTACAGTATCCCTATGATGTCAACATTACTATTTACCTTTCCATTTTACACATGAAAGCTGAAGTGCAGAGAGGTTAATTACATATAGCTAGTTAGTGGTGGCAGCATGACCCAAGGCCATTCAAGCCCGGTGTCATCATCTATTTACCTAACTAGTTCACTATGGCTGCTTTACTGTACATGACATGCTAATGACAGGATATGGGATACTACTTCAATAAAGCTTAATGGTTTTCTCATTGCGACCTAACTCATTCTTCCATTAGGCCTTAGGAAGTTTTTTTAACTCTGCTACTGGAAAATTTTTTGCTGCATCACAAATAAAGTAACAAATCTTCCCACATCAAGGGCAAAGTATTAAAAAAGGGAAACAATTACTTCTAGAAGAAAACGATTTACTCAAATATATCTCCTCTAAATAGTATAATGGGAGGAAGGAAGGGAAAATAAGTTATGTTATCAAAGTATCTATTTTCTTTTTTTTAAAGATTTTATTTATTGAGAGAGAGAGAGAAAAAAAGAGAGACAGCATGAGCAGAGTGAGGGACAGAGGGAGAGAGAGAGAAGCAGAATTCCCCGCTGAGCAGGGAACCCAACTCTGGACTCAGTCCCAGGATCCTGGGATCAGGACCCAAGCTAAAGGCAGACACTTAATCGACTGAGCCACCCAGGTGTCCCAAAATACCCATTTTCTTTTCAAATCTCATATTCACAACAACAACAATTAATTGTACACCAAGGCTGCAAAAAAAATAAGAATACTTACTGAAACTAGAAAATTGCTTATCCTTTTCAGGGGACAAAAAAAAGATCTCAGTGTATGAAGGCATTATTTTATATCACCTGAAGTACTGTTGTACAAATTAACTAAAAGCTGTTTCTGGGCGCCTGGGTGGCTCAGTGGGTTAAGCCGCTGCCTTCGGCTCAGGTCATGATCTCAGGGTCCTGGGATCGAGGCCCGCATCGGGCTCTCTGCTCAGCAGGGAGCCTGCTTCCCTCTCTCTCTCTCTCTCTGCCTGCCTCTCTGCCTACTTGTGATCTCTGTCTGTCAAATAAATAAATAAAATCTTTAAAAAAAAAAAAAAAAAAAAAGCTGTTTCTTATTTGGGGGGCGTTTGTTTGTTTTACTAGACAGTATTCTTAATTGTTGGGTTCTGCAAAACGCTCTGCAATGCTTCATCATTTTCACTATTTTAGTAATAATATACGTATTAACCTAAACATTTATGGAGGGTTATAAAGATAGTACTTTGCAAATTACCTTATTAGGACTGTCTACATCTACCACAGGTTATTAAGCTGTTTCACAGAGGGAAAATGTGAGGTTCATATAGAGGAAATGTTTACCCATAAACAGAATTATATGTCACAGACGATGAATATTATTTGCTTTGTTAATGAGCCTGTGATTTGATATTCTCAAGTTCAAAACTTAATAATATACTATATTATATATACCATTCTGGAAGTGAAAATTTTCACTTTATTATGGAGTCCTATGTTTCCTTATTGATCTTTGCTCTAGTTTTTCTATTCATTATTGAAAGTGGGGTATTGATGTTTCTAAATATTATTATGGAACTATCAGTTTTACCATTTTTCTTCATATATTTTGGACTGCTTTATTATACACATATACATTTATTATTATTATATCTTCCTGATGAATTTTTCAATTTCTCAGTATATAATGTCCTTCTTTATCACTTTAATTTTTTTGAAGTATAGTTAACACATAATTAGTCTCAGGTGTACCACACAGTAATTCTACAAGTTTGTATGTTCTGCTTTGTTCACACGTGGGGCTACCATCTGTCACCATGTAACAGTATTACCTACCATACCATTGACTAAATCCCCAATGCTTGTACCTCTCATCTCCATGACTTACACATTCCATAACTGGAAGGCTGTACCTCCCACTACCTTTTACCCATTTTGCCCATCCCACCTTCTACCCTCTGGCAACCACTAGTTTATTCTCTGTGTTTATGGGTCTCCTTCTACTTTTTTTATTTGGTGTGTTTTGTTTTGTTTAGATTCCACAAGTAAGTGAAATCATAGAGTATTTGCCCTTTCTCTGTCCCACTTATTTCACTTGGCATAATACCCTGTAGATCCATTCATGTTGTCACAAGTGACAAGACTTCACTCTTTTTTATGGCTGAGTAGTAGTCGATTGTATATATACACCACATCTTCTTTATCCTTTTATCTCAATGGACATTTAGGTTGATTCCACACATTGGCTATTGTAAATAATGCTGCAATGAACATTAAGGTGCAAATATCTCTTTGAACTGGTGTTTTCATTTGCTTCAGTTAAATACCCAGAAGTGGAATTGCTGGATCATATGGTATTTCTATTTTTAATTTTGGGGGGGAACCTCAATACTGGTAGCACCAATCAACATTCCCAGCAATGGCATACAACGTTTCCTTTTCTTTAATGTTCTAGCCCACTCCCGTCATTTTTTGTCTTTTTGATTAGTCAGTCTGATCAATGTGAGGTGATATCTCATTGTGGTTTTGATTTGTTTTCCAAGACGATTAGTGAAACTGATCATCTTTTCATGTCCCTAGGCCATCCATGTGTGATCTTTGGGAAAATGTCTGTTCAAACCCTTGTATTTATTGTTTTGGTTTTTTATTTTTTATTTTTGTTGTTGTTGTTTTAATTTTTTTAAATTTTTTATGGGGTGGTTTGGATTTTTTTTTTAATTGTGTGAGTTTTTTTATATACTTTAGATATTAACCCCTTCTTGGATGTATGATTTGCAAATATCTTCTCCCATTCAATAGATTGTCTTTTCATTTTGTTGACAGTTGCTATTTTTGTGCAAAAACTTTTTACTTTGTAAACACCATATAATCCCATTTATTTATTTTAGCTTTTGCTGCCCTTGCCTGAGGAGATTGAGCCAAAAAAATATTATTCAGTCTACATTGTCAGAGTTTACTGCCTGTTTTCTTCTAGAAGTTTTATGGTTTCAGGTCTTATATTCAAGTCCTTATCTATTTTGAATTTAATTTTGTGTATGGTGTAAGATAGTGATCCAGTTTCATTTTTTTTTTTTTTTTAAGATTTTATCTATTTGAGATAGAGTGAGAGAGAGTGCAAAAGCTGGGGGAGGGGGGTAGAAGGAGAGGAAGAAACAGGTTTTCCCCTAAGTAGGGAGGCTGATGCAGGGCCTGATCCTGGGACCCTGGGATCATGACCAATGCTGAAGGCAGACATTTAACCAGCTGAGCCACCCAGTCACCTCTCCAGTTTTATTCTTTAGCATGTAACTGTCCAGTTTTCCCACCACAACTTATTGAACAACCCTCTTTTCTCCATTGTATTTTCTTGCCTACTTTGTCATAGATTAATTGACCATTTATGCATGGGTTTATTTCCAGGCTCTCTATTCCATTCATTCAAGTATCTGCTTTCCTACTAGGAGCCTACTATAGCTATACTATAGCTTTGTAGTATAGTCTGAATTCAGGGAGCTTGATACATCCAGCTTTGTTCTTTCTCAAGATTGCTTTGGCTATTTAGGGACATCTGTGGTTCCATAGAAATTTTAGGGTTCTTTTTTCTAGTTCTGTGAAAAATATCATTGGTATTTTGATGGGAATTGCATTGAACATGTAGGTTGCTTTGGGTAGGAAGGACACGTTAGCAATATTTTTCCAATCTATGAGCATGGTTTATGTTTCCATTTATTCGTGTCATTTCACTTTCTTTCATTAATGTCTTAGAGTTTTCAGAGTACAAGTCTTTTACCTCCTTGGTTAAGTTTATTCCTAGGTATTTTACTCTTTTTGATGCAGTTATAAATGTTTTTTTCCCTTGATTTCTTTCCTGATACCTTATTATTAGTGTACAGAAATGCAAGGAATTTGTTTTGCATCCTATAACTTTACTGAATTCATTTATTAGATTTAACACTTTTTTGGTAGAATCTTTAGGGTATTCTAAATATAATATCATGCCATCTGCAAATAGCAACAGTTTTACTTCTTTCTTTTCAATTTGGATCCATTTTATTTATTTTTCCTGTCTAATTTCTGTGGCAAGGATTTTCTAATACTATGTTGAATAAAAGTGGCAAGAGTGGGATCCTTGTCTTTATCCTTTGTTTGGCTAATGTGATGTGTCACACTGATTAATATGCAGATGTTGAAATATCCTTGCATCCCTGGAATAAATCCTACTTGATCATGATGAATGACCCTTTTAATCTGTTTTTGAATAGAATTCGCTAATTTTTTGTTGAGGATTTCTGCAGCTATGTTCATCAGTGCAAATACTGGCCTATAATTTTCTTTTTTGTGTGGTACCTTCCTCTGGTTTTGGTATCATCTTGTTTGGGACTCTCTGTGCTTCCTGGACCTGGATGTCTGTCTTCTTCTTCAGATTAGGGAAGTTTCAGTCTATTACTTATTCAAATAAGTTTTCTCCTTCTTTTTCCATCTCTTCTCCTTCTGGGACTTCTATTATGAGAATGTTAGTATACTTATTAATGTTTTTCTAGAAATCCCTTAAGCTATCCTCACTTTATTATTTTTCTCATTGCTGTTCTGACTGGGTGATTTTTACTATCCTGTCTTCCAGAATCATGGATTTATTCTTTTGTTCATCTAATCTGCTATTGATTCTCTCTAGTGTGTTTTTCATTTATTTATTCTATTCTTCTAATCTTCTGATTGGTTCTTTTCAATATTTTCTATTTCTTTGTTGAAGTTCTCACTGTGTTCCTCCATTTGCCTCCCAAGTCCAGTGAGCATCTTTGTGATTATTAACTTTGAACGACTTAATCAAGTAAATTACTTCTCTCCATTTTATTATGATCTTTTTCTGGGATTTTATCTTGTTCTTTTGCTTAGAACATATTCCTTTGTCTCCTCATAATGTTTGACTTTCTGCATTTGTTTCTATGAATTGGGCAGAATAACCAGCTCTCCAAGTCTTGAAGGAGTGGACTTCTATAGGCTCATCCCCTGTGTAGCCTGCATGAGCCTGGCATCTTTGGCAAGGCAACTGGAACTGCAGTGGGCACAGGTCAGGGGGTCCCCAGGCATGCTGTACAGGTCCTACCCTGGCAGGGTGGCTGGAGCCAAAAAAGATGTGGCTTGGAGAGAATCTAGAACCCACTAGAACCCACTACCACTGCCTTGGTGGGACAACTGGGTCCAGAGCACATATAGACTGAACGTGTCCCAAGGCATGCTACTTCAGTGGTGCTCTGATGGGAGGGCTGGAGCTAGAGTGAGCCTGGGCAGGGTGGACTAGGGCACATGTGCTATCAAGGTGAAGGGGGAACTAAAAATGGTGTTTACCAGCACCTCCAAGCCCAGAGAGAAATCTAACAGTGTTCCATCCATTCAGCAGGTACCTAGGGTTAATGAATGGTTTTCCTTCACTTATAACCTAGCTGCCCTTTAGACTGCTGTTTTTTCCAGTGTGCCTCAGGCAGGCAAGTCTATGTGTGGGCCCATCAGTGATATCCCTCCCTACTACATGTTGTAGCATTAGGGTTGCAGTTCTAATCATTACCTTGTCTCCATCTCTTCTGCTTTTCATGTGGGCCCTCTGTTGTTTGTCATGCAGAAGCTGTTGAATCAGCCTTTGGTTCTTTCTAAGAAGGACTTGCTCCATATGGAGGTGTAGATTTAGTGTGTCTGTGGGAGGAGGTGAGTGCATGGTCTTCCTACACCACCGTCCTGAATCTGCTTCCCTGAAAGTTATTCTTATCTCTTGTAGAAATGGGATTGCTAGGGTGCCTGGGTGACTCAATGGGTTAAAGCCTCTGCCTTTGGCTCAGGTCATGGTCTCAGGGTCCTAGGATCAAGCCCCACATCGGGCCCTCTGCTCAGCGGGGAGCCTGCTTCCTCCTCTCTCCCTGCCTGCCTCTCTGACTACTTGTAATCTCTGTCTTTCAAATAAATAAATAAAATCTTTAAAAAAAAAAAAAAAGAAAGAAAAGAAATGAGATTGCTTTCTACCCTCAATATTTTTTAATAATTAATTATAAAATTTTTATGAACTTTATAAGTGTAACTCATAAAATATATGAACAAGCTTTGAGCATATTTTAAGAAAATTTAAAAATGATTACAAGTTATAAATTTTTTAATTATAACTTCCTTTATGAAAGAACTAAAGCTTGGTGTAAATTTTCCCCCTTTAAGGTGAAATGCTCATCTAAAGATACTAATCCTCATAATATTGGCCAGATATATGGACTGAGATACTTAAAGTCATTCTGAATTTATATGTAATGTAATCATTTACTTTTGAGAAGGTTTTAGATTTATCTTCTAAGGAGTTACATCGTAATAAAACATGTTTGTGGATAAAGAAGAAAAGGAAGCACAGACACAGTATATTTATACTTCTTCTCAGAAAAATAATAGAAATTCTAGAAAAATAAGCACAGACACAGATGACTAGGCATATAAATTCTCAATTTATCTGCTTTTTTATCTGTAAAAGCAGAAACAGATTATATCTACTTCTGAGAATTTTACAGGACATACCAACTCTGCCTCTAATTGGGAGAGGTTAAATGTCAAACGGAATCTTAATCTAAGAACCTAAAATAGATTTAAGCAAAATGACATCAAAAGAACCACACTTTCATTCAGTAGACATAAATTAAGCATCCACACCAAGCACATATGTGACATGCAGGTGTTAGAAACATGAATGATCCACAGATCTTACCGTTCAGGGGTTCCCAGATAGGAAAACCATAAAACACTCAGTATATATAAATCAGCAACAACAAACCAACACACACACAAAAGCAATTATCAGTTACTACAGGAGCTCAGAAGATGAACTGCTAACCCCTGCTTATAGAGTTCAGTCAAGAAGATAAAAAATAAAAACAGGAAAAGACAGTGGATAAAATGTTAGACTGTGTATTTACCTTACAGGTGTGTATAGAATATCATGTATTACAATGTTACATATTATTTGCCACTAGATATGTAATATATCACCATATTGATAAATTTTAATGTACTTTTTTTAGTCACACATTAATTGGTGAGATCTAATAGTTTTAGGTGATAGTACCACAAGAAATTATTGTATGAACACTGAAAAGAAAAATAGTATCACATATATTGTATAAAATGTGTATATATAAAATTTGAAGTAGCAATGCATGATGACTTATGACATGAAGAGATAGATGAAACTTCATTATGCAAAGCTCCTAAATTATGTTTGGAAGCAGTAGTTGAGGAAGACTTATCTGGCCCAAAATCATATCTAAGTATTTCCTTTTTTATTTTTTTTTCCTGTATATATATATGGTACCTATCGTTTTCTTCCACTTTTACCTGTTCTGTTTGAGATCTCTGGAACACAAGTATAACAATGAATGCCAATGTCAGTACAGGATTACAAAAATGACCTACCAGTGTTTATTAATACAAAAACAATAAATCACATGATATTCTTGAGTGAAGAAACCATGCAGGTCAGCACAAAATTGGTGTGAAACAGAAATGTTTACTTCGCATTGTGCTCAACTTTAGGGTTCTCTAATATAATTTACCCCAAGGTGCTCAGTATGCCCATTAGGAATTACAGGACATGCTCAGTATGCCAGCTGTCCACACACAGCCATCAAGAATATGGTATGTGAAGATTTACGGCAGGAGCAATTTAATGACTACGCTCATGTACTAAAAGACACCAGTGCATGTCAACAGCCCGTTCAGATGACAGGGCTTCTCACTATCTATGTCTTTCTTGTTGATGACCCTCAAAACTGGGAGTTTCCAAGAAGCAACAGGAATAAATAAAAAATTATGCCATTAATTGAAAACTCTCTAACACGTTCTTTCAAGTTCTTGAGAGACATCACAGTTGTTTTCTGACCCTGAACTACATGGTCATTATTTGCACAATCCTATTCATGATGCTTATCTCATGTGTTTCACATTTTAGTCACTGAGAAAGACAAGGTTACTGTAGCCTGGGTTTTCTTTCTCAGTCTTTATTTCTGCTCTTGGGATATTGAAGATTCTTCAAAATGAAAATTCTCTCAGTTTAATTTAAAAAGGCTAGTGAGGAGCAAACCTTCTCTTCTCACTATTTGACTAATTTGTAGATTTCTGAGAGTTTTTGCCCTCATAATATGAATAGGATTAATACCAAAGTCCTTTGAGCTCCTATGCTACCTACAGTATAAATTGGCTCCCCCAAAATATTGGAGATTTTAGCTATTATTACCACTCCTCTCTCAATACCCCTATACCCAGGCACACAACTCCTATATTCTTCCAGAAGAGAGAGAGAGAGAGAGAAATTGCATCCTTTTTATGATTTAGGATTAGAAATCACATAACATCCCTTTTGAGATAATCCATTAATCGAGGTGGTCGTAAACAAACCCTGCTCAGATTCAAGGAGAGAAGGGAGCATAAACCCCATGGAGAGTAGTGCCAACCACTTTGTAAGAAAAACAGGAGACTGAATATAATCTAGAATCTGTCACACCCTCCATCCAAGGCATGGAGGGCCCAGTTCATAGAAATATAATGGCCTTTCTCTCCTACTCAAGGGTAGGAAAAATAGTCATATTCATCCTCTTACAAGAATAGACAAAATGTTTCCTCTAAAAAAATGTAAAATTGTATTACTTATAACCAGCTGGAGGTATAGAAACTTGTTTCTGCCAAATCCATTAATGGGGATCTTTAAACCAAGGTTAATGTTAGGAGTTATAAGGGTTAGGATATAGATTGTAGACTCAAGTTTCTAATTGGATTATTGTGATTCTGTGATTTATAAGGGATATATACAGTTCAGCCATGGACAACATGGGTTTGAACTGGTTGGATCCACTTACACATGCATTTTTTTCAATAAATACAGTATAATACTGAAACTTATTTTCTCTAATGAATTTTTAAATAGCATTTTTTTTCTCTGCCTATTTCTTTATTTCATGTAACATGCAGCATATGACTAATTGACAGTTTATCTTATCAGCAAACTTGGTCAAAAGTACACTATTGGTAGTTAATTTTCTGGGAAGTCAAAATTATACACAGATCGACATCCCCAGCCCCCAGTATTATACAGTGGTCAACTGTATTTTGTCTTCACCCTATTCCTGAGACACAGCTCCTAAAACCCTCAAAATTTCCTAAGGGATGAGAGATCTAAGGGTTTCTTTTTTATGTTTATGAGGACTTTCAGACCCAACTTGTAAGGCCAGGGGATCCAACCAAGTGATTAGAGAGTTGAAATTTTCAGTCCCACCCCCTGACCTCTTGAGAAGGAAGAGGGTCTAGAATTTGGATTAATCGTCAGTGGCCATTGATATAATCAATCATGCTTAAGTAATGAAGCCTTCATAAAAACCCAAAAGCACAGTTCAGAGAGCTTTCAGGTTGGTGAACACAGGAAGTTCCAAGGAGAGTCATACACTGGAAAAGGGAATGATATCTTCACCCTTTCCCCATACCTTTCTGTATATATCTCTAACATCTGGTTGTTCCTGAATTGTATCTTTTTATAATAAACTGGTGAAGTCGTAAGTAAAATGTTTCTCTCAGTTCTGTGAGCCACTCCAGCAAACTAATTAAACCCAAGGAGAGTATATTAGGAACCTCTGATCTGTAGCTAGTAGGTCAGAAGCACAGGTGACAAGCTGGACTTGTAATTTATAACTGAAAGGGGAAGGGAAGGGGCAGTCTTGTAGACTGAGCCCTCTAACCTGTGCGATCTGATGCTATCTGCAGATAGTGTCAGAATCAAGTTGAATTACAGAGCACTCAGCTGGAATCCCAGTTGCTTGGTGACATAGGGAACAGCCTCCATATGCGCACACAGGGGAATTGGGTGTAGAACCCTTGAGATATATTGACTTGGAACCAAGTTGTAATACCAGTAACTAGTAACTTTATATCTGTCCTGAAAGTATGGCAAGAAATGAGTAACATTTAAATGTACCTAGTTAAAAATGCAATAGTTAAGGCTTTAGGATAAACTGCTTGGCAGTTTATTGGGAGGTGAGTCTCTTGAATTAATTTCCCTTTAAAATCAGAAAAAAGTTTGAATAATTTGTCTAAAATACACACCAAATTCAAATAAGAGAAAGAAACAGCATTTAATTGAAATATTTTATGTAACATAGTGATCTAAGCCCTAATTATTGGTAAGAATAGCAAAAGTTCCATTTTCTTATTTTTAAGTAAAAGTTTTTTAACTTTTGTTAGTTGTAGAGTATGGACTTAGGTAAATTGTTGTAGGGAGGGAAAAGTAACATTCCCTCTACTTTTCTGAATTCTTAGCTGAGACCCCTTTAGTAGTAGACAGATCAACAAGAAAAAAAAAAGTTATTAACACACATACCTCATGTGTACATGGGAGAAGCCCAGGAGGAAATGAGTAACTCTCCAAGGTGACTTAAATTCAGATTTAAATATTGTTTTAATAAGAAAAGAAGAAGAGGGAAGTAGACTTTTTAGGGGAGAGTGAAGTTCCCTTAGAAGAAGAGATGGGAAATCTGATAGTTCATGAGAAAGCTCTTTTAGGAGTAGTATGGACTTCTCGCCTCTTCTCACATGATGAGACTCCTAAGAAGAGACCACTGAGTCCCTTTTGTAAGACCTGTCTTTAGGCAAACAAGGAGAGTCCTGAGAAAGCCTTTTCCTACATTTGCTGTTTTTCAAGGGCCTACAGTTCAAAATAATCAGTATCCTAAAAGTGACATATTTTGACAGAGCGTATTCTGCTACCTTTCATTATCAAGAATCACAAGCAAAGTACTTTTTTAAATAAGTGCCTTCTGGGTGTTTGAAGTCTTCAGCAGGTAGGGTGCTTCCCCCCTCATACATTTTTAAAGATCTGTTAAGTACTTACAAATCTCCACCTTCAAACATCTCTATATTTTTCTCCGTTGCAAGACACTTCCAGTTAAGCAACCATACCTTCAGTCAGGCCTTTGTCTAAAACGTACTGAAGTCTGAATGGACATATTCCAAGTAGAGAGCTGATCTGACTTGAAGGAGGGAAGCAAAAGGAGAATCCCAACAGGTGGACCCTCAGGTGGGCCCTCCACAAGACAATGTAGCTAGATTCTATCAAGATCCTCTTTGGAATTTGGGGACCCCAATAAACATCTTTTTCCCTCTCTACAAATTAGGGAAGACCCCACCCCCCTACATGAGAGGGAGCTATCCTTCACCCCATCCTGGGACTCCAGAGTCAGCTCAACTTGGAATAAAGCCAAGAGCAGCCTGAGAAAAAAGAGGCTGTGACTGCCCTCTGCTGGAAAGCCCTGCATGACCGGCCTCTCTGAGACTTGGTACCTCCCAGAGGCCAGCTCCCCACCACTCTCCCTCAGCCAACTAAACCCATAAATATTTCCTCTAGGCTAGTTGCTATTCTCTACTCTCCCTGTCCCAACTTGCCACCATGCCTGTTCTCCCAAGATCTGTACTTCTTAAGCAGCGCTAAGTAAGGAAACCTTGGAATTCCTGCTTTCCCCATTTACTAATCTCGATGACCTTCTGCCACAAGCCCGCTCCATCTCACCTTCCCCAGCCTCCATCCAAAACAACAGAATACTTCATCTTTACAGCTGAGTTGGGTGGAATGGGCTACCACCACCATATCTGACTGCTGGACAGTTTAGTAATTGCACTGTATGTTTGCTGAGTTACTTTCTTGTAACAGACAGCTATGGGCTATGGATATTAAAAAGGGTTAGAAGAAATAGTACAAGACAAACAAACAAACAAACAAACAAACAAAACAGCACTGAGTTAGAGAGTTGAGTTCTAATACTAGCTTTATCGTTGCCCTATTTATCCCTGTTCGAATGGAAGCTCTATCACTATTCCCAGTTTAAGGTCCTTAGACCCCCTAGAGATTCTAGAATGTAATAAAAAGATTTATGAACTCCAAGGGCCTATGCATGAATGACAATGCATATGCTAACTAAAACATTACAATTCTGAAGAACTTAATTGCAATGATCTAATTTTTAATAAAAAATATATAATTAAAATAATTTTATCCTAGATTAATACATGTGGTTATTTTTGTTTTAATTTGTGAATTATTATTTAAATAATTCAAAAGTCTTGGAGCCTCATCTATCTGTGGATTTAAATGACTGCATGTTGTCAATGAAGCCAAAAATTATTTGATTTGTCACACTCATCTGTATAGCTTTCAGCTACCTCCTTAATCACCTCTCTGTAGTTACTTCTGAGATTACCTGGGGAGTTCCACAAATGCCCACAAACCAGTGAAATCCTATTCTTATCCTCCTGTCAACTAGATGGTGTCTGCTGTCTGCAAATCTGTCTGAGATTGCAAATACCAACACCCCTGTTGCAAACTCTTCCTAGGGAAGCCTGCCAAGCTGGAGAGGTTGTCTCCTTGAATTGCTGACAAGCTCATATACCTTACAGATTTTACTGCACTTTGGCTAAGCAGATTCAGCACAGAAGGAGGGGAATGGCTTCTTTGTAGAATAGCTTAGATGGAGCTATGGACCCTTGCCAAGCTGAGAGCTAAGGAAGAGTCCCCATGCTTACCATAGTCTCTTAGGCCCTACCTCACCCCTTCTTCGTTCTCTGGAGAGGAGAAAGGGGAAAAAAATCTTTCTTCTCTCTAGACTCCGTTCACCCACACAAATTAGTTAATTCGCATCAAATCTCTTGGTGAACCGATTTACTCAATCGAGTCAGTAGAGGAAGAAGTAATTTAAAAAAAAAAATCTTGGTGGTGATAAAATTTGAGAATTCTGAGCTGGATAATGCTGAAGCCCCATTTCAGGACTTTCTTGATGGTACAGTCCTCCTGGCATCAATTTGTCCTCACCAGGAAGTGGGAGATTTCCTGATCCGGCTTTCCTGAAATACTTCTTGCCATTCACCATTTCTACCACTACCACCTCCCACCATCCAAAACTTGTTCTTGGTACTTCCTTCTCTTGTCCTAACAAGCACTACATATCTGTGAAGTACAATCTTTATTGTCTATGCTGTTTTCGGTTTTCCTACTCTCCAGTATCAACAAAGAGCAATTTGAGGGCTTGATATTGCTGATAAACTTCTTTAATATTAAAAAAAAAAAAGATGATAATATCCACCAATTTACTGAGTCCTTCTATTAGGTGTTGAGAGAAACCCTCTTATTTTATGTCCTGCTGTGAAGAACACATCCCTGTCCTCATTAGAAGATAAAGAAAATGGAGTCATTTGTTCATAGCTGAAAAAAGGGCAGAGCAAGGATTCAAAACCAAATCCAACTTCAAACCTATACCCTGAAATCTTTCCTCAGAGAAAGCTAAGAAGGAAACAAAAAGAGGCCTCAGCAACCAAAATATATTTCACATAATCCATGCACTAAAATGTATTAAACAAACCTCCAAAGGAGTCTCCCAGGCTCTTAGAACCTAAATATTGAATTTAATTCTAGATTATGTTTTTTAAATCTATGTCCAATTAGAAACAGCATGTTGAAAGCAGTGAAAGGACTAAAAGATGCAATTATCAAATTCAGAGAAAAAAAAGAGATGAGAGAACTGTAAAAATTCATCCCACAAACTGAAAAATTCCCAGGAGGACAGGACTATTTAGAGTTTAATTCTAATAACAAATTGGTACAGTAGTTGATGTTCATAAATTCTGGGAGCATCTGGGGCAACTTTTGTTATTTACAATAACTCTTTTAAATCTTCCGAAAGACAAGAATCAGCTGCTACATGTTCTCATTTATACTCGGGTTTTTTTGTTGCTGTTGTTGTTTCGTTTTTTTGTTTTTTACTTAAAAATAACTTTTGGGTGCCTCACTGGCTCCATAGAGCATGAAATTCTTGCTCTCAGGGTCGTGAGTTCAGACTTCACACTGGACTTGGAGCATACTTGAAAAAAGAAAGGAAAGAAAAGGAAAAAAACCTTTCTGTCTTAAGCTAGAAACTTAAGATTGTTAGAAAACAATTGATTTTACCCAACATGAAAATTGAACTTCTAAGAACATTCAAGATTCTATTAATGAAGACTATATACGACATAAATCCATTTTTTAAAATTTAAGAGGAAGCCAAACAATGTTTTGTTTAGGATTCCACGATAAAACAATTTTCTCAATGCAATACATTATGAAAACAGTATTTTAGATGTGAGGGGGAAAATAGTCCTAAAAGTTGAGATAGGGCTTTCATCCAGGAGGAGATAGGGAGATGGAATAAGCAAATAACCCAGTTTTAAAATGGACAAAGAGTTTGAATAGACAAAGAATCAAGGAAGCTACCCCAATAAACTGTACCGAGAAGCCAATAGGAACATGAGAGGATGCTCAGCATCATTAGTCATCTGAGAAGTTCCTATCAAAGTCACAATGAGATGCCATTTCTCACCCACTAGGATGAGCATACATAAAACCCAAACAGTGCGAAGGGTTGCCAGAGATGTGCAGAGACTGGAATCCTTGTACATTGCTGGTAAGAGTGTAAAACGAAGTAAGCCAGTTTGGAAAACATCTTGGCAGTTTCCTAAAAAAGCTACACTTACATTTAACCTAGCAAGTCCACTCGTAGGTGACTACCCAAGAGAAATAAAAACATAGGCCCACACAGAAAAGGTGGGCACAAATGTTCCTAACGGCATGATGCACAATAGTGAAAAAGTGGAAGTAGCTCAAATGTCCATTAGGTGGTGAATAGATAAAATGTGGCAAACCCATAGAATGGAAAACTATTCAGCAATAAAAAGGAATCAGGCTTTGACGTGTGCTGCCACATGCACGAAACTCAAAATTCTCTGTGACAGAAGCCAGACACAAAAGAGCATCAATATGCATGGTTCTATTTGTGTGCAATGTGCTAAAAAGGCAAACGTGTAGAGAAAGTAAACTAGTGGTTTGCTAAGGGTTGGGGTGGGGAAAATGGAGGGGCTAAATGGGCACAAAGTCTTTTCTTAGAGCAATGGAAATGTTGAAATTTAGATTCGGGAAGATAATTGTACAACCCTGTAAACATACTACTGTTCATCACATTATCTCCTTAAAATGGGTGAATTCTCTGATATATAAATTACCTCTAAATAAAACTCTTTTTCAAGGCAGAATAGATTTGAACTTTTTCCTTTTTAACATTCCAGTAGACTCCCCATGTTATTCAAAGTCCTTGTGAAATTTTTCCTTCTTGAAGCAACGCATGACTATGCTGTTCCTGTCCTTGCGGTTTGCATAACTGACAGGTGGAAAAGAGAGGCTTAATCACCCACAAATTACTCTCATTATCATTCCTTCCAATTTAAACAACCATAGTGTGGTTATGAGTAATGTCACTAAAAATGTGCCCATTTGTGATTTCACCAACAACAAGAAATAGTGATGTCTGGTGACCTTTGAATCATTGTCCATGATAACGTGGGCACACCTAGCTCGCAGCTCGGTTTCTGCGTTGGATCATGCCAGAATATGTCACACATTTTAAAGTCAAAGAAGGGAAGTTGACAGTAGCCCTTTCATTTAAAAAATAAACTTTTCTTGGTGCGCCTGGGTGGCTCAGTGGGTTAAAGCCTCTGCCTTCAGCTCAGGTCATGGTCCCAGAGTCCTGGGATGGAGCCCTGCATCCAGCTCTCTGCTGGGCAAGGAGCCTGCTTCCTCCTCTCTCTCTGCCTGCTTCTCTGCCTACTTGTGATCTCTCTCTCTGTCAAATAAATAAATAAATATTTTTTAAAAAATAAACTTTTCTTGATTTACCTTTGCAGTCATAGAAACTGATGATCCATCTCTAGGGCAAAATGGAAAAGTAGCTAGATGTGCCTGAAATGCATCAATAAGAAAAAAGGAAGTTAAGTTGGAGCCATATTTGTCATTTCTCTGAGAAAGTACCCTTTGGGTTCTTCATGAAGAAGTTGGCAAAGTTGAGAGTTCCTATCATTTATATTTTCTCAGAGACTTAGGTGAATGTTTCTGTCATAGTTGTTTTCAATGAAGACACATTCTTTAAATTCATGACTAGGGTATAACTGCTCTATGGAGCTTTTAGTTGTTGTTTTATTAATATGGCTGTTTTGAAAGCCTTTTAAAAGACCTAGGATGAACTTAATAGCTTTGTTTTTCCTTCTTTGTAGAGCAGGTTCCTTTCTACCCTGAAAAATGGGAACGTTATTTGGGGAAACAGCCTAGACAGGCGTATTTTTCCCAGATCTATGGTATGTTGCCATGAAGCCCGAGCTGTCAGACAAAGACAGAAAAGCCATGGAGAGTGCATTAACACAGAAATGTACGCAGCCTAATTTTGCATTACCAGTGATGCCAAAGGAAAGTACAGCAAGGGAATAACACAAATTATTTTCCTCTTTATTTACGTCACTTTACGTTCAGCCGGACAGAGCTGACTGACAGGAAGGAAAACGGCACTGGGGAATTCTCCTACTTGCTAGAACAGTAGTTTAGATTTAATAAATGTTATTGATATCTTAGGAGACATACCTGGACTTTTGCGACTTTCGTTGTTTAGGGCCGTCTCCTTTCCTGAAATATTTTCCTCTTCCATCTTCCCCTGATCAAATTCTATTCCTTGGAGTCTGCAACAGAAAGGGGACATTAGTAGGGAAAATCTGAATAAAACATGGAGTTTAGTAAATAGTATTGTATCGATATTAATTTACTAGTTTTGATCTTTGTGCCAAGGGTGAGGAAGATGTTCACATGGGGAAAATTGGGTAAAGGGTACCAGGGAGCTCTATGCTATCTTTGCAACTCTTCTGTAAATCCAAATATATTTCATAATAAAACCAAGCGAAGAAAAAAAAAAACAACTTGAGGAGAGCTACTAAAGTTATAACAACAAAATTGTACTCTTCATGTAGGAGCTGAATCAGATCTCTTCCCCATGATGTCTGCTTTGATCCCCTACCCACCCTTGGCAATGAGGGGCATGTTTAATGTCCCCTACTAGGAGGGCACAAGGGGTTATAGCAACAACAACCACCAAAAAAAGAGAGAGAGAGACAAATTTAAATCCTAAATCTATCAAACTTGGGCAAATGCCTTAATCTCCCCAAGCCTTAGCTTCTTCATTGAAAAAAGCAAAAATAATTAGTTAACCATAGAAAGATGCCATAAACGCATGAAGATCCTTGGACAAAGCCTATCACATAGTAGATGCTCAAGCAATCTATTCATGTTATTGTTCCCATTACCATTATTAACAGACTAAGTTTCTTGGTGTCAGGGACTTTCTTTTTCAAGTTCACAGAAGCTTGAAAGGCAGATGCTCAGAAAAGGGTTAGTGAATTGAACTGGTTTCAGAATATGTTTCTACAGGGTGATAAGCTTGTCATTCTAAGTTTATTCAGTCTTCTGCTCTAAATTGTTACTGTCTTCTTTGCAGTGTTTTCAGTTCTCAAAAGTACACATTCATGTTCTATCATATCTAGCCCAACCCACTGAAGTTTCTCATTAAAGTGATGAGGGAGCAGAAGGCTGGCTGAGGACAAAGCAAAAGCTGGCACCTTATACCTCTTCTCCCCTCCACCTCAGTGACATGTGTGACATCCCTCAGGCACTCCTGGCTGCCCTACAAGGAAAACAAATAGTTAACTTGTAGAGATCACAATGCTGCAAGACAGGAATCTCCCTTGGTTTACAAATATCCTAGTGATTAACAACAAAGAAGCTATCTTATCAATAGTCTAGCAACTCAATTCCTAAAACCTAACACTGCCCTCCCCTCCACAAAACTGAAGGAAGCTGAGATGAAAGGAAATATAGATAAAGTTAAATTTCTTCTAAACCTAAAGCTCATTGACAAGGACACTTGATAGGAGGAATGTGACATTCTACCAGGAAACTCCTGTCTTCATGTTAGTGCCTCATTAGAGGTAAAAAGAGTCTTGGCTTGACAATAACCAGGCCTCCAGTATCCTAACAGTCTTCTGAACACCCCCTTTGTCCTCACCTACCCAACTCCTGTGTATATAATCAGCCACTCCTCAGGATAGCACGGCAGCAGCTCTTCCTGCCCACGTGTCCTGTCCCCGTGCTTTAATAAACCACCATTTTGCACCAGAGATGTCTCAAGAATTTTTTCTTGGTCATCGGCTCTGGACCTCACCCCATCAATCTCACCTGTGTTCTAGAACTTCATCAAAAGGAGGAGAAGAGCATTGTGTTGTTTTTGTTTGTTTTCCCCTACAAAGTCATTGAGTAAACCCTGTTTCCTTTTCTATTTCTGTCTTGGAAGCCGCTTGACTTCCCCCTGCCCCGCTCATTAGCCTGTGTCACATGCTTGGGCCTGTCAGCACCTCTTTGAGGGGACCCTAAAAATCTGCCATGTTTGCATTAGTTTGTTAAGACTTCCATTCCTAATCATAAAGCAAAACATGTATTCTAACCCTACTCATGCCTGTGTGCTTTGGGACTTAACAAAAAAGTGGATAGTGTGGGAGTAAAATGAGATGAGAGTTTCCTTTTTATATGAATATTCTTCTGAAAATGTTTGCTAACATTAGTTGTTTCTCATTCATCCATTCATAGTGATTGATAGTTTAGCACCTACCAGCCATTAAGCTAAATACTGAAAATACAAATTTGAAAAAAAAAAAAAAAAACCCACAGTTCCTGCCCTTGAGGGGCTCCTATCTTCTAGGGAGACAAACTGGTAAACAGCTCGTTAGAATGCATTGTGAATGTGCAATCATAGAGATATCACAGAACATTAGGGGAACGTAAAAGAGCATTTCAATCCGGGGAGAACAGGAGCATCGTGACTCTGAAGAATGTTCTCAGCCTTCGCTGCCACAGAAATCACTTGGGGAGCTTTAAAAAATACTCACACCTGGGAGCCGTCACAACAATTCTGCTGTAACTGGCCTGAAGTATAGCCTAGGCATTAGGAGGTTTTCAGACTCTGCTATTCTAAAGAATAAGCAGAGATGAACCAGCCTGAAGACGAAGAAAGTGGGGACAAGCCGGCATGGAGAGAAGGTATGTCAGGCAGGGAACAGCTTGGACAAAGGCAACAAAGAGTTTGGTATGTGACGCCTAAGACACAGGTTTCGGTTTTGTGAGAGGGCAGCACTGTAAGCGTATTTTCTGTGTTCTGAGTGCGGTGGTGGAAAATGGGGCCAGCGGGCAGAATGAGGAGGCCATGTGCCCCTGTCAGGGTAGCAGATTTGGGGCAAAGATATAACGTGGTCAGATTTATATCATAGATAGCTTTCTCTGCTAAGAGTAGAGAGGGAGTTTTATACACACACACACACATATATATTTTATTGTTATGATAGTCACCATAAAATACATCATTAGTTTTTGATGCAGTGGAGGATGTGGAGAAAGGGGAACCCTCTTACACTGTTGGAAGGTTGCAAGATGGTGTAGCCACTTTGGAAAGCAGTGTGGAGATTCCTCAAAAAATTAAAAATAGAACTACCCTAAGACTCTGTAATTGAATTACTGGGTATTTACCACAAAGACACAGATGTAGTGAAAAGAAGGGCCATCTGTACCCGAATGTTCATAGCAGCAATGACCACAGTTGCCAAACTTTGAAAAGAGTCAAGATGCCCTTCAACAGATAAAGGATAAAGAAGATGTGGTCCATATACACAATGGAATATTACTCGGCCATAAGAAAGGACGAGCACCCAACTTTTGCATCAGCCTGGATGGGACTGGATGAGATGATGCTGAGTGAAATTTTCTTTCTACTTTCTACTTTCTCAGGTAGAGAAAGCCAATTATCAGATGGTTTCACTTAGTTGTGAAACATAAGGAATCACATGGAGGACATCAGGAGAAGGAAGGGAAAAGTGAATTGGGGGGAAATTGGAGGGGGAGATGAACCATGAGAGATGGTGGTCTCTGAGAAACAAACTGAGGGTTATAGAGGGGAGATAAGTGGGGGTATGGGTGAGCCTGGTGGTAGGTATTAAGGAGGGCACTATTGCATGGAGCACTGAGGGGTAGTTTTAAAGTAGGACCAGAGGCAGGGAGATGAATCAGAAGGTCCAAATGAGACATGATCAAGACCATGATCTTGAATCATTAAAAAGAGATTCCTAAAAACTGCTAAAGAAGCCATATTAGCCATCCTCGGATACTGTTTGGATGTGGCAAAAGAAGTAGAAGGAGAAATCTGGGGAACAGGTGGATGGAGATTAATACCCACTGAGTCGGAGACAGTAGGAATGGCAGTAGATTCAGGAGGAAATATAGTATGCTCAGTTTGGAATACAATGCTTTCAAGATGCCTGTGGAGTGTTCAGGTGGAGATATTGTACTGGGCCACCTGTCCAGGTTTAAGGATGATGAGAATATTGACTTGGGCACATTCAAGGTTGCTGTTGCGTTGGTGTACTCTGGAAGCAGCAAGTAAGCAATGCAAAAATAAGAATGAAAATGGCTGATACAGTTCCTCCTTGTTTCCTTTTTACCTCCAGCAGATGCAGTGCAAATGCAGAGCCTTAGCAATCTGTACAGATGCTTGTCCACAAGGACAGAAGCATTCTAGATCTCTGTGCTTATGGGCACTTTTACTCCCAGCCATGTCAGCACCCAGCAGGTAGATGAGCTAGGTACTGAGCTTTGAAATCCTGGCTCTGTTAGCCCTGGAGAAAATGCCTTCTCTCCTCAACTCCATCTGGTCACATACAACACTTAGGTTCTTTTCGTTGTATCTCAATAGACCACAATATCTGGAGGTAGGTAGCTAAGAGCTAAGTCTCCCCACCACTTCAACACCAGTTTATAAGGAAAGCAAGTCTCAAACCGAATTCTGCTGTAACGTAGGCGTTAGCGTAAGGCTCTCAATTCTCATACTGGCTCTTAAACTTAGGGGGCTGGAAAAAAAAAAATCTTACTATTAATCTTTCACTGTTCTGAGGTATGACTGATCTCAGCTGGGTGGTTTTTTTCCTTCAAGCCTCTCAGGAGTCCTCTCTCCTGGGGTTCTGGAGACAGATGGATTGAACATCCAAGGTGGGTCTTTATATGGCTGGTTTTGATGCTGGCTTTGGTTGGGAGCTCAGCCAGAGCCAGAACACCTGTGCATATCCTCTTTATGTGCTGTGGGCCGCCCACAGCATGGAGTCTGAAAGTAGGGCAACCCAAGGCTATACCCAGGCACACAGTCATTCCTGCCATATTCTATCACCGGTGCTGTCGCAGGGCCTATCCATAGTCAAAGGGATGAAGAAATAGGCTCCTACAACTCGATGAAGAAGTGCCAAGGTCACTTGACAGATTTTTTAGTCTTCCATGAAAATACAACCTACCACTGATTAGCAAATCAGTACCACTGAGATAAGCAACCTGTTCTTTAAGAATGATGAAGTCTCAGGGTGCCTGGGTGGCTCAGCGGGTTAAAGTCTCTGCCTTCAGCTCAGGTCATCATCTCAGGGTCCTGGGATCGAGCCCCGCATTGGGCTCTCTGCTCAGCAGGGAGCTTACTTCCTCCTCTCTCTCTCTCTCTCTCTCTCTCTGCCTGCCTCTCTGACTACTTGTAGTCTCTATCAAATAAATAAATAAAATCTTTAAGAATGATGAAGTCTCATCCTAAGCAGTGACATCCCAAAGATTTTCTGTCTACCATCACATCGGTTTTTGACTCTGTACATTGAGACTATGACTCTCTGACTTGCTCTGTTTTTCTTAGTGTGTCTTTTTGTTTGTTTGGTTTTTAACAGCTTTATTGAAATATAACTTCTCTGCCTCCCCCTACACTTGTCCCCATGGGTTCTCTGTCACTATAGATTCATTTGTGTTTCCTAGAGTTTTATATAAATGGAATCATAGTATGCCTTTTTTTTTTTTTTAAACTATCACTCAGGATACTTGTTTTGGGATTCATTCTTATTATTTTGTGTCTCACTAGTTCATTCTTTTTATTGCTGAGTGTCATTCCATTACATGGTTGTTTTACATTTTGTTTTTTCACCTGTGGTTATGCATGTGTGTTTCAGATTTTGGCCATTACTAATAAAGTTGTAATGAACACACACACACACACACACACATAAAGAATGACGAATTCTCAGCTCTTTGTCCTTTTTGTTGCTCCGAAAATACTTTTCATAAAAAGCTTCACCTGAGGCAATCATAATACCATCCCAGAGATAGGGTTTGGCTAGTTATTATTATTATTTTTTAATATATGTTTTCAAAGAATCTGGATTATCTCAAGTCCATGGGCCACTTTAGACCTTTAACTTAGAACACCATCCCAAAAGTTACAGTTTTGGGGCTCATTAAACTTAGATGCTCTGTTTATGAAAATTTGGTGAAGATCTCTAAGATATTCAGCATATATATACTTTCACAATGTCTATGGCACAGTATTTTAAAGTAATATACCAATATCAACATAAGGCACTAGGAATTTACCACATATGTCTACAAATGGGTTTCTGAGAGTAGGTTTGTTCCTCACTTAACACAAATGCCCAGAGGCCACTGGAAATGAAAGTCTGAAACTTTGCAGAGACCTCAGGCTTGGATATTTTAATTTAAAAGACATTAGCTAAAAATTTTTAAACCATCTTTTACCTACTTAAAAAAAGAGAGAGAGAATGGATAAAGTCGCCCAAGAGGAGCAAATACAGAAAAGCTGTGATTCTTGATCACTTCCTGGGACTCACCAACATGATAGGGATCCCCAGAGGAAGACAAGCCAGCAAAGGAGTCAAAGAAAGATTATAGACGTAAGCAGGAATGGTATAGGTGATTCCCAGAAAAAATGCTAATCAACAAATTCCAATGCAGTGTAGTAGTCTAGCCAAATCAGAATTAAAGTGTTCTCTCTGGCATTGGCAACTGGAGGTCACAAGTAAGCTTAGCCACTGTGCTTTGAATCAACTGTGATCCGAAGACAGCTGGTAGTAAGGGGTGGATAGAAGCATAAGCGAGTGAAGACTGACGTGTTGAGGATGTTTGGATATGAGAAGAGAAGTGGACCATGCTCAAAAGGACATGCAGGGGCGCCTGGGTGGCTCAGTGGGTGCTGGGATCGAGTCCCACATCGGGCTCTCTGCTTGGCAGGGAGCCTGCTTCCTCCTCTCTCTCAGCCTGCCTCTCTGCCTACTTGTGCTCTCTCTCTCTCTCTGTCAAATAAATAAGTAAAATCTTAAAAAAAAAAAAAAAGACATGCACTTGGAGGGCAATTTTTAGATAGAGTGAGACTAAGGTGTATTTCTAGGATGAATAAAGAAGAGAGAAGCATTGAGGATGCTGCAAAAAAAAAAAAAAAAAAGAAAAGAAACTCATTTCTGATCAAGGTTTCATGGGAGGAAAAAAATAAGATAAAAGTCAGGTTACCCCATTACCTTAAACCTAGAGAAAGGAAAGCAGAACGGCTATAGATGCAACTAAGAGTGGCAAAACACACAACTAAGTTATGAATTTGTGCTTTGTTCTTATTGGATTTTCCTCCCTTTCAAAAAAGTGGCCTCTCTTTTTCCCTCCTTTAAACATATTTTGTTCCTGAAATAAAAGTCTCATACTTTAAAATCTGATATATCATTATTAAGGAAGTGACACAATAATAGTGAACCGTATTGGAATACAAATGTGTAGCCTCACAGTGAATTTTCACCAAAGAATTAAGAACAATGTATTTTTCTCATACTTAGAAGTAAAACTTTTACAGTAATTTAAAAAATAACTCACATAAATGAATGGCATGGATTACAGTATGAGCTAAATTGTGGTAACAGAGAAACTGAAGTGAAGCAGCTTAAACCAGACCACATTAATTCTTTCTTTCTTATTTTTTTTTTGGAGGGAAAATATAATTAACATGTAACATTACAGTAGTATCAGGTACACAACATAATGATTCAATATTTGTACTTGAAAGTGATCACCACAGTAAGTTTGCTTTATATCCATCTCTATACAGAGTGTGGAGGGAACTTTTAAGATCTACTCTCTCAGCAACTTTCAAGTATTCTCTACAGTCTCATTACCTACACCACATTGTATGTTATATACCCATGACTTAATTATTTTTGATTCCCTTGACCATCCTGCTTCACCCTACCCCTACCCCAAGCAATACCAATCTATTTTGTGTATCTATGAGTTCAGTTTGGTTTCAGTGGGTTGCTGGGGGTTTGATTCCACAGAACAAGTGAGGACATATTGTATTTGTCTTTTTATGTCTGATTTATTTCATTTAGTCTAATGTCCTCCAGGACTATCCATATTGTGCAAATGGAAAAAAATCCTTATTTATTATGGCTGTATATTGTATATATGTACCACTTTTTCTTTATCAGTGGATGCTTTCATTGCTTCTCTATATTGGCCACTGTTGATAATGGGCAGTGAACATGGGGGTGCCTATATCCTTTTGAAGTAGTGATTTGTTTTCTTCAGATAAATATCCAGAAGTGGAATGGCTGATCATATGGTGTTTCCATTTTTAATTTTTTGAGGAACCTCTACACTATTTTCAATAGTGGCTTCACCAATTAACATTCCTCAGTGGTGCACAGAGGTTCCCTATGCAACATTCCTGCCAACATTTTTTATTTCTTATTTTTTTAACAATAGCCATTCTAACAGGTGTGAGGTTATCTCACTGTGGTTTTGATTTTCATTTCCCTGATGATTAGTACTTTCGAGTACATTTTCATGTACCTATTAACCATTCATATGTCTTCATATGTTTATTCAGATTCTCTGCCCATTCGTTAATTGAATTGTTTGCTTCCTTTGCTATTGAGTTGTATGAGTACTTTACCTACATATTTTGGATATTAACCCCTTCTCAGATACATGGTTTACAAATATTTACTTTCATTCAATAGATCTTTTTTTTTTTAATTTCTACATTTATTGGTTGAGCTGAAGATTGAATTTTAGGCAAAGCAGGAAGAAAAAACTCAAAATGCAAGTCATTCTTATTAATTTTTTTAAATTCCAGTATAGTTAACATACAGTTTCAGATACAAAATGTAGTGATTCAACAATTCTATACATTCTATACAAAAGCAGTGCTTATCACAATAAGTGTACTTTTAATTCACTTCACCTATTTCACCCATCTCCCCATCCACATTTTCTGGTAACTATCAGTTTGTTCTCTGTAGTTGAGAGTCTGTTTTTGCTTTGTCTCTTTTTTCTGCATTTGTTTCTTAAATTCCACATGTAAGTAAAATTATATAGTATTTGTCTTTCTGTAAGTGACATATTTCACTTAGCATTGTACCCTCTATACCCATCCATGTCATAGCAAATGGCAAATTTCCTTTTTTGTGGTGAATATTCCATTGTAAACACACCACACACACACACACACACACACACACACACACACACACTGTATCTTCTTCATCTATTCATCTTCTGGTGGACACTTGGACCAATTCTGTGTCTTGGCTATTATAAATAACACTACAATGAACATAGGAGTGCCTATATCTTTTTGAAGTACTGGTTTTGTTTTCTTCAGATAAATACCCAGAAGGGGAACTACTGGGTCATAGGGTTGCTCTACTTTTAATTTTTTCAAGTAACTCCATATTATTTTCAACAGTGGCTGTAGCAGTTTGCGTTCCCACCAGTAGTGCACTAGGTTCCTTTATCTCCACAACCTCATCAAAACCTGTTGTTTCTTGTGTCACTGGTTTTAGTCATTCTCACAGGTGTGAAGTGATATCACATTGTGGTTTTGATTTGTATTTCCCTGATGATGAGTGATGTTGAACATCTTTTCATGTGTCTGTTGGCCATCTATATGTCTTTTTTGGAGAAATGACTGTTCATATCTTCTGCTCATTTTTAATTGGATTATTTGGGGTTCTTTTGTGTTGAATTGTGTAAGTTCTTTATATATTTTGGATACTAACCCTTTATCAGACATACCATTTATAAATATCTTTGCCCACTCACTAAGTTACCTATTTGAATTGTTGGTTGTTTCCTTTGCTGTGCAGAAGATTTTTATTTTGACATAGTCCCAATAGTTTATTTTTATTTTTTAATAGTCCCAATAGCTTATTTTTGCTTTTGTTTTCCATGCCTCAGGAAACACATCTAGAAAAATGTTGCTGTGGCTAGCATCAGAGAAGTTACTGCCTGTGCTCTCTTATAGGATTTATATGGTTTCAGGTCTCACATTTAGGCCTTTAATCCATTTTGAGTCTATCTTTGTGTATGTTGTAAGAAAGCGGTCAGTTTCATTCTTTTGCTTGTGGCTGTCCACTTTTCTCAACACCATTTGTTAAACAGACTGTCTTTTTCCATTGCATATTCTTGTCTCCTTTGTTGAAAATTAATCAACCATATAAAGGTGAGTTTATTTCTGATGTTTTCATTGTTTGTTTTGTTTTAAGTGGAAAGAGCAGTGTTTTAGTCACTGTCATCACAATCCAATACGGTAGAAACAACTGTCCCTCAAGGGTCTCTTCAAGTGATCCATGGACCTGAAATGCTTCTATCTTGTTCTTCTGCCATCCTGGAGATCTTTGTAACCAATTAATAGGGGAAAAAAAGAAGAGTGTACAGAACCCACACCTACCTTAAACTGTCTCAAGTGGGAAGTGACACATTATATCCACTCATATTTCTGTTGGCAAGAACTCAGTTTCAATATAAATACAAGGGAAACAAAACTTTCTTTGTCCCAAGAAAGAGAAAATTGTGTGGCAAATATATATTAACTCAGATAAAGATTTCTAAGGTGAAGCAAGTCCACACACTGAAAAGTTACCCTGGAATGCTTTGAAGTTGTTAAAAGAATGATGCTTGAAAGAACTAAGGGATAAGTGGTTGGATGGGTAGTGTGCCAAATGCTTGCTGTAGTGTGCCACCCACATTCCCCTAGCTGCTGAAAGATAACCCTCAGCTGCTGATCCCCTCAGTGGATAACCCTCAGCTGATAGCCTCTTTGGAATTTCCTTGGCTAGAAAGAGTCAGCCCTCCCAAGGCTGTGTTGTTCTCTTGGAGAAATCTCTTATCTGGTAACAGTTAATAGTTATAGAGAAGCCTGGCTCCCTTGCCTCAAGTTAGGACAACCCTAAAGGCACTCTAGTATCAGAGCTCCCTGTGGGGATGGGGAGGTCCTCATTGAAACTGCCTCACAACCCAGTTCCTCCCCCTACCCAGTGGTTACACTCCTGTGTATCTTTCATCCCCATAAACCTCTATGTGAATCTACCTTTCCAAATCTACTTCCTGGGAAACCAAGCTTGTCATGTCATTGACAGAAGAGGGACTTGGATGGTTCTAGCTAGATGCCTACGCTTCACAAAGGTAGAATTGCCAAAGTATAGAAGCAATGGACAGCCAGAAGTGTGCCAGCCCCACCCATGAC
This sequence comes from Mustela nivalis, assembly GCF_964662115.1. Classification (NCBI taxonomy): domain Eukaryota; kingdom Metazoa; phylum Chordata; class Mammalia; order Carnivora; family Mustelidae; genus Mustela; species Mustela nivalis. The sequence goes on from NC_139023.1 coordinate 116,673,837, forward strand.
CCTCTGGAACATGAGATCTGGGAAAACAAATGGTTGTATAGAAAGCATTATCCTCTGTCAAGAATCAAATTCTAGTCAAGGCAATGAATAGTTGGGTGAGGTAGGTACATTTTTTAAAAAAATGTATAGACCTTATCTCAAAAGGTAACTGCTAAAACATGTTTAATTTTGTTCAACTATATGGTGTCTGTTTTCTACAGATTCCAGCGTAATAATTGTAATTACCGCCCCCACCCTGCCCCACCACCACAGCCAAACCTTGACACTTAGGACTATGAGAATATCTACTCTGGTAGAATTCGATCCATTCATGTTGTAAACTGCCCTTGTACAAAAACCCATTAATTTTTCTTAATAAAAAGGGTCTTAATTTTAATTATAGAACTTAATTTTTAATTAAATGGTAAATTTTTAAATTGTATTAGACAGTTTAGAGATAAATGGTTTATTTTCTCTTGAGGATATGCTTGTCCCAATCTCATCTGTTGCTTACTTTTTAAGTAAATGTACAATATATTGAAACTGCAATTTCCAAGGAATGCTGTTAAGCTAATTATGAAAACAGTCTGTCTAATACTGGAGTGGTGCCTTCCTGTGTATCTTTCATTTAAATTACAAAATTGGTGCCCCCTTTAATGCCTTTACTTGGCCCAAACCACCACAACCTTTGTGAGAGAGTAGGTAAGCAGAGCATGGTTTTCCATCACTTTGAAAATGAAAAAGGTGACAAAAAACTAAATAACTTGTCCAAGGACAATAATGACAGGAACTGTTGCAGTGCTCAGAGTCTTAGATTTATAATTCTTTTAGCTAACACTTGCAGTGTCTGCTTGGCAAATTTTTCTATTGTCTGCTACCAGAGGAGAGGGGAAACAATTGACCTTGCTTCTTCCCAAAGAAAAGATCTACTTGCTAAATATGCTATCTCAAATTCATGTCATTTTTTAAAAAATGGATAATGTGGACATCACATCATATACTGCTTTACACACACAGCAGTATATGAGTCTCTACAAATTGCAGTCTTGCTAAGCCTGGAGTTAATTGTTTTTTAGTTTGCGACAACGTAGCATTATGTGCCCTCCTAGAATGCCCTGAGGATGCAATACCAATTAGATAATATTTCTGCAAAATCTATTTCAGTTGACTGAATGTGAATCCTCCAAGTTCATATGTTGAAATCCTAACCACGATGGGATAATACTTGGAGGTGGGGTCTTTGGGAGGTGAGTATGTCATGAGGACAGAGCCCTGACGAATGAGGTTTGGCCCCTTATAATAGAGGCTTCAAAGAGCTCCTTCTGCCATGGAAGGACACAATGAGAGGTCAGCTGTGTAGGAAGCAGGAAGCAGTTCCTCGCTAGATTTCAATCTGCCAGCACCTTAATCTTGGACTTAGAGCCTCTAGATCTATGAGAAACTATTAGAAAAAAACTTTTGCTGCTTATAAGCTACCCAGTCTCTGGCATTTTTGTTACAGTAACCTGAGGAGACTAAGACACGGATCAACCTGAACATAATGATAAAGAAGCATTCAGACAAATCCTAATTGAGAGACATTGTGCAAAGCAACTAGCCTGGACTTTCAAAAATGGCAGTGTCACAAAAAAGGAAGAAAAGGGCTGGGAGACTGCTTTAGATGAAAGGAGACTGGGGAGATATGACATGTAAGGGTAATGCCTGATTCTTTTTTTTTTTTTTTTAATATTTTATTTATTTGACAGAGAGAGAGAGAGAGATCACAAGTAGGCAAAGAGGCAGGCAGAGAGAGGGGCTGGGAAGCAGGCTCCCTGCTGAGCAGAGAGCCCGATGCGGGACTCAATCTCAGGACCCTGAGATCATGACCTGAGCCAAAGGCAGAGGCCTAACCCACTGAGCCACCCAGGCGCCCCACAATGCCTGATTCTTGACTAGATCTTCAGTTTGAAAAAAAGTACTGATAAAGAACCTGGTTGGAACAACTAGTGAAGTTTGGATATGAGCCATATGTTACATAGTAGCATTATATTAATGATACATTATCTGAGCATGGATCTGAACAGAGATGATATAAAATTTCCTTTTTCTTATAAGATACAGACCAAAGTGCTTAAAGGTAAAGTATCATGACATCTACAACAAACTCTCAAATGGTGCAGTAAATTTTGATTATTTGTTTGTTTATAACACAAACATGAAAAGAGGGGAAAAAAAGGCAAATTTGGCATACTTCTAACAAAGGCAAATCCAGCTGAAGAGTATATTGGTGCTTATTGTACTGTTCTTAAAAGTTCGAAGTTAGAAGTTTAAAAAACATGAAGATGGGGTGCCTGGGTGGCTCAGTCGTTAAGCCTCTGCCTTCAGCTCAAGTCATGATCCCAGGGGCCTGTGATCAAGTCCCATATTGGGCTCCCTGCTCAGTGGGAAGCCTGCTTCTCCCTCTCACACTCCCCCTGCTTGTGTTTTTGTGTTCTCTCTCACACAATTTCTCTGTCAAATAAATAAATAAAATCTTTTTAAAAAAATGCTCAATATAAAAGAATTTTTTAAAAATGCTTGAAAACATGCTCATTTGATAAGTCAAAATTATACTATTGAAATTTGCATTTTTATTACTAGTGAGGATGATTATTTTTCATATTTTTCATTTTCATATATTTCTTCATATTTTCTTTCATATTTTTTCATATTTCATATTTTTCTTCATAATAAATCAATTTGTTTATATTTGTTATATTTGTTTCTCTACTCTCTGCCCATGTTTAATTAATTCATTAATTCATTTTAAAAACATTGACAAGCTATGCAAGCCCAGAGCTGTTCTAAGTGCAGAGGCTGTTGCCAAGAACAAAACAGTGATTGTGTCCTTGGGGGGCTTGCAATCTAGTAGAGGCAGACAGCACATAAAAAGAAAGGTAATATTCATTTGATCTTAACAGGTATGTTTTTCGGTGCCTCTCTGTGCCGGGCACTGGGGATATAGTGGTACATAAGAGAATTCCTACCCTGCTGGGGCTTACATTCTAGTGGAAGGATAATAGATTTAAAAAAAGAAGAGAGTCAGATCCCGGTTCTGGGTATATCTGTATCTAAAATAATTCATAGCTGGATCCTACAGAGAAATTTACACACCCATGTACATTCCAGCGTTATTCACAATAGCCAAGAGGTGCAAGCAACTCAAATGTCAATTGACAGATGAATGAATAAAACATAAAACAAATAAAACAAATGTGTGTGTATATATATCTATATATATGTGTGTGTGTGTGTGTGTGCATATACAATGGGATATTATATAGCCTTAAAAAAGAAGGAAGTCCATCACATGTAACAACACAAATTCACCTCAAAGATATCACTGCTAAGCATAATAATCCAATCACAAATGAAAATATGGTATAGTTTTACTCATACAAAGTATCTAATATAGTCAAAATCATAAAAAGGTTAAGTAGAAACATGGTTGCCTAGGGCTGGAGGGAGGGGAGGTTAATGTTTAATGATGATATTTTCAGTTTTGCAAGATGAATGAGTTCTAAAAAAACTTTGTTTTTCCTGTGTCTATTGTGTAAGACTGGGAATGTATTTAGCACTACTGAACAAAAAGAAACCTAAGAATATCAGATAGGAATAAGTGTTAGAGATGAAAATGAAACAAGCAGGAAGAGCTAGGAAGCACCCATTGGCAGTGTGGATGGAAGAATGGGCTCCAGAGGATGAGGTGCTGAAGAAAGAATTTGCTAGGTTTAGGGTTGTCAGGGAAGTCCTCACCAATGAAGTGACAGTTGAGCGATATTTAATCCACGTGGATAAATGAGGGAAGAGTGTTCCAAATGGGGGAAACAGCACTTATAAGGCCCTGAGGTTTATGGGTCATGTCTGGTGTGTTCTAGAAAGAGAAGAGCAAGGAAGTCAGCATGGCTGGAACAAAATAAGTGCTAGGGTGAGGGAACCGTGAAGGAGGAGAAAAGGCTTAGGAGGAGAGAAGGACGCAGATGAAGTAAAACCTGGGAGCATTGGTTTTATCCAAGGGACACGGGGAAAACTCTGAGCAAGGCAGAAACAAGTAGAATAGTCTGGAAGCTATTAAAATAATCCAAGATGTCTGAGAAAGGGTTTGGCTTAGGAATATTTTGAAAGAAGGACCACAAAATATCCTGACAGATTGGGTGAGAAGGGGGAAAGAAAGAGAAGAGTCAAGGATGATGCTGAGGGGGGTTAAGTGGCTGTTTACCAGGATGTGGGAGGGGGAACCAAACTCCATATTTGAACATGTGAACTTTGAGAGAACTATAGCATCCATGGGTAGATGTTGGGAGGCAGTTGGATATGTGAGCCATGGCTTCACCATGTAGGGGATACTATTATCTACCCTCACCATAGTTACTCCTTTCTGGTCTCAGGTGACCTATGCTCCAGTCAGTATCTAAAATTGGTGTGATTTGATCAGAGCTATTCTTAAAAATTCACTACATCTCAACTCCTGTCACCCAACTTGAAAAGTGAATGGCCCCTCCCATAAAACAAAACTAAAATCCCAATTCCTAGTCACAGCTATAATCCAAGGCTAAATACTGATAAAATCTAAGAAGTCAGATCAGTCAGAAATGTATCTGGCTGAGCTACTACCACTAGAAAGAGCAGGGGCAGACAGACCCACGCATGTCCCAGGAAATCATTTTCACAGAACACATCAGAGGAAATAGGAAGTTTATACTAATACCAAACCTTGAGATATATACAGCAGAGTTCAAAAATCTAGTTTCTTCCAAGATAGTTTAGATTGGCTCTACTGTCCAGTCCTCTTTCCGAGGTTGTCTTTAGAAATGTCTTCTTTAGAAGAAGGAGAGGTCACAAGTGAATGATTAAACCCCTCTAGTGTCAAAAAATTTAGCCCAAAGAAATTCAACAGCTTCATGTAAGGTTCTCTTTCCTTATAAATGAAATTTCCTGTATATTCTAAAGAATGTATACTGAGATTTACATACATTGTGTTACATACCTTTGGTTTTTTCCACTGCTTAATTCTGTATGCATATAAAATACATACTCAAAAATCTAGTTTCCTTTTCAGCTTTTTTTTTAAAAAAAAAATCACTTCTTCAAAAAGCATGTCAAATTCCTGGCATTTCTCTCCCCTATAGTACAGGAGAAAAACAGATTGAGTCATTTCAAAGTCCTTTATTTTAAGATTTTATTTATTTGAGAGAGAGAGAGAGAATGAGAGAGATCTTGAGAAGGGGGGGTCAGAGGGAGAAGCAGACTCCCTGCTGAGCAGGGAGCCCGATGTGGGACTCGATCCTGGGACTCCAGGATCATGACCTGAGCTGAAGACAGTCGCTTAACCAACTGAGCCACCCAGGCGTCCCAAAGCCTTTTATTGTAAATGTCTAGCTAATCGTAAAAACAATTCTAAGTTACCTGATAGCAGTCCTGGCACATTTGAAGGACTTCCTGAGACATTAAAGTAACTATACCTAAAATATATGTCTTACTTATATAAGAACTTACTGAATAAGTCGAAATAGGCTCATTTCTATGACAGCCCCGAAATCTCAGCAGCACCACACAATAAAGACATACTTCTTGCATACACACCCAGTCCCAGTACAGATGTTCCCAGTTATCTTGCTTTCTTGGGTGGCTCTCCTCCAGCTGGTAACTCAATGACCCAGACTTCTTCCGTGTGCTTGTTCCATTATCTCACAATCCTCCATTTCTAGACACATGGACGTGGAGAAACAGGGTAGAAGATGGCCAAGATGGTCCGTGACCAGGCCTAGAAGTGGCAGAAAGCACTTCCACTTATCTTGTTTTAGCCAAACCTCAGTCATCTGCTCACAAGTAGCTAGCAAGAAGGGTGTAATTATAGATCTCCTGTGTACCCAAAGGAGAACAAGATGATTTGGTGAACATGTAGTGTTGACCTTACAATAAGCTTCTACTTTAGTAGAAGTCTTTAGTATATTTAGTCTTTAGTATATTTTCATTTATCTTCTCACTTAAACTCTAAGTACTACTTAACAATTCTTAAGAATTAATGAGGACGTGCAACCTAACATAAGATCTTTTTTTCTTTTTGAAATTGCACAGAAAATAAGAAAACATTTAGTCTCCTATTGGGAACTTCCTTCAATTTCTAGCACCTTTACCTTCAGGCTTAAGACCCCGTCTCTGCATAAAATGCCTGGAACTGGGGCACCCAGGTGGCTCAGTTATTTAAGCATCTGCCTTCAGCTCAAGTTGTGATCCAAGGGTCCTGGGATCAAGTCCCCACATTGGGCTTCCTGCTCAGGAACTCTGACCCTCCCTCTCTTGTCCTCTCTTGCTTACTCTTTCTCTCTCAATTAAATAAATAAGATCTTTTAAAAAAAAAAATGCCTGGAACCTAAAATGCTAGCACCTTAAAGGAATTTCCATGAGAACATCTGGTGAGAATGGTTCCTGCATCTGCCATGATATAAATCCAAATGAAACAAGTGGTTAACACAGAGCCAGACTGAGACACATGGGCATCATGGGAACCCCCTTCAAATAAGTCTTTTTTCAAATTATGCTGCAGTGTTTCGGAAACAAAGCAAAATTTGTAGAGAATGACATAATGAACTTCTACCCTAATATGATCAGCTTTAACTTTGATGATACAACAAATAAGAAACAATACCTCTGTGGTTTTAGTTCAGCCTTTCTCTGATGACCAGTGCATTGAATCTCTTCCCCTGTGTTTATTTGCTGTTTGGATTCCCGGTACTATGATCTGCCAATTTGATATCTTTTCTCCATATTTCTAATGAGCCATATATATTTTTTCATATTTATTGATAGTCCTACAGAAGTGATGCTAAAAGCTTCATGGAGAGCAGGCAGCCTTTCTCTGATTATCTCTAGCAATTACACTCTGGCCTACACTTAATACCCCACTCAGCAAAATCAAATCCTCCGTTTGACCAGAGCCACCCTTCTGAAAGGCAGCGTGGCAAGTGCAAATGTGCATTGCTCACTGGAAGATGCAATATCAAAGGATTTTTTCCAATTGTATACAGAACCCTTTCTAGGAGGAATTCTGATGAGTGTAATTATCTCCCTGTCATTATATTTCCGGGGAAAATGTAATGTACCAGTAGTATTTCAGTATCTATTGTAAGCTGGCCTATAGTCAGAACCTTAATCCCAATTTGGGTTACTATAATCAAAGTTTGTGTTAGAAAGCACAAAAAGCAGTGCAAGAAACAAGACAATATGTGAACCAAAAAGGGGTGCCCCAGACTGGCAATTCCTGGTGATCACATGCCTGAGAAGTTTCTTAAAAAGGAAACTACTGTTTGCAAAAGTGTTAGCAAAAACTAAATAGAAGGAGCCCCTTTCTCCAATGTGCTTAAAGCAAATATGTGATTTTACATTTTATTATAAACAAACACACATCAAGAACTTAAGTTTTATTAATGCTACTGGAAAACATAGTAACCCAGATTTCTGCATCTAAAAATGCAAAAAAAAGATAGATAACACAGAATGGTTGATAAAGCAGTTGCCTTGTCAGAGCCTCCTTTTATTCTTTTTTCATATGCACAATCACCCATTTCATATTTACTTTTCAGCATGAGCAGATAATGCTGTCACATATTTGCCTTCAGACCAATGCGCTTGTCTAATGAGACAGACGTCTACCTGGCAGACCATTGAAGGTCACACCAACTTACCCACATTGCAAGAATCTTATTTTTTACAAAGAAAAGCTTCACTCTTGATAGAAAAAGATATAAGATGCCTAGCAGGGTCAGAAGAAAAACTTTTTTCCTACAGATACCACTCCGACTTAGTTTCCTAAGGCAATACAACAAAACACACCCTCTTACCTCAATCCTTTTACCCTGAGTGATGTCCGGGAAAAGGGGAGGAGCATGGAGGAAGCTGGCGACCTTGCTGTTCATTTGTGTGCGGCACTGTTTCTTGATAATGGTAGATGAGAAAGCTGTTTCTCTTAGAGGAATTCTAAGTTCAAAAAGCTCTACTTAGATGTGAAGGCCATCAAGGTGTAGAGGAGGAAAGAGTTTTCCACAACCTTCTTAGGGTCTCTGGTTGTGTCTGAAAAATTAAACCATCAAAAACAGATTAACATGGGGCACCTGGGTGGCTCAGTGGGTTAAGCCTCTGCCTTCGGCTCAGGTCATGATCTCAGGGTTCTGGGATCGAGCCCCACGTCAGGCTTTCTGCTCAGCAGGGAGCCTGCTTCCTCCTCTCTCTGCCTGCCTCTTTACCTACTTGTGATCTCTGTCTGTCAAATAAATAAATAAAATCTTTAAAAAAAAAACAGATTAACAGGAGAAAAGCATACAAATTTATCATGTAAGTTTTACAAGTTCAGGAGCCTTCCTAAGGAAATGAAGACACACAGAAACAGATCTGCTTTATGCTGGGTTGGATGAAAAGTGGGTGATCATGGAGGACTACAATAGGTTAAGGAGTATGAGTAGAGTGTCTTAAACTGGGAGAAACTTAGCAAGGCCTCTTTGTTCAGGTTCTTCTTGACATCTTTTGTCTTCAGAGATAGGGAAGCTCCTTTCCTCTAGGTATAGGGAGAATACCTCTCCCATGAGGGTTTTATGATCTGTTTCAATTTCTTTCCTGTTGCTACCATTTTCTCAAATTCCTTCAGCTTAAAATGCTCCATATGCCAAGGTGCCATAGTTTGAGGTAGAGTGTCCTAAGCTCCATTAAAGGGGACCCTACAATTTGGACTAAATGCAAGCCACCAAGATACTCATTCACCTCTGAGTCTCCTACAGATCTTCCTAAGATTTGGTTTCTTTCTTCAAAGCGCTACATTCTCTGCATCCTCTGTCCACTCAGGGAAGACTTTCTGGACTTACTGGACTCAGTCAGGTGGAGCCCTAGAAACCCTGACCATGGACCACAGTTGTCCTGGGCTGGTGAGGACTCCTTCGTGATGGTGTAATCGTCCCTTCCCTGTCCATGAGATTATTCAGTGCTTGACGAACTAGAGACCTATAGCAGCAATCAACCAAAAATGAAGTTTCATTGGAAGAAAAAGGAAATGTGGACTCAAGGTTGTTTCATATCCCTTTTTTTTTAGATTGTTACATTTTTTTCACTTTTATTTCAGATAAGTATGTAGCTTTCCTTCTTTAGTTTGCTAAGGCCTCTGTGAAAGTACCACACACTGGGTGGCTTAAACAATGGAAATGTATTGCTCACAGTCCTGAAGTTTGGAAGTCTGAGCTCAGTGTGTGGGCCAGGTTGGTTTCTTTTGAGATCTCTCTTGTTGGCTTGTAGAGGGCCATCTTTTGTCTCTATCTTCACATGGGCCCTTGGTGCATGTCTGTGTCCGAGTCCGCCTCTTCTTATATGGATACCAGCTGTGTTGGACAGGGACCCTCTCAATGAACACATTGTAACTTAAATTCCTCTTTTATACCCTATTTCCAAATACAGTCACATTCTGAGGCACTAGGGAGTAAGACTTCAGCATTTGAATTTGGAGGGGATGCAATTCAGCCCATAACGATTTCCAAGAGACTTTTAAAATATTCTCATACATTTTACAGTGATGAGTTTAGAAGTCCTCTTTATTATTATAGCATTATGGAAAGTGTTCTTCACAATTCTACTCCTTCCTCTCTCTTTTCTGACTTTTCACCTTCCTCTTCAGATTCTTTTTTCATTCCACTAACTGAAGTTGTACTGGTACTGTCACACCAGGAGATTACACCCGCCCATCATGCTAAGAAGAAACCACATCTCCTTATATTCCTAACTGAAATAAATTCACTTTAAATGCTGACTACGAGTTCTTCACCACCAACTTCCTTAAATACATGTACATCAGTCAAAATGCCATAAAAGTCTGTTCTTTGCCTTAAAAACACTGGCTTATCAAAATTTTTGGTAAACTAAGTTAACTGAAGTTAACTCTTCCAGATTATTTTAATTTTATTTTTTGTTTGTTTTTCTTCCAGGTCCTATGAGTAAATGAAGGGATAGCTATTAATCCAAAAATCTAGAAATGCACCTATTTATCTGAAAATTGTCCATTTCCCTGAGAAGTAGAACATTAAGTATTCCTTAATGTACTCCACTTCTTCACCTCCTCACCCCTTCACTCCCCCCAAGACAAAATAAATGGTGGTCATCTGACCATCTGCTGTAACTGCACACAATGGCCTAAAAGTTTATGTTCTCCAAAATTCAAGTGTTGAAATTCTAATCCTCAAAATAATGGTACTATCACTGAAAGGTGGAGTCTTTGGGAGGTGACTAAGAGATTGGGATTAATGCTCTTAAAGGATAGGTCGTACAGAGCTCCTAGCCCCTTTTACCATCTGAGGTTATAGGGAAAAGAAGGCTATTTATGAGCCAGGAAGGAGACTCTCGCCAGACATAGAGCCTGACGGTTCAGGCACCCTGATAACAGATTCGTCTCCAGGTCTGTGAAAAAAATTTTCTGTTGTTTATAAACCACACAGTCTGTGGTATTTTATAATAGCAGCCTGACTGGACTAAAACATCAAGTAATCTGAGAACTGTACTGCAACAAGTCTAACTGAGATACCCAAACTGGATTTTGATTTAAAGGGGCCATTGAAGAAAGACAACCACAGGAGGGTCTTGGAAAGTGCTGGCTAACTCAGTCTTTATTACACCAAGGTAAAATGACTCTGATTTAAACTTAATTGAACAGTTAAGAGGTTTGGAAAATGTCCATGAAATTTTCATGTATCCATGTTAATACTACACTTTGTTTCACTCTTCTTTATAAAACGTGATTCTTGCAGTTTTCACTGTAGGTTGAAGACTTAGTAAGCAGAACCATTTTAAACTTCTGGGTACTTTGTTTTGGAAACCCACCAAAGTGCCTACCTCAGGGAATTATCCTACAGACAGTTATATTCAAAGCTATTGAATGCATAGAAAATATAGATATCTCAGATTTTTGTAAATCAGATTTTTTAAATACTTTTAGAATGCCTGATTTTCTATTTACTTCTAATTAATCAAAAAATGACTCTAGGTTTCTAATCGGTTATTTGAATCAGTTTGCCTGGAACCATTTTGTTAAAAGGTTTATGATTTGTTCCATGCTACAAGGGACTACAGGAAATTTCTTACCTTAAAGTAAAACCTTTAAGTGTCACAATATATTGAAAGAACAATATATCATGTAAATAAAGGGTTCATTCCCGTGATATGGTTATAGTTCAAGATTATAAGATAGACTAATTATACCTACAAAACTTTTTGAAATAACTAAAGATTCAGCAAATGCTGGAATCACACTATATGGTGAAAAACTGAACAGTGATTCTTGGCCAGACCCTCCAACCTAGTCTGCCAGGGTTTTTCAGATTGGAGTGGGCTTGGAAACGAAAGTGATATGGTTTGAAAAATACATATTTGAAAAATATATATTTGCAATTGAAATATATATTTGCAATGGAAAAATATATATTTGTAATCTATTGTTTTCATAATTTTAAAAAAAGACTATTGACAAGGAATCTCTCCTTGACCAAACTTTAGTCAGGCTCATCTGAGCTCTCTTAGCTAAGCCCTAATTTGGGGCTTCCATGTTTGTCTCTACATTGTCCAATTTTAGCAAGAATTCTACTAAATCAGTTTAGCCACAATCCTCTACCCTCAACATCTGATCAAATTCCTCATCCTCCTCTATCCCCAAGGGATGTTGGATCAATCTGGTCTGCCTTCAGCAAAAATCCTCTGAGGCTGGTTTAGCCAGAATCTCCCCTACCTCCTGACATTTCCTTTTGGTAATTGTCCATCCAGTACCCTCCCACCCTGCTCCTTGCCTATGAATTTCCACTTTTCCTTATCATATTTGGAGTTGAGCCCAATCTTTCTGGCCCCATGCAAAATCCCATGATGGTGCTCCCTATACCTATTACAGCAGTCCCCTGAATAGTCTGCGTGATCGTCCTTTAATAAGTGTCATGAATAATTAATTTCTGTAATATCAGAAAGCAAAAGTTGACATTTTATTCAGTATGAGATATTCAAGAGGGAGAATGATCAGGTAGTTAGGGGCTTTGGCTTTTGAAAAGTTAAAAATGTTGGGGCACCTGGGTGACTCAGTTGGTTGAGTGTGGGACTCTTGGTTTCAGCTCAGGTCATGATCTCCAGGTCCATCCATGGAGCCTTGTGTGAGTCTGGCTCCACACTTAGCATGGAGTTTGCCTGAGATTCTCTCTCCCTCTGCCCCCTCCCCCAACTTATGCATGTGCATGCATACATACACACACATACACTCACACCATCTCAATTACATAAATAACTCTTAAAAAAAAAAAAGGAAAAGATAAAAAATGCTACCTTAATAGAACTTGATTGAAGTCCGGATAGAGACAAGGCTGCTCATTTATGGTGGGCTTAGAAATGCTAATCAGTAAAACTATTTTTTTAATCCCATAAATAAATATAAAAGCAAAGTACCAGCATTGCAGGTGGTATACTTGTCTACCTGAAAAGACAAGAAAAACTACTGAAAAATTATTGGAAATAGAAAGGGGGTTCAGTTAAAATACAGATATATAAGAAATAAAAATAAAAAATTTGACTTTGTACAAACAACAACAAATTAGAAAATACAAAGAAACTATTAACAACAACTACACAAGAAAAAAATCTATAAATAAATTCAATAAGAAACATGTAATACTTACCTGATTTAAAACTATTAAAAGACTTGAGTGGATGGAGAGACCCAAGGTCTTAGATGATAAAACTTAATAATTTGAAGATTTCACCAAGTTAGTTTACAAAATGGATGCAATCTCTTTTAAAATTCCAGTAGAATTTGGGGGTGGGGGGAGATTATTGATAAAGTAGCTTGAAAATTATGTGTGAAGATTAAATATACAATACAAGTTGTAGCTTGAATCAGTGCCATAAGATTTATTAACCAATACTTTTTTGGATAACTGCATAGACACTTGGGGAAAAAAAATTCAGCTGGAGTTTTGCCTTTTACCAAAATGAATTACAGAAAGATTAGAGAATTAAAGTAGAAAGAAAGAACGCTTATAAAAGCAAAAAGCAAATATTAGCTTTTATAATCTAAGAGTAGTTAAAATGCTTTCAAAATGTGTCAAAAGACTGATGTTGACTTTAGAACTTTTTTAGGGGCGCCTGGGTGGCTCAGTCAGTTAAGTGTCTGCCTTTGGCTCAAGTTGTGATCTCAGGGTCCTGGGATCGAGGGCTCCCTGCTCAGGAGTCTGCTTCTCCCTCTCCCCTGCTTCACCCCACTCATCCTCACACAGGCATGCTCTGTCTCTCTCAAATAAAATCTTTATTTTAAAAAAAGAAAAATCTTTTAAATAAAAATACTTCTAAAACTCTCAAAACACAAACAATGTAAAAGATAAAGAACGAACTGGAAAAAATGTTCACAAGTATTTGGAAAACGCTTAATGTTCCAAGAACTTTAGCTATTTCTGAGGATATGAGGATGTGGGAATAGGAGTAAAGGGCACAAATAAGCAACTCGGGAAAGTGAAATAAGAATAACAAACGCATGTATAGCATAGCGATTGAGTGGAGAGCTCTGGAGACATACGGTCCCATCCACTCATGTGCTCCGCCAGTGTTGAGCCGCGTGAACTTGAGCAAGTTACCTGATTCTCTGTGCCTCCACTTTCTCACCTCTTTGTTCAGGTCGAATTTGCTCACGCTGGACCTTCTTGAATTAAGACTCAGTTCTATAGAAGAAATACAAGATTTTAGTGAACATTAAGCTTTCCAAATGTTCCTTTCGGAGCAATTACTAACTTTGAAACACTTGACAAAATGACATTTCTTACTTTAATCAGGTCCAATAGAGACAAAAATGTTCAAAGATAGCAATTTGAACAACAATGGAAATAGAGTTCTTAAATTTTTCTTTTCTGAGAATTCTGACATTTGGACTATTGGTGATTCCGAATTGGCAGTGCTGGAGCCATTGGATTTCACTTTTGTGTTTCTGTTTCTTGGATATGTGTCAGAGGACTATCCCCTGGGTGAGGGTGAACCGTGAATGCGGATGATACAATCCTCAGGAAGGAAGAGCTTGTCAGAAGCAAATGTAAAGGTGTCTGCAAGTTAAGTGAGTTTCCTTCAGCCACTTAGACTTAGACGTGGTTAGAACCCTCGGGGATTTATTTCATTCCCCCCACATAATGGCGTCTCTTCTAGTACGGAGCTTCAAAGTTCAGTTAGATGGCCAGAGAGACCAGGGAAACACAGATCTCTTGCCCTGGAATTTTCGGAAGAGCGGACTCATTATCATCAGCACTTGAATTGGACACTTAGCTGACAGTAGGGTGATGATGTCAGACAGCTGACAATTCCCACTCCGTATCTTTAGAGTATATACAGTATCCTACTTAAACAGAACATGGTATTTTTTACATTCTTGTTATGCCACAACCTGGATGTTGTATTGGTTCTCTCATATACTGAAGCACACGAACTACTCAGATATTGGTGGTTAATGCTGCACAGAAGATTTCACAAGCTTTCCAAACAGCTAATACTTTAGAAAGATTGAGGTAATAAAAATGTTTTTCTACAGAAATTAAACATGCCGTAATTGTAGGTGTCATTGATTAAGTGGGTTACCGTTTGCCAGACACTGTGCTAAATATTCTATGTCCACAGACCTGGTATAAAAAAAAAAAAAAAAAAAAAAAAAAAAAAAAAAAAAGAAGTTATTTATCTATTGTCTTTAAACCAGATTAAATACCAAACTCAACCCTGCCAAACTGATTAGGAAGTTCGATCACAGTCGTTATTGAATTGTACTTCTTCCCTATGGGGGGGGGGGTCATCCCCAAATGAGTACAGTTTATGTGATTTCCAGAGAACAGGGAACAGCTTCTCGGTTCCTTGGTGCATTTTTATTTCTGCCGTTATAAACACTCATAAAATTGCTCAAAACCTTTGGTCTTTTGAAAACAGGCAGGCCTAGCATGTCTGTGCCAAGCCTGCCTGTGGGGATGTCTCATGGCTGGGAGTCTGGGTGTGTGGGTCCTGCCTACAAGGAGCACCCTGCAAGTGCTTACTGAGCCCCATCTAACCTCAGCCACCACCTGGATCTGGCCTCAGGTTCCGGCTCCCCTTGGGTCCCAAAGATCTCTTGGCCCTTCCCACCCTGAAGAAAAAAAAATCTCTCTCCTTCTTGCTATTTCTGCTTTCCCTTCCTAATGTATTTCCCACAATGAGTTCAAGTTTACACACGTGCGAAAAAGCCAACAAGATTTGCCTCACATCTGTTGGGTTCCCTGCCTAGATCCAAAAATAACAGCACCACAGACAGATTAGCCAGAGAGAAGCACACACATTGACTTGTATAAGTTTTCCCTGACAGGGAAACTTCGTAGGGAAATGAAGTCCCAAAGAAACAGACCTGAGGGTTTTATGCGAGGTTTGATGAGGAGTGTTCGGTCGTGGAGGAATAGGACTGGTTAAGTATAGTCACTGGGGGAAACTTAGCAAGGCGTGTTTGTTCAGATTTTTCTTTGTAGCCTTTGTCTGCAGAGAGAAGGATCTCCTTTCCTTTGGGTATAGGGAGAGCACCTCTCACATGAGGGTTTTATGACCCATTTCAGGGAGAAAGGGATGAGGGAGATCAGAGTGACCTTCTGCCATTCTTTCCAACTCCTTCAACCTAAAATATGCACTGTGCCAAGGTACCATATTTGGAGTTAGCGTGTTCTGAGCCTCGTCACCGTAACAGGAAGTTGTCTTCATGCCCATTCTACCTTCTTCACAGAAACAGAGGAATTTAATTCAGGCTACCTTGGAGAGGAAGAAGGAGGTGGGAGGGAGGGGAGAAGAAAGAAAGGAATTAAATAAAGCAGTAACCGTCCCATTCCTGCTGATTTCTATACAATAAGGAAAACTAAATAAAAATTACTCTCTTTATGTCACATATAGTATCTCATTTAAACATCACAATAAGCCTGTGAGATGATACGATTTTTATTTTCACTCTACAAATGAGTAAACTGAGATTTAAACACTTTAAGTGTCCTGCTTAAGGACAGATAGCTAGTAAAGGATGACGTCTGAGTTAAAACAGATCCATTTGATTCTAGAACCCATATTGTGAACTAACAAAAATACAGCCCCTTTAATAGAAACATTATATAATTCTTGGAATAAAACTTTGTAGGTAACAATATGCCTATGAAAGATACTTGAAAAACATCAGTTCAGTAACAAGTAAAAAATGCTTTCTTAATACAATTTTATTTTTCCTAAAATGTCCTCAATATGATTCCCAAAAAGAGTGTACCCAAAAAATATTTTGTCAAAGAACAACCTGACATTTCAAAACTTATATAACACGACATTGCCTGGAATTTGAGCACCTTAAAAACCATCAACCAAGCGTCAAAAGATTGTAAATTCACTTTAGCTGCTAAAAGGAGTACAGAAAGAAATAATTTTCCAACAGTCACTGTAAAGATTGGTCAGAATGAAAGCAGAAATGAGTTCACAGCTCGATTTATCTGTGCACTAGGCAATAGAGTGAGAATTTTGTTCATTCACAGAGAGAGAGAAAGACACAGAATGGTTCCACGCTTGTGGTAGCTCTTCTTTTCAGTCCCTTTTGATTAGTAAGTACTCATCTTTTGACAAGACTAAAACAAAACTTGATAATTTGATATATTAAAAAAAAGGCAAAGGGGTGCCTGGCTGGCTAAGTCTGTAGAGCACATGACTCTGGATCTTGGGGTTAGGAGTTTAAGCCCCACATTGGGGGTAGAGTTTCAAAAACAAGTAACATTTTTTTTTTCTAAAAAAAGGTAAAGACTAAAAAGAAAAATAGGCACTTTGTCTTTGAATTTTTTATTCATTTGTAGCCTCTTGAGAGAAATCTAGTAAATTATACAAGCTTATGTTGCTCATTGGCTATTGCTCCTTTTCATAAATTGTGTTCCAGTCTGGGTAGGAACATTCCTTCTGCCATGGCTACATGAAGACCTCTAGAGTTCCAGGTGACCCTGGAAAACGTTGGTCTTTTCAGTGGCTGCATCTGATTGGTCAGCAAAGTCTGAAAATGTTAATGTAGATCATTTGCAAGGCATTTCCTACAAATTTCTCCAAAATTTTTTGGTACATGTTCTGAGATTTGTTGTGTCAAACACATCAACTGTGTCACACACATCCAGAAGATCAAATTGGTTCCGCCGATACCATGCAGCACTTACACCAAAGTGCCTAGCAACTTCTCTAGCACCTTTTTAATTTTAATCTTGCTTTTAGCATTCTCACAGATGGAAACCAAGTACAAAATGTTAATACGAGTTACTAGCTTTCAAGACTTCTCTTGGGCTAAAGTCTAAGTTTATGCCAAGAAAAAAATTAGGAGTACTCCACCCTTTGGAGTTTTGTGCTATTGTTCGTTGCACTGAATACCTAGATTAGGAGTATCTGCCCCAAGTCTTTTTCTTTTTATTCTGCCTTACTTTTTCTTTTATCCAATAGCACTTGTTACCTTCTAACATGCTGTATAATTTGATTCTTTATTATAGCTATCATTTTTTGTCTCTATGTGCTAGAATGCAAACTCCAATAGGGCAGTGATTTTTATTTCTTACCCAATGCATCCCAAGAGTCTGGGAAACTCCTTGCAGAGTGCAGGTTCTCGATAAATATTCACTGACTGATTGAATGAGTGAATGCTTTGTGATTTAGATTAGATGATATATATAGTATGTTATATCGACTGTCCAAAGTGTATCATAAGTCTTGCATAATTCCATATCATAAAACCGGCTTATTGCTTATTGAGATTTTCTCAAATTAGAAGACTGGGTAAAGCAATATCGGAAGGATAAAAATGAAATGTATATATTTGAAGTCAAAGTCCCAATTGTTCATGTGTTAATAGAATCAGAATATTGGGTTCAAATAAGAGCAAATTTAACTTAGATAACTAAATAAATTTTAATGTAAATAGAATTAGTTTTCCACTGCTGCTGATAGTAAAAATAACCCTATGAAATAGTTAATCAGTTGGTAGCTTACTATTCATTTATTTATTTATTTACTATGAATTATTTGGTAGTTTAAAGAAAAGTTTAAGTTGTTCATTAAAATATTGTACCTTGGAATTTCTATTTTCATAGCATATTTGGATTATTAAATTTTAGAGTTACTACTTAGCCTGGGATGTTTGTAACTTGACGAAATTTCTCAGAAGTCAAGTTATAGATCACATATTACTCTTTAAAGACACTACCAACCTGAAGAGGCTTGATCATCTTTGAACTAAGATTCTGCATAAAATGTAGTGGATTGGTTTTATGGGCTTTTTTGTTTTGTTTTTTCCTTTGGCCATTTTGTTTTCTGTCTATCTACCTACCTATCTACCTATCTATCCATCTATCCTTTTGATGCCTTTCATCCTTTTCTTCCACAGTGCATCCTCCTGTCCCACCTCTGCAACTGCTAGTCTCTCTTTTCTGTATCTATGAGCTTGCTTTATGGTTTTTTTAAATCTCACATTATAAGAAAAATCATATGGTATTTGTCTTGCTCTGTCTCAGTTATTTCACTTATAGACACTAAAGTTGTTTTGCTATCTTGGCTATTGTAAATAATGTTGCAGTGAAGTGTGGGGGTGCATATATCTTTTTGGTTGTGTTTTCATTTTCTTTGGATAAATACTCAGAAGTGAAATTGCTCATTCATATATAGTAGTTCTATTTTTAATTTTTTGAGGGACCTCCATAGTGTTTTCCATAGTGACTGAACCAATTTACATTCCCATCAATAGTGCATGATTAGGGGCACCTGGGTGGCTCAGTTGGTTAAGCCTCTGACTTCAGCTAAGTTCATGATCCCAAAGTCTCAGGATGGAGCCCCACATCAGGTTCCCTGCTTAGCAGGGAGCCTGCTTCTTCCTCTCCCTCTGCCCCTCCCCCCTGCTTGTGTACCTGTGTGCTCTCTCCCTGTGTCAAATAAATAAATAATAAATAATCCTCAGTGCATGATTGTTCCCTCTTCTCCACATCCTCACCAGTACTTGCTATTTCTAGTCTTTTTTGATCATTTTGATTTTTTTTCCTTTTTTAAGGAAAATTATTTAACAATAACTCTCAGTAGAAGAGTTAGTATGACCAAACAGAGAGTCAGCATGGGGACTGTCAAACGTAAATGTGCTCAAAAATCCATGGTGGCAATTATTTTAAATGCAGACTCCCAGGCACTGTTCCCAGAGACTCTTGCTCAATGAGCCCCTGAAATCTAAATTTATAACAAGCTTCTCAAATGATTCAGAGAACATACTGAGAAATGCCGGTTTAGTAAAAAGCATGAACTTGAGACCAAATATCATACATTTATATTGGTTTTGTCTAGTTTAGATTAAATGGATTGTAATTTTTTGGTGATATAACCCAAATTCTCAGTATGTATGTATATACATATATAGAGAGAGACCTATTTCATTTGTTTAGTGGTAATTTAATGATGTTTGTATCATGACATAGTAGAAATGGTATGGTAATCTGGCAGAGCTTGGTTCAAACCTTGGTTTTCTTGTTTAATTAACTAAATAATTTGGGGGAAATTACTAAATCTCTCTGATCTTTACTATTTCTGTTTTATATGAATAATAATACTTAAATCCTTGTTTAAGATTAAAGGAATTAGCAGATGTAAAATAACTAATTCAATATAAAATGCAGTAAAATCCTGAAAACACTCAATTGGGCAATGAAAATTATAATTCTTAAAGTGTTGAATACTCCTACTTTGGCTTAAAAAGTACTTTTTGTTTTTATTTATAACAACTATTTTGTATTTTTTCAGCCTTACTGAGGTAAATCTGATGAGTAAAATTGTAAGATATTTAAGGGGAATACTGTGGTAATTTGATATGCATACATATTGTGAAAGGGTCCCCTCCCCCCATCTAGTTAATTAACACATCCATAACCTCACATATTTGGCTTTCTTTGTGAGGAAAAAGGGGTGGAAACATTTAAGTTCTACTCTCTTAACAAATTTCAATTACATAATACAGTTTATAAACTAGTCATCATGTTTAATATTAGCTCCTGAGACCTTATTTGTCTTATAGCTGAAAGTTGGTTGGAACCAACCTGTTCCTATTTCCACCCCTTTACCACATGATCCAGCAATCCCACTTCTCTATAGATATCCAAAGGAAATGCTAATTGGATATGGAAGAGATATCTGCACCTCCATGTTCATTACAGAATTATCCACAATAACCAAGGTATAATAACAGCCTGTGTCCATCAATGGATGAATGGATAACAAAGCTATGGGGGGGGTGTCCGTGTGTGTGTGTGTCTGTATCTGTGTGTCTGTGTGTGTGTATACACACAATAGGATATTCAGCTACAAAAAAAGGAAGCTCTGCCATTTGTGATTTGTGACATGGATGGAACTTGAGGGCATTCTGCTAAGTAAAACAAGCCAGACACAGAAAGATAGTACTGCATGGTATCATTTACATGTGGAATCTTAAAAAAAAAATCAAACTCATGGAAACAGAATATTTTATACTTGATGTGTTTCAGCTGGGGTGTTGTTTGTTATATGACAGTGCTGGCCCTTCACCTATTTGCTCTCAAATACATTACCTTCTCCCCTTAACCTCTGCTTCGTATCACAGGAAGCTAATCCCTGCAAACTATTTCCCAGACTCTCTTGCCAATTGACTTCTGAGTATTTTCAGAGTCTGAGAGGCACTGAGAGAAGATTGAAATCTGAGAGGAGGAGAGAAAGGGATGTTACCATTCCAGTAGGATCCCTTCTGGGTCCCAGCTGCTGAGGATGCTGCCCTGGGCTCTGGTTAAAAAAAAAAAAAAAAAAAATCTCTTCCCACTGTCCTCCAGGCCTAGGATTGATAGCAGCCTCCTAAAGTTGTGATTCTCAGGCAGCCTCACCATCTCCATGAGCCCTTCCCATTTTAATGAAATGTAGTATTTTTAGTACAAATAGTTTTGGTTTAGGGATTAAGAAGTACATTGTTTAAGTTATATTTTTAATAAAAATTAAACTACTTTGTCCTATGAGGAGTTTTCAAACACTTTGTCCTATGAGGGGTTTTCCAAACACAAATTACTCTCTTAAAGCAGAGAAAGTTCATACAAAGTGAGAATTTAGAAATTAATTTCTTCCCTTCCTCTAAGCAAAAAGAACACTGGCATAAAATTACATCACCTCCTAAAATCAAACTTTATTTTTCTATCACATGAAATAGTATATATTTTTGTTTTAATGTAGAAATGGAAAACTAGATAAAGAATTTTCTAACTTTGTATTGCATAATCTTTTAAGAATAGGGGGTCTAAAGAAGACAAAGTTAAGTAGATAGCATCATAATATTGACTTAATTAGATTATGTGGATATTTTTTTCCAAATTTTGCTATCTGTACAATCTTGGTGAAAATTTTAAAATGTTTTGTTGGCTGCTGGACTTAGCATATGAATTATGTACTGAACCATAACCAAGGCTGTTATCTACTGGAATGCCTTACATTGTGGCATCCAACTATTCATAGTTTCATCCTCACTCTAGCCCAATCTTAACTGAGATTGCTACTATATAGGTTTGAAAGTAACCCAACACATTCAGGAAGTACAGAACTTCCCTTGGAATTCTCTTGCAAAAAGCAACCTAGATTGCAACCTAGATTCCATACCGAGATTTTTGGTAAATTATCATAATTTTTAACTAATAATAATTTAAAAAAATCAAATTTGATGGCCAGTAAGCTTGAACACATTCTTCCCTCTTCTCTTCTTCCCACCACGTTTTAGGTATATAGTGTCTTACTTTACATCCTTTTATTTTGTGAATCTCTTGAGCGATTTTTATAGATATACTTAATTTTACTACTTTTGTGCTTCCTACTTTTCTTACTCCTACTTAAGGTCTTTCCTTTCAACTTGAAGAGTCCCCTTTAACATTTCTTGTAAGGCTGGTCTAGTGGTGATGAATTCCTTTAACTTGTGTTTGTTGGGGAAACTCTTTCTCTCTTCTTCTGTCCAGAATGATAGCTTTGCTGGGTAGAGTAGCTTGCTTGCAAATTTTTTTCTTTTGGCACTTTGACTATCTTATGTCACTCCCTCTGGCCTGCAAGCATCTACTGTAAAAATCAGCTGATGGTTCTATGGCGTTTCCCCTTGTATGTATCCATCTTCTTTTCTCTGGCTGCTTTTAAAATTCTCTCTTTAAGACTACTTTTTGCCATTTTAATTACTATGTGTCTTAGTGTAGACCTCCTTTGGTTGATTCTGTTGGGGACTCTGTGCCTCCCGGATCTGGATTTCTGTTTCCTTCCCCAGATTTGGGAAGTTTTCAGCTATTGTTTCTCCAAATAAATTTTCTGTCCCATTTTCTCTCTTTCCTTCTTCTGGGATCCATATAATGTGAATGTGATTACACTTGATGGTGTTGCTGAATATCCTAAGTGTATTTTCATTTCATATTTTTTTCTCTCACCTGTTCATCTTGACTGCTTTCCATTACTCTTTTCTTGAGTTCACTAATTCATTTTTCTGCTTCCTCTAGACTACCATTTGTTCCATCTAATGTATTTTTAATTTCATTATTGAGTTCTTCATCTCTGACTGGTCCTTTTTTATTCAATCTATCTCTTTGTGGAGGGCCTCACTGAGGTCCTACACTCTTTTCTCAAGTCCATTGTGTATCTTTATGACCATTACTTTGAATTTTCTATCAGGCATATTACTTGCCTCCATTTAACTTAGTTCTCTTGTGATTTTTGTCTTTCTCTTTCATTCAGGACATATTCCTTGGTCTTCTCATTTTGTCTGACTCTCTCTATCTGTTTCTATGTCTTAGGAAAGCCAGCTATATCTTCTCCTCTTGAAATTAGTGGCCTTATGAAGAAGAGGTCCTATAGAATCCTGTAGTGAATTGTTCCCTGTTCATCAGCACTTCAAGGTTGTCTCCAGTGTATGTTGTTTGCACTTGGCTGAGCCAATTTGTCTTCAGACCAGTTAGCTCCAATGGCTCTCTTTGCCTTCTGTGAGCAGGGTTTGGTCCCTGTGTTGTTATTGGGCCAGTCTGAGGCTATCTTGGGATTTGAGTTGAGTCAGATGCAGCAGTGCTGAACTGCTGGTAGCTTTCCCTGTTTTGTCCCCTGAGCTTTCATTGGTTGGTGGGGACTGCAGTCAGACCAGCTGTCTTCCCCCCAGCCCACTACTGGGACTGCAATCTAACTGAGGAGTGGTTATCTTTCTCTCTCCCCTGGACAGGCATCACTTTGGAGTGGTGCTGGCTTCTCTGGGGGCTACTTGCATGCTGCCAGGCCTGTGACACTGCTTTGATGGGCTCCAACTAGAGTGTATTGAGGAGAGGGAATTTATAGAATATGGGAACCTGCAATGTTAACAAGGTCTGTACTTGTCCATGCATCTTTTCAACACCATTCTATGAAACTAGAATTCAGTCATAAAAACTCTGGAAAGAGCACCAATACATGAAGATTGAATAACAGGCTACTAAACAATGAATGGATCAACCAAGGAAGCAAAGGGGAAAGAGGAAAACACATAGAGAGCGATGAAAGTGAAAACACAATGGTCCAAATCTTTGGGATGAAGCAAAAGGTGTTCTTTCTCCTAGTGATTTTCTAAATGGGTCTGGAACCTCATCTGCTGCCTCTTGTTGGCAGAAACTCCTTCCCTTGTTAACATTTGTAAACCAAACTTCTTTGTAAAATTATCATGGAGAGGAGGTGGATGGGGGGATAGGATAATTGAGTGATGGGCATTAAGGAAGGTACATGACGTGATGAATGCTGGGTGTTATTCTCAACTGATAAATTATTGAATGCTACATCTGAAACTAATGATGTACTCCAAGTTGCCAAATTGAATTTAAATTTTTAAAAAGGTAAATAAAATTATCAAGCTATCCTTTGCTGGCATTAAATTCTCCTGCTTTAGATCCTTCACCATCATTTTGCTTTAAGTTGTCATTAATGACTTCATTTTTTCTCCAATCATATAAGAGTCTATATGTGTGCCTTTCTTATACCAATCCTGTGCCCACATAAGAGCTGAATTTTCAAGACAAAATAAAAAGGTATTTCACAAAAAAGTGTATGGTTTTCATGCCTACTAGTGTAGATGCAGTGAAGGCTTCACAAATTTCCTTTTCTGTTTTTACAATGGTCTTTTACACTGGGTCCACTTATCTTGAAATGAGAGGCATTCACAGCAGCAGACTTCAACCTACAGTACATATCAAGCAACCTAACTGTGTCTTCTGATGCAATGACTTTCTTCCTCTTCTTGGAAGCACTTCCAGCATCACTAGTAGCACTTCGCATGGTTCCCATGGTGTTATTCAAGGTTTATGGTATTGAACTAAACATTGTTCAAAATACATAAGAACTGTAAGAGATCACTTTTTACTGTGAAATGCAATTTTCTGAAGTGATAAACTGTTCATATAGAGATAATGAACATCACATTATTTTAAGGAGGTACATACAATGCTTGAGCTCACCACTATAGCAAAGAGAGGTGCCTATCAAATTATTGTAGTAGTTTGGAATGCACTAGAGTTAATTTTATGAAATTACGATTTAATTTTGTATCTTTACATTTGTTTATATTTCTCTTGACTGTGAAAGTCACCATGTACAGTCTGTAAGTATTTCTGTGCATGAGTTTTGGTAAATTTTAACCTTTTTAATAGATTTTTGTGCACATTATGGTAATAAATGATAAAATAGATTAGTATATACATATATTTTATGGATTTATGAACTACATTTTCCTTAATTTTTTGATATTTCTAGGCTATGCAATTTTGCAAGTCTTACATATACTTTTTTCAAATTGTTGCAAATCTTCAGAAGATGTTCCAATATATTTATTGAAAAAACCTGCATGTAAGTGGACCCACATAATTCAAACCCATGTTGTTCACTTGTATATGGTTTCTGAGTATTATAAATGTCCTTAAGGAAATACTTCAGCATTTCCCAAATTATCCACTACTGTCCTGGTATCACCAGAGTATTCACTGAAAACTGTAATGAGAAAGGGTTAGATTTTCCCTAAGCTCAGGCTTACTATTTGCCTTTCCTACCTCATTGTTAGTATAACTGTGATTTCCCTGTGACATATGAGGTTTAGCATCTTTAGATATGTTTATTGGTCATTTGAATTTGTTCTTCTATGAATTGTTTTATGTATCCTTCAATTTCATTTTTATCCTTTTCTTATCAATATATAAAAGTTCATACTATGTTATAGAAAAAAATTTCACCTGTTGTGTAAATTACAAATACATTTCCTCAACAGTTTCGATATCCTCATCATACAGAAGTTCTTAATTATTACTATATAGTCAAATATGTTTGATTTTAAATTTCAAGTTATTTTTCAACCTCTAGATTATGCATATAATTATAAGATAACTATTATCTTATTGTCTTATAAGATCTTTATTTTCTAATTTTTTGAGCATTTAAGTTTTTAGTTGATTTAGTATTTACTTTTGTACATATAAGTCCAATTTTACTTTCTTTTGGATAGATAGACAATTATGCTACCATTATTCACTAAGTATACATCACTCTCCCTGCAGAGTAAAACATATGCCCCCTTGAATGACGTTGCTCTTAAGAGAAAGCAAATAGTCCATCTGATATTAAGTAGCTATGCTGAAGTTTTGGTGGAAGGAGGAAGGAGTCAGTTATTGATATTCACTGTGGACCTGGTTTTCTTGGCCAGCAGAAGCTGGTATTCAAGTGACTCTGGTGACTAACATAAGGTGAAACTTCAATCTCCTTTTAATTTATCAGTTTGATTCATTGATTTATACAAGTACTCCTAGAGAAAGACTTTAATTCTGACCTCCCAAAGAGTTCAAGCACTTAAACAATATATGTTTTGAAACAACAGTGAGACATCACTACCCACATATTAGAGTGTTGAAAATCCAAAACACTTACAACACCAAATGCTGGTAAGGATGTAGAGCAACCGGGATTCTCATCCAATGCTTGTAGAAATGCAAAAGGATACAGCCACTTTGGAAGACATATTGGCAGATTCTTACAAAACTAAGTGTTCAGGCGCCTGGGTGGCTCAGTGGGTTAAAGCTTCTGCTCAGGTCATGGTCCCAGGGTCCCAGGATCAGACCCCGCATAGGGCTCTCTGTTCAGCAGGGAGCTGCTTCCTCCTCTCTCTTTCTCTGCCTGCCTCTCCGCCTACTTGAGATCTCTGTCAAATAAATAAATAAAATATATTTTTTTAAAAACCCTAAATGTTCTCTTATCATGTGATCCAGCAAACACTCTCCTTGGTATTTAACCAGATGAGTTGAAAATATTGATCTCTGAAAAGCTTGCACTTGGATGTTTATAGCAGCTTTATTCATAATTGCCAAAAATTGGAAGCAACCAAGATACGCTTTGGTAGGTGAATAGATAAACTATTGTATATCCATACAAGGGAATAAATTTATACATACAATGTTACCATAACATTTGTTGCCATAAGCTAAAGAGAAATGAAAACTCATAAAAGGAGGTGAACCATAACAGACTATGGACTCTGAAAAACAACCTGAGGGTTTTGAAGTGGTGGGGGGTGGGAGGTTGGGGGAAGCAGGTGGTGGGTATTAGAGAAGGCACGGATTGTATGGAGCACTGGGTTTGGTGCAAAAACAATGAATACTGTTATGCTGAAAAGAAATAAAAAAATAGTTCGAGGAAACTTAAATGTGTCTTTTTTTTTTTTTTTTAAAGATTTTATTTATTTGACAGACAGAGATCACAAGTAGGCAGAGGCAGGCACAGAGAGAGGAAGGGAAGCAGGCTCCCTGCTGAGCAGAGAACCCGATGCGGGGCTCAATCCCAGGGCCCTGGGATCATGACCTGAGCCGAAGGCAGAGGCTTTAACCCACTGAGCCACCCAGGTGGCTCATGCCCCTTAAATGTGTCTTAATAAGTGAAAAAAGCCAGTCTGAGAAGGCTACATACTGTGTGATTATAGCTATATGGTATTCTGGAAAGGCAAAACTAGAGACAGTAAAAAGATCAGGGGTTGCCAACGGGTAGGGAGGGAGGTGGGATAAACAGGTAGAGCACAGAGGATTTTTAGGGCAGTGAAACTACTTTGCATGACACTGTAATGATGAATGCATATTAAACCCACAGAATGTACAATACCAAGAGAAAGCCCTGATGTAAACTATGGAGTTTGGGGGCACCTGGGTGGCTCAGTGGGTTAAAGCCTCTGCCTTCGGCTCAGGTCATGAACCCAGGGTCTTGGGATTGAGCCCCGCATGGGGCTCTCTGCTCAGCGGGGAGCCTGCTTCCTCCTCTCTCTCTCTGCCTGCCTCTCTGCCTACTTGTGATCTTTGTCTGTCAAATAAATAAATAAAATCTTAAAAAAAAAAAAAAAAGTACTATGGGGTTTGGGTGATAGTGATGTGTCAATATAGATTCATCAATTGTAACAAATATACCTGTGTGAGAACAAAGGATATAATGGGAATGCCCTGTACTTTCTACTCAATTTTGCTGTCAACTTAAAACTGCTCTAAAAAATGAGGTCTACTGAAGAAGAAAAAAAAAAGTAAATATTTGATTACCAGGGAGGCCAAATCAAAGGGAAGGAAAGATTTGAAGATTTTTCTGTTTTGTTTATTAACATATAATGTATTGTTTGCCCCAGGGTACAGCTCTATGAATCATCTGTCTTACACAATTCACAGCCCTCACCATAGCACATACCCTCCCCAATGTCATAACCCAGCCACCCTATCCTTCCCAATAACCCCAAAGGAACCCTCAGTTTGTTTTCTGAGATTAAGAGTCTCTTATGGTTTGTCTCCCTCTCTGGTTTCATCTTGTTTCATTTTTTTCCCTCCCTACCCGCTACGAAGCTCTTCCTTTGTTTTATAAGAACACATAGACCAAATTTACATTGTGTACAAAGAGAAGGAAATTAAACTTGTTAAAAACCTACTTAGATAAGAACTCTTTGTACTACTTTGAAACCTCTCTAAAAGTCTAGATTATTTCAAAATAAAAAAATTTAAAGATCTAAATGCCTTAGGAAATATAGTTACTGGTATTTTCATAACATTGTATGGTAACAGATCATAGCTACACTTGTGATGAGCATAGCATAATGTATAGACTTGTCAAATCACTGTATTGTACACTTGACACTAAGGTAACCCTGTGTGTAAACTATACTTAGGTTAAAAAATATATACTTTAAGCAATGTGTGTACAAAATGGCATAAAAATTATTCCCATTTCACAAATACAGAAATGCAGGTCCACGATGGTTAAGTAACATGTCTAAGGCCTACTTGAAAATGCCTTGGCCAGAATTCCAGGTATTACATTTGCTGTCAAAGCTTCTGTTCTTTCCCTGAGGCCATTTTGTGTCCTCAGAGCACCATTATAGACACAGGACCGTGGTGAGAGCCTAGGAAAGCAACAATGGCATTTCTATTTTCATGTTTATCTTTTCCATTCAGATAGCTGATCAATAGAAATGAAAAAGTTCTTGAAGTATTCCTAGAATTTTATCCTCCATTGAGCAGGTATCATTCAAACACGGTCAATGAATCTTGAATCCCAGAACATACAGTATCATGGACATTTCAAATGAGTAAAAAATTAAATTGTTCTCTAAAGATAAAGCAGACGTATGTTTCTTTTCACAAACATTGAATTCAGGGGTGCCTGGGTGGCTCAGTGGTTTGGGCTGCTGCCTTCGGCTCGGGTCATGATCTCAGGGTCCTGGGATCGAGCCCCGCATCGGGCTCCCTGCTCCGCAGGAAGCCTGCTTCCCTCTCTCTCTCTCTCTCTCTCTCTCTCTCTGCCTGCCTCTCTGCCTACTTGTGATCTCTGTCTGTCAAATAAATAAATAAAATCTTTAAACAAAAAAAAAAACATTGAATTCAAAGATTTATACGTGAAAGATACAAAATTAATATGAAAATCTCCCATTTATTTTATCTGTAAAGCAAAAGCAGCTACTTTCACTTTTGACACTTTCTATCTACTTAGGCAGAATTAGCTTGTACATTAATTACAGTCTTTTCATTAAAATGTGCTCAGTTTGAAGAGTTTCTTTCCTGGCAACTGTTAAGTATGAATGTTTCTCTGATAGTGTCTTAAATGGTACTTTTGACTTGTTCCAGTAATTTTTTTCTTTTATTACACCAAATATAGCCTCTAGATCCACAAAACTTTAATTTACTTATTAATAATTCCAATATGATTCAATGAATATCTACTAAGTACCAAGCATGCTTTTCATATTTCTGAAAATAGCCATCAGGCTTCTTCCCATATCCGGTAGTTTGCATGATGTCAAGACCCTCTTAATTTTTAGATGGTTGATAATAAAGTGGATATGAATACAGCAAGAGAGACTTCCCCCAAATTTGTGAATGTTAAAAGGACTGACAGTGAGTATTTCAATAAATTTTTATTTCAAATGTAGCAACTTCATAATAAAGAGTCAATTTTCTAAGGATACATTGGGTTACTTGGAGAATGCTACAGGGACTAGAGAGACTATGCATTCTTATGTGAAAGAAGATCTCTGGTGAGATTCTGGAGCCTGTTTCCATTTTGGCATATAAAAGCCAACATTAGGTAAAGTGCCTTACGCAATGTGGTTGTTCAGTAAATCAGGGTCAGAATCACATAGATGAAAGGGACCTTCGAGATCAAAGTAACTAATTATGGTGGACATTATTCCCTTCTGAAAATGCACAGAGAGTATATATTAGAAAAGTGAATTTTCACACATTTATTACCATCAGAGAAAATCTGCTTTCTGGGACTCAAAACAGAAGTTTTTAGGATACTCCTACAATTTAAGAAATAATGCCTCATCATTTCACTGTCCATTAACTGGAAACTATTTTGCACAAATCTGACATGACTTTCTACAACTTTAGATGGGTACATTCAAATAAGTTTATCTCAAAAGACTTGAATTTTTAATCCATATTATGAATCTCCATCTCCTGAAATCACAGCTGTTAAAATTATTTCACTCATCAGTGATACTTGAATTTAATGTTCTTCCCCCAAAACCTTACCTTGTACCAGATAAAGCTGACTTACTGTTCTAACTCAACCATAAAACAGGATCAGATATTGAGGCTTAGAGCTCTGTTGGCTTGTATGAGTCATGCGTGTTTTCAGGTAAACGGAAAATCAAGAGCCTCTATGAAGAGAGGCAAAAGGGAAAAGACAGTTCTGAAAAGCCCTGACCCAAAGACTCTATGTGAAATGCCACAAAACTCATTTGATATATTTTATTTATTATTTTAGTAACACAAAGGCTGTTAATTTCATGTCATAGTTTCTACTGTCATGTTGGAAAACTGCCTACTAAAGAGAGAGAAAATTTGCCAGCCAGGAATTTAGAGTAGACTCAGTTATAGAATTTTGTAAGGGTACACCATTGCTCCTACCCATAATTCTGATGATATTCAACTGCCCTCTAGAAGGCAAATACTTATTTGAGAGGTTTTAAACAGGAGATACCTAAAGTAAATCCAAGTAATTACACTTTAAACTGCTATTTTTTTTTTAAATATGTTTAAGTATGTTCTGGACATCAGCCTTTAATCAAAAGGTGATCTGAGTATTTTAGTTAATAGCATCTCCCCTGAGCTAGACAATGTTCTAAGAGTTTTCATATGGATTCATTTATACCTCACAACAACCCAGCTTGGTAAATATTGCTGTCATGAGCCCCAATTTACAAGTGAGGAAACTGAGGACTTCAGTAATCTACCCAAGCCCATGTGGCTAAGAAATGACAAAGGAGAATTCGAACCTAAGAAATCTAGCTTCAGAGTCCAGAGCCCAAGGACTCACCAGTTCTCTTATGCCGAGTGTCTCCCACACTTTGCATGTTATAGATGCACCCAAAGTTTTCTCATAGATCTCTTGTGTGCTCCCTCCATGTCAGGTGCTGGGCTAAGCTCTTTATGTGATTGATGCCATTTCATTTCTTTCAAACCTAGGATATAAGTACTACACTTAACAAATGAGTCTAGAGGTTCAGAGAGACACGGTCCTTGTTCATTGTCACCTTGCCTGTGGCTGGCAGAGAGGAAACCTGACCCAGGTCTGGCTGCTCCCAAAGCCCACATTGTCACAATTTTACTAAGGAGTTCTACAACTAATCATTAAGAAAGGGGACAACAGTGGGGGAGGGGGTATGGAGAGGGTGGTGGGGTTATGGACACTGGGGAGGGTATGTGATATGGTGAGTGCTGTGAAGTGTGTAAACCTGGTGATTCACAGACCTGTAACCCTTGGGGCTAATAATACATTATATGTTTATTTAAAAATTTTTTTAATTTAAAAAAAAAGAAAGGGGACAACGAAACCCTTAAGGAAGTATAAGGGACAGGGAAAAATGCCTGGACTTTTTAGGCTGATAGTGTTTTAACAATAGTCTCACTCTAAATGACAGTGAAATAATTTGAGAGCAGGACAGACCTTGACACAATCTAAGTCAGCCTCTTTGTTTTATTGATGAGGATCTGAGTCCCAGAGTGGCTCGAGAACTCTCTTAAACTCATGGAAATACAAAGCCAGAACCACCCAAACTCCAGCTTTATTCTTGAATCCCATGGCACATTTGGGCATAGTGCATCTCAATTCATACAGCAATTTCTATTATAAGTGGATACAACCATATCTATTTCTAAGATACTTTTGTTATCCGTGTGGAACTCAGACTCTCTCCTTTGCTGAAATGATCTATTTTGGCTGTATTATGAAGGCTTAAAGGTCACTTTATTCAAGCTTGCTGAAACATTTTCAATGACTAGATAAAAACACTCATGTTTACACTGTTCCCTGCTTTGAATGTATTCTCCTGGATTAAAAAAAAAAATTCATTTGCAGTCCTATTCATCTTTTAAGATAGCGTTTTATTGAAGGGAAGAAAAGATGTGCTTCTTAAACAAAGCCAATAAATCTTCCAAGCTTTTAGTTGGGATTTTTAATTCAACAAAAGGACGAAAAGAGATTTAACATGAGAAAAATCACCCTTTTTCCTATTCATTGTGTGACCCACCGTTCATTTCTGTGCCAGCTCCCTGCATCCCTCTCCACTCCACTTCCTCTGTATAGCCTTTGTGATTCTGAGGTTGTTGCCTCCCTGTTCCCAGTCATTTCTGGGCCAACATTCATGTTCTTTTACACCTTGACCCAGTGTTCTTGCCTGGGTGGGGAGAGTTGATGCGGGAAGCAGCCTCACCCTTTGCTCAGCCTGCATATTTTCTCTAATCCTAATTTCTCTAGTTATCAGGAAACAACGATGACAAATACGAGGCAGCTGTAACAAAGAGAGACTGATTTTTCCCAAGACAACTACCTGATCCCTTACCTGATTTTCTTTCTTAAGATTTAAGAGTATAGACCAGCGTTTCCTTTATGGCAGTTTGGCTTATTAGGACTGAACAACAGAGTTTATGTTTATAGATTGGGGGAATCATAGTTTGAGTTTAGGTAGCATTTCCCAATTGGATTCCCAGATTTCAGAGTGACAGAGGGTCATATTATATGTGGTTCAGATTCTAGATGGAAGGAGTGAGGATGGGGAAAAAGGGTGGGTGGGTAAACAGGAGGAATTTCTTAGGCAAAGGACTCTGTTATTAAGGCCTCCAGAAGTCTCGTGGAGAGGTGGTGATAGATGGAAAAGAGAGCAAATGATGGAGCTGGTTGCTCAAGGAGGGTCAGCTTGAGGCTAAGGAACATCCTACGTGCTTCTGTGTCTGGGATGTATTTGGTATGCTCACTGGCCCGCTCAGTCTCTTGTCCTGGGCCAGTCTCCATGAGTCTCTAGCCTCTTAGAGACCAGCACAGGAGGGGATTTAGAGGGCAGGGGGGGTTTTGTTCCCTTTGGTATTTTACAGATGAATTTGGAGGTGGAGGACTCTATTTTTCTTCAGTATGTGTTTGACTGCCTTAAGTGGGGAATGGGCGGGGCCATCAATCCCACGGCATTTGTCAGAGTCACAAATTGCCAGCACAGTGCCTCACAAGCGGGGCCTCGTGCTCCCTCCGCAGAGCTGTCCCCATTTGGGAAATGTGACCTGAAGTAACCTTGCAAGATACAGTTCTCACATCTAACAGATATTCGATCCTTTTGTTTTCTTTTAATAACTTTGGGGATTTTTTTCTCCTTCACATGTTCTTGCCTATTACTAAGGAATTGAGACTTTTGAAATGTCATCGTCAGCATTTTCAGGCTATGATTTTCCTGTCTGATTAACAAAGGCCTCTTGTACTTTCTCTCCGTTTTCAGAAAGGTGAGTGCGCTTGATTTATTCTTGATGTTCACATGTAGCTTCCAATCTCAACCTCCCACTGCTGACTTTCTGAACTTGACCTTGGGATGGTCTGGAAATTGAATTTGTCTATTTAGATAAGCTAGGGACACGTGCCCTTTTGCTGTGTCGTTCTTTTCAAGAGCGATCATATGCAAGCTAGATTATTTCTTCCGAACCTCTGATTTTTATTTTAAAAGCGCCTCTCCTTCACCTTTCAGAATTGGCACACCATATTCACCAGATGGTCTTCTTGCTCTAGCACAGAGCTAAAGCATTGGCAAAGAATAGCCAACAACTGGGAATTTTGACTTAAACTAACATCTGGAAAACTTCAGAATAATATCCTCCTTCCTTAAGTACAATGCCTAAGTCAATGAGCTGACAATTTTACAGATATCTCATTTCATCTTCATAACACCATGAGGTGGGTTGCCCATTTTATAGATGAAAAACTAAGGCTCACAAAGTGTCTTTTGCTCACAGGGGTCACACAGGTAATATGTGGGGGAATAAGTTTCAAATATAAAACTCTTTGATTCCAAAGCTTTTCACTCCAGAACACATGAGTGTGCCTTAAGCAGAATGTAGTTAAATAACATATTAAGATAAAACAGTAGGGTGCTGGGTGCCTGGGTGGCTCTATGGGTTGAAGCCTCTGCCTTTAGCTCAGGTCATGATCCCAGGGTCCTGGAATTGAGCCCCACATCGGGCTCTCTGCTCAGCAGGGAGTTTGCTTCCTCCTCTCTCTCTCTGCCTGTCTCTCTGCCTACTTGTGATCTTTGTCTATCAAATCAATAAATAAAATCTTTAAAAAAACCAGTGGGGGGGTTTGTTTTGTTTTCCTTTTTATTTTTTAATTTAAATTAAATTAATTAACATATATTACTGGTTTCAGAGGTAGAGGTCAGTGATTTATCAGTCTTATATAATACCCATTATATATGCTCATTACATAACCTGCCCTCCTTAATACCCATAGCCCAGTTGCCCCATCCTCCTACCCTTCCCCCTTCCAGCAACTCTAAGTTTCTTTCCTATGATTAAGAGTCTCTTATGGTTTGTCTCCCTCTCTGGTTTCATCTTGTATCATCTTCTATCATTTTTTCCTCTCTTTCCTTTCTTCCCCTATGATCCTCTGCCTTGTTCCTTAAATTCCACATATCAGTGAGATCATTCAATAATTCTCTTTCTCTGATTGACTTATTTCACTTAGTATAATACCCTCTAGTTCCATCCATGTCATTACAGATGGCAAGATTTCAATTTTTGATAGCTGAGTAGTATTCCATCACACACACACACACACACACACACACACACACATCTTTATCCATTCATCTGTTGATAGACATCTAGGTTCTTTCCATAGTTTGGCTGTTGTGGACATTGTTGCTATGAACATTCGGGTGCATGTGCCCCTTTGCATCACTACATTTGTATCTTTGGGGTAAAGACCCAGTAGTGTGATTGCTGTGTCACAGGGTAGCTCTATTTTCAAACTTTTGAAGAACATCTGTACTGTTTTCCAGAGTGGCTGCACCAGCTTTCATTCCCACTAACAGTGTTAGCGGGTTACCCTTTCTCAGCATCATCACCAACATCTAAACAGTGTTTTTGATAGTAAAATGAGTCTTTTCCTTGCACAATGCCCTCTTTCAGGGGAGAGAAATTAAAATATGAGTCAGTGAAATTTCACAATTTGTTGAATAAGATGATCAAATTAAAGAACAACATTAAATAGTTACTCATTCTCCTCTTGGTATTCTGAAGCTATCCCCGAGTGGCTTCAAGAGCCATGGGCACTAAAGACTTTCCTTTTAACCAAATACTTCGTCTTTCTAACTTTTAGACTTAGCAAAAATAGCATATTTGCTATAGAAATTGTAGAAGCAGGGAGCCTACTTGACCCAGTAGGAAGAGCCTGCAACTCTTGATCATGAGTTCAAGCCCCACGTTGGGTACAGAGATTATGTAAAAAAATAAAACTTAAAAAACACAGAAATAAAGAAATGAAAAGAAACTCCAGAAGCTGAAGTAAAGTCACCTGGTTCATTTAGACACTCTGTTTTCTTTGCCAAACCTCTTAGCTTCTTATCCTACCTGCACGGCATGTCTGCAGAGTGCAAGTGTGCCCCTGACAGGAGAAGAAGAGAAAGGGCAAATAGGATTCACCAGCTTCCACCATGAATGGGGCCCTGTGGGTTATATGTTGTTGACAGATGACATAAGTAAGTAAATATGGTTCATGAAACATGATTTTAGATTAGTATTTACACAGGATTTTTAGTAGGCAAGATTGATCATATCAGGCAAGATTTCATATATGTTTTATTTATTTGTCATAAGGAGGCCATACTTGATTAATTTTTAAAAGTTCATTACCTTGCTATCCAATGTAATGCTTTCCTATTAAAGCTCTACAGACCCTTCTTGAAGTTTTTTTTTTTTTTTTTTTAAGATTTTATTTATTTGTCAGAGAGAGAGAGCATGAGCACAGGCAGACAGAGTGGCAGACAGAGACAGAGGGAGAAGCAGGTTCCCTGCTGAGCAAGGAGCCTGATG
This sequence comes from Mustela nivalis, assembly GCF_964662115.1. Taxonomy (NCBI): domain Eukaryota; kingdom Metazoa; phylum Chordata; class Mammalia; order Carnivora; family Mustelidae; genus Mustela; species Mustela nivalis. The sequence goes on from NC_139023.1 coordinate 116,709,764, forward strand.
CGGGACTCGATCCCAGGACACTGGGATCACAACCCGAGCCGAAGGCAGCTGTCCAACCAACTGAGCCACCCAGGCGTCCCCTTCTTGAAGTTTTAATTAAACAGTTTGCTTAAAACCAGAGCTAATACTTTCAACTGGGCACTGAATATTATTAACTGAAAACACCACCAAATATGTTGTTGTAAACCAGGCTGTTTGTTTTGGGGGGGGGGGGGGCTACGGCATTTATAAACCACTTGCTGATGAAGAGAAACACTGCTTATATGGGCAACATTGAAACATGCACAACAGAACTTTCCACTCTTGCTATTTCCAATAAATGAAGGCCTCTGTTCATTCATGTTGTACTTGACGGTTGTGGAGGGAAAAACATCATTCCCATCCAAGCCTCCAGCACACGGGGACAAAATAATTGCCGGTTTCAAGAATAAGAGAGCCATTGGGAACCGTCTGTTTGAGAGTCGACTTGTTATATCAGAGCTCCTACCAGACAAATTTCTAGATGAGACGAGGGCACCGGGAGTAGACAGGAAGGATGTATTTGGCATCACCATGTCATTCCAAAAAGTGTTATTAGGCTTCGGAAGGTAAAAAAGCTGATTTTCTGCCCCATTTTTTTGTTGCATATATTCTATTATAAAAAGGAAGCAATTTTTCTGTTTCTAGGGTTATTTCTTTTGAATTCTTTTCAGTTATAATGTACTGAATTTCATTGTAAATGTGTCTTGAGAAAAAGATCGGGCCTGAAGGCTTAGGGACAGAGTTCTAATTTTCGTTTCTTGTGACATATCAAAGTCAATTATAATTGTGATTCCAATGTCATGACCATGACCATCATATACACTCCCCTGGCAGCTTCTAGCTTTTTTCTCTGTCAACATGGGGTGAGCCACTAGGGATTCAGTTCAATTTTTTAAGCCTGTAGATTTTTAAATCAAAGGTTCTACCTTCAAAATTCAGGAAATGAGTCTGAGCAGTAGAGTTGATAAATAGTGGTATTTTCCATCAGTGTTTCTGAGTTATCTTGCAACTTGCTCACTAGATATCTACACTATTACTCTTGTCCCATTTGACTGCACAAACTCAAGAAGATTCAAGTACAGATTACATCTTTTAGTAAGATTAATTTAGAAAACAAGAAAACCTTGGATTAACTCTTGGATTATATATATATATTTTTAAAATTATATTATACATAATAGAGAGTGAAAAATCTCCTTCTCCCCAGCCAGCTAATTAACCACCTCTGTAAATAGTTTACTGTCTATGCTTTTAGAACTTTATGCATAAATAAGAAAATACAAATACATACTCATAAATTTACCTCTTTGATAAAAGACAACATGCAGTACACAGTGCTCTGAACGTTACCTTCAAGACCTTTTCTTTTCAACATTTGAGAGGCTTGAGTGTCCTTTTTTGAAGCTTCATATATTGTCTTATATGAGTTACCATAATTTATTTAACCAGTATTTGGGTGATGGACATTTAAGTGATTCCCAACCTTTGACTTTTACAAACATTCTGCGATGAAGAATCTTGTACGTCTTTTTTAATGTGTGCAAATATATGTGAAATTTATAATGCTAGATGTAGAATCCCTGGGTCAAAGTGTTATGTTTGCAATTTAGATGCAAAGCTCCAAGTTGCCCTCCATCAGTGTGCACACTGTGTCGTCAGACTTTCAGATTTTTAACAGTCTCTTTGTGTTTAGATTTATAACAAGCTAATAGATGGGCAATGGTATCATTCTGGTTTAATCTGTGTTTCTCTTATTATGAGTGAGCAAAGTTGAGCATATTTTCATATGCTCAAAGCTGCTTGCATTTATTTTCCTGTAAACATTATCTTTAAATCTTTGTTCCAGTTTTTACTAGATTTTTTGTCTTATCTATTTGTATGAGTTCTCTATATATTAAAGAAATTAATATTCTGTAATATCAATTATGAACATTTTTCCTTCTTTCATTCCAACATTTAGCTTTTGATTCTGCCACTGGTGTTTTGCCATTCATATTTATTTTTAGGCAGTCAATTTTCTGAATCCTTTATTTTATGGGTCGAAATAATGAATCATAGTTAGAAAGACCCTCCCTCCTCCAAGGTAACAAAATAACTTTTCCATATTTAGTTATAGGTTTTTAGCAAAATTATACACCAGAGAGCATAAAAGACCAATTTGGAAGTAGAACAATATGAAATTGAATTTGCACAATAAAAGCATTAGTATAGTGTATAGTATGTACCATGTAAAGCATTGTCCATCAACCAAACTTACTACTCTTTTTTCCTAGCTGTCTTTCTCACAAGAAACCAGAAAAATTAACTAGAATAAAGGTAAGTAGCTATTAATTAAACAAAAATAAGAATAGTCAGGGCACCTGGGTGGCTCAGTCAGTTAAATGTCAGCCTTCAGCTCAGGTCATGATCCCAATGTCCTGGGATTTCCCCCTCCCCAATCAGGGTTCCCTATTCAGCAGGGAGGAGTTTGCTTCTCCCTCTCCCTCTGCCTCTGCCCCTCCCCCCACTTGTGTGCATACACATGCACACACACTCTCTCTCTTGCTTTCTCTCTCTCAAATAAATAAATAAAATCTTTTAAAAAAAATAGGAAAGAGTTTCTGACTTGAAATGAATTAAGTATATACTTTACCTATTTATTAAAACACAAGTGTCTAGTGTAATTGGATCATCAGTGATCCATCTGGCCTTTAATTTTGTCTGTGACAGTAGTTCCAAGAGATATTTTTTTTTTAAAGATTTTATTTATTTATTTGACAGAGAGATTACAAGTAGGCAGAGAGGCAGGCAGAGAGAGAGAGGAGGAAGCAGGCTCCCTTCTGATCAGAGAGCCCGATGCGGGACTCGATCCCAGGACCCTGAGATCATGACCTGAGCCGAAGGCAGCGGCTTAACCCACTGAGCCACCCAGGCGCCCCAAGATATTTATCAGAAATACAGTACCTCCATTTTATGACACTGTCATCAGAGACTGAAGGTTTTACAACATATTAAAACTCTATCATCAATGAATCTATAGAAATCTTTCCAAAAATCTTTTTTATATTACAATTTATTTCTAGTATTTATATTTTGGTGATAACAAGTTCTATTATACATATATATTTATACATCTATATACATATTATACACACACACACACACACATATATATATATATATATATATATATATTTCTTTTATCTGTATTTAAACTTTCTTCACCATTAAGGAACGCCAAATTTCTATATTCTAGAATTTTTCAAAAAAGTAAAGATTGGGAGCATCTGTATGGTTCAGTTAGTTAAGTGTCATACTCAATTTCAGCTCAGGCCATGGTCTCAAGGTTGTGAGATTGAGCCACACACTGGGCTCCATGCTGGGCATAGAGTCTGCGTAAGATTCTCTCTTTCCCTTTCCCTCTGCCCCTTCCTATTCTTTTCCCTCTCTCTCCTTCTCTCTCTCTTCCTTTCTAAATATATGTATGTGTATGTGTATATATATATGTGTGTGTGTATAAACAAACCTATCAAGAAAGTAAAAAGACAATCCAAAGAATGGGAGAAAATATTTTTCTTTTTTCTTAAAGATTTTATTTATTATTTGTCAGAGAAATAGAGAGAGCAAGCACAAGCAGGGGGAGGGGCAGTCAGAGGAAGAAGCAGGCTCCCCACTGAGCAAGGAGCCAGTTTGAAGACTCAATCCCAGGACCCCGGGATCATGACACTAGCCGAAGGCAGATGTTAAATAGACTGAGCCCCTCAGGCATCCCTCGGAGGAAATATTTCTAAATCATATGTCTAATAAGGTACTTGAAACACCTACAACTGAATATTGAAAAGACAAATAATCAAATTAGAACGTGGGTTTTAAAAAAAAAAGAATTGGAATAGACATCTCTCCAAAAAAGATATAAAATAGTCAATGAACACATGAAAAGAGGTTCAACATCATTAGCTACTGGGGAAATGCAAAATAAAACCGCAGTGAGATACCACTTCACATGCACCAGGATGGCTAATATAAAGACAGACAATAATGAGTCTTGGTGAGAATGTAAAGAAATTGGAACTCTCATACACTTTTGGTGAGAATTCAAAAAGGTACAGCCACTTTGAAAGAGTTTAACAGTGTTAAACATAGGATTACTATATGACCCAGCAATTTCCCTCTTAGGTGTATGTGCAAGACAATTTAAAGGTATGTCCACACAAACACCAAACCTGTACACAACATTCATGGTAACATTATTTATGATATCCAGACAATAAAAGCTACCCAAATGTCCATCAGCAGATAAATAGATACCGTGGAATATCATTCAGCCAAGGCAACAAAGTCAAATAAATAATAGGAACCATTTGTTTAAAAAAAAAAAAAGGGAATAAAGAAAGAAGCAAAGTACCAATTCATGCTGCAATATGAGTGAAACTCGAAAACATTATGCTAAGTGAACATTATGCTAAGTGAACATTATGCCAGCTCAAAACCACACAATGTTATTTCATTTATAGGAAAGATCCATGATAGGCAAGTTTAGAGACAAGAGAGTAGTTAATGGTTGCCAGGGGCTAGCAGGAAAAAGGAATGAGTATGTGGTTTTGAGGGTGATAATGTAAATGTTCTAAAATTAAAGTGGCAATAGTGGTACAACCCTGTGAATATACTCAACTAATACAAATATATAAATGCACTGAGAGGTGCATTTTTTAAAGTGTTACTGTATAGTATGTAAATCATCTCAGTAAGGTTTTTATATATATTATATATTAAATAAGTTATATATTAATTATATATAGATTTATATATAAACTAAAGCTATTCTCAATGCCAGTTTCTGAAATATTATTAAGGGTCCTCCACGTGTTTGCTACTGTCAATCTGGTAACATATCCAAGGGGGGAATAAAGTTTCCTAAACTACACTAATGTGGAATTTCCCATGAAGCATAGTACCCCCTAGGTTCTCAGCAGCAGTGAGAACATTGTGCTACAAGAATACTGAAGTTAAACAGGAGGCACGTGCTTGCCGACGCATGTTTGCACTCTGGGCCAAACCTAATGAGACTTTTCCTGACTCAAAATGCCCCAGGCTTCTTACCTCTAGTTAAAAGCTCAGGTTAATTTAGTGGCAATGATAACAACAGTAAAATGAAATAAGGAAAAAGAATATGAATTAAGGTGCTGAACTCACAATTCAAAAAGAGACCTATGTTGCCTTTAGGGTTATATCTGGTCTCTTTCTCCCTGAAAGAGAAAACGACTCACAGAGAATATAAAGTTCTTCCCAAGTCCCACAGTAAATTAGTTGACAAAAGTGGATCTAGGACCCAAGTTTTTCAATCCCTAGTCCAATATTTTTTCTGCCTACCATCATTTTGGAGCTTCTGTTTTTTCATATATAAGATGAGGATAAAAATAAATTTCCCATGGCCTCCCTGGAAGAATTAAATGAATAACACATGAAAGGAGATAGCACAGTGGCTGGCCCATTACTAGACGTGTATAAATGTCTGTTGAATGTAAGCGAAATTAATCAATGTTGACTTTCTTTCCTTTCCATTAGGTGTCAACTCAAACTTCCTCCTTCCCCAGTTTCAAATAAAGAAGAAATAAAAAAGTGTCTTTATGAGTGGGAAGAAACACCAAGTACTATCTATTCTTCCTTTCCAAACATATTAAATGATTTGTTTAAGTTCTCTTAGTGTCAAGTGTTTAAGGAAGATTTTATCTGATTTCATCATCATTCAGTTTTTCCCCGCCCCACACCATTAAACTACCCTGTTTCTTAAGATTTCAGCATATAAAATGTACAAATTTTGCCACTTGTTAGTCAAGGATTGGATTTGTTGTAAATCAAAACTTTTAGACCTGCAATAATTGTGCTGTAATTCTGAGCTGGAAAGAAACCAGTAAAATCTGGGATTGACCTTGGATATACCCGTTTCTGTCGAAGACACAGCTGAAAAAGCATCAACACCGAAACTTGACTTCTCTGATACTTGAGCAAATGTAGTTGTGGTTTATCCACATTTTGTTTTTCCAGACTAATTTGGGTCTCTCCCATTTTATAACCAGGAAGTTTACCTGATTAATGTGACCACTCAAGGGAAGGCAGAGAGGTACAGAGGGTCTTGGGAGTCATTGGAGCCTGAGTCGGAAATCCACCCCCCATCTCTTGTCCAATGTGCAACAACATTTAGCTACCTAAGCTGTTGAGGGATATTAATACCTCCTTCACACAGTGTTTGAGAGGATTAAGCGACATAATATAAAGAATCTAGCATAGAGTGGGCACATTGTAGACAACCATCAGTTATTAACTTCCTTTTTTGCCTCTGCTGTTAAGTATGAGACCAATATAGCATTGAACCCATGCATACTTGTTTGTTTCTCTCTCAGTGTTCTTAAGGCTTCCTCTATAGGTGATCGTCCTATATCTCCTCTTACTGAGAGCCCCCCTCTCCAAGAGTAGGAACCATCACTCTCCCATTGAGCCACAAGGTCTCTGAAGTTGAGGGTTGGGTTTTTGTTTTTGTTTTTGTTCTCGAAGACAGGCCCTATTAGATGGTAAATGTCTGACTGTTTCAATCTTGTCCTCCACAAAACTCTTTTTGGTAATAGTCAATGGGAGTGCTATGTTACGAAGGACTCAGAAGTCACTGGAAAGGGTCTGATGGTCTGGAGTTTCTGTGATCATGGAGGCAAAGATGGCACTCCTGCCCCAAATCAGCCATCCTTGTTATGAGCCTGTGAGGAAAGAGAGCTATTCCAAATTAATCTTTGAAACCCTGACTCTGTACCCATAGCTAATGTCATTCTTCACATAGAGTCGGTGTTCATTCTGTGTTTCTTGAGTGAATAAGTAAATAATGTACAAAGGAAATAATCTGAGCCTGAAAGTGATGAATCAACAAGAAACAACTGGACGGAAGTGGAATATGCAGCCTGTAAAGCAGTAATCTGCTAAGTGGATCAGCAAAACTCAACACAGGAAAGAGGAGGGACTACCTGTGAAGTGTTCTTGAGAATGTGCCAGAGCCCGAAAAGCTCAGAAGATGGTGGGGTGGAAGGATCTTAGGCTCACCTCCTCCCACAGATACAACTAAAGGACACCCACGTCAGTGTATGAGACTGAAGCGCTCCCTACTGCGCTAACGAGGCACCTCACATCAGTGTAAATAAACCAGAAAAATGACTTAAAGACTGGCAGAACAGACTCTCTACAGCTAACCACAAAGAAGAGGCCCCTTTGAAGCTGGGAAGGGCAGAGACATGGTCGAGCCAAACTGACCTGAGGGACTATCCATGGGAGAGATATCATAGACACAGAATGGGCAGAGGAGCAGACACCAAACAGGCATCCAAGGCATGGAGGACCTACACTGGGAAGGCGAATCCCCATCACATTTGGCTTTGAAAACCAGGGGAGCCTAACTTCAGAGTTCATACAATCACTGGGGCTTAATATCTGGAACTTTAAAATGTGCCAAATGGAGTACCCCCTCTCCTAGTAATACAGAAGCCCAGGGTTAGATGATATATTGTTTAATACCTCTATCTGCAACATTCATTCCTCCCACCATGATGCCGATCACTTTTATTTGTTGTGTCCAAGTTGAAATAGTGAACTCTTGGCACATATTTCTTTATAATAATTCTTCCAGGATACTTCCGGCTACATATCCTGAGCCCTATGGTACTACTTTAGAGATGGGATAATGTGTGGAGATACAATAGGGTCACTGAAAATTAAAATTACTCTCCAGACATGTTCTACTAATGAGCTATTCAGGAGAGCCAATTAAGAAGATGGGAATATTTGTTATGGAAAAGATCTAGACATAAATAAGAAGAAAGGAAAGAGGGAAAAAAAAAAATAGGGTGCCAGAAATGATTCTCTCTCTTTCCCCTGGATAGAACTTTGATGTTTCACAATAGATTTGTCTAAATATCTGGTAAATTGAGGATATGCGCCAGTGTAAAGGGTCTTTTTTATGTTGTCTCGGGGGTGGGTTATATGACTAGATAAGAATTCACTTAGAAAACCTTTACACAAAGCTACTTTCTTCCCTTTACGTTGCTATAGCCAAGATACTGGTGTTCTGTTTAAATGTGTGAGGACTTAATTTTCAGATAGAATTGTCTTTGGTATAAGTTTGGGAATGGAGCTTTTAGATTCATAATGAAGTTCTGGTTATACAAAAGTGCCATCTATAGGTTGATGATAAATGGTATAAATGGTTGTGATTCTTGACTCTTTCAGGATAATATAATTAAGGAATCTGTAGTCCAGGTAATGATGATAAAAACTTGGTTATGAACATTGGAGTCACTTATATAGGATTGTGGGATGTTAGCGGCAAAGAGGGACGAGAGCCTGAATAGCCTTATACTTGCCCAGACTAGATTCAGACTCTCTCTGTACCAACTTATACTGTGTGAATGTACTGAAACCATTTAGCTTGAGCTTCTCCGAACCTATTTCTTTATATCTTTAATCATTATAAATGATAAAAATATTGATCTCCTAGCTCAAGATGTTACATAACGTAGAGATTGATGTAAAATGCTTAACACAGCACCCAGCACCAGTTAGGCACCCCAAACAATAGTAGCTATTGTGATTTTATCATCATTATCATTCTCAATCTAATAAAAAATGTTAATAACTGTATAACATTATTATTACAGTATTGTATTCTGAAGCAGTAGTTGACACTTTTTATAAAGTGGTGTAATGGTCATATAAAAATGTGGTCGTCACCTCTAAAATGGCCCCCACTGCTCTCCAGCTCCCAATATTCACACCCGGGAATAGTCATCTCCTGATTGTACCAAGTTTGGTCTGTGGGCCCAATATAAAATGGCAAAAGTTATGGTATGTGTGGTAAGTAGGGTAATGGTTCCCCAGTTACGGCCACATCCAAATCCCCAAATCCTAAACCTGTGAATGTGTTGAATCGTTACCATATGCAGCAAGGGACTTTGCAGAGGGGATTGATTTAAAGATCTTGAGATAGAGAGATTATGCTGAATTCCTTGAGTAGTCCCGGTGTCCACCAAAGGGTTCTTAAAAGGCAGAAGAGAGTCAGAGTCAGAAAGATTGAAAGATGGCATGCCTATGTTTCTGAAGATAGAGAAAGGACCAGAAACCAAAGAATTCAGCTGGCCTCTAGAAGCTGGAAAAAGCAGGGAAATGGATTCTCCCCTAAAGCTTCCAAAGGGAACACAGGCCTATCTCCACCTTGACTTCAGCTTAGCAAAACCTATTTGGGGCTTCTGGTCCAAATATGTGCTAGTTAAGTCACTAAGTTTGTGGTAAGCAGCAACAGGAAACCAGTGTAGTGTGTCACTTCCAAGATAAGTGTAAGGGGGCTTTGGGGTTTTTTTTCTGTCTTCCACATGAGTCAGTTTAGGGGAAGTCAGCTGCTGTGTTATCACACTCAGCAGCCTATGGAGAGGCCCCCAAGGCAAGGAACTGCAGCTTACCAACAAACAAGAAAGTTTGGAAGCAGGTTCTTCGGCCCGGTCAAACCTCGACCGTAGCCCCAGGCGATAGCTTGAAGGTAACCTCAGGAGAGACCTGAGAGCCAGAACAAGCCTTGGAAGATGCTTCTGGATTCCCCACCCACAGAATCTGTACATAATAAATGGGTTTGCTTTAAGCTCAAAAGTGTGAAGGTAATTTGTGGCACAGCAATGCATAATTAATACAGTATCCTATGTAGTTTCCTCCCACACAGAATCAAGAGGCTCTACGTGACCAATGGAAGACCGTAGAAAGTGGTGCTGTGGCACTTCCGAAGACAGGTTCTAAAAATCAACACAAGTCCATTGAGCCTATGAAGTGTTCCCTCCAGGTCAAGATAACTGCCACGTCCTGGGGACCCTCAGGCAGCCCTGTGGGAGAAGCAACTTGCTTTCCACCACGTGAGAGAGCCACCTTGTGTCTTCTGGCTTCAGTCGAGCCTTCAATGATTCCATCCCTCCCACCTTGATGTGGTCCTGCTGAAGTCCCACGCATTGCCAGGCAGAGACTAGCCAAGCCAACGGTGCCCTCTCCGAATTCCTGAGCCACAGAAACCATGAGACGGTAAATATTGTTGTTTCTACCCACTTCATTTTGAGTGCTTTGTTACGTAGTGATAGACAACTGTAGGAATATATTAAATATTTAGTAACTTCCAATTGCATTTTATGTTTTCATGTCCATAAGGAAAATGTATCGGTACCTTTTCAAATGTTTATTTAGACATGCAAATCACTAGTTTCATACTCTTCTTCCTCTGATTAGAATCTCCATCAATATTGTGTAACATAAACAGCAGAGAGAATTTGTAAGAACAGAGTAGTGTCGCAGCATATACACCTAACCCTAACGTGTAGCTGACTGAATTCTTGGCAAGGGAAGTCACTTTCATTTTGGACACGTAGAGGCTTTATTGTTTATAGTCACATTTTGTTAGGGCAGACATTTCCGAGTCTCAAACGAAGCTCGGTTTGCCCATCCATTCCTTATTTCACTTGACTGCACATGGGACGGAGAGGCAGGAAAGGAGAACATCGCCATGAGCCAATGGAAAGCAATGTCATCACTTCCTGCATATCTCTGAGTCTCTTGGGAATGCAGTCCGTCCATTCAAACTCGAGATGTCATCTCCAGACAGCAGTCCCTCTACATGTTCTCTCCTCCCTTGTTTTCCCCAAAATGGGGTCTAGATCCAGAAAGAACTTCATATCATGTCCTGAAACGGTGGCTGGACAACCCCCCCCCCATCTGATCTGTGCATTGGTTTCTCATCTTTACCAACTTTCTTTGGGCTGCAGCTTGTCTGATCTCATCTTGGCACACTGACTGTCCTTTACTGCATTAACTGTCAAGGCATGTGGGGCTGGGGTGACTCAAGGAAGCCATTCTCTTGTACAGTCAGTTCATGGTCTCCCCACTTTCCACACTGTCCCCAACTTGATCTTGGTTTTCACTCAGGCTACTGCTACTTACCCACTGAAACCTTGCCCAACTATCCCAACAGAGGCCCTCCTTCCTAAAAATAGGGACCCTCTGGCAGTGGCTCTCAACTCTCAGACCTTCCTCACACATCTCAGTGAGTATGGAACTTCTTTTGCTTCTCTTCTACATCCTCTGGGACCAAAGGGCACTTGGGAGAATGGGGGATAATTTTCTCAGTGAGTCCTGTCTTCTCTAGCTAACATGACAGAGGGCTAAAGAATTTTTAAGACATTGCCTTCTTGCTTATATGAAGACTGCAGCAACCCCTCTGGCCAGGAGGGGTCCTAGCCATATTTCAGATGTTTTCCTTAGCAATTTAAATCTTGGCAACCTAATCAGTATCAAGTTAATCTTCCACATCTTAGGCAGAATTAATAACATGAGCAATTTGTAAATTCATCCTGTATGTATTCAATATGGAGCAATGCTAGAAAAATACTTTTAAATACCATCTTATTCATGCCTATATGTGTACCTAGAGTTTTGTTTTATTATAATAAAACATGCCTATTCATATTTTCAATAAATAGCATGCCATATGCAGCAGTGTATCGTGTACCAGACCACACGGAATTTCTCATCAAGTTTGGTTGCACTGCCATGGCTGTTTCTACCCAAAGCCCGCTTTCAGGGTTGGGGGCCCAAGGGGTCCTAAAAAGATTTAGCAGTTCAGTCTGTGAGAACAGGGAAAGAAAAAATGCAGAACATATCTAAAAGTCCTGTGCAGATCTCCATAGCCAAGCTCTCTCACTGAGTTGGGTTTGGGGACCAACCGGCTTTGAGATGTATCCCTCAGGGGTAAACTGAGTCAGAGAAAGATGCCCTGAAAATCAACAGGTTCTGATCACCAGCACTGTCCCTCCTTATCATTTCCTCTTTCCTCTTTCTCTTCCTGCCTTCATTTGCCACTGCTCATTTCTTCTTAGCAGCCTAAAGTAGTCATTTGGAGTACAGCTTCTAGAGAGACCTCTTCAATTCAAATGCTAACTCTGCCATTTACTAACCAGGAGAACTTGGTCATGCTACTTACACTTTCTTTGTCTCAGTTTTCTCATCTATAAAAATAGTGACAGTGCTAGTAATAGTAGCTACCTCTCTGGGTTGTTGTGGGGGGCTCCATGAAATTAGATTTAATACGTCTTTCGACTGCTGGGAAGCAATCATTATTAGCTGTTACTATGTTCTCTCTACTTTGCCTTTCCATTCTGTATCAGTCAACACAGACTGCCATAAGGAAACAGAATTGATTGTATGGCTTAACCAATTAAAATGTATTTCTTACAGTTCTGGAGGCTGGGAAGTCCAAGGTGAGGATACTGGCAAAGCAGATGTCACACTGAGTGTCTTCTCTTGGCTTGGAGCCCTCTGCCATCCTGCCATGTCTTCGTAAGACCTCTTCTTTGTGTTGAGAGAGAGAGAGAGAGATTGTTCTCTAGTATTCCTTCTCATGAAGACATCGATCCTTTCAGAGCATCACCTTTATGATCTTATTTTACCTTAATTGCTTCTTTAGAAGCTTCATGTCTCCCATACATTGGGAGTTAAGGCTTCAGCATATGAATGCAGTGGGGGGAGTACACACAGATGTTCATCCATAGCAGTGTCCCGCCCATAGGCATACTCGGTTTCTTCTTTTACACTTACTTGCTATATCTAACATCAAAACTAGATGTACTAAATGGCTAGACATTGTCAGTAAGTGTCACAGGGGCCAAAATCTTTAATGCAACAGAATGCTAAGTCACAGGTACTCCACAGTTCTATCTATATTTTGTAAAAAATGCCATCTGACTTCGTCATGAGCTGGTGTCTTGTCAGTAACAAATAATAGTTTGTAGTAGTTCCTATTTTATACACAGTGCTGCATCAAACACAACTCCAAAAGCCAGTGGCCAGAAACAAGAAGCATATGTTTCTCCTACAACTGAAGTCAGGCACAGGTCAGGGCCAGGCTGTGGGATTCTCGTGGCCTCACCTAACTTCTCTTGTTTGGAGGTAGATTGCCCATGGGTTGGGGTCATTTCTCTGGGATTTTATCTAACTGGGCCAACTCCTCTCTGCTCCCCAGGCTCATCCTCTTTGTCTCCCACATCCCTCCAGCAGCTTCTTCCAAGAAGATACAGATGCAAGCGAGCCTAGTCCCCAGTAATGGAAGCAAGTGGAGAAAGGAAGCATTTGAGGTGTGTTGAAGCATAGGCTCAGAAACAGAGTGCTGTCCCTCCTGCCACATGCTACTGGCCAAATTACGTCACAAGCACAATTCAGAGTCAAGAGCTAGAGAAACAGACTCTGCCTCTTCATGGAGGAATGACAACTTCTACCCATTTTGCAAATACTCCAGCAAAGATCACACCATCAAAGAGAAGATCACCTCCCCTCTCCTTCTTTTTCACTTAAAAATAAAAATCACAAATTTAAATTAGAGAGAGTATGTGATTAAAAATGGTGTGTGTTGGTAGGAAAGGTTTTATGTAATTCATCAATTACCCTTTGGGCATGTAGACCATATTTGTATAAATAAGAGCACAGTGCCTATAGTAAGAAAAGAGTCTTTCTTCATAAGGGTGGTTTTTGGTTTTTTTGTTTTTGTTTTTGTTTTTTGTTTTTGCTGCTGTCCTTGTTTTTTTAGGAAACATTTAGAGAAAGCTCTGAAAATAGCTTAATTTTTTACTGTGTTTCTCAACTGAGAGACTTTTCTAATATGTGCTACATATTGCAGAAAAAAGAGCATACTAATATAAACGAGAAGGGTAGGCTGAAAAGTATCGAAAGCCATTTTTTGAAAATGTATTACATTCTAATTATCTGACAGTTTACACTTAGCATTCAGATACAGCCAAGAATGAGGGAAGCTGATTTGGAAAAATAAGTTACAATGTACTGCCACCTTGTGTATCATGCCTGTAAGCACAATTTTTTTCCGTTAGTGTTTCTAGAATACTAATGAGAAAAAAAAAAAAAAAGTTACAAGTTGCAATGAAGGGAGACATTTTGTCCTTGTAAAAAACGTTTCTTAATGCTTTTTGTACCATGAGACCCTGGAAACCTATGTATATCTTTTCATAATAATGTTTTAAAATGTGAAAGAAATGGTAGATTACACCTAGAAGTTAGTGGAAAATTGTTAATTTTTTTAATCTAAGTTCATGGACCACTTGAGTTCTAGAATCTGAGTTCTAGCCATGGGCTCTCTGAGACCCAGAGATCCAAATTGATCATTCCTGACCTCAGTATAGTTTATATTTGAGCACTAAACAATGAAATACTAGACATCAGAGTTTTCAAAAATAAATCTTCAATCAGACCCTACAGATCCATGAAAATGTTTTTTTGAATAAGCTGTTTTTGAAAAGCAAAACACTAATTTTAATAATACAAATATTACTTTTCTATACCATGCTGTAATGGACCTTTATATGATAAAGGATGTTTCCAATATTTTTATAATCATGAATTACCAAGTATAAGTCTACAAAACACATGTGTACTTTTGTTTGATTTCTTAAAGAACTGACTAGTGTACCTGGATTCTAGTCTAAGTTCTTGTCTTTGGTTGATTGAGTTAGCTTGTGTGTTTTTCTCCTTTATCTTCCTCGCTTTTTTTTCCTCCTACTTTCCTCCCTTCCTTTCCTTGCTTTGCTTTCTTCCTTCTTTCTTCTCTGCCAACCATCCTCCTACTCTCCTCCCTCCTTGTTCATTTTATTCTCCCTTCAACATACACTTGATAGAGATGAAAATATGCTTATAACAGTGCTAAGTAGTATGGGCAGTGATCTTGGGGGTCTCACAGTCAATCATAATAAAGCACAGCCCATGTGCAGATTTACCGTACACCCAAAGAAGCTTAAATTCCTGTATACTTCACTTTCACAATTCCAAAGAGACTTAGCAATGGCTTCACATGTTTATATGATTTTATAGAATTTGTGAAACAAGAAATGGCAATCACAACCAGTTAAGACCAATGTCTCTTTCAATTCCTACTTCCCATCATGTATTACTTTTAGAGTGCCTAGTCATTTCCAGATCCTGCTAAGCAGGCTGTGAGTAGAGGATATGTTTTGTTTGGGTTTAATGAGGTATATTTATGAGACTGTTCTCATTTTCATGCATAGAAGAGTTTTTCAACCTCATGGCTACATGTCAATAAATACCAAATACCTTTATCTAGTCATTTTCACTTCCCTAGTTAATTTTTGCACACTTAAGAAAAAAATCTAATTTGGGGCGCCTGGGTGGCTCAGTGGGTTAAGCCGCTGCCTTCGGCTCAGGTCATGATCTTAGGGTCCTGGGATCGAGCCCCACATCAGGCTCTCTGCTCAGCAGGGAGCCTGCTTCCCTCTCTCTCTCTCTTTCTCTGCCTGCCTCTCTGCCTACTTGTGATCTCTGTCTGTCAAATAAATAAATAAAATCTTAAAAAAAAAAAAGAAAGAAAGAAAAAAATCTAATTTAATTTGTGGTTTTAATCTCCAGGAAGGTAGTAACCAAATGTACATGGTTGTGCAAGGTTACATTACATAAGTATTTCTTCACCAAGATAAAATTCTCTAAGAGATGTTTGTCTGGTTTTACCCACTTGGGGCACCGGACTCTTAAGCAGAATAGCCAGAATCCACTCCATGTAAGTATCTCTCTACATAAATACCTAAATCTGTCTTTGGTTGTTTTAACAGATGGCTCTACAAAGCCCACGGAAGATTATTGTGTATGATTGACCACTATTCTGCAATGAGACTGTGGTAGTTTTGCAATGTGTCCACTTGGCCAGGCTGAACTACATTTCCCAGAATTCTCCTGGATGCTTCTGGTTAGCATGAGCCCCAGGAGAGATTCCCCTGTGAGATTCGGATGGTGAAAGTAAAATGGCAGCCATTTTGTAGCTCACACACACTATCATTTATCTGCTATCTCTCCTCATCGGTGTGAAACAGCAGCTAGGCCTGCACTGCACCTCTGGACCCTCCTTCAGCTCCTCCAGCTCCTGACACTGGTATGGATTTAGCTACATGACAAACATCCCAACTTCTGCAGGACACCCATACTCTTAAGGTCACAGACAGAACTCACACAGATTTAAGTCTCCTTGTGGGCTCCTGCTTGTGCCAGTGGCTCTAGCTCCCTATCTTTTTCACTTAAGGAAGTCATGATTGTGCTTACCACAGCATAGTTAAAGGCTAGTCTCCGCCCTGATCATATCTGGACCCCTCATCCCCACTCCAGGATTCCCTGGGTGCCCTATTCTTCCTGTCACACCACATCTACACCAGAAAGCCTTCAGAGACAGTGATCCTTGGTGTTCTCAGCCTGAGCCTTCCTTTCTTTTATTCTCCTAGTCCAGCATTCTCTTGGGCCATTATCAGCTTTCTTTGAAGCTTTGGTGTTGGAAGAGGCATTTAAAAATCACCCTGAGGGTGGAGCTCCCCCACATCGCAGCCCTTGGACATTCTCTGAGTTATACCATCAATTATGGCCCTGTGGCAGAAGCTGTGGAATCCCTATTGGTTATTACAGTTCTTGTTGTTAGCCTAGCATTTCAAAAAAAAATAGACACACTAGGTCAAGTTATGTTCATAAAACAATATACATTTCACAGCACTCACCATAGCACATACCCTCCCCAATGTCCATAATCCAACCACCCTCTCTCTCCTCCCCCACCCCGCAGCAACCCTCAGTTTGTTTCCTGAGACTAAGAGTCTCTTATGGTTTGTTTCCTCCCCTCAGTTACTTTTGTATGTTACCAAATATCTGAATGAGTATTGAGAATTTGTCTAACAATCGAAATGTTTACTGACCCTCTGGATCAGTGCCATCCAGAAAAACTTTCAGCAAAATGGTGACTTTTATGAACTTGGTATGTGGTCAGCATAGCTCTGGATGTTTGCCGATATGCGGACACTACCACAGGGGTAATCGATATTATGACTTCAGGTCTTTCAAAAATGCCATAGACAAGCACTAACAACCTCTTCCCACTGAAAGTCAGCTTTTTGAGGCTGCACTGACTATAGAAATAGAGGAAAAATAATTTCACCAAGAATAGATATTGATAAGATAATCTTTTCCCCCCAAAATGGCTTTAGAGTTCAGAATTATCATTGGTTTTTGGCTGTTACTAATAACCAGGAAAATATTTCCTATTCACTTATTGTACATTCTTTTCCATTTTTGAGATATCTTTAAAAATTCTTTAAGGAATTAATAAAATAGGGTAGAAGATATGCTTATTAGACCAATGTCACCTATATCATAAGCTCAAAGGAGTTCTTTCAGGAAAGCTTATGACTACAAATGAGGATACATTTTAGGTAATTTTACTGTAAAGTGAACATACTATTGCTGAATAAATAATCTTATTTTAATCTCTGCTTTAAAAAAAGTTTTCCTGAGATTATAGAACTGTTCTGCTAAAATAACTATGAACAGGTTACTAAACACATTTATATATAACTTTCTATTAAATACAAATAATGAGTTCTGAAGTCAATTGCCAGTTTTTTTGGGGGGTTACTGGAGAGGGGTATTTTTGTTCTTTCTCTCAAAAGGAGACAACAGAAAAAAAAAAAAAAAACAAGTCGCCATAGAAATTATTAATTCACTCAGAATGCTTGATGTCTTTTAAGGATTTAATACATAAACAACAAAAAGCAACCCTTAATTTTAGAAAGAAGGAGGTTTCACTTGGTAAATCTTATAAGAACAGGACTGTAAAGTTGATGATGTAACCAAGTTTTATTATATATCTATTATGTACTGGTATTTACCAAGGCATTCAGGAGACAAATGGCAAATATAAGTTTTTAAGAGTTTAATTTAGGGGTGCCTGGGATGCTTAGTTGTTTGAGCACTGACTCCTGGCTTCTGCTTGGATCGTGATCTCAGGGTCATGAGATGGAGCCCTGTGGCAGGCTCTGGGCTCCGTTCAGAGTCTGCTTAGAATTCTCCCTCTCCTTCTCTCTCTGCCTCTTCCACTGTTCAGGTCCACAGTCTCTCTCTCTAAATAAATAAACCCTTTAAAAAATAAATAAATAGACGAATTTAAATTTAGAGATACTAATTTAAACCAATGACCTCAAAAGAATTAGCCAACCAACTTGCCTCGCTGTGACTAAATTAAAAAATTCACACTTAACAAAACATTTAATCTATTACTTAATTGTAGACTTTTCAGAATAAAATGAGATACTTTTTTTAAAGATCTTTTAAAAATTTACTTCTGAGAGACAGAGGAAGTGGCAGGCAGAGCAGGGGAAGGGTAGGCAGAGAGAGAAAAAGGCTCCCCACTGAGCAGGGAGTCAGATGTGGGACTCGATCCCAGAACCCTGGGATCATGACGCTAGCCAAAGGCAGAGGCCCAACTGACTGAGCCCCCCAGGCGTCTCAAGATCCATTTTTCAAAAGCATCAAGCAATACTATAAATATGAAAACAAGTTAAGATTCAAGAGAGTTGTGGGATAAAAAATATAGAAAATGAAATGTGTTCTTTACATGGCATTCATGATTTGTGTTCATACACTCCATTTGTGGGAAGCCACTTCATGTACCTTTTAGAGAGATTGGTTTCAATCTAGGTTCATCACTCACTGATATTCTTGGATAGGTTCTGTTCTTCAACTTCTTCATCCATAAAATGCAGATCATCATTATCATCAGCCTTTTGTATGGAAAGCATTCAGAACATTAAATACTCAATAAATATCAGTCTGAGTAAAGGCAAGATGGGCTTATATTAGGAAAGCTTTTTCTGAAATTCCCAATAGTCAGGTCTCTCTTCTTCAGCTTATTTCTTAAAATGCAAATCTTGATACATGTGATCTTCAATATCTTTCAGGATCTTTCATGTATAAGCCCTAGCAAGATAAATCAGGACTGCTGCAAGCCTGCAGAAAAAAGCAAGGGCTAAGAAGTTGTAGCTGCAAGTCAAACTGATATTCAACTCATTGCTCATGCAAGTGTCTAAAAACATATGCAAAAGTAATTACAAACAGTAAATATAACAGCAATAGCAAAACTAAGCTTTTACTATGAGAAGCACAATAGCAGTTGCTAATATTATATTACAACTTGAAGATGCTAGTGAGATTCTCATTAAAAACTTGGAAGGTTTTTTGTTTGTTTGTTCTTGTTTTTGTTTTTTTTTGAATCAGAAACAGCAGGAAGAAAAAAAGAGGGGATCTGTATTCTACTCCAGAATTCTAGTAGAAGATGAATTGCAGGCAGGAGAATCAGTAGTGACAGCTGGAAAAAAGAAAAGTAAGCGGACCAAATCTCTGGGGCCTGCAGGAAGAAAGGATTATTCTGAAAGCTGACCCCAGATGAAAAGAATGACCCAAGTGCTTAACCAGCAGGAGGGCCCATATGTTACCTAACAGTAGGAAGACAGGAAATATGCCTGGTCAGGGATTCTATCAACCCTGTGACTAGATAGTGAATGGAAATGCCCCTCGGAGTTAGAGTTAAGTCTAAATCTTGGCCACGGTTTGCTAGCAATGCAACATTAGGCAAGCTGTTTAAAACTCTAAACTTCCTTTCCGTGACTATACATTGAGGATAATACTGGTAGTTTCATGGAGTTTTGTTGCACTAAAAAAAGCAACCCCTGTAAAGTGATTAGCATGATTTCTTGCAGAAATTAAAAATAATAATATTATTTGAAGTGAATGCTGTTTGAAGATGAAGAGAGATCTCTAAGAAACTCTAAATAAGTAAATATTAATGAAACTATTAACTATATGGAGAATCTGTGAGCTCTAAACTGACTAATAGCTCTGGACAAAATCCTTCATTAAACATGTTATGCCTTGGGGCCCCTGGGTGACTCAGTAGGTTAAAGCCTCTGCCTTCAGCTCAGGTCATGATCCCAGAGTCCTGGGATCAAGCCCCATATCAGGCTCTCTCCTCAGTGGGGAGCCTGCTTCCTCCTCTCTCTCTGCCTGCCTCTCTGCCTCCCTGTGATCTCTGTCTGTCAAATCAATAAATAAAATCTTTAAAAAAAAAAAAAAATGTTATGCCTTTTTTCTTTTAAATCTTGGCAGTTTATCTTAGATCCTTTTTTTATTCTGGTTTGTTGCTCTTTCTTCTTACATCCTCATTCGGCACCCCCAAAATCAACTATGGTGGGGTATGGGGTCATACAAAAATGCCCGTGTGCTTCTGGAACCCAGGACCAGTTTCTCTTGATGCCTCATTTAAGAAATACCCCCTCTCCCCAACCCACCCTGAGGAAAGTTTCTGCCTGTAGAAAACAGTGTAGACTTTGCTTGTACTGACTGCAGGGTGCTATGCCCATAACAAGGCAGGTCAATCATGTACACCACCTTCCCTATAACTATTAGTAGCAAGCTTACTTACAGCTTCAAGATAACTGACAAATAAGCATTACCCCCAATAAACAGTTACCTCTTTAGTAGGCCACTATGCTGCAAACTATGATGACAATACAGAAAAGGTCCCGAAAATCTGACTTCTGAAATGTGATTTAAATTGGGTTTAAATCCCATGTGATACGATGCAGAAAAGAAAGCCAGAAGTCTAAATTGCTTAACCTCTCTTGACCTCAGTTTCTTCCTCTGAGAAACAAATTAGTTGAACTACCTAATCTGTTAATTTCTTGCTAATTCAACCATTCTGTGTTCTATGACTGTGGTGGGCACTAAAGGAGCTAAGGACAACTTAATTAACAGGTTCATTTGTCTCCCAGAATATAAAAATAGATCATTTTAGAGATAGCAGTGTTAGTTAAAAAAAAAAAAAAAAAAAAAAATACCCTTAACAAAGATAGTCCTTGATGATTATATCAGTAAAAAGATATAAAATGACATAAGATACAAAATGCCCAAGCACCTTGTTGTGTGTGACATTATTTGTGATTCATCAGCTATTTTTCATTCACTGATCAAAAATAATTTTATTAACTCTTTTTACATTTAGAAATTAAGTGTTCATTCCTCCAAATCCAGAGTATATGATCCTCAAAAAAGGGGGGGGGCAGGGGATGATGATTAATTGCAGCCCCTCAGTTTTTAGTTAGATATGAGGAAAAGCAATCAGAAAGTGGATAAATCTTATATTCCATTCCTTTTATAACAAAGGACCAAAAGTTGGGTGGCTTAAAACAACAGTTGATTGTTTCCCAGTTCTGGAGGCTAGAAGTCTAAAAATCAAGGTGACCTGGGGCCATGTTCCCTGATGGCTCCAAAAGAGAATATTTCCTTGTCTCTTCCTAGCTTCTAGTGTTTGCCAACAATCTTTGGTGTCTTTGAAGTATAGACGCATGACTCCAGTCACATGGCCATCTTCACACTTCTTCCTTCTATGTTTCCGTGTCTAAATTTCCCCTTTTTACAAGGACATCAGTCATACTGGATTAGGAGCCTCCCTAATGATTGTATCTTAACCTGGTTAAATCTACAAAGACCCTATTTCCAAATAAGATAGTATTCTGGTTCTAGAACTTCAATGTATCTTTTTAGGGGACATAATTTAACTGATATCAGTATTTCTCCCCTTACAAAAAAGGAAAGAGGGAGGGAAGGAAGGATGGAAAGAAGGAAGGAAGGAAGGAAGGAAAATCAGCAAGTACACAAGATGCAGTTTTATAAAGAACGAAGAACAGAAGGGGCGCCTGGGTGGCTCAGTCGTTAAGCAACTGCCTTAGGCTCAGGGCATGATCCCAGGGTCCAGGGATGGAGCCACATCGGGCCCCCTGCTCAGCAGGAAGCCTGCTTCTCCCTTTCCCACTCCCCCTGCTTGTGTTCCCTCTCTCGCTATCTCTCTCAAATAAATAAATAAACTATTAAAAACAAAAAACAAGAACAGAAAGAAAAGTCACACAGGTCTCTCTTCACTTGTATGAAAAGCATACAGCTTATTGGAACCATCAGGAAATTTGGAGATACTGATTAAGATTCATTATTTTTCCTAGCCAGGTGAGTCAGTATCTTGGGAAATAAAATATTGTAGGAATAAATATTCATGTTCATAATAGCTCAGAACTTTTTCAACCTCACTAGTTTCCAGATACTGTTGTAAATGTTTGACCCATATTAATGCATTTAATACCTTCCATAACCTTCAAGGAAGAATTATTATTATTCCCATTTCATATTTGGGGAAACCAAGGCACAAGATATTAAGTAACTTGATCAAAGCCTTACAACTAGTATTAAGTAGCATAACTAGTATTTGAACCCAAGGAGTATGAGCCTGGCTCCAGAAGCTATGGTCTTCCTCCCTATGAATAGTGCTTGCTTTTATACCTTTGTTGTGAAACAAGACATGTCGCTATAGAATGACTTAATTGCAAATGCAAATGTGCTTTGCAAATGCAAAATGACTTAAAAGGAAACAGTCTTGTACATACTAGAGATCATATCAGAGATCAAGTTGTTAAATAGAGAAAAATGAAGGACCACACAAAATATTTTGTAAAAGTCCGGATTGGATTTAGTAATAGATTCTATTCCTTAGGGATCTTTGAGCAAATTTTATTAAGAAAATAAGTCTGACCATCTTTTTTTTATATCAAAGACATTGAAAGGTCATTATGTTTTGAAAAGATGTTAATTAGAAATAAGAATGTCAAGCACCTGAGAAATAGACCAATAAGCTATTGGTATGTTAATATAATGTTATCTAATATCTAATTTCCATAGACTCTCTATTTATTTGACAGCAGAGCACAAGTAGTCAGGGTGGCAGGGAGAGGGAGAGGGAGAAACAAACGCCCTTGCTGAGCAGGGAGCCCAATGCAGGGCTCAGTCCCAGGACCCTGGGATCATGACCTGAGCTGAAGGCAGTTGTTTAACTAACTGAGGCACCCAAGTACCCCTAATTTTCTTTTCTTCAATGATTTGTATCCTAGAGAACATAATTCAATTAGCCAAAAATTTCTTTCTAGTCCTCTTGGTGAAATTAAATCATTTAAAAATAAATACACTTTTAACATATAGACACAGTGAAACATAAACATTACTATTTATTGATTTCAATATTCCTTTTAAGTGGTCTTGAAAAATGAATGTATCATTATAACCTTAGTGCTTTAAAAAATTATCAAATCTTAAAATTGTAATCTCAACTCTTTTGAGATTTTAGCTTGTTTAGGATTTCTGGTTGGGCCAATATATTAAAAATAAACAAAAATACATTAAGACATGAGAAACCTTAGCATTGACAATGTTAGAGAAAACCTTAAGCCAATATATCTAAAGATTACATCCATGACTGCAAATGAAAGTCCCAAATGCACTGTATTTCTCCTTGTGATCGTAGGTTATGCCTGGTTTCTTGATTCTGTTTTAAATGACACATTGCCAAACTGAAGTGTCTTCATTTAAGACCCACCTAGATTAAATTTAATTGTATTACTCTTTAATTTCATTGTTTTTTTATGGTAAATAGGCTATTACTTTTCATTTTAATGTTATTATTTTTGTCATAAATGTTTTATAAGCAATTATAATTCATGTTCAAAAAGTAATGCTCCCAAGTGGAAGGCAGTGAACTTTTCATGCAGTAGTAGTGCTATAAGCAAAGAAAGAACTCCTTCGGTGACTGTTGTCTTTGACAGAACTAGGATATTACTGGAAGATACGATTTTGGGGAACTGGAATTGTCAAAGTTACCAAACTATTCATAATGTTTTTCTAACAGAATGCACATAATAAGAGATATTTTAAGGGAAGCCATATTTTAAACCCGCAAGTGATTTCTAAATCAAATTCTAAAAGAAACACTTAATATGGTTTCTTTCAATATCTCATTGTAAGTATTTTATTGTTATATTGGTGACTTTTTAAAGCATGCTGATATGTCAAGAAAGTACTGTAAAAAGAAACTGATTCTTGTAACATTAATACACACCCAGGTAAGCTAGTTAGTGATCTCCTGGGTAAAAGAGATTCATTACTTGATCCAAAAAAAATGCTGTTTTATTTTATATCAGGAAAAACTTCTGTTTTATTAATGTTAAAGCCATGAGGTAATCGCAGGTTAAAGGCTTATTATGAAAGCCTTTGTATAGATATATTTTTTAAAATAAATGATGCCTTAGTTCCAAACAATTTTCTACCAACCAGAAATATAAAAAGGTCAGCTTATAAAAATGGGATCATAAGATATAATAGCTAGTTTGGATATTGTTTGAGGTTTGGGATCTTTCGTTTTTCTGTAGCTGATTCCAGATGTAGTCTGAAAACATGAACTGAAATAAATCTGAAAGTAATGCTGGATCAGAAGGGGAAACAGGGAGAGGAGGCTACTTTTTAGTTTACAAAAGTGATTAATGATGATCTTACCATCATTGGCAGATTTAACATGTTTATTTAAATAGTTTTGGAATAGATTGCCAGTGTGCAGAAAGACTTTCATTAGCACAAGTAAATCTGGGGCAGTATAAAGCTGAAATAAAACTGAACATTTTTAAAATGTAATTCTAACAACTACTTCTCTAAGTTTCAGTTTAGAAAACAGCATTACTGGATCAGCCTGATTCCTGAACCCAGATATGTTTTGAGAAAAATTCTTACCTAGATGTCCAGAAAACTTAGAGTTCCCAGTTATCATAATCATCTAAAAATAGATGACCAACTTATATTAGTGAAAAATGGTGAGTGAACAGCAAGTACAAAATATTTTTCTCTAGGGGCACCGGTTAGTTAGTTAACTCACATAAAGTTAGTTAACTCACTTAAAGGAAGAAGTTAGTTAACTCACATAAAGGAAGAAGTAAAAGGAAACAGACATGGGGCTCCCGGTTGGCTCAGTCAGTTAAACATCCTACTCTTGGTTTCAACTCAGTCCTTGATCTCAGGGCCTTCAGATCAAGCCCCACATCAGGCTCTGTGTTCAGCTGGGAGTCTGCTTAAGAGTTTCTCTGCCCCTCACCAGCATGCACACATGGGCGCTCTCTCTCTCCCCCAAATAAATAAATCTAAAAAAAAAAAAAAGAGAGAGAAGAAGAAGAAAGAAAGAAAGGAAGGAAGGAAGGAAGGAAGGAAGGAAGGAAGGAAGGAAGGAAGGAAGAAAGAAAGAGGCAGGAAATAGCCTTTAGGGTAGGTTTCTGTGTTGGCACAAAGTAAACTCAGCTACTTGGAACTGCAAAGTGGGAGCAGAATATTTCAGCTTCAACACAAAACACAACACCCAGAGGATCAAGGAATGAAATGAGATTGAGTTGAAGCATGTCAGAAACAACTTCATGTATTGGTTTTCAATCTTCTTACCCTGGAGGAATTCTTGAAATAATTTTCAAGTTTCAGGGTATCCTTACATAAATATTCTAATACTTATAAATCATAGAATGTTACTGTTATCAGTAAGTTATAGCTATAACAATCCATTAACAATTGTCAATGGTTGATTAGCCCAATCTTTTTGTGATTCTTTCTTCCCCCAAAGACAACAACACTAATATAAATTGGTCATGTAGGTAGAGAAATTGCAGCTTTCTTTTTTATCTTTATCTCCTATTTGATTTTTTAAAACCATATCCGGTGTGTTAGCCCCAGTCCTCAAAGATACCAAGACAGGGTTAAACATGCAAGGATTTTACCAGGGGAACAAGTCTGAGAGAAAAAGACTGGGAAGACTGGGAGGACTATCAGACCAGGAAGCAAAGATGACCTTGTGTGAAGGAGAAAGGAAGTAAAGTTGGGTGGAAGTGTCCCAGATTGTTGTGAAGCATGAGGAAGTTTCAGGGAGGCTGTCATGGAGTCTTTGAGCCCAAATCAGCCATCAAGGGAGTCTAAGGACATCCAGAAATGGGTCTGCCTCATATTACTGCTGCACCGAATCATGGGCTGGGAGCAGTTGTTGGGAGGTGTGGCCTCAGCACCTGCGCAGGATTGAGAGTAGAGCCCATACCCTGGGTCATTTACATCCCCATAGCTGTGTCTGGAAGGCACATTCTTGTGGCCACCCCACCTTAGAAGGCCTAAATGTTTATCATAAAGTTCTGTTCTACAAGTAGCTGATAAGGTAAGCTGTAATGTTTTCCCTATTTAAAACTAATATGATTTTTTACCCAAATTTTCCTCAAAAAAGAAGTTAGGTTTAAATTACATGTCTTGAAATTAATATCTTAATTTCCTTTTCATAAGTATCAAAATAACCTAAGGCAAACATAATAAATTTTAATAATAAATAAAAAATAATAAATAAATTTCTGTTAAGTAGCTGGCTAAGCCAAAAAAAAAAAAAAAAGTAATTTATGTTTACTGAAGACAGAGCTGACTGATTTAATTTACATTAAAGTTACAAATTGATTCAGCAAACAATTATTTACAACATAAAAACTATTGACACTGTTGTTAGTACAGCTACCAAACTGTAAGCCAATAGAATATGAATAAAAATATATCTTTTTTTAAAAAGATTTTATTTATTTGACAGAGAGAGATCACAAGTAGGCAGAGAGGCAAGCAGAGAGAGAGAAAGACGAGGAAGTAGGCTCCCTGCCAAGCAGAGAGCCCGATGTGGGGGACTCGATCCCAGAACCCTGAGATCATGACCTGAGCTGAAGGAAGAGGCTTAACCCACTGAGCCGCCCAGGCACCCCTAAAAATATACCTTAAGATATAGCTGTTGTTTTTTTAAAAATTTTATTTATTATTTATTGAGAGAAAGAGCATGAGCGAGGGAAGGAGCAAAAGGAAGGAGAGAGAATCTCAAGCACACTCTGCACTGAGCACAGAGCCCTACTTGGGGCTCGATCTCACAACCCTTAGATCATGACCTAAGCCAAAATCAAGAGTTGGATGCTTAACCCCAACGGAGCCAGCCAGACACCCCTGCTTGAGATAGAGTTTTATACAAAGCTATGAAAAAATAATTTTCTTCCTGAGTAACATAATTAGGCTCAAATATTGGATTAGTTTTTATGAAATTGTTATATGTTAGCTTTTTACCTACTTATACATAAAAATTATTATTTTTGAAACTAGAAATAAAGAATAAAATAACATAAAACTTGTGCTTGTTTTGTTATTGCACAATTACCCAATTCTGGGCCAAATTTGAAATAAGCATGCAAGAATTTCATTTTCAATGAAAATGAGATGATTTTCATTCTTACTCATGATTCCTAAACAAGTCAAAGCTTGTTCACATATGTAATGAGCAGAAGAAAACATCAGTGAAATGTTTGCTGTTTTCCTATGAATGACAAGGTACTCTTCCTTCACAGAAATCCAGAACTTTCCAGAGACAGGTAAGCCTCATCTTGACTGCATGATCAGACTGCAGCTCACAAAGTCTTTGCTGTTCTTCCAGAGTTAGGTTCTCAGGCTGAGCAGAAGGTTTAGGGAAAGGGTCTCTCAACCTTGTATTGAAAGAAAGAGGCAGTACTATTCCATTTTATTCTGTGTTTTTTCTAGGTGGTTTTCAATAAAGCTTAAATCTTGCTACCTTCCTCACTTGCAAATGGAAAAATTTCAGGATTTCTTGCTGCATTATAATTTTTCTAAAGAACCAGATTGTTATAAAATTGAAGACCCTTGTAACTTGAAGTCAAACTACTTTCTCCAGGATCTTGTGAATAGTTGTTGAACTGGTTCATGTGATGAAAAATGCCTCAATAGCTAGTTGCTGTAGCCTTCCTCTTCAAAACACACAACAAAACGTGGCTTATACACTTCTTGAAAATCCACCTGTTAGCTTAAAACATACTGTTGCAACTTTTTGTCTGCCAAGCCACAGGAAATTTATGTGATCTTCATTCAAATGATGACATAATTTTAAAACATTCTGGGGTGAACTGGTCTTTACTTAATGAAGTTTACAATTTTGTAGTATCATACAGACCTTTTTTCATTTCATCTATATGAGTTTTTGGCACTAGTACCTCTTCTGAATAAAGCAGTATGTTAGAAAAGCTTTAGATCAAAGAAGCTGAACAAACTCAAGCACAAGAAACATGAAGAGTATATCAAAGCATATTTACAATCAAACTTCTCCAAACCAATGATAAAGAATTCCCAACAACCAGAAAAAAAGTCTCATTACATACAAAGGAACAAAGGAAAGGATGACATTGGACTTTTTATCTGAAACAATGCAAGTGAGAAGAGAGTAGAGCAAAATCTTTAAAGTAATGAAAAGAAAAACTTGGTCAACCCCGAGTACTATGACTCCCAAAGTATCTTTCAAAAATGAAGACAAAACACTTTTCAGACATGTAAAACCAAACAATTTCATCAGCAACAAGCCCAGCTTACAAGAAATAGTACAGAAAGTTTCAGTTAGAAGAAAAATTATACTGGATAGAAATATGATCTACATAAATTATATTAGAAATGAATAATGAATGAATGAATGAAGAAATGAATAACAAAATGAATATTCATTAAAATGAATAATGACAAAAATGAAGAAAGACCTCTGCAAAATCCCCAAATATCTGAAAACTAGAATACTTCTAAATAACTCATGCATCAAAGAAAAGTCAAAAAATGAAATGAGGAAGTTTTTAAATGGAATGAAATTGAAAATGACAAAATTTCTGGAATGCCACTAAAGCAGTGGCTAGGGGGAAATTTACAGCCTATATTAAGAAAAAAGTTCCCAAATCAATAACACCAGCCTCCACATTAAGGAAATAAAAAAAGAAGAGCAAATTAAACTCCAAGTAAACAGCAGGAAAAAAAATAATAAAGTGGAAATCAGTGAAGTAGAAAATAGAAAAACAATATGAAAAATCAGTAAAACTAAAAGCCAGTTCTTTGAAAAGATTGACAAAATTAACAAACCTCTAGCCAGACTACTAAGGACAAAAAAGAAAGCAAGAACAAATTGCCAATATTAGGAACAGGAAGATTACATCTTTAGAGATTTTATAGATATTAAAAGGAAAATATGAAAACATTATTGACTTTATGCCAATAAATTCAACACATAGATAAAATTTCTTGCAAGACACAAGTTGACAAAGCTCAGTCAAAAAGAAATAGGTAAAGTGAATAGTCACATAGTCTATTTTAAAATTAAATTTCTAGTTAAAAACCTTCCCACAAAGAAAACCCCAGACCCATATGGCTTCACCAGTGAATTCTACCAGATGTTCAAGGAAGAAATTGTACAAAGTCTACAGAAACTCTCCCAGAAAACTGAGAAGTCAGAACTATTTCCCAACTCATTCTACGAAGCCATCATTAACCTGGTATCAAAACTGGACAAAGACATTTAAAACAAAAGAAAAATACAGGTTAAGATCCCTCTTTAACAGAAAAAATTCCAAACAAAATTTTAGCAAATCAAACATGACAATATATAAAAGGGTAATGTATCATGATTAAATGGAATTTATTTCAGGGATGCAACATTGTTTTAATATTTTAAATACTTCAATATAAGTCAGCTTATAACCAAACTAGAAAAGAAAAACCATACAATAATCTCAACAGACTCAGTAACCATTTGACAAACCCAACATTCATTCCTGATTTTTAAAAAAATTATCAGCAAATTAGAAAAGGGGGATTCCTCAACTTGATAAAGGGCATCTGTAAAATCTTACAGCTAATATCATATCTTCGTAGTAAAAGAATTCTTTCCACCTAAGCTCAGATGTAAGACAAGAATGTTTGCTTTTACCTCTTCTATTTGACATTGTAATGGATGTTTTTGTCGGTGCCCTCAGTCAAGGAAAAGAAGTAAAAAGCATCCAGATTGTAAATGAAGAAGTGAAATTGTCTTTATTCACAAATGACATGATTGTTTATGTGAAAAATCCAATGAAACTTACAAAAAGCTACTATTACTAATTCAGGAGTTTAGCAAGGTTATAGGATACAAGATCAATATACAAAAGTCAATTGTATTTTTACACACTAGTAATAAACAATTGGAAATTGGAATTAAAAATCAATAGCATTTACAATAGCACAAGAAAAAATGAAATACTTAAGGATAAATCTGACAAAAGCTGTGAAACGCCTAGGTACTGAAAAAGAACCAAACACCACAGAATGAAATTAAAATGGAACTAAATTAATGGAGCAATACACCATGCTCAAGGGCCAACAGATTCAATACTGGTTTTTTTTTTTTTTTTTTTTTTTTTTTTTTAAGATTTTATTTATTTGTCAGAGAGAGTGAGCGAGAGCGAGCACAGGCAGACAGAGTGGAAGGCAGAGTCAGACGGAGAAGCAGGCTCCCTGCGGAGCAAGGAGCCCGATATGGGACTCGATCCCAGGACGCTGGGATCATGACCTGAGCCGAAGGCAGCTGCTTAACCAACTGAGCCACCCAGGCGTCCCAAAAAAATTTGAAGTAGTCTGAATTTCATTATTATATGGCACTTTCCCTTTTTTTTTTTTAGATTTTATTTATTTATTTGACAGACAGAGATCGTAAGTAGACAGAGAGGCAGGCAGAGAGAGAGAGGAGGAAGCAGGCTCCCTGCTGAGCAGAGAGTCCGATGCGGGGCTCGATCCTAGGGTCCTGGGATCATGACCTGAGCCAAAGGCAGCGGCTTAACCACTGAGCCACACAGGCGCCCCGGTGCAGATTCAATACTGTTAAAGTGTCAATTCTCCCCAAGCTGGTCTATAGATTAGATGTAATCAGAACCAAAATCTTCTCCTCCCTGCTTTTTTTAGAAGTTGGCAAATGGATTCTAAAATTCCTATGAAAATACAAAGGACCTCAATACTCAAATCAACTTTGAAAAATAACAAATTTGGGAAAATAGCACCACCTAATTTCAAGATTTATTACAAATCTACTGTATGGGTGTCAAGATAGACAAATAGATTGATGGAACAGAATAAATAATTAAGCTCCCAAATCTGTACCCTTCTTCAATTGAATGGTAGGGGGTCTATATCCAGTCCCCCTAAAGTTGGATAGCCATATGACTGCTTCAACCTATAGAATGAAGAGGAATAACACTGTGTGACCTCTGCCGGTCGGTCAGAAAAGATCAAGAAGCATCTACCTTGTTCTCTTGGGTTGCTTGCTCTGGGATCCAGAGGAGGCAAATCTGAGACTGCTGTATTCTAGAAGCCGCATGTAAACAATCCAGTCGATTATCCAGATGAGCATGCAGCCGACAGCCAGCATTGTCTGCTGGCCAAATGAAGGAGCTATCTTAGACCATGGGCCTGATGAGTCTGGTTATAACCACAATCCCAACTGACAGCTGACTGCAAATCTGTGAGACACCCCAGTTAAAAACTGCCTGGCTGAACCTCTTGAATTCTTGACCAATGAAAGTATTAAGCAAAATAAAATCATTATTAGAAGCCACAAAACTTTAGTGTAACTTATTATGAAGCAACAGGAACAGAAACAGGGAGCTTTCAGTGAAATATCCATCAATTACCTTCTACGTACCAAAGTTTTCCTACGGATAAGTCTTCTCACTTAGACAATGCTTTCTCATAGCTTTTTAGGGTTTCAGCGTTAAATATAAATAGCTACCTTCAGATAATAAAACAATGGAATGAGAAAAACAAACCAGGAAAGAGGACCCCCAAAACTCAGAGACAATGAACAAGAGGAAACCTGATTTTTTTTTTTTAATTGTATTTTCAAAGAAATAAGTGAGCAATCTACACCATTGGAGAAAAAAAATTAGAACAGGGTTCCAAGAAAAAGTTACAGGCTGCAATAACAAATTATTACAAACTTAGCAGCTTAAAACAACACATATGTATAGTATACATAGTTATACATAGTCATGTAGTAAAAAATCCAAAATCAGTTAGACTGGGAAAAAGTCAAGGTGTTTGCTGGACTGGTTTCTTCTGGCAGCTGTGCAGGGAGACTCCATTTCCTTGTCTTTTTCACCTTCTAGAGGCCACCTGCATTATTTGGCTCATGGGTGCTGAAGACTAAGGCCACTCACTCTCTTGGCTGGCAGAGGATGTTGGCTGTTTGCTAGGTGCTCAGGTGGAGTGTAACTGGACTTCTTGCATCACTCCAACCTCTATCATTATACTTCCTATTACTGACTTTGATCCTTCCACCTCTTTCATAGAAGGAACCTTATGATTACATCTTTGGGCCCACCCATATAAGCCCGGGAAGTTTTCCCATCTCAAGCAAGCTTAATTTGATCATACAAGCAAAATGCCTTCTATCATGTAAAGTAACATATTCACAGGTTCTGGGGATTAGGGATATGGACATCTTTGGATGGGGAGACAATATTGAAATCCACCTAAAACTATTGCAATTGTTGAATTTGGGGAAAGAGGCTCAAGGATAGGAAAGGGAGGGGATTACTATCATAAATCTTATAGTACTCTTTATTTTAAAATATGCCTATATTTTACTTTGCATAATTTACTTTGCATATATGTGAATTTAATCTGCATGAATACAATTTAATTAAAAAACATTAATGCACTTAATTAACATGTTATGTATCTAATGTAACATTAGACATATATATACCAAAATATTAACTATGATTTTCTTTAAGAAGCTGTGATATATATTTTAGGAAACCTGGGTGGCTTAGTCGGTTAAGCTCCAATTCTTGATTTCAACTCAAGTCATGATCTCAGGTTTGTGAAAGCAAGCCCACATTGGGCTCCGTGCTGAGCATGGAGCCTGTTTAAGATAGTCTCTCTCCCTCCCCTTCAACCCCTAGCCTCCCTGCTCATGCATGTGCATGCCCCCCCACCAAAAGGAAAAAGTGGCTGTGATATATATATTTTTCTTAATTTTTACCTTCATTATTATCCAAAACTCATAATAAGCACACAGTCATTTTAATGGGAAAAATTAACTATTTTTAAAATCTAGAATTTTTAACTCTTCAAAATTAATTCAGTTCATAACATGAATGAATGGCCATGTGTTCCTATCTGTTATAAAAAGTACTTTAAGAGCTGAGGTAGCCATATACTGCTAGAATTTATTTTTTATGTTTCCTGAGAAAATATTTAAAAATGATCATTTAGCTTTTCCAGTTAGCTGTTATAACCAGTTGGCAGTAACTTGATATAAGACATAACAATTATTTGGAAATTAGAACTTTAAAGATTTATAAAGAAGAGACTCTTTTCAAATAAAAAGTAATTTATTTTCTTACAAAGTAAACAAAGCAAACAAAAAACCTTCCCACATGTCCTTTTATCTCTTATGATAAGGGTATATTTAAACAATAACATGGATAAAAAAAGGCTGTTGGAGGGTGAAGAAACAATTCTATTTATTTTAGTTCATTTGCCACAAAAACTTACTTTGTTGTTGTTCCAATCAGGAGCTCAAGTATTTAGGGATTTTTCTTTTTTTAGAAGTCTATTTTGGATGCAGTTTGCAGATGCTATCCAGTAATGGCTTTTATGCATTTTATTTTGGGTCACAATATGAAACTGCAAAGCTAGGGCAGACCAGTGCATCAGTCAGAATGGACTGAATGCCCATGTGCAGAGCACAATTAAATAGCACTTCTCCTGACTCAAAACGGATAAAATATTTTCACAAGGAAGGTGGTCTCCACTGGTCTCAGGAGCATACATTAACTTCATTTTCACACAGGGGCTTGCATAATATTGACAACAAACTGCTTTTCTTAAAAGGAAAAATGTTATGTGGGGAACTTTCTATCCTTGGGTTTTAGCAAAGCAAAACTGGAGTATATTGTACTGAATTTCTTTGTCAATACTTTAACATCAATATTTAATGAATGTATACCTTATATAGAATGAGTCTAGTCATATAATAAAAATAAGTAGTTATATAATAAAAATGAAAGAACTAAATTTTAGGTGCTCACAAAGTAAATAAAAAATATGCTATGCATCAGTTAACCTTTATTAGAAGGCACAAATTTAGTATTATAATTTTGGGTGAGTTACAGTTTTTATTAGGTTCAAGACACAAATACTGAAATTGACTGATTCTAAATATGGTCAGAGTTTGCTGATAAATTTTCTCTGTAAGGGAGATCTTTAGCTTTGTTGGTCAAATAGGTCCTTTGTTATCATGTGCATTACTTGATATTTATTTCTGAAAAGAAGAAATATGATAATATTAGTTATAATTGAATTTTTATATACTCTCACTTTTTTAGAGACAGCTTTCTATAGTGGTCTTGAATAGGAGTAAATTGAAAAATAGTACAGATCTATTAAATTAAAAAAATAATAATTTCACATTAAAAATTGAATTCAATTTTTTTACTCCAATTAAAATGAAATTTTTTTCTTAAAGACTTAATAGATATTTGCAAGACAATATTTGTACACAGTTGTGGCTTCAAGTGGATTATCACAACACTGTCACCTGGAGAAGATGTTGCTGAAAAGTTAAGTTATTGTTAAACAAAAAGCAGAGTAGCTATCTTTAGACTTTCGAGTCAACAAGTAATGGTGAAAGGGACTTCTACTGTTCTGGTTTTTTTTTTTTTTAATATTTTATTTAAATTCAAGTTAGTTAACACAGTGTATTATTAGTTTCAGAGGTATAGTTCAGGGATTCATCTGTTGCATATAACACCCAGTGCTCCCTCCCTCAAGTACCCTCCTTAATTCCCCTGAACCCTTTAACCCCATTCCCCACCCACTTCCTCTCCAGCAACCCTCAGTTTGTTAGCTAGAGTTAAAACTCTTATGGTTTGCCTCCTCTGTGTTTTATCTTATTTTATTTGTTCTCCCCTCCCCTATGTTCATGTTTTGTTTCTTAAATTCTATCTTTCTGTTCATAAGTGAGAAGACTGAAGTCCAGAGCATTTCCAGGAGGACTCCCTCAAGGTCATATGGCTGGTCGGCAGTTAAAGGAAGTAGCACCTGCACATCTCTTTTCTCCTCCAGATTTATTGAGATAGAACTGACAAATAGCATTGTGTAAGTTTAAGGTATCTTCACATTCTTGAACTCCTTCTAGGAATACAGTACTGCCCTGGTTAAGAGACACCACATATTTCTCAAATGATGAAGAACAAGAGTCCCACATGCCTCATAACATCTTTCCTGCATTCATTCCTGAATTCCCTAAGTATGCTATGGCTGTTCTTTGAAGCCAGGTGGAAAGCTTCTTTCTAGTCTTTAAATTCCCATTGCCAATATGTGCTCAGAAATGAAAAATGAACACCACTCTGAAGCTGTCACCAGAAATGAGACCCCTTTATTTTCATGCTACTCATGAATTTTTATACCTATTGTGGACTTGTTGAGGAGCACACACAAATATAATATTATAAAACACTTACTAATACATGTATTCATAATACTTCTGATGGACATCTTAAGTCGAAGACTTAGAAAGTTCATGTGTACGTATATGTGAAAACTTGAAGGATTAGACATAATCCTCCTTAGTTCTCAGTGAATAAGATAAGTCAAATAATAAAATACTCCTTTGTAGTTATATAAGGGAAATATAAAACCATAATTCTAGTTTGACCATACAACATGAGAGAATTTACTGTGTTGTGTGTGTATAGTGTGTATTTAACCAATCACATACTATGTGCCAGGCATTCTAAGTACTTTGCATATACTAAATCATATAATAGTCATACTGGTCTTAAGAGGTAGGTCCTGTTCCTATCCTCATCGTATAGATGAGGAAAACAGAAATGAAGAGAACAACCACACACTAGCATACGGCAGAGCAAGAATTCTAACTCAGGCAGTCGGAATCCAGTCAGCCCACCTTATAATTGTGCCTCTCTATAGCACAAGGATTATATGGGGATAGAACATTGTGGAAACTAATTTTAGGACTCTGGCCAAGCAGGAGAAAACCCAAAGTGGCTACTTGCCAATCAGATGTTGTTTTGCTACATCTGAAGCAACAAGGCTTCTAGACATCTTTTTGTAGGAATTTCATTAAAATCTCATTTTCCCAGGCCCTGGTTTTGTGACCTCAAATATCCCAGGGGGAAAAAAATAGATTAACCCAAGGAACTATATATTTGCCTTCTCATTTGTATTAATATAAGATGGTTTCACATATATGAATTTTTATTTTAGTGGTTAAGCTTGAATAATATGTAGTAATAGGGTTAGAATTATTTCTTCCTTAATTTACAAAACTGTCCCATATTTTAGGAAAACCCTATTTAGATGCTCCATATCCTCTTTCTACCTAATAATGGTTTGAGCAGTTTCCATTAGGAGTAAAGGATGGTGATAGAGAAAACCTGTAGTACAATTCTAGTTCTGAACAGAAACTTTTCTTTCAGATTGAGATTTTATACATCTAAATAAAATCAGTTCTTCCTCCTGGAAGCCAGAATATTACCCTTGCTATACTGGGAATAATAATAATTTTGTATTCATTTACATATATATATATCATTCCTCTCTAATTATAATCCATGAAAACAATATTTTGAGTGTGTGATTGGGTTTCCATTATGGATGATATAAGAAAGCATTAATCTTATATTTCCAACTCCTGAAACAGTGCCTGGGATGTAGAAGTTACTTAATAATTGCTAAATAAATAAGAAGAGAGTGACAAAGGGAAGGGAGAAATTGGCCATTGTGTCTTGACCAAATTACACAAACAAGTAAAACATGCTTGTATATTTTTATTATAGTTATCTTTTAAACTGGTTCATATAAAAATATAATTCTGGAAAAAAATATATAATTCTGGTCAGTGACATTAGACTTTAAACATCTATTTTTTTATTTTATGGGCTAGGAATGAGTATGAAAACATAGTATGAGCCTATAATAACTGATGAATAATAAAAGCTTTTTTGTTTTTGAATGTTTTCTATTGAGTAAAATCTTACTTTCATCAATATTATTCTACCTATATTTTAACATTAAAGAAAAGCTGTTTTCTTCTAAAATTTCAGGGCCAATATAAACTGACATGTCAAAGTGAGAACCCAGTCCTTGGTGCTCATTGATTTTCACTGATACACAATATATAAGCAAGCCATTGTAGATTGAAGTCAAATATACATTAACAATGATCCTTGCTTTAGAAATCTTAGGCTATGCATGAGTAAAATATTAATGGAAAATAGAACTCAAACTGAGTGAAAATACCAATTTTACCTCTTCAGTATTTTTTCTGACCAGTATTTGCCCAAGCCAACTGTTTGTTTGTTTGTTTTTGCTTTTGTTTTTTGTTTGTTTGTTTGCCACCAAACATCTATTCCTCTTACTAAAATATGAGGTAATGGTACTTTCAGTCTTATTTGAAAATCACGTCTCACAATTCCCTTCCCTATCCCTGAGAGCTGTGGGCCCTGATTCAGTGAAGCCCGGCAGTCAGACCCATGCCCCCTGTCCATAGCTCTGGCCTAGTGGCACACATTAGTCATCAGAGCCAAGAAGGGATGAGGAGACATTTGCTAGAGATAGATCTGATGGTATGAGAAGAACATGGGTCTCGGGGCTCACCAATACTCTTATGTGATGAGAGGAGCCAGCCTGGAGTGAAGGTTGTCTTACAGGGAATGCTGACCCCAAAGATGAACCCTAAGAATATAGGTAGGTCCTCAGTGAAGCAATACCTAAAGCCAACTTTCTTTCTGCACTGTGGAGTCTAGTGGCCCATGAACTTTCACATTCCTCCTTTTAAACCAGTATAGGTCAGAGTATAACATTTGCATTACAGTAAGTCAAAAAGAATACAACACCCCAACATCAGGTTACTTTTCAAGCAGCACAATGTGGAGAAATGCAATGGTCATTCTAAGCTACTCTGGAAAGTAAGATGAGAGGACAATCACTAAAATTGAGAAATGTTGCTCCCAATTACATAATTATGCTATTTTTTTTTCAATTTGAAATAAAATATGCTTACCATTTTACAAAGAGCTAAAATGAACATACCTGTTATATTTGTCTGGAAATCAGGTCATGCCTTTTTAATTTAACGTGACTTTGAACTACATTCAAAGAAGTTGGATAGAATAAATGTTTAATCCTTAGTACTACAAAATCAAGAAGATGAGTTATGTGTCCATAGATCTCTGAACTCTAACAGTAGGCTCCATGTCCTTCCCCATGTCCTCGGCCTGGATCTCTGGGAGGATTTAACTATGTTTGTAAAAAAAAGGAAAAGTAATTCAAGCTGACAACTGAATGCCCTACTTTACTTTTTATTTTTAAGAGGCAGTGATGTTTCCAGGTTTGCAGAATGGAGCTTGTCAATTTTGGTTAGGTTCAAATCCAGTTCCTCTAGAGGATAAGGTTAGGGTTAAATTTTTAATTTTTAATTAATGATTTACAGTGAAAAAGTTAAATCTTAATATAATGCTAATCTTCAAGTTGATTGATTTAGGATGTGCTTCCCATGGTTCCCATTTCTCTCCCCCATTATATTTTTCTCCAATTGCCTGATAGACAAAGTCTATCAGAGGGACCAGGGGATCCCTCACTATAGTCATATGGGTTTTCCCCTACCCCTTTTCCTTCTTCACTTTGCCTTTTGTTCCTATTCCTATTCTTTTTTCTCCTTCCCTCCCTTTCTCTCCCTTTCTCCCTCCCACTCTCCCTCCCTTTCTGCCCTCTCCATTTTCCGTTAGTCAAAGAGAAGGAGGTAGAACTGGTATCTGGGAGAAATGAGATATTCTGAAGGAGGAAGGGAGTCCTTCTCTCTCTGCACCACCATCAAGGTTTAGACACCATTAAAAGCCACTAGAAATAGTCTATACTCACCTTTCTTATTTTTTTCATCACTCATTATCTTCTATTTAATATTTTAAAATTGCAAAATATCACACACATGCAGAAAAGCACACACAAAAAAAACCACATCTACCATGATCTCTTTAGCAGACTGTTACCCAATTCTGCCCTCATTCCTCAAATGGCCCTGCTCTGACAAGGGTCACGGGGACTAATGATAGCTATAGTTTATTTTCAAACTTCTATTGAATTCCTTTTTAAATCTGCTTGATCTTTTATTTTTTAAGTCTCCTATTCCTTGCTCATAGTTTGAAGTCTTGCTATATAAACTGAACTTTGCTATGCTTGCCTTTTATACCTAACAATTCCAGTAGATAGAGTCTAAGTCGTATCCAGTACTGTTCTCAGTTGTTTCTGCCGACTCTGACACCTGGTGCCTTGTGAGCTCTTGCTCTCTGTGAACTGTTGATCTTTGGAACTTTATCCATGGAAGTTTTTGGAGGCCTGTGTTGAAGTTGTGTTCCTTCAGAGAGGATTTGTGTTACTCCTACCAATGTCCTGCAAACATGGCCACCTTAAACTAAACCCTCAGTTCCATTGTCTGGGGACCACACAGATAGAGTAAATTCATATTGCACCCTATGAAATCAGGCTTGTGTTTACAAATTCTCAGGAAAAAAATATTTCTATTCCTCCCACCCAATGCCAAGGTCAAGACAGGAAAGTTTTCTTACTGCCCCTCCTTGTAAGGTCATTTCCATTTCCCTTTCACTGAAGATATAGTCTTTTCTGGTCCCAACTTTATGGGAGACTGTCTCCTCTCTGACTTTCATTAAACAGTTCTTTACTATATTTATTTGAATAAACTATGTTCTCCCACTCTTTTATTGTAAAATCCTTGAGAATCAGAACTTTTGTCTTCATGTACATAGTGCTCAATATAATACTGATTCATTTTGTCAAGCAGCGTTTATGGACATTTGTGCCAGGACTACTCAGGAACTGAATATACACACAAACATTACCAACACACTTAAGGTCCCTGCTGTCCTGGAGCTTAAATTTGTTAAGGCACATTGTTCAAAAAAGTATTAGTGAAACAAATGAATGATCCACAAGAGGAAAGAAGAAAAGACAACTGCCAGCCACAAAAGAGGGTAAGAGTACATTTACAGAAATAGCAACAAAAAGGACCAAAAGAGTGAAAATCAGCTACTGAAGGAGGGCATTTTAGAACCAAATCTAGGTTCAGAGTGTCAAATAGGGCCCCAAATGAGAATAAATTGGCTTAACTGGAGCAGGGAAGTCTAGAAATAGGAAGTTAAACAATTCCCAACAATGCTTATAATGTTCTAGAAACCTTGCTTTTTAGGATGGCTGTGTGTACTTATGTCATTTTAGAGGATTGACAAATAAGATAACGACAGTGATTCTAAGGGGTACATTCTCCTTTTCCTTCTCCGACTTCTCCCTCAAAAGACCTGCTCATCTCTCTGCATTTCAGTCTCCATCTTTTATTCTTTCTTATTTAAACATTGACACTTTTGCTTTTCCACTTACATGTGCCTTCTCATTCTACATTTTTTTCCTCAAGGTTACCTTGACATTGGTGGTAATTGTTCTAATTGATGACTCTTGTTGGGCTGGAAGATAGCTTCAGGATAGGGGCTGGTTGCTTTGATTAGAAGCTTGGAATCTTTGGCCCCACCCCAACTTTGGGGGGAGCAGGGAGGGGCTGAAGACTGAGTTATTCTTCAGTGGCCAGTGTCTTAGTCAATCATACCCACATGATTAAACCTTCATAGAAATGTTTACAGAAGAGGATTTAGGCAGCTTCCAAATTTGCAAACAAATCTATGTGCCGGGAGTCTGGCATACCAAACTCCACAGGGAAAGAGGTCCCTGGCTCAGGACTCTTCTGGACCTCACCTGTGTGTCCCTACATCTGGCTAGACATCTATATCTTTTATAATAACCTGTAATAGTAATGGTATGTGTGTGGGAAAACCCCAGCTTTGTTACCAAGCCAGACAGAAGTGGGTAACCTTAGCAGGGGCCTGATATCTACAACACACTTAAAAAATGAGGACAAGTCTTGTAGAATGGAGCCCTTAAACCTATAGAGTCGAACTCTGGATAGTTAGTATCAGAATTATAAAACACCCAGGTGGTGTCAGGAGGGAAAAACAATCCTCAGCCTGCTACAAAACTTTACATTGTTACTTCTAATTACACCTTTGATAAACATGTTGAAATTATGTCAGTTTGTTACTAGAATATGGCCTGCATTGCTCATATTCATTCTCCCTATCCCGCCAAAAACACAACCAATTTCTTCAAGGGCAAGTTTATGTTCTACTTGTGAGAAGCCTTCCCAGATCCTCAACAAAATTAACCTGTCTCTCTCTCTCTCTCATACTTATATTTCTTATTTTTTAAAAAAGATTTTATTTATTTGCGAGAGAGAGCATGATTCAGAGGGAAGGGCAGAGGGAGAAACAGAGTCCCCATTGAGCAGAGAGCCTGACGTGGAGCTCAATCCCAGTACCCTGAGATCATGACCTAAGCTAAAGGCAGACATTTAACTGACTAAGCCACCCAGGGACCCCTCATACCTTTATTTCTTATAATGTACCATTAAACATGGCACTTTCCTAATCTGCTTTATGTTAGAGTAAGCAAGGAATACACAAAGAAAAACAATAAGAGTTATTATATAGGGACATCCTACAAAATATCTGACCACTACTCCTCAAAACTGTCAAGGTCATCAAAAACAGGTGAATTTTAAGAAACTGTTAAAGCCAAAAAGAGCCTAAGAAGATATGAAAACTAGAAGTAACATAGTTTCCTGGATAGGATCCTGGAATTAGGTTAAAATTAAGGAAATCTTAGGGTGCCTGGCTGGTTCAGTCTTTAAAGCATGTGACTGTTGATCTCATGATCATGAATTCAAGCCCCACATTGGGTGTAGAACTTACTTAAAAAAAAAAAAAAAAACCTAAGGAAATATGAATAAATTATTTTTTAAAAAACAGTTATGTATGTTATATGGATAAACAAAGAAACAAGGAAAATATGCTATTCTTCAACAATCTAGAAATCTC
Source organism: Mustela nivalis (assembly GCF_964662115.1). Lineage (NCBI taxonomy): Eukaryota > Metazoa > Chordata > Mammalia > Carnivora > Mustelidae > Mustela > Mustela nivalis. The sequence continues at coordinate 116,751,439 of NC_139023.1, forward strand.
TTACCAAAATTAATCCACATATGAATCATTAGAATGTATCATTAGTATGGCCAGTAAAACCACTGCTTAGCTACACTTTGATAATTCTACAATTTATTCTATATATTTAAATAATAAATTTAAATTTAAATAAAATTTAAAATTAATTTAATTTAATTTAATAAATTAAATTTAAATTTAATTAAATTTAAATAAAGCTACATTTAAAAAAAAATTCTGTGATTAAAAGAAACACCTCACCTTTTCCCCTAAATTAGTGAAACATAAGTGTGTATGTGAGCAATAGAAAGTATTATGAAATAAGACTTCTGAAGCTAGCTTATCTTGTTAATATTTAACCTTTGGATATCAAATAGAATATATAATTATGCTTTTATAAATACAAATTTACTAAATGGAAAATTTTTATGTATTGCATTATTTTATTTTCAAAGGAAGGCAAGATTAACACAAAACATTTTTATCATATTTCATGGAATCTAAATAATATTTTATGTATCATTAAAAAAGACAAAAATGCTGTCAACTATAATTGTAAGATGGTACTGATTGTAAGAAGTAGCCCAATTTGGGGGACACCTGGGGGACACAGGGGGTTAAGCTTCCAACTCTTAGTTTCAGCTCAGGCCTTGATCTCAGGATTGTGAGATGAGCCCTGCATTGGGCTCCATGCTGGGTACAGAATCTACTTAAGCCTCTCTCCCTCTACTCCTTCCCTCCCCAAATAAATAAATAAAGCTTAAAAAAATAAAAAGGAAGTATCCCAATTTCATAAATAATAAAATGTGTATCTCATAATCAATGAAATATAGTTTTTTTTCTCATGGTAGAAATGAATTTTTTATGTATGTGCCTATTCAATTGATGTGAGCCTAATTTATAGTACTGAGTATTTGTATAGTGCAGGAAAAAACCCTGCATTCTCTAGTTTTTATAGAAAAGAACTAGATATTTTACGTGCTATAGGTGAAGTATTTTATTAATCCACTGAGGAGATACACACTCTCCCAAATATTAAAGTCAATCAGCAAATAGTCCCAAAAATCAGATTAATAGAAAATGGAAATACTATCTCTACTTATTGTCCCATAGTTACAATTATTTAAAAAATACAATTATATTTCGTAAGTCAGCTTTATGTTGTGATTATTTTGAAATAGCTTAAAGTATATTAGTTTGTATTAGATCTCATAGATTACTGAAGTTCCCATTGAATTAAACTTTGAAGCTAATTTTGTAAAGCCAAAGGGGAATTAAATAAACCATCTGGGCTATCATCGCAAATTAACACACTAAGTTTATGTGCATAACATCAGACATTTCTCATTAAGAAAAAGGTACCTTTAAAACTTTATGACAAAAAAAAATGTTTCAGTAAATGACAAAAACTGTTTGCCTTAAGTTTACTATGTCTTTTTTTTAGGCTCAAAGGTAATTGTGTTTTCTTTGTAAATAAGCTCCACAAGATCAACATATTCTGAAATGGAGGAAATAATTAGGTATCATTTTTGTTAGTCTTAAAATAAATTAGATGTGATTTGGTTAAGAGTTCAGCTGTTAAGATTCTCCATGAGAATAAAAGCACTTTCGTAGAGGTTACTTCATAGGTTAATGAGGCTACTGTACAGTCAGTTTTTCTCTTCAAACTTTAAAAAAAAAAAAAAAGTTAAGTGTTCCAAAATCTCACAGATTTCTTTAATTTCTGTGCTGTGACTCTAAAATATCCTTCAATGATTTAATTAGCTATTGTGTTAATAGCTGATCATCTCATTATGGGGTCACTATGAAAATAAAAATCCCTGTGGGATTTTTATTCTGGTCTATGTCCAAAGGTGTAGGGGATAGTCACATATCACATCTAAAGTTCCATAAAGGAACTACACTATATATGTTCATATCCATCTTTACTTTGAATACAAGTGTGGAAAACAGTATTTCTTACACACTTTATTATGCATTTATAATACCTGTTGTTTCTGGCTTTCCAAATTATACTAAACAAGTACATCCTTGACATAAGCATGAAAGCTAGGTGGGCTAGGGCTTGGGTTGACATGCAAGGAGAAACAGTGAGGAGCCACCAACGGTGATGGGCTCCAGTGCCCCGAGTGATTTCCATGTAGAAGGGATGGTGGCCACCCTGGTGACATGTAGAGACATGGTGGGATCCACCCCCCCACCCTCAGGACTGATCTTTTGATCAGATGGAAATTAAAAAGATGCCCTCGTGGTGACTGTGCCTGTCAGTTGCATGGAACTTCATTCAAGGATTTTATGAGCCTGGTGGATTTACAGTGATACTCAACCATCTGGGGAATACTACTAGTGGAAGCTTTCTCTGGAATCACACACACCCAACACATTTCTGGATGCTAAAAGTGGTGTGAAGAAAGGCTTTGGCTGAGTAACTCATAGATTCCTACAACAAGAGGGAACAGAGGACCACAGCTTCCTTCAAGGGCTGAGATTTCTGACCTTGTCTCAAACATGAATGTTTGGATGGGTCTCTACCAGCTCCCTTTGGGGGCTCCCTGTGAAACAGATGAAGTATTACATTTCACACAATTGGTCTTGAGGATCACAAAATATGCCTGGCACATGGAAGACATTCAGCATGTGAAGTAGGGACACTCTTCGTCCTCCAGAAGACAGAACTTCATGACCTGAGCCGAATACAATTGCTTAACCAACTGAGCTACCCAGGCACTCCGAGACAGAACTTCAATAAGAGATTTACCACATGTGTCAAGAAGGCAGGTGTTGTGCTGGGGTCCAGGATGAAGTAGGACAGAGATTACAATCCATCTCTTGGGAGGCTCATTGTCTAGAGGGAGCCTGTACCCTTGGCCAGTAAGCCACATTGTCTGGAGGTGAGAGGAACTTCTACTCCCTTTTTGGTCACTGTGTGACTTTGGACAGATCAACTCCTTTCTCTGGGTCATCGCTGGGGAAACCATCTTCTTCTCCTCTACACTGGGACACCCTTAAAAGTAAAAGGGGCACTAGAACACTTACCCTAGGAGAACTAGTTGTAAACTAGGATGTTGCAGGGCAAATCAGGCCCAGTGACTCCTAAACTCATCAATTAGAGCGAGACAGTTTTTGGTGCTGGTGCTAGTCCTGCTGGTGCTGTTTCATGACTGGGTCTAAATCTACCTTCACTTACCCCACTGAATTTGCATAGGCAGTTTGCATTTCTTCTTTTAGCACAGGAGCTTATCATCTCACAAGTATGTCTTCAACTGCTTGAAAGAACCCATTTCTCTTTGAGTCCTGTTATCTGAGACTGCAGCTGGAGCAGACCCCACTGTGTTTTTTGGTTTTTACTAATGGGTCCCTGTGATTGACAGCACATACTGTAGTCCCAGGAGCTTGGGAGGGGTAGAGCTTAGCACTGCCCCCTAAGTCATGCAGACACCCCAGCCAGCATTCCCACTGATGAGGCAGTGCCTTAGACCTCAAGAGGTGTGCCCATGCCTGGGCCAAGCATGGAGACCAGGAGTTTACAATCAACAGCCATAGGGTTGCTCAGTAGTTGGGTGTTTGTAAAAGCTTGGAATGTGCCTGTATAACCTACCAATCTTTTACATTTGAAGAAGTAGATTCAGAGAGGATCAGAAAGCTGCCAAGGTTATCTAGGAAGAAAGCAGAGAAGCTGGTGTTCACATTCCAGTTCATCTTCAAAAACCCTATTCGGCCAATGTTTCTCAGTGTGACAATGAGGTATGCAAGGTGACTTTAGGTTACAAATGGACAAGTTGTTAAAAATGATTGTTTTAAATTTACTTTAATTTGAACTAGAAAAAGACCAGGATTGGCACACAACACTTGTGACTTTGCAGATATCATTGCATAGGATTTAAAGTATGTACTTAAATAAGAAAAGGTCAACTTTGCAAAACAACCAGGTAAGAAGTGGAGATGGCCTTCCTAAAGAGCTCCAAATTGGGAGTGCAGGTCCTGGCTTTGATTTATGTGGCTCTAGCCATATAACTGGAGGGATAGCGTCTCTGAGTCTGTGATTTAAGTAGCTGTATACTGCTTCATGTCATCTGGGCTATTTAGTCCACTATGATCCTCCCTAAATCTGGAAAATTCATGATGAAGTGACTGTACAGCCCAGCCTGAAGCTAGAGTGAAAACAGAAAGAATACCAGAAAAACTGCCATTATCATCCTATAATTCTGCTTAAATTGACTGTGGCTGTTGATCTGGGCTCTGCCAACTCTTCTATGTTGACTGAGCACCCAAAGTTTCCCAATTAACTGATGTATTATTCTTTAAGACAATACAAAGAAGTGCAAAGCAACATTCAAGTATGTCTTTACCATTATTAGGTTTCAGAATCCCTTAGTTTCCAAGAAGCAAAATAGCCTCAGGACTCATCCATCTATAGTCTTCATTTCCTCAGGCCTATCCAAGAACTGAAATTGTGTAAGATGATAAAGTTGTGTTAATATACTAATTTTCCCAAAGAAAGTGGATTCTTACTGGTTTTCTTAAACAGCCTTTCTTGAACCAAAGCCTCAGTTCAAAAAGGCAGAATCCTATGTTCTAATGACAGCCTCATGAAGAATGGTCAGGGGCCCTAAAATCTCAAATCAATCACAACAAAATTCCATTTTTATGGCTGGGCTTAATTACTATAACCAGGGTTTTCTTTCACGTTGCTTTTGCTCTGAATTTTTCTACTGATCCTATGTTACGATAATTTGATAAAACACTTCAAATGTCCTACTTACTATTTTATCTACTTTAAAAGTATTTTATTACTTCAGTGAATTATGCCAATACTAGTAACATAGATCCTGTTCTATAGACAATACCAACATCTGTTTATTTTATTAGCAGGCCAGGGAGTAGAGAAATTACAAATTCCTTTCCCATTTCTTTTATAATTCAACCTAAGATGCTTCAAATGTGATTGCATACCTCACTGTGCCTAGCAGTAGATGGTCAGGAAATGACTTCTAAATTGGATTAACCTTCCAGTTTTCACTGAAATAAATTATTATTGTATTTTAACCAAAGCTAGTTACTTGTCTTTTATCTCACTTCCCTTTAAAGGGTTTCCCAGTACAGCAACATCACAGTTGAGTCACAGCACCGGATCTGTTCAGCATAACTTTTGAAACTCATAGTTTCAGCAACACAGTAACAGGAGCTAGCACATAAAAAAGAGCTAGGTCTGTTCTAAGCCAGTATTACTTAAAATCCATTTATCAAATCATCTGCTCCTCATAAAAACTCTTTAAAGCATGTATTCTTATTTTACATATGGGTTAAATAACCTGCCATGGTCACACAGCCCTTAGTCTTCTATAGTGTCTTTCTCATGTTGTTTAATTTCAGTCCACCATTCATGAGATGGATGGTTCCACAAATTATATGTATGCTTATGTTCTCAGTATCCTCACCAAAAAATATGCTATGAAAATTTAATGACATACTTTGTAAGCTTTTAAGTGTTACATAATATCAAAAAGCTTAATAAAGAGAAAAACGATTGGTATATCTACAGTAATCAAGGATCTAAGGTAATAAAATTTAACTCTTATATCTTCTAATTATAATGGTTTGGGAACCAAAATCTATTTTTCTGGAACAGGGATGGCATTCTTTCCACAACTATGAAGGAACTCTCCCTACCGTCACATGGAATAAAAGTGAAGTGCCAGCCCTTTCCCTGGAGACATTTTTTTATTTCTTCTTCCTTCATTATATTCAGAGATGGCCAAAATGAACTGCTGACTGCCCAAATACTGTTGGTATAGAATGCCATATTTAAGCTTGAGACTATTTTCCTTTATTTCTCTGCTTTCACAGTGAAATACATCAAGCATAATTTTTGTTAAGCTCTAAAACTTTCAGCAGGTGATAACATCATGGAGACAGAAACTTACCCCCCAACATATTTCATTTGGAAACTGAAGTTCAGAGAAAGTCATACAAATTCAATTTAAGTAAGATTTATTGATTGCCTAGAGTGTGCATGATCGTCTATTAGACACAATGAAATTCAGGCACAAAACAGACAAAAGATCCCTGGCCTCAGGTACTTTATGATCTAACTATTATAATACAGATTAGAAAGAGTAAACAAACAAGTTATAGGGCAATGCTCACTTACTAGAATCAACATGATAGGGCAGTAATTTAAGTAATCCAGAATGGTGTCTAATTCTAAAATCATTTATAAAATGCATTTAGCCTTGGAATCCACAGCACTTCAAACATGATAATGAAGTTCCACTGCAGATAAAGTCACAAAGATACAAACACACTTAAGAGTATTATTAATGATTTTTGTTATTTTGGATCTTCTGTTTTCTTCTTATTATCGTTCGAAGCCTCCGTAATACCAGTTTATCAGACAGAAGCATGTCATCTTGTTGTTCTAGATAATCCAATAAATTCTCGGTCCATTCAAGTGCAGCCTTATGGCTAATATGTTTCTCTGGATTCAGATCTGCTTTTCTAGTCTTATTGTAATGCTTTTGTTCTGCAGGCTTGGCCTGGTCCTCAGCACTTTCACTGTCAGTTAGCACCTGACAGCTTGAATCATTACTCCGAGAGTCAAACCACTGATCAATATTTTCAATGTCAACGTGTTCACAGGCTTCTGTATTCTGTAAAACCGTTGCTAAGTTAGCTGCTAAAATAGCTCCTTCATCAATGTTCATGCCTGAATTTTCTTCATTGCTAGGGAAAAGTTTTTTCCATGCTTTGGTTATGGTACTTGATTTTACCATGTTCCAAGCTCTTGATACCTCATAAATTGCATCCAACACTGTCAAGTTCTTCCAAAACATTTTTGGGTCAATTCCCTCACCCATGTATTTCTGGAGAAGTCCTGCTCGGTAGTATCTTTTTACTGTGGCTAGAACTCCCTGACTCATAGGTTGAATTAGACTTGTGACATTTGGTGGCAAATATTTCACAATTATTCTGCCATCATCTGAACTCAATAATTCTTCATTTGGATGTGCTGGGGGAAAATCCAAAAGAAGCACTGCTTTTTCTAGAAGCCCCTGAGACTTCAAATGCTTCTGCACTTGTGGCACAAAGTATTTTTCAAACCACTGTCTGAAAACAGAATGTTCTATCCATGCACTTTTTTGACTGAAATAAGTGACAGGAAGGTTTGAAAGGTCAGCTCCTTTGAATGCACGGGGTTTTTTTGCTTTTCCCACAACACAAAGATTAAGTTTGTGCAAACCAGTGGCATTTGCACAACACATAATAATGATTCTCTCTCTGCTTGATCTATAACCAGAGGTATTTTGCTCAGCTTCAAGAGCTAATGTCCTTGATGGTAGACATTTCCAGAACAATCCAGTTTGATCCGCACCATAAATCTGCTCAGGTTGTAGATTCTCTCTCTCAACAAATTCCTGAAAGTTACCGCAAAATTCACTGGCAGCAGTTTCATCTCCTTTTAACTTTGTTCCTTTACCAGCAGCCTTTGGAATACCGTGGCGCTGCTTAAACCGAGTTAGCCAGCCAGATGACGCATTAAAATCACCTTCCATCCCCAGAGCATCAAAAAAGAATTTGGCTTGTTTTGCACAAATTGTTCCAGACACTGGAATCCCATCTGTTTTCTGTTGGTTAAACCACTCTATCATAACCCTATCCAGTTCCTCATATGTTGATGACTTCATTGACTTACGTTTGGATACCCCACTGGTAGGATCCGAACTGTTTGCATAGTTTATTATCCTTTCTTTGTTCTTTTTAATATCACGAACTGTGGATTCACCAATTCCATACACCACAGAAAGCTTTTTGAAAGAGATGCCTTCCTCAAGTTTCTTAATAATGTCAAGCTTGTCCTTAATTGTCAACACCACACGCTTACGTTTCCCCAACATTTTAAGAACAAGATATTTAACAACTTAGACTTGAATACAGTGAGACTAGGAAATGGGGTTTTACGATCCCTTTCTTGACCCCGCCTAGACCTAGATGGATGGTGTGCTGCTCAATTTCCAAGCCTGGCCTACCAAGAATTTCTTCACTTTGCTGTTTTAAAGCCTACAAAGTTCCTTCTACAAGGACTAGTTTTAATTAACCCTGTCTTCTTTCTTCCTCCTCACTCAGTTTGAGGTCTTTTCCTGTACTGCACTCTCAAAGGAGATTGCAACTAATACCGTACCAACAAGGTCTCTAAAACAGTCCTATTTTGTATTCAGTTCTTGCCATCATTACAGATGAGATACTTTGCTAAAGGAACTAAGACTCAGGTGGGGCTATTTTGGGAAATGTACTAGGGAATAGTTTAAGAGAGGACTTGTAGACAGGACATATAGGAACAAATAATGGAAAAACTCATCCCTTGACCTCTGTCTTTGTCAGGCAGTGCACTGTATGGAATGCTGCCTCTTCTCGGCAGGACTGCTAGAGATTATCAAGTGAGTGGTTATGAAAATCATAGGCAAGCGAGGTAAAGCAAGCTGGACAGAAGTGAGCAGTGCAAATAAGGTGAAAATGGACAAGCAGAAAACTTTGTACTTTAACATGACACAAACTTACACCTAATGTATTTGGCAACTGGAAAGGCAAAAGGTGGACAAGAGGTGGTGTCACATGATTAAAGAAAGCATTAAAAACTTCATTGGTAGAAATCAGAACTCATGGCAGAGGGTATGAGGTGGAAGGCTCAGTGAAGATGTTAAAATAATCCTGGTGAAAGATGATCCTCGATGGGCCAACAGAAGTAGTTCCTGTGGGGAGCTGTGTAAGCACTCGGTGCCTCCGAAACCTAAAGGAAAATACCAAAAATATTTTTTTTCAATATCAGGGTCTGTGGCATTACTCATATCGATCCTGAAACTGTACTGAGAAAATTAACGCCTCCTATCAGTGTGATGACAAAATCCGACAAATAATGCTTGTAGGCATTATCTGGAGTGACAGCGGGACCTGAATTGCCTACCTCCTGAAATTAAGAGGTCAGAGACAAGCCGTGTTAGCGAGGGCCTCTCCCCGCAGGGCGAGCTCCGGAGCGCGGGACGTCTTTGCTCACGCGGAGGGAGCCCGGATTCCTCCGTGGACGCCGGCGACCAGGGTGTCACCGCCGCAGCGAGCGAGCGCTTGGCCCAGGGGACGCCAGTCAGCGGGCCGGGGGCATCGCTCTCCGCCAGACAGCGCGGCGGCCAGACTGCCCTGAAAGCAAATGGAGTCTCTAGAGGGTTGCTGACACTGGTGGCGCGGTAGCGGCAGCGGCGGCGAGGGGCGAGCGTCGCCGCCGGAGCCGGAAGGCGGGGGATTAGGGTGCACGCGCGCGCCCCCGCAGGAACGCTGTGTCGGCGAGGGGGCGGGGCCTGCGCGGGCGAGTGCGCGCGGCGTGGGGGCGGAGTCTCCAGTGAGAGGGCGGGAGGGGGCGGGGCCGCCACTGCAGCGTCTCTAGGCGCCGCGTGGGTTTCACTAATGGCCTGACTGCTCCGGGCTGCCAACTAGTTCGCCGACCAGCAGGGGGCGGTACAAGTCCATTCTGTCTTGGCCCTTCTTTCAGTGGCTCTCCTCTGCGGGCGAGGCTTTCTCCACTCTCAGGTGGAATAAAAATTGCACCCTCTGAGGGCTCCGGAGAAAGCTGCGCATCCTCAGGTGCCTCGAGCGGAAGGCGAATGGGGCTGGGCGAGCGCACGTGGGCCGTGTTTACAAATAGCGGCCGTTGCACCCGCGCCTCCCAGCGCCCTCCAGCTGGGACTGGGCCAGTCCGAGCCAGGATCATGAGCGAAGGTAGGAGCGAGCGGACGCGCCCGCTGGCGGAGGGCAGGAAAGCTGGCTCCCCTTGGGGGCTGGGTTCAGGAGAGGAGCTATAGGGCTTGCACTCTGCAACACCTACCTGAGCAAGCCCGGGGTCCCTAAGGCGCAGGAGGGGTTGGTCAAACCGGGTGTCGACTATTTCCACCCTGGGTGCGCTGCTCCAGGGTTTAAGTCACAGCCACTATAGAAGGGGCCCCTGTGCAAAACCGACTGCACCTGGGAGACGCGTGAGGCTGTGGGAGGCTCCCTCATGAATTTCCTGCCGCCCCTTTACTCCTGCTTCTCGGTAATAAAAGGGAACTGCAGTTTGACAGAGTCCCTTGGTTTATTGTAAGTGGAGATGCCGTTCGTTTCTATCTTGGCATTCTAAAAGGGCCGAATGCCAGCACCTGTGCATTAGTAACCTTTGCGATGAACCACGCTTTTTCCCCCTTCCCGGACTCGGTTCCTTGTGGGGCCCTCGGAGCCTTCCCAGGGGAAGGGAGTGGCTGCACCTTCCTCCCGCAGCACCTGTTTACCAAGGAAACGCATTTAGCCTTTTCTTTCTGTCGTGTGTGTGTGTGTGTGTAATACTTTGAAAATTGGAAAAGGCTAAAGTTTTTCCAACACCTGAGCGTAAATGTCTAGCCATTTTCGTTAACATAAAGTAGCACAGTAATTCGTCATTTATTTGCAAAGGCCAGATTGTTGCTAAAAAACGTTTCAGAAGGGAACTGACCTGAGCATTCGTACTGCAGCAAAGAGATGTTCCTTCTAAGCCTTCTAACTGCCTGACTCCCCCGCCCAAACTGCTCAGTTGCCGTCCTGAAAACTGCAGCCGCGCTGTGTCTGGCGTGAGGGAACATCGTTGGGCTCCTAGTTAAGCTGCGAAGTGGCTTTTGACAAAAATACCTGCTTTTCCTGAAGGTAGACCTCCCCCTCCCCCACCCTTCACCCGATCGATCAACCAGGCAGTTTTGGCATTGTGGGTTGACTGTTTTGGGTAAAGTACAACTTTATGCTAGTTTTGTATCACTTTCAAAAGTTTACCTCCCCTCACCCACCCCCCGCAGTTGTAAGAAGCGTGAAAACAGTTGTAGCTGATACATTACCCATTCCTCACACGGGAAGAGAGCTGACATTTCTGAGCGCTAACCAGCGGAGGTGGCTTGTAAGCAGAAGTTAGCAGCCTGGCTTCCCCTTGCCCGCCAGCCTACTGGCGTCACTGGGTCCAATTATATATTTAAATAAAGCAAACCCTGACTCTTCTCTCCCTCCGCCAGTATCTCTGGGGTTTAATTTCCTTCCAGATACCACTTGGATCATTTTCCTGTTTCTGCTGCTTCTCCAGCTTGCTCCTGCCTTTATCTCTTAGAGCGGTTCCCTTTTCATCACCTTGTGTAAGTTCAGCTCTGGAACAAGGCCCACAAGCCTTGATTTCCCCCAAACACCTCACACAAGGTGGTTGTATTTAGTTGACTTTTAATGAGATTTTACCCTAGACAGCTGTGTCTTTACAGAAGCTAGTTTTCTCTGACTTCTTTTTTATTAGGGGAAGGGGTTGCTATTTGCCGCGGATTTATATTCAAGTACAAGAGGTGTGTGTGTGTGGTGGGGGGAGAACCTTAAAATAGAACATGTTTTGTTAGGAGCCAGGTTGGCCACAGGTAACTTCTTACTGTCTGCTCTTCTCTTTGGGTCATAGCCTTATTCCATCTTTCTATGCCATCCTCTCCTTTCTCCAACATTTTTCTATCTCAAGATCATCTCTCGCCTTCCCTCTCAGCTGTGTGTGAGATCTTGAAGATTCTTATTCCTTTATCATACAGAGCAACTTTGTATCCTTTGTTTTTTTTCTAACTATCCCTTACTGTTCGCTGCAGTTTATTCTCTAATCAGAAGACATTTCACTTCTTAGGGAATTTTGCCCCAGTATCTCTTTCCTTCTAGGTTCTTATGATAGCCCTTAATCCTAATACTTGTACTATCGGGGATACCTCTGTTTTATGTACAGTGAAACAAAAGCTAAAAAGTATGTGAATTTTTCAAACGTAGGTGGCAGAACGGAGAGTAGAGCCAGACCTGTTTGGTTTTAAAAGCAACATGCTCTGCCACACCATCAGAAGTGAGGTCTTTAACTCTCAAAGATGGGGAAAGAGGAAAAACTGATGATTTTTGCGTAAAGTTGTCATTTCTTAAAATGGAATTTTTTAAAAAGATTTTATTTATTTATTTGACAGAGATCACAAGTAGGCAGAGAGGCAGGTAGGCTCCCTGCTGAGCACAGAGCCCAGTGTGGGGCTCAATCCCAGGACCCTGAGATCATGATCTAAGCTGAAGGCAGAGGCTTAACCCACTGAGCCACCCAGTCTCCCCAAAATGGAATTTTTGACATTAACCTACCAAAAAGGCCTTCTAGTTGTGAGGGTACCTTAAATCTGCAACAGTGTTCATCAGACATAGCCTTTGGTTGGTTGGAAGGTTGGTTTTCTGAAGCTACTCCAATTCACCTGAAAGTGAAGCTCCAAATTCCCTTTCTTGCTGAGATAATATCAATGCAAATACATTTTGTGGCCTCATTTTCAGTAGTATGCTTTATGCTTGATAGTGTTACAATAGTAATAGTGTTATAATCTCTAGGTGGAGTAAATTGTGACTTTTAAAGGAACTTCTTTTTTTTTGGGTTTCATTTACTTTATCAGTGACCCTCATTTATTTGGAGATTTTTGTATAAGTAACTCAAATTAGCTACTCTAATTAAAGCTTAAGATAAGGGCATGATACTGTTATATCAGCATTAAACCGATTTAATATCAAGTAGTATTTCTCTCAATAATTGAAAACTACTGTCAATTGAAATAATTTCACAAAAACCATATACTATTCACCTACTTTAAGGGACATTCAATTTTCAGGGGAATTTCTAAAATATAATTTATTTTTCTTTTGGAGAGTGTGTGTGCACAAGCAGGCATGTGGGTGTGTGGGGGGCAAACAGGATGTAGAACTAAAATGAAAACTTGTTCTTTGAAGTCTCTTTTAGCTGTAAAATTATTTTACCTTGTATTATAGACAAAAGTTTGAGGTATTCATTTTTAATATAAAAATTCCTTTTATATGGCTAAAAGTAGAAATACTCTTCCACTTGAAAATTTCTGGAACCAAGTGAAAGATCAGATTACTCACTGGAAAATCCTTTATCTTTTTTTAAGAAGTTGTTAACATGATATTGAAAGATAATGATTTTTTTTCATAGTCTTGAGTCCTTTCGATGCCCACTAGGAGGCTTTTAAACTTCATTTTGTTTTCTAGATTTCCTTGTTGGCTGACCATAGGTTGTCAGTTCACTGGCAGCATAGGCAGAGATAAGAGGATGAGTTCCTAGGAAGATAGAAAATTTTAATACAGTCCAAAAAAAAAAAAATTGCTGGTGGAAATGTTTAAGGAAAAGTTATACTTGCTTTCTGAAAAACCTGTGGACATATATTGAGGAAACTGGTGATCTGCTAAGTAATGATGGCAATGTGGGTTGGAAATTGAGTGAAGTTTGTGTACCCACTCTACCTTTCGAAACCTGCCTGGTTTCCAGCTGTTCTCTAAATGAGCCCTCAGTCCCTTTAGATTGGTCAGATCCATTTTATTGAAAGCCGCTGCACACCACCAGACCACACATGCTCCCTGTCCTCAGCACCTGCAGCTTCGGGCTTTGACTCTGCTTGCTGTTGTTCTACAAGCCTACAACATCCTCTCCTTGCTCTGTTAATCTGTACATCCTTATGTTCTAGTTTGTCTAGAAACCTTTCCTCAGGGTGCCTGGGTGACTGTCAGTTGAGCATCTGCCTTGGGCTCAGGTTGTGATCCCAGGGTCCTGGGATCAAGCCCCGCATGGAGCCCGCATGAGGCTTCTGGCTTGGCGGGGAGTCTGCTTCTTGCCCTCCCCCCGCACCCTCCACCTCGTGGTGCTCCACGAGCACCACTCATGCTGCTCTCTGTCTCTCTCAAATAAATAAATAGATCTTCAAAAAAATTTTAAAAAAGGCAAAAAACAAAAACCCTGCTTCTCCCCAAGGTTACTTCTCAGACCTGATGGATGGGTCAGAATCACCTGGGGTCCAAAATGTAGCTTCTGGGGCTCACTCCAAGGATGGAGCCCAGGAATTTTTGATTTTCAGCAAGCATCCCAAGTGATTCTAACATGCTAAAGTTTGAACACCTTGCATACTGACAACCATTTTGAATATGGGTTCTTCCCTCTAATAATATATTCTTTTAGAAGGGAGTTTTTCTTCTACCCTCCACTTATCTTCTTCTGTAGACCATCTTTGAAGGAAAATAAATACAGAAAAGCAAAAAGGAAAACAAGCATACCAGCATTCAGAGATAATAACTCTAAACATTTTGGGGTGTAGCCATTGTCTTTCTTATATCAATGTAATTATCTCATATATAGTGTGTGTGTATACATTTTTTAATGAGAACAGTAAGTCCTAATATACATAAAATTTTATATGTACTCTTAATAGCATATTATATTTTATTATTGCTTCTCATCAGCCAAATATTACCAGGAATACACCTGTTGCCAAAACTGGGCTTACTGCCGCAGCAAGGGAGACCCAGCCTTACTTTGGAAAACCATGGAGCTTGTTACAGGATTTGGGTAAGGTGATTTCAGGGAGGCTTTCAGGAAGTAAGGAATCTCTTCTGGATTGGGAGCTCTCAGAAGGCAGGAGCAATTTGACTCTTGAGTATCTTAATTTTTATTCCAGAATCTAGAGGGCGAGGCTAGAGTGTCATTGTAGTCAGTCATGGTTAGTCAGTCCTGCAAGCTAGGACGGGGGGGATGTTTGGTCATTTTTGTGGTTGCACTGCAGTTCCCACTCCCTTCTTACATTTCTATTCAAACGGAATTGTGCAGTGATCTTGTTTTTTGTCTTATTTTACTGCAATCATAGAGAGTCCTCCTCTAATGTCTATGAAGCTGTTTAGGCTCCTCAGGGTAACATGATGCCTAACTCCTTCCAAGCTTTCAGCAAATCCTCAAAGGATCTAGGGTCCAAAAAGCTTAAATGATAATCATTGGTAGATAAACTTATTCAGCTTTGAGACTATTCCTTATTTAGTTATGTAGATAATATCACAATGCAATTCTTAGATTCTCTTACGGTTGAAGATGACCACTATTAATACCTGGCTTCCATGCTTCTAGTTTAAAAAGGCCCCATGATAATGCTTCTGAAACAGCTTCAATCAATTTTCAAAGTTTTCATCACCCAAAAATAAATCCCATACCGTTAGCAATCACTTCCCATCCTTCTCGCCCCCAACCCTCTCTCCTGCTCCTCAGCCTTTGGCAGCCACTTGTCTCTGTGGATTTGCCTATTGTAGACATTTCATTTAAATAAAATCATATAATATGTGTACTTTGTGGCTGGCTTCTTTCATTTAACAAAAAGTTTGCAAGGTTCATTTTCTAGGATGAATCAGTATGTCATTTTATGTATGTTATCAGTACATCATTTTTTTTATTGCTGAATAATCCATTATATAGACATATGAAATTTTATTAATCCATTCATCAGTTGTTGGACATTTAAGTTTCCATTGTTAGATGCTTATGAATAACATTGGTATCAACATCTATGTGCAAGCTTTTGTACATACGGACATTTGGATATATGTTTTCATTTCTCTTAGATATATAACAGATTAGGATTGCTGGGTCATATATTTAAACTTTGTTAAAAGGATTTTTAAAAATTACTTATTTGAAAGAGAGGGAGAGCTTGAGCATAGGGGGGAAGAAACAGGCTCCTCTCTGAGCAGGGAGCCCAACATGGAACTCGATCCCAGGACCCTGGGATCATGACCTGAGCTGAAGGCAAATGCTTATCTGACCAAGCTACCCAGGTGCTCCTATGTTTAAACTTTTGAGGAGCTATTTCTAAAGCAGGTGACATCTTTACAGTGTATGGGTACCCTGTCTTAGTTCATTCATACTGCTAGAACAAACTACCACAGACTGGGTAGCTTATCAACTACAGAAATTTATTTCTCACAGTTTTGGAGGCTGGGAAGTCCAAGGTTAAGGTGCCAGCGGATTCAGTGTGATGGCCAGTTAGGACTCCCTGGATCAGAAATGGTTCCTTCTTTCTGCGTCTTTCCACATGGGGGTAAGGGTAAGGGATCTCTGGGTTTCTTTTTTTTAAAGATTTTATTTATTTTTTTAACAGACAGCGATCACAAGTAGGCAGAGAGGCAGGCAGAGAGAGAGGAGGAAGCAGGCTCCCTGCTGAGCAGAGAGCCCAATGCAGGGCTCTATCCCAGGACCCTGGGATCATGACCTGAGTCAAAGGCAGAGGCTTTAACCCACTGAGCCACCCAGGTGCCCCTGGGTTTCTTTTATAAGCACACTAATTCCATTCACAAGGGTCCCATTCTCATGATTCCACCTCCAAATGCCATCACACTGAGCATCAGGATTTCCACATATGAATTTTGGAGGGACATAAACATTTAGACTGTAGCAGTCTTCAATTTCTCCACATCCTCACCAACACTTGTTATTATCTTTTTGATTTATCATCATCCTAGTGTGTGTGAAGTGGTATGGCATTGTGGTTTTGATTTGCATTTCTCTGATGACTGACTCAAGAGTCACTTTGTGCTTATTTGTTATTTATGGTTCTTTTTAAAAGATTTTATTTATTTATTTGACAGAGAGAAATCACAAGTAGGCAAAGAGGCAGGCAGAGAGAGAAGAAGGGAAGCAAGCTCCCTGCTGAGCAGAGAGCCCGATGCGGGGCTCGATCCCAGGACCCTGGGATCATGATCTGAGCCGAAGGCAGAGGCTTTAACCCACTGAGCCACCCAGGCGCCCCTATTATTTATGTTTTTATGTATTTTTTATATTTATGTATTTTTGGGGGGGAGAAATGTTGATCCAGTTCCTTAGTTCAGTTTTTATCTTGATTATAATAGAGTTACAATTTTGAGTGCTGAATAATCCAATTTACTCTTCCTCCACTGGCTTTCTTAGATGAGAGACATAATAACCTTCTGAGGAGTATCTTGTGTTTTTAGCCCAACTGATCTTGAAAATACTGTTTGGCCATAGGAGACTCTTAATCTCACAGAACAAACTGACGGTTGCTGGGGGGAAGGGAGTAGGGAGAGGGTGGTTGGGTTATGGACAATGGGGAAGGTATGTGTAAACCTGGAGATTCAAGGACCTGCACCCCTGGGGCTAATAATCCATTGTATGTTAATTAAAAAAATTTTAAAATTTAAAAAAAAGAAAATACTGTTTGGAAGATACTGTCCTTTTACTTAAGGATTCATATGATAAATTCCGAGTATTTTTAACGTCAGGAAAAAAAAATGTGACTTCCAGATGAACTAGCTTTTTCTGACTTAAGAACTCAATATGTCCATTTTAGCACTGACTTGCACAAATCTGTCAGCTTAAGAATGTGCTTTAATTGCCATAGGTAATTCATTTTGATTTCCTAGTGCTTGTCGTTTTCTTATTACTGACTGTATTTTAAAATGTTTAATGTTTTAATGGTAACTCTCTTTTTTATATTACAGTTATCTCAATCATTGTTTTGGAAGCATGTAAACAATAAAATGAAGAGACCAGATAGGCAATACTTAGTGATAAGCTGTGATAAATAAGTGATAAAATAAAAGTTTATCTTAGTGATAAACTTTTTGGGTTCCAGAAACAGTCTGGTTCGTACTCCTGCCACCTATCAGCAATGGAATCTCCTATTGGTTTTATAAAACCTTTTACATTTGGAAAATGGGAGTAAAAATCATACTGATTGTGGTTTTGTTAATAAGGATGAACTGAAATAATGTGTTTAAATCACTTTGCAGAGTACCTAACACTCTGCACTAAGCACTAATACTAGCTTTAATTTTATTATTTCCTGCATCTTTTAATTAGAAGGAAATACCTATCATCTCTTTAACTAAGAAAGGAGGCTTTGAAAGGAGCTATAGCTAGCTAAGAGACAACTGTGGTGGGAAAGGCCAGATTAATTCATACACATATAATGATACTGTAGAGCATTTATGAGGGTGGATTATATATCTATGGTTGTACTTATTTTTTTTAATTAACTATGGTGTACTTACTAAGGGATTCACAAAACTACCTCAGGGTTCTTATTTCCTTAACCCAAAAAAGATGCACATTTTCGGTCTTTGCTTTAATCCTAAATCACAGCATATTACAAATATTGTGGTTTGGGCAGATTTTTAGAGTTAATAATTTGAATATATATGTATACACACATAAATACACCTATATATCCATACCCACCAACACCCACATATACATACTTTCCCCTCAGCTCTTCTCTCTCTAAACTTGTAGTGTTCACAAATTTCTGTTTTTCCCTCTCCCTTATGTTCTTTTCCTTTGGGGATGTAATAGTGGAACTACCTAACAATTTGGAAAGTCCCCTATCAACATGTACTGAAATTGATGTACAATTACGTGATTGCTTGTTGAGAAGAAATTTATGGGATTATTAAGCTATCATTTTGAAGCTGACTGGAATTTTAAAATTTCTCACTTCAATGGGCAGTTTGTTTCCAGTACTGTTAAAAAGAAACAGGCTGATTTATTTAACAAAGATCTCTGTTAACACAATACAGGAGTTAATTTTGCACTGAACTTTTTGTTCCTAAGTTGTTGGTTTTCTTTTTTTAAACAATGGGTGATTTTAGCTTGTCATTGCTACAGTCACAGAAGAGAAGGGTTTTAGGTGAGTTTTTAAACATTTATTTGAGTATAGTTGACATACAATTTTACATTAGTTTCAGATGCACAGCATAGTGATTCAGCTTCTCTGTATGTTATGTGCACTGCAAGGGTAACTGCCATCTGTCACCACACAATGATATTATAAAACTGTTGATGGTGTTCCTGTGGTGGGCCTTTCATTCTAGTGACTTAATCATTCCATCTTAAGCCTGTATCTCCCACTTCCCTTCATCCATTTTGCCCATTCCTCTGCCCCCCTTCCATCTGGCAATCATCAGTTCTCTGTAATATAGATCTGATTCTGTTTTTTTGTTTATTCATTTGATTCATTTAAGACATTCCACACATGAATTAAATCATTAGGGCATTTATCTAGGTCTGACTTATTTCATTTAGCATAATACCCTTTAGGTCCATCCTTGTTATTACATATGGCAAGATTTCATCCTTTTTTATGGCTGCATAATACTCCTCTGTGTGTGTGTGTATATGGGGGGGTGTGTATCATCTAGGTTTATCAGGGATATTTCTCTGTTGTGTGTGTGCGTGTGTGTGTGTGTAGTATTTTTGACTGATTTTGGTATTATCAGGGTATTGCTGATTTTGTACAATGTATTTGGTAGCTTTCCCTGTTCTTCTGCTTTTTCATTATATGCTCTAGCTCCGTCCATATTGTTGCAAATGGCAAGATTTCATTCTTTTTTATGGCTGAAAAATATTTATATATATATAGTATATATATATACACTATATATATATACACTATATATATATACACTATATATTGTATATAATATCTATATTGTATATATATACACACACACACCACATTTTTTCTTTATCCATCTATTGATGGACACTTGAGATGCTTCCAGCTATTGTAAATAATGCTGCAGTAAACATAGGGATGCATATATGCCTTCGAATTACTGTTTTTGTATTCTTTTGGTAAATACCCAGTAGTATGATTACTGGATCATAGGGTAGTTCTATTTTTAATTTTTTTAGGATCTTCTGTGTCTTCTGTGTCGTTTTCCACAATGTCTACACCAATTTGGATTCACATTAGCAGTGCACTCAGGGCTCCTTTGTCTCCAAATCCTCATCAGTACTTGCTGTTTCCTGTGTTTTTTATTTTAACCATTCTGACAGGTGTGAGCTGATATCACATTGTGGTTTTGATTTGCATTTCCCAGATTAGTGATGTTGCACATATTTTCATGTGTCTGTTGACCATCTATATATCTGCAGAAATGTCTATTCATGTCTTCTGCCCATTTTTTCATTGGATTATTTAGGGGTTTTGTGTGTTGAGTAGTATACATTCTTTATATATTTTGGATATTAACCCTTTATTGGATATGTCATTCGCAAATATCTTCTCCTATTCAGTAGGTTTTCAGAATTGTTGGTTGTTTCATTTGTTGTGCTTTTTATTTTGATACAGTCCCAATAGTTTATTTTTGTTTTTGTTTTCCTTGCCTCAGGAGACATATCTAGAAAAATGTTGCTACAGCTGACATCAGAGAAATTGCTGCTTGTACCCTTCTCTAGGATTTTTATGGTTTCAGGTCTCATGTTTAGGTCCTCAACTCATTTTGAATTTATTTTTCTGTATGGTGTCAGAAAGTGGCCCATTTCTTTCTTTTGCATATAGCTGTCCAGTTTTCCCAATACTGTTTGTTGGTGAGACTGTCTTTTCCCCATTGTATATTCTGGCCTTCTTTGTTGAATATTAATTGGCCATATAATTGTGGATTTATTTCTGGGATTTCTGTTCTCTTCCATTGATCTGTGTGTCAGTTTTCATGTCAATACCATACTGTTTTGATTACTACAGCTTTGTAATAGGACTTGAAGTTTGGATTATGATTCCTCCAGGATTTTTTTTGTTTGTTTTTTTGGTGTTTTTGTGTGTTTTTTTTTTTTTGTTGTTGTTGTTGTTCTTTCTTTTCTTCTTTGTTTTTGAAATTGCTTTGGCTATTTGGAGTCTTTTGGTGTCATACAACTTTTAGGATTGTTCTAGGTCTGTGAAAAACACTGTTGGTATTTTGATAGGCACTGCATTAAATCTGTAATTGCTTTGGGTATTATAGACATTTTAACAATATTCCAACCCAAGAGCATGGAACATCTTTCCATTTCTTTTCATTGTCTTGAATTTTATTTTTTAATCAGTGTTTTATAGTTTCCAGAGCACAGGCCTTTCATCTCTTTGGTTAAGTTTATTCCTAAATATTTTATTCTTTTTTGGTGCAGTTGTAAATGGGATTGTTTTCTTAATTTCACTTTCTGTTTCTTCACTAGTAGTGTATGGCATTGCAACAGATTTCTGTACCTTGACTTTTGTATCCTGCAACTTCACTGAATTTATGTATCAACTGTAACAGTTTTTTTGCTGGAGTCTTTGGAGATAGGCATTTCTGTGTATAATATCATGTAATCTGCAAATAGTAAAAGTTTTACTTCTTCTTTTCATCTTCAATTTGAATGCCATTTATTTTTGTTGTTGTTGTCTGATTGGTCTAGGTAGGACTTCCAGTACAATGTTGAATAAAAGTAGAAAAGCTTTCAGGTATTCCCCATTGAGTAAGATGTTAGCTGTGGGTTTATCATGTAAGGTCTTTATTATGTTGATGTATGTTCCCTTTAAACATACTTTGCTGCGAGTTTTTACCATGATTCGATGTTGTACTTTGTCAGATGTCTTTCTGCATCTATTGAAACAATCTTTCAGTTTTTATCCTTTCTCTTGTGGTTGTGATATATCATGTTGATTGATTTGTGAATGCTGAACCACTCTTGCATCCTAGGAATACATCACATTTGATCATGTTGAATTTTTTTTTTTTTTTTTTTTGGTATTGCTGGATTCGGTTTGCTAATATTTTGTGGAGGATTTTTGCCTCTGTGTTCTTCAGATTGGCTTGTATTTCTTTTTTGTGGTGTCTTCACCAGGTTTTGGTATCAGGATAACATTAGCCTCATACAATAAATTTGGAAATTTTCCTTCCTCTTCCATTTTGTGAAATAATATGAGAAGAATAGGTATCAACTCTTCTTTAAATGTTTCATAGAATTTGTCTATGAAGCCATGTGGTCCTAGGCTTTTGTTTGTTGGGAGCTTGATTACTGATTCAGTTTCTTTACTAATAATCAGGTGAAATTTTTATTTCTTCCTGCTTCTGTTTTGGTAGGCTGTATGTTTCTAGAAATTGATCTGTTTTTTCTAGGTTGTCCAATTTGTTGGTATATAAATTTTCATGATATTCTCTAAAAATTGTTTGTATTTCTATGGTGCCCATTTTTGTGTGGGTTTTTTTTTTTAAGATTTTATTTATTTATTTGACATAGAGAGATCACAGGTAGGCAGGGGGTGGGGAAGCAGGCTCCCCACTGAGCAGAGAGCCTGATGTGGCCTTGATCTCAGGACCCTGAGGTCATGACCTGAGCTGAAGGCAGAGGCTTAACCCACTGAGCCACCCAGGCGCCCCTGGTGCCCATTTTTATTTCTCCTATTTCAATTGTAATTATGTGAGTCCTCTCTCTCTCTATCTATCCATCTCTGCCCTCTCTATCTTTCTCTCTCTCTCTGGATGGGTGTGGTTAAAGTTTTATCAATTTTGTTGATCTTTTCAAAGAACCAGCTCTCTGTTTCATTGGTCTGTTCTATTGGTTTTGGGGTTTTTTTGGTTTGTTTGTTTGTTTGTTTTAGTTTCTCTGTCATTTATTTCTGCCCTAATCTTTATTATTCCTTCCCTCTGCATGGGTTTTTTTTTGGGGGGGGGGGGTTGTTTGTTGTTCTTTTTCTAGCTCCTTTAGGTGAAAGGTTAGGTTTGAGATTTTCCTTGCTTGTTGAGATAGGCCTGTATTGCTATAAACTCATAGGACAGTTTTGCTGCAAACCCAAAATTTTAAATTGTTTAAAATTTGTTGAGACTTGTTTTATGGCCCAATATGTGATCTATTCTGGAGAATATGTGCACTTGAAAAGAATGTGTATTCTAGTGTTTTAGGGTGGAATATTCCTAATGTATCATCGAATGTGTAATTCAAAGATGTTTCCTTGTTGATTTTCTGTTTAGATGATCTGTCCATGTATGTTAAAGTCCCCTACTATTGTGTTACTAACAGATAGTTCCTTTATGTTTTTATTAACTACTTTATGTACTTGAGTGCTCTCTTGTTGGGTGCATAACTATTTATAATTGTTATCTTCTTATTGGATTGTCTCCTTTATGCATATGTAGTGTCATTCTTTGTCTCTTGGACAGTCTTTGTTTTAAAGTCTGTTTTGTCTGATATAAGTATTGTTATCCTGGCTTTCTTTTGCCATCCATTTGCATGATAAATATTTCTCCATCCCCTCACTTTGAATCTACAGGTGTCATTAGATTTGAAATGAATCTCTTGTAGGCAGCATATAGATGGATCTTGCTTTTTAAAAAAATTTTTTAAATTTTTTATTTTTTTTTAAAGATTTTATTTATTTATTTGACAGGCAGAGAGGCAGGCACAGAGAGGGGGAAGCAGGCTCCCCGCTGAGCAGAGAGCCCGATGCGGGGCTTAATCCCAGGACCCTAAGATCATGACCTGAGCTGAAGGGAGAGGTTTAACCCACTGAGCCACCCAGGCGCCCCTGGATCTTGCTTTTTTATCCATTCCATCACCCTGTGTCTTTTGATTGAACATTTTATCCACTTTCATTCAAGGAAATTATTGATAGATACGTGTTTGTTGCCATTTTGTTACTTATTTCATGGTTTTTTTTCGTTTTTCTCTGATCTTTTCTTCACTTACTCTTTGATAGTTCATTGACTTTCATTGGTGATATACTTGATTCCTTTCTCTTTATTTTTTGCATATCTATTACTGGTTTTTGACTTGTTACAATTAGGTTTGTGTTTAAATCTGCATATAATAGTGTATATTGAGTTAATTTTGAGCCTATTCTTTACTCCTTTCCACCCCACATTTTAGGTACGTGGTGTAATATTTTACACCCATTTATTTTGTGAGTCCTTTGATTTTTATAGATATATTTATTTTTACTGCTTTTGTGTTTCCCACTTCTCATACTCATGGTCTTTCCACTCAGAGTCCTCCTTTCGTAGAGGGCTGATTTAGTGGTCATGAGCTCCTTTAGCTTTCATTTGTCTGAGAAGCTCTTTTTCTTTCCTTTTGTTCTTAATATTAGCATTGCTAGGTAGATTATTCTTGGCTGCACATTTTTCTCTTTTGGCACTTTGACTATATCATGCTTCTCTCTTCTGGCTTGCAAAGTTTCTGCTGAAACATCTTCTGATCGCCTTATAGGGGTTTCCTTGTATGGAATTACCTTCTTTTTTCTTGCTACTTTAAAAATTATCTTTTTATCACTACTGTTTGCCATTTTAATTACTATGTGTCTTGGTGTGGACCTCCTGGGGTTGATTTTGTTAGGGACTGTTTGTGCATCCTGGATCTGGAAATCTGTTTCCTTCCCCAAATTAGGAAAATTTTCAGCTATTATTTCTCCCAATTTTCTGACCCTTTCCCTCTCTTATTCTTCTAGGATCCCTATAATGTGAATGTCATCATACTTGATGGAGTCACTGAGTTCCCTAAGTCTGTTCTCATTTTGCATAACTTTTTTTTCTCTCACCTGCTCAGTTTGTTTACATTTCATTACTGTCCTCTAGGTTACTGATTCATTCTTTTGCTTCTTGTAGCCTGCTACTTATTTCATCTTTTATATTTTTAATTTCATTTATTGTATTCTTCACCTGTGACTGGTTCTTTTGGTATCTCTTTGTTAAGGGTCTCACTAATGTCCTCCACTCTTTTCTCAAGTATAGTGAGTATCTTTATGATCATTACTTTAAATTCTCTGATGTATTAATTATCTCCATTTCACTTAGGTCTCTTTCTGTGATTTTGTCCTGGTCTTTCATTTGAGACATATTCCTCTGTCTCCTCATTTTGTCTAGCTCGGTTTCTGTGTGTTAGGAATGTCAATTATGCTTCCTGCTTTTGAAAGTAATGGCTTAATGAAGAAGAGGTCCTATAGTGCCTTGCAGTGCAGTATTCCCTGCTACCCAGAACCTGGCATTTCAGGGAGTGTCTCCTGTGTGTGTGTTGCATGTGCCCTGCACTCTTCTGCAGAGTCTCTTTTTGCCTCTTGTGACAGTGTTTGGTTCCTGGCCCCAGTGCACGGTTTTTAAAATGTGTGTGTCAGTCTGCTTGTGAAATGATACTGGCTGCCACCAGCTCCAGGGCTGGGTGTGGGGTGGAGGGGCAGGTGCAGTTTTAGCACGGTGTGCAGTGGGGTTCTGCAGGGTCTGTTGCCACACCACTATCACCTGGACCAACACCTCATAAAGCATGCTCATCAGGAGACATGGTATTGGCAAAGTTTGATCTGGTCTTCTGGGTTGTGGGGACCCATGGCAATAGGACTGAGGCAAGTGTGACTGGAAATGGCTGATCTACTGAAGTGTGAGGGAGCAGGGCTGATGTAAGCAAGGTAAGTAGTGAATGTCAACACTGTGTGTTTATGCTGAGGGGCAGAAGAGGGAATTGGTACCTGCCAACATCTTTGTTCTTGGTGGAGTCTTGCCCCTTTAGAACATGCTC
Source organism: Mustela nivalis (assembly GCF_964662115.1). Classification (NCBI taxonomy): domain Eukaryota; kingdom Metazoa; phylum Chordata; class Mammalia; order Carnivora; family Mustelidae; genus Mustela; species Mustela nivalis. The sequence goes on from NC_139023.1 coordinate 116,776,580, forward strand.
TGAAATGAGTAAAGAGCTCTTTCTCCCATATGCCCCAGGCATTTTTCAAACTGCTGCTTCTATGCTGTATCATCAGAGGGCTCTTTGTGGTGCTGTCTCTTTAAGGGCGGGGACTTGGCTTCCTTTTGCCATCCCAGCTTTCCCAGAACCAAGCTGCTGATATTTTTTTAAATTCCAGGAATTAAGTCCTACTGGTTGGAAGAACTCACAAAATTGGGTCCCCCTGGCTTTTGGAGCCAAAAGTCATGGGGATTCATTTTCCCTGTGCAGCCTCCTCGATTTGATAGCATGTTTCTTGCCCTTCTCCTGCCTCTGTACCCCTTCACCTCCCAGCCCCCAACAGCCCTGATCTATTTCACTTCCTACTGTGTCTTCACTCTCCCAACACTCTTTGATGTGGCCTCTTCTCTGCTTTTAGCTGTGGAGTTTGTTCTGCCAGTCTTCAGGTCATTTTCTAGGTTATTTGTACTGATGTAAGTGTTATCTTTTTGTATCTATAAGATGAGATGAGCTTGGGGTTCTCTCATTCTGCCATCTTTTCAGCCTCCCTAGTTTGAGGCTCTTTGATGTCAAGGATTTGGAAATTGATTTATGTCCAGTTGCAGTAGTTAAGTGTTTGATCAGTAGGAGTTTTGCTATAGTTCAATGAAGAAGGACATTTTTATATATAAAATAGAGATATAACACCAATTTTTGTCTATAAATAATAAACTATTACAGCTATAGTCATGTGAGATATTATTAAACAGTTGACTGCCACATGAATGCACAGCAGTCCTATAGCAGCAACCCTCCATCTTTCCTAATAGTTCATGACCCATGACAGCCTAGCATATCTCATATGAGTTTAAGGGCTTCCAGGAATTGAAGTTATATCCATTAAAAATAATCCACTGGAGAGAAACATAGTCTGCAATAGTAATTGGCACATGGTATTGTCTTAGTAAATATTTGATTGTTAAGTGAGTAAATAAGTGAAGACTTGAGTTTCTATTCTGTATGTACATTTTATCAGCTGTGTGATTGAGCAAGTAGTTTGGTTTCTGAGTTTTTTTTGTTGTTGTTATAAAATGGGAATGTCAGCCTTTATCTCCTAGCTTTTTTTCATGTTGATTAAATGAGATAATATAAATACATGTGTTTAATAGTATTTTTTAAAAAACTCTAAAGGCACCTCTTTTTGTTCTAATATTTTTCTCAGTTGGAATATTGGTTTGCTGTTTATACCTTGTAATTGGCAGTGATGTTCATGTCATTGCCCTTAGCCTATTCACAATTGGAAACCAGGTGCATTCCAAACAGGGATTTACCTTTCTTAACTTAATGCATTTGTGAAAACCTAAGTCTCAGCATAGGTTTGAAACCTAGCTTTGCCCATTATTGGCTTTGTAAGTCTGAACCTCCCTTGAGCCTCAGTCTCATTTGACAAACATAAATAATAGGTTGCTGTGGAATTGTCATAACTAAATGAGAACATATGTGAAAGCTTTTGGCAATAAACAGTTATTAGTAAATTCTTCCTACACTCCCTTCATGAGGTTAAACATCTTTTAATTCTAATTCTGGGAATAGTTACTCAGTTAATAGGAATATTTTCTTATTTTTTCCATACATATATGAATTATAATAATGTTTTATATATAACAAAAGGTTTTTTTTTTAATTTCTGGATTTTAAAAAATATATACTATATTATTTATTAGTCTTGTAGTGGGTCAGGGCTATGCCAGCCATAAGTTATACATGATTATTTTAAGAGTGGAATTTTATTTTAAAAAGTCAAAAGTCAAAAGTAATTTCCTCAAGAATTTCAACTTAATCTTTATTCTGAGGAAGGATTTGAAAAAATTTAGTGGAATCTTTTTGGTAAAAAAAATGTTGAAAATGAACTCAAATATTAAGGGCTACAAACCTATCTTTCCATGAGTACTATATTCCAGCTTATTCCTTCTTACACATTTTTATATTAATGTAATTATAGGTTGTAATTCAATTTTCTTATAGGATTAAAAATATTTATATCATTTTTCTTCCATTTTATTAAGATAAAATGGACATATAACTATAAATTTGAGATGTACAACATTTGGTAATAAATATATTGCTAAAGGACCACCACAGTAAGTTTAATTAACATCCATCATCTCACATCCCTGTACATACAGATTTTTCTTTCTTGTGATGATAACTTTTGGGATCTACTCAGTAGCTTTCAAATATAAGGACAGCATTAACTATAGTCACTATGCTGAACACTACATTTGCAAGACTTAGTCATCTTAGAAATGCAGGTTTGTACCTTTTGACTACTTTCATCTGTTTTTTCACACTATTATTTTTCATTCTTTTTCAGATCTCTGGAATTTTTTTTCTTCTAAAATCCCTTACAGGGGTGCCTGGGTGGCTCAGTGGGTTGGGCTGCTGCCTTCTACTCAGGTCATGATCTCAGAGTCCTGGGGTCGAGTCCCACATCTGGCTATCTGCTCAGCAGGGAGTCTGCTTCCCTTCCTCTCTCTCTGCCTGCCTCTTGCCTGCTTGTGATCTCTCTCTGTCAAATAAATAAATAAAATCTTAAAAAAAAATTTCAAATCCCTTACAAATCATGTTTATGCTCACACATTTTCAATTTTTTTTCTGATGATACTCATGGGATCCCTATTTCTTATCCTGACTTGGAAGTGAGTCCTAAAGTGCTTCCAGTGACAACCAAAGATTTATCACCACACATTTTAATGCATTAGTTGTACAAATATTTGTTGTGGGGCTTGGGAGGAAATACCATAAGATATTACTCTGTCCTCAAAAGATTTCAATCAAGAAAGGTAGATTTGCAAACTATAACAATCCCATGTGTAAATATTTTACTAGTGGTTTAAACCAGCCATATGTCCGTACAGAGAAGCAGTGATAGTCAGGAATGCTAGTGGCATTGGTGTTGGGCATTGAAAAAAAAAAAATTGCAAAGAAATTTCTGGCAAATACAAGATCATAAACAAAAGTTCTGAAGTGAGACAGTGTTCACCTTAATTTAAAGAACAACAATGTATTTGTTTCCTATTGGTGCTATAACAAATTACCAGAAACTTAGTGGCTTCCAGCAGCACAACATTATTTTCTTACTGTTCTAGAGATCAGAAATCTGAAATCAGGAACCCATATGATTAGATTGAGCCCAGAGAATCCAGGATAATCTTCCCATCTCAAGATCTGTAATTTAGGGGCGCCTGGGTGGCTCAGTGGGTTAAAAACCTCTGCCTTCGGCTCAGGTCTCTGCTCATTGGGGAGCCTGCTTTCTCCTCTTTCTCTGCCTGCCTCTCTGCCTACTTGTGATCTCTGTCTGTCAAATAAATAAATAAAATCCTAAAAAAAAAAAAAAAATCTGCAACTTAAATATACCTGCAAGATCTCATTTGTCATGCAAAGTGATGTATTTACAAGTTTTGGGAACTGGGAAGTAGACATCTTTTGCGGGGGGTAGTGGGTATTATCCAGCCCACCCACAACAGAAAGGCTAGAATTTAAGGTATGTAATGGGGATAAAAATGGTATGGAATTTGATTTTGAAACACTCTGAAAGCCATGCTAAGGAGTTTGGAACTTAATCTATAAGCCAGCAGCGTTTATTCTTTAAAAAAGTTTAAAAATATGAAAATAGATGCTCAATTCCATGTGTATACACTCAAAATTCAGATATAATTACTTGGATCATCACAGATCCCTTGAAGGTAATATAAGGAGCCTTTAGACCTAAAGAGAAAGAAATGATCAGGGAAGTAACATAATCAAATCTGCTTCATAAGTGTAGTTAGTAGTGTAGTTGAACCAAAGGAATGCTGATGAGGCACAACATTTAAAAATTCTTTAATTAAAAAAAATGGCTGGAAGAATGGAGAGGAAATTGGCTTGAAAATTCTTTCGGAGATAGAATAAATAGGCTATGATGATTAAAGAAGCCAAGGAAGGCTGAAGCAGCCTTTGAGATATTTATGAAAAGGCTCTTAATGTATACTTGCTACTGAAATTTCCTCCCACTGTGTGACTGATTTCTGGAGTCCTCCTGAAATCAAATGCAACTTCCTATTCAAACATGTTCTGTTGTCCGGCTAATCAGTTCCTTCTGTTAGTAGGGTAACTATATAATAAATATTCTAAACTGAGACAGTGATTCTTTTAAACCATTTTTTAAGATCATCAAATAAAACTTATAAAACTTACTTATAAAACCGAAAATGGATATTTCTGTAAAGCTTCCTTTATAGGATGTGGTGGTCCAGAATATCTCCTGGTGGAATATTTTGAGATGGTCAGCGTAAGCCTTCTCTGGTCCTCATCTCATAAACTGGCCCATAGGACCTTGTGTTGGAGTTTAGAGGTAGAGGAATGAAGCTTTGTTGTCAAGGTGAAAACGCACAGGGCCAGCAGTGAAAAGATCTTTGCAATGAAGAGAGAGACTTTTTAGTGAAGGATCATATCGAAATGCCATCTGTTGGGAGTGATATTTAGAAAAGTCCCTAGGGATGTCATGGACTTTGGTTAGTGTTCTCTTGGCATTGTCCTTTTTGTAAAGTTGAAGTTCAATTCATCTCGGTCTGAATATTTAGATTTTTTTGTTCTGCTAGCTCTTTTTCTCTAAAATGTATTTCACCCTCAAGTACAGAATTGGATCCATTTAGCTTTTTACCCATTGCCTCCCTTCTTGCCACTCTTGATCACTCCTCATGAAGACTGTTACCTCTTAAGGATGGTTCTAGGATATCTATCCTACTTTCTCCAAGGTAGTTAAATTTTAAGAATTTTACATTTCAGACAGCTTGGTAAATTGTACACGTGGCCTTTTCTTCTTTATAGGGTTGATATGAATGAGTGAAAACTTAAACCTCAGATGAGAGAACAATACAAAATCCAAGGATCACTGACCATGCCTTCATCCCCCAAGGAAATCTGAAGTGATGAGGACTGGAAGTTCATGGTTTCAGCTCCCACAATCTCATATAGCTTCTTTAGGAGATGCTTAAGCTTGAAGACGAGGCTGCCCAGCATCTCTTCACGGCACCCAAGAGCCATCTTTGAGCTGTCCCTGGTTGCCAGTGTCCCACAGAATCACAGCAAATCATATAAGACACCCACAGCATCTGCTCAAAATCAAACCTGCCTCCACATATTTACCACTTACAGCGTTTCTGATTCCTCTTAGTAGATCCAGCTTTTCCATCTGGTATCCCTTCCCTTCACCCAAAAATGCCTTTTAGCATTTCTCACAGTGTGAATTGACTGATGACAAATTCACTCAGCTTTCATCTATCTCAAAATGTTTTTATTTCACCTTCATTTTTTTTGAAGAATATTTTCTCTGGGGATATGTCATTTTAGTTTTGTAAGAGTTTCTTTGCCTTCTCCCACCCCCTTCAAAAATAATTCATATATATCAGTCCATTATTTTCTGGTCTCCAGTATTTCCTATGAGAACCAAGTTGTCATTCCTCTTGTTCCATCAAAGGCAAAATATCTTTCTCTGATTTACTTTTAAGGTTTTTTTCCTTTAACTCTCATGGTTAGCACTGTCAAAAATATGTGTGGTTTTCTTTATCCTTCTAAATGTTGTAGAGCTGAGGGTTAATGTTTATTATCAATTGAAAATTTTCAGCTTAGTTTCGAAAACATTTTTTTTAGTCCATTCTCACTCTAATTTCCTTCTAGGACTCTAATTAGACTCTATGATATTCTCTACATGACTGACATTCTTTTCTTCTTTCTGTATTTTAAGATTCCACATATAAAAATGGAAGTCTTGATTACTGTCTTCTTAGGATCCTGGCAGGAGGGAGTCCTTCTAATGCCCTGGTCTCGCCCTTTGCTGTTACCTCCCTTAGCCTCAGCTTTTCCAAAAACACTGAAAGGGGATGCTACTCATAATTGCAACTGAATCAGCAACCATAAATTGGAACTTTGCCAGGCAGACTAGAGTTTAAGATACCCTATGTATTAGGCAGTATTTCATTGTCTTGGAAATCAAACATTAGAATCCTCCTTCGTGCCTTTCTTGACTACATGACACCTCTTTTGCCTCTTATATAAAGTCAATTCTCAGTCTTACAAGTTCTTTCTACAAAGTTTGTGATTTATCTTTCAGTGTTTAAATTCAAGATATTTCCCTCTCAGCTGGGCATTTGTTAACAGGGTCCATTTATTTACATGAAGTTTCCTTTTTATTCTAGTATATTTTAGTCAGACCTCTGATTAACCTGGCACTACTTTTGTCAAGCTATTTTCTACTTAAGAACCCACGGAGGTTCTTACTGTTTGGGATTCTGCTGAGATTTCTTATTCTTCTGTTTAAAGTCCCTTACTTTTCATGCTGATATCTTTTTGTGCACCACATAGACCCACATTAGAATGCCCTCTCCTTCCCCTGCCGTCCTCATCAATGACCTGTAGAAGTCACCTCAACACCTAGTGCCTGAAGCTCCAGTTCCAGTCTCTTCCTTCCATCACATTTTTTCCTGTCATCAAATCCATTTCAAATTTGATTATACAGTTTTGTGTATTGTATTTACTAATTGAAGGATTAAGATTCAAGTGCCTTCAGGGGTAACCATAAACTGTGGAACAGGCAGAGTAAAGAACAATGGGTATTAAAGTGTTTGTGTTGATTTTTATTCCTAGTAATGGTACATGGTATTTCAGAGCATTAAGCAGGGAGATAAAATGGCCAAACAGAATACCTTCTCAAGATTTGCAAATTGTGTCCTAAAATTTTTTCTCCATATACTTTGTAGCTCAAGTAATACACCATTCTTTATATCTTGTCTTAGCCATAATTAGTAGAATGGTAATAGATGCACATTGTACATTAAGTGCTTTTGAAGTTTAGAAGTAAAAATATGGTTTTAGGAAATGTAATGGAAAAATAAATTGTTTTCAAAAGAAAACAGTGCTCTTGTCTTGTCTCCCAGGCCTGAGGAATGGACCATCCCATTCCCATTAGCACTCTTGCTCACTTCTCACAGCCCAGGGTCTGAATCTCTCCTTCCGTGGACACTGGCAAAGTGGACTTGCTTTGGCTTCCAAAGAAGGTTAGGGAATGGTATCCAGCAGTCTAACCTTAGCCAAGAGACATGCCAAGAGTTAAGGTTGGGCCATAAGTAGGGCTGGATAAAGGGGCATTAAGCAAGTTAGTGAGGTAGTAATAGATGCAGGTCAAACAGTGGGGCTTAAATAATGACCCCTGGAATTGGGATGTCTAAGCTAGAGGCATGTCAAAGAATGAGGAGACCAGCATTGTGTACCTGACAAAAAGACAAAGGTAAATTTGTTGACTATCATAGTGGGGGAAAGCTCTGCTGGTCTTTTTGAGCAGAGCAGACTGATGATAACTACATAGGGTTTTTGAAAAGTGGGGAGTTAGGACGGGTGGGTTTTCAGGAGTGTGACATCATTGGAAGAAGAGTGGTTACTCGATGCGACGATTTCTGATTGGTTGACATTTGAAGTCCTGCTTACTAGAGTGAGCCATTTCTTGATTGGGTTGTTACTGGTCAGTTGGCTTGCAAAACCACTTGGTTTACTGAGGCAAGTTGCTGATTGATTGAACAGGTTTAAAATAAATTATGTTGGCTATTTGTTACCATGGCTGCCAAACAATCAATCTTTTCCTGGGAGGATGGTAATTTTTTTCCCTTAAATGGGATGAGAATACATCTAGATTTCAGAAAAGAAATATGAGCATCAGATTATGAATTGGACCTCTTTTTGGAAAATCCTTCAGAAAATAATTAGAAGGTAAAAATAGCCCCAAGGTCAGGTAACGGAGCAGTCATAACAAAGTAGACTAATAAACCCAAGAAAGACCTACTTCCTGTTGTTTTTCAAGGAACCAAAGCCCATAGGATATTCTTTCTATGGCTCCATGAGGATTCTCATGCCCAGTAATGTTACAGAATACCCCAGAGCAAGGGTCAGCAAACTTTTTCTGTAAGTAGTCAGATGGTAAATGTTTTAGGCCTTGAGGGCCATCATTTCAGTCTCTGTTCCATTTCCTAACCTTGGCTACTGTAGTACCAAAGCAGCCATCCATATGTAAACAGATGGGTGCCACTAGAGATGGTCTGGAGTAGCTGGATTGGACCTGGGGTGGCCACATGAGGCTTGTAGATTATAGTTTGCTGACTCCTGACCTAGAACAAGTATTCTTGTTTTATACTGCTAAGGAATCAAAACCAAAATATCTGAACTTCTCTGTCAAGAGAGAGTACATCAATAATAAATAGTTGTTAACTAAGTGACTTCTGATTTCCTATGTGGTTGGATGACATTGATTACGGTCCGGGCTAGGATACTACTGGAGATATAGCTGAGATAGAAGTAAAGCTGGAGTATAGACAGAGTTCAGGGTGAAAAGCCTCCAATGTCCCATTTCCAGTGGGCATCAGGTGGGGATGCTGTCAATGCCACAAGCACCACACCCCATGATACTTGCTGGTCTCTTGCTTAATGGCCTGCAGTACTATATCTGCTGACTACTGCTGTTCTTCTGACAACTGTTAGTGCTACTTCAGCTGAAGAGATCCTGTCTTTTGAAAACTGATAACTCTGCCAGTTAACATCAGAGAGCTTGACTTTGAAGTATTTTCAGATTTTTGGAGGCTACAGGATAACCTGGCCTTTTTTAGCTTCCTTTATCACCCTTCCCCAGGTTAGAGGATCATTTGAATGACAGCGTTCTGTGGGCTTGACCGTCAGTTGTGAAGTCCCCTTGACGTCTTCCTCCAGGGAGCCCACGATCTTGAAAATAGGACATCCTTTGTCCTGACCTGGTATTCTGCATTTTTGGGAGTAGTCATGGAACTAGCCCTCCAGAGCGAACTGTTCTGAAAAGTACTTTCTACAATTCCTTTATTCGTTCTTGGGGGGTGGGGAAACACAGCTCATATTTTAGATCCGCAAATCTTTTGTTTGTGGCTTATGTATCTTAAGACTCTTGTAAATGAATACTTAGGAATATATATATTTGCCTGCTCAGAGAACTTTTTGGAATTGGACTCTACTATCAGTTGCATCTCAAATATTTGAGATTCTATTTTCAGATACATTTCATGGAGAAACATTGTTTGATGTGAAGAATGTCTTTTAGTGCCTTTTGTTAAATGGCCTATTTAGGTTTTTTTTTTTTTTCTGCAGTGAAATGTAGTCATTACCAAGAATAAGGATAAAAACTTGTCATGGTACTAATTTTACCTTATAATAGTACGTTAGAATTCATGAAAATTAGGATTAGATTTTTTGTCATCCTTGTTTAGTATTATCTAAAACAGAAATAAGATGTTTAAATGTGTTAGAAATAATAATAATATGAATATAATATTTTGATACTCTAACATGATCTAACATTACTGAATGGTTTTGAAATCCATCATGAAAGATTGGAAAGGAGCAATAAAATTTTGAAAAAGATGAGAGAGGGCTATCTTTATCAGCTATTTAAGTAAATTATAAAGATATAGTTATTCAAATATTATGGAAATGGAATAAAACTAGACAGACTGTGAAAGAAAGAAAAAAACTAGATTTCTACTTGCCTACTTGTGATCTCTGTCAAATTAAAAAAAAACAACAAAAAAGCTTTATTTACTGGTTTTCATTCCTCCCTTCTCCCATTGGATGATGCATGAGAGAAGGTCCTAGGTCTTTTTTTATCATTGTATTTTCTATAGCAGAGTGCCTGACCCAGCATAGGTAATAAATGTTGATTGGGTAATGTTGGGTGATGAGCCTCTAGGTGACCTAACCTTCAGGCTTTTATTTTTATTTTTCACTTGATAATACTTATATAAACATAAAAAGGAGACACATTTTTAATGTATTAGAAAAAGTTTTATAATTTTCTTTAGCAGTTAGACTAGTTTTCTAGTGAGTACATAGAAATGATAAAATCTAGATTAGGTGGTATAGAAAAAAAGTTTTATTTTTCAGTGGAGAAGTCCATTCCCCTACTCCCATTCCATTGTATGGGATTGTGTTGTTCTGCCTTTGCGGAGGTAATGTTTACAGTGTTCTATATGCATGCATAGAAGTAAAATGTACTTTGTCATGTCCTATAGCTTGCTTATCACAATTTTCTTTCTTTTTCTTTTTTTTTTTAAGATTTTTATTTATTTATTTGACAGACAGATCACAAGTAGGCAGAGAGAGGAGGAAACAGGCTCCCCACTGAGCAGAGAGCCCGATGCAGGGGTTGATCCCAGGACCCTGGGATCATGACCTGAGCCGAAGGCAGTGACTTTAACCCACTGAGCCACCCAGGTGTCCCGCTTATCACAATTTTCTATCTTGGCTTTGCTCTGGGTGGTACTCTTGGTTGACTAGACATATACAAAGTATACTAGATTTGAAGCGAAATATTAAATGGAGAACTGATTTCAGGCTTCCTTTGTCTTCCCACCCCATCCCCTTAAGATATGACTTTATTATGTTTTATTTTTGGAGGCAATTTAAGTCTTTTAGAATTGGGAAAAGTGAAACTCCTCATGTAGTGTTAGCCAGCATTCTCTCAAATGTGCCACTAAAAAAGATTTGATTAAAAAAGTGGTGATTAAAAAAAATAGTTTTCTTCTGGCTTACATAAAAATGATATTTTAGCTATCAGTTCAGATATTTAGAAATTGTGAAGTCTGTTCCATTTTTTAATGACACAGCATAGGAAGTAGGACATTATTGAAAGGTCAACTAGAGGCTTATTTTTCAGACTATAAATCACACAGGTTGAATTGCGGAAGTCTAGAAACGTGTTGTTTTATGTTCATCACCATTTTATGTTAATAAGATAATTCAAAAGTAATTAGAAGTGGTAGCAGCTACATGAAATGATTATCTTCATTTAGAACAATTCTGATAGAATAAAAGTGGAGGGAAGAAAATTTTGATAGAATTTCACTGGTTTCTAAGGGGCACTGGGAAGTGAAAAGTGCCTCAGAAAAGTGAGGAATGTGCCTGCAGATTGCAACCTGAGTGTGACTATGTGAGGTTTTCTTAGGAGTAGCCAGGAGGAAGCAAGTTTGCATTTTCACGTTTTGCACCAAATCCTGTTAAAGAATGCCAGCAGGTGATTGGCGTTTTTCTGAACAGAGAAAGCCTGTGTGTGGTATCTGGCAAGTCAGGTTTAAGAAAAAGATGTCAGCAACTTACGGCCCATGTCACATGACATTCTGGGCTTGCCAATACTAGACGCTCTGGATCAGGTTTCAACTCCAGGCTGTCCTGCCAGCCATGTGGGTTCAGCCAAATGAGAAGCAAAACCTCACTTCCGAAAATGTTAGGAGCTGCCCTTCGCTTGCCGTGAGGCCTCCGGATCCGGAGCTTGTTTTCAAATGAGAGCCTCTCTACTGAATGGAATTTTCATATTCCGCTGTCATTTTGATGCTCTCTTCTGGGCTTCATCACTTCTACCAGGCACTTCCTGCGAGAATGGGGGCAGGCGCTCTCGCCATCTGTGTAAGTACAGCCTGCCCCTGTCTTCTGTGGACCCCACGGGGCTGAGGAGAGGCCTGCTGCCCTCCTGCTTCTGAGGAGATGTTTACGTGATTCTGTCTTTACTTTCTGGGAGGTGGGGGAAGGTTCCTTACTTTATGTCCGTTTGAATAGATAGGAATTTAACAGCGTTTTGGGCAGCTTTCAGCATTTTTTGTCTACTTGCCTTTCCAAAAAAGATGAAGGGAGATGCCTGCCTCTGCCTGCGGGAGTTTCCTCAGCTCAGTCAGCTTGATTTAAAAGTCGAGCACTCTCCAGCGTTTCAGACTTTGTTGTTCGGAATGTGTAAAACAGGAATGTTTAATGGCAGTTACTGGAAAAATCTAGTGGCTAGCCCGAGAATGAATTAAACGAACCATTAATTTGTGCCTTCTGAGTTTGTGTATGACCTTTTTCTAGTCACATTTTTGTTTTCAGTTAGTAATGCTAGAGTTTCTGTTTCAGCATGGTTGCTGAAAGGGACCGGGAAAGAGCTTGTTTGGTACCCGTTTGTGAATCCTTAACTGACTGTAAAAATTTCTGGTCGTTACAATGTAGAAGCATCAGTAACTAACACCGATGTAAGATCCATGGGAAAATGTGTATACTTCTAAGGCTGAATTAATGGATTTCAAAAGCAGTTCTGTTGCTGCTTATATATAACTTTTTGCAGTGGCCAGGTATTGTGAATCATACATATCACAGAATTCTGGGGTTTAAATTTTTATTCAGTGTGTAGAAAATGCGTGTATATTTAGCATACTTATATTTCAAGCTGGTGTTGTATTCCAAGAGAGCATTGTTATTTGTCTCTAAATGAGCTACGTGAGAAGTATCTTATTCTTTATTATCAACTTAACCACTCACTTTTGTATCATTACATTAGGTTCGACCTCTTCCCTCCCCCTCCTTTAAGTTTCAGAAATGGCTGTAATTTATTGTAGCTTTGGATGGCATCCTAATATTTATATAGAAATATCTGGGCAACTTTTTACACATATGCTCCAAATGATCACCAGATTGTATATCAGTCCCACAGACTGAATTTTCTTGGTAAAACTCCCTCACTTATGCGCCTGGAACTTTTCAGTACCCTGTGTCCTTGTCTGGGTGTCTCTGGTCCTTTTAGTCCTGAGGCTTGGAGCATCCAGGTTTCTATGTGGTTATCTTCCCAGTCTTCTAAAACACTTCAGGACTGGAAATGTGTGGCATGTGAGGCAGCAGGGCGACCTATTTGTTAGGAGATTTGCAGTCATCTCTGATTAGATCCTTATTTCTTGCCTGCAAGAAATCCTTATTTCTTGGCCTCCATGCATTGATCTCTACCTTGACTGAAATGCAGGCAGACCCATGTAGGAAACTCTATGTTTTTCCTTATTTTAATCCAGAGTATACACAAAATTTCATTAAGGTGGATACAAAAATCATACAATTTAAAAGATTATTCACTGTAGTAGAGGAGCACTAGACCGAGAGGAGTTCTCGATCTTTCCCATTCTTAAACTTTAGGTTAGTTAGCCTTTGTGCTCTATCCCAGTTCTTAGGAGCAAATGTTTGTTTTCATTTAGTGTAGTGTTTCTGGAAAAACACAGCTATTGGAGAAAAAAAATTTTTTTAATGTTTCTGGCAGAAAAGTGAGAATTAATCAAATAAAACATAGGGGCTAGTATACTTGTTTTTAGTTTGGGACTTCTTTACCTAGACATTTATGTTAGCAACTGTTCAGGTATCCTGCTACTGAAGATAATTATTGTTGTTGTTGTTTAAGAATTTTATTTTATTTTAATTCAATTAATTAACATATGGTGTCTTATCAGTTTCAGGGGTAGAGTTCAGTGACTCATCAGTTGCATAGAATACCCAGTGCTCGTTGCATCATGTGCCCTCCTTAATGCCCATCACCCAATTTCCTCATCCTCTACCCCTCTCCCCTCCAGCAACCCTCAATTTATTTCCTAGAGTTAAGAGTCTCTTATGGTTTGTCTCCCTCTCTGATTTTGTCTTGTTTTTCCCTCCCTGCCCCTATGATCCTCTGTGCTATTTCTTATGTTCCACATATGAGTGAAATACTATACTTGTCTTTCTCTGCTTGACTTATTTCATTTAGTATAGTATGCTCTAGCTCTGTCCACATTGTTGCAAAGGTCAAGCTTTAATTTTTTGACATCTGAGTAATATTCCAGTGTGTGTGTGTTCACCATGAGAAATAGTTGTTCTTTAGACAAAAAGAGTGTCAGATATTTGTAGTGTGTGCACGCATGCATCTATATGTTGACATGGGGCAGACTATTTCAAAGACATTCCATTTCTGTGTTCCTTGACTAACCACCTTTTTCTTCCTCATTCCTTTTATCTCTTCCATATTACTAGTGCTGCTAGTAAAACCACACTGGGCTCAAAATTTTATTTGTATTACTATTCATATTTATGAAGAAGTTGTACCTTCTTCACTATTAACATCTATTTTTTCTTCAATAAACCACATCCAGGGAAATGAAAACGATGCCTGCCAGTTAATATTGCCTTACTCTCTTCTAGTTTTAAAGGTCACTTAGGTGAGATGATTCAAGATCTCAGGAAAGTCTTGAGTCTTCCAGACCTCTTGCGCCTCCTGCTGTTCTGTCTAATGTGGCTTCTGCGTGTTTTGAGGCAGGTGGGTTGAGAGTGGGAGCTGGCATATTCTAATGGCTGGAGAAAGAGGGGCCTAGAGTACATGCCTGTTGATTCTTACTCTCTGGATATTTTGTCTGTGGTGAGTTCAGGTATCAGACCTTTGGCGAATTGATGGACAAGTTCTGTTGGTATCATCAGGGCCCTGCAATCCACTCCTCCTGACACCTCCAACTTTTGTTGATGCTGGGAATAATTCCAAGGGTATCCTTAGCCTTTGTCCCTAACTTGAGCCCCTCCACTCCTGTAGCCTCAACACCCAGTGTCCTCAGCTACCTTACATCTATCCCATCATGCAGGCAGGAGCTATGGTCTTGGTACAGAAAGGCTCACAAACCATATTAAGATATTCTGGTCACAGATTTATTGAGTCACTTTGCAGCACAAAGCAGGGAGGGAAAGATCAGCTAGGCTTACCTATGTAGAAAGGGTTTCAGTGGGATGAAAGGTGCATATTCTGCGTCCTGTGTTACATAATATTCATCTGTCCTGTCTTTCATCTTCTCTACCACATCAGTCTTTCCTGACCACAACAGATTTTACAAAGACCAGTACTGAATGGGAGCAAGGTCCCCAGCAGATGGGGAACTTGCTTGCTTTATCATCAGAGGCAAGTGTGCCCAGTTATAGCTGTAACTTGCTAATATACTCCTGAACAACTATGGATTTTTTTTTAATATATTTTATTTATTTATGTGACACAGAGAGAGAGAGATCACAGGTAGGCAGAGAGGCAGGCAGAGAAAGGGAGGGAAGCATGCTCCTCACTGAGCAGAGAGCCCGACGTGGGGCTCAATCCCAGGACCCTGAGATCATGACCTGAGCTGAAGGCAGAGGCTTTAACCCACTGAGCCACCCAGCTGCCCCACAACTATGGATTTTTATCGCATATCTCAGGCAGACTGTACATGGGGCCGGCATGGGTGTAATCAATGGGTAACTGATTTAAGACATGAATATTTGGTGTCTCATAAATGTTAGATGCCTAAGTTAGTTCTTCTCTCTCTATTTAATTATCTATGTTGACTGTCTACCATGCTATCTCCTTACTTATTGTTAATACTTAGTTATACTTCTCCTCATTGATAGTTTCTCTTTGTTCTCTATTTAGCCAAACTGAATTTTCTTACCTAATATTTGTTGTATTATTCAAGTTCAAGTTCCAAACCCATCATAGTCATCTTTGTTGTTTCTACTTTGACGTTTGGTTCCAAATTCATCCCACACAGATTACGTTTAGGTTTCTTAAATGTCGCGATGAGTTTCTTCACTTTTTTCCCCACCTCCTGTGTTTTCTTGTCTTTGTTTTGTTTGTTTAGAGTTTTAGAAAGAATATGGGCTTTGGAGCTAGGCAGACCTGAGCTTCAATCTTGGTTCTGTTATCACTTTACTCTGATCTTAGACATTACTAAGCAGTATGCTTTCTTGATAGTTTATTTTAAAGAGCTTTCACCATTTTGTTCATCTTCCTTGACTTATATTAATTAGTCTTACTAGCAGACAGTAAAGTTTGGACACAAGGTGTTATATCTTACTTGTATCTCTTACCTATTGCTCAGGGCTAGGATGTAGTTGTTAAATAAATGTTAGGTTTTGCAGTTTCACCTCTCTTTTCTGTGCTAATGCATGACTTAAATGTATTTTACTTTATTTTTTTAAAAAATTTTATTTATTTGACCGAGACAAAAAGCACATGCTTGGGAGCACAAGCAGGCTCCCCGCTGAGCAGGGAGCGCAATGCCCATTCGATTCATGACCCTGGGATCATGACCTGAGCCAACTGCTTAACCGACTGAGTCACTCAGGCACCCCTATCATATTTTATTTTTAAATGGATCTTTTGAAGACCTTCCAAAAGCTAAAGGCATGTCTGCAAAGGGATTCTGTCTTTGATGGTGCTTTTGTGATAATAGCACAGTTTTCCATTTATGCGAATGAGCAACATAATTGTAAGTATTTTGTACTTTTGAGTCTCCCAACTGAACAGCACATTAATTTTCTTACTATCAAGCTGCATGCAGTCAATGCAGGTATAACTCTGCACATCATTCCATCTGAGATGATGTATAGGCTGTCAGGGCATAGCCTTCCCTGCATGTAATCTGCTTTATTCAGGGTAATTAACACCAAGTGACCCAACAGGAAAATCCTGAAAGATATCTCAGTAGCTCAGGGAAACAGATGAATTTGTAGATTACTCAAAATCTGATGCAGGTTGACAGACTCTGTGCTCGTCCGGTGACTCCAGTATCCAGGCTGCCTCCATTCTGTGAAACAATTGCTATTTCAGCATGTGACCACGTATCTCCTGGTTTATATCAGGGAAGAAAGGAGATGGAGGAGGCATGCATGCTTTTACCTGCCTCATTCTGGAAGTGATTCGTTTCTCTTCTCAAAGTTCATGGATTTGAACTAATCATATATGGCCGTTTAAGCAAAGGTGGTTTGAAAATGTAGAGAAATATCTCGTGGAATATTTATAAACACTATCTCTGGCCCATAACCTAAATTGCTTAAATCAGAGGGAAACGTATGCTCCATGACTGGGATAAAGCCATCAGTCTCTAATTCCCCTACTGAATATAAACAAGAAATCAGACACCCCAGGTGCTGCTGACAAATATCTTATCTATGGATCAAGAGGGAAGGCAGCTTTAGGATAACTTAATACATCAGTGAATGGCAGAACAGTGCTGACATTCATGAGCCACTGAATCTACCAGCTCAGAATCTTTCCTTCCCCTGAACTCCTTTGTATTAGTATAATGGCATAATAAATGTCCTTATTATTTTAGCCAGTTTGAACTAGAATTTCAATTACTTGCAGTTAAAACATCTTAACTGAGACACTTCATCATGTAACGGCTCGCTGTGCGATGGTCTGAGGAAGCTTGTCGTGAACTGGAATGAAGCAGGGTTAGAAGGCAGGACACATGGCTTTGAATCTTGGCTCAGCCACTTACTGGTTGTTTGACCCTGAGCAAGATCCTCAACCTCTCTCTTTTCTTACCTATTAAAGAAGGATAATAGCCTAAATTGGATTATTATGAGAATCAAATAAAACTGTACTGTAAAAATACATTGAAAACTTCATAAGAACATTATCTTTATTATGTGGCAGCCTATTTTATTATCTTAAGGTGGTTTCTGTACTACTGTCATTATGGGTGGATTTTACTTCTTCACAATAAAAAGAATTCTGTGGTCTGAAGGGACTGTTGATATTATTGAATTTAGACCAAATTTTAAACAGGATTAAACTTTTAGTTTTGCTTTTTTTCTACAATAAATCAATGAGGTATTATAGGATGACAAGATTACCAGCAAGCAAATAAAGGCATGTAAATTTTCCTATGCAAATCTGAATTGTATTGCAGGAAGTATTTTCATCTCTGCCATACAGAATTCAAAAATCAAACAAAATCAGAGTCAAGTTTAGTGTCTGAGTATCAGTAAATTCCGGAAGTTTTTAGGTTGCTTATTTCGGGGTCAGGTTCTTTGAAGCACAGTTGGTTGTGTGTATTGGTTTAATGTCCATCTACAGAAGATTATATGGAAGCTTCCGTGACAGTGGTGAATAATGCAGAGGAGCATGAAGTAGCATATAAACATAGTGAAAGAATGGGGTAATTGGGCAAAGGAGACTTGCTAAGATAATAAATTACATTAATTTTGATCTAAAATCTTAAAGCAGATTTGGGCAAATGAAATTCTAAAGATAAGAAGCTTGTGTGCAATAGTTTCTGAACTAGCAACTGTAAGAAAGCCAGCTTGAGTTTTTACCTGTAACCGTGGATTTCCACTGGTTTATAAAGAGGTATGCAAGTAATAGCATAATTTATTTAAGTTATATAACTAAATATTTGAGTTTGTGTAACTAGCAGGTAGATTGGAGATTTTAAAAAGATTTATCATTCACAATGCTTGGTTTATGGGAAAGGATTGTACAACTTCAGATTATTAACAGCTACTTCAAGACTGTTAAGGTTGGAGGGTCTACCATATTGGATATTAACAGAAATTAAAACCGTTTAATAATAATGGCTGGCTACTCAGAGAAAAGTAATTGCTGGATTTCTCCTTTACTCTTTAAACTACAAACAGAATAAGAATATAAATACCAAAGTGAAACCATAAAACAATAATTTGGGATCAAGGAATGTCTTTGTAAAGGAGAACCAAATGAGAAACCCTAATGAAAAAGACTGGTGAATTTTTCTGACAGATAACTAAAATGTCTGCACAATCCCAAATTGCATAAACACAATTCCAAAAGTAAACTAGTAAAGATATTTACAACATACATGATTACAAAAATTAGTCTTTTTAATATAGAAAAATTTGTACAAATCAGTAAGAAAAAGAAAACAAGTCATTAGGAAATGAACCAAAGCTTATGAGTAGGAGGTTCACAAATAATACAAGTACTAATAGACATAAGAAAATTGTTCAGTCTCATTCATAGTTAAATATGAGCAAACTTTAAAGTGTTTATATTATTCAGGGATGTCAGAAGAATCTTACATGCTTTTGATCAAGCTGTAAACCAGTGGAGCATCTTTGTAGGGCAATGTGGCAGTATGTGTCAAAATGTATACTTTGTATACCTGTTGATCTAGCAATCTCATCTCTAGCAATTTATCTTACAGGTGATTGTACAATTATGTAAAAATGCTTGCAAGAATGTTCCTTGCTAGGGGCACATGAGTGGCTCAGTGGGTTAAAGCCTCTACCTTCGGCTCGGGTCATGATCCCAGGGTCCTGGGATCGAGCCCTGCATCAGGCTCTCTGCTCAGCGGGGAGCCTGCTTCCCCTTCTCTCTCTGCCTGCCTCTCTGCCTACTTGTGACCTCTATCTGTCAAATAAATAAATAAAATCTTAAAAAAAAAAAAAAAGAATGTTCCTTGCTAAAATCTTGTAATAGCAAGAACTATAAATTAGTAAATATTAGTAAATCAGATCAGTTAAATCAATTACAGTATCTCTAGATAATGTAATACTAAACAGCTGTATCTGCCAATATGGAAGGACCTCCAAAATTGATCAAGTAGCAAAAAGAGGGTGCATGAATACACAATAATATAGTTACAGTTGCCTTTTTTTTTTTTTTTTAAAGATTTGATTTATTTGACAGGTAGAGCAGGAACACAAGCAGGGGGAGTGGGAGAGGGAAAGCAGGCTTCCTCCTGAGCAGGGAGCCCAATGTAGGGCTCGATCCCAGGACCCTGGGATAATGACCTAAACCAAAGGCAGACACTTAACAACTGAGCCACCCTTAATGCCCATCACGCAGTTACCCCATCCCCCCCCACCTCTCCTCCAGCAACCCTCAGTTTGTTTCCTACACTTACAAGTCTCTCATGGTTTTTCTCCCTCTCTAATGACTTCCCATTCAGTTTTTCCTCCCTTTCCCTATGATCCTCTGCACCGTTTCTCATATTCCACATATGAGTGAAACCATATGATAATTGTTGATTGACTTATTTTGCTCAGCATAATACTCTCCAGTTCCATCCACATTGATGTAAATGGTAAGTATTCATCCTTTCTGATGGCTGAGTAATATCCCATTGTATCTATACCACATCTTCTTTATCCATTCATCTGTCGATGGACAGCTGGGCTCTTTCCATAGTTTGGCTATTGTGGACATTGCTGCTATAAACATTGGGGTGCAGGTACCTCTTTGGATCACTACATTTGTATCTTTGGGCTAAATACCTAGTAGTGCAATTGCTGGGTCAGAGGTAGCTTAATTTTTAACTTCTTGAGGAAACGCCATGCTGTTTTCTAGAGTGGCTGTACCAGCTTGCATTCCCACCAATAGTGTAAGTGGGTTCCCCTTTCTCCATATCCTCATCAACATTTGTTGTTCCCTCTCTTGTTAATTTTAACCATTCTGACTGGTGTGAGTTGGTATCTCATTATGGTTTTGATTTGTATTTCCCTGATGTCAATGGAACATTTTTTTATGTGTCTGTTGGCGATTTGCATGTCCTCTTTGGAGAAATGTTTGTTTATGTCTTCTGTCCATTTCTTGATGGGATTATTTGTTTTGGGTGTATTGAGCTTGATAAGTTCTTTATAGATCTTAGATACTAGCCCTTTATCTGATATGTCACATTTGGGCTATTTCCTACTGTTATGAATAATGCTGTGTTAGGATAGTACCCATGAGTGAAATTGCTGGATGATATACTAAATTTATGTTTAATGTTTTTTTAAAAGGTTTTAATTTATTTATTTGACAGAGAGAGACACAACAAAAGAGGGAATGCAAGCAGGGGGAGGGCAGAGGAAAAAGCAGGCTTCCTGCTGAGCAGGGAGCCAAATCATGACCTGAGCCGAAGGCAGCCACTTAATGACTGGGCCACCCAGGCGTCTCTATGTTTAATACTTTAAGAAAATGCCAAATATTTTCCAAAATGACTGCACCATTTTACATGCTGGTCATCAGTATGAGAATCCCAGTTTCTACACACACTTGTCAGCATAAGATATTGTTACTCTTCTATTATTATAGCAATTCTAGTGAATTTGTAGTGTTATTTAATGACTAATAATGTGGGACATTTTTCATAAAAATTTTTTCCTGTTCATATATCTTTTTTGGTTAAATATCTGTCCATATCTTATGTCCTTTTTTTAAAATATTGGGTTGTTGGTTCTTACTGCATTTTAAGAATTCTTTTTGTATATTATGATACAAGTCCTTTCTCAGATACATGACCCACGAGGAGTAGAGGTTTTGTTTTGTCTTTCAGATTAATTCAGCCAGAACCAAAACTGCTGGTTTCATTACTGTTGTGCCAATCCCACCAGGGGTGTAGGAAGGGTTTGGAGTAGGCCCAGGCAAGCGTGCCACAAGCCCCCATTATTCTTCACTAAATTTAATCATTTTTTCACGAATAAGTGTCTCCCGATTTTTTTTTTTGTTGTTGTTGTTGTTTTTTTGTTTTTGTTTTTGTTTTTTTGGCCTTTGGTTAGTTTCTAGATCCCTGAAATGATGGTTTTTACCATTTTGTCCAGCTTTGTATTTGTGTTGGAAGTGTGTCTATCACTGGAGGTTAGCAGTAGGTCTTGACCTCATTTTATGTAGAAAATTTAACTTTTTATAATTACCTTTCATTTTTCTTACTATAATAGTGATATATGTCTAGGGTATAAATTTTAAGAAATAAGTAACAAGGAGAAAATAAGATTCCATAACAGTAATACGTACCATGTTTGCTTACATCCTATAGTTTTTCTATGAGTTTATAAAAACTTTTAAAAACAGATTAGACTTGATATTAGTTTATAGTAGTCTATACTACCTCCCGCAAATAACAGTATATTGTGAATATATAGAGGTCTGCTTTGTATAAGACAGAAGTCTTGCTCACCATTACTTGCCCCTCCCCCGTCTTTGGGAGTCTAAACTAAAAGAGGACAGCCTGGGAAGAAGCCCCAGTTTTTCTTAGGCATTGCCAAATTGGCCTCCAGAAATTTTAATCAGTTTACATCCACTACTTCTTACCAATTTTTTCTTTTTTTTTTTTTTTAAAGATTTTATTTATTTATTTGACAGACAGAGATCACAAGTAGGCAGAGAGGCCAATAGAAAGAGAGAGAGGAGGAAGCAGGCTCTCCGCGGAGCGGACAGCCCGATGCGGACAGCCCGATGCGGGGCTCGATCCCAGGACCCTGGGATCATGACCTGAGCCGAAGGCAGAGGCCTTAACCCACTGAGCCACCCAGGTGCCCCAATTTTTTCTCTTTTCAAAAAAATTTCCATGAATAGAAAGGATGGTAAATAGCATTACATTGTTTTTGCCTACCTTTGATTACTATGATCGTCACCACCTCCTGAGAATATCTATTCTGTCTTTAGAAGTGATTATTATTTCTTCTTTGTATGTCTGAAAAATCTGTTTCCAGATAGCTACCATTCACTCTCTGGTTTTGTCCTCTGCACCACATGACTGCTCTTTCAAAATTCGAAAGTATTTCAACCCCAAATCTTCCTGTTTGAGTATAATCATAGAAGGTTTTTCATTCCTTCCTCATATAACATGGTTCATTTTTTTAAAATTATGAACTTTTAAATTGTTTTACCTTTTTTCATTTTATTTTATTTTATTTTATTTCAGTGTTCCAAAATTCATTTTTTATGTTCCATGCGTGCCTTTAAAAATTTTTTAAATTTTAAAAATTTCTTCATTTGTCACTTCATCAAAGCCCCTCAGCCATTTATTAATTGGTTAAAGTTTGTTCTCTGGTGGTTTTCTCAGGGAAGGTTCAACTATTCTTCGCTTTTGTAAATTCAAACTATAGCGTTTTAGATAAAGGACAGCTTGCCTGGTTATTGAACTTGGCTCCTGCAGTCTTTTCTTAAATATATTTTTTTAAGATTTTCTTTATTTATTTGACAGAGATCACAAGTAGGCAGAGCAGGAGGCAGAGAGAGAGAGGGGGATGCAGGCTCCCTGCTGAGCAGAGAGCCCGAAGTGGGGCTCGATCCCAGGACCTGGGGTCACAACCCTAGCTGAAGGCAGAGGCTTAACCCACTGAGCCACCCAGGCGCCCCTTTCCTTAAATATTTTTAAGTCTTGTTCTGTTGTCTTCTGACATTAAATACTGCAATCTCTAAGTTTGAGGCTATTCGTTTTATTTTTTCCTTATTATGATATGATATTTTCCCTGGCTGTCCAAGGGACTCTTTGTTATTGTTAGTCTAGTAATTTCCCTAGAATAGATCTTCATGTGAACTGTTCTGAGTCTAAGATGTGTCTTTTCAGTTTGTAGATTTGGGGCTTCTGCTGAAACATAGTTTTTGTGAATTACATCTTTAGGTATTCTACTCCATTATTTGTTTTTTTTTCTTTGGAGACTCCAATAACCCTATATTGGGACTCATTAAAACTGATATCTTTAATTATCCCTTAAAACCCTGTCATTCTTGGCTAAAATTAACAAGTCAGGAAATGACAGATGCTGGCGCGGATGCGGAGAAAGGGGAACCCTCTTACACTGTTGGTGGGAATGCAAGCTGGTGCAACCACTCTGGAAAACAGCATGGAGGTTCTTCAAAATGTTGAAAATAGAACTACCCTATGATCCAGCAATAGCACTACTGGGTATTTACCCTAAAGATACAAACACAATCCGAAGGGGCACGTGCACCCGAATGTTTATAGCATCAATGTCTACAATAGCCAAACTATGGAAAGAACCTAGATGTCCATCAACAGATGAAGGATAAAGAAGAAGTGGTATATATACACAATGGAATACTATGCAGCCATCCAAAGAAACGAAATCTTGCCATTTGCGACGAGGTGGATGGAACTAGAGGGTATCATGCTTAGCAAAATAAGTCAAGCGGAGAAAGACAACTATCATATGATCTCCCTGATATGAGGAAGTGGAGATGCAACATGGGGAGTTAAGGGGGTAGGAGAAGAATAAATGAAACAAGATGGGATTGGGAGGGAGACAAACCATAAGTGACTCTGAATCTCACAAAACAAACTGAGGGTTGCTGGGGGGAGGGGGATTGGGAGAAGGAGGGTGGGGTTATGGACATTGGGGAGGGTATGTGCTATGGTGAGTGCTGTGAAGTGTGTAAACCTGGCAATTCACAGACTTGTACCCCTGGGGATAAAATATATTATATGTTTATAAAAAAAATAAAAAATTTAAAAAAATATTTAAATTAAAAAAAACCCTGTCATTCTTTTTTTAATGTTTCATTATGTCTACTTTTCTCATTTGTGTCCTCTCTTTCCCTTACTATGCTGTTAACAGATACTCTCCTTTGTGTTCTTGATAATTTAGTCTTCATTTCTGAAATTTTTTTTTTCTTGTCTTTTCCTTTTCTTCCCTCCTAGATATCTCATAAGTAGAAACATGGAGTTTTTGTTTGGTTTTGTTTGTTTATTTGGTTTATTTCACTCTGATACTGTTTTCAAACTTCATCGATGTTATAGCATGTATCAGAATTTCATTCCTTTATAAAACTGAATAATATTCCACTGTGTATACACATACTGCATTTTATTCATCTGTTGATGGACATTTGGACAGTGTTTACTTTTTGGTCATTAGGGATAATGCTGCTGTAAACATAGGTTTATAAGTATCTTGAGTCCTTGGCTTTCAGGAATATATCCAGAAGTGAAATTGCTGGATCACATGGGAAGTTTTATATTTAACTTTGTGAGGAACCACCAGTTTTCCTTAGAGTACAATTGTTATTGCCACCAGTGACATATGAAGGCTCCAGGTTTTTCACATCCTAGTCAGGACTAGTTTTCTGGGTTTTTGTTGTTGTTGTTATTTGTTTTCATTTTTGTTTTTTAATAACCATCTTAGTGGATGTAAAGCAGTATCTCACTATGGGTTTTGTTTAGTTTTTGTTAAACTGAAGAATGATTCTGATGTGGTTTTGTCTTTTTTTTTAATGTCACATCTTTTTAAAAAGTTTTCATTTAAATTCCATTTGACACAGTGTTATACTATCTTCAGGTGTACAATGTAATGATTTGTCACTTCCATACAATATCCTGTACTCCTCACAAGTGCCCTCCTTAATCCCCATCACCTATTTATTTAACCCCCACCCTCAAACACCTCCTCTCCAGTAACCATCAGTTTGTTTTCTATAGTTAAGAATTTGTTTTTTGATTTGCCTCTCTCATTTTTTTCCTTACTCTTTTGTTTTCTAAATGCCACACATGAGTGAAATCATATGATATTTCTCTTTCCCTGATTCCCTGATTGACTTATTTCACTTAGGATAATACACTCTACTTCCATCCATGTTATTGCAAATGGCAAGATTTCATTCTTTTCTGTGGTTGAGTAATACCACATTGTGTATGTATACCATTCTTTATTCATTCATTAGTCAATGGACACTTGGAGTGTTTCCATAATTTAGCTACTGTAGAAAATGCTGCTATAAAAATTGGAGTACATGTATACCTTTGAATTAGTATTTTTGTATTCTTTGGGTAAATATCTAGAGTGCAATTACTGGATTTTAGGATAAATCTATTTTTAACTTTTTGAGGAACCTCCATATTGTTTTCCAGAGTGTTTTCTACCAACAGTATAAAGAGGGTTCTCTTTTGTCCACATCCTCATCAAAATCTGTTGTTTCTTGTGTTCATTTTAGCCATTCTGACATGAGTGAGGTGATATCTCATTGTAGTTTTGATTTGTAGTTCCCTGATGATGTTGAGCATCTTTTCATGTGTCTCTTGGCTGTTGTATATTTTCTTTGGAAAAATGCCTATTCATGACTTCTGCCCATTTTTAATTGGATTGTTCATTTTTGGAGGGTGTTGAGTTTGATAAGATCTCTGTAGACTTCAATACTAATTCTTTATCAGATATGTCATTTGGAAATATCTTCTCCCATTCTGTAGGTTGCCTTTAAATTTTGTTGATCATTTCCTTCATTGTGCAGAAGCTTTTTATTTTGATGCAATCCCAATAGTTTACTTCTGCTTTTGTTTCCCTTGCTTCAGGAGACATATCTAGAAAGAAGTTGGTATGGCTGATGTTAAAGTGGTTACTGCTTGTGATCACTGTGGTTTTGATTGATATTTCCTTATTGAACATTTTTATATTGTCTTTAAAGAAATATCTATTCAGCTTCTTTGCCCATTTTTAAAGTGGGTTGTTTGGTTTTTTCGTTGTTGAGTGGTAGGCATTATCTTGTTACTGCCTGTCTTTTGGTATCATTTCTTCATTTTGTTAGTTCTGTTTGTTAGATTACAGTTTCCATCTGCTTCTTGGTAAGGGTTTTGTGATGAGTTATTTCAGGAAAGTCATGATGCTTTTTAATACTTTCTTAAAGAACTATCTCCATATAGTTATTGGTAATGTTACTTTTTTCTTATTCATATTTCAGTGAGATGGATTTTTGTGATATCAGTAGCAAGAGGTTCCTGTGCAGTGTATTGATGGGGGGCCAATACAGCTTTTCAAGTTACACAGCCCTGGCACTCCCTCTGTTGTTACCAAAAGGACTATTTTCTTAAGCATGGCCCTTGTTTGCCCATCTCTGTTTTGCCTCTCGTAAGTGATCCTGAGTCAGGAGGGCTCTATTGTCTTTTCTCCATAAACTTGCTCTCCAAGGGAATTAAACCTATGGTGATGTAAGTGGTGTATTTTTCTAGTGCTTCCTGATATCTGCCCCTTGTCCCTACTTTCTGCGTCTTCTTTGTCCTCTTCGTTTAAGCAGTTAAGCCCCATTCAGCTCCCTCTCAAAGTATATTCTATCTTTAAAGAAAAATTGTAGGAGAGTTTAAAGACCTTTCAGTGCTGTGTTCCTACTGGCTCTCTCTAAACACCTCATAGTGCTGTTAGGATATCTACTGTATGCTTCCTGCCCCATCTTCACCTTTACCATCACTTACATACAAATTGGAGTTGACAGTTTTTCTCTCATGTTACTTTTCTTCATCCTCTTCTTAATCTGTGTGGTTTCAGGAGAAGTGATAGAATTTGCAAGATTTTTACTGGGTTTGTTTTTACTGGTTTCTTGAGCATTTCAAAAATATGAGATAGCATATGGACTTATCTTTTTAATCTTTTTAGCCTGAATTGTAGACATTAGTTGAATTTCCTTGTGAGATACAAGATGATCTAAGATATTTTTAAGTACAGTTTATTTGCGTAGAGAAATCAGGTTTTTAAAAACATTTCTCTTGATTAAACCTAACTTTTCTATAAATGTATAAAGATTCTTAAATCTTAATTTTTTTCCATCATAGACCTCCTTGGAGATTATGATGTTTTTAATTGAGGTATGATTGATATGTAGGACATTATGTTAGTTTCAAGTATACAATGGAATGATTCAGTATTTTCATACTTTGCAGCATGATTGCTGTAGTAAGTCTAGTCTGTCACCATACTTAGAAATTCTCATCACAAAAAAAATTTTGTGATTGAGATATAGTCTTTTAGCAACTTCCAAAGATGCAGTATTATTAATTGTAGCCACCATGCAGTACTTCACATCCCTCTGACCTAATTATTTTATAGCTGGATTTGTACTGTTTGGTCTCCCTTCACCCATTTGGCTCACCTCTCCATGCCTTCTCTAGCAGCCACCAGTCTGTTCTCTGTATCTATGGACTTGGTTGCTTGTTTGTTTAGATTCCACTGTAAAAGTTTGTTTGGATTCACAGGGTGTTTGTCTTTTTCCTTCTGACTTATTTACCATAATGCCCTTAGGGTCCGTCCATATTATCAAAGATGGAAAGGTTTTATTCAGTCTTAGGGCTAAATATTCCACTGTGTGTGTGTGTGTGTGTGTGTGTGTGTGTGTGTAAACATATGTGTATATATGTGTATATCTATATTTATGTAGATATACATATAAGTCCAAATAACGCTTTCTTTTATCCATTCATTCTTTGATGGACGTTAGATTGTTTCCTTGTCTTGGCTACTGCATATAATGTTCCAGTGAACACGGGGTGCACATATCTTTTTTGAATTAGTGTTTTTGTCTTCTTTGGATAAATATCCAGAAGTAGAATTGCTGGATCATGCAGTAGTTCTATTTTTAGTTTTGAGGAACCTTTTCCTCAAAAAGAGTTTGAGGAACTCTTTTCCATAGTAGCTGCACCAATTTAAAATCCCCCCAAAAGAGAACAAGGCTGTGTAACTTGAAAAGCTGTATTGGCCCCCCCATCAATACACTGCACAGGAACCTCTTGCTACTGATATCACAAAAATCCATCTCACTGAAATATGAATAAGAAAAAAGTAACATTACCAATAACTATATGGAGATAGTTCTTTAAAGAAGTATTAAAAAGCATCATTTTTGCCAGCACTTAGCTCTATTTTATAATATCCACTCTAACAGCTGTGAGGTGACAGCTTGTTGTGGTTTGATTTTCATTTCTCTGATTGGTGATATTGAGCATCTTTCCAAAAAACTGTTGGCTATTGGTTTTTCTTTGGAAGAATGTTTATTCAGATCTTCTGCCCATTTTTTAGTGAGATTTTTTTGTTGTTGTTTTTGCTAGTAAGATGTATGAACTCTTCATACATTTTGGATACTAACCTTTTTTCAGATACAATTTGCAAATATTTTCTCTCATTAATTAGGTTGCCTTTTTATTTTGTTAATGGTTTCCTTTGCCGTGCAGAAGCTTTTTCGTTTGGTGTAGTCCCACTTACTTACTTTTGCTTTTGTTGGCTTTGCTTTTGGTATCAAATCCAAAGAAATTATTGCTAAGAGTGATGTCAAGGGGCTTACTGCCTATGTTTCCTTCTAGGAGTTTTACGGTTTCTGGTCTTATGTTCAAGCTTTTAATCCATTTTGAATTAATTTTTGTGCATTGTATAATATAGTGGTCCAGTTTCATTCTTTAGTATGTGGCTGTCTAGTTTTTCCAACATCACTTATTGAAGAAACTGTCCTTTCCCATTGTATATTCTTGGCTCCTGTGTTGTAAATTAATTCATCAAATATGTGTGGATTTATTTCTGGCTCTCTATTCTGTTAGATTGATCTATGTGTTTTTAATAGTGTCAATACCACACTATTTTCATTACTATAGCTTTGTAATATAGTTTGAAATTAGGGAGCATGCTGCCTCCAGCTTTGTTCTTCCTCAAGATTGCTTTGGCTATTTGGGACTTTTGTAGCTGCATACAAGTTTTAGAATTATTTGTTCTAATTCCACGAAAAATGCTATTGGAATTTTGATAGGATTTGCATTGAATCTGTAGATTGCTTTTGGGTAGTATAGACACTTTAACAATATTTTCGTGATACCTGAGCATGGATTATTTTTTCATTCATTTGTGTCAACTTTATGCTTTCTAAAAGTAGAATGTTTTATGTATTTTGTTGGATTCATTAGCCATGGATTCTAGCTTAAGAACTATTGTTTAGTCTTACAAACCATGTAGATATCGATAGATTGTCTAAGGATAACTAATAAGATACCCCTCAACTGCTTTGATTTTTAGAATTAACAAGCTAGATTTCGAAAAAACTGTTTTATAGAATGCTCTTTATTTCCTTAACAACAAATCTTCAATAAATGTTGAAATTCTGACAGTGTTATTTGTAACTGGATTTTCCCCCTTAAGTTTAAAAAAAAAAAAGTATAAAGATAAGTATTCTGAGTGAACTCTATGATCTCCTCAGGGTACAAGTCCCTTTTGTTTTTCTATTTTACTGTCCTAGAGCTTAGCTTCTAGTTTCTGGGTTGCTACATAGTCACAAGATGGCTACCAGGCCTTATATCTGTGATCTCAGCAGGGAACAGGGATATTGGTATCAGAAGGCTGTCCTCCTGTTTAATAAAAGGATTTTTTTTCTGGTGGTCCTAGAAATTTCCATTTGTATCTCATTGGCCAAACCTAGGTATATGGCCATTCATATCTATAAGGATATAATGCTGTAAGGAAGATGGTATATTTTAACTGGGTACTTTGTTCCTCATCCTATCAAGCAAAATCAGAGTTCTGTTAATGGGGAAGAACAGAAAAAATGACCCATTAGTAACCTATTACAAACTGTGCTGCAGTGTCTTTTCAAAGAATTGGTTACCCCCAAAGAAATTCTTAACATTTTTTATCATTGACTCTCTTCTAGTTGTGCGATAGGTACTTCGACATGCATCATCTTATTAAACTTTCTAACACTTTAAAGTAGGTGTTCTTATTGCATTTAATAGATAAGGACTCAGTCTTGGTGTAGATGAAAAATTTTATAAGCTCAATAGGCTGAAAGTGATGATGATTTTGCTTCAGTACTTGTCCTCCCAATGACCCCTAACTTGACTCAGCTATTAACGGCTGGACAGAGACCATGGGTCATTCTTATTGTTGCCTTTGCCTCTCTCCAAAGCTGCACATTTGGCCAGGGGCTGACATTCCTGCTGAGAATACACAAGTCAGTGGCAAACAGGTTTTCAAACCCAAGGTACTCTAATTTCAGAGAGAGTGCTTTCCCAATGATCCAACACTCTCCAAGTTAATATGATTGTCTAGGTCTCTGTGTAAGAATAACCCACAGTTGTTGTAATTATTTTTTAATTGGAATTTTAAGAAAATATGTTCCTTTCCCTCCTAATTGTACTGTCAAAATTGTGTTACTGTTTTTAGTAGGGAGTCTCTATGAGAGGTTCCTATTTTTCCCAATTTTTATTAGTAAAAAAAACTCCAAGCACTCATAAAAGTTAAAGGGATAGTAAAATAAACATTTCATATATTGTCCACTTAAATTTAAATATTTGCTTTCTACTTTATTTGTGCCCACTCTTTCTCTGTGCATAAATACATAGCATATATATATAGTGCATAAATACATAGCATATATATAAATATATACATATATATGAATACATTTTGTATTCTATTTTACGGTCTTTGAGGACTTAACACTATACCCCTACTTCAGCATGCACTCATAAGAATAAAGAACGCTCTAAAGGTGAAATAAATTAGATCTTACACAATTTTGTTATACTTAAAAACATTTATAGAAAGTCCATCTAATAATATACAACACATATCTAGATTTCTCCAATTGTCTCAAAGAGACAAGGTTTTTTTTTTAAATCAAGAACCAATCAAGAAAAAAAAAAGAACCAATCAAGATACATATATTACATTTAAAGTTTGTGTATTTTAATTCCTTTTAAATCTAGAATCAGTCTTTCCTTCGTGATACTGATATTTTGAAGAGTCCTGGCCAGTTGTCTGTTAGAATGTCCCTCATTTTGGATTTGTCTAGATTGTTTTCTCATGGTCTCTTCCACTTATTCTTTTAGCTTTTGTATTTCTTATAGACTATCAGATTTAGAGGCTATATTTACATAAGTTTAAACATTTGTGGCAAGAATACTTTATAAATGAGGTGTTCTGCATGTTACATCAGGAGCACATAATGTCAGGTCTTCTCATGATAAATTTGATTTTTTGAATTAAAGTGAATATACCTGGATATCAATTGTAAAGACAGCTTTTTTTTACCCCTTGCAAAAACTGTGTGATCTTTGATGTTGTGAAGTTCCTGTTCTCCATCCATTTTTCACTTGACATTTTAGTGTCTATTCATAATCCTTGATAGGATCATTTGGTAAACGATTTGTGGAAGTTGATTTTTTTAATTCTGCTTTTTTTCCTATATTTGGCTGCAGGATTTTCTGCATGGAGAACATTTACTTTAAAAACAAACAAACAAAAAAACCTTCTTATTTATTTATTTATTTATTTATTTGACAGACAGAGGTCACAAGTAGGCAGAGAGAGAGGAGGAAGCAGGCTTCCTGTGGAGCAGAAATCCTGATGTGGGGCTCGATCCCAGGACTCTGGGATCATGACCTGAGCTGAAGGCAGAGACTTTAACCCACTAAGCCACCCAGGTGCCCCCAAACCCTTCTCTTCTAAACCTCATTTTTATTTGCACAGTATATTATAATCACTTACAGTTGTTACTCTTGGTGTTCCATCTATTCTAGATCTGGCCAGTAGGAGCCCGTTTAATCTGGCCCACAGTTCTTTTTGACATATCCTTTTAGTCCTTGACCATTCCCTTGCTTTCTGGAACAAGAAGTCTCGGGTTGATCTTGTGCTTTCCTTGGACTCTTTTTGTTTGGTGGTGGAATGGCTTTCTACTGTCCACATTCCTGGATAGATGTATTAGTTTTAGTCCCAATTCCAGAGAGTTTTAAGGCCCCTGGCTCCGAATTTAACTGGCGATGTAATCTGATTGTTCTTCAAAGTACCTTAAAATCTTGGTACTTAAATTCTTGGATTGCTTTAGGGCAACATAAGCTATTGAGTTTAGTAGTCTCAAATTGATTTTCTATTAAGCTCTGCAAACAAAGAGCTACATGTAGTTGTTGTCCCCTTGGGTCCCTGTAAAACCAATATTGAAGGTTCTGGTACTGTGTCTTGGTTAAGAGCTCAAGTGCTGGAGCCAGACCACCTGGGGTTATGTTCTCTAAAACTTACTAGTCATGTAAACGTGGGCAGCTTCCTTTTTGTTTGTGCCTTAGTCCTTGTCCCAGTGGGCATAGTAAACATGTCCACCGATAGGGTTGTTTTAAAATTTAGAGATGTTGATTTTAAAGTACTTACAAGAGAGCTGGCACACATCAGCACCCAGTGGATGTTAGCTATTCAAAAACTCATGGCTTCTGGACTCGTTCCATTTATAAGATTGATAGTATTCTCTTTCTGTGTTTTAATATCAGAAATATTGATGTTGCTTCTGAGCATATCTGACTTTATTTTCCTGTTCCAAAAGGTTAGGACTTTTCTCATTTCTAACAAGGGCACTGGACTGCCCAGCATGTGCTTTTTGTCCTCACCACATCTTTTGTGGAGGCAGAATAAAGTGTCTGCCCTCTGGAATCAGATTGCTTTAGTGTGACTCTTTGATGTGACCTAGAGCACATTACTTAGATCCACTGTGTTTCTGTAAAATGGGGATCACAGAAGGCTCTTCCTTCCTAGTATTTCTTTTCCAGGGTTTAACAAGTGAAACCATCTCAAGTATCTGAAGCCATGACATGGTCAGAAAACTTCATATATGTTTGCTATCGTTATCCTTATCCTTCTGATTTTCTCTTTACTAAAATCGTGGTTTTCTATATGCTCTGACTTCTTTTATTTTTTTCAAAGTACTTTGATCAGGTGTCTGTGTCTGTTTGTCCATCTGCCTCAGAACATCTGGCTACCTTAAAGCCAAAGAAACTTCAGTAGCAGCTTATGGAGTGGATCACCACGTGGAAAGAACAGCTGAAGCACCAGTGTCAGGGCAGCTCAGGGACCATAGCAGCTCCAACAATGCAGGTGGCAAGAGTTAATCTAATGGTTAATTAACAGCTTGTGAGAACACTGCAGCTGGAACCAATTAGCTCTAGCCGTTTTCTGTGCTTGTGACAATCCACTCAGGCTTCGGTGGCCTGCAAAAGAGAAAGGTCTGATGAATCTGGTAGGGAGCCTGAGGCTGGTTCTTGCTAAAGACAAGGTGGTCCTTTTCAGTGGCAGTCCCTGCAGAGTTATTCACAATAAGGCTATAGTCCTTACCCAAAAGACAGTAGTTAGGATATGTTACTAGAAAAAAAGGGGCAATGGGGAGAAGTAGAGACTAGGTGACCCCAAACCAACAAATACTTGATGAATGGTAATATACACAAAGCAAAGTTTAGAGAGTTGTTTGACTCAGAATATTTCAATTAGCCATTATTTTTAGCTTATTTTAAATCAAGAAAGGTAAGATACATGTTTGAAAAGGTAAAATTCCATAGATTTTTACATTTATAAAGCAGTAATGATATCTCATTGTCTAAGAGTCCCAGACTATTTGTGCAGAATTAATCATAAATGACATTGTTTCTACAGTCACTTTATTTTTCCACTTTCTTTATTTATTTGACAGAGAGAGAATGATCACAAGTAGGCAGAGACACAGGCAGAGAGAGCGGGGGAAGCAGGCTCCCCGCTGAGCAGAGAGCCCCATGCGGGGCTCGATCCAAGGACCTTGAGATCACAACCTGAGCCGAAGGCAGAGGCTTAACCCACTGAGCTACCCAGGCACCCCATCCAGAAGGGATCATTATATTTGCTATAAGCTGCTATAATATTTTTTAAATAACTTAGGTATAAACTACTGAGGTAGTATATAATTTAGGCATAAACTACTGGTAACATTTCATTGCTTTCTGCTAGCTGATTTCTTCACCAACCAGGCTAGACTTTATTATATATTTGTGGTCACTGACAGATTGTGATGACTCTAGAAGTACAGTGGTTTTGTTTCATTGTGTTGTTTTTTTTTTAAACATTATTTATTTTTAAAATGTTAACCTGAATTACTTACCATTTGAAACCAGAGATTCTTTCATTATGATTACATATAAATTTTCAGTGTGGTGCGGCTTTATATTGAGTAAACAGCTGGTTTAATTTGCAATCTCTTCAGCGTCTGTGAGGTCCATGCCTGGCTCTTCCTTGAAAACTTTCTAATCCGTAACACCAAGATTCCTTCTCTACACTGTCTACTAACAGGAGACTTAACCTGCTGTCTGCAGTTCTGACTAAAGGATGGAGTGAAGAGCAGGGGCGTTAGCAGAGCACTAATTCAAGGTGTTAAACCCAAGCATTTCCAAGAAAACCTTGACTTTCTAATAAAAGCTTTGGGAATTCTTATACAGATGGAACAATTTTGTATATATGTATCATTCAGAAGTCATTCTTATATATTTTAGGATATTAGAGATATATAGAGAATAATTAGATTATCTGACTACCCACCAAACATGTCTTGACCACGATGCCTTCTTTTTCTTCTTTTAATTTTTAATTTTTTATAAACATATATTTTTATCCCCAGGGGTACAAGTCTGTGAATTGCCAGGTTTACACACTTCACAGCACTCACCAAAGCACATACCCTCCCCAATGTCCATACCCCACCCCCCTTCTCCCAACCCCCCTCCCCCCAGCAACCCTCAGTTTGTTTTGTGAGATTAAGAGTCACTTATGGTTTGTCTCCCTCCCAATCCCATCTTGTTTCATTGATTCTTCTCCTACCCACTTAAGCCCCCATGTTGCATCATGCTTAGCGAAATAAGTCAAGCAGAGAAAGACAACTATCATATGACCACGATGCCTTCTTAAACAGCAAACTTTGGATGCACATTGAGTATAGAAATTATTGAGTGTATCTCCATTTTCTAAAGAAGAAATCAGGATAACTTCCTGGAAGAATAAGGATGATGGTGATGATGGTTGTAATGATTTGTAACAATCCATAATTAGTATGCCAAGTGCTCTTCTCATTCCTTTATGTATATGAATTCATTTCAGTCTCCTATATCCACACAAGAGAGGAAACCTTAGCATCAACATTTAAGATGGGGAAATAGGCACACAGAAGTCAAGTGATTTGTCCAAGGTTCACAGTGAATTAGAGCAGAATGAAACTTGAAACAGAAAGCCTGGTTCCATGCTCCAAAACACTATGCTGTATTATCCCTATAAGAAGATAAGACAAAAGTAAGATAAAGTGTGCAGGATTTATAAAACCACATTGAGATACCACCCTACACCAGTCATAATGGCCAAAATCAGCAAGACAGTAAACAACAAGCGTTGGAGAGGATGAACCTTCCTACACTGTTGGTGGGAATGCAAGTTGGTACAACCACTTTGGAAAACTGTGGAGATTCCTTAAGAAATTAAAAATAGAGCTACCCTATGACCCTGCAGTTGCACTTCTGGGTATTTACCCCAAAGATATAGATATAGTGAAAAGAAGGGCCATCTGTACCCCAATGTTCATAGCAGCCAAAGGCCACAGTTGTCAAACTGTGGAAAAGGCCAAGATGCCCTTCCAACGGTCGAATGGATAAAGAAGATATGCTCCATATATATAATGGAATATTACGCCTCCATCAGAAAGGATGCATACCCAACTTTTGTTATCAGTATGGATGGGACTGGAGGAGATTATGCTGAGTGAAATAAGTCAAGCAGAGAGAGTCAATTATCGTATGGTTTCACTTACTTGTGGAGCATAAGGAATAACATGGAAGACATTGGGAGATGGAGAGGAGAAGTGCATTGGGGGAAATCGGAAGGGAAGACATGAGAGACTGGACTCTGAGAAACAAACTGAGGGTTTGGGAGGGGAGAGGGGTGGGGGCTGGGTGAGCCTGCTGGTGGCTATTAAGGAGGACACATATTGCATGGAGCACTGGGTGTGGTGCATAAACAATGAATCTTGGAACACTGAGAAAAAAATTTTTTTTTTAAATTTAAAAAAATCTGTAGGATTTAACCTTATATTGCCAGCTGTTTTTAATGTGACATTTTGAGAGTATTTTCAAAGTTTCATTAATACTGGTTACTTTGTGGCTTCTTGCTCAGATACACCTGGTTGACTGAAATTTCTCATATGTTCAGCTGAAGGAGATTGATAGGTTTTTGATTCCTCACAAAAAATTATTAGCTATTATAAATTTGGCTTAATTGATAAATTAATAATTTCCTTAGCAATAGGTCATAGTTACTGCCCATACTAGTACTCTGTAGTAGCTAATACCATGATAAAATAATATTAATAGATACTAAATCTGTAGTATTATCTATAATGATAAGTAGATACTAAATCTCTATTATAACTTTACATTTGCTGAATTTTCACTAGAAGAATCTGGCTTTCATATATGACCTACCAAAATAGGTAAACATCTCAATGGATGTTGGTTTGATTCTGTAGATTATAAGATCCAAAATCAAATTGAAAATACAAGGACCATACTCAAAATCAAGATTATAGAATTAACTTGGTCCTTTCCTTGGGTCATATACAGAGTTGATTATAGTGTGTTACTATAATTATATACAAACTGCACTAGGACATTAATATAAATCTCACTTTGAGAGGAAAATGCACCTAGAGGAAGATGAAAGTTACTAGTTCTGTGACTTCTGCTAGATTACTTAACTCTGATCTTGGTTTCCTCAAGTCTGAACTGGAGGCAAGGTTTCTACTTTTAGGTGGTAATACTACAGGAGCTTGCACTTACAATATTTATACTTTGGTTGGTTGCTACATTCATTCTCAGAGAGTGAAAACTTCCTCCAATCCACTGCCTCTGTCCCCAGATAAGACGGTTTGCATTTTTCCAGCTTTTCAGTGTTTAGACTCATAAATACATAATGTTTATATAGCACACATGCTTTAAAAAGAAAATCCCTCATTTAGTTATAAAAGATAAAATTTAATATGGTATAATGTAATACTCCCTTAGAGTACAAATTTCCATTAAAAGAAACATTTTTTGTGGATTTTTCATTGTAGTGATAATTTGAATCAGTTAATTATAAGCTGCACTTTTTAACTTTATAATATGTACAGTCTTGTGAAAATGTTTAAATTGTGACTACCTGAGATGTTACCATTTCAGAGATGGAATATTTTGAACTTGATTGAGAACTGAGCTGATTTTATGTGCCAAAATACTGAAGAGATATTCACAGATGTAATTAAATCAGAGAAACAAATGTTCACTCTACTTAAGTGTAGTTTTTCTAAGTCTCCAAATTAAAGCTACTTTAAAATGACATCTAGATAGATTTTTCATCTTCAGAAACCTCTTGTGGTTCTAGGATCTACATGGAGTTTCAGTGCTCTTGTGTGAGTTTCTCTTCCGGTTAACCAGGTGCTTCTGGTCACACCCCCTGGTAACTGTAATAATCTATCTTAGCTACTGCAGTGTATTTATTGCTCCCTCCCTTAGCTACAGTTAAGTTGTGGCTTTAGGTTTCTCATTTTTCATTTCTTTTAACTATTCTATCAGTATATGCCATTTATAACACTGGGCAACCTGTGAGAGATTTTAGTAGTTTTGACTTGAGTAGAAGTAAAAATTAGTGAAGAACCCCTCCTATGGGTCTCCGGACGCTTGCATTTCAATTCAGGTAGCCATGCAACCTCCTGTGGTAAATATGACTGACTGCTCTTTTTTCTTTTGTTTTTTTAAGCAAAGTAAAGCAGCGGTTCGGCTGAAAGAAGACATGAAAAAGATAGTGGTGGTGCCACTAGATGACCCGAGGAGCTCGACCTATAAGAAGTTATTTGGAGTCAGTCTCCAAGATCTTCAGCAGCAGGGGCTCACGGAGAACGGCATTCCAGCTATAGTGGGGACTATAGTGGAGTACCTGGTGAAGCATGGTAAGTCGCGGTTTCATTCTGTTGCATTTACTGTTCCTGTACACGAGAAGAAGGTTTCCATGTGAACTGCTTCACCGTGTGTTAGTATATTCCCTAAAATATCTTTCTTAGAATATCAAATTATGTAATACAGCTTTTCCTTTAAAAAGGACATTAAGAGCATTATTACGGTGTAATGTTATTTTGACACCACTGTTCAATTTACCATGAAACTGAATGTTTCTAATTTGGAATGATTCCTAGTTTTGAGTTCTAAAATTCACTGTTCTGGGGCACCTGGGTGGCTCAGTCGGTTAAGCCTCTGCCTTACGCTTAGGTCATAATCCCAGAGTCCTGGGATCGGATTGCATGAGGCTCCCTACTCAGTGGGGAGTCAGCTCCTCCCTGTCTCTGCTGCTCCCCCTGCTTGTGTGTGCATGTGCGTGTGTGTGCATGCTCTCTCTCTCTCTATGTCAAATAAAATCTAAAAAAATAAAAATTAAATAAAATACACTGTTCTAACAATAGTGACTTCTCTTGATTCAATAGATTCCAACTGAGTAATTTTTAGTAAAACAAAACACTTCTGGGTTATCTTTTTCAGCTGAGTTCAATCCTGAACTTACCGGATGCCTTGATTGCTTTCATAAGCTTGGTAGGGATACTAAAAAAAGGGGAAAGAATTTTGGTATTTAGCCTATTATGGGGGGGTGATTTACTTTCGAAGTGATACAATTAAGCATGTAAAAAAGTTGGAGAATAATATAGTTCATTGAATAATAAAAAGATAAATCTGTTCTTAAGATCTATCTCACAGCTTTTTAAAGTGATTTAATTTAAAATGGGACTTAAAAACCTGGATAAGTAGAGAGAAAATTCTTCCATATCCCCTACATTCATCCTTTTCAAACTAGGGCAATATTATAGGAAAAATCCAAACTACATAATAAATGTCAATAATCTTTAGCAGGTTTGGGAAGGAACACTTGTGAGGGGGAAAAGCTTGGAATTTTCATTGTTTTCTATAGTGAAACAACATTTCTACACAAAAGACTCATTGCAGAATAGAGTTTAAAATTAGTAAGAATTTTTAAAGGTAAAACTTGAGACTTCGGAGGCATTCTGTACTTTGTGCAGTTTGTTTCCTTATCTTCCCATGATTACGAGTCCATTCCCCCGTACTAAGAAGAATCCTTTATTGGAAATACGTGAGAAACAGAGTGCATCTGTTCCTCTGTAGGAATGTGAGTCAGCTTGTGACAGGAAGGGTATGGCACGTAGTGCAGCCCTCAAAAGGTCAGGTGTTTTGTGTTAACTGAAAAAGCAACTATTTGCTCAGTTTACTAGGTATGTGGAAGACAAAATGATGTTTTGTTCCAAAAACTGAAGAGCCAGGCTTGTACCCTTACTTTATAGCCGCTATCCCCTTATTTTTAGAGGATGGTAAGCTGCAGACAGGTAAGATTCTTAGAGAAGAGCTCCGGGTTTATTCAAATACTTTAAACAGGTTAAACCAAAAAGGTGTAGCATACAGTATAGCGGGAAGATGGGGCCTCTACCTCCAGGGTCCTGAAATCACATTAAATTGTGAGAGCTCTGAAGATCTCAGAAACACTCAGTATTGAGTAAAACTGTATGCTACTCATTTAGATATAAATGGATCTCTAGGTAATTCATTTAATCTCTTAAATAGGGTTGTTTAATATTATTCATTTGAATACAAAGTATAACTACCTAAAATATTTTGGTTTTTGGTATAGTCAGTGTTCTGATCTTTTACCTAATAGTGACTGAGTTATAGCCTCTTGGGGTTACACTTATGTAAAATCATTTTCATTTTTAAGTTTTAAAAAATTTTTAAGTTTTAAGAAATTATTGAATAGTTAATATCATGTGGTACAAAATACTGGATATGCACTGAAAAATCTCTCCCTCTAAAACCTGTCCCCTGACTGATTATTCATTTCCCCTCTCAGAAACAACATTACTTCACCAGCATCTGACATAGTCTTACAAAGATATTTTATGAATATATATAATCATATATGCATATGTTCTTTTTTTCCCTGTGAACATAAATACAGCATACCATTCACACTGTTATAAATCTTTTAGAAAAGTCATTTAGCAGTATATTGTAGAGATCTTTCCATATTGCATAAAAAGCTTTACTCATGTAATTCTTTTTTCCCTTACACACTGGCCAGATACACGTATCATTTCTTTAAGCGGTCGTGTGCTGATGAATATTGAATTGTATGCAGTCTTTTGCTATCTGTAAGCAAGGATTCAGTGACCAGCCTTTCTCACAGGTCATTTCAAGCATGGTGGGTGTATATGGAGATCTGGGTCAAAAGTATGTGCATTTATAATCAACTCTTTAAGAGTTGAGCCAGCTAAGTTCACAACATCACTCTATGAACATTTTGGCAAAATCTGAATTAGGAATTGGTTTTCTTCTATCTCTTCTTGTCCATAGTTATAGGTTAGTTAGGTATATTCAGGTTAATGCAAAGTAAATATTTTAAGGTTCAATCAGTCCTTCTTAACTAGAAATGTAAAATAGAAAATCACTTATTCTTACCTAGAAATGTGAAATAGAATCACTAGTGGAATCTTTTCAGAATACCCATCCATTGGTGATACTTCTGATGCATGGAATCAGACTCTTGGCTTGGCAAGCTAAGGTGGGTAGGGCACCTAGCCTATATTTTCAAAGGTTGTGTAGTTAATTATTGTGTAGACAACTAGAAGTTCTTTACTATGTCTGAAACTACCATGTTCACAAGCCAAAAACTTTGTAGAAGTCTGAAGGGCAGAATGAAGTTTGTAGGCAAGGTACTTCAACTAGTTTCATTAATTATTTTGTATTTTTTTTTAAGTCAACAGATATGTACTGTACCTCTCCCTATTGTGCACCTACAATGCACTATACAGTAGGCCCTCTGTAAGGTATCAGAGGTAGGGATGATTGGTCATATTATTTAACCCTAGGTAGATACATTAAACATCAAAGTATGACCACAGTACATGTAGACCTTTAACAATGTGAGGGAAAACTCTTTGTAATGAAAGAATATGAGGACAGAAAGGGTTTATTAAGGTCTTATATGATGGTCTTTTAAAAAGACTTTGAACTTTATTTCCTTAAAAAAAAAAAGGAAGAAAGAAAAGAAAAAAACGTGATTTTTCCCATTTGAAGAAAATTTTACAAGTTATTAGCTAGATCATCTTTATACTGTTTGAAAATAACTAATCTTGCTGATAGTGTTAACTGGATTCCTTCTCTTTAGCATGAAGATCCTATGGGATATACCATTTTAAATAGTGTAGAACTCTCCACTTACCACCAGGTGTCAGAATATGCTCATACATTGTCTTCTTTTCTGGGCCAAAGTGTGCTAGTTCAGCAAATTCTGACTTCTGGCATTTTCAGTTTCTAACATATTCATACTATTTTGAAATAAATATCTCAATTGTACAGGAAGGTGACTGTCAATGGTGTAGATGTTATTTCATCGATGTGATTTTTTTCATTGTTAAACCAGTTATTAAGTTGCTGTTTCATGTTGATTAACCTGTACCTCCTGAAATAAAATCTAAGAGAATCTCAGAAATATACGAGAATAACTTCACAAAGCCTTCTAAGCATCTCCTTCCTCTAAACATTTCTTTTACAATCACCATTTCCTAAAAATTTGAGGTAGGAAAACTGAGAGGTGGTAAGTCTGGTAAGCCTCATATGGGTATTGGATATATTATAAAATTGTTATGGGCTTTAAAAACCGTATGGGTTTTTTATCCCCCTAAGTATAATAGAACCAGGGGTAAGGTGCCCCTAGTTGAAAATCACTGGGTAGCATAAAAATTGTTTGGGTGAGAAATATTTTTGAGGGAAGAGAGTTAAACAAATAAATGGAATAGGGACAGAAAAAAATAGTTGAGAAGCATGAACCTCAGTGACTTCCTTAATACCTTATCTCTCTGCCAGTAAAGGGCAGTGGGATCCAGGGACCTTGAAGGACCAAAGCCAGTTCTTAGAGCTGGGTAGTTATTTTGGAATAACTGGAAATATTTATTTGAGGGAAGGGTCAAAAAGCCTAGTTGGAAAAGAAAACCTAAGGTCAAAGCTAGAACAACACTGTGAAATCAGGTCCAAGAGTCATTTTCTGGTCAAAAACAGGCTCAGGAGCTGAGTAGATAAGTAGAATTCTAAATTTTCATGATTTGGGCCTTGACCAGAGATGGGTGCTATTTTTTGGGTGCTGTCTGTTGAAGTTAGTACACATTTCTGAAGTTACAGATAAAGCTTGTAGAATGGAGGAAATAGACCTTGAAAGCTTTAAAAATGGGTTAAACAGAAGTCTCTCAGTAACCAAGATTCTGCAGTATTAAAGGAAATGGCATTACATTTACCTGTTGTGTAACAGGTTACTGCAAAACATGTAGTTTAAAACAACCGTGTTTCTTATCTCACAGTTTCTGTGTGTCAGGAATCTGGGCACAGTCCAGTCATATCTTGTGTCTTAGGGGCTCTTGGAAGGCTGCAGTCTGGTGTTGGCTGAGGCTTTAGTCATAACAGTACTTTGAGTGCCGGCGGGTTCACTTTCAAGCCCATTCACGTGGTTGTTAGCAGGATTCTGTTCCCTGTGGGCTGTTGACCTGAGGGTCTCAGTTACTCACTGGCTATTGTCCAGAAACCACCCTCCACTCCCTGACACATGGACCTCTTCGTGAGGTAGCTAACCAAATAAAAAGCCGCTGAT
The DNA here is from genome assembly GCF_964662115.1 of Mustela nivalis. Taxonomy (NCBI): domain Eukaryota; kingdom Metazoa; phylum Chordata; class Mammalia; order Carnivora; family Mustelidae; genus Mustela; species Mustela nivalis. The sequence goes on from NC_139023.1 coordinate 116,819,216, forward strand.
TCATCAGAGTGACTAAGCCCGCAGAGCCAGAGAGAAACAAACAAGTAAGATGAACATCAGTCTTGTATAACCTAAGGTCAAAACCAAGATTAGAACCCAATCACATAATCTTGTTACAGTCTCCTGGTTAGAAGCAAGGCACTAGATCCAGACCCCAAGCAAGGGGAAGGGATTCCACGTTGGTGTGGACACCCGGAGATGGGCATCCTTGGGGCCATTTGAGAAGCTGCCTGCCACACGTTCTGACTGGTATCTCCTCTGATTACATGGTGCCCTGGTGACACTGGTTGGGGAAATACTTTTAATATCTTCTCTGGTTTCACAGACTTTTGTCAAAATTGGAGCTAAAATTCATGTCAACTTTTGAGATTCATGTTCTTTACATCCAAAGTGTACATCTATAAACGCCGTGAGGATAATGCTAGCATTTGATTTATTTTTTCATGGTTTTTTTTTTTTTTTTAAGTTCCTTAACATGGGGTCAGGTACTTACTATGGACTTAAATTGAAAGGTTCATTAAATGTTTTATCATATTACAAACTAGTATGAAATTAGCTTTCTTCTTTTTCTTTAGAAAGAGCAATACAATTATCAGGTAAGAAAAAGAAGTAAACTAATATAAACAAACACCCCCTCATCTAAATAATTCCAGTGGGCTTCAGTCCTTATGTCACTGCTAAATGTCATCACTAGGCTCTCCACAGGCTGGCTGGCTTTCTTCCATGGGGTTCTGTCTCCTTGAACCCAATACCCTGAGCTGGAAATCATTACCTTTCCCCTAAGCCAGCTACCATCCCTCAACCCCTCTTCACCTTATCCTTCACAGTCCTTTTTCTTGGATTTCCTAGTTTTTAAACCTTAAAATTACCTTCCAACTCTTCCTTACTTCCTTTTTGTACTCAGTTACTCAATCAACTTTTTTCTTTCCTTTTCGCCCTTCCCACAGGCATCTGTCTTTCTTACTGCCTAGGGTAGAATGTGGTTCCCTAAGGCAAGCTTTCTGCCCTCCATTCTCTTCTCAGCTAGCAAGATCTTCTGTACTCCTTGATTTTATTGTGTTCCGTACCCCTTAATGCTCCCATGAGAAAGTCTTTTTAAGTAAGATCTTTTAAGTAAGATCTGCTCCCAATGTGGGGCTCAAACTCACGACTCTACGATCAAGAGTTGCACGTTCTACAGACTGAGGCAGCTGGGCATCCCACGTCTTCGCTGTTGAACTTGCCATTTGTGGCCTTAACCCATTTCTTCCATTTTATTACCTCACCGCTTTTTGACCTAAACACTCCCCCATTTCCATGTGTTTATCTTCCTTTATGCTGTCCTATCTCTGCCTCTTAATTCATATATTCCTCTTTTCAGGCATAAATCCAGGTTTTATGTCTCCTGCTGCTTAACCCTTTGGGGGCCCTTTTTAAGAAGACGAATACAAAATTAAGAATAAGAATTAGGGAAAAGCATTGGAAAGGACCTAAATAAATGAAGGGGCCCTGAAGCTTAAACTTCATTAGCTTCACAGTTCTTCAGCCCCAGTCTTCCCATCTTCCTTATGCTTTAGACAAAGATGGGGCAAAGCATCGAAAATTCCCTTATGGAGCCTTCTGTGCTGACCCCCGCCAACAATAATATCCCCTGTCAACTCGGGAGAAGACAAGCAACTTGTCTTATGTTACATTGTAATCTCCTAGAGTTTTATCCTTGGAATTCAATGAATACTAAAGAATATTTCTTAATTATTACAAAGGTAATCACATACAGTTAAGAAGTTTCTTACATACATTTTAGTTTTTTCTTTTTTAAATAGTTTTAATTAAATGCTAAGCAGCTGTTGGAGCCCAGGGTAAGTTTCTGTAATGTACTGATTATATGAATGCAATTTCTTTGTAGAATGGTATCTGTTTTATATTTCTGTGTGTCTTAACCTTATTTTTAGAGGTCAGCTTTTAGAACAAGCCCATATGATCTCTTCAGTTGATCCATAGTAAGTGTGAAGATCTATTATCGTAGGAAAGCATTTTTGCAAAATGTGAACATCTTGCAGTACTGGATAACCCTGTAGGGAGATTTATTTATTTTGCAGCTACTGTTCTCTAGAGTTAGTGTCTGTTCGTGAGAGACCTCTGTTTATTCTCTGTGGGTCTGCTCCCCTGCTCCAGGACTCACCCAGGAAGGCCTCTTCAGGGTAAACGGCAACGTGAGAGTGGTGGAACAGCTCCGGTGGAAGTTTGAGAGTGGAGCCCCGGTGGAGCTTGGGAAAGACGGGGACGTCTGCTCAGCGGCCAGTCTGTTGAAGCTCTTCCTGCGGGAGCTGCCGGGGAGCGTGGTCACCGCGGCCCTGCACCCTCGATTCGTTCAGCTCTTTCAGGGTTAGTGCCGTTCAAGCCTTCTAGTGCTTCAACCAGTTTTATTTTTCAGCTAAAACTAACCTTTTCTGTATTAAGCACCTACATTTTAAATATTAAGCTAAGCCTTTAAATACTAGCGGTCTCTCTGTCACTACCATCTTTCTATTTTACTTACTTGCAGCCCCCATGTTCTACCCTAAAATAATATTAAGCTGATTATGAAATACCACTAGTAAGTGTAATTTCTGAGACTGTTGGCAGATGAATAGTTAATATTGAAAAGCCTTAATGTTTGTGGGCCAAAGGAATTCTTTCCTGACTAGTGATTATCTTAGAAGGAGTGAGAATAAGGCATTAAATTCTATGTAGGGAATATTAATTAATTAATTATATTTGTTAGTGACCTTTGAGACTGAAAGGCCAGTGGTGTGCTGTTTTTCTCTTATAAGCAAGATTGAGTCCTAAAAATTGTGTTCATTTTACACAACTGGAGGAAAATTGGTTTTTGATTGCATTATGAAGTGATTTTTTTCTTAATGAAGAAACTTGATTTTTTAAAAAATATTTTATTTATTCATTGGACAGACAGAGATCACAAGTAGGCAGAGAAGCAGGCAGAGAGAGGAGGAAGCAGGCTCCCCGCTGAGCAGAGAGCCCCATGCGGGGCTCGATCCCAGGACCCTGGGATCATGACCTGAGCTGAAGACAGAGGCTTAACCCACTGAGCCACTCAGGTGCCCCAGAAACTTGATTTTTGAAGGTAGTAATTATAGTCATAATCATTATTTAGTTCTTTCTCTTAAATATAGCAAGAAAAATGATTTAGTCTTGAAAAGCATTTCTTTCCTGATTTGTACCAGGTTAGAGTGAAAAAGAGAACATACATTTTTAAGAGTGCTAATTGCCAGATTAAAAAGGATATTACTTAAAACCACATTCCTTTAAAGCAGCGGTGTAATTATTCCCATGTGGTATGCCAAAGAGTGGGTATGCGAGAAGGCCATGTTGTATGTTGTAGTCTACTGAAAAACAGTGATCAAATAGAAAAGCGAAAATTGCAGGACCACTTGTTCGGGTCATCTAAGTGCTTTTAATAAAGCTTCCTATATCGGTAAGTGATAGTAAGTGACCTGTGTGAGCCTTGTTCATTAGAAAAAGAACTTTTTCATGTTTATATGTATGAGGATCTGAAGGAGGTAGCCATTGCTCCTTAACTGATTCTTATAAGAATATTTTATCCTTGTCATGGAGATGTTAAGTTTTAGGATAAATTTCTGTAAGTCATTTAAAAATAATTGTTACAAAAGCTAGTTGAAGATTTAAATTTGTCCTTCATACAAAATATTTAGTAATCAAATAGTACTACTAAGAATCTTTATTAATAGTATGTCTTAATTTTAAGATACTAATATTAATGATACTATACTAATATTTGTGAATAGTGAATGTGAATAGTGAATTTTAAATGGTTTTATGACATTATTTAGAATAGCTTTCATTTGGTAAAGAGAATGTTTAAGTGTTTTTGTTATGTTATAGTAATATTTTATTATACTTTAGCTCTTCTTTGTAATTTAGCTTCTCATTAATGACCTTTCTCTCTGGTGGGCAGAAAAATTGATTTGCATCATTAAAAGCAAGCGATATCATTCTAGAAGTAAGGCTGGTTATATACCCAACTTAAGGAGTTGTGTGATTATGCACAAATAACAAATTCTGAATGGGGCAGAGATACTGACTTTGGCCTTGGGAGTAGTATTCTCTCACTTCCTAAAAACTTTCAGGGTGAGGTCTGAGATGTTCAATAAAGGAGATGTTAATGGAAGTACCTACTAGTTGTAAGCTGCTAAGTGAGGGGAGGGAATAAAGTATGCTTTTAGCTATCAGATCGTATAGCCTCTGAAAATAAATTTCTCTTTAATAATTCAGGTAGAAAAGAGCTATGGTATTTGGTACTCTTAGAGTAGAGGAGCACATGCGACAGCTGGTCACGTGAAAGCTGGAAGTGGCAAGGCTCTTTTCAGACTCACTAAAGGCAATGTTACACTTGGCCATTAAAGTGTAATAAATATGTCATAAATGTGTTTTGATAAAACTTCTTAGTTAAGGTTACCCTACTTTTATATTTCAGTCTTCATAATAGCAGATTAAATAGCTTTTATATTCTGTCACAACCCCATGCCAGATTTCTTTAAAAAAACATATATATAAAGGGCCTTCAAATTCTATCCTGTGTAAAGAGCAAGGTATTTTATAATTTCTCACATCAAGATCCTCTCTTCCATACTTTGTGGGCTAGAATTGTAGAGCCTCAACTGAGAGTTTTTTTTCAGACACCTAAGCTAAACCACTGAGGACAGTCCGAGTGCCTCCTCTAAGCCTCGCTGCTGCTCTGGATCCTTCTTTGTGCACATCAACAGTGATCCTGTGTGTGGAAGAACACCTTTTAGGTTCTTTGTTTTATATACCAGATTATCAACTTTAGACTTGACTGGTGTCTCAGGCTCTGAGATTGTATCTTTAGTTAGCAGACCGATATTTCTGCATACCAGGTACTTATCAGAAACTTCCATCTGAAACTGATGTCTGCCAGAACCTTTTGCTTGAGGCACAGCCCTGGTTTAGACAGTTCCTATTTAGGAGAGACTCTAAAGCACTTCAGTGATCATCCTTTCCTGTGGTCTTATTAAACTTACCTCTGACTGCAACAACTCGCCTCTCTCGATTGAGGTTTCCAGTATAATTGTCTCAGCTTGGCAATATTTCATGTTGTTGTTGTTTTTTTTTAATCTCTTATCCTTACCTAGGTGGGCCAATAACGTATCTGTCCTTCTTTAACAATCTCAGTTATGTTTTGGGAATAGATGTGGACTGCAAGCAATAAAAAGATTTTAGGATACCATCCATTTCATTTAGGATTAATTAGAAATCCCTTTATTTGAGTGTTCCCTTTTGAAAATCTTTGTAATATAAATGCAAATATGTCCATCTTACAATGGATGTTTTTTGTTGTTACTGATGAGTTGAAATTGGATCAGTCCGTCAATATTTATTTAGCCTCTCTTACATAGACACAGGATATTACTAAGAAATAAAAGATTAAGCATTCTGACTTTAAGGAGTGTGTGATTTAATTGAGGAGGTAGAATGTGTGTGGTATGTATTCTATGGTACTTCAGATGAGTGGTAAGAACATCCAGTCAGTGGTAACAAAGAGAGAGAGAAATCAGTCTGGATTATGGTGGTCAGAGAACACTTTGTGGAAAAAGTAAAATGGGGCACATAATTTTGGATGGAGAGGAAAATCATATAGGCAAGGAAAAAGGCATGAGCAAAAACACCATCAGTGTGAGACAGAAATGTCTAACAGAGCTGTGCATAGCTACAGGAAATTAGCAAATGGGCTAATTTTAAAAGTAGGTTGAGGGGTACCCTGGGTGGCTCAGTGGGATATGCATCCAACTCTTGATTTGGGCTCAGGGTAGAGATCATGGAGCTTGGGGCTCTCAAGATGGAGCCCCAAGCCCCGAGTCAGGGTCTCTGTTGGGCAAAGAGCCTGCATAAGATTCTCTCTCTACCTCACATAGTCATGCTCTCTCCAAAACAAACAAACAAACAAACAAATAATTGGAGGCTTTGACTAGTTGGTAGAGTGTTTTTAATATTTGATTAAGGAATTAATATTGACCTTCAAACAGTCAATTTTTGAAGAAAGAAGTCCTAGGATGGAAGCAGTATTTTTTAGCAGTGCTATGTGAGATGGATAGATGAGAAGGTGCAGGGAAACCTCTAGACGACCCATAGAAACCTAGGTCTTGGTCCTAAGGACTTGTATCTAACAAATAATTGGCAGTGGAATTTTTAAAATTGAGGTAAAGTATATGTAACATAAAATGGACTGTTGTATTGATTTTTTAAGTACACACCTCAGGGGCATTAAGTACATTCACACTTTTGTACAGATACCACCACTATCCATCTCTAGAACTTTCTCAGCATCCCTACAGAAATGGGTAATGGGATTTTAAAGAAAACACAAACAGGGCAGCCAGTAGTTAATGAGAGTAAGAAAGGAGTCAAAGATAACCCTATGGTTTTGAGTTGATGTGACTTGAAGTACAGTGGGTTGAGGAGGGGCAGAGTGGTGGCCCAACCCTGATGCCCGTATGTTTGGGGAGGGCCATGCTGCCAGAAGGCCAGTTTGTCACACTGTTGTGAATAGAAACTAATAAATCAGGAAGAAAGCTTTAAGATAAAGTTGAAGTATCACCAGAGAGAGCTCTCTACTAACTAAGTGCTTTGCAGAGACCTGTGGCAACTGTTTTTTTTGTTTGTTTGTTTCTTTGTTTTGCCTACAGTAATTCATATCTTTCCTGTCTGTACCTAGGGTAGGGCCTTTACTTATTAAAATGCGTTAGCCTGTCAGACCTGAAGTTTTGTCAGGAAAGGAAGAAGCACAAGCATGAACTTTCTAGGAACCTTTTGCAGCTGACTAATGCTCCTTTTCCTGTCTCTAGGTGAATCTGGGACTTAAGCCAAAGGCTCATGTTCTACTAGCTTGATAGGGTCTGATGATCTCTTTGTGGTGCTTTATTGATCATCTTTCTCACATCCTGCTATTGCTATTGAAGAAGGAAGAGAGATCCTGATATGGCATCTTGACAACTGGTCCATTAATATAAATAATAAAAGTCACAAGGGGCAGGTAATTATGAGGCCATGAAGAGGAGCTCATTTTAGAAGGATGACCAAGTGACTGTCAGTGCTGAGGGGAAAAGGGTAAAGGCTAAAGATGTGGATTTCAGAGTCCTCTATGTAGACTAATCTGAACAACAGAAATTTGTTTTCTCATAGTTCTGGAGGCTGGAAGTCCAAGATCAAAGTGCTGGTAGGGGAGATTTCTGATAAGACCTCTCTCCTTGGCTTACAGATGGTACCTTCTCACTGTGTTCTCCCGTGGTCTTTTCTTTGCGTGAGCTCTCTTAGTGCCTTTTTCCTTTTTTACAAGGACACCAGTGCATTAGACTAGGGTTCTACCTTTATGGCTTCATCTAACCTTAATTAGCTACTTTTAAGGCCCTATCTCCAAATATAGTCAATTGCGGGTTAAGGCTTCAACCTATGAATTTTGTATGGACAAAATTTAGTCCATAACACTGTGTTTTTACAAATGTATAACTATTTAATAAATGTATGAGTAAAAAATAGCAAAAGCCTATGGTGGGTGCTGATTAGGTGAAAAATTTTTATAAAATTGATGCTTTTGTCTTAGAAATCATTAGACTGCATAACTAGGAGCAACAAAATGAGTTTAAAATAAATGATTTTTCTATAGGAAAAATTTTTTACTGGGTTGTGTTTTCTTGTTTTGTATAAATAATTTCTTACGTTTTTTGTTACTATTTTAATATTCTCTTTAAGAACTTACGCCTTTAGTGTTAACAATAGGTTCTAAATAACTACTGACTTGTCAGTTTAAAAGCTAGCAGATACTTATATCATTTCTTTTCATCACAGCACCAGCTTTAATAAGGTATAGGCAGAATAATCTTCATTTTGAAGGAAGACATTAAACCACATGGCACAGAGCAGAGGATCTAGATCCATTCTGACAAGTTTCAAATCTCCATTTGCCATTTGTTAGCTACTTAATTACTTAACCTTTTTGTGCGTTGGTGTATTAGCTATCTATTGCTACATAACAATTACTTCAAAATGTAGTGGCTTAGGGACACCTGGGTGGCTCAGTTGGTTAAGCGTCTGCCTTTGGCTCAAGTCATGATCCCAGGGTCCTGGGATTTAGTCCCACATCAGGCTTCCTGCTCAGCGAGGAGCCTACTTCTCTCTCTGCCTACTGCCTCGCCCCCCCCCCCAACCCCGCCTTGCTTGTGCTCTTTCACTCTTTTTCTTTGACAAGTAAATAAAATCTTTTTCTTTAAAAATGGAGTGGCTTAAAGCTATAGTAAAGACTTATTTTCTTTCACAGTTTCTGTGGGTTGGGAATTGAGGTGTAGTTTAGCTGGGCAGTACTGGTTCAGGGTCTGTCAAGTTGTTAGGATGTGTCAAGGGCTGCAATTATCTGAAGGCTTCACTGGAGCTAAAAGATGTGCTTCCAAGGGGGTTCACTTACATGGCTCCAGTTCAGTGCCAGTTCATGGCCAGAGGCCACAGGTCCCTTCTCTACAGGTCTCTCCAGTTGGGTACTGGCTGGCTTCTCTTGCCATGCGCACCTCGAGAGAGATGAAAGCTATCATTTTAATGACTGAGCCTCAGAAGACACACAGCTTCTTTTGTGCCACATTCTATTCATGAAGATCGAGTAAATGATCTGGCTTATATTCAAGGGGAGGGGAATTTGATACCATCTTTGGAAGGGAGAAGTGACAGGCTTTGTAGACTATTTTAAAACTACCATGATTAGTTTTCCTAACTGTTAAATGGAGATCATAGTAGGGTGTACTTCCTGAGCTCATTGTGGAAACTGATTTTATCCATACAAAGAATCAGAACAAAAATAAATATTCAATAAAGGTTAAGCCAGTGCTTCTCAACTGTGGCACCCTAGAGATCAAGTCCTATCATATGCCTATTAAATCATCCTCTGTAGAGTTGGGATGTAGGAATCTGCTTGATTGATTGATTGATTGATTGGGGGGAAGGGTAGAGGAACAGAGAGTCTGAAGCAGACTCCACCCTGAGCATGGAGCCCGACATTGGGCTCCATCTCATGACCCTAAGATCACTACCTGAACAAAAACCAAGAATCAGATGCTTAACTAACTGTGCCATTTAGGTGCCCCAGAATTCACATTTTAATTCAGTCTTCCTTGGCCTTGCTTCTCTCTCAGCTCCTTCTCAGCCACGCCTTTGCCCCTTGCTTTTTTGTTTATAAGAAGGCAAGCCATTATTGCAGTTCCCTCCACTTTTTTACTCCCAATCTCAAATTCTTATTCACTTCTCCATCTCTTTAAAAAAAATTATAAAAGACTTGCAGAAGAGTAAGTGCACTTTCTGCCTAATGATTAAGAAAGAGGAAAAAAAAGAAATAAAATTGGGCCTCAGTTTCAAGTTAAAATAAAGATTTCAAAATTCTTGCCCCAGTTAATTGAAACTACTTTAATTTTTTATTATTGGTCGAGCTGGCAAATGACACAGGATGGATTTGGGAATATTTTTTATCAGCTGCAAGTTATTAATTTTTATTTTTGTTAATATTATTTATGATTTTAATGAAGATTGAGGCCTTCAAATAAACGTTGCTGGTTATGTATATAAAATTTATAATTAAAAAATTCCTTTACCATTACTAATTTCAGGTGAGGGCATTGGCTTTAGTGTTTTATTGCTTGTATAAAAAAATTAGGATATTGTTCTACTAGTGAGCTAGTAGTACTTTTGGGAATAGGAGGTATGCGTAGTGCGTCAGGATCCACAGAACAGAGTAGGGTTGAGAGGGAGAAACTATTTGTAAGACAGATGATCAGAAGAACTTTGTGGAGGAGGAATGTAATACTTCAGCTGGACTTTGGAGGACCGCTAGAATACCCACAGGCAGTGTGCCCTCTAGGAAGAGAGGATTATAGGGACAAAAGCATTTGGAAAACACAGGTACATGATTTCAACATTAAGCGCAGTATATGTGTTGGGTGGGCTATAAATATAGTTGGGTTAGGTCATCTTTCAGTAAAATGAATCAAACATTGGAATGACCATTCTTAAATAATCTAATTACTCTGAATAAAATATATTTTCATTGCCTTGAACATATTTTTCCTTTATTTAAAAAAAGTATTTTATGTAATAATGCATATACTCTTTAAAAAATCAAATAACATTGAGAGATTCATAAAGAAAACCAACTGACCCCTACATACCCTTTGGCAGTTCTTTCCTAGAGGAAATCAGATTTCATTTATTTAAGCTGTTCTTTGGTTTTTGCTTCCATTTGATAATTCTCTTATAATGTTATATCTTAATTTCTTGTAGACATTATCTCTTCACTCTGCTTATAAAATATATAGAATTAGCTCTAATAAGTGACAATGTAACTTACTCCTAATAATTCCTTCCAGTAGTGTTACATGACAAGTTTAGCTGATGACCTAATTAATGTTTGATTTGTTATGACTACATGAGTGTGTGTGTGATAGAGAGTGTGTGAGTGTATGTGATGTACTACTTAATGTTAATATGTGTCTTAGGTTGATAGAAAATTACGTGAGTGAAAACATATCTGTAGATTTTTTTCAAACTGCAAAATCTTTCCAATAGATCTCCTAAGCTTTCAAAAATTTTTCAAATAATTTATCAATTCTTTATTTCTGGGGAGAGTCCTCTTTGGCCCTTTTCTCTTCCACTCCCACCTAATTTGGTAGCAGTGCTGATTCTGAGATTCTCTCACCAATCTTTCTTCCTGGGCCTGTTCTTTCCTGGAGTCTTTTTTTCATCTATTGTGTCAGGCACTCAGTAAGTCCCTTCAATCTGGAAAATACTGCATTTTGGTCTTTGAAATTTTCCTGTATTATCTATCTTATTTTTCTGTAAATGTCTTTTGCTGCCCGCCCCCCCCCCCCCGCCTTTTTTGAGATAAAATTGCTGTATAACAGTATGGTTAGCTTTAGGTATACAACATAGTAATTTAATCTTCATATGTACTACAAAGTAATCATCACAATAAGTCTAGTTACCACCTGTTAACATACAGTCAACCGTTTCTTCCACCCCCAAACCCTTTCACTTCTGATAACCACCAGTCTAACTCTCTGTATCTATGAGTTTGGTTTGTTTTACTTTTTGTATTCCACATAGAAGTGAAATCATGTGTAATTTTTTTTGTATGTTTGACTTTTTCATTTAGAGTAGCATCTTCAAGGTCTATCCACATTGTTATAAATCATAAATTTCCCTCTTTTTATGGACGAGTAGTATTTTCCATTGTATATAGTGTGTGTATCTCTATCCATGCATCCATCAACAGACCTTTAGGCTATTTCCATACCTTGGTACTGTAAAAAAATGCTGTAGGGATACATATAACTTTTCAGATTCAAGTTTTTATCATCCTCAGATAAATACCTAGAAGTGGTGTGGTTGGATCATATGGTAATTCTATTCTTAATTTTTTGAGGAACCTCCATACTGTTTTTCATAGTAGCTGCACCAATTTACATCCCACCAGCAGTGTATGGAGGTTCCCTTTTCTCTACAGCCTCTCCAACACTTCTTTTCTGTCTTTTTGATAATAGCCATTCTAACAGATATGAGGTAATATCTCATTGTGGGTTTGACTTACCTTTCCCTGATAATGGTGATATTGAACACTTTATGTGTATGTTGGTCATCTGTATGTCTTCTTTGGAAGAATGTTTAGATCCTCTCCCATTTTAAAATTTTGATTTTTGTTTTTCTTGTTTGTTTTGCTGTCGAGATGATTGAGTTCTTCATATATTTTGGATATTAATGCCTTATCAAATATATAGTTTGTAAATGCTTTCTCCCATTCAGTAGGTTTTATTTTCTTTCTATGCAGAAGCTTTTTAGTTTGATGTAGTCTCACTTATTTTTGCTTTTGTTTTCTTAGAGTCATATCCAAAAATTCAATACCAAGATCAATATCAAGAATCTTATTACCGGGGCGCCTGGGTGGCTCAGTGGGTTAAAGCCTCTGCCTTCGGCTCAGGTCATGATCCCAGGGTCCTGGGATCGAGCGCCGCATCGGGCTCTCTGCTCAGCCGGGAGCCTGTTTCCCCTCTCTCTGCCTGTCTCTCTGCCTACTTGTGATCTCTGTCTGTCAAATAAATAAATAAAATCTTAGAAAAAAAAAAAAAAAGAATCTTATTACCCATTTTTTCTTCTAGATGTTTTATGGTTTCAGGTCTTTTATTCAAGTTTTTAATCTACTTTGATTGAGTCTCTTGTATGTTATAAGATAGTGGTCTAGTTCCATTCTTTGGCATGTGTCTGTCCAGTTTTCCCAGAATCATTTATTAGAGAGATTGTCCCTGTTTTGTTTTTTTTTTCTTTTTGGAAGTATTTCACATTTGTGATTGTTGGTAGCACTTAAAACTATGCAAAAATAATTTTTTTAAAGATGCCTATAGGACAGAATTGCCAGTTAAAGTGGATATTTCTTATTTATATGCTACAGAATGTGATATACTGTTTATGCTGCTTATTAATAAGTTTATGGGCATGAAAAGCAGATTTCTGTTTAAATTCAGTTAACATTTAGTGTATTATTAGTTGCAGAGGTAGAGTTCATTGATTCATCAGTCTTACATAATACCCAGTACTCATTACATTACCTGCCCTCCTTAATGTCCATCACCCACTTACCCATCCTCCTACCCCCTCCCCTCCAGCATAGTTTGTTTCCTATGATTAAGAGTATCTGATGGTTTGACTCACTTTCTGATGTTGTCCTGTTTTATTTTTTCCTCTCTTCCCCTATGATCCTCTGTTTCTTAAATTCCACATATCAGTGAGATCATATGGTATTTGTTTTTCTCTGATTGACTTATTTCACTTAGCCTAATGCCCTCTAGTTCCATCCACATTTTTGCAAATGACCAGATTTCATTGTTTTTGATGGCTGAGTAGTATTCCATTGTGTGTGGGTGTGGGTGGGTGTACACATCATCTTCTTTTGTTTTTAAGATTTTTATTTATTTATGGAGGGAGAGATGAAACATGAGAGACTGTGGGCTCTGAGAAACAATCTGAAGGTTTTGGGAGGTACACGGTGGGTATTATGGAGGGCACGTATTGCAGAGAGCAGTAGGTGTGGTGCATAAGCAATGAATCTTGGAACACTGAAAAAATAAAATAAGATTAAAAAATAGATATTCATTTATTTGACAGTGAGAGTGCATGCACAGAAGTGGGGGGAGCTGCAGGCAGAGGGAGAAACAGGCTCCCTGCTGAGCAGGGAGCCCAATACAGGGTTTGATCCCAGGACCCTGGAAACCCTGGCAGACACTGAACCGACTAAGCCCAAGGTGCTCCTATACCACTTCTTCTTTATCAGTTCATCTGTCGATGGATATCTGGGCTGTTTCCATAGTTTGACTATTGTGGATATTGCTGCTATAAACATTGGGGTATAGGTACCCCCTTTGGATCACTACATTTGTATCTTTGAGGTAAATACCCCATAGTGTGATTGCTGGGTCATAGGATAGTTCTATTTTCAACTACGAAAAGCAGATCTTGGCTATCAGTGTCTGCCTGATTTGAGCTCTTAAAGCTCTGTAATAGGGGTATGGTAATACAGTACTTGCAGCAACACTGGAAGTAAAGCATTTTATTGCTTTAAAGGTTTAAGATGAATTAAGGCAAGGAAGGGTTGGAGCCAGGTATACTTTGTTGTACATTGATGGAAGCAAGCTCTGAATATGAAAAAGGAATCTGTTTATGGTTGACTATTTTAAAGACTTTTACAAAGTGCTATTGTATTAATCACTTTTTCTAGTTCAAGAAATTTCAATTCCAGGGTACAAACCATTGATTTTTTAAAAATTGCATTTCCATTCCCTTAGTACCAGTTTGAAATAAATGCTGTTTATCATCAGCTGTTTGCTATCACTAGGGAAGAAGGCAACTTGAAGTATTTACTGATAAATAGCTTTTTTCCCTAAATGTTACTTTTCTGCAACATTAACATATAGTTACATGTTTTGTTTGCACTGTTGCTATATGGATCAAAAATCTTCTGGCAAAGGGATAGGGGAATGGTGGTATCCATCTTGCCCTGTTTGTTCTATTACTGTTTTATTGGACTGATCTACTTGCATAAACCTGTGTTCATCACCTAAATATAAGTTGTGAACATATCATCTTTTGCTTGGTTATTTCAGTCATACTACTATATATAATCAAGTGTGGCACAGTTTATCAGTTTGGTTCTAGGGAGTGAGTTGATACAGTTCATTCCCCTGTGTTGTTAAACTAACTTTGTGTGCTTACTGTTACTTACTTTTTAACAGCCATTCTTATAAAAGCTAGGCTGTTTCTTTAGGGGAAAAGAGACATATATAATCTAATTTGAAGACTTTTCCAATAGAAAAGTTAGTGTTAATGTTGAAAAATTCTGTAGGATGGTCTATTCTGAGCCATTAACTTTCTGTAAGGGGAAAATGGTGGATTACCACAAAGAACAGTGAAGCAGGGAGTGCTAGGGGTAGAGGGTTGGGTATTTGTTTTGAGAATTAAAAACTATGAAACACTCTGTACACAATTGATTTTTTAAAAAAATAAACACGTTTTTAAAGAGGCTGAAGAAAAAAAAATGGACTGTCCTTTCCCATTGTATTTTCTTGGCTCCTTTGTTTGAAAATTATGCATGGTTTATATGCATGGGTTTATTTCTGGGCTTTCTGTTATGTTGCATTCATCTATGTGTCTGTATTTATACTGATACTGTATTGTTTTGATTACTGTAGCTTTGCAGTATAATTTGAAATGAGGAAGCATGGCACCACGATCATTGTTCTTTTTCAAGATTGCTTTGGCTATTCAAGGCTTTTGTGGTTCCATACGCATTTTAGGATTATTTGTTCTATTTCTGTGAAAAATGCCAATGGAATTTTGATAGGAATTGAATTGAATCTATAGCTTGCCTTGAGTAGTATGGACATTTAAAAAAATGTTAATTCTTCTGATCCATGAGCATGGAATACCTCTCCATTTTTTTGTGTCTTCTTCAATTTCTTTAAATAGTATCTCGTAGTAGTCCATGTCCAGGTCTTTCACTTCCTTGTTTAAATTTACTCCTAGGTATTTTTTTGTATATAATGGTAAATGGGATTATTTTCTTAATTTCTCTTTCTTAGAGTTATTAGTGTTTAAATAACTAACAGATCACTGATATATCTTGCAACTTTATTGATTTCATTCTAACAGTTAATTGGTAGAGACTTAAGGGCTTTTTAATATATGGTATTATGTCATCTGCTTTTGATACATGGTATTATGATTATGGTATCAGTGACAGTTTTACTTTTCCTTTTCCAATTTGAATTTTTTTAATTTCCTTTTCTTATCTAGTTGCTGTGGCTAGGATTTCTAATACTATGTAGCATAAAAGTGGTGAGAGTATCCATCTTTGTCTGGTTCCTGATCTAAGAAAAGAAGTTTTGAACTTTTTACCCTTGAGTATGATGCTAACTATAGGTTCTTCATATACAGCTTTTATTATATTTAATTCCCTTTATTCCCACTTGGTTAAAAGTTGTTTTTTATTTTTTATCATAAGTGGTTGTTTAATTCTGTCAAGTTTTTTTTTACTGTATCTATTGGGATGATCATAGTATTTTTATCCTTCATTTTATTAATGTGGTGTAGCACATTGATTAATTTGCAGATGTTGAACCTTTCTTGCATTCCTGGAATAAATCCAGCTTGATCAGGATGCATGATCTTTTTAATAAATTGTTGAATTGGGTTTGCCAATAATTTGCTGAGAATTTTTACATGAGTGTTTATCAGGGATATTGGCTTAAAATTTTGTTTCTATAGTGTCCCTGTCTGGTTTTGGTATCAGGTTAATTCTGGCCTTATAAAATTAGTTTGGAAGGATTATTTCCTCTTCAGTTTTTGGAAGAATTTGTGAAGGATAGGTATTAAATCTTTAAATGTTTGGTAGAATTAATCTGTAAAATTCTCTGGTCCTGGACTTCTGTTTGTTGGGACTTTTTTTCACTATTGATTCAATATCCTTACTAGTAATCAGTCTATTCAGACATTTTATTTTTCTGGATTCAGTCTTAGACTATTGCATGTTTCTAGAAATTGATCATTTTTTTCCTTAAAGATTATTTATTTACTTATTTGATAGAGAGAGAGAGAGATCACAAGTAGGCAGAGAGGCAGACAGAGAGAGAAGGGGAAGCAGGCTCTCTGCTCAAAAGCAGGCTCTCTGCTGAGCAGAGAGGCCAATGCAGGGCTCAAGCTCAGGACACTGAGACCATGACCTGAGCTGAAGGCAGTAGCCTAACCTGCTGAGCTACCCAGGTGCCCCAGAATTGATCATTTTTTTCTATGTTACAACATTGGTTGACATATACTTGTTTATAGTGGTTTCTTGGGATCTTTAAATTTACGTGATATCACTTGTAACATTTCCCCCTTTCATTTGATTTTGGGTGCTTTCTTCTTTGTTCTTGGTGAGTCTAACTAAAGGGTTGTCAGTTTGGTTTATATTTTCAAAGATCAGCTCTTAGTTTTATTGATTTTTTTCTATTTTCCTTTTATTTTCTGTTTCATTTATTTCTGCTCTGATTTTTATTTCCTTCCTTCTAATTTGGGCTTCATTTATTCTTTCTTTTAGTTCCTAAGTATAAAGTTAGGTTATGTATTTCAGATTTTTTTTCTTGTGGTAGGTCTGTATTGCTCTAAATTTCCCTATTACTACTACTTTCCTGCATAGATTGTTGAGCTGTTGTATTACCTTTTCCATTTGTCTCCAGGTATTTTTTGTTTTCTCCTTTGATTTCTTCATTGACTCATTCGTTGTTCAGTAGCATGTCGTTTAGTCTCCACTTATTTGATGTTTTTTTTCTCTCAGATTAGCAGTGGATCTAAGAACTGTTGAAACTACTATTTGTACATTGGGTCTTGGGGTACCCTTTGAGTGTGGGCTATCCATTCCCCACAGCTCTGTGATTCTTCTGAATATAAACCCTCTTGGTTTTTACAGCCAGATGTTTTGGCAGCCTCTCTCCATTGCAGATCCCAAGAGTTGGGGTGTCCAAATTCTTTGGTTCTGAGGAAAAAGCTACATATTTTTAAAATCCCTCTTTATTGTGGTTGCTATGCCTGAGGTGAGTTTTTCTATGTGTGTGAGACCAGGTCCCTGCCTCTCCTGCCTATCTCAGTGTGCTGCTTTCATGCTTTGTTATGCAGGTGCTGTTCCGCTATTTGTCAGGTCTTGCAAAGGAAATTGTTCCATGTGTAGCTGTAGATTGGTTTTATCTCTGGGAGGAGATAAGCTTAGAATCTTCTGTGTCACCATCTTGAATGCTTGTTCTCCTATCACAGTCTCTAATTCTATTTTCTATTAAATTTTCTCAACTTTATTTTCCAACCTCACTTTAAAAATTTTAGTTTTATGCTGTTAATATCCAAAATATAAGTGCTATTTCTTTTTCAAAGCATCCTATTCCTAATCTTATCTTTCTGGGAATACTAACAAAGGTTTGTTTTTGTTTAAGTGTTCTTTTCCCTATATTAGTTTTGTCTGTGAGATTTTGTGCATCTCTTCATATAAACATACATGATATTTGCTATTGTGATTTAAGAAAAACATTTGTATATGAGGACAAGGGTACTTTGCTTTAGAAGGATTAGTAGTGGATATAGATGGAGGGAAATGTAACCAATTTGATTTGGGGAACCACAGATGTCTCTATATGGACATATTTTTCTCTTCAGCCATTGTTTTCCTCAAGAGCAGAGAAATAGGAAGTGTGCTAAGAGGCCCATTCTTTTCTTAGCAGATTTTCACTAGTCCTCACATTTTCAGCTGTTCTTCTTGCTCTAGCTCTTCACTATCTGGAGTACAAGAATCCATTAACAGTATCCAGAGACTAAGCCTCAGCCCTCCTGCCTGACCACGTGCTTGCCTGGATGCACTGGGTGGGAGAGGGCTCATCTAAGCCTGATAGGCTTTGAACATACCGGGATTTTTCAGTCACTTGGATTCACTCCCAGATGTTTTTGAAATATCATCTGCCTCTCTCTTCTCTGTTCTTTTCTGTCCTTGGTGCTTATATTTTTTAAACATCTTACTGTCATTTTAGTGGATTCTGGGGAAGAAGATAAACACAAGTGATCAATCCTCCTAAAATGGATGTTCTCCCTTTCCTTTTTCTCCCTCTGTACTTGATTTTAAATGGAACAGAATTTTATAGTAGCAGCTGTGCAAACAGTTTGTGAGAGTTAAGAGCCTGTGAATTTTAGCTTATGAGAATTTGATAATTTAGACAGCAACCTTTTTTTTTTTTTTTTTTTAAGAAAACCACCCTAATAATAGGGTCATTTTAGTCAGTACAGTGCCTAATTGTAAAGAAATCTAATTAAATAAACTGAATTGTGCTTAAGATTGAGTTATGGTTTTCTTTGTTACATGAGGAATTCACTAGAGTAAGTTTGAGTTAAGCCTGTCTTTTATCCATACTATGTATCATAATGCCATTTATATTGTTGGAGTTTTGCCTTGCAGATTTTAAAATACCATGCAAATGTTGGCTAGTTACAATACTAGTTATTACATAATCATTCTTTGGATAGCATGAGCTCCATAGAAAGTATCCGACATATTTCCTTCCCCAGGTTAATTCCTTCTTACTGAGAAATTCCTTTTCTTTTGAAATTATTCAACCCTCAAATTTGTTTCTATGAAAAACCAGAATCATTACACTAAACTCCATATTTAAGCCCTTTCCATTTTCAGTATGTGCCTCTTAGTTTTTCTATAAACAATGCCAAATATATAAACTTTGGTTTTTCTGGGTAGACTTAAATCCAGAGAAGAGTTCAAGGTTGCCACCTGCATATTTGCCCAAGGAGCCAGTCAGTCCAATGTGCAAAACCTCCACTGGAATAAATTGGAAACATGGTGCCAGGAAAACGAGGTTCCCACACCTGACTCTATATATTTGATGACATTCCAGTTGGTTCTACTTACCTCCAGATTCCTGTGACAGGAAAATAAATTGTCTATATAACCCCCCATGATCTCTAAGATTGTAGATCCTGGTAACTAGATCTTTCGTTTCCCGAGCCCATTATATATCTTTATTTTCCTTTTTGACCCTAGGAGATAGCATGGAGTAGTGAGTGGGATTATGAAAACTTGGATAGAGAGTCTGTGGCTGAGCAGCTAATCTGCATTAGAACAACTAGTTGTTTTGTGTGTGTGTGTGTGTGTGTGTGTGTGTGCGCGCGCGCACGCGCTGATGGCTTATACCTTTTAAAAATTTTCATTGTCATTTTAGTGAGGTGTTAAGAGGAAAAGTAGATAAGTTTATGTTTAAAAGGTCTCCTCTAACTTTCTTTTTTTATATACTTGATTTTAAAGCCAACAGAATTTCCTTAGAACAGATTTATTGACATACAACTTATACACATAAAATTGCCCTTTTTAAAGTACATAGTTCAGTGGTGTTCAGTATTTTCAGAATACTGCCATCGCCACTATTTAGTTTTAGAACATTTTTATCACTCCAAAAGAAAAAGAAATTCCACACCCATTAGCAGATACTCCCATTCCTTCTTCTTCACCTCCCCCACTTCTCCCAGCCCTAGACATATACTAATCTTTCTGGCTACACAGATGTACCTGGACTTAGCAACGTTTCATGTAAATGGAGGCACACAATGGTCTTTTGTGACTGACCTTTTGCACTTAGTATGTGTTTCAAGTTTCATCCATGTTGGAACATCAGTACTTTGTTCCTTTTTATGGCAGGCTAATTCTCTGTTGTATGAATATATCGTATTTATCCATTTACCCATTGATGGACATTGGGTAGTTTTTACCTGTTGATTATTATGAATACTGTTATGAGCATTTATGCACAAGTTTTATAGGGACGTATGTTTTCATTTTTCTTGGGTATCCACCTAAGGGTGGAATTGCTGGGTCAAAGGGTGACATTGTTTAACATTTTAAGAAACAGTTTTCCAAGATAGCTGTACTATTTTCTGTTCCCTTAGCAATGAATGAAGGTTTAGCTTTTCTACATCCTTGCCAACACCTATTATTGTCTGTGTTTTTATTCTTGTAGTACAGGGAATAGAATTTTTAATAGTAGAAAGATGATGAGCTTGAAGAGGGAAAACAGAGAGGAGACCAGCTGCTTAAAGGCCAAGATGATGCTATCTAGTAGGGATTTTTAGAATGAATTGTGAATTGAATGAAATCCTCAGTAAAATCTGTATTTTTCACTAATGGTTTTATGTGAAGAGTATCTTAAGTGAGCTGGAAGAGGAATAGAAGAGCTAATAAATGAATTTTTAATATATAAGTATATATTTATATGTATTGATATTTATATATATAAAATTTGTATTAGTAGAAAATCAAGTCATGTAAAATAATGAAAGTTTAAAGAATATCAGTTTGAAGGGATTACAGATGATCAACTTGCTAGGTGCCTATAGCTCTGCCCTAATGCTGTTAAGCTGTATTCTCAATACCAGTATTTTGCTAAACCCGTGGAAATAATCAGCCTTTACACTGAGTTCGTAAACAATTTGAGGACTTAGGGGAGAAAGAGGCAACTTCCAAAAGAGGCTTAAGAACCCTGAGTTTGATGGCTTATCTCAAATGACACCAAATAAGTCCCGTTACAGCTGAGCATTTAATCACTAGTCTTTTAGAGGGTGGGAAACTAGTGGTAAAGTGATTCCCATTGAAGTTACTTACTGTACTTTGCCCATTTAATATAGCACTAGATTTATGGAAAGAGCCAAGTTTGTTAGCTGGGATATTGCCAATATTGTTCAAGATTAGCATATTTTATTGTGGGAGGCTCCCCTTCCGAAGTGCTATAATTTTTTTTTCTATTCTCCTGTGTGCTGACGTTCCCACATAAACAGGTTCTTTAGCTGTTAAATGCTTGTATCTGATATCTAGCCTGCTTTGAGCTCCCAGTTTTGACGTTAGATTATTTCATGTATTTCTTGTGTTTTTATCTATGCCAGTCTGCCCGCATTGGCAAGCATTCAGCACTCAGTAAATGCCCGCAGAACAGACTTGCTGACATACTATTTAGGTATCATTGGGAGTATTATGGGACTGTGAGTATTAAAGTATCATCTAGTTTTTTTTTCATCCTGTAGGCCTTGCCTTTCCGTGCAGGCTCATTCTGGGAGCTGGAAGTATCAGTGTAGATATTGGCTAATTTGGTAATAAGCATACCTCTGCATTTGTAGAATCTAATCAGATAAGATTCATAGTTTCACTAATGTCTAAGAAAAGACTGTAATTTATAAATGTTATCAGTTACTTTATCATCCTGTCCTTTCAGAAATTTGTGTGAGGACCTGAGAACTTTGTCATGGACAAGGGTTGCAAGAAAGTTGTAAATATATAACCTTTCCTTTTATATAGAAATATACCAATTCCATTAACTAGAAAATATAATTATGTTGTTTAGATAAGCTTCTTGTCAGTCTAAAGAAGTTATTCCATTCTTGGGGTATGAAATACAGCTATAAAATCCAGTCTAATCCAGTGTAGCTGGTGTTGTAAGATTATTTTCCCCATTCTTACCAATTGCATATTTAGAAGGAAACATAATTCATGTTTTGTTCTCATGTATGCTACAAAACATTTTGTACCCATTCATGGAGGTTTTTATTAAAACATTCCTCCACATACACCTCAGGACCTATGAAGCTATAATTTATGTAAGTGAATTAAGATTCCCACCCCCACTACTTACCAATTTTGCTTGTTCATTTGTTGATTCAGGAAACATTTGTTAAACATTTACATGTATGAGACCGGGTAGTAGTTGCTCTGTGATAATGAAAGCAGCAGTATCTGACTTTGTGGGAGTGCACTGATCAAACCACAAGCTCTGAGGTCAGACTGCCACTGATGAATTGCAGCTTGGCTACATGGGAACTGTGTGAACATGGACAAGTTAATTCATCTCCTTCAGTCTAGTCGTCTCTAACTGGGGATGTATTAGGCTTCTGTTGCTGCTGTGACAGATTTCCACAAATTCAGTGGTTTAAAAACCACACAAATTATCTCTGTATTCTATGGGTGAGAAGTTTGTGGACTCAGCTGGTGTCTCTACTCCAGGTTCACAAGGCCAAAGTCAAGGTGTTGGTCAGCCTGGGTACTTATCTGAAGGTTCCCAGAGAGAAGCTGCTTCCATGGCACTCTTGGATTCTTGGCACTCTTTCATTCCATGGAGTTGTAAGGCCAAGATTCCTGTTTTCTTGCTGGCTTCTTCTAGGCTTTGAGAGGCGTCCACATGCTCAGGCTTGTGACCTTTCTTCATCTTCAAAGTCAGCAACAGCTTATTGTTCTATCTAACAGATTAGCAAGTTTTCATAAATTTTTTGTGAGGCTTAATGAGGAAATAAAAAGCTACTTTGATAAATCTGGTGCCACAAAGCTAAATATTTTGGTTCTTTTAATGGCTGACCTTCTCATGGCTCTGAGATATATCATGGTAGAGATTAGCATTTTGCCTGTTTTGGGTTTTTTGGTTTCTTTTTTTTCCCCCTCAGGCTAAGGTTGTAAGTAGAGTATAACTTCATGGCCATTGAGAAATCAAAGCACACGGCAAGCACCACGATAAATGCCAGATTAGGGTTAAGTGCCATCTCGTGATATAGGTTCAGCATTGCGGATTATGATCATAATCTTTTTTAATGAGAACAAATACTTGTCACGTGGTTCAATGTTTGCTGCTTAATCTGGAACTCAAAAATTTTTTATGGTACAGTCTTAAGTGCTGATTAGTTTTCTCCATATACTATGTATACTGTGCTTGTATGTTTGTGTTTTAGCTTGAGAAATGGATGAAAATTACCCAACAACAAATGAAAGCTTTCAAGAAAATGTGTGTAATTTGAAATGACTCCTTTCACTAATGGAGAAAGTTCTCGTCCTAGGAAAAGATTAATGTTAAGGAAAATGATGACTATTTCAATTATTAACCATTGTTCCATCTGCAAAGTTTCCTTAAACCTTTTGGCTCATAAATTATAACATATTCTAATTTTTATTCCAATTAAATTCTAGAAATAACTATAAGTTTAAACAGTCAAAAAAATTTTTAAAGATTTTATTTATTAGAGAGAGAGAGTGAGAGAGAGCAAGAGAGAGCAAACGTGGGAGGGAGTAGCAGACTGTCCACTGAGCAGGGAGCAGGATCAGGGGCTTGATGCCAGGATCCTGGGATCATGACCTGAGCTGAAGGCAGACGCTTAACCAACTGAGCCACCCAGGCACCCCAGCAGTTAAAATATTTTAATGCAACTTCAGAGGTGCTTTTCACTTCTGTTTCAGAGGCCCTTCTGTGGAATTTCACTGATGAATGTCCTTATCCTCTGACCACCAAATGACACTTCCGTTATCGTTTGAATACTCTGTGATCCCCTTCCTACTTAATGCTTCA
The DNA here is from genome assembly GCF_964662115.1 of Mustela nivalis. Classification (NCBI taxonomy): domain Eukaryota; kingdom Metazoa; phylum Chordata; class Mammalia; order Carnivora; family Mustelidae; genus Mustela; species Mustela nivalis. The sequence continues at coordinate 116,842,702 of NC_139023.1, forward strand.
GCTCTGCTCTTTGTGTAAATAGACTAAATTATTCGTTCTTCAAGATCTGTTTGGAATACAGATGTCTCTTTATTTGTATGCTAGTTTGTGTAACTATCTGTGTATCTTAAAAGTGTGTATCAGGCCATCAAAACTATTTATCACTTTTTATATGTAAGGCATTGAAGGAATTTAAAACACCTTTAAACCTCAGCCTCCAACCAACTCTGAAGGAGCTTACATTTGCTGGTTTGTGGATTTTTGTTGTTGTTGTTAAACTGCCAGTAAACACTGAATATTTTCTCATTAGTGCCTTGCTGAGAATTTTATTTATATTGTAATCACCACCCTCACTCCAACCGTATGTACTTTGACTTCACTCTAGACCTAATTATTGTATTTATCGCTTAAGGTGGCACCTACTAGAATCTAAGTTCCCTGAGAGTAAGGATTTCTGTTTGTGTTTTCTGATGTATCCCAAATGCTTAGAATTGTGCCAGGCACAGAAGAGCCACTCAGTAAATATTTGTTGAATGACTGAATGTGTATTCCATGCATGCATTTTTCCTATGTAAAACAAACATCTTCCATATGTAAAGCAAACAAGATATGAACTATATGCAGAATGGCCCTTGGCTTACCATCTCACTGCTATTTCCCTGCTCCAGGACAACCAAGCAGCCTCTCTCTCTGGGACTATCTTCTCCCAGCTCAGCAGCCTGCTTTCCCCTGTGCACCTCCCAGTCCAGACTCAACACAGCAACCAGACTGGTCCTATAAGTCCAATCTCACAGCTCAAAGCCCTCACTCAGGTTTGAGGGGGTGGGAACATGGTTTATAATAAGACTGTAATGATCTTCCCTGGGTCTTTCCTGAACTGTCTCCTGATTTCACTTCTCTCTACTCTCCCAGCACTTGACCGTGGCCCTTGCCATGTCTACTGATTAGTAGCACATGAGCAAGTGCTAAGCATTCTCCCTTTCCTTCAGCTCTCTGCTTGATTGTCACCATGTCAGAGTGGCCTTCCCAGCTCATGCTGAATGAAATAACATTCCCACCTCTACATCACTGCTTTTATTCCTCCTAATCCTGCCTAATTTCTTCAGAGCATTTACATTTCCACTCACATATATATTATGAGACTACTATTTGTCTCCCCCATCATGTTGTAACTTTTATAAAAGCATGAAGTTTGGTTTCAGTGCTATATCCCTAGAGAATGCCAGACACACAGAAAGCATGTGATAAATATTACACACAGCGTAAGTATAATGAATAAATGTTCACAAAAATAGAAGGCTTGCTTGCTTTTTTAATAATGTGAGAACTTAGAGGTATTCTAATTACTAATATTGATGCAAGAGCACAAATGGCAAGTGATGTTTATTATATTTAGGTATCAGTAAATCAAAAAACAATGCAAGCAATAATAAAGTAATTATTATAAGCTTTTGCTCTGAGGCATCAAAAGGCACATTTATACCAATACTGCTTCCTCTCCAACCACCCCCGCCCCCACTTGCTGTGCTAGGCATTCCTCTAGAAGCCTCCTTTATTTTTTATTTAACATTTTTTTAAATATATATATATATATTATTTATTTGACAGAGAGACAGACAGAGATCACAAGCAGGCAGAGAGGCAGGCAGAGAGAGAGGGAGAAGCAGGCTCCCCACGGAGCAGAGAGCCTGATGTGGGGCTCAATCCCAGGACCCCGAGATCATGACCCAAGCCGAAAGCAGAGGCTTAACCCGCTGAGCCACCCAGGTGCCCCTTATTTAACATTTTTAAAAAAGAGTTTATTTATTGGAAGAGAGCGAGATGGAGAGAGACAGAAAGAAAGAGAGCAGAGGGAGGGGGGGATAAGCAGACTCCCCACCAAGCAGAGAGCCCGATGCAGGGCTCTATCCCAGGATCCTGAGATCATGACCTGAGCTGAAGGCAGAGGCTTAACCAACTGAGCCACCCACGCGCCCCTAGAAGCCACTTTTAAAGGTGTTGAGCAATTAATCTCATGTATAGGAAATCTTGTCTATAAGATTGCTGCAGGCTGGGGGTAGCAGCGATTTTTACCACATTTCTAGAAACAACACAAATTATAGATTCTTGGTATGTTAACACATTAGTAGGAAAAGAGGTGACAAAAAATGTTATGTTAATAAATCAGGGTCTTTACTGCACTGTCAGTATATGTGAACAGAGTCGGGAGGTAAATTATGAATATTCAGGGTTCAAAGTGAGTGTGTTGAGATTAAAGCCTCCGAGGTAGAGGACACTCGCATACTCGCCTAGTGAGTGAATCGATGAGTCTATCTTCCATCATAGGAAATGGAAGGTATTTTCTCTTCAGCTGCTTTTTCTTTTTGAGAAGATATTTGGTGATTCTTCCATTTATGCTCTAAAGGAATTATGTTGTTTTGTTACATTTGAGATTCTCTGACTGTATCTGTCTCCCTTCCTATTACTTGCCAGTTTATTTCCTGGGAAAATTATTTATCATATTTCAAAAATTGGAAGTCAGTGATGAAAGTTCTCCCTCTCTTTCAAAGATCTTATTGTCATAAACTCATAACTGTCTTCAATATTTGTTTTATTCAATTTGGTGTCTTCACACATTGCCTGCCTTAGGATTTGCGGTTTCATTTCAGAGCCAGAAGACTAATGGCCCATTATCAAGGCTGTAGGAATGCTGTTGCCTGTATCCTCAAATGCTAGAATTAAACCATAGTTTTAAACAAACAGTACATACCCATGAAAACATCCAGATTCACTTTGGATTAGTCACAGGAAGAAAATGAAAAAGGCAAAGTAGAATTCATTTTCTTTTAGTTCATATTTATTTCTAACCATAAAGGTATGAGCAAGGGGTAGTTTTTAAATTTTTAATCACTCCAAACTTAATTATTTCCATTTCTTATATAGTCAAGATCATAATACAGTGGAAAATAATGCCATCATAAGCAACACACTACATATTTTTAGGGATTATTGAAGTATTTGTATATGATTTCTTTTTTAAAAGTAATTTAATGTGAAAATTTTCTAATATCAAGAAACTGTTTTTCTGTAAACCCTGTAGTGGTTATTGGACCACATTGTTGGTGATCAGTGAGAAATAGTTACTCCAACCAGAAATAGAATGTTCTCTAAAACGATTTTAACAGATTGAAGTCTACATGTTTTTGGCATTGGTACTTTTGGCGGCATCCCTTATTCTAACATTCATAAAGGTGAAATGAGTTCATATTAAAAGACATTTCATTAATACCTCAGCGCTCTCAAGAAACCAAATCAATGAAGGTAAAGTAAAAGAAGTTACTCTGTTTAACAAGTAGTTACATAGCACTTACCATGAGGCAACCTCTCTGGTTTGGGTACTTTGTAAATTGAAACTCTTAATCCTCATTACAACCTCATGAGGTAGTTAATATTCCCATTTATAAATGAGGAAAGGTTTAAAGTCTAAGGTCACGCAGGTGTCAGGTGGCAGAACCCAGATCCTAACCCAGAAAGGGACTCCTGAACCCACCTTCCTGATCCTTGCTCTCTGGCCACTTAGCAGCATTTTCTGTGAGTTTCTGAATGTTTTCTGGATTTTCGCTTCCTCTGATGGCCTCATGTTATGCATAAATTTTGTAACACTGACTAATCCACTTCCTTTGCATCACATTTGCCTCTCTTTGCTGTTTCTTATTCACTTGACTGGCTAAAGCAATTGACTGAAGTTAAGGAATCCAATGTATATTAGTAGTAACTGGATTAAGTTCTCATTGCCTTAGACATAGATGGGTTGTGATTATTCCCCTAAAGTCCTTGCTATAAAATATTTATGTTTGCCTCTGAGAGAAGGTAGTATACAATTTTTAAAAATAACTTTTCTGTATTTAGATATTGATAAAACCCCTAAGTCTTTGAGAATGGAAGGAAACTTTTCATATGTCTGTCTGAATTTTGGCTCACTGTGAGATATTTTTGGTGTTTGTATGAGAAGCACATATTAAATTCTAAACTCTGACATGGGAGAGATAAAAAGCTATGTAGGGATTAAAAGTTTCCTTTAGTTTCCTCTAGCTACAGATTTCCTGATGATTAAGTTTAGTCTTGTTCATGGTGACCAAGGAATGTCTCTTGTATTAAATTTTATTCAACTAAGAGATTCTTGTTTTTAACGAGCTTGAAGACAGTAATCAAATAGGACGTTCCACTATGGATAAAAAGCCAACCTGTATCTTAATTTTGGGTAAGGACACACAGAAGTGAAATACGAACTCATATTATGCATTAGTAAAGCTTTAATTTTCAGGGTGTCTTGAATGAGTTAGTAAATCTTTAACATTAAAATAAGTTCAATGCTGAAATATCAAAGAAAGGCAAAACTGCCCCCTTTTTTTCTCAAGGGCTTATTTAAGCCTTTAGGAATTTTTCCTGAATAAAATATTAGACCTTACGATGCCTCTGTGCTTTTGTTGTTGTTACTATGCAGTATGCCTGAGAGCGTTTTTTATTCTTTTTCTTTCCAGATGACAGAAATGATGCTCAGGAGAGTAGCTTAAGAGACTTAATAAAAGAGCTGCCTGACACCCACTACTGCCTCCTCAAGTACCTATGCCAGTTCTTGACAAAAGTAGCCAAGCACCATGTGCAGAACCGCATGAATGTTCACAATCTCGCCACTGTATTTGGGCCAAATTGCTTTCAGTAAGTTAGTGGAGTTTTGCTTTTACTATTACATACCACTTTTTCTTTATTACTGCCTGAAATCACTTGGGTTGTAGAATCATGTTTCAGACTGAAAAGTCAGCCAATTTATGTTGGAGGAGTTCTATCTTGCTATTGGGCATTTTAGCCTTGATTTTCATCCCAATTTTGAAAACGACACATACGCCTTTTCATGAAAGCCATAATTTACAATATTTCCAACAACTTTATTTAGAATTCTGGAAATATGTTTTACTTTCACTAAAAAGGACATTTAAACATTTTAATCTGAAGCATCGATTAGCAGAAATGGAAGGAGTACAATATATTGCATAATTTTTTAATGTGATAAAATCATTGCTAATAGAAAAATACAAGCTCATTTTGTCAGTGACAGAAAAACGTAACCTTTGCTACATTTGTTTTCTAGGAATAAACTAGACTTTAGGAATAAATAAACTCTCTTTGGCGGGTGCTATCACACTGGCCACAAGAATTTTTGTAAAACTTTTTATTTTCTTTTCCTTTTTATTCCTTAAAGGTCTTTAATTGTTGATATGTGAAACATGATTTTGAAATCCAGGGACTTTTCTTTTAACTCTCCTATTAACCTATTAATCTCCACTGTTATCAAACATATTTCTTCTAGTTATAAGGACAGAGAAAGAATATACTCACACTTTAAAAGCTCTCATAAATTCTCAGCAATTTTTAAAGTAGTGTATCTGTTTATACAGTCAGTTGATCTATAGACTCATTCATCAACCCAGAACTACAAATATTACAGTCCTCAGAATAATTGTTCAGTATAAACTCTGGCTTAGATCATAGTAGTCCAGGGTTCCAGAACATTCATAACCTACGGCGGGAAGTTCTACGTTTAAAAAAAACTAAAGCATTTATTTGAGAGAGAGAGACAAAGAGAGAGAGGAGAGCGCATGCGAGCACGTGTGCACACAAGGGCGGGGAGGGGTGGAGGGAAGGAATCTTCAAGTAGTCTCTCCGCTCAGCACAGAGCCTCCCCGGGGCTGGATCTCAGGATCCATGAGGTCATGAACTGAGCTGAAATCAAGAGTCAGACGCTTAACCGACTGAGCCACAAAAGTGCCCCCAAGAAGTTTTATTTTAATAACTATTCCCATTGTAACTTAGAGATTTACATTTAAAAAAATTTTTTTTAAGATTTTATTTATTTGTCAGAGTGAGCGAGCAAAAGCAGGGAGAGTGGCAAGCAGAGAGAGAAGCAGGCTAGCCAATGAGCAAGGAGCCCGATGCAGGACTCTATCCCAGGACCCTGGGATCATGACCTGAGCTAAAGTCAGATGCTGAACTGAGCCACCCAGGCATCCTGAGATTTAAATTTTAAATAGTAGCATTTCAGAGGATACGTTAGGGTCTTATGAATAAATATCTCAAACATGAGCTGCACTAACTTCTTACTCATGAATTTTGTGTTAGTGAAATAAACTGTATTTATTCTTTTTACTCCTATGTTCAGAATAAACCTTTGGTGATCTACATGTAAGAAATTAAGCAGAAAACTTTTCAGTAATTTTGAAACCCTAGATTCTAAGAGAGGTGAAAATGAATTTTTAAATAGAATAGGTTTTTTAAAAAGCTTTTATTTTCTTATTTAAGAATGAGAGAGAGCACGAGAACATGCAGAAGAGTGGGAAGAGGAGAACAGACTCCCCACTGAGTGCAGAACTCAACATGGGGCTCCATCCCAGGACCCTGAGACCAAGACCTGAGCTGAAGTCAAACTTAACCAGCTGAGCCACCCAGGTGCCCCTAGAGAGCTTATTTTGTAACACACAGATCAACACTTCATGGCTAACTTACTGAATTGGCCTTGATCTAGAATTTCTGATAACCTGCTTCAACCAAATATCAAATAAGTAATGAATTTTTACTATAGGCTCTACTAATCAGTATAGCTTTTAAGCTTTTTGTATTGTGGTAAAATATACTTAACAATTTACTATTTTACCATTTTTAAGTATACAGTTCAATGGCATTAAGTACAGGTGTATTGGTGTGATCGACTTGGTATGTATTTCTAAACTTACAAATATAGAAGTTGCCACTAGGTACTTTTCTCATTGAGATAGAGTGTAATTTTAAAAATAACTGTTTATTGGGACACCTGGATGGCTCAGTGGGTTGGCTTTTGCCTTTGGCTCAGGTCATGGTCTCAGGGTCCTGGGATAGAGTCCCACATTGGGCTCTCTGCTCAGCGGGGAGCCTGCTTCGCCCTCTCTCTCTGCCTACTTGTGATCTCTCTCTCTCTGTCAAATATATAAATAAAATCTTTTAAAAAGATAAAAATAAAAGAGCTGTTTATTGAGCTCTTACCAGGTTCTATACTGTCTCCCTTATCTGCTTGATTTTAAAGAGGCAAAAGTTGTTTATGTTGTTCTTAAAGTTCCTCTGTCTAGGTTAAGGAAAAGCAAACACTTGAACTCCAGTGACCACACTTAGCTTTCCACTTAGCTTTCCACTGACCATCTTTATCATGTATGGACTAAGATTCAAGGATAATTGTCACATGAACCACAAAAAGACAAAGGAAATGCTTTTCTTATACCCAAGGTGAATATATTGTCTTAGTCAATAGACAAGGAAGAGTTTTTGTTTGTTTGTTTTTTAAATAAGGGAACATTCTCGTGAAATAGTGTTAACTTTTGAAAGAACATAAAGTTTCAGATATAAAAAGGTATTGGCTATGAAATTTATGATCATAAAATGGAAGAAAGTGCACCAAAAATTCAAATTCACCAACAAAGTGAATGTTTGGTATTCTCAATGCTGGGCTTCTGGGTGGCTCTGTAATTACAGATTTTCAACATGTAATTCCAGTTATTTGTTTATTAAGTTTAGATGATCATGTAATATTATCATTGTAAATACTCAAATAATATAGAGGTGTATAGGATAAAACTAAAGTATCCCATGCCAACCTCTCCTTCTTAGGGATAAAATCCATAACCACTATGTAGATAGCCTTCCTTCCTTATTTCTGAACATGGCCATAAATCTTCAATTTTTAAATGTAAGTCTGATCGTGATGCATGTATTTTGAAGCTTTATTTTTTTTACAGTAGCAGTAGAACTTATAATACCACTCTACTTACGTACCCCATTCTTTAACTATTGAATATCATGAATTCTCCCTAACTCGGTTAATTTTCCCTGTAATGATAAGCACTGAAGTGTCAGTTCTTATTAAGACAGAGTGGTAGTGAACATATTGAGTGTTGTAACTCTTTATGTACATCCGAAACTATTTCTCTAGAATAGATAACCTATAAATGGAATTGCTTGGCTGAGGGATTTATGCATTTTAAAATTAATGTGTGGTGCCGTTCATGAGACTGTAACAATTTATATTATTCTTCCATTGGTGTTTAGGAATACTCCTTTCCCTGTAACCTTGCTATACTGAGTTTTAACACACATTTAAATACTTCTTGATCTAATGGGAAAAAATGCTCTCTGAATTATTTGTGAGATTGTGTATATATTTTAGATTTATGTGATGGGTGGCATTAGTATTTGTGTTTCTCCATAGTTTCTGCTTCTGTCTTGTGCTTGCTTTTTACTTTATTTTATATCTGTGGCTCTTCTTGCTTTATAGGAGTTTTTTAGGTTTTCTAAAAATTAATTCTTTGCTAAAAAAAGTTACAGAACTTTTTTCCTATTCTGTTTGCCTTTTAGTTTTATGGTGATTTATTATATTAAAAATTTTAAAATTTTTAATTTACTTGGATTTGTCAACTCTTCCCTTTTCTGTTTATTGGGATTTGTATCTTGCTTAATAATAAACCTGAATACTAGTTCTTACTTAAAATATTGTCTTAATAATAACCAAGATATTAAAATATATATTCTTCTGTTTTATTTATAGTTTTTTTATGATTACCTCTTCACTTTTATTTAGAATTTATCATGTGTCATGTATAGATCCAGTTTGATTTTCTTCAAATAGATAGCTAATTGCTGCCAAATAATACATGAGCAGCATTAGCATTTGCTAATTTACAATGTCAACTCTATCACATATTAACTTTGCACACATACATGAGTGCAAACAAACTTTGCACACATACATGAGTTTGTTTCTGGCTTTTATATGCCTCATTCTTGTGCTCCTTTATTTTTCTATCAAATTTTCTCTTTCAGAGGAATTTTGGAATTTCCCTGGTATGTAGTATGTTATTGTTTTTGGTTTTGTTTCTGTTTTTTTAAGATTTTATTTATTTATTTGAGAGAGAGAGAGAGAGCGCACTAGCTCAGGAATGGGGAGGAAAGGCAGAAGGAGAGGGAAAAGCAGGCTCCCTGCAACTTGGGGCTCGATGCCAGGACCTGAGATCATAACCTGAGCCGAAGGCAGATCCTTTTTTTTTTTTTTTTTTAAAGATTTTATTTATTTGACAGAGAGAGAGAAATCACAAGTAGGCAGAGAGGCAGGCAGAGAGAGGGGAGAAAGCAGGTTCCCTGCGGAGCAGAGAGCCCGACGTGGGGCTCGATCCCAGGACCCTGGGATCATGACCTGAGCTGAAGGCAGAGGCTTTAACCCACTGAGCCACCCAGGTGCCCCCCGAAGGCAGATCCTTAACTGACTGAGCCACTCAGGCACCCAGGTATCTCATTGTTTTGATTTACATTTCCCAGATGTTGAATATCTTTTCATGTATCTATTGGCCATTTGTACATCTTTGGGGAGATGTCTGTGCAGATTCTCTACCCAAATTTTAATCAGCTTTTCTTTATTATTGAGTTAGAAGTCCTTCATAATTTTGGATGTAAGTCCCTTATTAAATATAGGGTATACAAATATTTTCTCTCATTCTGAGTTGCCTTTTCATTTCCTTTTTACATTTTAATTCCAGTATAGTCAATCTACAGTGTTATATTGGTTTCAGGTGCACATTGTGGTGATTCAGCAATTCTGTCAGGATAAGTGTACTCTCAATCCTCTTTGCTTATTTCACCCATATCTCCACCCACCTCCCCACCGGTAACCATCAGTTTGTTCTCTATAGTAGTGTCTTTATCTGCTTTGATATTGGGTAAAGCTGCCCTCAGAATAAATTTGGAAGTTTTCCTTCCTCTTCCGTTTTTTACAATACTTTGAGAGGAATAGGTATTAACTCTTCTTTAAATGTTGTTAGAAATTGCCTATGAAACTGTGAGTTCCTGGGCTTTTGTTTATTGGGAGTTTTTTGATTACTGATTCAGTTTCATTGCTAGTAATCCATCTGTTCAAATTTTCTATTTTTCCTGATTCAGTTTTGAGAGGTTCTATTTTTCTAGGAATTTAATACCCATTTCTTCTAGGTTAGTTCCAATTTGTTGGCATATAATTTTTCATAGTACTCTCTTTTAATCCTTTGCAATTCTGTGGTTTCGGTTGTTTCTACTCTTTCATTTGTTTGAGCCCTTCTTTCTTTTCTTTCTTTCTTTTTTTTTTTAAATTTTATTTTTTTTTTTTACGAGTCAGGTAAAGCCTATCAATTTTGTTGTTCTTTTCAAAGAACCAGCTCCTGGGTACCTGGATGTCTCAGTCAGTTAAGCACCTACCTTTGGCTCAGGTCGTGATCCCAGGACCTTGGGATCAAGTCCCACATTGGCCTCCTTGCTAGCGGCGAGTCTGCTTTGCCCTCTTCCCCTCCCCCCACTCATTCTCTCAATATCTCTCAAATACATAAATGAAATCTTAAAAAAAGAAAGAACCAGCTCCTGGTTTCATTGATCTATTGTTTTGGGTTTTTTGTTTGTTTTTGTTTTTGTTCCTATTTCATTTATTTCTGATCTAATCTTTATTGTTTCCTTCCCTCTGCTGATTAGGGGTATTGTTGGTGCTTTGTCTAGCTGCTTTAGATATAACATTAAGTTGTTTGAGATTTTTCCTCCTTCTTGAGGTAGGCCTGTATTGCTATAAACTTTCCTCATAGAACAGCTTTTGCTCTATTCCAAAGATTTCATACTATTGTGTTTTCATTTTCATTTATCTCCATATACTTTTTAATTTCCTTGATTTCTTGGTTGACCCATTCATTGCTTAGTAGCATGTTATTTAACCTCCATGTATTTGTGCGCTTTTCAGATTTCTTCTTATGATTGATTTTTAATATCATAGCATTGTGGTCAGAAGAGATGGATGGAATATCTTCGATCTTTTTTAATCTGTTCAGACTTGTTTTGTGGCCTAATATGTGATCTGTTCTGGAGAAATTTCTGTGTACACTTGAAAATAATGTGTATTCTGCTGTTTCAGGAGGGATTTTGGGGGGGAGTGGGAGGGAATGTTTTGAATATATCTGTTACCTTCCTCTGGTACATTTAGAGCCACAGCTTCCTTGTTGATTTTCTATTTGGACAATCTTTACATTGATGTAAGTGGGGTGTTTAAAGTCCCCCCACTGTTACTATATTACAATCAGGTAGTTCCTTTATGTTTGTTATTCACTGCTTTATGCATTTGGGTGCTCCCATCTTTAGTGCATAAATATTTACAGCAGTTATATCTTCTGTTCGATTGTTCCCTTTATGGTTATACAGTGATATGTCTTGTGACAGTCTTTGTTTTAAAGTCTGTTCTGTCTGATATAAGTATTGCTACTCTGGCTTTCTTTTGACATTCTTTTGCATGATATATATTTCTCCATCCCCTCACTTTTAATCTGCAGGTGTCTTTAGGTCTCAAATCAGTCTCTTCTAGGCAGCATGTAGATGGGTCTTGTTTCTTTATCCATTTCAGTCACCTGTGTTTGTGATTGGAGCATTTCGTCCATTTACATTCAAAGTATTTATTGATAGCATGTTTTTATTGCCATTTTGTTACTTGTTTTATGGTTGATTTTGTAGTTTTTCTCTGTTCCTTTCTTCCCTTGCTCTCTCATTATTTGGCTTTTCAGTGATATACTTGATTTCTTAATTTTATCCTTTGCATATCTATTACTGGTTTTTGATTTGTGTTTACCATTGGTTTGTATATAACATCTTTTGCAAGTAGCAGTCTGTTTTAAGTTGATGGTCATTTAAGTTTGAACCTGTTCTTTACTCCACCCCTTCCATGTTTTAGATATGTAGTGTCATACTTTACCTCCTTTTATTTTGTGAGTCCCTCCACTGATTTATATAAACACTCCTTTTGTGCTTCCTACTTTTCTTGTTCATACATATGGTCTTTCCTTTCCATACAAAGAGTCCCCTTTAACATTTCTTATAGGGTTGGTTTAGTGATAATGAATGTCTTTAACTATTGTCTGGGTAACTCTTTATCTCTGCTTTTATTCTGAATGATAGCCTTGCTGAATAGAGTATTTTTTGCCTGCAGGTTTTTTCCTTTCAGCACTTTGAATTTATTGTCCCACTCCCTTTCAGCTGATAGCCTTATGGGGTTTCCTTCATATGTAATTGTTTTCTCTTGCAGCTTTTAAAATTCTCTATCACTACTTTTTGCCATTTTAATCACTATATTTTTCGGTATGGACCTCTTCGGATTGTTTTTGTTGGGGGGATCTTTATGCCTCCTGGCTTTGAATTTCTATTTTCTTCCTCTGACTCGAGAAGTTTTCAACTGTTATTTCATAAAATAAATTTTCTGCCCTATATTCTTTTCTGAGATCCTTGTAATGCACGTGTTATTACATTTAATGATGTTGCTGGGTATCCTAAGTCTATTCTCATTTTGCATAATTTTTTTTTCTCTTACCTGCTTAACTTAATTACTTTCCATCCCTCTGTCCTCAAGGCTGCTGATCCATTCTTCGGCTTCCTCTAATTTACTATTTATTCCATCTAGTGTATTTTTTATTTTATTTATTGTGTTCTTTAACTCTGATTCTTTCTTACCTCTTTGTTAAGGGTCTCACTGATGTCTTCCAGTCTTTTCTCATGTCCAGTGAGTATCTTTATGATCATTACCTTAAATTCTCTATCAGGCAAGTTACTTCTCTCCATTTTGTCTAGCTGTCTTGCTGGGATTTTGTTCTGTTTTTTCATTTGGAACATATTCCTCTGTCTCCTCATTTTGTCTAACTCTCTAGGTCTGTTTCTGTGTGTTAGAAAATTCAGCTATGTCTCTTGCTCTTGAAAGTAATGACCTTATGAAGAAGAGGTCCTGTTCTGAAGTATGCTATCACCCTACTCACTAGAACTTGGCACTTGAGGCACATCTCCTATGTGTGTTTATTGTTCCCTGCTCTTGGAGCTGAGCTGCTTTTTCATTTGTCAGAGATGCGGTAACACCGAACTGCAGGGTGCTTTCCCTGAATTTTCTCCTGGGAAGCTTTCACTGGTAGGCAGGACTGTAGTCATACCAGATGTCTGCCTCCAGGGTACTGCTGGAGCCAATCTCACTGGTTATCTTTCCCTTTCCCTGAGGCAGGAGTTCCTCTGCAGTAGTGCTGGCCTCTGTAAGGGCTGCTTGCACACTGCCTGGCTTGTGGCACCACTTTGGATGAATTCTAGCCAAGAGCATATTGGAAGGGGCATATCTGCAACATGAGCTGGGGCAGGACTTATAGTGTTAGCAAGTTTTGCAGTTGGTCCTCTTCAAGAGGAGACTTGCCACTGCCAAGACCAAGGTCAGTTAGATTGGTGCCAGTGGATCCACAAAGTGATGTGAGGAGAGGCATGGTATTAGCAAGGTTTGTGCTGATTTTCTGTAGGAGGAGACCTGCTGGGAAGGGACTGAGGCAAGCCTGGCTGGAGGAGGCAAGGGACGCACAGTGTTAGCAAGTTAGGAAGCTAGTATAGGCATCATGCTGATTTCTGCAGGTGGCTGTGAGTTTATGCTGGGGGTCAGGGAAATCAGCATGATGCCTATACTAGCTTCCTAACTTGCTAACACTGTGCGTCCCTTGCCTCCTCCAGCCAGGCTTGCCTCAGTCCCTTCCCAGCAGGTCTCCTCCTACAGAAAATCAGCACAAACCTTGCTATAATGTGATAATAATGTTTTTATAGTATACTATAGCTCAGTAATATTTTTCTATGAAGCAAACATTGGACTGTAAGCTGTATATGTTATATATGACTTTTCTAAGGAAATTTCTAATATTCTCATTTCTAGGACCAGTAAAAGCCCTCCAAAGGAATATTATTCTCAGAGATTAGCAGGAATTGCTTTCCCTAAGTTTTGAAAGTTTTAAAAATGGGTACTGAATTTTCTGTGGTTTGGATGGTATGACCTAATAAAAGAAAGTTTAATCTATTCTTACGCATTTTGGTTAGCTTGACATTCTGCATTATTTATTATTTTTCTATTACTTTTTCTGTAAAATGGGGCTTCCAAGATTTGCTTTGAAACTTAAGCAGGACCATAAGAGAAAGTCTTGGTTCATGGTACTCAGTTACTAGAGTAGTGTCGGAAAACATGTGCATTTAACTGAAAAAATTTAAAATTGAGGGAAAGATTGGGTTTTACAGATTCTGTCCATCATACCAGTTAGTGAACTGGGCTCCTTAGAAACATGAGATCAGGGTCATGAATTTCTTCTTACCTCAATTATATTTGGTACAAGCTTCTTACAATATTGAGTATCCTTTTTAATATTTAAAGAAAAATTTTCTTGTCCAATAAAACTTCTAAATATAGACCAACTTCTTCAACTTTAGTATTTGTAGCAGACACAAGTCTTATGATGTCCTCAGATTGCCTCGGCGTTACGCACCTCCCAGACCAATCTGCCACCAGTGTTTGACCTTTTACCTGCCTTGGGAATGTTGCTGCCTTGAAGCTGGGTCAGCCAGCCACTTGCACTGAGTATCTGGCTTTCCTTACCATTGGACCCTGTACTAGGCTCTGAATTCCTGATGGGTTGCCAGATGAGCTGAATAAGGCAATCTGAAAGTCTAGAACAGTTAAATCCCTCTGAGTGAACCTTGCCAATGGGAAATAGAAATTAGGAGAGAGCTAGGTAGATGCTTCTTTCTCCTTCCCACAGAATGCTCTATCCCGTGGTTTCTTCTTAAAGCCAATCTGGTGGATTCCAGGCTGCCAAACAAAGCATCTGTCAAGCAAACTGTTGTGTGGTTTGTGGTTTCTCTGTCAAGTACCTATTGATATTTTATTTTGTTTCACATCCCTACTTCCCTTCTCTCCCCACTGGTGCTGCCTCATACCCCATTCCAAAACAGTGCACCAACGTCCTTAACCTTGGCTCAGCCTCAGGGTTGTTGGGGTTTTTCGTTTTGTTTTTTTTGTTTGTTTTTTTGTTTTTTGTGGGGTTTTTGGAGAATTTTTAAGGCACTCTGCACCTACCAGAGAGCACACTGTTCCAAAACAGGAGGAAAATTTGTTTTCTTATAATATGATGAAAGATGTTATACTTTAAGTATTTTGAAGGATAATGTTAGCTCTACATGATTTTTTTTTTCTCATGCTGACTGGAAACTAAGTTCCCCATAAATAGCAACTCCTCTGTAAATGTTGTATGTCTCCAATACTATTATATGACCACTTTGAATTGAAGTTTCCTTTGACAAAAAGGTACTAAAAGCTGAGAATGTTAGAAAAAGCTACGTATTTGTTTCTACTGTTATTTAAAGTGAAAAATGTATTTGTTAAATGGCATTAACAAAGATAGTAAAGATCCCTAATGATCTTTAGCTGATATTTTTTTTTGTTAATATTCTTGACACTTTCCATTAAACCTACTGTGCACACTTAGTTTCCATCATTTAATAACATCAATAACATGAAAATGTAATCTCCAGTAAT
Source organism: Mustela nivalis (assembly GCF_964662115.1). Classification (NCBI taxonomy): domain Eukaryota; kingdom Metazoa; phylum Chordata; class Mammalia; order Carnivora; family Mustelidae; genus Mustela; species Mustela nivalis. Next base: position 116,858,108 of record NC_139023.1, read on the forward strand.
TAGATTTGCTCATTCCTAGTGATGATGAGCCATTTTGATCAAATTCCGTGTCATTTCTTTGCTTCATTTGCCTTTTTTCTACAGATTTGTAAATTAATCCTATTGTTTGAAACAAGTGTATCAATGTAATCAATAAAGTAATCAGCAATATTATAACTATATGTGATCCTTAAAGAGCTAAAGGAATTTTAGAGTTTGAATCAAGCCTCCCATTTGTGCCTTAATCCAAGATGTCACATTTTGGCTTATAAAAAAGTATGAAAAAGATTTTAAAACTGTTTTGGGGCTTCTTCAAATCTTACAGAAAAATAACACAGTAAGTTAGTGGTACCAAATCACTAACTTTATAACCTGTAATTCATAATCTTTGTGTGTATGTATATGTAATTGGGTATTTGGACAACTTCGGTAAATATTAGATGAGATCAGCTAAATTTGTAGACACAAACAGGATGTGTAACCAGATAAGCCTACAATGTTGCCATCATGTTATCTGCTAATAGCTACTAAGCAGCTTTGTTTGGTTTGCAGCCCAAATGTTACTTTTAGAAAATTGGTAATTTGGATTGAAAAATGTAGATAGTTAAAATTTTAAAAAATGAAACCCAATCCTGGCTTCACATAGTAATATATTTATAACCTCATTAGCATACTATTTATAAAATCCAAATTGTTCATTTAGTTTTTAGCACAATTGTACTTATTACTACTATCCTCCATAAACATGTTTTTGGCATATTAAAGAGTAGATGATTGGAAGGTTCCTCCCGTCTCTGCTGAAATCTGTACCTAAACTTTGCAGTTGTTATCTCATTGCCTTAATTCTATCTTATCCCACTGTCACTTGTAACTGTGATAATTAACTTTGCAGTTGTCTTTTTTCCCCCAAATGGGTGTAAGTTTATTTTTTTATTACAAAAGTAACATATGTTCATTGTAAAAAAAACAAAAAACAACTTTTTTCAAACCAAAAAACCCAGGAATAAGGAAGAAGATTAAAGTCATCTGTAATTCTACTGTCCAGACCTAGTCACTATTCATACTTAGGCTTATGTGCTTCCATATTCTTTGCATGCTCACATATATATTTATATTGATGTCTGATTAAAGATAGGGTGATAAAATACTGATTTGCAACCTTCATTTTAATATGTAATGTCATCTGTCATGGCATTTTTCCATACTTAAAATTCTCTATCATCATTTCTTATTACAGTATTGCATTTTCATCCTTTGATCAATATCCTTTATTTAAGTTGTCCCTATAAAGGGAATTTGATGGTGGTTTTTTTTTTCTCAGTTATAATAACCAGTAGTATTTATTGAGTGCTTACCCAATTCCTGGTAGTGTTCTAGGTGTTTTTCATTTCTTTGCTTATTTATCCTCAGAACTGTATGAGGCAGGTACTAGTCTTACCTCTCCTTTTCACATGAAGAAGCTGAAGCACAGAAATTATAACTTGCTCAAGGTCACATGGCTAAGAAGAAGTTTGAATCAGGATTTTGAATCCAGACAGGCTGGCTCCTGAGCTCCAAGCTCGAATCACTGCTCTGTAAATGTTTCCCCTATAAACAGCATCTCAGTGACTATTCTTGAGCACACATTTTTCACACTTTACTAATTATTTTCTTTGGATGTACTTTTGGAAGTAGACTTGCCTGGTCAAGGAATATTCGTATTAGCAAATTCTTTCTTCATTGTGAGGATGTACCAGTTCATGCTGTAGGCAGCAGTCTAGGACTGTGTCTCCTTTCTCACACTTTCTCCAACACCAATGGTATCCTGCCTTGATGTGTTTGCCAATAGAATAAGTGAACATTATTTCTTCTTAAGATTCTTGCTTATTTGATTATTGTGAGGTTTAACATATTTACAAGCCTATTTCCCAAATAGTTTTACTTTTGTCAGTTGCCTTTTCACTCTTTTTTTTTCAGTTTTTCTATGATGGCTCTCTTTGTTGTTTTTGTTATTGTTGTTACTGATTTGTAGGACCTCCTTTTGAGTATCACTACTAATTTATTGTCCTACATTAAAAATATTTCTCACAGCTTGTAGTTCATATAATTACAATTCACATTATATGAATTCATATAATTCAGCTTAAAACCTCATAATTCTTTTGCCATAAAGAAGTTGAGAGATTTTAATAAACCTATATATCAATTTGTGTTGTTTGGGTTTGATGTTATCCTTAAAAGGCCTTCAACCTGAAGGTTGTAAGAATATTTACTAATAACTATCTGTGTTTTTGAGGTTTTGTATTTTAATATTTATACTTAGAATATGTGTGAACACTGTTTTACAACAGGTATGCTATGGGAATCTAACAGTTGTTAAATATTCCCTTAAATTTTATCTTAGGATATATACCATTTTTTAACATTTAGGTACTAAATTTTAGTGAAATTTATTTTGGAATAAGGTATGATTTAAGGGGGTGCCTGGGTGGCTGAGGGGGTTAAGCCTCTGCCTTCAGCTCAGTTCATGATCTCAGGGTCCTGGGATCGAGTCCCACATGGGACTCTCTGCTCAGCGGGGAGCCTGCTTCCCCCTCTCTCTGCCTATTTGTGATCTCTCTCTGTCAAATAAATAAACAAAATCATTTTCTAAAAAAAAAAGTGTGATTTAAGAATACAGTTTTTCAGTGAATGGTTAACCTGCTAGCCACACAGTATCTAGAGAATAAGTCACGCTTTGCCAAATAATTTGAAATGGCACTTATATCATTATATCAAATTCTTAAATATATTTTTGTTTTCTCTGAGCTCTGTTCTGCTATGCTTCTCTGTCTGCTTCTTTGGTGCTAGTTTCATGCACTTTATATTTTAATGACATGTGTGGTATTTTTCCACTTAATTCTCCTTTTTTCAGGATTGTTCTGGGTAATTATGGGCATATTTTCTCCCAAAAGAACTTCAGCATATTTTTCTAGATCCAAAAATTCCCAATGAGCTTTTAGGTTTTTTCAGGTATAGTTGAAATATTTAATATTGAGTCATTCATTTAATAAAAGGACATATCCCCTCTTTTTTTTAATTTGTGTATTTTTTTTTTACCGATGTCCAGTCTTTACTTATGTATTTTTGTTTTATAAAATTGGAGAAGCTTGAAAAAAAATATGTAAAATTGCAAGGTGTACAGTGAAAAATCATCCACTAATTGTGTTACTTAAAATTAATGACTTTAAATTTCTTACCTATCTTCTTCCAGCTTTTCCCTCAGGTGTATATAGTTTTTAAAAATTTTATCAATATTCTATTTCATATACATTTTTAATCGTGCATTTATATAAAACATTGAATTATAAATCTCTCCCATGTCACTGAAATCCATTGGTTTACATTATTTTATAATTGCTCGTAGTGAGGCCTTTTTATACAGAAGATGATAGACTTGTATTTATTAAATTCTGTGTGTGTACAACAAGTACAATTATCTGTTTCTCATGGGGCATCCAAAAGCATAGTTGATAGTCTCATACTTTTATGGATAAAGAACTGAAGTATATGAAATATCAGTTTTTAGGATTACAGAGCTAAAATAGAACTGATGGAATTTATTTTGGTCCATTCTAATTGAAACTTGGAAACAGGCAAGAGAATAATCGATTGCTTTTGAAGGAGAGTAAAAATCAAATTGGAGCCAAAAGATTTCTACATTACTATTGTTCCTTGGATTTGTTATCAGATGGATTGAAGTATTAAGTTGACCATGTAAAACTGCTATTTTTCTCCTTCAAGATGGCCTGAAATTCATATAATTTAATAGTAAGCTCAAGTCTGTTTCTAGTATTATCAGCTAAGACCATTAATTTGGATCTTAAGAAATTAAAATATGCATACTGAAAATAGTACTGTAAATTTTCCATTAGATGCCCACTTTTTTTTTTCAGAAATCATGATGTTTTATAAGTTTATATAAATCATACATACTGTTGCCTCTGATATTCTGTGTGAAGGGTAAACTGTATTACTTTAGTGGTAATAATGATACTTCAAACCTTGGTTTTTCAAACACAGGTAATCAAAAAAGATGTTTTTTGACCTTGGTCTCACATGAGAGGTGGCAGTAGATCTGTAAGTGGTTTGCCAGCATATTGATTGCTTGTTTGTAATAAATGATATAAGCAACCAATAGTACTAAAAAATATACAGTATAATTTATATTTTTTCCTTATGTGAAATCATTTGCTTTGTTATATCGCAAGGAGCAGTGATTTTTTTTCCCTGCCATCTTAGGTTAGTACATTGTAAGTCAGTGCTGATCTGAGAGAAGATGAAATAGATGGTTTGTAGGTCTTTAACCACATCACTGTGATGCAATGTTTTTAAAATGTGTGAACTCTTCTCTGGAATATACCTCTCTAGAGACATAACCAGGCTTAGTGGTTGAACATTGCTGATTGGGGCTGGAGCAAAGATTTCTTATCCTTTTAAAAATAATCCCTGGAGCCCTTCAGTCTCTGTGGGAATGCAGTGATTAAGCAATAACATCTGTCTGGCAGTTAATGATCATTTGGAGAAATATATAGTCCAGCATAAATTTGAGGTCCTTTAAGTCAGTCGGTTATTTATTAAAGAGAAATGCCCAGCCAGAAGACATCAACACTACTGTGCTAAACACTACTTTAAAAACTAAAATTGCATGTTTCTTTACTAGCATACTTTCAGAGGACTTCTACATTCATGATTTGTTTATTTTTCCTATCAGTCTTAGAGAGCAAGCCAGATGATTTCATTTATAAAAGCTGACGTGAGGCTCCATGGGGTGGCTGGTAGTGGGGGGTGGGTGCCGATGGCTGCAAGTCATAGAGCTGCAAAGCAGGAAAACTAAGAATAGGGTGTCTACGAACTCCTAGTCTGCTATGTTTTCTACTAGATCACATTTTTTAAAAGATACTATTACAGATGTTGTTTACTGCACCATACTTTTTCTTGCCAGTCATGGGTTGTGGGATTAATGATCTGTGTTGTAGCACTTGCCTTGATGTGGCCCGTGTGTGTATAAAGTACAGGCTTGAAAAAATGAAAGAATTTAAAGCAAATAGTCTTTTCTTTGGGAGAAAAAAGCAAATGCATATTCTAATAATTTTGTTTTTTCTTATTTTAAATGTCTCTAAAAGAAAAAGTAAAAGCAAGATTGTTTTACTAATGGGGTGTTGTTGCTGTCTGTAAGACTTCAAAATTAAAACTAATGCCATACGTCTTGTTCAACATAATCTTGAAAATAGCTGTGACCTTTTAAACTCCCTGAGTCATCATGCAGTGATGACAAGTGGCAAATTTAGGCATACATACAAAAATATATAAATACAAATATATATGGAGATAAAGAGAAAGAAAGAAGGGAAGATAGGGAGGGAGAGAGGCACGTTTCTTAGCCGTTGACAAAATCCAGTGACAAATTTATACTCAACATTGTATGTGGGAGTGTGTATGTACACTTACATAATAGTCTTCAGAAATTATTATTTAATACCTTTATGTCTGCCTTCTGCAAATATACTTGTATTTTATTTTCTCTCATGGGAAGAGACCCAGTCTTGGAGGAACAGAATTCTCCTTTCTCGGTTATTAACTAGCTTTATGACTTCAAGCAAATCACTTAATTTTTCTAACCTGCTATTTGCTACTAGATATGTAAATTTCTTTGCAGCCATAAGATTATTGTTATTTTAGTTTTCTGTAATTGTTATTTATTAAATTGGTGAATTTATTTATTTGTCAAATATTTTTAAAGCATACACCATGTGCCAGTCGCAGTGTACGAAATGTTGGCCAAACATCATGGTTCTGCCCTCAGGGAACTATACTATATGGGGAAAAGAGGAGATTCCTTAAATAATTGCTGAATTACAGTTGTGATATGTGTTGCCATAGAATAATGGAGATCCTGATCATGTGAATATATGAGTGTGTATGCCAGAGACGTGGCTTGCTTGTGCGTCATTCAAACTTCGTTGACTTAAATGTCTCATTTTTTAATCCACTTCACATCCCCCTGCCAGACCTCTTCATCTCTTCTTTGGCTGGTTTTGATAACTTCTGGTTTTCCTTTTCCCACTTCAATCCCAATTGCTACTGCTAGAATTACCTATTAAGAGATATGATCATACCCCACTCTCGCTTACAAAACCTCCATTCAAGACTATCCCTTTTCTCTCTCAGGGCAACTCAAAGCCTTTAATGATTTGTAATTTCTTAGGGCGCCTCAACTTGTTGGTACTACTTCCCAAGACCTCTCCATCTGGGAACTGGAGATAGGCAACTGTAATTAAGTTAGGGGAAAATCTGGGGGCTGAGCTAGAGTTTAGAAGTCATTCTAATTTATTTCTTGAAAACAAAATGGACAAATTCTCCAAGACCAGTAGCATCCTGGAGAATGTCCATAGTTAAGGGATTAGGGAAAAAACATTGGAGAGATCATAGGAATATAAGCTAATGTAGCAGCACCAAAGCCAAAAAAAAATAGAACTTCAAATAAAAAGGGTGAACTATAGAAAGGGATCAAGAAGACAGAGAACTGAGGAACATGTCCTAGATTTGAAGATGTAGAGGTCATTCAAGCCAATAATTGCAGGCACATGATAACACTTTATATAGTTTCCAAAAGAAAATCTTCTGAATAATACTCATTGAGAAAATATTATGAGAACCAAATGTTACATAGGGAAAAAATTAACTCTTTGGAATCAGAAAAGAAACTCTGTGTCTGGAATTAGTACTCATTCAAGTTGCAGTAATATAAATTGTAACTGACTCATTTTTCTCATCTTTTTACCATCTCATACAGTCTTTGTTTTTGTGTGTTTTTATTAACATATAATGTAATTATGGAGGGGTACAGGTCTGTGAATCATCAGTCTTACCCAATTCACAGCACTCACCATAACACATACCCTCCCCAATGTCCATAACCCAGCCGCCCTGTCCCTACCCCTCCCACCCCCAGCAACCCTCAGTTTGTTTCCTGAGATTAAGAGTCTCTTTTGGTTCATGTCCCTCCCTGGTCCCATCTTGTTTCATTTTTTTCCCTCCCTATGCCCCACGACCCCCTGCCCTGCCTCTCAAATTCCTCATAGCAGAGAGATCATATAATAATTTTCTTTCTCTGATTGACTTATTTCGCTCAGCATAATACCCTCTAGTTCCATCCACGTCGTTGCAAATGGCAGGATTTCGGGGTTTTTTGATGCCCGCATAGTCATACAGTCTTTGTTAAATTTTTCATGCCACCTCTAAGTTTTCCATGAGAGAGTAAAAGGGGGTAAATGTGAAGGTAGATTTGTTTTCTGGTTTAGATACCAAAAGCAGCATGTAAATGAACGATGACCTAATTTTAGATGAGTTTTATAGAATCTGACTGAATACTATGTTTGCTATATATACATAGTTGATTTGAACATTTTTGTGTCAGATTGGGCTCAGGTAGGTTAAATCACTTTGTTTTTTAAAAACTTAACTATTACAACGAAATAAAGAGACTCCAGTCATGATTAAAGACTAATAGAATATTTAAAAGCAGACCAGTCTTAATGGTATCTTGTTCTCCTTGATGTTGCTAATAAGCAAGAATTTTTCGCTTCTAAAGAGCCAAGAGAATTACTTTGTTTGATCATGGGAACAATGATCCAACAAAACAATGATTTTGTGATAAAGCAAGATGTAATAAGACTTACAGTTGAGGTTTTATATAATTTTATGAAGAAAGGCAATATCACCAGACTCTCAGTTTTAAACTTCTCTCCATTGCTTTCTAAGAATGGGACTTGAGTCAAGTTATTTAACCCCTCATTTCTTTATCTTTAGGGATAAAAATACGAGCTATCTTACATAGTGGTTGGTATTATGAACATGTATGTGCTTAAGTGTATATGTGAATATATATATATTTACATAATATATGTGAAACCTGGGACAGTTCCTGGAATGTACTAATATTATTATTGCTTAGTGATTTTCTAAAAAACAGTGAATTCTCTGCAGTTTGCAAATTTACCCATCATGGTGTTTCAGATCAGTGACAGTATTAAAATGATGAATTTGTTCTTAAGATAGGACATAACTCAGTGTCTTAGGAGAGAGAGGAGCTCAGGTACTATAAAGCTAGGTACTATTATTTCCTTGCTTGTTACTGCAATATTGATTTCTACTATAAAATGTAATTTCTATGAACATCGATTAACCTAGGGGTTTAATCTTTCTTATAGACATATTTTTAACATAAAAAGCAAATATTCCTTTCATTTATTTTGGTGTGTTGCATTTCTAGACCTTTTTTGTTTTCATCTTTTCAGAGACTCTCCCAGGCCCTAAACTCTCTTGCTTTTGGCACCTCCACACCACATCATCTCAAATGTACCCACAATCCATATTAATCATAATATATTTTTAAAATTGATTTTTATTGAGCTGTGATTAAATAACTTACACAATATTATATTTTAAGATATTTAAGTATTTACCAATTTTGATTTTGTAGTCTTCAGGGGTTTTTTTCATTTTGTTTGAGTTTTTGATGTTGCATTTTGGAATCCTGAGATTTCAGACATTTTTATTGTCTCATAAAAACTCTTAAGCCCTAGGCTCTCTATCTTTGGTCCTATTCCAAATCTAATTATCTGAGAGAAATCAAGGTGACTCAGGGAAATAGTAGTTTATCTTCAGCTATGCCCTGAATTTATCCCTTTCTTATTCTGTACACATCTTCATTCTCTCTACATAAAATCTGGTTTGCATGAAGAAATGAAAGTGCTTCCCTTACTGGAGAATTCATGTTTACCCTAAGAAATGGCAGAACTAGATTAAGTGAGATTGATGTACTAAAAATCTAGGATGTGATGCCTGGGTAATTCAGTCATTTAAGTGTCCAATTCTTGATTTTGGTACAGGTCATGATCTCAGGGTTGTAAGACTGAACTCCACATTGGGCTCTGGGCTCAGTGCAGAATCTTCTTGTCCCTCTCCCTCCCCCCACTTGCTTTCCTTTTCTCTTTCTCAAAGAAATATATAAAATCTTTTAAAAAATAAAGTAAAAATCTTAGATGTGCAAAGCCTGTTATATAACTTAGAGCTTGGGTTTTGCTTACCTATATCAGACAGTGGATGATGGGAAAGTGTGATGATCCAGGAGTTTAAAGACTGGAATATTTTAAGCTTCATTAATATTAAAACAGAGCAACACTGGGTTATTAGTTTTACAACTTAGTTTTCTTTCTTTTTTTTTTTTTTTTTAAGATTTTATTTATTTATTTGACAGACAGAGATCACAAGTAGGCGGAGAGGCAGGCAGAGAGGCAGGCAGAGAGGAGGAAGCAGGCTCCCTGCTGAGCAGAAATCCCGATGCGGGGCTTGATCTCAGGACCCTGGGATCATTACCTGAGCCAAAGGCAGAGGCTTTAACCCACTGAGCCACCCAGGCACCCCCTTAGTTTTCCTTTTTTAAAAAAATGGCTTCAAAGAGAAGCAAAATATTAGTGAATCTAAGCCCTTTTCCTTTTTAGTCCTTATATTATAAATTCTACTTGCTCAAAATGTAAACCTACACATAAACTAAAACCTATGCACTAGTTTTAGTAGATGGTGTTGGAAATTGCCTTCTTTTACATGGAGAAAAAAGGGAATGGGATACCTAACTAGCATCATGTCCAAAGGTAGACTCTGGATGGACTCAAGGTCTAAATAGGAGAAGAAAAATTATAAAATGACTAGAAATAGAGAAGGATACTGTTGTGATCTAGGGGAAGGGAAGAACATCTTGCAAAAAAAAAAAAAAAAAAAGAAAAAAGAAAAAGAAAAATCCCAAAGCACAAACCATATGGAGAAAACAGAAAATGAATTTTATTTTATCAAAATTAAAGGTTTTTGTCAATAAAGGATGACAAATGACAGGCTCAGAGAAGACACTTGCAATGTTTAAAACTACCAAAAGATTTATATCTAGAATATACAAAAAATAAAAACAAAAACAAAACATAAAACTCAAACTCCTGAATGGCAAAGAAAACTGAACAAAGGATGATGAATAGATAGTTCATAGGAGAGTAGTAAGTGTATAATGAGATAATCAAACTCTTCAGTAATCAGAGGATTGTTTTTAAGAGCTATCACTTCACATCCTTAGGACTGGCCAAAATTAGATCAAAGTAAAATACCAAGTGTTTGTAGTGATGTAGGAATATGAAAACAAAGCATAAGGGGTGCCTGGGTGGCTCAGTGGGTTAAAGCCTCTGCCTTTGCCTCGGGTCATGATCTCAGAGTCCTGGGATCAAGCCCCACATTGGGCTCTCTGCTCAGCAGGCAGCCTGTTCCTCCTGTCTCTCTGCCTGCCTACTTCTGATCTCTGTCTGTCAAATAAATAAATGAAATCTTAAAAAAAAAAAGCATAAACCTACATATAAAATGAGCCAGTTATATGTGTACATAGATAAAGATATCTATGCAGATAGAGATTGATCTATATAAATATGCATGATATATATTTTAGTTTCCTAATGGTTCTGTTCTTAATTAAGCATAAAATAAATCTTTAATCATCAAAAATTGATTGGAATTACACTACCAAGCCCCCTCAGAGTTGGAAGCAAAATAGTAAGATTAACAAATGAAGAACTGGTTGTTAGCATTGCATTCAAGTGCTTGCCTCATGGCTGTATGGCTCAGTACTTGGGGAATCCAACACATCTTTTCATCACCTCTCCTCAGATATAAAAGAGAAGATTGGAATGTGTTATTTTGAAACTACCTCACAATCTAAAATTGTAATTTTAACAGACTTTTCTTAATCCTCATTCATTCAGGAAGTATTTGACAGGTACTCTTCTATGGCGGAGGATGGGATGATTTAACAGCATGGGCCTCGATGACCACTTGTGATGAGGAAGTCAGAGAAAGGCCTTTCTGTAGAGCTGACACTTATATTGAGAATTGAAGTACAAGAAGTCAGCAAAGCAAAGAACAGGAACATGGGAATCTCAGGTTAGAAAATGCTTCAGAACGTAGTCTCTGGTGCCACACTGACTGGATTCACTTCCAAGCCCTGCTGTGTACTAATTGTATACCCAAGGGATACTTTCCTGAATCTTTCTGAAACTTCATTTCCTCCTCTATAAATGAGCATATTATTAGCTTTTACATTATAGAGATGGAACGTAAGTGGGTTAAGACACCTACACTGCTTGTATATAGTAAGCACTCAGTAAGTTTTACCTTTTATTTATTTTTTTTTCCAGGTAGAGGAAATACTTAGTACAAAGGCTCAAAGATGAGGATAAGCTTGTTATGTTCCAGAAACAGAAACTAGGTCTGTTTCTGGGAAATGGTAGGAAATGATGATGTAAAATAGGCTGGGACAGATTGTGTAGGGCTTCCTCAGCTAGAGTGAAGAGGTTAGACTTCACTCTCAGCACAGGGGAAAGCAGCCAGAAGGTTTTAAGCAGGGAGCAACATGGTCTGATTCACATTTTGTAAAAGATCACAGTTGTCTTGGGTGGGAGATGTGTAGAGGGCAGTGGGCTGGCCATCAGGGTGGTCCTGGTAAAAGGGGATGGTGGTATGGCCAAGGGGAGTAGGGCTAGGGATTGAATACTGAGCAGATCTGGAAGGGTTTTAAACACTTGAAATCATGTGGAAGAGAAGCCAGAGGGAGAGTGAAATGGAATAGAGAAGAAGGTCCAGACCCCATATCTCTACCGAGCCCTGTCCTCTCTCTTGTTCCAATATGAGCCTGGTCGTTGTTTTTTACTTGTCCAGGGATCTAACTTGTCACCTCTGCCCTCACAGTCAGCCTCTAATTGGTTCTATTTCTGCTGTTCTGTTCAGGCAGATCAGCACCCTTCTTTCTCACTGACCCTCATGATAAATTAGCGGTGCCTGCCTACTATATTCCTTTATAATGTTTTTCAAATCCTGAATCTTCTAAATTTTTCCTATCATCACCCTATTCTGTACTATTCTTCTGAACTATTAAAATAATTTACCAATTGAAATTTCTCCCTTAAGGATCTTCCTATGTGGTTCAAATTAATATATGAAATAGTACTTTGCATTTGTGTAGCATGTTATAATTTTAAAAGTGCTTTCATATATGCTATTTGATTTGATTCTCATTAAAAAAAAAAAAAACCCAAAAGAACAAAACTGTCTTCTGATGAGAACAATGCCAGTGAAGTGCTCTGACAGTCCCAGATCTTGCAACTAATCATTGATTGAGTGAGCAAGGGTCTGTCCCTAGGGAGTCTGATTTCATCTTTCCATTATAGTACATCTATTTCTCTCTTTTCCCAACACCAATATTACCGCACCTAAAATGAGGTCTTTGTCCTGTCGCTTCTCTATTCAAAGCCTGATGTTGCCTAGATAAAAATTCAACTCTGGCAGGCAAGGCTCTCCCTAGACAGCCTTGGCTTCCACCCCACTATATGTCCCTTTGTTCCTGCCTTGAGTCTTTGGCTCAGTGTAAACTGTCTCATTATACTCCCACTTACATGCATTGTTCACAGCTTTCTTCCAGTCAAAGATGCCCATATTTTTCCCCTCCTAACTCCTAGCAGAACCTTCTTACCAGTCTGTCGGCTAGCCAGATTGCTTCCCAGCATCTTCCAGGAGGCCTATCCTATCCATGAGCTTCCCGTCCTGTTTAAGAATTCAGTCTAGCGCCTGGAATTAAGGTCTGGGTAGACTCCCATCTCTGCTATTTAAAAACTGTCCCACCTGTACACGTCACTTAACTTTTCTGATCTATATTTTTTTATATTTAACATAGAAATTATGAAAATTACTGCAGAGACTTGTCTTCAGGATAAAATCTAATGAGCTAATGTAGAAATGATATGTCTTTATATGTTAATTGTTACTGTTATGGCATTTAATTATATGACCTCCTTGGAACATCTTTTATACTGATAACATTATTTTCTTTCCTCACAAATATTTTATAACCCCTTAGTTAAAATGTGTGTTCCTTTGATGGAAAAGGTTGGTTGTACCTTATGATGTGACCCCAAAGTCCCTAACAGTGTTACAGGGATTTTGGCTCATTAAATAAATAATAGTTTGAGAATAGGGAAAATAAATGCCACTCGATTTAAAAAAAAAAATTAAAGCAATTATTTAGCTCTTACATCCTGGAGTTTAAATACCCATTATGCTGGATAAGGTAAAAATGGCAGGAACACAAAGTAAGAAGTGTGTGTTTGGGGGAGGGGAGTATGAAGGGAGAGAGAAGTAGTGACAGAATAAAAACCTCCAAAATACTTCCAGAAATTAAGTCAGAGATTCCCTTTCCACTAAAAAAGAGCAGTGTATATACTCTCATGCACCTGGGGCAGAAAAAAGGATTGAGAATTGAGATCAACAGCCAAGTGTTCTAAACTCAAAACAAAGTTTCATTGTGGATAAGTAAGTACTGTATCTGTACTTCATCAAAACTTGATTCTAGGTCAGGGCAAAGAGAAAATTTGAAGGTAAAAAAAAAATCAATTTACCTTGCTACTGATCCTATATTATCATATTTGCTATGTTGGGAAACAATGACTGTCTGGCCCATACCCCCCCTTAGTTGTTCAGAACACAAACAGTGCCAAGTTGACCCTTAAGAAAGGTGTGTTCTGTATGTGCACTATATTAGCAATAATGCAAATAGTTCTTAATATCTGCTCATCTTAGCCATTGGTCCCAGACAGCCTCCCACCTTGAGTCAACAAACCTTGAGTCAATAAGCACTGACATTATGGCAGGTCCTTTGTGGAAGGGAAAAAACAGGAAAAGTAAGTATGCAGTGGACTGTAATTGTGGAGAGGAAACTCATAAACACATCACCATGGCCTCCGTCACTCCGCCAGTCCTCTCCATGGGGCAGCACTAGGCACTGTTTGAGGGGCATGAGTGTCAGGAAAAAATATGCATAAAACTCCTGCTAACATCCGAGTATCTGCTCATTTACAGATCCAAAAGAATTTCCTTTCCCTTATTCTCCTCTTACCCACCCATGCCCACGGTGTGAATCTCTGATTGTTGATCAGAGTTGGGGTTTTCTCCCCTAAAATTTTGATGATATAATGCTTGTCCCACTTACTTTTTTCCCCCATCATCCTTTGTCATGTTGGAAGTCAGGTGGAAATGTCTCTCATTTCTATGATGAGTGAAGATAAGGCACACCACTTAGGCATCATTACCCAGGGCATGTGTTACAAATTAAGAAAAATGTGAAGACTCTGGTGATAGCATAGTTAAAAGAGGTTGAACATGAAACTTACTAATAAAAGCTCTGATAAAAGAATTTGGTATAGGGATGCCTGAGTGTTTCAGTTGTTAAGCATCTGCCATTGGCTCAGGTCATGAACTCGGTCCTGAGATCAAGTTCTGCATCAGGCTTCTGCTCAGTGGGGAGCCTACCTCTCCCTCTGCTTTCCTCCTTGCTTATGTGCATTTTTTTCCTCTCTCTTTCTCTCTCTCTCAAATAAATAAAGTCTTAAAAAAAGAAATTTGGTATATTCCACCTAAACTGGAAATATTCAGGAGCACCTGGCTAGCTCAAGTTGGTAGAACATTCAGCTCTTGATCTCAAGGTTGTGAGTTCAAGCCCCACATTGGGTGTGGAGCCTACTTTAAAAATAAATTTTAAAAAGAAAAAACTGGTGAAATACTGGTGGTATTGGAAAAAGATCCCACAAAAGAAAAAAAAAAAACACCTTACGATTTTGGAAGGGAATTAGGTTATTCCTTCACTGACTTTTTATTGAGCATAGCCCTTGTCACAGGCACCATACTATGCAGCAGATATACAGTAGATGAACAACAGAGATACACTCCCCGCTTTCCATGAACTTATGTTTTTGTAGAAGGAGACAGACACACTCATTTAATCATAACTCATTTAATCCTAATAATAACCCTGTAAGAAACATCCAGAATTTACAAATGAAGAAATAGGTGCATGTAGATTAAGTAATTTATAGGCTTTCATGCTAATAATATAAACAGCCAAGATCTGAATCTGGGTAGAGGGATCAGTCTGCATTCTTGACTTTTTAATTACCAAATATAATAAGGGCTGTGAAGTAAAAAATAAGGTGCTGAGTTACAGAATACTGAAGAGGAAACATCATTTTCAAGCAGGTTAAATGTTTTGATTCTACTTTGGTGACTGTAATATTTCACATTGCATATGTCTGAGGTAGGCCAGTGGTGCCTAATTCAGTATAACATTCCTGTTAATAAGAATTTTTTTTTTCCTTGTGGTTCATTAGAAGAAGCACTAATATGATTCCTTTTACCATAGAATATCATAAGCCTGTATGGACTAAACATAATGAATATGGTAACAGAATGTTAGGGATTCAACTTTAGTTGAACCTACATCCTAGAATCGATAATAGATAATGAGGTGAAAAAACAAACAGTTCTGTGTTGGGAATAGTTAGATATAACCCAGCCTCTAGGCACAACTACCAGCTGTTGTCTCCCTAATGTTGTAATTTCTTAACTTTCGGAAAGAGATCAGAGGTGACAAGGGATAGGAGAAAATGAGACTTTTATATTGTTTTGTTCTGGTGCCAATGGCTCGCACATAGTACTTCTCAATGTACATTTGTTCAGTGAATGAATATGAGGGATAAATTTTGTTTCTAATGCTCTAGGAAAAGGAAGAATGTAGCCCACAATAAAGTTTCATTATTTTAGAACAAAGAATTATCCAGAATTAATCTGTACTGTACTAATAATCTATTTTAATCTGTACTATATTAATAATCTATTCATTAGAACTTACTATGTAGGAATCTGGTTTGGAAACCACATTAGTAATCAAAAAAGCACATAAAGGTCTTCAAACTGTTGCTCAAAAATTAAAGTAGACCTACTATATGATCCAGAAATCCCAGTTCTGCATATTAACCCAAAAGAACTGAAAGCAGAGTCTCAAACTGATATTTGCAGACTCATGTTCATACCATTATTCCCAATAGGCAAGAGGTGGCAACAATCCATGCGTTCATCTGTAGATGAATGGAAAAACAAATGTGGTATATCCATACAAGGAAATATTCAGCCTCAAAAAAGAAAGAAATCTTACCAGAAGCTATCACATGAATGAACCTGGAAGATAATTACACTAAGTGAAATATGTTAATCACAAAAAGACAAATTCATTACTTATGTGGTGTATCCAAATTTACAGAAACAAAAGGTAGGGTGGTGATTGCCGGGGCCTGGGTAGTGAGGGAAAAGGACAGCTCTATAATGGCTAAACAAGTTTTATAAGATGAAAATATGCTCAAGAGCTGCTTTACAGCAGTGTGAATATACCTCACACTTCTGAATACTACATAGTGTTCCCACTACTGAATACTACTGAACGTAAGATAATTTTGCCTGTATTTAGCTTCCTTTTCAGCATTTTAGGTAGCCACAAAATTTGAACATTTTTGCTTCTTTCATAATGTTCTGAAAGGATTGCTATTTATTTTCTCTTCTGCCTCACCATCTGACCTTTAAATTATAGAAAGGCCATTTTTAAATTTAAATTCAGTTATACACACACACACACACACACACACACACACATTTTTCCATTTCTTTGTGTCATTCTCAATTTTTTTTTTTTTCATGAGTGTTTTATGGTTTTCGGGGTACATATCCTTTGCTTCTTTGGTTAGGTTTATTCCTAGGTATCTTGTGGTTTTTGGTGCAATTGTAAATGAGGTCAATTCCTTAATTTCTCTTTCTTCTGTCTCATTGTTACTGTATAGAAATTCCACCGATTTCTGTGTATTGTATCCTACCACTTTGCTGAATTCCTGTATGAGTTCTGTCAATTTGGGGGGTGGAGTCTTTTGAGTTTTCCACATGTTTTCTGTGAAGAGTGAGAGTTTGACTACTTCTTTATTGATTTGGATGCTCTTTGTTTCTTTTTGTTTCTGATTGCTGAGGCTAGGACTTCTGGTACCGTGTTGAACAATAGTGGTGAGAGTGGACACCCCTGCCATGTCTTCTGACATCAGAGAAAAGCACTCAGTTTTCCCCCACTGAGAATGATATTCACTGTGGGCTTTTCATATATGGCTTTTATGATATTGAAGTATATGCCCTCTATCCCTACACTGTGAAGAGTTTTAATCAATAAAGGATGCTGGACTTTTCAAATACTTTTTCTTCACTCACTGAGAGGATCACATGGTTCTTGTCCTTTCCTTTATTTAATGTAGTATCACATTGATTGATTTTTAGATGTTCAACCACCCTTGCTGCCAAGGAATAAATCCCACTCAGTTGTGGTGAATAATCCTTTTAATGTGCTGTTGGATACTGTTGACTAGCATCTTGACAATAATTTTTGCGTCCATGTTCATCAGGGGTATTGGTCTATAATTCTCATTTTGGGGACATCTTTGCTTTTGGCATCAAGGTGAGGCCTCATAGAGTTGGCCTCATAGAGTTTGGAGGTTTTCCTTCCATTTTTATTTTTTGAAACAGCTTCAGATTAGGCATTAATTCTTCTTTAAATGTTTGGTAGAATTCCCCTGGGAAGCCATCTGACCCTGGACTCTTGTTTGTTGAGAGATTTTTTGATTACTTCTTCAGTTTCCTTGCTGGATCTGGGTCTGCTCAGGTTTTCTCTTTCTGCCTATTTCAGTTTTGGTAGTTTATATGCCTCTAATAATGCATCCATTTCTTCCTGATGGCCTAATTTGTTGGGATATAGTTGCTCATAATATGTTCTTATAATTGTATTTCTTTGTTTGCTGTGATCTCTTTCATTTGTGATTTTATTAATTTGGGTCCTTTCTCTTTTCTTTTGGATAAAACTGGCCAGAAGTTTATCAACCTTATTAATTCTTTGAAAGAATCAGTTCCTGTTTTTATTAATCTGTTCTGCTGTTCCTTTGGTTTCTATTTCTTTGATTTCTCCTCAAATCTTTACTAATTCTCTTATACTGCTGGGTTTAGGCTTCATTTGCTGTTCTTTCACCATCTCTTTTAGGTGTAGGGTTAGCTTGTGTATTTGAGAACTTTCTTGTTTCTTGAGAAAGGTCTGTATTGCTGTATACTTCCTCCTTGCTGCATCCCAGAGATTTTAAACTGTTGTTCTCATTTTTGTTTGTTTCCATGAAATTTTTTTTTAATTCTTCTTTAATTTCCTGGCTGATCCATTCATTCTTTAGTAGGATGCTCTTTAGCCTCCATGAATTTGAGTTCTTTCCAACTTTCCTCTTGTGATTTAGTTTAAGTTTCAAAGCATTGTGGTCTGAAAATATGCAGGGAATGATCCTAATCTTTTGGTACTGGTTGAGACCTGATTTGTGACCCAGGATGGGATCTATTCTGAGAATGTTCCATGTGCTCTCAAGAAGAATGTGTATTCTGTTGCTTTAGGATGGAATGCTCTGAATATATTTGTGAAGTCCATCTGGTCCATTGTGTCACTCAAAACCCTATTTTCCTTTTTAATCTTCTGCTTAGGTGATCTGTCCATTGCAGTGAGTAGGGTGTTAAAATATTCTACTATTATTGTATTATAATCATTACTATGTTTCTTTAGTTTTATTAAAAATTGGTTTATGTAATTGGCTGCTCCTATGTTGGGGCATATTTACAATTGTTAGATCTTGTTGGATAGGCCCTTTAACTATGATAAAGTGTCCTTCCTCATCTCTTATTATAGTCTTTGGTTTAAAATCTAATCTGACTGATGTAAGTATTGCCACTCCAGCTTTCTCTTGATGTCTCTTGATTCTCTTATTTAACATGATAAATAGTTCTCCACACCCTCACTTTAAATCTGGAAGAGTCTTTGGATCTAAAATGAGTCTCTTGCAGGCAGCATATTGATGGGTCTTGCTTTTTTTATCCAATCTTATACCCTGTGCCTTTTGAGTGGGGCATTTAGCCTGTTTACATTCAGAGAAACTATTAGAAGATATGAATTTAGTGCCATTGTATTAGCTGTAAAGTCACAGTTCCTGTATATTGTCTGTTTCTTTCTGGTCTGTGTTACTTTTGGGTTCTCTCTTTGCTTAGAGAATCCCCTTTAATATTTCTTGCAGGGATGGTTTAGTGATCACTATTTCTTTAAGTTCCATTTCTCCTGGAAGCTTTCCATTTTTCCTTCTGTTTTGAATGACATCCTAGCTGGATATAGTATTCTTGGCTGCATATTTTCTGATTTAACAGCCTGAATATATCATGCCAGTCCTTTCTGGCCTGCCAAGTCTCTGTGGATCGGTCTGTTGCCAGTCTAATGTTTCTGCCCTTGTAGATTACAGACCTCTTGTCTCAATCTAATTTCAGAATTTTCTCTTTGTCTTTCTTATCTCTTTCTCCTTGTTTTTTGCAAACTTTGTGACTTTCAAGTTTCACTGTCCTATGTTGAGGTGTTGAATTATTTCTGTTGGTGATGAAGGGGGTTCTCTGTGCCTCCTCGACTTGAATTCCTGTTTCCTTCCCCAGATTAGTAAAGTTCTTCACTATAATTTGCTTCAATATGCCTTTTTCCCCCTGCCTTTCCTCTTCTGGGATCTCAATTATTCTAGTAATATTTCTCTTTATGGTATCACTTATCTCTCAGATTCTCCTCTCGTGATACAGTGGTTATTTATCTTTCTTTTTCTTAGCTTCTTTATTCTCCATCATTTGGTGTTCTATATCACTAATTCTTATGCCTCATTTGTCCTAGCAGTTAGAGCCTCCATTTTTTATTGTGTGTCATTAATAGCCTTTTTTTATTTTGACTTACCTAGATTTTAGTTCTTGTATTTCTTCAGAAAGGGATACTCTAATGTTGTCTATGCATTTTTCAAGCCTAGCAAGTATCTTTATAATCATTATTCTGAACTCTAGTTCCAACAACTTACTTATGCCCATACTGATTAGGTCCTTGGCAGTCAGTACTGCTTCTTGTTCTCTT
This sequence comes from Mustela nivalis, assembly GCF_964662115.1. Taxonomy (NCBI): domain Eukaryota; kingdom Metazoa; phylum Chordata; class Mammalia; order Carnivora; family Mustelidae; genus Mustela; species Mustela nivalis. Next base: position 116,878,011 of record NC_139023.1, read on the forward strand.
TTTTGAGGTGAATTTTTCCATCTTGTCATTCTGTCCAGAGAAGAATGGATGAGCAAGAGAACAAAATATTAAAATGTCAAGAACAACTCTAGAGGAATATATACTAAACAAATCAGAAGAGCACTGAAACTGGGGGAAAAAAAAATTTTTTTTTAAATACTCTAATCTGACATGTGAACAGAAGAGATCAATACAATGGATCCTGTGTGTACTTTGGTCTGTTTGTGAGAAAACTAGATCCCAAATTGTAAAGAAAGAAAATAGCTTATCTATGTACAAAAATAAAATTAAATATATTAAAGAATAGACTGTAACTATAAAAATGAAAATTAGTAGACCAAAAAAAAAAAAAAAAAAAAGAAAGAAAGAAAAAGAAGAAAGTATATAAACAGGCATGTGAACAGAACAGAGCAATGCACTATATCCTGAGTATATTTTGGTCTTAGAAGAAACTATATCCCAAAATTATAAAGAAAGAAAAACAAATATACACAAAAATTTAAATACATTGAAAGGATAGAATGTAACTGTAAAAATGAAAATTAAAAAAGAATTTTAAAAAAGAGAATATGTTCAGATAGGTGAAGAGAGCAGAGCAATACACTAGATTCTGGGTGTATTTTGGTCTGTTTGTTAGAAGAAACAGCATCCCAAAATTGTAAAGAAAGAGAAAAAAATATATATATATATAATTAAATACAATGAAAGGATAGAATTAAGTGTAAAAAAGAAAATTTAAAAAGACTTTTAAGAAAGTTAACAAAATAAGAAGTTGGTTGAAAAAGAAAAGAGGAAAGAAAGTAAAATTGAAAGAAAAAGGGAAAAAGCCATGAATTCTATATACTATTTTCCCCCAGTGCTGGAGTTTTGCAGTTCTCTGGGATCAATAAACTTGGTCTAAGCTGCTTGTTCTTGCTGATCTTCTTGGGAGTGGCCTGTTGCGCTGTTTCTTAGGTGTCTTTGGCTCAGTCAGAAGCCCACCACCCTTGCCAGGGGGTCAGTAGGGGCTCTGAATTTCTCTGTGTGGCTTTTGTTCCCTGAAGGCTTTCCATGAAGCTTTAGAACACGAGAATGAAAATAGCAGCCTCCCAATATCCAGCCCCAGAGCCGAAAGCTCAGGGCCCAACTCTTCAGTGTGCCCTGAGAGAAAAGCAGTCAGTCCCTCGTGTCTCCCCGATCTCTGTCCACATTCCGTGCTCACCTAGCCTGTGACCAAGCATTTCTATCTCAGGCACATGACCCCATTTTAAGACTCCAAACCCTGCAAACTCCTGTGGTGCACCACCACACTACTCCTCCTGGGTAGAAGGAAGGAGGTTCTCTGCACTGTTCTGCCACTGGCTGAGCCCCTACCTGGAAAACAGTCACCCAACAGAGCTACAGTTCCAGTATAATGACAACCCGGAGCTGAGAGCCCAATTCTGGGCTCTCTGATTGAGTTGGTTTTCCCACTCCAATGCCTGGGAGCCCCACCACACTCAGGCACCCTGGATTTTCTGTGATCCCAAGGATCCTAAGATCACACTGTCATACCTAGCATTCTTCCCCACTTCATCACCTGATCACCTTTCAGGTGGGGATGTCGGTCACTGCAGCAGACTTCTAAAAGTTCTGATTTTATGCTCCAGGGCTGCATCACTTTCAAGTAGCCAGCTGACAGAGGCTCCCTCCCCACCATTTGTCTTTCCATATATCACCTCTGATTTGCTTTTCAGCACCTCCTACCTTGCAGAAAGTGGTCGCCTTTTTTCTCCTTTTCTTTTTTAAAGATTTTGTTTATTTATTTATTTATTTATTTGAGAGAGAGAGAGAGAGAGTAAGAGAGAGCAAGCATGATCAGGGTGAGAGGGAGAAGCAGCCCTGCTGAGGGGAAGCTTGACCTGGGGCTCGATCCCAGGACCGGGGTCATGGCCTGATCCAAAGGCAGATGCTTCATAGACTGAGCCACCCAGGTGCCCCAGTGGTTGCTTTTCTATTTGTAGAGTTGCAGCTCTTCTTTGCTTAGATATCCGGTTGAGTTTGCAGGTGTTCAGAATGATTTGATAGCTCTCTACCTGAATTCCTGCGACCAAATGAAACTGTCTCCTACTCCTCCACCATCTGATGAAGTATCTCTGGGACATTTTGTCTGAAAGAGAAATTTGTTGTATATTCTTGACAGAGGAACATTCTGAGGTTAGAAGTGCTGTGTGCATATGAAGCAAATGCAGTCTGCTTTGGATCACCTTGTAATTCATGAATAATACATAAATGTCTCTGTTTCTCTCTCCATGGAAGGCACTGTCCCATTGAAAACAAGGGTGCTCATCACACGGAAGAACAGGAATGATAGAACTGCTCAAGTTGTAGCATTTATTATATATGGCAGTATCTAAAGTATGCTGAGTATTGCCTGTTCAATTAGAAAAGAAGATTAAAGATGTAAAGTTGTACGGTGTGATTTTTTTTTCCATTATGTCAAAAGAGACAGTAAGAAAACATGACCAAGATGCACAGAATGGGAGTTTCCTGATTGACTGTGCCTACTAGTTGGTGCTCTCTGTAAAAGATAGACCAGGAAAATGTAGTTGAATTAACTATGTTACCCAGTCTCTAACTCTATCAAATCCTACCTCCTCTAACACCTTTACTAATACTTTTAACACCTAAATAGAAAAGCCATCCTCCAAAATACACAGTTCTTAACTCTGTGACCTTACAGTAGTTTGTACCTTTCTTATTGAAATACTCTATTATGATATTTTATATAATTTTCTCACACCATTATAGACACTTGATAATAGTAGGGGCTGTCTTGCCCTTAGTCTTGGAATTGCCTGAACCACTTCCCACCAGGAAAGCAAACAATAAGTGCATAGTAAATATTGGTTGGATCAAAATGAGCTATTTACATGTTCTTTAAATTAACTGTTCTGGTTATTCTCAAGCATATGAAAGAGATGCAAATCTACTCTATGGTTGTAGCCTGTTGCCTCATCTAGGTAGGCAGATTGCAACTCCCTTAATTTCTTGTTGACTGTTCAGGAAGTTTGTGTTTGTGTTGTATAGAAGTCAAACCTATTGAGGTTTTTTGGCACATGCGAAGTTGTTTACAGCTTCTCTTTTTCATTGGTGCTATTGTTCAGTGGGACCTGCCTGAGGAGTGTACTGTACACCAGTTTACATGAAGCATTCATTTATTTATTGGCTCGCCCATCTGATGACTCACTTACTGCTTGTGCCTTTTAAATAAATGTGGATGTGTGCAAGCTTGAAATACCCTAATGTCAGTCCAGCATGTTTCAAATTATGTAAGTATCTTACCATATTATTTATAACTTTTAGCACCACCTAGCAGATCATTTGACCACTCAATCATAAACAAGGAGCTATGAAATCTAATTTTAAAAAAAGATTTTGAATGGAGATTCTGCTCTTATTATTATAGGGAAATTTGCAACCATTATATAGAGATAAAAAAAAATCACTCATATCAGCAGTACTTACAGAGTAGAGACCTAGTTCTGGGTTTTTTTTTTTTTTTTAAGGTTAAACATACTATGTAACAAATTTATGGCATCAAATGAATTTTCAGTACTGTCAGGAACTGATTTTAATTCATCTAAGGGTAAATAGGTTAAATATCTTGCAAAAGAGTCACAAACAGGAATGCCACTTACACTACTCAGAGGTGGAAGAGGCTTTCTTCTATATATTTTTATTGACTTTGTCATAAAAAATTTTATGTAAAGCTTTGGTGTTTAGTAATGCATTTTTACTAATGAATGTTGTTTTGCTAGAGGTAACACTGAGGTGAAATTATCTCATCCTTACTAAAAAGGGTTTCAAATGAAACTGTTAAGAGTGTTAGTAATTTCTCTCTGGGTGGCCAATCTTTTGCTGTCGAACAAGGGAACATCTCATTAGAGGTTGTTTGTTTGGTCTGGGTGAGGTAATGATACTGTTATCAGATTGTTTTGCTTCATAGAAGCATATATTCTCATCGCTTTAAAAAATTTTAAGTAACATTATTCGTTTCATTAAAATGGCACTTACTTTTTGGAAGGAATGAAAATACTACCAACAAGAAAAACTAAAAATTACCCAGTGGCCTATTGCTATTCAGTATTCCATCTGAAAGTTCTTTTAGAAATCTCTACACAGAAATTTAAAGGGATTTTATATAAAAGAAGTATTCATACTTTCTGTCCTTACTTTGCTGTGAATATCTATGTCAGCAAACATTAATCTGTACATGCTGTTGTAATAATTTTAGTATTCCTTTGTTTTATAATTAGTACCTTCTCGATGAAGACTTAGCTTGTTTTCAACTTTAGAATATTATCCACTCACATTTCAGGGACCAGAAAGGTCCAGAAAGGTTGACGGTTATTCTGAATGGATAGTGCACATCCTATACACATCTCCCAGACTTCTAGCTGTGTGATCAAATTAAAATCTACAGTCTATTAGATGACTGTTTCGTGATCGACACAAATGGACATCTGTATACACAGACACAAATGGCAGAACTCCTTGGTGACACACCCAACACCCCTCCATCCCCACTGCTCTGGAGCCCCACTGCAGAAGCCTACTCCTTACTCCACTGCAGTTAAATTCTCCCATCTTTGAGTTCTCTGATTCCCGATTCCCGGTGTTTTCCCCCACCTCCTTCCTCTCCCAGCTGGAAAAGTCTGCGGATGCTGCCTTCTTGCTCTTATCTTTCTGTTTTCACAAGTCATGAATTAGGTCATTCTCTTGTCAGAAATCCTCTGTCATACAAATGCTGATTCAGACTCTTCCTTAATCTCTTTGATTCTTTCTTCTTTTCTGACTCTTACCCAGTTATCTCCTTACCCTGCCTCTCCTCTTTCACCTTCTCTCTTCCTCTCTCTTCCCCACCCTTCCCCGAACCTGAACCTGTGCATTTCTCCTTCCACTTACCAAAGCTTGATAAAACATCTATGTGGAAGAGAAAAAGATTCCATAAATTCTGCTGTGGAATTAAACAGTATTAAAATTAAAAAGTTATGTTTGGAACCCTTCAAATGGAATGAAACAAAAGGGTTTCTATTGAATGAGTCTTCAAGTGCCCTCATTTGAGAGAGGTTAAATATTTGATACATCCTGTATTTATTAACCCGTTCTCCTCAACCTCCTCCCCACACCACTAAAGGGAAGTTCTATAAAGGCAGAAATTAGTTTCGATGTATTCCCCTTCTTGATAAATGTAGAAGTTAGTGTTAAGTGAATAAGTGAATTGAAGGTAAAGCAAAATTTATTGCTTTCTTTTCTCTTTCAAATGGGTATTTTGTTTCAAAGCTTTTGTTGCAACTATATTGTTTTCTGGTTTTTTTTTTTTTCCATTTCAATATAAGGTATTTTAAAATTTATGGATTTTATTGGCTACTCTCAGGTAACTTGGAATTAAATCACCATTTAATCATTGTGTTTACAGAATGTATATTCTGAAACTGATTTAACATGAACTTTGGAATACAAGCTACAAGAGGAAGGCCTTCTTAAAGAAGTGTTGAGTATTAATGCAGAGGTGCCTTGGTGGCTCAGTAGGTTATGTCTGCCTTTGGCTCAGCTCGTGATCCCAGAGTCCTGGGATCTGTCTGCATCAGGCTTCTTGCTCAGCAGGGAACCTGCTTCTCCCTCTGCCTGTTGCTCCCCCTGCTTGTGCGCACTTGCGTGCTCTCTCTCTCTCACAAATAAATAAATTAAATTAATTAAATAATTAATGCAAATGGATGTTTATGCCTCTTAAGACTCTTAGGCAGTTTATCAATATCCATAAGATGTAATTTTGTGTGCTCATGAATTTTCTTCTCACTAGCATTTGTGTTTTTTAGTAACTGTTCCTTGTGTTACAACTTGCACAAAACTTAATCATTGCATACGTGTTCAATATCTGTAAATTTTTTCAAGAAGCAGTTTTGCAAGAGACAGTGCCTGCATTTAGAAAGAAACCCTACATTTGGGTTGTGGTTTAAGCAGGGTATTGGGAAAGCCATGCAGGGGAGGGGGAAGCCCAGAAAATAAACAGTGACAGTATTCCAGTTAAGTCTGGCTAGGCAACTGATCAAAAAATGTGATATTATATCAAGATTATTATTCTACTTATGTTAAAAATTAACATTCTAATGATCATGATAAAGAAGTTATTTGTCAAAGAAAAAGAATTTTTAAATAAAAAGGGTTTGGGGTATACCTCTATACATTTCTTCCTTTTCTCTTCCCTCCATGAGACTGCTTAGGTGCTCTTCTTAATATTTCTTTTTTTTTTTTTTTAAGGTTTTATTTATTTATTTGACAGAGAGAGAGAAATCACAAGTAGGCAGAGAGGCAGGCAGAGAGAGAGGGGGAAGCAGGCTCCCTACTGAGCAGAGAGAGAGCCCGATGCGGTTCTCAATCCCAGGACCCTGAGATCATGACTTGAGCCGAAACCCTGAACCACCCAGGCACCCTCTTCTTAATATTTCAACTGAGGTTTTAAGTAGAAAAAAAAAAAAGTTGTTTTACTCTTTCATGTATTTTTTCTTTCGTTAAAGCAAATGATATTGAGGTAGTAGAACCAAGGGATTGTTTCTAATCATTTGGGCAGGTTGGTTTTTAATCCTTGTTTTTCTCTTTATTGTTTTATAGTTGAACTTAATCACAAATTATTCTTATATCTTCAGTTACACTTCCACTCAAAATTAGGATAACATTATTAAACTGTCATTCTCACTCATAAATCAAATAAGCCTGAGGATGTTGAGAATTGTGCTATTTATTTTTAAAAGAAAGCAAACAATAAGAACGAGGCAGAAAGACAATAACTGAACATTTATTTTCCTGAAGGATTTCCTACAGCTTTGTCATGTATGTCTTGAAGGGAGGTGGGAAATTGCTCTTGTCTTAGTACAAATGTTTCCATATATGTGAATTGGCAACCACTTCAAATTTGAGATGGCTGCCCCTAGAACTCTGAAGAATGAAAGCTGCTTTTAAGACCCTAGTGTCCACATGATGTGATGAGCACTGGGTGTTACATGCAACTGATGAATTGTTGAATTCTACATCTGAAACTAATGATGTACCATGTTGGCTAATTGAATTAAAAAAGAAAAAAAGACCCCAGAATCCTTTCTTTCTGAGTGTCCAGTTTATTTGGAGAAGGCATTTTCAGAACTGTCCCAGTGCTTTCTTCCTGTGGGCCGTGAGTGGGTAGTCATGCAATGCAGGCGCAAGCGGCACTCAGACTGCCTAGCTTTGGATTTGGCTTTAAATCTGCCTGGAGAAGTGACTGCAGTCAGACAGAATAACCCCCAAAGATGTCCATATCCTAATCCCTGGAACCTGTGAATATGTTACTTTCTCTGGTAGAAGAGATGTTGCAGACGTGATTAAGAGAAAGATTTTGAGATAAGATTATGCATTTAGACCCAGTGTAATCACAAGGGACCTTATCAGAGGGAGGCAGAGAAGGAGATGCAATGATGGAAGGAGAGGTCAGAATGATTCAAGAAGAAGCCTCTAGAAGCTAGAAAGGAGGAGAATCATTCTCCCCCCAGGAAGGAATGCAGCCCTGCCAACAGCTTGATTTTAACCCTGCAAGACCCATTTTGGACCTTAGGCCTCCAGAAATGTAAGATAATAATTTGTATTATTTTAAACCATTAAGTTTGGTAATTTATTATAGCAATAATAGGAAAGTAACATAGTGATCTTGGGTAAATTCCTTAAACTCTAGGCCTGTTTCTCCATCTTTTTTTTTTTCTTAACAGCTTTATTGGGGTTTATTTTTACATATTTTAAGATTCTCCCATTTCAAGTACACAATTTAATGAATTTTTAGTAAATTCGATACAAACATCACAAACAGCTTGGGAACATTTTTACTCTCAATGAGACCCCTCAAGTTGACTCAACAAGTTACACTTGACTCCATTTCCAGTCAGCCTCTAATCTACCTTCTATCTCTCTAAATTTTCCTTTATTTGACATTCCATACAAATAAAATCACACAGTCTGTGGTCTCTAGCGTCCTGTTTTTTCACTTTGCATAATTTTGCTTTATCTCTAACAGAACAGTAGTTATACCAGCATCTTCCTCCTAGGACTGTTGTAAGGATCAAATCAGTTATGTATTCAAAACGTTTAGCACAGTGTCCAATACATAGTAAGTACTCAATAAACCTTTTCTACTTCTTCCATGTATCATTCTCTTTGTTACTTTTTTCCAGTTTCTGAACAAATACACAGAAATGTTTTTTAACACAATATGCTCCACTTGCTCTCCTAGTTTCAGTTATGTGGTGAGGAATGTATGTCTTCTAATATATATGTTAAACTGATTTTTTGGAGTGTGACATAAGAATCTAAACACCGTGCTTGCTCCTTTTTTTTTTAAATGAGAGAATATGTTCTGTAGTCTAGGTGGCTAACCTGCAATGTGAACTTTTTTTTTTTTTAAAGATCTTTTATTTATTTGACAGATCACAAGTAGGCAGAGAGGCAGGCAAAGAGAGAGAGAGGAGGAAGCAGGCTTTCCGCAGAGCAGAGAGCCCGATGTGGGGCTCGATCCCAGGACCCTGGGATCATGACCTGAGCAGAGGCTTTAACCCACTGAGCCACCCAGGTGCCCCTGCAATGTGAACTTTTAAAAGATTTTTAAGTATAGTTGACACACAATGCTACATTAGTTTCAGGTGTACAGCGTAGTGATTCAACAAGTTTATAAGTTATGCTACACTTACCACAAGTGCGTACCCACCGTCTCTTACCATATAATGCTATTATAATGTCATTGACCTTATTCCCCATGCTGTACCTTTTATTCCCCTCATTGATTTTATTCTAAAACTGGAAGCCTGCATCCCCGAATTCCCTTCACCCATTCTGCCTGTCCTTCCCTCTTGCAACCATCAGTTTCTTCTCTATATTTATGTGTCTGATTCTCTTCTTTGTTTGCTTCCTCATTTTTTTTGTTTTGTTTTGTTTTTACATTCTTCATATGAGTAGAATCATAAGGTATTTGTCTTTCTCAGTCTGGATTATTTCACTTAGCATTATATCCTCAAGGTCCATTCCTCTTTGTCTCATATGACAAGATCTCATCCATTTGTGACTTATGTAATCTTCCATTTATATATGTGTGTGGGTGGGTGTGTATGTGTATATATATATATATATATATATATATATATATATATATATTTATATATATTTATATGTATATGTATACACACCCACCCACACACATCACATCTTTATCCATTCATCTATTAATGGACGCTTAGGTTGTTTCCATTTTTTAGCTATTGTAAATAATGCCAAAAACATAAGGGTGCATATATGTTTTCAAATTAGTGTTGTTGTTTTCTTTGGATAAATACCCAGTAGTGGAATTACTGGATCATGGGTATTTCTATTTTTAATTTTTTGAGGAATCTCCATACTGTTTTTCATGGTGGCTGCACCTGTTTGCATTCCCACCAACAGTGCACAAGGGTTCCTTTTTTTCCACATCCTTGCCAACACCTGTTGTTTCTTGTGTTGTTGATTTTAGCCGTTCTGACAGGTGTGAGGTGAGATTGCATTGTAGTTTTGGTTTGCGTTTCCCTGATGAGAAGTGATAAGTATCTTTTCATGTATCTGTTGGCCATCTATAGGTCTTCTTTGAAGAAATGTCTGTTCTTGTCTTCCGCCCAAATATTTTAATTGCATTGTTTGTTGCTTTGGCATTGGGATGTACAAATTTTTTATATACTTAGAATCTTAACCCTTCATCAGATACATCATTTGCAAATGTCTTCTACCACTCAGTAGGTTGCCTTTTTGTTTTGATGATGGTTTCCTTTCATGTGCAAAAGATATTTATTTTTATGTAGTCCCAATAGTTTATTTTTGCTTTTGTTTCCTTTGCCTCAGGAGACATATCTAGCAAAATGTTGGTATGGCCGATGTCTGAGAAATTACTACTTATATTCTCTTTTAGAGTTTTTATGGTTTCAGGTCTCACATTTAGATCTTTAATTCATTTTTAGTTTATTTTTGTGTATGGTGTTGTAGTTCAGTTCCATTCTTTTGCAAGTTGTTGTCCAGCTTCTCCAACATCATTTGTTAAAGAGACTGTCTTTTCCCGGATTGTATATTCTTGCCTCCTTTGTCATAGACTAATTGACCACATAAACATGCGTTTATTTCTGGGCTCTCTAGTCTGTTCCATTAATCTGGTGTGTCTGTTTTGTGTTGGTACTATACTACTACTATTTTGTAGCATATCTTGATATCAGGGATTGTGATAGATCCAGCTTATTTCTTTCTTGGGATTATTTGGGCAATTTGAGGTCTCTTACGGTTCCAAACAATTTTTAGTATTGTTTATTGTAATTCTATGAAAAAATGCTGTTGCTATTTTGGTAGTAATTGCATTGAATCTATAGATTTCTTTGGGTAGTGTGGACACTGGACCAATACTAATTCTTCCAATCCATGAGCATGGAATATATTTCCATTTGTTAGTATCACCTTCTATTTATTTTATCAGTGTTTATGGTTATCAGAGTTACAATGTGAATTTTTAAGACACAACTATTTATTACTTGGAGCTTGCCTCTTTTTAGGTAAATTATATAAATGTTCTGATTTTACTTTGAAATTATGAGGGGTCTTTTATCTGGTGCTCTGCTGCAACTGAAACTGAGAGGAAATAATAAAGAGTAAGTAGCATCCAATCTTAAGAAAATCTTTGTGAAAGTTACAAATCTGTGAGGGGTGTTAAAGAAGCACTGTGGAATTTCTTGACCTTGTATTGATTTGAGTACTGATTTGACCTGACAGAGTGATATCCCAATGAGATTATAATGAAGAAAGTAATAGCTAGAAAAGTGGGAAAGGGTGGTGGTGGGAATAACAAATAATAACTTTTCTTGAGTTATCATAGCATTTTGAACAGACATATATTGTGTATCCCTGTCATCTTTTGCATTGCTGTTTAAGCCTGTTAACATTTGTCTTTTTTCTCTACTCCCCCTGATGCCACTTGCAAACTTCTTTTGGGAAAGAATATGATTTAACCATCTAGAGGTGTCAGTGTTTGCCTAGCCTCTGGTACTTTGATTAATTGGTGGGCGGATGAATGGTTAGATTTATGGATAGATAGCTGACAGTTTAGCGCTTAGAAAAGTATTCTAACTCTACTTGGTCAGTAGCATTTTCCTGGATTCCCTTGGGCTGCCCTAAAGGAACAGATAAAAGAAGTAAGTTCATGAATCCATTTCATTTTTGCTACTGATAAAGCATTTACCTTTTTGGAAAATTGATAAAATGTCCTTTGGCTGAAAAAATACAGAAATGTGTAGTACCTTATAAGGTATTATGTGTTGTCCAAATTAAGTTGTCTTATTTTGGATTTTCTCAAGACCCACTTTGGCTTAGCTATTGGCAGACCCGCTAAACTCAGGAAGTCTAACATTTTATTCTTTTATTTTTCTGGACGTAAACAGAAAATGTTTGTTATTTCCAGGCATTTTGGCTGGAAAAGGCTGACTTTAGAATTTTGGTTGGTAAAGGCTGACTTTAGAATTTTTTCATTGTTCTTATTCTGTCCTTTCTTGTCTTGCCATTTAAACACTTAGTTGCAAAAATTTTTTAAATTAGAAAAATATTTCTTGCTGTCTAACACTTCCTTATAAAAAGAGGCAGGGCACATTAGCCATGACAGAAGCAACAAAACAGCAATTGATTGGATATATAGATTAAAAAAAATGTGGCAAATATACACACACACACACACACACACACACACATATATATGTGTGTGTGTGTGTGTATATATGGCTGATACTCAGCCTTAAAGAAAAGGGCGTTGTCATTTGCATTAACATGGATGCAAACTGGAGGACATTATGCTAAGTGAAAAGGTTCACAGTAAGATAAATACTGTATGATTACACTTATGTGAAGTATTAAAAGTAGTCAAATTCATAGAAACAGAAAATAGATTGTTGGTTGCCAGGGCCTAGGGAGATCAGGAAAAGCAATGTTGTTGTTTAACGACTATAGAGTTTCAGCTGCAAGGTGAAAAATTTTGGGATATCTGTTTCACAACAAAGTGAATATACTTAACATTACTGAATTGTACACTTAAAAATGGTTAAGATGGCAAATTTTACATTACCTGCTTTTTAAAAAACCATAGTTAAAAAGAAGCAGAGAGCTGAAATTTGTATTAGTCAAGTGTACTACTTGAAGAAAGGTGTCTGTAGTATGTACTGGGCTAAGGTTTAGAATAAGATTCATGTATCTATACAGAGTATAGGGAGAAAAGAAACAAGAGCAACGTGGTTTTTTTTGTTTTGGTTTGGTTTGGTTTTGGTTTTGGTTTTGGTTTTTTTATTTTACTGTAAAATATGGTATTTTCACCATATTTTAACTAAGATTTATGAGACTCTTGACAGTTTTTAGCTAGATTTCTGTCAGATACCATAAATTTGGGCATGGTATCAAAAAATTTCTTTCAAATTATTGTAAAGATGATTTTAGACTCTGAGCTGCTTCCCCCCCCCCCACCCCAACTGTTTTGGTAACTGCTGTTATGCATCTTTACTGAGACCTGAAAATGGATTGATGCTATAGCAATGAAGAATCTCAAGTGTTCCTTTATTTTCAGGAACATTGCAAGATGAACTCTTGGTGAATACCATGGGTTTCTTGGTATTGATTTTATTAAAAATATTGCCAGTGTTTGTTTGTTTTTTTAGCGCATTTGGAAACATTTCTGTTGTTCCTTCTCAAAGGTTATTTAGATCAAAGCTGGGTGGTTTTGCCTATAACTTGGTAATTTGGAGACTATTTCTTTCCACTGGAGATGAAATGTGTCAGATATACTATTCATTCTGATACAAACAATAAGAGCATTGAGTATATTCTTTACACTGTATTTTATATTATATAGTACAAACATATAGTCTGTTTATGTACAAGGGGGAAATTCACATTTTTTGGTGCCATTAAGAATTTATTTTTTCCCAACTTCACTGAGATATAATTAGCACATAACATTGTAAACTTAAGGTGAACAGTGTAGTGATTTGATATACTTATATATTGCAAAAAGACTACCACCATAGCATTAGCTAACCACCTCCATCGTGTCATGTAGATATCATTTCTTTTTTGTGTTGAGAACACTTAAGATCTATTCTCTAGCAACTTTCAAATATATAATGTAGTATTTTTATCTATAATCACCATGCTGTGCTTTAAATCCCTAGAACTTACTCATAACAGAAAATGGCAAGTAACTCTTTAGTTCAATTGGAAAGGAACTAGAAAGATAAGTTTTGCTTCTAAGAATATGTAATTTTTTTTTTTTTTTTTAGTTTTTGTAAGTATTAGGCTCTGTTGGAGATTTAAGATGAATTAGACCCCTACCCTTCAGATACTCACAGTGTAATGGAGAGAAATATCTTCACAGCAAGTCATGATACAAAATAGAATCTAATAAATGCCATGCTAGAAAATTAAATGAATTCTGCGAGAATACAGAAGCAGCAGTTAATTCTGATGGCATGGTGGCGAGTGGGGGGAAGCATCATTTCATTGAATCTTGGAAGATAATGAGACTTAATTAAGTGAAGAAGGAGAAGAAGGATTTTACAGGCAAAAAAGAATATCTTGAATAAAAGCTGTAATATTGAAAATGTATTGTTGTATCATCAGATGCTAAGACCACGATAAAATGATAAAAAAAATAACACTAGAAAATACTTGAGGCCTTGAGACTGTTAACAGTCTGGTCTTAATTGCTTTTGGTCAGGATAAAATTCATAAGCAAGCCCAGGACTAAGACTGATACTCCCTGTGAACAATGACATTGAAAAATTTCTTCTAGATAAGGCCCTGAAATTAAGACTTTAAATGGAAAGTGAAAATTTTTTTTCACCTCATGCTTTAAAATGAGAAGTTGTCCTAAAGTTGAGTTTCTTCAAAATCCTTACATCTTGTTAAAGTTAGTAAAACTTGGGCATCCATATACAGTCAGTCACCTTCTCTGCTTTTTAATCACTAGGCATCAGTAGTCTACACTCTCCCAACTGCACATTGTACTTCTTGAGAAAAGTAGAATTACAGAAATGGAGGAGATCCAAGGTGTCATTCAGGTACTGATGTTGAAAGTGAGGGGCCCAGGTGACAAGTGTGAAAACCAACAGAAGCACCACAGGAGCACTCTCCCTCTGGCCCTGAGCCCATTGCTCTTCCTGCTATGCTATGGTATTCTACAGCATAGCTGAGCAACCAGCAAAGGGCTGACACCTCTGTACATGAACCCCACTCCAGTCCACGTATCCTTTCTTGTCATGTTTTGGCTTTCCTGTCTAATACAGGTTATCTGGAACTCCAGAGATCCCTGGCTGCTTCTGGGTGTTACAGTTTAACAAGATTTTAGTAGAGTTATTAACACATCCCTGTTAATCTGCTGTTTTAACATCAGCCACATCCTTAAATAAAAAATGGGAGTGATGCAAAATTTGAGGCAGATTTTAAATCGGGGTACTCCTCTTCACCCAGATTCTGTTAGACCCTTTCTAATTGTGATGCTTTCAGTAAACGTTTATCTCTGAGACATTGATACTCTTAATTCTGGTAGTGGTTTAGAAAAACCACATTCACCTCTTTACCTTTACTTCAGTGTTCTCCTTAGGTCTATACTATTGACAGTTTTTCTAGAACACTTAAAGAGATACTTAGTTATAATATATAGCATGGCAAGTCTTTGGAGAACTACCGAAAATGACAGTAACAATACCCCAATCTTCATGTGCTTAAACATATCAGCTTCTATCTAATTTTTATTATTGTAAGTTTAATATCAACTGTCCTTAAGAATAATAATCAGTTATTCTTTTTTTCACTATTGTGGTTGAAACCATGTATCTATATATCCAAAATAAATTGAAACATATCTAGTTATCCAGTAGAAAGTTTTCAAAAATTGTGAATCTACCGAAATGATTAGTTACTTGATGTCAAACCTCTGGATATTTGAAAGTACCAATCAATTCCTATAAGATTTTTCCTTTTACCCAAAATACTGATTTGTAGATACACATGGCTAGGTAATTTTTGATGTATAATCATCTAGAACTTTTATTTAGGAAATTTTATGTTCTGTTAGTGCTTTTGAGTAGAAATGACTAACTCATTGACTGGCTTTTAAGTGGCACCCTTAATAAACTCTGCAGTGAGAGGGAGAAAAGATGGAAGTCGACATACATAATGTAGATTGAATACCTGGAAACACCAACATCAGTAGTTCTTAAGACGGAAACATTGCCAGGGTGGGGCCAGGTACAAAAACAATTCTGGAAATCTTTGTTTCCACTGCCTCACCTCAGTTCTAAGAAACATAAGGAGCTTTATTATTGAATGTTATCTCTAAAAAACATCTTCCAACTTTTCATTTCTATTAAATTTTCATTCAAACATATCAATGTATAAGTCAATTGCAGTAGATTCAGAGAGAGGACAGTAAACATTGGGAAACTTCTACACCTTTTAAAATGGTTATTAAATTTGGCCTCCAGCATTTACTTTCAGTAATAGTTTTTTTTTTTTTTTCTTTTGCAAAGAACCACATAAGGCGGAATGTCCCAGCATGTCAGCATTTTTAATTGCAAAATAATAGTAAGTTAAGGACATAATATTTGTGTAGAATGTGTGTAGACAAGATTGGGCAATGTGATCTAGTGATAATGCAATTAGGAACATTCAGGCCTGGGTGAACAGTCAGATTCTACAGTAATGGATGAATCAAATGATGACAGCCCAAGGAGAGGTTACAAATGAAGTATATCATCAATCTTCATCTGCTTAAGCCTTTTTTTAATGATTTAGCTTAGGGCAGAAGACTTTATCCTTATGAAAGTAGTTAATGAAACAAAGGTGAGAAGAATAGTATGTTGAATAGCAAGGTTAGAAATAAAATATTGAAGGTGACTATGCAAATGTTTCTTTTATTCTATCATAAATGAGAAAAATAAATGGAGAACTAGCAGATATTTATTGTGAGGAATCAGGAACAGAAAGACCTGGTTTAATAGCCATACATTAAAAAAAAAAAAAAACTAGAGAATTTTAGCCAATTTCAAGTTCAGTGTAAACCAACAGTGTTACTGTGAAAACCAAAATCTTACTCTGCATTGGTATGGTTATTTATAGTTGGCAAGGTACTTTTTTTCTTTTTTAAGATTTTATTTATTTATTTGTCACAGTTATCACAAGTAGGCAAAGAGGCAGGTGGGGGGTGTGGGGCTCGATCCCAGGACCCTGAGATCATGACCTGAACTGAAGTCAGAGGCTTAACTCTCTGAACCACCCAGGTGCCTCAGGTTGGCAAGGTACTTTTTTTTTTTAAGTTGATTTTTTTTTTTTTTTTAAGGATTTTATTTATTTGACAGAGAGAGATCACAAATGCGCAGAGGGAGAGAGAGAGAGAGAGAGGGAGGAGGAAGCAGGCTCCCTGCCTAGCAGAGAGCCCGATGCGGGACTCGATCCCACTACCCTGAGATCATGACCTGAGCTGAAGGCAGAAGCTTGACCCACTGAGCCACCCAGGCAGCCCCAAAAGTTGGGTTTCTTGAGGCACAATTTTTATAGTGTAGAATGCATCAGTATGAGTATAGTGTTATGGGTTTTAACAGAATTTATCACCACACACCACCACCACAGTTAAGACACCGACCATTTCCATTATTCCAGACAGTTGCTTGTGTCCCTTTTAGTCAACCCCTACCCTCACCCCAGTCCCTGGTAACCATTATTTTTGACCCCATATTTTTGCAAAGTATTTTTCATGTACCTTTTAAAAAATTCAATTCTTGGAAAGTCAAGATGGCAGAGAAGTAGCAGGCTGAGATGACATCAGGTAGCAGGAGATCAGCTAGATAGCTTATCTAACCGGTGCGAACACCTACAAATCCAACAGAAAATCGAAGAGAAGAGCAACAATTTTAGAAACAGAAAATCGATCACTTTCTGATAGGTAGGACCTGTGGAGAAGTGAATCCAAAGTGAAGGGAAGATAGACCTCAGGGGGAGGGGTCAGCTCCTGGTAAGCAGTGGAGCAACGGAGCACAAAATCAGGACATCTAAAAGTCTGCTCCATGGAGGGACATTGCTCCAGAGGCTAAACTTCGGGGAATCCCAGGCAGGGTCAGCATAACCCCAGGTCCTGTGGGGTCACAGAAGGGCCGGGAATGTCTGAGTGTCGCAGAGCTTGCAGGTATTAGAGCGGGGAAGCCGGCTACAGCGACAAAGCCAAGGAGTGAGCTCTCACCTCAGGGCTACCTTAAACCGGGCACAGGCTGGGTGAGCTTGGAGCGTGGCTGGAGGCCACAGAGACGGAAGTGACAAGGCGCTTTTCTCCAAGTGCAAACAATTGAGTGCTTTCTTTCAAGCGTGACCAGAGGCCTGGAAGACGGGGACAGTTGGGCGCTTCTCTCTGAGGGTGCACTGAGGAGCGGAACCCTGAGCTCTTGGCTCCTCCGGGCTGGAGATTGAGAGGCCGCCATTTTCATTCCTGTCCTCCGGAACTGTATGGAAAGCGTTCAGGGAACAAAAGCTCCTGAAAGGAAAACCGAGCAGATTACTTAGCCCGGCCCCTGGTAAGGGTGGTGCAATTCTGCCTGGGGCAAAGAAACTTGAGAATCACTACAACAGGCCCCTCCCCAAGAAGATCAACAAGAAACCCAGCCAAGACCAACTTCACTCACCAAGGAGAACAGCAGAATTCCAGAGGAGGAGAAAGCAAATCTTATCTGGACAAAATGAAAAGGTGGAAAAACTCACCACAAAAAAAGAACCAGAGCCAGTACCGAAGGCTGGGGACCTAATCAATACAGACATTGGTAATATGACAGATCTAGAGTTCAGAATGACAATTCTCAAGGTTCTAGCCAGGCTCGAAAAAGGCATAGAAGATATTAGAGAAGCCCTCTCCAGAGAGATAAAAGCCCTTTCTGGAGAAATAAAAGAACTAAAATCTAACCAAGTTGAAATCAAAAAAACTATTAATGAGGTACAATCAAAAATGGAAGCTCTTACTGCTAGGATAAATGAGGCAGAAGAAAGTATTAGTGACATAGAAGACCAAATGGCAGAGAATAAAGAAGCTGAGCAAAAGAGAGACAAACAAATACTGGACCACCAGGAGAGAATTCTAGAGAGAAGTGACACCATAAGACGACACAACATTAGAATAATTGGGATTCCAGAAGAAGAAGAAAGAGAGAGGGGAGCAGAAGGTATATTGGAGAGAATTATTGTAGAGAATTTCCCTAATATGGCAAAGGGAACAAACATCAAAATCCAGGAGATGCTAAGAACGCCCCTCAAAATCAATAAAAACAGGTCCACACTATGTCACCTGATAGTAAAATTTACAAGTCTTAGCAACACAGAGAAAATCCTGAAAGCAGCTTGGGAAAAGAAGTCTGTAACATACAAGGGTAAAAACATTAGATTGGCAGTGGACCTATCCACAGAGACCTGGCAGGCCAGAAAGAACTGGCATGATATATTCAGAGCACTAAATGAGAAAAACATGCAGCCAAGAATACTATATCCAGCTAGGCTATCATTGAAAATAGAAGGAGAGATTAAAAGCTTCCAGGACAAACAAAAACTGAAAGAATTTGCAAACACCAAACCAGCTCTACAGGAAATATTGAAAGGGGTCCTCTAAGCAAAGAGAGAGCCTAAAGGTAGTAGATCAGAAAGGAACAGAGACAATATACATAACAGTCACCTTATAGGCAATACAATGGCACTAAATTCATATCTCTCAGTAGTTAACCTGAATGTTAATGGGCTAAATGCCCCAATCAAAAGACACAGAGTATCAGAATGGATTAAAAAACAAAACCCATCAATATGCTGCCTACAAGAAACTCATTTTAAACCCGAAGACACCTCCAGATTTAAAGTGAGGGGGTGGAAAACAATGTAACATGCTAGTGGGGGTGGCAATCCTTATATCAGATCAATTAGATTTTAAGCCAAAGACTTATTATAATAAGAGATGAGGAAGAACACTATATCATACTCAAAGGGTCTGTAAAACAAGAAGATCTAACAATTTTAAATATCTATGCCCCTAACATGGGAGCAGCCAACTATATAAACCAGTTAGTAACAAAATCAAAGAAATACATCAACAATAATACAATAATAGTAGGGTCCTTTAACACTCCCCTCACGGAAGTGGACAGATCATCCAAGCAAAAGATCAACAAGGAAATAAAGGCCTTAAATGACACACTGGACCAGATGGACATCACAGATATATTCAAAGCGTTCCATCCCAAAGCAACAGAATATACATTCTTCTCTAGTGCACATGGAACATTCTCCAGAATAGACCACATACTGGGTTATAAATCAGGACTCAACCGGTATCAAAAGATTGGGATCATTCCCTGCATATTTTCAGACCACAATGCTCTGAAGCTAGAACTCAATCACAAGAGGAAATTTGGAAAGAACCCAAATACATGGAGACTAAATAGCATCCTTCTAAAGAATGAATGGGTTAATCAGGAAATTGAAGAAGAATTGAAAAAATTCATGGAAACAAATAATAATGAAAACACAACGGTTCAAAATCTGTGGGACACAACAAAGGCAGTCCTGAGAAGAAAATGTATAGCGGTAAAAGCCTTTCTCAAGAAACAAGAAAGGTCTCAAATACACAACCTAACCCTACACCTAAAGGAGCTGGAGAAAGAGCAACAAAGAAAGCCTACACCCAACAGGAGAAGAGAAATCATAAAGATCAGAGCAGAAATCAATGAAACAGAAACCAAAAAAACAATAGAACAAATCAACAAAACTAGGACCTGGTTCTTTGAAAGAATTAATAAGATTGACAAACCCCTGGCCAGACTTATCAAAAAGAAAAGAGAAGGGACCCGAATAAATAAAATCATGAATGAAGGAGGAGAGATCACAACCAACACCAAAGAAATACAAACAATTATAAGAACATACTATGAGCAACTCTACGCCAATAAATTCGACAGTCTGGAAGAAATGGATACATTTCTAGAGACATATAAACTACCACAACTGAACCAGGAAGAAATAGAAAACCTGAACAGACCTATAACCAGTAAGGAGATTGAAAGAGTCATCAAAAATCTCCAAACAAACAAAAGTCCAGGGCCAGATGGCTTCCCAGGGGAATTCTACCAAACATTTAAAGAAGAACTAATTCCTATTCTCCTGAAACTGTTCCAAAAAATAGAAATGAAAGGAAAACTTCCAAACTCATTTTATGAGGCCAGCATCACCTTGACCCCAAAACCAGACAAGGATCCCATCAAAAAAGAGAATTATGGACCAATATCCTTGGTGAACACAGATGCGAAAATTCTCACCAAAATACTGGCCTATAGGATCCAACAGTACGTTAAAAGGATTATTCACCACGACCAAGTGGGATTTATTCCAGGGCTGCAAGTTTGGTTCAACATCTGTAAATCAATCAATGTGATACAATACATTAATAAAAGAAAGAATAAGAACCATATGATACTCTTAATAGATGTTGAAAAAGCATTTGACAAAGTACAGCATCCCTTCCTGATCAAAACTCCTCAAAGTGTAGGGATAGAGGGCACATGCCTCAATGTTATCAAAGCCATCTATGAAAAACCCACTGCAAATACCATTCTCAATGGAGAAAAACTGAAAGCTTTTCCACTAAGGTCAGGAACACGGCAAGGATGTCCCTTATCACCACTGCTGTTCAACATAGTACTAGAAGTCCTAGCCTCAGCAATTTCTTTTGTTGTCAACAAAAAGAAATTAAAGCCATTGAAATTGGCAAAGAAGAAGTCAAACTATCACTCTTCGCAGATGATATGATACTATCTGTGGAAAACCCAAAAGACTCCACTCCAAAACTGCTAGAACTTATACAGGAATTCAGTAAAGTGTCAGGATATCAAATCAATGCACAGAAATCAGTTGCATTTCTTTACACCAGCAACAGGACAGAAGAAAGAGAAATTAAGGAGTCAATCCCATTGACAATTGCACCCAAAACCATAAGATACCTAGGAATAAACCTAACCAAAGAGGCACAGAATCTATACTCAGAAAACTATAAAGTACTCATGAAAGAAATTGAGGAAGACACAAAGAAATGGAAAAATGTTTCATGCTCATGGACTGGAAGAACAAATATTGTGAAAATGTCCATTGTACCTAAAGCAATCTACACATTTAATGCCATCCCTATCAAAGTACCATCCATCTTTTTCAAAGAAATGGAACAAACAATCCTAAAATTTATATGGAACCAGAAAAGACCTTAAATAGCCTAAGGAATATTGAAAAAGAAGGCCAAAGTTGGTGGCATCACAATTTCAGAGTTCAAACTCTATTACAAAGCTGTCATCATTAAAACAGTATGGTACTGGTACAAAAACAGACACATAGATCAATGGAAAAGAATAGAGAGCCCAGAAATAGACCCTCAACTCTATGGTCAACAAATCTTCGACAAAGCAGGAAGGAATATCCAGTGGAAAAAAGACAGCCTCTTCAACAAATGGTGTTGGGAAAATTGGACAGCCACATGCAGAAAAATGAAATTGGACTATTTCCTTACACCACACACGAAAATAGACTCAAAATGGATGAAGGACCTCAATGTGAGAAAGAAATCCATCAAAATCCTTGAGGAGAACACTGGCAGCTACCTCTTTTACCTCAACCGCAGCAACTTCTTCCTAGGAACATCGCCAAAGACAACAGAAGCAAGGGCAAAAATGATCTATTGGGATTTCATCAAGATCAAAAGCTTTTGCACAGCAAAGGAAACAGTTAACAAAACCAAAGAGAACTAACAGAATGGGAGAAGATATTTGCAAATGACATATCAGATAAAGGTCCAGTATCCAAAATCTATAAAGAGCTTATCAAACTCAACACCCAAAGAACAAATAACCCAATCAAGAAATGGGCAGAGGACATGAACAGACATTTCTGCAAAGAAGACATTCAGATGGCCAACAGACACATGAAAAAATTCTTCACATCACTCAGCATCAGGGAAATACAAATCAAAACCACAATACAAATCACACCAGTCAGAATGGCTAAAATTAACAAGTCAAGAAATGACAGATTCCGGCGAGGGTGCAGAGAGAGGGGAACTTTCCTACACTGTTAGTGGGAATGCAAGCTGGTGCAACCACTCTGGAAAAGAGTGTGGAAGTTCCTCAAAAAACTGAAAATAGAACTACCCTATGACCCAGCAATTGCACTACTGGGTATATATCTTAAAGATACCAACGTGGTGCTCCCAAGGGGCATGTGCACCCGAATGTTTATAGCAGCAATGTCCACTATAGCCAAACTGTGGAAAGAACCTAGATGTCCATCAACAGATGATTGGATAAAGAAGATGTGGTATATATATACAATGGAATACTATGCAGCCATCAAAAGAAATTATATCTTGCCATTTGCGATGACGTGGATGGAACTAGAGGGTATTCTGCTTAGCGAAATAAGTCAGTCAGAGAAAGACAACTATCATATGATCTCCCTGATACGAGGAAGTGGAGATGCAATGTGGGGGAGTGGGGGGGTAGGAAAAGAAAAAATGAAAGAAGATGGGATTGGGAGGGAGACAAACCTTAAAAGATTCAATCTCAAAAAACAGACTGAGGGTTGCCAGGGAGAGGGGGATAGGGAGAGGGTGATCGGGTTATGGACATTGAGGAGGGTATGTGCTATGGTGAGTGCTGTGAAATGTGTAAACCTGGTGATTCACAGACCTGTACCCCTGAGGATAAAAATATATTATATGTTTATTTTTTTTTAAATAAATTTTAAAAATTCAATTCTTAAAAGATCCCTACAACATTAATATTGCCAACATGTCGGGTGCCTGGGTGGCTCAGTGGGTTGAGCCGCTGCCTTCGGCTCAGGTCATGATCTCAGGATCCTGGGATCGAGTCCCGCATCGGGCTCTCTGCTCAGCAGGGAGCCTGCTTCCCTCTCTCTCTCTCTCTGCCTGCCTCTCCATCTACTTGTGATTTCTGTCAAATAAATAAATAAAATCTTAAAAAAAAAAATATTGCCAACATGTCTATTTTATAAAGGAAGAAATGAAGGTTTAGTTAAGCAGCTTTAAGTTGTGGAGCCAGGTATTGAACCCTTATATTCTAACTCAGAATCTGAAATGCTTCCCTTGACCCTGCTGCCTGGAGCTTTGCTCTGAGAGTCCTACTTTTATCGATATTGTTCACTCACCCCCAATGGATCCTGTATTCAAAGCCAATATTAAACTTTAAAAGTAACTTACTAGAGTAGGGACTAAAGGATGGTAGTTTAGTCTTTTTTTTTTTTAATTGAAGTTTCCCCAAGGAGATTTCTTAGATTTTTTCTTTCCCTAATCACTTCTCCTCCATCCTCCCTAAATTTTAACATCGTGAATATGCTGAGTGTACTGTATGTATCTGTACTTTGTATATTAAGAAGAGTAAGTTCTTTCACCTACTCTAAGAACCATTTTATCCAACCTGGGGACAGTAAAACTCCCACTGAGAATGCTTAGACTGCCCAGTAGTCTTCAGCCTTTGTCCCATCTGATGTGCATAACACATGACCCTTGAGTATGAGACACATCATGACACTGAAAATTTTATAGTAAACACCACATCAGACTTTTGGCATGATATTCATGAAAAGTGTCTTCAGAACATGTAGACAAGTAAAATCTTAAGGATAAACTTCAAATTTACTTAACAGAAAGTTAAAATATGGCTTATTTTTTAAATAACTCTTTTGATGTTTGCTTTTAATCTAGATCTAAACTTTATATAATAAAGGAAATAAGGTACTTCTAGGGGCACCTGGATGGCTCACTTTGTTAGCATCTGCCTTCAGCTCATGTCATGATCTCAGGGTCCTGGGATTGAGCCGGCTTCTCCCTCTCCTCCCATTTGTGCTTGCTCTGTCTCTCTAGTGCTCTCTCTCTCTCTCTCTCTCTCTCTCTCTCAAATAAAGTTTCTTTTAAAATAGGGGAGGGTAGAATAAGGTATTTCTGTTGGAGAATAAACAATCTTTTAAGTGCTGTGATGCCAGTAATGCAGAGCTTCAACATGTTGTTAAGGTGAATATGACTATGGCAAATCTATCTTGCCTCATCACTATCTGACTTTCATCCAGCAGTCATAACTCAGGAGTCATGATAACCAAATGTCAGTGTTCTCAGTTGTCTGAGGCGTAATGTAGAGGTAGATGCATTTCCTTTTTTTGTGAATGTTTTGTTTTGTGGTAAAATACATGTAACTAAAATTTACCATCGTAATACTTTTTAATTGAACAATTCAGTGATATTAAATACATTTACAGTGATGGTTGTGCAACCATCACCAACATCCATCCTCCAATTTTTTTCATCTTGTAAAACTGACACTCTGTACTTATTAAATAGTAACTCCTCACCCCGGCCCTAACCCCTGCCAACTGCCATTATACTTTGTCTTTATGATTTTGACTACTCCAGGTACCTCTTGTTAGAGGAATTATACAGTATTTGTCTTTTAATGGCAAGTTTATTTTATATAAAATAATCCACTCAATGTTTATTCATATTGTAGTACATAGCAGAATTTTCTTCTGCAGAATTTTTAAGGCTGCATAGTTTTCCATCATATGTCTATACCACATTTTGCTTATCTATTTAGCTATAGATAGTTGGATTACTTCCACATTTTAGCTGTTGTGAATAATGCTATTATGAACATGGATGTACAAAAATCTCTTTCAGGTTTTTGGGAGTATATGTCTAGAAGTGGAATTTGTGGATAATATGATAATTCTATTTTTCATTTGTTGAGGAACTGCCATATTTTCTGTCATAGTGGCTATACTTTTATATTCCCACCAACAGTGCAAAAGAGTTACAGTTTCTCTACATCCTCTCCAACACCTGTCTTTTTCTGATTTTTTGATAGTAGCCATTCTAATGAGTGTGAGGTGATATCTCATTGTCATTTTTATTTGAATTTTCCCTAATGATCAGTGATGCTGAACAGCTTATTGGCTATTTGTATATCTTGTGCTTATTGGATATTTGTATATCTTCCTTGGAGAAATGTCTGTTCAAGTCTTTTACCAGTTTTTAAATCAGATTTCTTTTTTGTTAAAATTTAGGAGTTCTCTATATAATTTGGATATTGGTTCCTTATTAAATATATGATTTACATATATTTTCTCCTGTGGATTATCTATTTAACTCCATAGATAGTGTCATAATGCACAAAATTTTTAAATTTTCTTGAAGTCTCATTTGTCTATTGTTCTTTTGTTGCCTGTGCCATACATGTCATAGCCAAGAAATCATTGCTAAAATCAATGTCATGAAGTTTTTGCTTTTTGTATTTTTTACAAGAGTTTTATCATTTTAGAATTTTGGTCCATTTTGAATTAATTTTTGTATAAGATGTTAGGTAACAGAATAACTTCATTCTTTTGCATGCGAATATCCAGCTTTTGCAGTAGTGTTTGTTGAAAGTCCATTTTGAATTCAGTGGTGTTAATACCCTTGTCAAAATTGATTTGACCATATAAACAAAGATTCCTTTCTGGGCTCTCTGTTGTATTCCATTTGTCTGCCTTGATGCCAATACCTCACTGTTTTGATGACTGTAGCTTTGTAGTAAATGTTGAAATCAATAAATGTGAGTCTTCTATTTTTGTTCTTTATTGAGTTTGTTTCAGCTATCAGGGATCACTTGAGATTCCATATGGATTTTAGGAAGGGCTTTTCTATTTCTGCAAAAAAAAAAAAAATACTGTTGGAATTTTGATAGAGATTGCATAGAATCCATAGATTGCTTTGGCTATTTGGCTAATATTTGCCTTTTAATGATACTAAGTCTTCTAATCTATGAACATGAGATATATTTCTAGTTATTTGTTTTTTAATTTCCTTCACCAGCATTTTGTAGTTTTCATTGGATAAGTATTTCACCTTCTTGGTTAAATATATTCCTAAGTATTTTATTCCTTTTGGTGCTATTGCAGATGAAATAGTTTTGTGATTTCCTTTTCAGATAGTTCATTGTTTATAGAAGTGCAGTTGATTTTTATCTGTTGACTTTGTATCCTACTACCTTTCTTAATTTGGTTTTTAGGTCTAACACGTTTTTGTGTAACCTTTGCGGATCTTAAGATCATATTATCTGCAGACAGAGGTAATTTTACTTCCTGCTTTCCAGTTTGAATGTCTTTAATTTCTAATTTCTCTGGCTAGAATGTCCAATACTATGTTGAATAGTGAAAAGCAGGCCTCCTTGCCTTGTTACTGCTCTAAATTAAAATTTCATTTTTTCACCATTGAATATGATGTTTGCTAAGGGCTTTTCATATATGGATTTTATTGTATTAAGATATTTTTCTGTTTTTGCTAGTTTATTGAGTGTTTCTTGTGATGTGATGCAAGGGTGTTGAATTTTGTCAGATGTTTTTTGTGCATCAATCAAGATGACTATCTGGAATTTTTTCCTACTTTCTGTTGCTGTGGCTTATTACATTGATGGATTTTTGTAGTTGAACCATCTGTACATTCCAGGAGTAAATCATGCTATATAACCCTTTTAACATGCTGCTGAATTCTGTAGATAGTACCTTGCTGAGAATTTTTGCATCATTGTTCATAAGGCGTTTTGGCATATAGTTTTCTTATAGTAGTATTTGTCTGGCTTTGACATAGGTCATGTTGGTCTCACAGAATGAGTTAAGTGTTTTCTCCTTCTCAGTTTTTTGGAAATATCTGAGAAATACTGGTATTAGTTTAAGTGTTTGGTAAAATTTACCAGTGAAGCCATCAGGTCCAGGGCATTTCTTTTGGGAAATTTTTGATTATTGATTCAGTCTTCTTATAGGTCTTTTCAGATTTTCTATATCTTCATGATTCTGTCTTGGTAGGGTAGTATTTCTAGGAATTTGTCCATTTCATTTGGGTTATCCAGTTTGTTGGTGTACAAATATCATAGTATACTCTTACAATTCTTATTTTTATTTCTATAAAATCAGTAGTAATATCCCCACTTTAATTTCAGATTTTAACAATTTGAGCACCCCTTTCTCTTTCTTCAGTTCATTTAGTTAAAAGTTTGTCAACTTTGTTGATCTTCTCAAAGAAGCAACTTTTGGTTTTATTGATATTTCTGCTATTTCCCTATTTCATTTATCTCTGCTCTAATCTTTATTATTTCTCTCCTTCTGCTAGCTTTGTGTTAATTTTTTTTTCTTTCCTAGTTCTTTAAGTGGTAAAGTTAGGTTTTTAAAATTTGAGATCTTTCTTACATTTTAGTGTGTTTATAGCTATGAATTTCTTCCTTAGGCTTAGTTTTGCTGCATCCCATAAATTCTGGTTTCGTTGTGTTTTCATTTTCATTCATCTCTAAATATTATCTAATTTTCCTTTAAATTTATTTTTTGTTCCATTGATTGTTTAAACATAATTCCACAATTTTGTGAATGTTCCAATTTCCTTGATGTTATTATTTCTAACTTCATCCCATTGTGGTCCAAGAAGTTACTTTGTAAAATGAATATCTTTTTAAATATATTGAGATTAATTTGTGGCCTAACATATGGTATATCCTGGAAAATGTCCCATGTACACTTGAGGAAAGTGATTATTCTGATTGGTTTTGGATAAAATAGTCTGTGTGTGTCTGATCTAGTTTGATTGTTGTTTTTAAGTGTTCCATTTCGTATCTTCTGTCTGATTGTTCTATCCAATGTTGGGAGTAGGGTATTGAACTCATGAACTGTTTGAACTCTATGAACTCATAGACTGTTTTTTTCTACCTTAAATTTTGTCCATTTTTTTCTTCATATATTTTGATAGTCTGTCATTAGCTGTGTAAGTGTTTATAATTGTTATATCTTCTTGCTGTATTCAAACTTTGATTAACATATAAGGACTCCATTTGTCTCTTTTAAGCTTTTTTTAAGTTTATTATGTATAATATTACTATAGCCACTCCTGCTCTCTTTCACTTAATATGCATGGATTATCTTTCTCTGTCCTTTTACTTTTAACCTGTTTGTGGCTTTGAATCTCAAGTGAGACTGTTGTAGACAGAATATAGTTAGACAATGTGTTCTTATTCATCCTACCAGTCTCTATCTTTGGGAGAATTTAATCCATTTACATTTAAAGTAATTATTGTTAAGGAGGGACTTGTGTCATTGTGCTAGAGGTTTTCTATGACCTTACAGTATTATTGTCCTTCATTTACTGCATTACTATTTTCTTATGTATTTAGTTAAATTTTTTTGCAGTATAATGTTTAAATTTTCTTCACATTCTCTTTTTTTACATTCTATAGGTATTTTCTTTATGGTTACCATGAGGATTACATCTAACATCCTAAATTTATAACACTAAGAATTTAAATAAGTATCAGTTTTACTTCAGTAATATACAAAAACTGCTCCAGTGTGCCTGACTAGCTCAGTTGGTAGAGCATGTAGCTTTTGATCTCAGGTTCATGAGTTTGAGCCACATGTTGGGCCTAGAGATTACTTGAAAAACAGAACAAATTAAAACTCTGTTCTTTTATAACTCCATCCATATCTCTTTCAGTTATTGATGTCACAAAATTATATCTTTATATATTTTGTGCCCCAAAACATAAAGTAACATTTTTACATTTTTCACATATTTGTCTTTTTTATGTAGACGTAATTGACATTATGTTAGTTTTAGGTATATAGCATAATCATTCAGTATATGTGTATATTGTAAAATGATGACCACAATAAGTCCGAGTTAACGTCCATCACTATACATACCTACAAACATTTTTTTCCTATGATGAGAACTTTTAAGATATTCTTTCAGCAACTTTCAAATATACAATACAGTATTAACTATAGTCATTATGCTGTACATTACATCCCCAGGAAATTTATTTTATAACTGGAAGTTTGTACCTTTAGACAACTTTCACCCACTTTGCTTATCCCTCACCACCTCTGACAATCATCAGTTTGTTCTCTGTATCTATGACTTCATTTTTTTTGTTTTGTTCCTTGAATATTTGTTTTAGATTCCACATATACATGAAATTTTTTGTGGTATTTGTCTTTCTCTGACTTATTTTATTTGGCATAGTGCCTTCAAGGTCATCCATGTTGTTATAAAAGGCAGGATTTACTTCCTTTTTAAGGCTGAATAATATTCCTATGTCTGTGTATGCCATATCTTTTTTTTTTTTCCTCAGTTAGCCAACATATAGTAGTACATCATTAGTTTTTTATATAGTGTCAAGCGATTCATCAGCTTCATATAACACCCAGAGCTGATCACAGCACGTGCCCTCTTAATACCCACAACCTAGCCACCCCATCTCCTCACCCCCCTCCTCTCTGCAATTCTCAATTTGTTTCCCAGGTTCAAAATTTCTCATGGTTTGTCTCCCTCTCTGATTTCTTCCCGTTTGGTTTTCCCTTCCTTCCTCTGTGGTCTTCCATGCTATTCCTTGTGTTCCACATATGGGGGAAACCATATAATAATTACCTTTCTCTGCTTGACTTATTTCACTTAGCTAATCCCCTTCAGTCCCATCCATGTCCATGCAAATGGTAGATATTCATCCTTTCTGATGACACAGTAATATTCCATTGTATATATGAACCACATCTTCTTTATCCATTTATCCTTGATGGACATTTAGGTCTTTAATCCATTTTGAGTTTGTTTTTGTGTATGCTGTAAGAAAGTGGTCCAGGTTCATTCTTTTCTATGTAGCTGTCCAGTTTTCTCAACTCCATTTGTTGAAGAGACTGTCTTTTTTCCATTGGATATTCTTTATAGTCAAAGATTAATTGACCATATAATCATGGGTTAATTTCTGGGTTTTCTATTCTGACCTATTAATCTATGTGTCTATTTTTTGTGCCAGTACCATATATTCTTTTGATTACTACAACTATATAATATATCTTGGAGTCTGGAATTGCTTTTCTTTTTTTTTTCAAGGTTGCTTTAGCTATTTGGGGTCGTTTATGATTCCATACAAATTTTAGGATTTTTGGGGCGCCTGGGTGGCTCAGTGGGTTAAGCCGCTGCCTTCAGCTCAGGTCATGATCTCAGGGTCCTGGGATCGAGTCCCGCATTGGGCTCTCTGCTCGGCAGGGAGACTGCTTCCCTCTCTCTGTCTCTGCCTGCCTCTCCATCTACTTGTGATTTCTCTCTGTCAAATAAATAAATAAAATGTTAAAAAAAAATTTTAGGACTTTTTGTTCTAGTTCTGTGAGAAATGTTGTTGATATTTTCATAGGGATTGCATTAAATGTGTAGATTGCTTTGGGTATTATAGGCATTTTAACAATATTCTTCCAGTCCATGAACCTGGAATATCATTCCTTTCCTTGTGTCATCTTCAATTCCTTTTATCAATGTTTATAGTTTTCAGAGTACAGGTCATTCACCTCTTTGGTTAGGCTTATTTCTAGGTATCTTATTATTTTGGGTGCACTTATAAATGGGATTGTTTTCTTAGTTTCTCTTTCTGCTGCTTCATTATTGGTGTATAGAAATGCAATAGGTCTCTGTGCGTTAATGTATCCTGTGACTTCACTGAATTCGTTTGTCAGTCCTAGCTAGGTTTTTTGTTTTTTGTGGAGTCTTTTGAATTTTCTTTATATAGTATCATGTCCTCTACAAATAGTGAAAGTTTTACTTTTTCCTTCAATTTGAATGCCTTTAGTTTCTTTTTGCTGTCTGATGATGTGAATAGGACTTCTAGTACTATACTGAATAAAAGTGGTGAAAGTGGAATTCCTTGTCTTATTTCTGACCTTAGGGGAAAGGCTCTCATTTTTACTGCATTGAAGATGATGTTTGCTGTGGGTTTTTCAGAAGTCTTTTTTTTTTTTAATTTATTTTTTATTTATTTTCAGCATAACAGTATTCATTATTTTTTCACCACACCCAGTGCTCCATGCAATCCGTGCCCTCCATATTACCCACCACCTGGTACCCCAACCTCCTACCCCCCCGCCACTTCAAACCCCTCAGATTGTTTTTTAGAGTCCATAGTCTCCCATGGTTCACCTCCCCTTCCAATTTCCCCCAACTCCCTTCTCCTCTCTAACTCCCCATGTCCTCCATGCTATTTGTTATGCTGCACAAATAAGTGAAACCATATGATAATTGACTCTCTCTGCTTGACTGATTTCACTCAGCATAATCTCTTTCAGTCCCGTCCATGTTGCTACAAAAGTTGAGTATTCATCCTTTATGATGGAGTCATAATACTCCACAGTGTATATGGACCACATCTTCCTTATCCATTCGTCTGTTGAAGGTCATCTTGGTTCTTTCCACAGTTTGGCAACCATGGCCATTGCTGCTATAAACATTGGGGTACAGATGGCCCTTCTTTTCACTACATCTGTATCTTTGGGGTAAATACCCAGGAGTGCAATTGCAGGGTCATAGGGAAGTTCTATTTTTTAATTTCTTGAGGAATCTCCACACTGTTCTCCAAAGAGGTTGCACCAACTTGCATTCCCACCAACAGTGTAAGAGGGTTCCCCTCCCCCAACTTGGGCTTTAATGCATGACCCCAAGATCAAGAGTCATACACTTCACTGACTGAGTCAGCCAGGCACCCCAGTCAAAAGTGCTGTGGGTCTTTTATATACAGACTTTATTTTGTTGCATTATGTTTTTTCTAAATCTACTTTTTGAGGGTTTTTGTCATGAATGGATGTTTTACTTTGTCTAATGCTTTTCTGAGTCTATTGAAATGAGTATTTAGTTCTTATCCTTTCTTATATTGATGTGATGTATCAAGTTGATTGATTTGTGAATATTGAACCACCCTTGAAACCCAGGAATAATCCCACTAGATCATGGAGAATTGTTTTTTTTTAATGTATTGTTGGGTTTGGTTTGCTAGTACTTTGTTGAGAATTTTTGCAACTATGTTCATGAGAGATGTTGGCCTGTAGTTCTTTTTTTTTTTTTTTTTTTTTTTTTTTTTTTGTGGTGTCTTTATTTGGCCTAGGTATTAGAGTTATGCTGGCCTCATAGAATGAATTTGGAAGTTTTCCTTCGTTTTCTATTTTTTGGAATACTTTGAGAAGATGGCTATTAACTCTTCTTAAATGTTTGGTAGAATTTGCCTGTGAAGCTGTATGGTCCTGAACTTCTGTTTGTTAGGAGTTTTTTGATTACTGATTGAGTTTCTTTTCTGGTAATCAGTTCAAAGTTTTATTTCTTCCTGCTTCAGTTTTGGTAGGTTGTGTGTTTCTAGGAATTTATCCATTTTTTTCTAGGTTGTCCAATTTGTTGGCATTTAATTTTTCATAGTATTCTCTAACAATTATTTGTATTTCTGTGGTGTCAGTTGTTATTTCTCCTCTTTCATTTGTGATTTTGTGAGTTCTCTACCCTCCATACCCCCCATTTGGATGGGTCTGTATAGAGTTTTGTTGATCAATTTTGATCAATTTTGTTGATCTTTTAAAAAAACTAACTCCTTGTTTCATTGATCTATTCTATTGTTTTTGTGGGGTTTTTTGTTTTTGTTTGTTGTTTGTTTTTAGCTTTTACATCATTTAAATCTCCTCTAATCTTTATTATTTCCTTCCTTCTGATGGTTTTAAGGTTTTGTTTGTTGTTCTTTTGGTAGTGCCTTTAGGGGTAAGGTTAGGTTGTTTATTTCAGATTTATCTTGCTTATTGAAGTAAGTCTGTATTGCTATAAACTTCCCTCTTAGAACCACTTTTGTTGCATCCTACAGGTTTTGAGCAATAGTGCTTTAATGTACATTTTATTTCTTTTATTTCCTGGTTGACTCAATGATAGTTCTGATATCCAGTCTGGCAAATGTGGGGAATCTCTTGACTAGGTTTCAAGCCCTGGAAATACTCTTCCATGGCTTTCAACTTCACACTCTTGTTTTTTTTATTCTGCTCTCTAAGTCATCCACCATTTTTAATGAAAGGCAGCACATTTTTGAAGCTTACATGATATTTACATTATAGGAGTTTTATGGTTTCAAGTCTTACATTCACATATTTAATGCATTTTAAGTTGATTTTGTGTATAGTGTGAGGTAGTGGTTCAGTTTCATTCTTTTGCACATAGCTGTTCAGTTTTTCCATCATTTATTGAAGAGACTGTCCGTTCCCCCATTTTATATTCTTGGCTCCTTTGCCATGGATTAATTGACCATAAAAGTGTGGGTTTTATTTCCAGACTTAACACATAGGGAAGGCCATTTGAAGATGGAGCAGAGAAAACTTTAAGATGCTGGCCTTGATTGAAAATTGAAGTGATACAGTTATAGTCAAGTAATGCTACCACAGTTAGTGTGGCCCTGCTTATAACGTAATTTCTACCCCATGATACTGATTGTACTCTGCTGGCTTCCAGAACTGTGAAAGAATAAATTTCTGTTGTCTCAAGCAGTAGTACATGGTAATTTGTTACAGCAGCCACAGGAAACTAATATAGATGGGTATTAACACCTCAGTGTTGCTTTTTAAATGCATTTTCACTGATTATTCAATGAGGTTGAGTATCTTTGCATCATAAGATTATTGATGTGCACCTGTTTTCTTCTATGAGTTTTTCAACTCCTGCCCTTTCTTTCTTTTCTTTTTTTTTTAATTTACTTCCTTATTGAGTAGTAGGAATTCTTTGCAAAGTCTTACCATTAATGTCCCTGTTACTGAAGAGATACTCATGTCTGTAGCTTGTGTTTCTTATTTATGGTGTCTTCTGCATTCAGAAGATCTTTTGCACATTTTTATTTTCTATTAGGAAATTTTTAAACATACCCCAAAGAGAGAATAGTATATAGCATAATATATCTTCTATATACCCATAACTCTGCTTCAACAGTAATCAGTATTTTTTTTCTGGAAGTATTCATATTTTTCGTTAACTTTTATACTTTTCGTGCACTATCTAAGAAGTCCTTCAGTAAAGATTATGTTGCTTTTGTTTCTGCAGCTATTTCTGTCATGATAAAACATTCATTCTTTTTGTTATAACACTTGTTTTTAATCACTTTTTTATTTTAATCACTACACTTATGTGTGGCAATTTCTAATATATACAAAGCATTATGGCACCCATGTTAATCTATACCTTCTTCCTGAACATGTACTTTCTTATTCAGCACAAGCTATTGATACAGATCTTGTCCCAGAAACATCTTACATGTCACTGTAGAGGTTTTTTTTTTTGTTTTTTTTTTTAAGATTTTATTTGTTTATTTGACAGACAGGGATTACAAGTAGACAGAGAGGCAGGCAGAGAGAGAGAGAGAGGGAAGCAGGCTCCCTGCTGAGCAGAGAGCCCGATGAGGGACTCGATCCCAGGACTCTGGGATCATGACCTGAGCCGAAGGCAGCGGCTTAACCCACTGAGCCACCCAGGCGCCCCACTGTAGAGTTTGTTAAAAATTGCATGTGTCCTTATAAGAAGGTTGATCAATCATATAGGAGATGTCAAAATATATGCCTGAGTCAGCTGTGCTATCATATTTTGTTTTTATGAAATAATTCCTCTCGTTTTTTTCCTCCTTATTTCTAGTGTGCCACCTGGGCTTGAAGGCATGAAAGAACAAGACATCTGCAACAAGATAATGGCTAAATTACTAGAAAATTATAATACTCTGTTTGAAGTAGAGTATACAGAAAATGATAACCAGAGATGTGAAAACCTGGCTAGGCTTATCATAGTAAAGGTAAATAACTTTGACATATAATCTTTAAGTATTGCTTATATTTTGAATGGAAGATATTTTATTTAAATTATTCTTTATCATAAAAATGTCATGGACATATTTTAGATTATTATTCCTGTGTTTGTTGAATTCTGTTGTGAAATATGTCCTCTGTATCAAGTATTTAACTGATCTATGTTCCCCTAAAGTGGGAGGATAATTGATGTTTCCTTGCTGCTGTAAAATCCTCTCAAAATCACTTATGTGAGCCCACCACCCACTGATTTTTATAGAAGTCTAGTGTTATAGCAAGGATTTGTGCTTATGGCTGTGTTCAGGAGTGCTAGCTTACTGAGTAGACTGCAAATTCCTGAAGATAATATTACTGTGTCTTTTTTGTCGCTCTTATGTCTGGCACACTTTCAAGTTCAACCTCAGATTTTAAGTCCCACATATATAGTTCCTGGCAACTATCATTGGTAAAGGAGAATATTTTTATAAGCTGTTAAGGAATCCTTGACAATACTTACCTCCACCTTTTTATACATTGGCTGATCATTTATAACCTATCCTTTATACATTAGGGAAATACATGTATGTCTCTAAAGAAAGTCTGAGGATAAACCAAATCAAATCCTCCAGGGAAGGCATCTCACTTCTTTCTCATTTATATTTGAGGCAAATCATGATGGAGTGGATATGGGAGGTTCCCTTAGGGGAGGTTTCCTGAAACACGTGTTCACAGACTGCATTATACCAGTTGATTCATATGGTAATGAATGATAAAGCCCAAGCACTTGTTTTGATCATTGAAGGGGTATTTTCATCTCTTCTTTCAGTTGAGACTCTGACTTTGAGGAAGAAATAAAAGGTAAAGCGTATCAAGTAGCACCCTTCCAAAAAAGCAAAAGAAGACCAAAAACTAGGTTTTCTTAACCAGGACTTATGTTAATACAACAGATTCCCCATACAGAGTATAACACCTCTGCAAGGAAAGCATTTACCTGGAATCTTCCCAAACTGATAAAGAGAACTCTAAACTAAAATTTGAGGGAAGGGAAGAAAAATGCACATTTAAAATGACAAAATGAGAATAAAGTATAACCTAAGTTGGAGGCAACACAATAGCTGAGAGAATGTGTCAGTGATTCACATGAGAGAATATGGGGAAAGAATACACCAGTTTTGCTACCAAAAAATTAAATTTTTTTAAATAGAAAAAAATATCTTTAATTTGTTCCTCTAGTTCCTGTAGTAATACTTTCCAAAGGTATCTTTTTAAAATATTAAAAAGTAATTAACTTTGTTTCAGCTGTATTTCTGATACATTTTTTTAACACTTGCACTTTTTAACTAGAGCTGATAAGATAATAAGATAAGTCTAAAATATAAATGAAAATAGAAAAATAAGACCTAGGCAAGACAAACTTGCTGAGATGCAGGTATTAACTGGAATGTGCCAAGAGAAGGTTCTATGCTGTGCAAATAAAATGATACCTGTTGAAATACCCGGAAGGTATTTCCTGCTTGGAAATCATTGAGCTACTAGGTTTAAGTCTGGTGGAGAACTTAGCATGAGAGTAGATAGATAAGACATACATAGATAAGACATACAAAGAGTCAAATACAGATTATTTTAGCTAGGTGAAAAATAAGACTGCTACTCTCCTAATGCAGGTTTCAGATCTGGCCTAGAGGCAGATAAAGGTCGTGGTTGGAAACTACATTTCTATACTGTGGAAGAATCATTCTGCTAAAGCAAAATAGTTGGTCCATTCTTTACTGATCTTCATGATAGTCTCATCTCAGAGGGTAGATTATGTTACAAGGGAGTATGATGTTCTGGACCCCAGTTTCAGCCAGTAAGGATGAAATGGAGGTTACAAAAATTATTTTAATGGAATATGCCAGTGCCATTTTAGGGTCTATAAAAATAACATGCTGATCACAGTTAGGTTTATAAAGTTGGATAGTGTTTAGAAAGCAGATTTTTTAAATTCCTAAAATCATAGAAATATTAGATACAAACTGAAAGGAAGCTGGGTTAAAAAGGAAATGGGAGGCTTAAAATGAAATCATTAACATACTGAAAGATTGGAAAAATGGAAGGAAACTGAAAAAAACTGAAAAACATGTTCTGATCATGCTTATGAGCTCAGCTTTTGAAGGGATGTGTACAAAAAGAAAAAACTGGCACAAAACAAGGGATGAATATACATGAATGACAGACATATAAAATGAGCTGAGAATAAGCTTAGGCTCATGGAAACTACTATATATCTAACTACTTTATCTCAGTATAGAAAAGGGCTTTTAAGGGGAAGAAGTACTAAATTTATCCACTGACACACCTCTGTACACCCCAGTATGGGCAACAGAGTCATAAAGGATTGCATAAGCTCCTCACAATATCCTAGTGGACTATATGGAGATTTGGAGCTCAGATAATGTAAGTTTAGTTGCCTTTGGACCAGGACGAGATACTTTAAGTGTGGACTGGTGTTAACTTTGGGGCAGGTCTCTACATTTTTTTGTGTTATTTTCAGTATTTTAATCATTGACTTAAATGAGTCTATACTTGGCACATTTGCAAGTGAAATAAAGTCAGAAAAATAGATCGGATTTTGGATGGCTGGATATGTAGATCAATAAGATGAAACGTGTATGTGTGTGTGTGTGTGTGTGTGTGTGTCTGTACACAGCCATTTCTCTCTTATTTCTTGCTTCAAACAAACAAACAAAGCATTTTATTTGGCTTGCAGCAAAGTGCTGAGGTCAGAGGGGTCACTCTCACAGCTGCAAGGGATAGATGAGTCACAAGGGTCTAGACAGTCATCCTTCTTAGGTAGTAATTGACTTAAAAGGAAGATCGAGACAGTTCTACAAGGAGATGTAAGGCAAAGTATGCAGCGAGCAGAGGGCCTCTGGGAAAGACTCTCATCCCTGATTAAAAAGAATGATTTAAGTTAAAACCAGAACTGTGGTTTGCCTCTGGGTATAGTTGACTCTGATGGTTGTGACTGACTTGGAAAATGCCTAAGGGAACTCTCTGGGCGTAATGAAAATGTTCTTTATCTCAGTAGGGATATGGGTTATATGGGTGTATGCATTTATCAAAACTCATGCAACTTTACGCTTAAGATTTATCCATTTAACTTAATGTAAATTATTTTTTAATTTTTAATTACAAAGTAGGAAAGGTAGCAGGCCTTTGAGAAAGATGCCCATCTCTTCCATCCTGCTTTCAGATGTTATCACCTGAAGGTACGATGCTTAGAGCTGCTGCCACCATCTCTGCCCTTGATGAATGTATCACTGACACACGGAAGTTGGCAGTTAATGGAGGAGAAAGGGTGGGTTCCTCATCATTGCTGATGTGCTGAACCAACCTGGAACACACAAACCTCAGGACTTTGAGTTACATGAGGGAAATAAAGATCCTCAGAGTATAAACTAGTTTTAGTGGAGTGTTCTGTTTCTTGCACCAAGAGCATTATATCTGATACAGCCAGTATAATTGGAAAGTGCTATACTTAGGTTTATAAAATGATTTGTGCAAAGATAGCCTAGAGGAGATAATAGTTAAATTGAAAACCATCCACCCATTTCTCTTCTTTTTTTCATCCACAGATTTTAGTTACTTTCTAGCACATTAAGAGATGTCAGCATAATGTAATTGCCCCCAAATACCAAAAATATATTTGTGGAGTATACCAGTAGTATGCAGAATAAAGAATGTAGGTCTCTCTGCTCTTGGAATAGGTCAGGCAGTATATGCAGCATTATCTCTGGTACTGAGTACTACATTCTGACTCTTCTGACAATCACCACTGTTGCGCATTTATTCTCACTAAATACATATTTGCCTGGGTGACCATCTTTTACTTTAGTTACCGTACATACTGCTGATGACTTTGAAATCATAACTTGAGCCCTGGCTTGTCAGACGAACAGTAGAACTGTATTTCCCACTATCTGTAAAATGCCACATTGGTGCCTCAAATTTCTCACACTGAAAACATCATCCCCAAAACTTGTGTTCTGTCTTCTATAACCCTAATTTGCCAGTCCCCAGCCTGCCAGATTAGAATCCTTAGTTTAGCCTTGACTCCTCCTCCCTCTACCATTCCCACAGGGACTCAGATTCTGTCTTCTGTCTCTTGGATTGGGTGTCTTTTGCCTATCCATTACCTCTGCTTTAGATTAGGACCTTATCACAGTCACACATTTCCCCATGGGTTCTGCCCCTTCTAGAGGCAGCCCCATCCAATAGAGATGGACTCTATTCATTTTTACAGTATGATAAGAGTTCTGTGCCTAAAAAACAAGCTTGATCATAACCTGTTTCTGCCTTAAGTAAATAAACCTTTTTCTGTCATTGTTCTGTCTCCTACTCTTGCTGGCAGTACGTAATTAGGATGCCTTTACTTGAAATTTAGGCCTTCCCATGTCCCCAAACAAAACTTTCTCTATTAACTATGTGAATGAATATTGAATGATTCTTGTCATCTTCTTATTCTCTGACCTTTCTTCAGTCTCCTTTGAGGACTCTTCATTCTCAGTCAGAATTAAATATTATTATTTCCTAGGGTCATTCTTAGGTCTTCAGTGCAGAGCTCTGCCTGGCAAACCATACATACATGTCTGACTGCATAGTGATCTCTAGCACCTGCTTATCTCATGGCCTGTGATGAGAAAGTCTCATCATCTTTCTTGTCCTTGAAGATCTAATGCTCCACTTGTCTTAATGAATGGCCCATCCATCTACACAATTGCTCCAGGTTGGTGTCCAACAGCCACTAAAACCTGTTAATTCTGCGGCCTAAGTATCTCTTCAATCTCCCCCCCCCCCCCACTACTTCCTCAAAGCCTCTTATCCAGGCAAGAGATTTGTGCTCTTGGCTCATTATCACAGTCACCTGGTGACTCAAACCGAGAGTCAGAAACTCATCGTAGGGCCCCCAAACCTGCATTTTAAAAGGCTTCCTTGGTGTAATATTAATAAGCAGTCAGATTTGTGGATTGATTAATCCTTGTAATCCTTGTGTAGTATGCAGTTATGAACATGTCACTTCCCATGTCAGAATTCTTCAGCAGGTTTTCTTCATCTATTCCTAGATTATAAAATCTAAGTCTTAGCAAGACAAACAAGAGGTTTCATAATTTGAACCCAGCCTATGTTTTCACACTTCCTTCCCACCACTCCTTCCCATACACTTGATGTACTAAGCTATCTTTGATATGATCGTGGAAGCAATGTCATTTCAGGCCTCCTGTTTGTCAAGCTGTAGAGCTCAGTGCCTGGCATTGAAAATTGCTTGGATTCAGTAGATGGACTCTATTCATTTTTACTGAAAATAACGTCCCTGGTCACAATTTGTACATGATATGAAACCAATAGCAATGAGTATTTTCAAAATAATTGAATAAAATTAAAGACATCATAGTTCACCGAGTACTTCATGACTGCCTTATTTTAAGAAAAGACACTAGATACTTTTAAAGAATTTAACAGTTCTGGAAAGAGCACTGAAAATAGAATAAGACAGTCTATATTTGTAACCTGGCTACTCAGCAATATTATTGGGTAATTTATATTACCTGTTTCTGTTTTGTATTACGTAAAATGGCAAATATCCTATAGATTTATTGTGGGATTCAAACCATTAATGCTTGTGAAAGTATTTTCAAAGCCAGTTCAATAGAATAGGAATATGAAGTATTAAATTGGGGGGGGGGGGTGAGAACATAGGATGAGAGTAATTGATGAAGACCTTGGCTTACTTTGAAATGATTGATCAAGAATACTTCAGTAGATGTATTTTATACATATGTATTTAAGCTTAGGGCAACAAAGCTTATTCTAATCTAGAAGAAGACAAAATAGGTTAGAACTTCCAGTTTGTGTGCCTCTGGGCAAATTATTCAGTCTCTCCTTCAACCTTAGTTTCCTCATCTATAAAGTAGGAAAACTATCACTAACTAATTTGGCTATTTTTTGTTATGATTAAATGAAATAGAAATGGCAAGTTTTCAATAAACTTTAGCTTGTAAAAAAAATCATTATGTTCACATCACCTTTATGATATTATCTTACTTCTCTTTACCTGAAAGGGAATCAGGCTTGATGATGGAAGGAAAACAGAGTCCAAAGCAGAAAAATGAGGTTGACAAACAGATATGTTACTCATGACAGAAGAGTTACTGCTTCTAGACATTTCTTGCTATTAATTCACTAGTATAGCTTTTTTATTATTATGACTATATTAAGTATCCTCTTGGAAAGGCAAGATTTGAACATGATTGTTCTTTCAATGGATGGAAAAGTATGATTTTAGTATTTAAGCGTCTATTCAGATATGTTTTTTGAAAATGAGTTATTTTTTTTTGAAGTGGAAGTTTTATGAAACAGTAAAGTATTTAAGTGGCTCTGTGAAAAATGGGATTTCAACAACTTGCTGGAGGAAACAGAAAATCTTAGAGGAGAAGAATATGCTTTATATCATGTGTTCTTTGTGTACTGGTGACCAGACATTTCTGGCCAGACCATAGGAAGTAGCACAGGAGCTACATACGAGAGTGAACCAGTATGCAGCTTTAACTATGGGGTTAACAATTACAAGAACAGAAGAATGAAGAAAGGTTTTAAGAACAAGATGGATTTAATTTAAGCTATACTTTAGATTTTTACTGTGTGTGTGTGTGTGTGTGTGTGTACGCACATGCACGCAAAGCAGGAAGTTGGTGTGGCTCTCCAGTGAAGCCTTTTTGTAATAAGCTCTCAGGGGAGTAGCCTAATGTCTTTTCTGCTCTGTTGACTCTGGTCAGTGCTGCAAAATTGATCATGGCTTGTACAATGCATTCATCATCCTCATTTCCAGATAGGCCTGTACTGGGGGCCAAGGTAAAAATAAGGAAAAAATGTTTATCTATAGAACTCCTCCTTCAAATCCACGTTCTCATTCTCTGGGAGTGAGCTAAAGTCTCTTTAAAGGCTTTTCCAGAGTCTGCAATGATATGGGCGTATCCACTAGATCTTGTTACTTTAATCAAAGGAATTTTGGATAGATGTGTTTGGACTGTGACATTCGGAGAAATCTATAGTCTACTGGAGGTCTCAGAATGTACGTTTGCCCTGGGCATTTTAATCCACATCTTGCTGAATTTGGCAAGTAGTCTTCATAGTTGGTTCTTTATAGTTATGG
This sequence comes from Mustela nivalis, assembly GCF_964662115.1. Classification (NCBI taxonomy): domain Eukaryota; kingdom Metazoa; phylum Chordata; class Mammalia; order Carnivora; family Mustelidae; genus Mustela; species Mustela nivalis. Next base: position 116,919,982 of record NC_139023.1, read on the forward strand.
CCATCTCTTGCTTAAGGAGCAGCTTTCTTTTCTTTTTTTCATTATTTTTGGGTTTTGTAGGTTTCAAGAAAGAAGCATAGTCGAAGCACCTTTATTTTGCCAAATTGGAAGGTCAGATCTGTATTTCTAAATAAGTAGGTTATTTCAAGTAGACCTTTAACAACTATATTTTAATTTCTCTAGCTTCGAAATAATTCTAGAGTTTCTCTTCATAAGGGGATTTAAATCCCAGATGCAGTGAAGACTTTCCCTTCTGTTCATTCAAGAATTACCTTCATCCAGATTTTTACATACACAAAATCTGGTGGCTTAAATATGTTTCAAATAATGCACCATGTAACCTAAGCTGAATTTATTAAATCTAAATAATTATTGAGTGCCTGCTATGTGCAAAGCATTGTTCTAAGCACAAGGAGTACATCAATAAGCAATAGAAAGAAGTCTCTGCCTTTATGAAGCAGCTTATATTCTAATGAAGATACAATAAACCATAGTCCGTAAATAATTAAGAAACTAGTATGTCAGGTGGTGATAGGTTCTGTGCAGAAAAAGCAGGGAAAGGGAGAATATTGGTAAGGTAGGGGAATGACATTTGTTCATTTAAATAAGATGGTCAGGGGTGGGATTATGGACATTGGGGAGGGTATGTGCTTTGGTGAGTGCTGTGAAGTGTGTAAACCTGGTGATTCACAGACCTGTACCCCTGGGGATAAAAATATATGTTTATAAAAAATTATAATAAATAAATAAATAAATAAATAAATAAGATGGTCAAATGCTTCATTTGCATGAGGACATTTGAACAGAGACTTGAAGGAAGAAGCAGCAAGCCATGAAGACACTTGAGAGAACATTGCATACAGGGGGAGAAGAGGAGTACAAAGCCTTGAGGTGGGAGGATACCTGTTTTGTCTGTTCCAGCAGTTGAGAAGGCCAGTATGGTTGAATTACATGGAGCAAGGGAAAAGGTCAAAGGAAATGAGGTCAAAGAGGCAACAAGACACAGATCATGGATGCTCTTAAAGGTCATGGTAAACACTTTGACTTTTATTCTGACAGCATTTTATTAGACATAATTGAGCAAAAGAGTGCCATGACGTGACTTACATATTAAAAGGATTACTGTAGCTAGTAGGCAGAGAATAGACTGTTGAGAGGGATAGACAGAACAGAGAGACCCATTGGGAGTTTATCACAATAGCCTGGTTAAGAAACAATGGTGGCTTGGGCCAGGGTAATGGTAGTGAAGTTGGTGACAAGAGCTGACTAGTGAGTTAAGATATGAAAGAACAACACAGGAGGAGGTACTAGAGACACCAGTTAGGCTAGAGAATATTTGAGATGGGAGCAAGCAGGCTAGAAGAGTGGTGGGCTGTGAACAGAGTAGTTCTCTACATTAGTAATTTTGGAGGTAGAGCAGTCTGGAGGGGTGAAGAGATTTAGGTTGCGTTCACAAGCATAAGTGACTGGAGGGGTGAAGAAATTTAGGTTGCGTTCACAAGCGTAAGTGACTGAAGTGGAGAAGAGAAGGCTGTTCGAAGGAGATGGATAAAGGAGAATAAGATATGATGGTTTGTTCCTATTGGCCCTGAATTTATCCGGGGGATGGCAGATCCTGAGGTAGTTGGGAAGGACGTGAGGCTGGTCTGCCTACTATATACACATATTGTTTATATACTTTGTGTATAAATATGCTTTGTGTACAAATTACATTTATATATATTTAATAAGGCTAATGAGCCCTATATATAATACACAGAATAATGTGTTCAATATGTTGCTCAGTTGATCTGGAGGTACTTAAATGAGTATCACTGTATTCTAAATAAATATCTTGCAAGGCAGTCTATTGGACAGTGTCACTACTGCTCCTTCTAGCTTGAGGAATTTCTTTGAAATTGACTTCAGAACATGTCATTTGTGTGTCCTATTGGACATTGTTATCATTGGACTGGGAGATCCTTTTCCTTTAATGCTACATTTGGTAATGGGAAATAATCAGTAGTCATTTTGAGCCACAGCAAATCACTAAGTTGGGGAATAGTGATTAAATATTAACTTTGTTGTTTAAAATTGAAACTGGCTATAAAATAATTATGCTGATTTTCCTGTGTGACTCATAAGCAAACTTAAAATAGTTTTAAAAAATGTTCTGAGCAAAAGCAAAATATTAGAATAACCTTTCGTAGTGATTAGTTTGAGGTATGAGGTATGGCAAGTTTGATTACAAAGTTCAGTCTTATTCCTGTAGAGTAAAAGTAATATAAACTGATAGATCACATCCTAAATTATTTCCCTTATCTTTTTCATGCTCAAGAACACTGTATGTGTCTTTGTTTTTCATTTAGGGCTACAGTCTAAACAAATCAACTTCAACAAATGTTCATTCACTTTTTTTTAATATTTGATACCTACTCTGTGCAAAGCTCTGGACTAAGGGGTAGGCCTCTTGAGAAAATAAATAAGACCTGTCCCTTCCCCAAAAGGAACTTAAAGTCTATAACAAACACACAAAATCAGTGCAGGAGCACAGGGGCAAAAGGGAGGAGGCTTTATGACAGGGATTATGCTGACTTTTTCTGTACATATTATCTCATTTACTTCTTACAGTAGCCCTGTGAAGTAGATGAGTTTAATTCTACTTTGAACTTGAGCAAGTCTAAAGAGCAAATTACTCAGGGTCAAGAGCAGTAAGTGACAGAGCTGGGTTTTTAAATTCAAAGTACTAATTACTGGCCAAGTATAGGCATAACCAAAACCTTGGTTTTGGTTTAAGTTGGAATATCTGTGCCATGCACATTTATACATTTATTCAATATGTATTATAGTAATACAGTGTCAGGGAAGATTTCTGTTCTGATTCTAGTCCTTTATGCATTCACTGCTCCTAAACTCTTCTATAGCCCCTCAAGAATACTCCAGACTGGGAGCAGTAGAGTCAAAATAGGAAATAAAAAATGTTTCGGTTTTTATGCTATTTGATGCTTTGTGATTTGGCTGTGTTATCTTTCTGTGTGGGATGAACTTACATAGTGAAAGTGACTGACTTGTAGCCCCCACTGTTATCATTTTGACACCTAGGAACTCAGAGGTAGCAATAAATTAAAATTTATTTGCTCATGTCTTCAGATCAAACCTTTCTTTGGACAGTGAGCTGTACATTTTAGATTGATTCTGAGTTTGAAGCTAAAAATAGTGAATGATGCTTAAGAAACAAACATAAAATTGCATAATAGAATGCTTTCTTGTCTCAAATAGGCACTTTCTAGTAGTGGTGACTGATTAGATTATCGATGAATGTAAAGCATTGAGTAATAAAAGTAGTATTAGAAGTTACTGCTTAACTTGGGATACTTCTGTGACTCCAGTGTTTAGATCAGAGTCACATATTTACAATTCAGATAGCTGTTAATTCTTTTCCCCAGACATTTTGTTTTGTAGAGTGTTTACAAATAAACACTAGAAAGTCATGTATGCTCAGGAATCATTAGAATAGATTAGATATATCTGCCAGGTGTTAATTTCCTTCTTTCTTATTATGAATACTTAACAGAAGCCAGACTAAATTGCTTTGCTTATGAAAACATCATTATGCCCCACAACCTTTAAACTACTTACAGTAAGATGGCAATATTTTGGAACTGACACCTCAGAAGTTGCCTACTTTATTTATTATTTATATATTTATTTATTTAAGACAGAGTGAGATGGAGAGAAAGAATGAGAAGGGGCAGAAGGAGAGGGAGAGGGATAATCCTAAGCAGGCTCTATGCTGGGCATGACACAGGGCTGGATCTCAATGACTCTGAGATCATGACCTGAGCTGAAATCAAGAGTCAGATTCTTAACTGACTGAGCCACCCAGGCACCCCAGAAGTTGCCTATTTTGAATCATTACATTCTATGTATTTGACAGGTAAGGACCCTCAGTAAATGGCATGTGAATATTTGTAGATTTTCAAAAGATTACTTGAATTTGTTTTAGTACTAAATTCCTGCTGTTTTCTTCAGTTGGTCTCCTAGGGATAGACTTTCTATTTCTGTGAGCCAGAAGTGCCTAGAAAGGAATATCCCTCCAGGGGCAGCCCTTAACCAATGACTGAGGAGCATGGGTGTATAAATTCCCAGCTTGTTTACTGCTTGGTTGAAATAATTCTTTTGTGGCCCTAAGTCTGAGCCTCAAAACTACTGTAAAAACTCAATTAGCTTCATAATGATAATTTCCCTCTGTTATAACCCATTTCACCACTGAGCCACTCAAATAAACTACTTGCCCTCAATCCTTGTTGCAAGATCTAATCTGTGTTGAGTGGGTGGGAGTCCAACCTACGACATCACAAATTCTCCTTCAGTGAAGCCCTTGCTCATCCTCCAGGTGCAGTTAATCCCCATCTCCTCTATCATTTTAGGGCACTTTCTTTCTCCTTCTGTTAGAACAAGTCTCACATTTTGCCTTAGGTGAGTTGCTTTTTTCTCTTTATTGTATGATAGGGTCAGAACAATATCTCCTATTTACTTATCCTTCTGCTTTTCTTTAAAAGTTGTAGAGTAACTCTTGCATTCTTCTGTCTTGCAAAGCAGTTATTCTAGTTACTTATATTTACTCAAAAGTCTATTGAATTACATTATGTACACCTAAGTAAAAGATAACTCAAATTTATCCTAGGAAAGTCATGTAACTCTTTTGGGAATTAGTACTGTTTCACATTTCTAGACATTTCAAGAGTATACAATAAAAGTTTGCTTAACAGAACTCCATCTAACTAATTTGCCAGATTAATCAGTTCTCTGAATTTGCTTTTTTTTTTTTTTTTTCCTGTCAGTATGTCAGTATGGCATATGTCAGTATGGCAACTCTGAAGGCTTGTGACTAATAAGCTACCCTCTTACATATCTGTCCATCACCAGTTTTACTTTATGCTATCCAAGAGTTGTTTGTCCTTTCCTAAAACTATTCGTTCAAGTTTATTATTTGTGGTCCTTCATAATTCAATTAAACAAATGCAATGTTAATGCAACATTATAGTTATTTGTAGGAAAATGGTGTCAGAGTAGTTAATACAAGCTTTTGTAATAGATTTTGGTATCTTAGGGGTTTAATACAATCCAAGTTATTTCTCACTCCACAGCGCAGTGAGTTGAGCAACTCTCCTCCATTTTGTCCAAACCGTCCTTCAAAGTTGCTTCAGCAAAAAAAGGAGTTGAGAATAATATGGAATAATTTTATGACTACTCCTGGAAGAGGCTTAACATACCTCTTACATTCCATTGAGCAGATTTAGTCTTATTGCTCCCAACCTAACTATAAGGGAGGCTAGAAATGTAGTCTTCCTGGTACATAAAGAGAGGACATGGAAGACACAAAGGGATGGTATTGTGTACACAAAGAATTATTTCTTTTTTCTTTTTTCTTTTTTTTTAAATTTTATTTATTTATTTGACAGAGATCACAAGTAGGCAGAAAGGCAGGCAGAGAGAGAGAGAGGAGGAAGCAGGCTCCCTACTAAGCAGAGAGCCCGATGTGGGGCTCGATCCCAGGACCCTGGGATCATGACCTGAGCTGAAGGCAGAGGCTTTAACCCACTGAGCCACCCAGGTGCTCCAAGAATTATTTCTGTTGTAGAAGATAAGTTGAGTACATTGGAGAGACTTGATAAAGATTTAAAAGCTTTATATTGTTACTTCACATAGGGGATATATTATGATTATGGCTTATACAAGGAAGAAGGTGTAGAATTCCAAGCTCTTAGACATGTATAAAAAATGCTCACATTAAAAGACTGGAAAATAAATGAACATTGATGACTTATAAAGTAAAACTTATATATATTATTTATATGCATCATTTTCAAATATTCCTGTTTTAGTTTCATTTTGGGGTTACCTAACATGCAACTTTTCCTTATCTAATTAGATAGGAAGGATTCTTCTAGAGAACCATTATTTTATACAGTTAATAGCAGGCCTCTGCAGACAGACTCCTTAGTTTCAGATTGCAGCTCTGCCACTTACTTGGTGTGTGACCTTGGACAATCTACTTTTGCTTTCTGTATCTCAGTTTCTATATATAAGAAATTTAGGTAGCAAAAGTGTATATTTCATAAGGTTATTGTTAGGGTCAACTAAATGTATATAATAAGCACTTAGAAAAAATGGCACACATGTGGTAAGTACTATATAAGTGATAGCCAGTATTATATTTTGATTTTCATCATCATCATTATTATAAGATTTGATTCCATTGTTTTCTACTGAGTGATCACACTATGAAGTGATACCGTAATAAATACTTGTATGACTTAAAGTATTTTGGTTGAAAACAACAAAAAAGCAACTTTGGCTAAAGCCAGTCTTAAAAAAACAAAGAAAACGTTAAAGAATTATTTGGAAATAGAAGAGGTATTTCATAGAATAGAAAGCAAAGCTGAGCACACGAGTAAGATGGCAGTGTAGGAGGCCCCGGCCATGGTTTGGCCACAAAAACAATGATTTGACAACTACTAATGAGTGAAATATCTCTGGAAAGCTTCAGAGTGCAGCAAAGAAGCTCCAGCAACCAAGTGGAGCACAAAAACCAAGAACGGCCACATGGACAAGTGTAGGAAGCAATTTACCTGTATCAGCTTATCCCATGGGCCATAGCAAAGCTTTGTACCAAGAAGGATCCTACTGGCTTTTACTTCCCTCTGTGGAGGTAAGGAGAGCAAAAGGACCCCAGCAGCCCTCATTGCCACCAGGGACAACCATAGCCTTCAGTGCTGAGGAACACTGTAGTCTCTGCTATTGCTTACACAACAACAGAGTGCAGACACCAATGCAAGGTAATAAACGACATCGAAAATCAAGAAAACATGACAGCAGCAAAGGAACAGAGACAGTTCCCAGAAACTGACCCCCAAAGAAACAGAGACCTCTGAAGTGCCTGGCAAATAATTAAGGAAGCTCAGCAAACTGTAAGAAAATGCAGGTAGACAACTCAATGAAATCAGGAAAATAATACATGAACAAAATAACTTCAACAAAGAGAAACTATAAAAAGGACCAGTCAAATTCTGAGCAAGGAATATAATGAATGAAATGAGGTGGGCACAGGGAGAGGCCGTAGGGAGCTTCAACTGCAGACTTAGTCAAGCAGAAGAAAGAATTGGCACACTCAAATATAAGTCAATTGAAATTAACCAGTCACAGGATTAAAAAGAATGAAGAAGAATGAAGAGAGGCTATAGGATTGATGAGACATCAAGCAAATCAATATGTACATTGTAGAAGCCCCAGAGGAGAAGACACAGAGAAAGGGGTAGAAAGTTTGTTTAAAAACAAAAACAAAAAACTGACATTTTCCAAATTTGAGGAGGGAAATGGGCATCCATATTTATGAAGTTCAAAGGACTTCAACACTTGTTGAACATATTATAATCAAACTGTCAAAAATCAAGGGTGAAGAATTTAAAAAGCATCTTACGATAAATAAAAATACAACTTACCAAAATTTATAAAATGTTACAAAAAAAGAAGGAGAGACATCTAAGATGCTTGGGAGGGATGTTTATTGTGATCAATGCTTATATTAAAAAACAAATTTCTTGAACATCCTAACTTTACAATCGAGGAACTGGGAAAGGAAGGACACAGTAAACCCAAAATTAGCAGAATAAAGGAAATAAAGAAGATTAGAGCACGAATAAAGAACAATGATAGAAAAATCAACAAAACAAGGTTTTGTGTGGAAGGTAAAAGAAAAAACTCTTAACTAAACTAAGAGAAAAGAAAGAAGACTCAAAATCAGAAGCAAAGAGGAGATATTACAATGGCTACCTCAAAAATAGAAATGATCATAAGGGACTACTATGACCAAACTATGTGCAAACAAATTGGATACCCTAGAAGAAATAACTAAATTTCTAGGAACTTACAGCTTATCAAAACTGAATCACGAAGAAATAGAAATAAATTATCATATGGTTTCACTTGTGGAGCATAAGGAACAACATGGAGGACATTGGGAGATGGAGAGGAGAAGTGAGTTGGAGGAAATTGGAGGTGGAGACAAACCATGAGAGGCTCTGGACTCTTGAGAAACAAACAGGGTTTTGGGGAGGAAAGGGGTGGGGGGTTAGGTGAGCCTAGTGGTGGGTATTAAGGAAAGCACATATTGCATGGAGCACTGGGTGTGGTGCATAAACAAATTTTGGAACACTGAAAAACAAAATAAAAATTTTTTTAAAAAGAAGAAGAAATAGAAAACATGGGAGATTGGATTAGTAATCAAATAACGTTCAACAAAACAAAAACAACAGTAAAAAGTTCAATACCAGATGACTTTCAAGGAAGATTTAATACCAGTCCTCTTCCTTTTTTTTTTTTTTTTTTAAATATCCAACTTTTATTGCATCTTTAAAATATCATAGATAAGTCAGAGGAATCATCTGACATCCTCCTCTTTCTGTAGCTGGACAGTTTAGATTTTATCAGCCTGCTGAACCTTTCCTTTTTTTGAAACAGATACCATCCAAAAATTTTCCGATATCCTTGTTTTTAACTGTTGTGGCTTTCTAAATTAAAGCAACTGAATTTGATACAAGTTCAGTGTTGTTTCCTTTGGGAATTAACTCATCTTTCTGGGCTTGAGATACTGAATAAGCAATAGCTAGCCTCATCCAAACCCTGTGGCTATAGTTTTCGCCCATGAGATTTTGGATTTCAACAAGCAAACCATTGTCCTGAATAATGACGTTGTTGGGGAAGGGAACATATGCAGACCTCATCTTGGAAGCCCAGTGTTAACATTTCAGTCACGTTCTATATGACAGTGGTCAGTTCCTATTTTCCCACCATTTGTCAACCCAGAGCCTTTTCTTTTTCTTTTCAAGGAGACGGAGTTCTACATTGATGAGATTAAAATCCCCCTGCAGAGTTCCCCTGGGACCCTTCACATAAACAGTGCTTAAAATAACACTTCAGAGTGATGTCAACATTTCTGAACCATTGATACTTTGATTGCTGAGAATGGTCTTCATTCTCACAGAAGATACAGCAAAAAAAAAGCAATGCGAATCCTTCATAAACTATTCTAATAAGCAAAAGAGGGCATGCTTTCAAACCCATGTTATGACATCAGCATTACCCTGATACTAACCAGACAGTCACCACAAGAAAACTATAGCCCAGGGGCTCCTGGGTGGCTCAGTCAGCTCAATGTCCAGCTCTTTATTTTGGCTTACATCATGATCTCAGAGTCTTGAGATGGAGCCAAAGAGGTGAGAGGCTGATACACTAAAAATTATAAAGCAATGATGAGATAAATTAAGGATAACACAAATGAATGCAAACACATCCCATGTTCATGGATTGAGAGAATTAATATTGTTAAAATGTCTGCACTACCCAGAATGACCCACAGATTCAGTGCAACAATCCCTATCAAAATCTTAATGGTGTTCTTTACAGAAAGAGACAAAAACCCCTAAATTTCATACAGAACCATAAAAATCCCCAAATGGCCAAAGCAATCTTGAGTGAGAAGAGCAAAGCTGGTGGCATCACGCTGTAGTAATCAAACCGTATGATACTGTCATAAAAACATATAGACCACAGAATGAAATAGTCCAAATAGGAATCCATGCACCTTTAGTCATCTGATTTCCACACCGGTGCCAAGAATACCTAATGGGTAAAGGACAGTCTTCTCAGTAAGTGGTTCTAGGAAAGCTAGATATCTACATGTATAAGAATGAAATTAGATCTTTATCTTATATCATACATAAAAAGTAATTCAAAATGGAGTAAGGGCTTAAACATGAGATCTCAAACTATAAAACTCATTGAAGAAAACATAGAGGGAAAGTTCCTTGACGTTGGTCTTGGCAATGATTTTTTTTTCTTTTTGCATGTTTATTGCCAATCAGATTTCTTCTATGAATGTGATTACAGTGATGATTTTTCTTTTTTTTTTTTTTTTCTTTTCTAACTCCATTTACTTTTTTTGGGGGGGGGGATATGACTGCAAAAGCACAGACAACAAAACCAAAAATGAGTGAGACTACATCAAACTAAAACTCAAGCATTGTAGTATTCTACACAGCAAAGGAAACCATTAACAAAAGGAAGATGCAGCCTACAGAATGAGAGAGAATATTTGCAAACCATATAGTCAATAAGAGGTTAATATTAAAAAAATTCCTATAACTCAATAGCAAAAGATAATAATAAAATGAGTGGGCAAAGGATACATATAGATGTTTTCCCAAAGAAATATACAAATAGCTAATGGGTACATGAAAAGGTGCTCAAATCACTAATCATCAAGGAAATGCAAATCAAAACCACAACAAGATATTACTCACATCTGTTAGAATAGCTATTATCAAAAAGACGAGATAAAAAGTATAGATGAGGATGTGGAGAAAAGGGAAGCCTTGTACTTTTTTTTTTTTTCTTAAAGATTTTATTTGTTTATTTGACAGACAGAGATCACAGTAGACAGAGAGGCAGGCAGAGAGAGAGAGAGGGAAGCAGGCTCCCTGCTGAGCAGAAAGCCCGATGCGGGACTCGATCCCAGGACTCTGAGATCATGACCCGAGCTGAAGGCAGCGGCTTAACCCACTGAGCCACCTAGGCGCCCCAAGCCTTGTACTTTTTTGATGGAGATCCCATATGACCTAGAAATCCCTCTTCTGGGTACATATCCAAGGAAATGAAATCAGTGTTTCAAAAGGATACCTGCAGTCCTATGTTTATTGCAGCATTATTCGTAATAGCCAAGATATAGAAATAATGTAAATGTCCATTGACAGATTATGAAATGAAATATGATGTATATATCTGCAGTGCAATATTATTCAGTCATAAAAAGAAGGAAATTCTCCCATTTGTGACAACATGGATGAACCTGGAGGACCTTATGCTACACAGAATAAGCCAGTCATACAAAGACAGATACCACTTTTATGTGGAAATGATCTCACTTTTATGTGGAAATCTTAAAATGTTGAACTCCTGGAAGCTGAAAGTAAATTAGTGGTTGACAGGGGCTGGTAGAGGGGCACATGTAGAAGTGTGGTTAAGGGGTACAGAGTTTCAGTTTTGCAAGGTAAGTTCTGGAGATCTAATTTACATCAGTGTGAGGTTGGTCAGAGACACACTGTGATTGAAACACTGTAACCATTAGAATGGCCAAAATTAGCAAGACAGGAAACAACATGTGTTGGAGAGGATGTAGAGAAAGGGGAACCCTCTTACACTGTTGGTGGGAATGCAAGTTGGTGCAGTCACTTTGGAGAACAGTGTGGAGATTCCTCAAGAAATTAAATATAGAGCTTCCCTATGACCCTGCAATTGCACTACAGGGTATTTACCCCAAAGATACAGATATTGTGAAAAGAAGGGCCATCTGTACCCCAATGTTTATAGCAGCAATGACCACAGTCACCAAACTGTGGAAAAAACCAAGATGCCCTTCAACGGACGAATGGGTAAGGAAGATGTGGTCCCTATACACTATGGAGTATTATACCTCCATCATAAAGGATGAATACCCAACTTTTGTAGCAACATGGACGGGACTGGAAGAGATTATGCTGAGTGAAATAAGTCAAGCAGAGAGAGTCAATTGTCACATGGTTTCACTTATTTGTGGAGCATAACAAATAACATGGAGGACATAGGGAGATGGAGAGGAGAAGGGAGTTGAGGGAAATTGGAAAGGGAGATGAACCATGAGAGACAATGGACTCGAAAAACAATCTGAGGGTTTTGAAGGGGCAGGGAGGGTGGGAGGTTGGGGGAGCCAGGTGGTGGGTAATATGGAGGGCACGTATTGCATGGAGCACTGAGTGTGATGCATAAACAATGAATTCTGTTGCTGAAAAGAAATTTTTTTAAAAAGAGAGAGAGAGAGAAAGAAACACTGTAACCAGTAGGAGAAGGTTAATTTCTTCTGTCTTCCCTTAAAGAAGGGAAAGTGAATACCAGACATGCAAAAACATTGGTCATCCACTTCGGTGCTGTTAGAGGCAAAAAAGATTAAAATTCCCTTTACATATTAAGGTCAGGGATGGGGAATGGGACAAGCACATAAGTAACTGGTACAAGCAACAAGTGATCCAGGTTATAATGTATGTGTGGAGCAGATTAGACAAGAAGAGTGGGCTGAAGGCCTGTAGATGGCAGAAATAAGAGTTTAAACTTGTTCCAGTAGGTGGAAGGAACTAAAACTTGTCAGGAAAGGAGTGGCTTGCACTGGAGTTCTAAATTAGAAAATTTGACATCCATGAGTTGGATAAACTGAAAGAGAGAAGAATCAGAAGAGGTTGTTTTTGTTTCATGAGTCTGTTCATTCAGCAAGCATTTATTGAATGCCTGCTATAAAGCCAGGCAGTATTCTATGAGCTGAAGAAATAGCACTGGGGGAAAAAAAAAAAATCCATGCTTTTAAGGAGTTGGACTTTAGGCCAAGGGACACAGTAAAAAATTAAGGAAATTAATATGCCATTTGATGATAGATTCTGCAAGAATATTAAACCCTGATAAGGACTTGATATTAATGGTATATGAAAGAAGAGAGGTAAGTTCAACGCACTGTTTCATATAGAAAAGGGAAGGAAGGTCCTTCTGAGCTGGCATTGGAGCTGAGATCAAATGATGTGGTGGAGCAAGCTATGGAAACTTCTGGGGCAAGAGAACATTCCAGGCAGAGGGAACAGCAACTGAAAAGGTCCTGAGTCTCGCACTTGCTAGCTTGCTTATGATGGTAAATCACTATTTTCAAACCGCTCAGCACAGCAAAAAAAGTAGAGCTTCTCCAAGTCAAGACTATGAATGAAGAAAGCATAGTGGCCTAGTTTATCAAAGAAAAGTACAGATATTAAGATTAGACCTGAAATCACCACAATAACATACAGACACCTACACCAATCTTAAAGCGATAAATACTGTGGCAAAAATAAAGCAGATTTATAGTAATTGGGGAAGTTGATTTTGAGGAGAGCCTTTCCAAAGAGGTGACAGAAGAGCTACAGGAAACCCTAAATATTAAGATCTAGTGTCCAAACACTAAAGCTTAATGATGTAGAAAATGATCTTTGATTTAACCAGTTTTTGTGATAATTCCATGCTGGCTCCTGTTTTAAGTTGACTTACCATTTTCTGTAAAGGAATTTGTAATATACTTGAATGACAATTAAGGTTCTATCTGTGAAAATTATAGTTGCAGTTTACAAAGTAAATGTAATAAATTCAGAATATATCCAGAGTTTGACTACATCTCACTTCAATTGTTTCCCTGATCGTACCCAAAGAATCACAGATTTCTTCCCCAAAGTATACGTAATGAAGGTCTAGAAAGGACTATTTTCCTATTCAACTTGTTCTGCTTATTTATGTAAAAATAACATCCTATTGCTTTTGCATTTTAAGAAAACATATCTTTTTCTTTATAGTAAAATTAAGATTATTTTGCAGGTAGCAATAAGTCAGAGGGGAGTTTTATGGAATTGTAAAGACTAGTCTGTAATCTGCCAGTCACATTATTTGGGTTCTGGTTGTGTGCAAAATAGCAGTGTTCTGTACATTCTGTTCTATAGAAGGCCTTAGGCACACGCTATTACCTCGACTTGTGATCATATCAATATTGCTGTCTCAACTTATAGTCATATCAATATTGTTCTCTGTCATTGGTTCTCCTTGTCACTAAGTCTAACCAAATCACTTGTGGGTTGGACCCCAGCACACCAAATACAGCTCTCTGACAGCTATCTCCCTTATCATAATAGCTTCTTTTCAACCTATCTTCACCCACCATTATATTACTCAGGTCATAAGAAAATGTATTATTATCTGATTCCTAATGTCATAGAAATCCATCACATTTTTTAATGGCTGGAGATTAATACTAATGGAATGGGAGATGTAGGAGTCAACATTGCTATGTTTATTCATTTAACAAATACATACTAAATACCAACTAGATGCCAAGGATACATTGATCAAATCCTTGCCTTCATGAACCTCAAAGTCTACTGGGAGTAATAGACAAAGAAATATAAATAAAATTGTTAATTACAAATTTGAATAAGTACCGTGATTTTTAAAAAGCAGGTTAATAAAAGAAGAGCATAGTCAGGGACAGCCACTTGAGATGGAATTATCAAAGGAGGTCTCTCTGAGGAAGTGACAGAGGAGCTTAAGGATAAGAATACAGCAGCCGTGCTAATAAAAAAAAAAAGGATTGGAAAGTCATTCCAGAAAGAGAAAACATAAATGTTGAATACTTGAAGGTAGGAAGGGGCTCAGAGTAAAAGAAGGCTAATGAGGCATATTGAGGCAGAGGGTGAATGGTGGGAGTTGGGGGTTAGAGAAGTAGGGAAGAGCGGAGTCAGGACTGTGTTATGGCAAAGTGTTTACAGTCCAGGAATAATGGTAAGACCTTGATAGAGGAGTGACATCATTCCATTTACGTATACAAACCTTGTAGAAGGTATAATGATTGAAATAATTTAGGGGAACGATGGCTATGACCGGGGTGACTATGTACATATAACCGAATGAATCCCAGTTTATTTTGACTGCATTTGATGGTGGATTTGATGTGGGCAGGAAAGGGAAGAATTAAGGTAGATTAAGACATTGGGTTGAGCAACTGGGTGCCCTCTGCCAGTCAGGGGAAGACTCAAGGACTGACAGATGGTTTTTTGCTAATAAAGTATAAACTCAGGTTTGGACTTACTAAGTAGAAGCTTATTAGACAGCCAAGTAGAGTTGTCAAGTAGATAGGTCAATAAAAGTGACCTGAACTCAGAAGAAACATCAAAGACAAGTGAAATTTGGGAGTTATTAGCGTATTGGTTGATTTAAAATCCATGAGAGTGATTGAGATCATTGTACCATTTGGGAAAGGAAGACTGATTTACATCAACTCCTGCATCATGCCAACTTCATCTATTCAACATGTATTTATTGAGCTCCTACTACACTAGGCCCTTTTCTGTGGCATTGTAGTCACAGTAGTGAGTAAAGGAAACCCATCATTTGCTTTCATAGAACTTCTATTTAGTTAACGAAGCAAAAAATTAACCAATAAGCAATAAATAAATTTATTATAGAGAGGAGAAGGAGCAACGAAGGGGACTATATAGAGTGAGATAGGATTTTTTTTTTTCCTACTACTGATGTCCCGGCAGCTAATGGAAGAAAGTAGTTCAAGAATAACTAGTTGCCTCAATCAGATGTTGCTAAGAACCTGAGGAAGGAGGAGACCAAGCTGGAATTGTTTCATCACTTTCTGCAGAGTGGTGACAAGAAACAAAACAGATTTGAGGGCTTTGAAAATAAAGAAGTAGGGATAGTGATGATAGCTGTTTTGAAGGAGTTAGCTATAAAGGAAAGCCAAGAAATGGACCATAACTAGTAGGAGGAATGAGATTAAGGAAGTATTGTTTTTAAAAACAAGCCAAAAAGATAACAATTCCAGAGCATGCTTGTGATTAATGGGAGCGATCTAGTAGAAAGGGAATGAGGGGTTAATTGAGGGAGTGAAATCCTTGAGAAAATAAGAGGAGATAAGATCCCCAGTGGTACGTGGAGGGCATGGCTGATGGGACCAGCATCTTCTCTTTCACTGTAACTGGAGGGAAGGCAGGAGGGATGGAATGTCTGTAGACAGGTTTGTAAATTTGATGGGGCGGGGTGGGGGGAGGGAGTAGCATCTGTTCCAGTGCTCTGTTTTGTCAATGAGCTATGCAGTGATAATGGAAGGAAAGGGGTTTGAGAAAAGAAAGGTCATAAAAGATCCTGTGGGAGGATAGAAAGTCAAGTTACTAAAGAAGTATAGCAGAATTGCTGTGCATTAGAGAGGACTCACTTAAGATTTATGGTAATAAATTTAACATGAAACAGTCAACAAATTATATACTTTTTCCCCAATCACTTTCATTCGCTTAATTCCCAGCACAGAGAAGGCATATAGCTGGGTTCGTCCAATGTTGTACTTTTTCCAGATGAATACAATGGTTAGAAACAGGATGAAGAAAATTAAGTGTATTAGCAAAGGAATGAAGAATCAGGAAATGTAAGCTGATTAAGGAGAGAACTAAAAACAGGAAGAATGGCCAGGGGATCATGAACGGTAAGAAAAGGGATATTACTCATTCTTTGGTTTATCCATTCATTTCAATAGTTGAGCCCCTACTAGGTGCCAAACGTGGTTCTAGCCCTGTGGATCTATTCATGAGCAAGACTGACCCAGTCCTCTCACAGGGTAGGGTGAGATAGACAGAGAATTAGAACCGGTATTTTCTTTTAAATTTTTTTCTTAGTATTGATTAATTTCAGGTGTACCACATAGTGGTTCAACAAGTTTATATACTGTCCAATGCTCACCACAACTGTGGCTACAATGTGCCCTCCTACAACACTATTACAGTATCCTTGACTATATTCCTTATGCTGAGCCTTTTATTCCCATTCATTCCATAACCAGAAACCTGTATCTCCCACACCCCTTCCCCTATTTTGCCATGCTACACACTCCCTCCCCTCTGGCAACTATCAGTTTTAGAATCAGTAAGTATTAAAGTCAGGTTTTGCTGATGGCTATGAAGAAATACAGAGTAGGGGCAGAGAGAGCTGTAAGTGGGAGGAGAGAGCAGTGAAAATTTAGATAAGGTGTTCCAGGAAGGGAATTCTCTTCAGTGAAATTGAACAAAGACCTGGATGAAATGAGGAAGCAAGCCTGTGAATAACTTGAGGAGTAGCGTGCTCCGCTGAAGAAGCAGGGAGTGCTTCTCCGTTTTTTCATGGCATTAGTAGTTGAATAGTAAGACCTATTGTATTTTTAAATGGTGTTTTCAGAATACTAAGGTGACACAGCTAGTTTAAGCAATCAGTTATTGCACAAAAGTCATTAGAGTGAGCAGTCAATTCAGTTCACTCTCATTTAAGCAGATGAAATGTTTAAATATAAATATACCCTATAATCAGGTCTGATGTGTTTATCATTACTTTCTCCAATGACTAGCATTGGAATGCCACACATGATAGCGTTCAGTTAATATTCATTAAGTGAATTCTTATGTCCACATACATTTTAATACTTATAAACACGAATCATTCCCCATTCAAACCTTTTCAGAGAAGTTCTAAGGGAGGAGTGCAAACAAACCCAAGGTCTTTTCCTTTGCTCTGGGAGTGCAAAAAATAAATGACTTATTTTTTTAAAAATTAGATATTGTTCTGATGCCGTAAGATAAACCTGTTTAAAATATAAAATGTATTTATATTCTAAATGTTTTTTAGAATGTTCACCAAGTTATGCAACCATTACCTAATTCCAGAACATTTTTCTCACCCTAAAAAGAAACCCATATAGACTGGACCCATTAGGGATCATTCCCCTCTTTCTAGCCTCTACAGCCACTAATGGCACTCTGTCGCTGTTTGTCTTATTCCAGACATTTAATATATATGTGGCATCACACAATACATGTTGCTTTATGTTTGGCTTTTTCCACTTAATGCGATGTTTTCAAGGTGAATCTATGTTTAGCAGGCATTCATACTTCAGTCCTCTTTATACCTGAGTAATACTCCATTGTGTGGTTATACCATATATTTTTTTAAAGATTTTATTTATTTATTTGTCATAGAGAGAGAAGTGAGAGCAAGCACAGGCAGAGTGGCAGGCAGAGGCAGAGGGAGAAGCAGGCTCCCTGCCAAGCACGGAGCCCGATGTGGGACTCAATCCCAGGACGCTAGGATCATGACCTGAGCCGAAGGCAGCCGCTTAACCAACTGAGCCACCCAGGTGTCCCTATACCATATTTTCTTTATCCATTCATCATTTGATAGACATTTGGTTGTTTCCACTTTTTGGCTACTATAAATAATGCTGCTATGACTATTTGTCTAGTTTTTGTGTGGACTTTTTTGTTTTTGTTTTTGCTTTCATTGTTTTTTTTATTTTTATTATTTTTTTATTTTTTATAAACCTATATTTTTATCCCCAGGGGTACAGGTCTGTGAATCACCAGGTTTACACACTTCACAGCACTCACCATAGCACATACCCTCCCCAATGTCCATAACCCCACCCCCCTTCTCCCAACCCCCCTCCCCCCAGCAACCCTCAGTTTGTTTTGTGAGATTAAGAGTCACTTATGGTTTGTCTCCCTCCCAATCCCATTTTGTTTCGTTTATTCTTCTCCTACCCTCTTAACCCCCCATGTTTCATCTCTACTTCCTCATATCAGGGAGATCATATGATAGTTGTCTTTCTCTGCTTGACTTATTTCGCTAAACATGATACCCTCTAGTTCCATCCATTCCATCACAAATGGCAAGATTTCATTTCTTTTGATGGCTGCATAGTATTCCATTGTGTATATATACACCACATCTTCTTGATCCATTCATCTGTTGATGGACATCTAGGTTCTTTCCATAGTTTGGCTATTGTGGACATTGCTGCTATAAACATTCGGGTGCACGTGCCCCTTCAGATCACTACGTTTGTATCTTTAGGGTAAATACCCAATAGTGCAATTGCTGGGTCATAGGGCAGTTCTATTTTCAACATTTTGAGGAACCTCCATGCTGTTTTCCAGAGTGGTTGCACCAGCTTGCATTCCCTCGAACAGTGTAGGAGGGTTCCCCTTTCTCCGCATCCTTGCCAGTATCTGTCATTTCCTGACTTGTTAATTTTAGCCATTCTGACTGGTGTGAGGTGATATCTCATTGTGGTTTTGATTTGTATTTCCCTGATGCCAAGTGGTATGGAGCACTTTTTCATGTGTCTGTTGGCCATCTGGATGTCTTCTTTGCAGAAATGTCTGTTCATGTCTTCTGCCCATTTCTTAATTGGATTATTTGTTCTTTGGGTGTTGAGTTTGTTAAGTTCTTTATAGATTCTGGACACTAGCCCTTTATCTGATACGTCGTTTGCAAATATCTTCTCCCATTCTGTCAGTTGTCTTTTGGTTTTGTTAACTGTTTCCTTTGCTGTGCAGAAGCTTTTGATCTTGATGAAATACGAATAGTTCATTTTTGCCCTTGCTTCCCTTGCCTTTGGCGATGTTCCTAGGAAGATGTTGCTGCAGCTGAGGTCGAAGAGGTTGTTGCCTGTGTTCTCCTCAAGGATTTTGATGGATTCCTTTCTCACATTGAGGTCCTTCATCCATTTTGAGTCTATTTTCATGTGTGGTATAAGGAAATGGTCCAATTTCATTTTTCTGCATGTGGCTGTCCAATTTTCCCAACACCATTTATTGAAGAGACTGTCTTTTTTCCATTGGACATTCTTTCCTGCTTTGTCGAAGATTAGTTGACCATGGACCTTTGTTTTTTAATTCTCCTAGGTATATACCCATCAGAATTAATGGCTTTTTAAAGACATAACTGTGAAAAAGTTTTATCTTAAAAATACTTCTCTCTTAACTCCATAATATATCTGTCTTAAAGAATACGTGAAGTTATTTCCAGTACTTATTTAAGCGACTAGTGGAATGTATTAATTTTCTCCAGAAATCTGAGTAACATTAGCGCTGCAGGAGATGTTCCCTCTGTGGCTCCAGATCCCCTGGGCTCACTGCCCATTACATGGGTGGAGGCCAGCACTTTGCAGCAGTCTCGTGGGGGCATTGGGAATGCAACTCTGAACAGGTGGTGGGTTACCTTTTTGTCAACAAATATTGCTTCTTCCTGAAAGAATCTGAAAATCTCGAAATTTAAGACCCGGAAAATTTTCTAGGAGCTCATTTAATCCAGTGCCTTTGTTTTAGAAATCTTTGAA
The DNA here is from genome assembly GCF_964662115.1 of Mustela nivalis. NCBI lineage: Eukaryota > Metazoa > Chordata > Mammalia > Carnivora > Mustelidae > Mustela > Mustela nivalis. Next base: position 116,939,762 of record NC_139023.1, read on the forward strand.
ACAAGGTATGTCCAAGAGGTTAAAATGCCTGCCTGGGTTCCTAGAGCTGGTTGGTTAGAGACCCAGGATGTGAAGTCAGATCTCTTGATTGCCACTTCAGTGCCCTGACTACTAAATTTCATTTTGTCTCTGTTGTCTAAATGTGAAGTCCTGAAACAAACAAACAAAAAACCCTAATTCATGTAAGTCGCATTTTCAGTTATAAGTTTACAGAAAAGTTTTTCAGAGTTTTATAGGGAACGCTAACTATCACATTTGTACTCATTAATTCACAGGGACAGGGTGGGGGAGATAAGAGTAATAAAGAAACACTATCCCTTTTAGCCTATGCATAAGGAGGAAAGAATTGTAGGCATTTGTAAACACTCAGACAATCATAAACAAAGGTCAGCAATTGGTTAGCTTCCCTTAAGAGTCAGTCCTTTTTTTTATCACATTTTAACATTTACATCCCAGTAGTTTTAAAAGGGGGTTGAAGGATTAAGCATGATTATATTATCCAAGTGTAGTCAAATTACGCAATAGATTATACAGTTAATCACTTGGATCCCCTAAATGTCATGCTGAATATACTTGATCCCTCTCACAGTGAGTCAGAAGTGGGAATGGGTTCATTCACTATTTCCAGTAAGCAGCATACGGCCAGCAGGTGTTGTGACTTGTGGGAAAGGGCAGGACTGGAATGCTTGCTTATTTGGAGAGCTCAGAAATGTACCCGTGGGTCCTTCCGTAGAGCTGTACGTGAGACCACAGGCAGCTGAGAAGTGTTGGCAGTACCACAGCCACCCCCAGCTTAGAGGAGGCTCTTGATGCCCTCTGAGTCTGGTCATATCACTCCCTAGCACAAAGCTGGTAACAGGTGCCATGTACAGCCATGTGGTCCAGGCACGGGTCTCAGCTTTGCCACTCTGTGGGATCTTGGGCACATCACCTCAGATGTCCTCAAGTCCCCCATCTGTAAAATTAGAGAGGAGTGGGGCAGACTAGCTAATTTTTTTAAAACTTTTGGATTTAAAATATAATCTGAGGGTTTTGAAGGGACGGGGGGGATGGGAGGTTGGGGGAGCCTGGTGGTGGGTATTAAGGAGGGCACATATTGCATGGAGCACTGGGTGTGGTACAAAAACAATGAATTCTGTTACACTGAAAAGAATATAAATATATATATATATATATATATATATATGTATATATATAAAATAAATAAAATGTTATGGCTCTACAAACTAGTGGTTTAAGATGTCACATATATTAGATATTGGAGATATAATATGAAGGTAATACAAGTTTATAAAGTTAGAGCCATCTATGAGTCCTATGTGACATTGGCCAAGTTACTTAACTTCTGTAAGATTTTATGTTATCCTTAAAAGGGAAGTGATGATAATACGATGTAGGGGCAAAAATGGCATTAATGCAAAGACTTTAATATAGTGCTTCATATATCCTAAGATTCAGTACGTATTTTATAGTAGCAAGTAGTAGTAGTATTTTCTTAAGGATATTTTATACTAATAATATCCTGTTCTCTTTAGAATTAAGTAAAATCTCAGTAAAATTTAATAATATTGTAAAGCATTTGACTAAAATATTCTTTAAAAGATTATAATTAATTAACCCTTAAATAAACTGGGGGTGAAAATCCATGATTTTGATAATGGAGTGGTGGATAATGGGCAAGTTCACTGTTAAAGGTAAAAAATAAGGGAAGAAATGTGATACAGAGGTCAACGTTAATAGAGCAAGTGAAAGAAATTGAACTTATTTTTTCCTTAGTTTTATTGTTGTCTGTAATCTTCCCTATATATATTTATCTCTCTTAATTTGGCAATGAAATCCCTTATGGAAAATTTATCCAAATTAGTGGCAATAATAGTAGAAAGGCCCTACATTGTATTTTTTAAATGAAATTATTATTATTTTTATTTAGCATGTAGAAATAAACAGTAAATCCAATTCCATGTGAGCTGCCTCCTTGTAATTTCTGCTAGCTTTGCAAGTACTATTTTGGTGTGAACCAAGGACTTAGGAGCTTAGTAATTTTGGGAACAAAATACACAGAAATTTTTCCTCAGGATGTTGGTATGAAACTATCACTATTCAGCAGTGGTTTGCTAAACTATTTGAAGGAATTTGTTTAAGAAAAAGTATTTACATAATCAAAACCCATTTGTAAAAAACAGTAGTTTGGTGATTGATATCTTAGAGAATTAACTACCTAATTCTCCAAAGAAGAGGGGTGCTATCAGTGGATAGTGTAGATGAGACTCTCAAAGGTCATCTCTGAATATATGTGTTCTGTGTGTCCCACACCTACTCCATCACCATCTTACCTTACTTCACTATTGTAGGTGACAAATGAGAAAGGAAACATTTTGATTCCTCATGACAAATCTCAGTGGCTTCTGATATATATAGTTCAATCCAGAAATGCCTTGTCTCCCATAAGAAAATTGCTTTTCACTACATTGTAATTTCCAGATAGGGTAATGTTCTTTGGTTTCTAATATTTCTTTGGTACTTCTTTTATAGGAGGCCAGTTGTAAGAACCCCTTACCTAACACCCTTCAAACAAAAGACTTTGAAAGAGATATGCAAAAACCATCTCTAAAATCCAGGGTAAGTTGTCTATTCCTTTGGTTTACCATGAGAAACATTTAGCAGGAATCTTGATGTTCTCCTGTTTCCGTACTCTGTTTCTTGCATTTCCCTCAGCCTTTATCTTTGTTTTTATTTTTGGACCTGGTTGCATAAAAAGCAATTTTTATTTAGTACATTTAACCCAAGGTGATATTCATCCCGAAATTTTCAAGATACTCCTCTTATTTGACAGTGATATTTTTTGGTCCATGGCTTTGCTTCTTCTAAATCAGAATTGTTTGCAGCCTACATCATAGGAAGTAGTTGAATGTAGTAGTCTTTCCTTGATTGCTTTGAGGGGTAAATTACAATGTCCAACTGTCATTTCTCTTTTTCAAAGTAGAAATCAGTTTATTGATCTTTCATAATTATGAAAATAACACATAATCAATTAAGTAAATTTTAACCAGGAAGAAATAAGATCATACATATGACAGAATAAAGAGTCTAATATGTAAAATTTTGTTTTCCTTATTAAGAAAAATCCAAAATACATATAATTGTTTTGCCAGTGAAAAGAGAAACCCCTTTAACCCATATGTCATGAAAATTTCTTTGATCATTTGTCTAACCAGAAAAGTTACTGCATTAATTTTAGAATTCCTTTCCTAATCTTTAATCTTTTAAGTAGAAGTTCTTCTGTTTATTTGGGTCTGTCGAATATTCCTAACTGGCCACCAGAACATTTATAGAGCTATTGATTTTCCCCATTCTGAAAAAAAAAAATATTCACCAAATTTTCCTGAGTCCATTGTAGGCAAAATTTTAAAAGAATTCTAATCTCTGATTTTAATTGCAACTTACTGTAAAACTAATTCTGTAAAAGGTAAATAAAGTGAAGTATTGAGTTCATTACTTAATGTCTTGATTATAGTAAGTCTGGTTTATTTTTAAAAGAAATAAAAAAACCTTTCTTTATAAAACCTATTCTACCTTGATTTTTTACCTGGAAAATTACCCAAACTATCCAGCATGCTTTCCTTTTCAGATACAAATTATTTTTTGTATCTGTTTCTCTGAAATATTTGTGTCTGCAAACCTATGTGTAACTCAAATGTATAATAGAAATTTTGTTTATTGTGAATTAATAAAAATTCAGTGTAAAAAATACACTCATAAACAAATACCTTGAAAAGGGTAGGATTGGAGGGAAATTATTAGGTAGCATTTACTTATTAATTCCATATATTAGTGTAACTACCGTTATGTGATGAGACCCTAGAAGAATTACTTCCTAAATAAAGATAATCTCAAAACCCATCATAAAAGTTGTTTGACGGGATTGTATTACTTTTATGAAATTAATCCTATTTGGAATTTTCAGGTATGTACAGAATCAATAATGTGTATTTATTATCCTCTGTGAGTCTCACTGTATGATTCATGAATAAACTAATACAGTAGAGAAATTACTTCATTAGTTAAGCTTTGGTTTTTAATTTAAGCTTCTCGTGGCTTTACATAACCAAGTTTACATTTACATGAGCAAACTAAGCTCTGCTTAGTTTATGGGTCATTAAAATCCTTGTAATTTCAAATCCCAGATATGAGGCAGAGCATGTGAGCTATAAGAGATTATAAAGAACTGACTCTTTCACCAGGGTTGTATCTTGAGGTTTTTTTTCTCCCAGTTGATCTTTGAAAGCTAAAAGCTGAGAACATCTTCAAAATATGGTTGATGTGTCCTTTCTAGAGTGACTTTGTGAGCTATGAGAATGATGTGTATCGTTGATATTAAAGTTACTCCATTTGGCCTGCATAGCTGTCTTTCTCAGATATCTCTAGTTACAGCTGTGTTTGCATTGGACAGCTAAGTATCTGTGATCCCTATATGGCTGGAGATGTAAAATGGTAATCCAGAAATGGCATATTTCCATTGACTCTGGAGATGTTTCTCTAGTCTAAGCCATCTGTCCCCATCTGTGTTCCCTCTGCCAGTTTTTGTCACTGTTCTTAGGCATAGGAAGGATTATATTTCTCTTCCTTGGGTAGGAAAGCCACTTCTTGATTTGAGTCCAAGCTAGAAAAAAAAAAGAAAAAAAAGGATACTTCCATTTCACAGTGCCATGACGCCTCCAGGATGAGCAAGGATCACCAGCCCTGGCAGCTTGGTAGCTCAAGGAATATTCTTTGACCATTTCATGCCCAATACTAATACTGTGTAGAGTATGTATGCAAGCAAATAATTGGAATAATGATGAAGAGAACATCAAATAGATTCATAAAGAGGTATAGAGCATAGAAAAGTACAGCTCCTATGACCTGAAACACTTAAGACTACAGAAGACAGTCTTTTTTCTACTAAACACAGGTACTCTAAACAAGCCTCATAAGCCATATTCATTGGCCTCAGTATAAACCCAGAAACGAGGGTAGACAGGTATTTTCCTTCTCTCTACGGTGTGGGTATGTTCTGGACTTCCCAGTGTAGTTGCTGTGTTCTTGACCTCAGCAAAAGAATTGAAGGTCAGGTCACTGTATGAGAATGAATATCAAATTTGTTCAGTGCTAGGATGAAGGTATAAAATAAAAGGTTATGTGTTGTCGTTCCTGACTTTTATCAGTGGATAAAACTATGCTGATAAAAATTTAAATTATAAGCACGTAATAGTTTTAGTTAGTCATTGGACTCTCTTAATGCTTTTATGGAGGTTTCTTTTAGGATACAAAGTCATATTAACTAAAAAATATGTGATAAGGATAATGCAGTTATCAAATACACTGTTTTGTAATAGCAACAACTGTTAAATTATTTTTCTTTCAAAGGTTAATGGTTTCATATATCATGAATTATTTATGGAGATTTTCCTCAATAATGAGAATAGTTGTCACAGTTGTATTTTCTTAAGCGTTTTTAAAAGTACTTCTATCTACTAGCAAAGTAAACTAGAAATTTTAAATAATGTAGGGTTTTGAGAAAATTTAATGGCAGTATAATTTTCAGTAAGTGAATTAATATAAAGAGTAATTTAATAAGCATTAAATTTTACCAAGCTTCTAAGTTATTTTTAAAACTATTGTTGATGGTCATGCATATATTGTACATTGCCTTAATTAATGTGTACATTCTGATTCATGTTCTATTTTTTCCCAGTTAATGTTATTTCTACTATGCATCTCCCTGCATCAAGCTAGTTTGCATCCTTATTTTTCTAATAAAAGTAATAGTAGAAGTAATGGTGATAATTATAGCTAACATTGATCAAATGCCAGACACTATGTTAATTACTTAATGTAGAGCTTTTTTTTTTTCTGTTCAATATGCTCTAACAATATTCATTTTCGGCAAGACTATATGGAAGTTTATTTAGGTATCATTCCATATTTTTCCAGTATTTAGGCTATTTTCAATATTTAGATCATTTCAAATATTTTGTCAATACAAACATTTTTTAAGTGACTAATTTTCACATGAAACCTTTTGTGCACACATGGGAAGTACAGTCATAAATATGTACATCTTTAACTAGTCCCAACTTTGCAAATACTTTAAGATGTTGTACCAGTTTACATGCTTAACAGCTGAAGATGACTGTTTCCATTTTTCACATCCTCACCAACCCTGTTTCCCCAGTCTAATGAGTGTGAGATGCATCTTGCAGTTGCCTTAACTTGAATTTCTCTAACTGCTAGTTGTGGCAGAAACATTTATTATTCTCTCATTACCTATGTGTTTCTCCAATGTTTCCCAACCCCATTGCAGTTAGCTGAGGCCAGCTAGCTACTTCTGGCCAGTAGGCCATGAGCAGAAATGATGAGTGTGACTTCAAGGGCAGAGAATTCAAAAATTGTGCATAATTCTCTAGCCCTTTCTTACAGTACAGCAACTAGACAGTGGAGCATGGGTCCTTTAGTGGTTTTTATGAAGCAGAGAGCCCCGTCAAATTCCACTGAATTTGTGTAATGACTGAGAAATAAACCTGTTTTAGTAAGTTACTCAGATGTCTGGGTTAATTTGTACCTTCACTGTAATGTAGTTATCCTGATTAATTTTATGGGGGCAGCTTTTCATGCGTTCATTAAGCTTTGGTCATATCTGTGATCATTAATCTGTGTACTACTTTTTCCTGTCGTTGCCAATTTTATTATTGGGTTGTTTGCTTTCTTCTGAGTAATCTGTGTGAGTTTATTAGCTGTAGTCAGTTATATGTGTCTCAAATACTTTCTCCCAATTTTTTAGTTTTCTTTTTATATGGAATATGGTGACTTTTAATGAATAAAAGCTTTTTTTTTTTTTTTTAAAGAAACCTTCTTTTATGGTATATAAGTTGTTTTTATTTGTTTTTTTGTGAATTATTTTCAGCAATCAGTTCATCATCCTTTTTGTTTTTTTAAGATTTTATTTATTTATTTGACAGACAAAGATCACAAGTAGGCAGAGAGGCAGGCAGAGAGAGGAAGAAGCAGGCTCCCCGCTGAGCAGAGCGACCGATGTGGGGCTCCATCCCAGGACTCTGGGATCATGACCTGAGCTGAAGGCAGAGGTTTTAACCCACTGAGCCACCCAGGCGCCCCTGTATAAAAGCTTTTTATTTTAATGTTGTCAAATTAATTAGTCTTTAGTTTTTCTGTTTCTTACATCTTGTTTGAGAAATCCTCATGTACCTTGAGGTCATTATGAAAGTCTTTTTGTTTTCCAAAGGTTTTAAATTTTGCTTTGCATATATGTTGGTCTTAATCCATCTGAAGTTGAATTCTGTAAAACATAAAGTAGGAATCTGATTTTATGTATAAAAGTCAATCAACTTAGCAAATTTGTTCAATAGTTCATCTTTTCCCCACTTTTTGAAATGTCCTTTCCATTATATGTCAAATGTTTTATGTGTGTTTTGGGGCTGTGTTATTGTTTGCTCTATTGGTTTAACTCATGTCATTACCACAATATTCTAATTAGTGATATCTGGTAGAACCAGTTTCTTCAGTTCTGTTTCCCTTCTTGAAAATTATTTTGGGTCTATTGCTTTGCAGTTGAATATTGTCGAGTTTCATGAGAAATTTTGGTTAGAATTTAAGTGAATTGATAGAGTCATTATATGAGAATTGGTATTCCATTCATGACCATCATAGAACTCTCCACTTGCTCACAACCTCTTTAATGTCTTTTGATTTTTTATAATGTAGGTTTCTTCTTAAATGCCCTAGGGTAGTGCACACTTTGTACATATTATAAGTGAAATACTTATGATGTCTCCAAACTTTGTTACTGGTATTTAATGTTGTAACTAATTTTTATTGTTGACTTTTATATTAAGAAGCCTTGCCAAATTCTCATTAGTTCTAATATTTTGTTGATAACTTCTCTTTGATTTCCTTTGTAGACAGTCATATCATCTGGAAATAATGAGCCCATTTGCTTTTTTTCGTGCCTTTGATCATTTAATATCTTTTTTCTTGTACTATGTTCTAGAGGTTAAATAGAAATGGCAATAGCATGCCTTCTTGAATTCCTTCCTGATTTTAAGGGAAAGTTTCTACATTTGACTTTTAAGTATCATCATGGCATATTTTTTTCTTTCTTTTTTTGGAATTTTTTCACAATGCCAGGCATATGACAGACCTTCAATAAAAACTTGAAAATGAACAAAATATTTAATTTTTTTTTTGTTTCATCTGAGTGTAATTAGTGTCAGCATGTTTTCATTATATGTTTTTCTTCACACATACACTTACTAGGTTTATAATATTTGCTCTAAGTGTTTGTTAGATAGGCTTTGTAAGCTTAAGGAGGTTCCCTTCTATTTATAGTTTGTTTAGAATTTTTATCTGGTGTGAAAGTTAACTTTTAACAGGTGTTTTCTTTTGTGCCTGTAAAGATAATTGCATGATTTTTTTTCAGTCTTTTCTTGTGGGGGGAGATATACTGAAAGTTTTTCTAAACTTAAACTAGTAATGCATCACTGGATCAGTTCTGAAGCTGATCTTGCTACATATTTTTTTACACATTTTTTTGAAAGATTTTATTTCCTTATTTGAGAGAGAATGAGAAGGAGAAAGAGAGGGAGGTCACAAGCAAAGGTTGTAGAAGGAGAGGAATATAAGCAGGCTCCCCACCTGAGCAGGAAGCCAGATGGGGGGACTTGGGGCCTGATTTGGAAAACCCTGGAATCATGACCTGAGGCAAAGAGATGCTTAACTGACAGCCACCCATGTGTCCTTGGTACATATTTTTAAATACCTTGCAACTTTTGGATAGCTTCTATTTTGTTTAGCATTTTTGCATCTATGTTTTTTCTGCTTTGGGTGTAAAGGTTATGTATACTGTTCTAACAACATGAGGTGAGGAAATAAGTTAAGATCAGGATTATCAGTTCCTTCAATATTTGGCAGAATGTGCCTATAAAACCATCTGGGTCTGGTGAGATTTATTGATTTATTTAAATTTTGTTTTTTAAATTTCTTTATTAATTTATTTTTTAATTTAAATATTACTTTTAAAATTTGTTTTGGTGAATTGATTTTTAACTACTGATTCGGTATCTTTAATGCTTATCTTTAATCCTATTCATGTTTTCTGTTTTTTTCTGAATTAGTTTTGATGTTATATTTTCTGGAATATTACCTATTTTACTTCAATTTATTGGCATAAAGTATTTCAGTGTTTCCTCTTACTTTTAAAAATCTTTATTTTATCTGTAGTTTTAAACTTTTTTCATTTTTAATATCTTTTGGGAGCTTTTTTCTTGTTTGCTTTTGATAGCCTGTCAGACTTATTAGTCTTTGCAAAGAACCAGATTTTAGTTTTTGTTGATTCTTTATTGTATCATCATTTTCCATTTCATTGATCTCTCATTATTACTTCCTTTCTTCTTTGTATCTATTATTCGTCATAAGGTAGATCTTTTTTTCTAATGTCTGTGACCTTTTCCTCCGTAACCGTGTATTGTAAATATTTTTGTGTGTGGTTTGACACTGAAGCTTGAGGATCTGTTCTTTTGACTATATTTGCTCCATTTACTAAAAGCCTTCTTTGATGTGTTCAGGGTCCTTTATTATATTTGAGAACTCTCTTCTAGAATCCTGTCATTTCCTTCCTTCCTTCCTTTTTATGTGTTCTGTTTTGTTTTGTTTTATTTTGGTTTTTTTTTTTTTTGGTAATACTTTCCCAATGCCAGACACGTAGTGAACCATTGATAAATTCTTGAGAATGAACAAATGAATTAATCAATTTTTTTCTCTTACTCTATATGAAAAGCAATGAGTGTGTGTGTGTGGTTATGGGAAATTTGCTTTTGTAAGAATCTAGTCAAATTTAGTACATTTTTTTCATTTGGAAGGGGTTCAGTAAACATTAAACACATAATTATATCTGGAATTTAAGACTTTGGGTTTTTTATATGTATCTTTTCCTGATTTAATCTCTCTTCAGCTTTTCTTAAAATAATTTTCCATCTGCTTTTTCTGCCTCCATATGTTTATGTATATGAATATATGTTTATTTTACTAGATAGAAAATTTCTTTGTATCTTGCCAACTCTCTGGATGGTACTGGATGATAGGTAACATTCTCTGTTTATTTTTTGCCTCTTCCATTATCTTAGGAAATCACTTTGCAAAGCTATCCCTTCAGTGCTTAGCAGCATGAGATTTTAAAAAATTAATAATTTTGTTCATTTATCATTAGAGTTATATTTATGATTAAATCTCTTATTTATTATAAGCATATTATTTAGTTGATTTCCGAAATCACCACTGAACTCTTGGAATCTCTTTAGAATTAATGACTGGTAGATTTAGTTACTTAGATTAAATTTTTGTGTGTTTTGTGAGATTTTTAGGTATATTTATAATATATTATTATTATACTACCAAGAAAAATATAATACAGGATTAAAAACTTATTTTAAATAATAATGCAAAATACCATATATCTGGGTATACCTATGTTATCTCTCAATCTAGTAATTCGGCCTGCTTAACTCCTGTTTCTCTTTCCAGCTACTATAAACAATTGTAATTATAGGTCAAGGAATAGAAGGACCTTATGAGAGCATCTGTAGATTAGCACTCCCATGGAATCTAGTATATAGCCAGCCTGGTCTCATAGTCTTGACCACCCAGCTTGCTAAGACTGGGTTTATACACCTGATCCCTGACCTTCTTCTCCAGCCTGAAACATCCCCTCTTCATATCTGCCCTGCTTTGATAAACACCCTAAATTGTTGGCTATTTCATCATTATAGCCCATGCCAGGTGATAGGGATGCAAATTTGAAAAGCCATTGTCTCCTACCTTAAAAGACTAGGTTGGAGACTAGACATGTATACAAAACATCACGTGTGCTGGACTGACTTTCTGATCTCAGATCAGTGGTTGGGTTCCCCATCCTATTTTTTAAACAATCAAGTTTTAGCCTGATTTCTTTGATTTTTTCACTGACCCTAAAGATCTCACTGGCCTTTTTGTTCTAACTTTTGCCTTGTCCTACAATTATGACCAAAGTCTAATCAAAGTTATTAATCTGACTGCTATAACAAAAATCCCTATAACCACTGGGTTTATTTTTTTATTTCCCACTCCAGTCATTGTCTGAGGGAGGTAGAGAGGAATTGGTAAGAAGCAAGCCCCAAAGCAGTGACTGAGATACAGGCTGCTTCCATTCTTCACCTGTGTCCTCTAAAAAGTGTTTGGTTCTAATATTGGCAGTGAACAAAGAAAAGAAGAAGCGTGTGCGAAGTTCACAGGCACTTAATCACCTCAGCACATAGAGTCCCTTCTACTTACATTTCAGAATTTAGTAACATCCATGGAAATCTGCAAAATGTACGTTTCCAATGTGCCTAGGAAGAGGAGAGGGAAATGGGAGTTGGGGAATACATAACATTATTATTGCCCCAGCCTATCCTTCTGTTTGCCAAATATATTTTTCCATTTCTCTTACTATACAGAAAACACACTCAGTCCTTCTGCAAGGATGAAACTCCAAAGAACCAACCAGTCATTACAACTAGCACGAGCTCTCAAATTTCTAGGTGATGTATCAGTACTCTGTCAGGGCAAGACATGGTTCCTCTTGATCTTAGAGTCTATGAAGTAAAAAGACAGACTGTCCCTCTCTCCCCTCACACATCCATATACAAATGGGACACTAAAACAGTCCCGTTCACACACCAGGATGTGCACGTGCACAGGAAGCCGGGGCAGTGCTTTGATCAGGCCTAGATTCTGCTTTCTGCAAGGAACTTCATTGTTTTCTCTCTGGCCACTGCCTTCTCCTTTTAGAATCCCCTCCTTTTCATTATTGCCCTTGAAGCAGGTATAGGGAGTGTGTCTTTCTTAGACTACAGCTTGCTGCCTGTTTGAGGAAGTTTGGTGACTCAGGGATTGTTTTAACTCTTGAACAGCAGAGACGTTTCCTAAGTCGGTGCTAATGATTTTTTCATGGTAGTGGTGACCATTAGTTGGTTTGTTAAATGTGGTTTGAAGGTTGACAGTAAATTCCTTCCAAAATGTGACATGTAATTGATTCTGATCTAATTGCTTTCAGGAAGTTCTGTGAGCTAGTTATTATACCCAAAGTAGGTCATCCTTTCCTCTGCCTTCCAGATCTCAGAATTCCTCATTGGAAGAAATTAACCAGAACCCTAGTGACAAGGGATTCCCAGGAACAGTTTCCAGGGTTTAAGCCCCTGCAATACACAGCTATCTTATAAGATCTTAGGAAATTATGTTTCAAATAAGTAAAATAAACTGTATGTGCTATGAAATTGATTAGAGCTAGCTTTGTAGAAGAATGAGAATTTAAGTCAACATTTTAAAAAGAAGAATTGGACAACTGGACAGAGGAAGGATTTCAGTTGGAGTGGCATAAACAGAGACCAGAAGGAGAAAATGAGCATTCTATGTTCTGTAAGATTTATAGGCCATGGGCAGAAGGTTTATAAAGGGAAGTAGTAGGAGATAAAATTCTGAAAGAGAGGTTGTAGCCAAATAGTAGAGGTGTTTGATTATTAAATCTTGCATAACGATTGCCATGCTATGGGATAAAATTTATTAAATGAAATAAACATTAAACTAAGAAAAAACTAATTTAGAGAATAAAAGGAAATCAGTTCTTCCTGTAACAGAAGGTTTTGAAACAACAACAAAAAAGGCACAAATATGAACAAAAAGATAATTACTAGAAGGCTTTTTTTTTTTTTTTTCCTATAGGTCACATGACAAGAAAAAGGAATGAAAAGATTTCTGGCTTTATAGTCTAACAGAAGCAAGTCTATCATTTAATGTAGTGTAGCCTTAGGTACATTGCAGAATACTTAATATCTCGGTATTCTAATTTATAAAAGACAGAGAACAATGTAATCATGATATAGTTGACACAAAGTATTTACTCTATGCTGGACACTGTGGAAAATACTTTCAGTATTACTTCATTAAATTGTCAAAACACTATAGGATAGAAATGATCTTTGTCAGTCCATATAGCCTTCATTATACCTCAATAATAAGCAAACCCAGAATCCTAGTGGCCTAAAGCATTTATTTCTTGCTTATCCTGCCTGCCCAATTTAGATTGACAAGCTGCCTCAGCTTGTCGCCCAGCTGCCTGTGCTAACAGGTTGACGTCACTGACAGAGCAGCCGGTCTCAGTGGCCAGTTACTGTGCCCAAAGAAAACAGAAGAATCCTGTAGAATCTTGCACTGACAATTAAAAGCTCTGGCCCAGAAGCAATTCTATCACTTTTGTTCATAATTCATTGCCCAGACTAATCCCATTACCCAACCCATCACAATAGGGACAGGAAATACAACTCTAGGATCAATCTGGAGGGAACTTTACCAATCTTTGGTAAACAGGAGTCAGTCTTCTGCATTTTCCTTCCATCTTGATAGATGAGAAAATGGAGTGGAGGCTTAGGCTTATTAACTCTCCCAAGGTTATATAGATAAGTGACAGATGACATTTGATCATGAAGCTCAAACGCTTTACCCTCATATTGCCTCCCATTGCTGTAGTCCTGTATACTACATTTGCATATACCTCCTTTGCAAAGTAGTTGTGAGAATGAATGATAATCTGTGTAAGTTGTCGGTATATAGCCTGGGTCATGGAGTAAGCATGTAGGGCTTAGTGAAAGTTACCTCTTTTTTTTTATTCTTATTTTCCTTCTTACCCAATAACTCAGTCTTTTTTAAGTGTGAAAGCTCTGAACTGGTTTTATAGTGACCGTATTTTTCTCCATGTTGACAGCTGTTATTCTGATACCAATATTAGACATGTTTTGTATGTAAAAAAATCCAGTTGCACTCAATTTACTTGCATCAGCCATCCTGAAAACCAATTTATATGTCAACTAAGCATATGAAACAAAGCACTCTATCAGGCTAGCCTACCAAACTCTCAATATGATAAGCTAAGTAGGCTTTCATGGAGTATTCTAGGAATCTGACACCCTACCTACAAGGTGGCTATTGCTATAGAAAATTACATGCAAGTTTCATATCATCAGGCCTTGAGAGTTTGGACTTTTTGCTCATTGTGATAACAGATGTTTATTCATTGTCCCATGTTATCACATGTAGATATAAATTTGCTTGATTGTTGGGACTCTTGTACCCAGAATTTATAGGCATTAAATAGCTCTATAAATGCTAGGGAAGATTCTTAAAGCAATCTTTTCTTACATGTATGTGGATGTAGTTGAGACAGATATATTCATGTTTTAAAAGCAGTTTTCTTTGTTAAAAGCATTTCTGTGTTGGTAACACTTCATAGTAACAGTAATGATCTTTGTCATATTTTGTGTTCCAGATGTATTCAATGTTATAATATTATTCAATATTTTAAGCACTGTTTGGTCAAATACTTTTCAGCGTGAGCTTTATTTCTTAGTTAGAATTATATCTCAGGATAGATTGCTAAAAGTGGTTTCACTAGTTCAAAAGTTATATGTTTATGGCCCTTAAAACTTATTGCTAAGTTAAACTTTTACTTAAGAGTTATAAAAATTTACACAACCACTGGAAAATATGAGAGTGCTAATTGCACATATCCTTGCCAGCATTAGGTGTTATCTTTGTGAACAAAGAAGACAGAAAAATAAGACCTGGTTCTAAATCACAGATGATGGAATTCCATCTATTTCTGTATGATTTACATTTTCATTTCTATGAAATATCTTTCAGTGTAATGTACTTTTAGTTCTCAGTTGCAATCTTAGTAATTTTTTTTAGGTTTATTTTGTTGTTTGAGTTTTTTCATTTAATAATAAACCTAAACCTACTCTTTAGGTTTATTTTTGTTGTTTGGGTTTTTTCCTTTTAAGTTTTATTTTTTTATTTTTTGTGTATTTTTTTAAGTTTTTACTTAAATTCTAGTTAGTGAACATACAATGTTTTATTAGTCTCAGGTATACCATATAGTGATTTAGTACTTCCATACAACACCAGGGACTCATCACAGCAACTGCACTCCTTAATCCCCATCACCTATCTCACCCTCCCCCACCTCTGATCAGTTTGTTCTCCATAGTTAAGAGTCTGTTTCTTGGTTTGCCTCTCTTTCTCTCTCTCATTTCCCCTTTGCTTGTTTGTTTTGTTTCTTAAATTCCAAATATGGATGAAATCACGTGGTATTTTTTTTTTCTCTGACTAACTTATTTCACTAGGCATTATATATTAACTCCATCCATGTCACTGCAAATGAGAAGATTTACTTCTTTTTGTGCCTGAATAATATCCCACTGTATACCTCTTTCTTATCCATTCATCAATCGATGGACATGGGCTGTTTCCATATCTTGACTATTGTAAATAATGCTACTGTAAACATAGGGGGTGCACATATCTCTTTGAATTAGTGTTTTTGTATTCTTTGGGTAAACACCCAGGAGAGTGAGTGCTAGATGGTAAGGTAATTCTATTTTTAACTTTTTGAGGACGCTCCATGCTTTTTTCCCACAATGACTGCACCAGTTTGCTCGCCCACCAACAGTGCACAAGGGTTCCTTTTACTCCACACCCTTGCCAACACCTGTTATTTCTAGTGTTGTTGACTTTAGCCATTCTAACAGGTGTGAACTGATATCTTATTGTGTTTTGATTTGCATTTCCCTGATGGTAAGTGATGATGAACATCTCTTTATGTGTCTGTTGGCCATCTGTACGTCTTTGGAAAAATATTGTTCATGTCTTCTGAACAATATTTTAATTGGATTATTTATGTTTGAGCATTGAGTTGTATAAGTTCTTCATGTATTTTAGATACTGATTCTTTATCAGATATGTCATTTGCAAATATCTACACCCATTCCATAGGTTGCCTTCTAGTTCTGTTGATTGTTCCCTCTGCTGTACAGAGCTTTTTATTTTGATGTAGTCCCAATAGTTTATTTTTGCTTTTGTTTCCCTTGCCTCAGGAAACATATCTAGAAAGAAGTTGCTAAGGTTTATGTCAAAAAGTTACTGCTTCTGTTATCTTCTAGGATTATTATGGTTTCATGTCTCACATGTAGATCTTTAATCTATTTTGAATTTATTTTTATGTATGGTGTAAGTAAGTGGCCCAGTCTCACTCTTTTGCATGTTTCTGTCCAGTTTTCCCAACACTATTTGTTGAAGAGACTCTTTTTGCTATCAGATATTCTTTCCTGCCTTGCTAAAAATTAATTGACCATGAAATTTTTGGTTTATTTCTGGATTTTCTATTCTGCTCCATTGAGCTGTGTCTGTTTTTGTGCCAGTACCATACTGTTTTGATTACTGCAGCTGTGCAATATAATTTGAAGTCTGAAATTGTGATATCTCCAGCTTTGCTTTGCTTTTTTAAGATTGCCTTTGCTATTCAAGTTTAAATTTTAATAATTATTGTTCATTTTCATAACAGAAATGTTGTGTCCTTAGGGAAGAAGAAAGCAAACAAATAATTTGTGTTAGATCATAAGCTCAGGATAGAAACATAAATTTAGATACCAAAGTTTCAGTTTAGAGTTAATCTTGGATTTTGAAAATTGGCATAATTGAAGAGAATGTAAATACATAAATTACACGTATTACTACAACTGGTTCTTTTGCATCTTGGCCCATAGTGATTTTGCTTACATATTCTAAATTTTGCCCACCTTCTGATGTTGGTCCTTTTGGTCATTTCATGCTGAGTTATGTCTGTTTTGATTATTTCTTCTCTTTGTCTTACCATGCATTCAGCCTATGTTATTTTAGCTCACATTATTAATTTGCTTTTTCAAAATATTTAATTGTCTTTCTTATAGCAGGCGCTGAACTAGAAGCTGAATATTTAGATGTTGAACTTGATACTGGGATTTTTCAACCTAGTGAGGAATATAGAATAACTTCCAAATATTTGTTTGCAAATTATTTAAATTGCTGTGAAGGAAAATAGAGTGCCCTGACAACATATAACAAGGGCACTTCCCTCAAGAGGTGAACATTTCTTTTGGGACCAAAGAGGAGTGAGAGTAGGTGTTGGGGAGAGAATTGCAAACTTTATAATAGTGTGAATAGGCCCTGGGGCTCGATGAAGTGAACCTGGCCACTGGGAGAAGTCTGAAGCCCTGTGAGAGATGCAGAGAGTATCTCCACATAAAGCTAAAGAAAGGCCTTCATAGTCTATTAAGACATTGGAAATTTCACCAAAATGAAATGGTAAACCATTTATATACTCTAAACAAGGAAAACTATAACCAAATTTATGTTTAGAAAATATAAATCTGGCTCCTATGTACTGAATACAGTCAGGGAGAGAGCAAAAGTGGAAATGGAAAAACCAATTAGGAAGCAATTGCAGTCATCCAAGCAATAATTTATGGAAGTCTGGAGTGAGTAGAGATGAAGAAAAGTAGACTTATTTGAGATCTTTATTCATGACAGAATTAGAACTTAGTGATACATTTCGTGTGAGAGATGAAGGAAAGTGTCAAAGATGACTCTTGGGTTCTTGGTCTGGAGAATGAGCTGGCTGGAGACCGTACACCTAAGCATTTGAACCCTGGTCCCACTGTGTGCTCCATGAGCTCTCTGCTTTAGTTTCCCTGTCTTCCAAATGGAAGACTATAGGAAGTAGAAAGCCATTGAACAATTTTAATCAGTGAATAAACTCAAATCACCCCTGTCAACAGACATAGTGGATTAAAAAGTAGAAAGCTAGGGGCGCTTGCTTGGCTATGTGGGCTGAGCATCCAGGTCTTGGTTTCAGCTCAAGTCATAATCCTCAGGGTCATGGGATCAAGCCCTGTCGTGGGCTCTGCTCTCAGCACAGAGTCTGCTTGGGATTTTCTCTCATTTTCCCTCCCCATGTGCTCCCAAATGCTTGCTCTTCTCTCTCTCTCTCTCTCTCTCTCTCTCTCTCTCTCAAACAAGCCAATAAATAAATAAAACCTTAAAAAAAAAAAAAAAGTAGGAAGCTGTTGCCCAAATTAGACATAAGAAAGGCCTAAACTAAAATGATAGGAAGGAAAAGAAGGTAAGTAGGGAAAGCCTTAGAGGAATGCCTTCCAGAACAGAGTGGGTGGATGTTTCTTACCTTCAACAAGAGCACTGAAGGAAGAAAGGCTTGTTTGTGGGCTAGGAGGAGGATGAGTTTAGTTTGGGATAGACTGAGAAAATGTAGGGACCTTCTCTCATAAAATACTAAGACTAACATAAAAATATTTTGACTGAAGATTCATTATAGACTTTGACCCAGGGCAAATGCAGGCAAACTATCATATTTATCACTTAGACTTTAGCAAAAATTAAAGGCTGCCTGGGAATTATTCTTTTTTCAAGATTTGAAAATGGAGACAAGACCAGTTTAGTGTTAGTATTTAACATCCTTGGCAAAATTGATCTTAACCTACATGTTTGAAACTTTAGAAGTGGTTCTTGGTAAAATAAAATGTGGTTATATTCCTTGAAGTTTCAAAAAGTAGCTATGGTTTTCAAGAAAATTTCCATTGTGTGTTGCCCTTTGAGCTATTTGGTTTTTTTTGTCTTTTGTTTTTTGGTTTTTTTCAGTGAACTGCTGTGGCTTTTCTCCTACATATCCATTTTATTGATGAACACAGATTAATAAATAGATGGCTTATTTTTTTTAATTTTTAATAAAGATATAATGTGTTTTTATCCCCAGGGGTACAGGTCTGTGACTCACCAGGTTTACACATTTCACAGCACTCATCATAGCACATACCCTCCCCAATGTCCATATACCTGCCACCTTATCCCGTCCCCACTCCCCCCACCAACCCTCAGTCTGTTTTTTTGAGATTGAGTCTTTTATGATTTGTCTCCCTCCCGATCCCATCTTCTTTCATTTTTTCTTCTTTTCCTACCCTCCAAACTCCGCATGTGGCATCTCCACTTCCTCATATCAGGGAGATCATATGATAGTTGTCTTTCTTTGACTGACTCACTTCACTAGATGGCTTATTTTTTTTTTAACGTATTGCTATATCTGCTCTATCTCTCTTTTTTTGAAAATAATTTTCAGACATAACTTCAGCATGTGTCTTTTAAAAACAAGGACATTATCTTAATCCCATTATTATACTGAAGGAAATTAACATTGATACAATAAATAAATGTAATTTTTAGTCCTTATTCAAATTTCCACATTTGTCCCCAAAATGTCTTAAAAGTACAGTCAGATCAAGGATCAAACATCGAGTTTTATTGCCATGTAGTTTCTCCTTTTTTTTTTCTTTCCTGATTTGACTTTTATTTTTTCAGACTCACAGGCAATTATCATGGGACAGAACAGAGATGGGCAAACTACAGCCCATTGCTCAAAACCCATCTGTTTCTGTAAATAAAATTGTATTGGAACACAGCCACACCATTCACACCACAACAAAACTTGAATAGTTGCAACAGAGACCTTACAGCTTACAAATTCTAAAATGTTTACTTTCTGGGCCTGTACAGAAATAATTTGCCAGTTTCTGTTGTGAAATGCTCCACAGTCTTGAGTTATCTGTTTCTTCATTAGTAGATTGAAGTTAATCTTTTTTTTTTAACTTTAATTTTTACTTTTTTCAAATCTTTATGTAAATTCTAGTTATCATACAGTGCAATATTAGTTTCAGGAGTAGAATTCAGTGATTCATCATTTGCATACAATAGAAGTGCATCTTTTTGTTTTGTGCTTCCCATTGAATTTCAATGGGAAACATAATGTTTGCATATTTCAGTATCTGATGATGCTAAGTTTGATCATTTGGTTGAGATAGTGTCTGCCAGATCTCTCTGTTGTAAAATGACTTTTCTTCACGTGTGATAAGTATTTTTAGACCCCGACTGAATATTCTATTCTCCACCACCACTTATATAATAATGTTGTAGCATATGTTGATGATCCTTCTTTAAATCATTTTTTTTGCTGGGAATACAAATTTTTCTAATTCTAGTATTTCTTCTATATTTATTTCCAGGTATTTTTCTGTAAAGAATAGTGTCCACCCATCCCACCCCTGGTCTTTTTACTATTTTCATTAACTCATGGATTCTTTTGTAATTCCATGATTGATAAGCCTTTTGCTTATTGGTTGTTTAAAATGTCCCACATCTGCCTGTCGGAGACTTTTCAAACTGGCTTCTGTGTACTTCTAATATATACTCATTAATCTTAAGCTTACCTCATACTTTTCCTGTCATTGACCTTTAATTAGCCATTTCTCCAAGGAGGCCTGGTTCCTTTTAAAAGAGAATATGTTTTCAGAAAACTAGACTTGGCATATTAGAAATCAGTGTCAATAAAACTACATTGATTTCTTATTTATATATTTTGCCCAATATTTTACTATGAAAATTTTAGGATAGTAGAATTTTACAGTAAGCACATATATAAAAAAAAAGCACACATATATCACACACAGATTATATAATTAACATTTTGCTGTGTGCATTTATTACACATAGATCTATATATTCATCCTTTATCCATCTTTTAATCCATTCAATGTTTGATGTATTTCAATTTAAGCCACATATACCCATACACTTCACCTCTAAATACTTGGGTATAAAGTTTGAATTCAATGTTGATTCACTTTTTGATATAAAATTTATTTACTTTTTGATATAAAGTATAAAATAAGATTGTATAGTGAAATACACTATCTTAAATATATCATTTTGGGGATATTAACAATTTACACACTTTTATTCCTTTAGATAATTAAACATCCAAATAGTTATCAAGTTGTAGAACATTGACAAAACCTCAAAAAGTTACCTGGTGCCCCAACCCAGTTGATCCCTGTTCTGTCACTGAGAAGGAACAACTGTTCTGAATTTTGTTGCTGTTGTTTTTGTTGCTTTAGTTAGGTTATTCTTTTCTAGGACTTCTTCCATCTTTTACATTTTAGCTATTCTGGAGAATGCGTAGTGGTATCTTAGTTTTAATCTGGATTTCCCTGCTGACTAATGATTTGGGGTACTTTTTCATATGCTTATTGGCCATTCATATATGTTTCTTTTTGAAGTATCTATTCAAATCATTTGCCCAATTTGTCTATGGAGTTCTCTTTTTTTTAATTGAGTTGTGGGAGTGCCTTATATTCTAGATACCAATCATTTATCAAATAAATGTTTTGTGAGTATTTTTTCCACATTGAAGCTTTATTCATTTTCTTTGATGGAGTCTTCTTATAATAAAAATTTTGATTTTGATGGTCTACTTCGTTGGTTGTTTTTTTTTTTTTTAGTTATTGCTTTCTTAGTCCTAAGAAATCTTGGCCTAATTTCAAGTCACAAAGATATTCTTCTGTTTCCTTCTAGAAGCTTTGTAGTTCCAACATCTATGTATAGGTTTACTTGGCTTTTCTTTTTTTAGTTTCTTAAGGTAGAACACTATGACATAATATTTTTTCTTTTCTAATATAAATATTTCTTTAGCCACATCACAAAAACTTTAGCGTATTTTCATTATTTGTTCTGTTTCAAATGACCTGTGGATTATTTAGAAGTTCACTTTTGAGTTTTCAAATATTTGGACATTTCCTAGACACTTCATTGTTATTTTTAATTCTGTTGTGATCAGAGAACATATTCTATATGTTTTTTTTTTAAAGATTTTATTTATTTATTTGACAGAGATCACAAGTAGGCAGAGAGGCAGGCAGAGAGAGAGGAGGAAGCAGGCTCCCTGCCGAGCAGAGAGTCTGATGTGGGGCTCGATCCCAGGACTCTGGGATCATGACCTGAGCCGAAGGCAGAGGCTTTAACCCACTGAGTCACCCAGGCGCCCCAAGATTTTACTTCTTTTTGAAAGAGAGCTCACACATGTACAGGGTGAGGGACAGAAGGAGTAGCAGACTCCCTGCTGAGCAGAGAGCCCAGTGTGGGGCTTGATCCCAGGATCCTGGGATCATGACCTGAGCCAAAGGCAGACACTTAACCAACTGAGCCACCCAGGTACCCTGGTTTTAATCTTTTTAAATTTACTGAGACTTGTTTTATGATTTGGTGGTAGATTGGACTTAGTGAATATTACATATGCACTTGAAAAAAATGTGTATCTTACAATTTTTTAATTATAATGTTCAAATATCAGTGAAGTCAAGGTGGTTGGTTATGTTTTAAAGGTTATGTTAGCAATTGTGTACATCTTTAGAGATATTTTTGTCTTATTTTATGACATGCTTAGTGGGTATTAAGATCTCTGGCTAAAAATAAAGAAAATCTCTGACTAGAGAATTATCTATTCCGTTGATTTTGTAAATTTTTACTTTCTTTATTATGAAATTCTCTTTTTTGTGATTTTACCATTTATTCTTTTCTTTTTTTTTTAATTTTAAATTTTTTATTTTTTATAAACATATATATTTTATCCCCAGGGGTACAGGTCTGTGAATCACCAGGTTTACACACTTCACAGCACTCACCAAAGCACATACCCTCCCCAATGTCCATAATTCCACCCCCTTCTCCCAAACACCCTCCCCCCAGCAACCCTCCGTTTATTTTGTGAGATTAAGAGTCACTTATGGTTTGTCTCCCTCCCAATCCCATCTTGTTTCATTTATTCTTCTCCTACCCTCTTAACCTCCCATGTTGCATCACCACTTCCTCATATCAGGGAGATCATATGATAGTTGTCTTTCTCTGCTTGACTTATTTCACTAAGCATGATACGCTCTAGTTCCATCCATGTTGTCGCAAATGGCAAGATTTCATTTCTTTTGATGGCTGCATAGTATTCCATTGTGTATATATACCACATCTTCTTGATCCATTCATCTGTTGATGGACATATAGGTTCTTTCCATAGTTTGGCTATTGTGGACATTGCTGCTATAAACATTCGGGTGCACGTGCCCCTTTGGATCACTACGTTTGTATCTTTAGGGTAAATACCCAGTAGTGCAATTGCTGGGTCATAGGGCAGTTCTATTTTCAACATTTTGAGGAACCTCCATGCTGTTTTCCAGAGTGGCTGCACCAGCTTGCATTCCCACCAACAGTGTAGGAGGGTTCCCCTTTCTCCGCATCCTCGCCAGCATCTGTCATTTCCTGACTTGTTGATTTTAGCCATTCTGACTGGTGTGAGGTGATATCTCATTGTGGTTTTGATTTGTATTTCCCTGATGCCGAGTGATATGGAGCACTTTTTCATGTGTCTGTTGGCCATCTGGATGTCTTCTTTGCAGAAATGTCTGTTCATGTCTTCTGCCCATTTCTTGATTGGATTATTTGTTCTTTGGGTGTTGAGTTTGCTAAGTTCTTTATAGATTCTGGACACTAGTCCTTTATCTGATATGTCGTTTGCAAATATCTTCTCCCATTCTGTCAGTTGTCTTTTGGTTTTGTTAACTGTTTCTTTTGCTGTGCAAAAGCTTTTGATCTTGATGAAATCCGAATAGTTCATTTTTGCCCTTGCTTCCCTTGCCTTTTGCGTTGTTCCTAGGAAGATGTTGCTGCGGCAGAGGTCGAAGAGGTTGCTGCCTGTGTTCTCCTCAAGGATTTTGATGGATTCCTTTCGCACATTGAGCTCCTTCATCCATTTTGAGTCTATTTTTGTGTGTGGTGTAAAGAAATGGTCCAATTTCATTTTTCTGCATGTGGCTGTCCAATTTTCCCAGCACCATTTATTGAAGAGGCTGTCGTTTTTCCATTGGACATTCTTTTCTGCTTTGTCGAAGATTAGTTGACTGTAGAGTTGAGGGTCTATTTCTGGGATCTCTATTCTGTTCCATTGATCTATGTGTCTGTTTTTGTGCCAGTACCATGCTGTCTTGATGATGACAGCTTTGTAATAGAGCTTGAAGTCCGGAATTGTGATGCCACCAACGTTGGCTTTCTTTTTCAATATCCCTTTGGCTATCGAGGTCTTTTCTGGTTCCATATAAATTTTAGAATTATTTGTTCCATTTCTTTGAAAAAGATGGATGGTACTTTGATAGGAATTGCATTAAATGTGTAGATTGCTTTAGGTAGCATAGACATTTTCACAATATTTATTCTTCCTATCCAGGAGCATGGAACATTTTCCCATTTCTTTGTGTCTTCCTCCATTTCTTTCATGAGTACTTTATAGTTTTCTCAGTATAGATTATTTGCCTCATTGGTTAGGTTTATTCCTAGGTATCTTATGGTTTTGGGTGCAATTGTAAATGGGATTGACTCCTTAATTTCTCTTTCTTCTGTCTTGCTGTTGGTGTAGAGAAATGCAACTGATTTCTGTGCATTGATTTGATATCCTGACACTTTACTGAATTCCTGTATAAGTTCTAGCAGTTTTGGAATGGAGTCTTTTGGGTTTTCCACATATAGTATCATATCATCTGCGAAGAGTGATAATTTGACTTCTTCTTTGCCGATTTGGATGCCTTTAATTTCCTTTTGTTGTCTGATGGCTGAGGCTAGGACCTCTAGTACTATGTTGAATAGCAGTGGTGATAATGGACATCCCTGCCGTGTTCCTGACCTTAGTGGAAAAGCTTTCAGTTTTTCTCCATTGAGAATGATATTTGCGGTGGGTTTTTCATAGATGGCTTTGATGATATTGAGGTATGTGCCCTCTATCCCTACACTTTGAAGAGTTTTGATCAGGAAGGGATGCTGTACTTTGTCAAATGCTTTTTCAGCATCTATTGAGAGTATCATATGGTTCTTGTTCTTTCTTTTATTGATGTGTTGTATCACATTGACTGATTTGTGGATGTTGAACCAACCTTGCAGCCCTGGAATAAATCCCACTTGGTCATGGTGAATAATCCTTTTAATGTACTGTTGAATCCTATTGGCTAGTATTTTGTTGAGTATTTTTGCATCTGTGTTCATCAAGGATATTGGTCTATAGCTCTCTTTTTTGATGGGATCCTTGTCTGGTTTTGGGATCAAGGTGATGCTGGCCTCATAAAATGAGTTTGGAAGTTTTCCTTCCATTTCTATTTTTTGGAACACTTTCAGGAGAATAGGAATTAGTTCTTCTTTAAATGTTTGGTAGAATTCCCCCGGGAAGCCGTCTGGCCCTGGGCTTTTGTTTGTTTGAGATTTTTAATGACTGTTTCAATCTCCTTACTGGTTATGGGTCTCTTCAGGCTTTCTATTTCTTCCTGGTTCAGTTGTGGTAGTTTATATGTTTCTAGGAATGCATCCATTTCTTCCAGATTGTCAAATTTATTGGCGTAGAGTTGCTCATAGTATGTTCTTATAATAGTTTGTATTTCTTTGGTGTTAGTTGTGATCTCTCCTCTTTCATTCATGATTTTATTTATTTGGGTCCTTTCTCTTTTCTTTTTGATAAGTCGGGCCAGGGGTTTATCAATTTTATTAATTCTTTCAAAGAACCAGCTCCTAGTTTCGTTGATTTGTTCTATTGTTTTTTTGGTTTCTATTTCATTGATTTCTGCTCTGATCTTTATGATTTCTCTTCTCCTGCTGGGCTTAGGGTTTCTTTCTTGTTCTTTCTCCAGCTCCTTTAGGTGTAGGGTTAGGTTGTGTACCTGAGACCTTTCTTGTTTCTTGGGAAAGGCTTGTACCGCTATATATTTTCCTCTCAGGACTGCCTTTGTTGTGTCCCACAGATTTCGAACCATTGTATTTTCATTATCATTTGTTTGCATGATTTTTTTCAATTCTTCTTTAATTTCCCGGTTGACCCATTTATTCTTTAGAAGGATGCTGTTTAATCTCCATGTATTTGGTTTCTTTTCAAACGTCCTTATGTGGTTGAGTTCTAGCTTTAGAGCATTGTGGTCTGAAAATATGCAGGGAATGATCCCAATCTTTTGATACCGGTTGAGTCCTGATTTAGGACCGAGGATGTGATCTATTCTGGAGAATGTTCCATGTGCACGAGAGAAGAATGTGTATTCTGTTGCTTTGGGATGAAATGTTCTGAATATATCTGTGATGTCCATCTGGTCCAGTGTGTCGTTTAAGGCCTTTATTTCCTTGTTGATCTTTTGCTTGGATGATCTGTCCATTTCAATGAGGGGAGTGTTAAAGTCCCCTACTATTATTGTATTATTGTTTATGTGTTTCTTTGATTCTGTTATTAATTGGTTTATATAGTTGGCTGCTCCCACGTTGGGGGCATAGATATTTAAAATTGTTAAATCTTCTTGTTGGACAGACCCTTTGAGTATGATATAGTGTGCTTCCTCATCTCTTATTATAGTCTTTGGCTTAAAATCTAATTGATCTGATATAAGGATTGCCACTCCTGCTTTCTTCTGATGTCCATTAGCATGGTAAATTCTTTTCCACCCTATCACTTTAAATCTGGAGGTGTCTTCGGGCTTAAAATGAGTTTCTTGCAGGCAACATATAGATGGGTTTTGTTTTTTTATCCATTCTGATACCCTGTGTCTTTTGACAGGGGCATTTAGCCCATTCACATTCAGGGTAACTATTGAGAGATATGAATTTAGTGCCATTGTATTGCCTGTAAGGTGACTGTTACTGTATATGGTCTCTGTTCCTTTCTGATCTACCACTTGTAGGCTCTCTCTTTGCTTAGAGGACCCCTTTCAATATTTCCTGTAGAGCTGGTTTGGTGTTTGCAAATTCTTTCAGTTTTTGTTTGTCCTGGAAACTTTTAATTTCTTCTTCTATTTTCAATGATAGCCTAGCTGGATATAGTATTCTTGGCTGCATGTTTTTCTCATTCAGTGCTCTGAAAATATCATGCTGGCTCTTTCTGGCCTGCCAGGTCTCTGTGGATAAGTCAGCTGCCAATCTAATATTTTTACCATTGTATGTTACAGACTTCTTTTCCCGGGCTGCTTTCAGGATTTTCTCTTTGTCACTGAGACTTGTAAATTTTACTATTAGGTGACGAGGTGTGGGCCTATTCTTATTGATTTTGAGGGGCGTTCTCTGAACCTCCTGAATTTTGATGCTCATTCCCTTTGCCATATTGGGGAAATTCTCCCCAATAATTCTCTCCAGTATACCTTCTGCTCCCCTCTCTCTTTCTTCTTCTTCTGGAATCCCAATTATTCTAATGTTGTTTCGTCTTATGGTGTCACTTATCTCTCGAATTCTCCCCTCGTGGTCCAGTAGCTGTTTGTCCCTCTTTTGCTCAGCTTCTTTATTCTCTGTCATTTGGTCTTCTATATCACTAATTCTTTCTTCTGCCTCATTTATCCTAGCAGTGAGAGCCTCCATTTTTGATTGCACCTCATTAATAGATTTTTTTATTTCAACTTGGTTAGATTTTAGTTCTTTTATTTCTCCAGGAAGGGCTTTTATATCTCTCGAGAGGGTTTCTCTAATATCTTCCATGCCTTTTTCGAGCCCAGGTAGGACCTTGAGAATTGTCATTCTGAACTCTAGATCTGACATATTACCAATGTCTGTATTGATTAGGTCCCTAGCCTTCGGTACTGCCTCTTGTTCTTTTTTTTTTGTGTTGAATTTTTCCGTCTTGTCATTTTGTCCAGATAAGAGTATATGAAGGAGCAAGTAAAATACTAAAAGGGTGGCAACAACCCCAGGAAAATATGCTTTAACCAAATTAGAAGAGATCCCAAATCGTCAGGTGGGGAGAAAGGGGATAGAAAGAGGTTCAAAAAGGAAGAAAGAAAAAAAAAAGACAAAAGAAAATAAAGGAAAAGAATTAAAAAAAAGAAAACAAATAAGAAAAATATAAAAAAGAAAATATATATATATTGGATAAACTAGTTAAAAAACGTTATAAAAGAAAAAGGTAAAATTTAAAAAAGAATTTACCAGAAGGTGAGAAAAAAAACAAAAAATGAAAAAGAAAAAATTAAATTAACTGCAATACTAAAAAAAATCACAGGGAAAAAGCCATGAGTTCCGTGCTTTGCTTTCTCCTGCTCTGGAATTCTCCTGCTCTCCTTGGTATTGAAACCGTACTCCTTGGTAGGTGAACTTGTTCTTGGCTGGATTTCTTGTTGATCTTCTGGGGGAGGGGCCTGTTGTAGTGATTCTCAAGTGTCTTTGCCCCAGGCGGAATTGCACCGCCCTTATCAGGGGCGGGGGTGAGTAATCCGCTTGGGTTTGCTTTCAGGAGCTTTTGTTCCCTGAGCGCTTTCCGTAGAGTTCCAGAGGACGGGAATACAAATGGCGGCCTCCTGGTCTCCAGCCCGGAGGAGCCCAGAGCCCAGGGCCCCACTCCTCAGTGCGCCCTCAGAGAACAGCGCCCAGTTACTCCCGTCTGCCTGACCTCTGGCCGCGCTCTGAGCTCACCGAGCCTGTGACCCGTTTCAAGGTAACACCAAGCTGCGAGCTTACTGTCGGCTCTGTCTCTGTAGCCGGCTTTCCCGTTCCAATACCCACAAGCTCTGTGACACTCAGACACCCCCGATCCTTCTGTGACCCTGCGGGACCTGGGGCCATGCTGACCCCACGTGGGCTTCACCCCGGATTAGCCTCTGGAGCGATGTCCCTCGGCGGAACAGACTTTTAAAAAAGTCCTGATTTTGTGCGCCGCCGCTTGCCGGGAGCTGGCCCCTCCCCCCGGGGTCTATCTTCCCGTCGCTTTGGATTCACTTCTCCACCGGTCCTACCTTTCAGAAAGTGGTTGTTTTTCTGTTTTCAGAATTGCTGTTCTTCTTCTCTTCGATCTGCCGATGGATTTTCAGTTGTTTGCAATCTTTAGATAAGCTATCTAGCTGATCTCCGGCTAGCTGAAGTAGTCTCAGCCTGCTACTTCTCCGCCATCTTGACTCCTCCCTCTGAAATTCTCTTTTAAGATACAAACATATTTGTGGTTGTTATGTGTTCCTGAGTAATCAACTTAAAAATTTTTTTTTAATTTTTTATTAACATATAATGTAGTATTTGCCCCAGGGGTACAGATCTGTGAATCACCAGGTTTACATACTTCACAACACTCACCATTAGCACATACCCTCCCCAATGTCCATAACCCCACCACCCTCTCCCTACTCCCCTCCACCCAGCAACCCGCAGTTTCCTTTGTGTCATTAAGAGTCTCTCATGGTTTATCTTCCTCCCGATCCCATCATGTTTCATTTTTTCCTTCTTTACCCACCAAAACCCCCACATTGCCTCTCAAATTCTTCATCTCAGGGAGATCATATGATAATTATCTTTCTCTGATTGACTTACTTCGCTCACCATAATACCTTTTACTTCCATCCATTCATTGCAAAGTGATTTATAGATTTTGGATACTAACCCTTTATCTGATATGTTTTTTGCAAATATCTTCTCCCATTCTGTCAGTTGTCTTTTGGTTTTGTTGACTATCTCCTTTGCTTTGCAAAAGCTTTTGATCTTGCTTAAGTTCCATTAGTTCATTTTTGCCCTTGCTTTTCTTGCCTTTGGTGATGTTTCTAGGAAGAAGTTGCTGTGGCTTAGATCGAAGAGGTTGTTGCCTGTGTTATCCTCAAGGATTTTGAAGGATTTCTTTCTCACATTGAGGACATTCATCCATTTTGAGTCTATTTTTGTGTATGGTATAAGGAAATGGTCCAGTTTCATTTTTCTGCATGTGGCTGTCCAATTTTCCCAACACGATTCGTTGAAGAGACTGTCATTTTTCCATTGGACATTCTTTCCTGCTTGTCGAAGATTAGTTGACCATAGAGTTGAGGGTCTATTTCTGGGCCTTCTATTCTGTTCCATGGATCTATATGTCTGTTTTTGTGCCAGTACCATACTGTCTTAATGATGACAGCTTTGTAAAGAGCTTGAAGTCTGGAATTGTGATGCCGCCAACTTTGGCTTTCTTTGTCAACATTCCTCTGGTTATTTGAGGTCTTTTCTGGTTCCATATACATTTTAGGATATTTGTTCCATTTCTTTGAAGAAAAAAAAAAGGATTGTATTTTGGTAGGAATTGCATTAAACGTGTAGATTGCTTAAGGTAACATAGACATTTTCACAATATTTTTTCTTCCAATCCAGGAGCATGGAACATTTTCCCATTTCTTTGTGTTTTCCTCAATTTCTTTCATGAATACTTTATAGTTTTCTGAGTATAGATTATTTGCCTCTTTGGTTAGGTTTATTCCTAGGTATCTTATGGTTTTGCGTGCAGTTGTCAATGGGATTGACTCCTTAATTTCTCTTTCTTCTGTCCTGTTGTTGGTATAAAGAAATGCAACTGATTTCTGTGCATTGATTTGATATCCTGACACTTTACTGAATTCCTATACAAGTTCTAGCAGATTTGGAGTGGAGTCTTTTGGGTTTTCCACAAAAAGTATCATATCATCTGCAAAGAGTGAGAGTTTGACTTCTTCTTTGCCAATTTAGAGACCTTTAATTTCTCTTTGTTGTCTGATTACTGAAGCTAGGACTTCTACCATGTTGAATAGCAGTGGTGATAATGGATATCCCTGCCGTGTTCCTGACCTTAGTGGAAAAGCTCTGTTTTTCTCCATTGAGGATGATATTTGCTGTGGGTTTTTCATAGATGGCTTTGATGATATTGAGGTATGTACCCTCTATGCCTATACTTTGAACAGTTTTGGTCAAGAAAGGATACTGTACTTTGTCAAATGCTTTTTCAGCATCTATTGGAGAGTATCATTTGGTTCTTGTTCTTTCTTTTATTAATGTGCTTTATCACATTGATTGATTTGTTGATGTTCAACCAACCTTGCAGCCCAGGAATAAATCTTACTTAGTCATGGTGAATAATCCTTTTAATGTACTGCTGGATCCTATTGGCTAGTATTTTGGTGAGAATTTTCACATCTGTGTTCATCAAGGATATTGGTTTGTAATACTCTTTTTTGATGGGGTCTTTGTCTGGTTTGGGGATCAAGGTATTGCTGGCCTCATAAAATGAGTTTGGCATTTTTGTCTCTGGCAACCACGAAACTATTCTTTGTATCTAGGAGTTTATGTTTTTTAGATTTTACATTTAAGTGACATCATATTGTACTTGTCTTTATCTGACTTCTTTCACTTAGCATAATGCCCTCACGTACCATCCATGTTGGCTCATATGGCAGAACTTCCCTTTTTTGTGGCTGAGTAATATTCCTTGGCATATATACGTACTGCATTATCCATTCATCTTTCAATGGACATTTAAGTTGTTTCCATGTCTTGGCTGTTGTAAATAATGATGCAGTGAATATGGAAGTGCAGATATCTTTTTAAGTTAGTGATTTTGCTTGCTTCAGATAAATACCCAGAAATGGAATTCTTCAGTTATATGGTATTTCTGTTTTTAACTTTTGGAGGAAACAAAAAGTACTGTATTTCATAGTGGCTATGCCAATTTAAGAAGCCACCAACAGTGCACAAAAGTTCCCTTTTCTCCACATTGTCTCCAACACCTATTTCTTCGTGTTTTTTATTTTAACCTTCTGATAGGTATAAAGCAATTTCTCATTCTGATTTTAATTTGCATTTCCCTGATGATTAGAGATGTTGAGGATCTTTGCATGTACCTCTTGGCCATCTGTATGTCTTTGGGAAAATGTCTATTCAGATTCTTTGCCCATTTTTAAATAAGATTTTTTTTTCTGCTATTGAGCTTTTCATATATTTTACAATTAACCCCTTATCAGAAAGATGATTTGCAATTCTCCCATTTCTCATGTTGCTTTTTGTTTTGTTCTTTTAATTTGCTGTATAGGAGCTTTTTAGTTTGATATAGTCCTACTGGTTCATTTTTGCTTTTGCTGCTTTTGCTATTGGTGTCAAATCCAATAAATCATTGTCAAGACTGGTAACAAAGAGCTTACCACTGTTTTCTTCTAGTTTATGGCATCAGCTATTATATTGAAGTCTTTAATCTGCCTTAAGGTGACTTTTGTGTGTGGTCTAAGAGGGTTATTTTCATTCTTTTGCATGTGGCTGTCCAGTTTTCCCAACACCATTTATTTGAAGAGATTGTCCTTTCCCCATTGTATATTTCTGATTCCTCTGTCATGAATAAATTGACCATCTGTGTGTGTGTTCATTTCTGGGCTTTCTATTCTGTTCCATTGATCTATATGTCTGTTTTTATGCCATTACCATACTGTTCTGTTTACTATAGCTTTGTAATATATTTTTCAATCAGGATATGTGGTACCTCCAGATTTATTCTTTCTCAAAATTGCTTTGGCTATATGAGAGGCATTATAGTTCCATACATGTATTAGGATTATTTGTTCTATTTCTGTGACAAATGTCATTGAAATTTTGTTAGGGATTGTATTGAATCTGTAGTGCTTTGGGTAATATGGACATTTTAGCAATGTTGAGTCTTCCAATGCATGAACATGGATTATCTTTCCACTTATTTGTGTCATCATCACTATCTTTCCTCAGTATCTTAGTTTTCAGTGTACAGGTCTTTCAACTCCTTGGTTAAGTTTATTTCTAGGTATTTTAATCTTTTTGATACAGTTATTAATATGATTAGTTTCTCTTTCTGATGGTTCATTATTAGTATATAGAAATGCAATTGATTTTTATATATTGATCTTGTATCCCACAGTTTAACTGAACTAGTTTATTCTAACACTTTTTTGGTGTAGTCTTAGGGTTCTCTATATATAAGATTATGTCCCCTACAAAGACTGTTTTATTTCTTCCTTTCTGACTTAGATGCTGTTTATTTCTTTTTCTTGCTTAAGTGTTCTAGGTAAGACTTCCAGCACTACATTGAATAAAAGTGGCAAGAGTGGACATCCTTTTTTTGTTATTGATCTTACAGGAAAATCTTTTAACTTTTTACTATTGAGTATGATGTTAAGTTGTGGACTTATGTATAGCTTTTATTATGTTCAGGAATGCTTTTTGAGAGTTTTCAATCTATGTTGAATTTTCTCAAGTACTTTTTCTCTTTCTATTAAGATGATGACATAATTTTTTTATCTTTCATTTTATTAATATAATGTATCATGTTGATTTGGTGATGTTGAGCCATGAAGCATTCCTGGAATCTCACCTGATCAGTATGTATAATCTTTTTAATTTATATTGAATTCAGGTTGCTAATATTTTCTTAAGAATTTTTGGTAGAATTTACCAGTGAACTCATCTGCTCCTGGACTTTTGTTTATTGGGAGGATTTTCATGACTTATTTAATCTTTACTCCTTATTAGCATCA
The DNA here is from genome assembly GCF_964662115.1 of Mustela nivalis. Lineage (NCBI taxonomy): Eukaryota > Metazoa > Chordata > Mammalia > Carnivora > Mustelidae > Mustela > Mustela nivalis. Next base: position 116,972,839 of record NC_139023.1, read on the forward strand.
GTCTATTCTGATTTTCCATTTCTTCATGATTCTTAGTAAGTTGTATGTTTTTAGAAACCTATGTTCCTTCTGGGTTGTCCAGTTTGTTTAGCAGGTAATTGTTCTTTGTAGACTCTTATGATCATTTGTATTTCAGTTGTATGTCTTCTCATTTCTAATCTTGAGTCCTCTTTTTTTCCTTTGTGAGTTTAGCTAAAAGTTGTCTGGGGTGTGTGTGTGTCTGTTTTACTATTTATTAACCATCTTTATTATTCAAATCATGCAGGCAGAATTCATATGTATAGTAATCCTATTTTTTTTTCAAATATTCTAATTTATATTTTATCCTTATTGTTGGTTTACAAAGCTTATCGATGCACATAACTATGATTTATTTATCCTATATGTTTATAGGGGAAATAAAAAGTTGTTGGGGCACCTGGGTAACTCAGTCATTAAGCGTTTGCCTTCAGCTAAGGTCATGATTTTGGGATCTTGGGATCAACCCCCACATCATGCTCCCTGCCCAGCCTGAAGCCTGCTTCTCCTTCTCCCACTCCCCCTGCTTGTATTCCTTCTCTTGCTCTCTCTCTCTCTGCCAAATAAATAAAATCTTTAAAAATAAATAAAAAGTTGTCTATTTTGTTTATCTTTTAAAAAACTAGCTCTTAGTTCATTGATCTTTTCTATTATTATTTTTTTTTTCTTCCTTTGGGTTTTTTTGTTTTGTTTTGTTTTGTTTTTATAAACATATATTTTTATCCCCAGGGGTACAGGTCTGTGAATCACCAGGTTTACACACTTCACAGCACTCACCAAAGCACATACCCTCCCCAATGTCCATAATCCCACCCCCTTCTTTTCTATTATTTTTTAGTCTGTTTCATTTATTTCCACCCTCATCTTTGTCATTTTCTTCCCTCTACTAGCTTTAGGTTTGAGGTCTCACTTTAAGTACATGAGTACCAACTTCAGGTCAGCCCTCATTGCTGGCAGTACTGCCACACTCTCCAGTCTTCCACCCTTCCTCTCTTTTAGACAACTGTTTTCTACTTCCTTCTTGGTCTTTAACCTCTAGCATTCCTCTTTTCACCCTTCACTCTCAGATAATGACCTTACTTTCTATTTCACAAAGAAAATGAAGAGAGAATATCTACCTGTTCCCACCTTCACATCTACTCTGTACCTGTCCCCATGCCATGTTCTCCTTTCTTCTAGTTACAATAGTGTGCCAAACTTTCTCCTGTCCAAGATCAGCCCTCCACTGTGAACCAGAGCCCATACCTTCACACCCTTCCCAGCACTCTGATCCCTGATTCCTCTCCTCCTTCTGCTGGGACATCAGTTTTTCATCTGTCTACTGAATCATTGCCATTAGCATAGAAATATGCTGTAATATTTGTTCTCTTATTTAAAAAAAACAAAAAAAACAAAAAACAAAAAACAAACCTCTCCCTTGACTCTCCACAGCTGCCTTTAGCAATCACCCATTTCCTTCCAACAAAACTCCTTGAAAGAAACTATATAAGCTTGCTATTTTCACTTCCTCTTCTCTATTTTTTCCTAGACCTCTAATCAATCCCACTATGGAATGAAGCAGCTCTTGTCAAGTGACACCACATGGCCAGATTCAGGGATCAGTTCTCAATTTCTATCCTCTTCACCCTGACAGGAGCATTTGAAGCACTTGATCATGCCTTCCTTTTTTAAATAACAGTGTTACTAAGATATAATTTTTTTACCATAAAATTAACCTTTAAAATTAGAGTTTAGTAATTTTTACTATATTTGCAGAGTTGTGCAACTGTCTACACCATTTAATTCCAGAACATTTCATCACTCCCAAGAACAAACCCTGCACCCATCTGCAGTCACTTCCCATTGCTCATTCCTGGCAGCCACTGAGCTATTCTATCTCTGTAAAATTGTGCATTCTCAACATTTCATGTAAATGGAGTAATGTATCCTTTTATGTCTGCGTTCTTTTACCTAGTGTAATATTTTTTTTTAAAGATTTTATTTATTTATTTGACAGAGAGAAATTACAAGTATACTGAGAGGCAGGCAGAGAGAGAAGGAAGCAGGCTCCCTGCTGAGCAGAGAGCCCGATGCGGGACTTGATCCCAGGACCCTGAGATCATGACCTGAGCCGAAGGCAGCAGCCCAACCCACTGAGCCACCCAGGCGCCCCCCTAGTGTAATATTTTTGAGATTCATCTATGTTATAGCATGCATCAGTACTTCATTCCTTTTTATAACTGAATAGTATTCCATTTTACAGACAGACACGTTTTGCTTATCCATACATCAGTTGATGGATGTATGAATTGTTTCCACTTTTTATCTATAACAAACAATGCTATTTTGAACTTTCGTGTACAAGTCTTTATGTAGATGAATGTTTTAGAATTGCTGGATTACATGGCAACTGTATTTGTCCCTTCCTTGCTAAAAGTCTTTGCCCTTGCCTTTTAGGACATTCTATTAGTTTTTCCTTCTACCTCACTGTCCACTCCTCAGTTTCTCTGAGTCTTCTCTCTCTGTCCTTGGCATAATTGGGATATCAGTTTGTAGTCGATCTCTTCCCGTCTCTATTTAGATACACTCCTTAGTTGACCTCTTCTAATTACTTAGCTTTTAAATACCAATTACTACTGATAGGTGACTCCCAAACTTGTATTTTTAGTTGAAGCTTCTCATCTCCAGCCACTATATTCAACTCCCTAAATGACATTTCCACCTCTCTATGTTATGTGCATCTCAAACTATGCATGTGCAAAGTTATTAGTTTAAAGTTTTAAGCATGTTTAAAGCTATATATTCCTGATTTACCCACAAAATCTGTACCTCCTGCTATCTTTTCTAACTCCATGATGACAGTTTCTTCCTTTCAGTGTTCAGACCGAAAACTTTGGCATCATCCTTGACTCCTGCCTGCCCCATGTCCAGTGCATCAGCTAATCCTGTTGCCTCCACATTCAGGATATATCCAGAATCTAAAGTCTTCTCCCAACTTCCTGGATTAAAGCCACAAGCATCTCCATGACTTCCTAGTTGGTCTGCTTGCATCACTCTGCCCCTTCTACAGTCTTTTCTCCATGTAGCAGTAAAGACCCTTTTAAAATGAAAGTCAGATGTGTACACTTTTATGTTCAGCATCTTCCAAAAATTGTTCTATTTGCTCTGGGTAAAAACAAAAATGTTTAAAATGCCTACAAGTATACATGGTCTGGGCCCTCTGTCACATCACGGACTTCATCTCTTGCCAATGTTCATACTCGTTCACCTCCAGCCACAGCGACCTCCTTGCTGTTCTTCAGACTTGAGAATCATGTTTCATCCCGGGACTTTGCTCTGCTCTTTTCTCTATCTGGAATGCTCCTCCCAGACATCCTTTTCAGATACTTTATTTTTTTTTTTTAGGTCTGTGGTGAAGACTGCTAGTGGCCTCCCAAGAGCTATTCTCCCTCCCTTGCTTGGCGGGGTACAGTGATATAAAACTACTTTCCCTAACTTCCCAGGCAGCAATGTGTCACCAGGGGGCTAAATTTTGACCCAATAAGAGTTAAGCAATTGGGTTTTCCTTTAAGGTGGGCTGTGCCTCTCCTTGGCCCTCCCCTTGCCCTCCCTCTATCCCACCATGTCTGTAACACAAAACCATGAGGGTTCCTGCCCTCATAGAACTTATATCTGGTTAGGGGGAAAAGACAGCAAATAAACTTAAATAAATACACAGTATGTCAGATGGCATGATGTGGAGTGGAGATAAAGAAAGCAAAATCAAGGAAATGGGGAATTGAGGGTAAGGGAGAATTCTGCTCTTTGTTATATAATGTCAAAGAAGGCTTTACTGATAAAGTAGTATTTGAGCAAAATGTTGCATCAGTTTGGATTAGGTTTCCTTGCATATGAATTAACCCCAAACAACATTGACTTAAACAAGATAGAAATGTATTTTTCTGAAATAAACAAAACCTTCACATCAGGCTGGGGATGGCAACAAGACTTTATGAGGTAGCTTCCAACTCCACACCCCGTTGCAGTGTGCTCCTGGCCTGAGGAGTTGCCATCTGCTTACCTTCTAGGCCACAGCAGACATGTGGCCTCCTTAAACTACCACTAATCATTCTGTTTGCCCTGGATTTTATACATTATTACTTTACTTTTCACTGTCACTTCAGCCAAGAGAAAGGTTTTAAGAGCCGACTTTCCCACTATCTGTACAATTTTGGGCAGCTCATTTTAGTTCTCTGAGCCCCTGGACTTCATTTTTGTAATAAAGGAATTGGAGTAGACCTCTCTTCAGCTCAAAAACTGAGTAGTTCTTTTTTTCTAAGATTTTATTTATTTATTTGTCAGAGAGCAAGACAGCATAAGCTGGGGGAAGGGGCAGAGGGAGAGGGAGAAGCAGGCTCCCCACTGAGCAGGGAGCCCTATGTGGGGCTCGATCCCAGAACCCTGGGATCATAACCTGAGCCGAAGGCAGACGCTTAACTGACTAAGCTACCCAGGCATCCCAAGAACTGAGTGGTACTAAAATAAACATCTAATTTCTTAATTTTCCATCTAATTTTTCATATATAAACATGAAACTTAATATGACCAGCTATAATCAAACAATTCAGTTAATGTTCATTTAAGTTCATTTTTTTTTTTTTTTTTGCCTTAACGTTTATTTTCAAAACCCTATTTACTTCTTGGCAAGTTTAAAAACTTCACATCAGCAGCACATATTGTTTTAAGGTGTTTTGTTGTGGTGGTTTTTTTTTTTTTTTTTTTTTTTTTTTTTTTTTTTTTTTTTTTTTTTTAATTTATTTTTTATTTTCAGCATAACAGTATTCATTGTTGTGGTGGTTTTTAATACACCTGCCCAACATCCATCTCAGGGATATTCCTTGAGACCAGAAGTGGGGTGGTAGGATGAATTTAGGTAGGTGTACTTTTTAAAATCTACAGAAGACATTCCGATGTGCACTTCTGGGTGTAAGAACCACTCCTGCATGGCATTCCTTCTAGTGTCCGTAATCTCCCTTTGGAATAAGCTTCCAGAATATCCTGTTTTAAGGTCCCATCACCCTGCGTGATCCTGTCCTCTAAGTTAGCAAGAACATGAAGCCAAAAGGTTGCATTTAGGATGAGATGATAAATGTTCTCATTGATTGATCATTGGTTTTGATTATTAAGAATAAATGACAGGGGCACCTGGGTGGCTCAGTGGGTTAAGCCGCTGCCTTCGGCTCAGGTCATGATCTCAGAGTCCTGGGATCGAGTCCCGCATCGGGCTCTCTGCTCAGCAGGGAGCCTGCTTCCTCCTCTCTCTCTCTGCCTGCCTCTCTGCCTACTTGTGATCTCTCTCTGTCAAATAAATAGATAAAATCTTGAAAAAAAAAAATAAATGACAAAAAATTTTAAGCAAGTTTTTATATTGCTAATAGAAGGAAAATTTATGAAAGTCTTCTGTGCAGTTACTTTCTGCCTGAATTTTTTCCTGATAAAAGACCTGAAGTCAAAGATGTGAATGAGTAACTTTGTAAAACAGTAGTTGGCCTGTGTGGATATGAGGAGACCTCAGCTTACTGCCCTGTGTCTCTGGGAGTGTCTTCTCTAAGGTGAGGCTGCCTTGAGCCCATGTCCCAGGACACATGGCTCTACTATGGGGCCGTGTAGTCCAAGTAAAAGCTTCCTGCCTGTTCTTCCCATTTCCATACCAATGCTATTTTTAAAATTAACTTACAAGTTTTGAAAGTGAACATAAACGAAACTGCTAAAATAAGCGTATTGCTTACAGAGGGGAATTAATGGGCTTTATGGTATCACCTGATAATCTGTCAACATTTCCATGTTTCCGGGAGGAAGGTAGATGAAATCATTGAGTTTGAGCATTCATTTGTTCATTGATTGCACAGATATTTAGTGGTTGCCAGCTATTTGCCAAGCACTGTTCTAAGAGTCAGAGCTCCAGCAATTAACAAAGCAGACAGAAGTCTCTGCTGTGATGGCACTTACTTCTGCAGAGGAGGGAAGGAGGGAGCAGTTGGGGAAAACCAGGTGCTAAGGGCTCTTGCTTGGGCTGTACTGCAGACCTGTAATTGATCTCATCTATTTCACAGCACACTTTTTAAAAAATTGTACAGTTTCTTTTTACACAGTTTTGCTCACAAAGTCAAACTGATTTTATTCTACAGTACAGACTCACTCTAGAGCTTAGATCAAGATATTTTAATTAGTTATAACTTTAACACTGACCCATTTTTTCACAAAAAAAAAAAAGGAGGGAAAGGTTATGTACAAGAAACTAACCCCCGAAAATTCCCTAAAGCATATTAATAACTTTCTCAGAAAACACCCTGGAACATCAGTTAGCACTGTAGCCGACACATAATAGATTAATCAAATTATCAGGAGAATTGCAACCATTTAGTAAATAAACCTCACCATTAAAAAGCCAACTTGGACTTTTTTATTAAAAACAAAGGCTTTTCTCAGAATTTTTCATGTTTCTTTAAACAAAAAAGGTGTAAAAAAAAAAAAAAAAGTCAGAGCTGAACATCTCTTTTCTCATACTCTGTTATGTCACCATTTCTTGTTAAGAAGCTTGTGAGTTCAGTGACCATGAAGGAAGGCAAGAGGCTTTGCTCTCTCCAAACAAATGACAAGTGGAGGAGGAAAGTGATCAAGGAAACGAGGAAGTCGAATAACCTTTCTTTAGGAAGTCTAAATGTTAAAAATGAACTTTCCGGGTTCCTTCTATCACAGTTTCCTTCATCATTTGAGCCTTGATTGTGATTTTCTGCCTGGTTCCAAACACCTCTCAAAGCAAAGTACCTGATGATGAAAAGAACAGACTTAGTTTTTGTCATTTTGAAATGCAAGTTCAACAATTGACCAGTACTTAGGATGACTCTTAAGATCAAAAAATAGTTTTTTATGCTTGACAAGGGACAGGTCCTTGGCCAGTCAGTTGAGCTCCTCCTCCTTCTGGTTCACCTGCTATCCCTCTTTTTCAGTCCTGCAGAGCAGACAACTCCTACCCTGCACCTGCCTGGAGCAGACAGGGCCCATACTTAGGACTTACTATTGTGCCCTCACACTGAGAGATTCATATGGACAAATATTAAGTTGAGGCACATTATTTTTTAATGTTGTTAGTCACGTATTAGGGTAAATCAGTGCCTTGATTCACAGGCTGAGAAATCCGTGGCTGGATTTCTCATTCAATTTTTAAAGATGAGACCCTATTAAAACATCTGTAGTGTTGACTGTGGCAGAATTTGGTTTTTGGCCTTTGAAATTTTTTAAGTATGGAGATGACCTAAGTTTTATTGGAGGCATGTAACTCTGCGTTTTTATTTGCTAAATAGGCTCACACTATATATTATAGCACAATTATTGCAGTCTCATTACAAACTTTAGAGACATTTTAATGATTAAATGATCCTTCATCATATAGATGTGCCATAATTACCTATGATAGTAACTTGACTAAAATGCTTACATTTTTTGGCCTATCATAAAAAATATGATGAATACATTTTTCATATAGTTTTATCCTCCTATCTGATTTTTTCCCTATGATTATCCTGCTAGAATGGTTCAGTAAATGCCAGAGGGTTCAATTTAAAAAGAGTTTTAACTACTAATGCCAAGGAGGAGGAGGAGGGGGAGGAGGGAAGGGGGGGCAGGGGGAGGAGGGGGAGGAGAGGCAGGGGGAGGAGGGGGAGAAGGAAGAGGAGAAGAAAATGGTTTGCAATACAGGATGCAATGTGACTTTCATCCCAAAGTTTCTTTTCTTCTTGCAATTCTAATGTTTCACATGTAACCAAATACAGAAAGTAGTGGTAAGCCCAAGTACTGAGGTCTGACCCTCTGGGTTTATAGCACTGCCACTCACTCAATGGGACAAATAACTCACATTCTTGATGCTTCCATTTCCTCATTAGTTAGATGGTAATAATAATAGTCTCTGCCTCTTTGTGTTGCTGTGACAATTAAATGGATTAACTGACGTAAATCAAGTCTTGGAACCATGCCTAACTCAGAGAAATGTTCACTAAATCTTTATAACAGTAACAGCAGCAACACCTAAGAGAATATTTCCTAATTTTACATTGTCAAAAGTTACTCTTGGGTTTCTATTCCCATGGCATCTCAAACTCCAGAGCAGCTCAAATTCCTTGTGTTAGTCTGTTCCGTGCCTGCAAATACATGCATGGAATGTGCTCTTTTTACAATCCCTGGAATTCTTAGAATTTCAGTGATACGCACAGATCACACAGCATGTGCCTAGATCCTTATCTCAGTCAGTGGCAGATTCTTCTGAGCAAAATGTCTTCCATAGGTGGTTGGCAGTGGTGGGGAAGGGGCTGGCGGGTTATAGTTTTCACCTTCAAGAACAAAAGTTATTAGGGTGCCTGAGTGGCTCAGTCATTAAGCACCTGCCTTCAGCTCAGGTCATGATTCCAGGGTCTTGGGATCACTCCCTGCTCAGCAGGAAGCCTGCCTCTCCCTCTGCCCCCGCACCCCACCGCTTGTCTTCCCTCTCTCACTGTGTCTCTCTCTGTCAAATAAATAAATAAAATCTTTTTAAAAAGGAAAAAGAACAAAAGCTATCATGAAGAAATCACTAAAATAGAGCAGCAAAGTGTGGTGTGAAAAATGCATATCTCTAGTGGAAAGAGAAAGCTGGCCACCTCAGTCAACATCTCAGTTTGTTGACCATTTGCCTACTGTAGCTGCATGTCATGAGGGAGGCTGCAGGTGGGTCTCTCCAAGCACATCAGCTTCATTATCAGAGTAAGACTTTTAGTCCTATTTGAACTAAATAGGACTAAAAGCCCCACAGAGTTTGGCTGAACCTCATGGAATCAGGAACAGCCCTTAATTAGAAAGTGCAGGTCTAGGTGACCCCCTGGCCCATTTCCACTAAACCTATAGCTGATCTGGGCCTCTTAGCATGCCAATGGCAAAAATGGGAAGGTGGAACCAGAAGAAAAGTGTATAAAGAGAGGAGTTACATCAGTCAGGTTTCTGAAGCAGGGTTTCTCAGGTCCAGCTTTGCTAACATTTTGGGCCAGAGAACTCTTTTTCATGGCAGGCTGTCCTGAGCATTTAAAGAGGGTTAGTCACAATCCAGGCCCCTACCTATTAGATTCTAGTAGCATACACCCTCACCCCCAGCATGACAACCAGAAGTGTCTCCAGAAACTGGCTCCTGGTAAGGACCACTGCTTTAAACTACAACTGTAATAGCATGTCTCCTTGTATCCTTGGCCTTGGATGACTGAGGTCCTACTCCTCCTCTGAGAGTTATGAAGAAAGGAGTACTGAGTACCATCTCAGAGTCAGCCGCTGAACTTGACACAATCTGAGATGGATACTCAGAGCATAAAAATAAAACTATCTCTTCTACCAAACCAATAAGGCCAAGGCTCAAATCATGTGTTTCTAAAAAGCTCAATTCCAGCTAAGGCAAAGAAAGGGACCTCCTTCCTTTTCTCAAAGTTCATACATTTGTACTAAAATTGATAACATCAATAAGGTAGCAGGTTTTAAAATTTCATCTAGTTTTCCTACAGTAATTTATGTAATGAAAATATATAGCCTTCAAGGTACATCTTCAAGACTATATCATTAATCCCCTTTAAAAACATGCATTCCTTTAAAAAAAGAAAAAAGAAAAAAATATATATACACATACACACACTCTATAGTGCTAGTAGTCTACAGTTACTACACTACTCTTTTCTAACAATTTTGTTCTCTCATAAACTTCATGTGGTATTTTCATGTTCTGTGCACAAGTTTAGTCCTTTGTACTTCTTTGGTATATATTATTAATAATTAGTTTATATTTTGAAGTTTATGGTTAATGACAGTCCTGTTTATTTCTATAGAGATTAAATCATCACAAAAATATACTTTCTGTGTACGTAGCTGTTGTAGTTTCTGGTATCTGAATTTTAAGTGATTTGCATTATGTAGTCTCCTTTAATATAAGCTGACAGAAATGGAATCAGCTGCATATTACCTTTTACCTTAGAATATTTCTCCTTTGTGGGGAGACACAGTCAGTGGGGGGCTCAATGGGACACAGCCAATGGGAGGCTCAGTCAGTTCAGCGTCTGCCTTCGACTCAGGTCATGATCCCAGGGTCCTGGAATTGAGTTCTGCATCAGGCTCCCTGCTTGGCAGGAGGCCTGCTTCTCCCTCACCCACTCCCCCTGCTTGTGTTCCCTCTCTGGCTTTCTCTCTCTCTCTGTCAAATAAATAATTAAAATCTGAAAAAATATATATATATTTATCCTTTGCATAAACTACTGAATTGAATTTAGAATTCCCAAATTATCACTGAACCTAAGATGCTGTGTCCTTATTTTAACACCATGAAATGTTGCCAAACAACTGCTCTTGTATTTGTTTTAATATTAAGAGAGAATTAAGTCTGGGTATGAGATTTTTTTTAGCTAATTAGTTTGAAATCTCTCTGCTTTTTTGGTGTGTTTATTTTTCCTGTCTATTCTTATGAAAAATAATCACATGCAAAAAGATTCCCTTTATGAAATACATAACAGCATATATTTGTACCTTTCAGATGTTCTCTTGCTGTTTATCTAAATATTTCTTTTTTAAAAAAGATTTATTCAAGAGACAGAGAGAAAGAGTGAACACAAGTCGGGGGAGGGGCAGATGGAGAGAGAGACTTCCAGCAGACTCCCTGCTGAGCATGGAGCCCAGTGCAGGGCTTAATCCCAGACCCTGAGATCATGACCTCAGCCAAAATCAAGAGTTGGATGCTCAACTAACTGAGCCACCCAGGTGCCTAATATTTCTTTCATAAATAATCTTGGCAAATATATCAATGAACTCTGTAGTTCGTATTTTTAAAAAAAATTTTGCCTTGCTATCCTTGATTTTCATGAACGTATAAAAGTTCTACAGAGAAATGCAATGGAATAGTTCATTAGTAATCATCAGATTCAGGCAAATTTCACATAACAACAATGTTAATAAAAGCTAGTTTTTACTGAGTGTTTACTTTGCTCTGTACTAAATGTAACTATTTGCTAAATTATTTTCAAAGTTTTTTTTTTAATTAATTTATTTATTTATTTGACAGAGATCACAAGTAGGCAGAGAGGCAGGCAGAGAGAGGGGGGAAGCAGGCTCCCTGCTGAGCAGAGAGCCTGATGTGGGGCTCGATCCCAGGACACTGAGATCATGACCCGAGCTGAAGGCAGAGGCTTAACCCACTGAGCCACCCAGGCACCCCTCAAAGTTATTTTTATGTAATCCTCATAAAGATATGAGTTTATTGAATATTTATGCTTATAATTGTCCCCATATTATTTTTTTTAATTGCCTGTTATCCTAGTTTCTTGGTCAGTCGCTATCGTGGGTATATTTTGTAGTGGAAAACTGTATTGTCTGACAATAAATATTAATGGTTCAGAATTTTGCTAGACTTGATGGCTCAAACATTAACAATAATGATATCCAGGCTCACCCAACCTGGTGGTGGGCATGTATTGCAGGGAGCACTGGATGCGGTGCATAAACAATGAATTCTGGAACACTGGAAAGAAATTTTAAAAAATAAATAATTTTTAAAAACAACAACAACAACAAAGAAATCAGTAAATAAGTAAAAATTCAAGTGCAAAAAAATAATAATAATGATATCCTTAAGAAGTAGAGAAAGACAGGGAGAGGAGAGAAAGAGAAAGAACATGACACTATAATCTCTGTCTCCAGGCCTCTGGTTGAGGCCATATAACCTAGAAACATAAAACAACTAAAATGAAGGTATCAGATGACATGAAATAAAGCATAGATTTTGTGGTGGTGTATTACAGGAATTCAAAGTTCAGAAAGGTCATTAAGACCTGAGGTTAATTAGAAAAGCTCTGTGGACAGTGGATTCTTATCTCAACCTCAAAGGAGGTTAAGATTTGGTTTAGTCTTGGGCAGTTGGTAAGTAGCCAGTGATGAATGGGTGACATTCCATCCAGTTGAAGGACAAGCATAAGAAAGCTTTGAAATAAATAAATAGAAAGAAAGAAAGCAAGCAAGCAAGCAAGCAAGCAAGCTTTGACATGAGAAAAAGCTTCCAGTATAACAAATACAGCTGATCCAAGGATTTGAATCTTTCCTGAAACACTCACATGATTTTTACACAATTTTAGGAGAAGGACATAGGTTGTATTCATACTCCTTCTGATCTAATATAAAAGCATGAGGATATTTCTGAGGTTGGAAGGAGCCCAAAACTTCTGATAAGAGAAGTCAATATACCAGTGTTTGTTTGCTACTGTGCAACCCATGTTTTCAGAGATATGAGAGAACTAAAAAGGTGGGGTTTTGCCTAGTTATTTCCTTAGTTAAAAATGTATTATACCATACTTTGCCCTATAAAAGAAGATTACAACAGGAACTATTAGCAAACTGGTATATATTTTACTTGTTGGTAGTAAATATTTCTGGATGCCTTTCTGACTATGGCATCCTTCATTCCAGTGTTTCTCAGCCCCTTTTTTCCCCTGCATTTTTCTATTTTTTCTTACCTTCACTCTAGGATGCTAGTTAGATATACTCCCATAATCTCTCATTACACAGAATGGGGAGGGGAGGGCGGGTGATCCTGGGGAAGATTTGTATCAGAATCCAGGAGAGGGACATGGGGACATGGGCTATGTATGGTTTTAACATTCCCCAGGAAAGTATTGGTTACTCCTCTTCCCTGTGCCTTTTGCCATATGACAGTTCTTCTAAGTATTTTAAATTCTATACCTAGGTTGATATTTTTCTGGAATATTATTAATATATTAGGTTACTGGGGCACCTGCATGGCTCAGTGGGTTAAGCTGCTGCCTTCGGCTCAGGTCATGATCTCAGGGTCCAGGGATCGAGTCCCGCTTCAGGCTCTCTGCTCAGCAGGGAGCCTGCTTCCCTCTCTCTCTCTCTCTCTCTCTCTGCCTGCCTGTCTGTCTACTTGTGATCTCTTTCTGTCAAATAAATAAATAAAATCTTTAAAAAAAAATACATTAGGTTACTAATTAGAGTAAATTATCTTCAGTAACTTAATTTGAAAGATTTTTTAAATCTTTCTCTCTTTTAAATTTTATTTTCTAGATCCCCAAATCCAGGAGTGAGGGAGCTCTTCAGGCTCACAGAGTTCCACAACCAGAGCTCTGTGATGGCGTCCCTCAGGTCAGCCTGCGGCTAAGTCGTAGAAAACCCTGCTGGGATGACATGAATTCAGTAGAGGATGCTAATGTTGCAAAGCTGGTATCCAGGTTGGCGTGTTTCTTTTATTTACATGTTATATGTCGTATTGTCTGCTCTGATGTTTAGGCTCACATGTTTTTGCCTAATAGTTCTTATCACTAGAAATGTTTGTGGTTTATTATACATATTTTTTGTTTGTATTTTAAGACAAATTATTTAGTCAATTGGATTATAGTAGTGGGCTCAGGGTTAAAAACTGGATGAGTTACTTTTGGGTTGCTTTTTCATAATATGTTCAGTGGTCAATATTATTTGCAATTAAAATGGACATCTGAGTTGTTACTAGGACCAACAGTCACTAATAAATTTTGCATATAGCCTTTTAGCTATTATGTTGCAAATTATATGAAAACAAACCTCTTTGTATACTTGAAGAAGGCATGCAGTTTTCTTAAAAGAGGTGAAATTGGATCTGAATCTTCTTTACTCCTAGCATAGATAATTTTTCCTTCTAAGAATTTTTAATCTTTTGTTATAACTTAAAACATATTTCCATTCCAAAAAAAATCCAAAAACTTATTTCCATTCCAAAAAAATCCATTACAAGACAGAGAAAATTGAAAAGTATTTACAACATTAGACAAATAATACAGCTAAAGAGCTTACCACTTTAGATTGCATTATGAAAGAGGGAATTTGTATAAAAGATGAAGAGAATTTAAATAGGAAGAAAAAGAAGGCCCCAACAGGAAGCACGAGAGAAGTATTTGGGAAATAACAAACGGGTATCATATGGGAAATTGGTTGGAGATAAGGCTGGGAAAATAGAGTGGGGCCAAGTCAGAGACGACCTTGAATGCCAACCTGAAATATTTTCGCATTTAATCTTTCCTTCACTGAACAATTGCTCAACATCTAACCTCTGGTTCCAGGAACTGCTCTAGAACAAGGGATGCAGCATTGAACAAAGCCAACCAGGGCCCTGTGTTTGGGGGTGCGGGGGGGGGGGGGTGTTGGAAAACACTTAGGAAAAACAAAAAAGCCTGTGAAGATCATTTCAGCTCTAATAAGTGGGCATATTAAGAAACTAATCAGGTGAATGTCACAGACTCAGGCAGAGACAGTTTGAGTAGGCAGGGAAAGCCTAAGTTGATATGTGAAATAGGAGGAGAAAGTGTGTGAGGGTCAAGGAAATGTGCATTTCTATGCAAAAGAACCAATCAAGGGGGACGCTTGGGTTGCCCACTTGGTTAAGTGTCACCTTCAGCTCAGGTCATGATCCCAGAGTCCCAGGATCAGATGGAGCTCTGTATCAGGCTCCCTGCTCAGCGGGGAGTCTGCTTCTCCTCCTCCCAGTCCTGTGCTCATGTGCTCAAGCTCTCTCTCTCAAATAAATAAATAAAATCTTAAAAAAAAAAAAAAAAGGCAGTGAGCAAGGAAACCCCTGGCCTTCATCCTCCAGGTAATGGGAAGCCAGTAAAAGTTTCAGCTAGGTGGGATAGGTGATAGGAACCATGGTAATTTGGACAGGGAGAGTTTGGAGGAAGTTATAGTATTGGTTCCTTCAATAGTCATTAATCTTTACAGAGGTCTATTTATGTGGCGTTTCCTTGCCAGGTGCTGACAGTTCAGACAATGAGAGACTTAAGTCCTGCACTTGGGAAGACAGAGGAAAAGTGAATAAAAATTGGTATGATTAGTAAGCACACATACACTAGGTGCCCATCACTGTCCAAGCAGTGGGAAAAGGGCTGGTGATAAAGTCATAAGATTCTGGTGTTTTTAAAGAGCTTCTAATACAGGACATAGGGTGCCGTGTGAGGCGAGAGGAAGAGCACAGACCACATTGGGAGAAGAGGGTCAGAGTGGTTTCAGAAAGAGGACGACTTGTGAACTGGCAGTAGTAGGAAAAGTAGAAATCTACTGGGCAGGGGACTTGAGGATAAGGATGCTCCTGGAAGAAAAAAGGCATGTGCTGGGGCATGCAAGGTGGGGAGGATGGCCAGGAGGAGAACCTCAGGTGCAGCTGCAGATTCTGGACACCTGGAGTTTAGGAGGTAGGCAAGGCTAGAGGTGGGCTAAGATACTGAGCTAAATAGATAAGACCGTGAAAAACTATCCCCCGTACGCAAGACTTTGGATTTTTCTCTTGAAAATGACAGAATGTGATGGCAGGAATATAAGGCAGCAAAAGATCTAAGCAGACTTGGATTTATAAAAGCTGGTGTGGCACCAGTGCAGAAGGAGAGGTTGGGGTGCTGGGGGAAGATGAGTGAAAAGACCACACCCCCGATCCACTACCACCTGCCAGCCTCTGAGAGAGGCCGGATGGACAAGTGTGTGCTTTGAGGGAGGGCAGAGAACAGGCTGTTGCTTCCAGGAGTGGACTTGGACCAGAAGGGGTTGGGATTGTTTTTATGTGTGTTTGACTCCAATTGGGGTATTATAATAGTGAGTGAAATGGAATGTAGGCAGATTGTGTGTGTAATACACAGAGTCCATGGAGGAAAAGAGACTGGTTTATAAGCTGGGAGGTCATGGAACAAGGTGTTCAGAGGGAATTTGGAAGCCGGGGGTAACCCCCCCCCCCCCACCCAGGAAAGCAGGCTGTGCACCTGGTGGGCAGCTGTGTTGGAGCAGGGAGGGGAGGGCAGTGTGCAGCCCTCACCGCTGAGGGGTAAGGGTGACACCCATGGAGGAACTGGCCTTGGGCAGTGTGAAAGTTCCGAAAAGAAGAAGGGACACAGAAACATTGGCCCTTTTCAGAGTTTTCTTCTCTAGTTTAAATATCAAGGCCAAGTGTCTGGGTGAGAAGCACTAGTGTAGATGTTATCTTCCCAAATTACTTGGCAGAGCATTATGCCAGGAATGCCATATGTAAAGCAATGAAAAGAAAAATTCAAATTTTAGTAGTTTATATCATCATTTTTATTCATCCAGTCAGAAAATGAAAGGGAAAAAAAAAAAGTGTCTTGCTCCTAAAGGTAACAAGAAAAGAGCTTCCTGTTTGGAGAATGAATTTGTATTTCTGAGATACAAATCAAGAAGTGAGATTATGGAGAGATGGCACAGCTAACGTTGCTCTGGCAACTCTTTGTTCCGCCAGTCAGCATATCTCCAGTTGAAACAAATGTGTGTTAATGTTTATGAATTTTTTATATACTTTCTAAGTTCATAAAGGATGGCCTTGAAGACTTACTCCTGCACACTTGGCAACCTTAGAGATTTAGGTAGAAACCGTGCTGCTCACCGTCACGCAATAGGATCTCATCCAAGTTCTGTAGTGTCCATGCAGAGAGTTTACTTTTTACATACCATTTAATAGATTGTGAAGAAAATTGTCACAAAATAGGTGGAGATAATTAAAATAAATTTAATTGAAAATAAACTTTAAATCCTTTATATATCTTGAAGTAACAGAATGAATATTAGGCCAATTTTCATTAAATAAACTTATGAGGTGGTTTTCATTTGCAGTTACTTTCTAGAACAAGTTATTATTTAGTTCATAAATTTTAAATAAATTAGAAGTGTGTGTGTGTGTTTCTACTTTTTTCCTTAACAGTTCATTAGTTGCACCAGTCTTAAAACAAAAAGGTTGGCAATGTGTATTAAATATAAGCCCATTATCTAATACAAGTTTTTTTTAAAGATTTTATTTATTTATTTGAGAGAAAGAGGGCACAGAGGGAGAGTGAGAGGGAGAAGCAGGCTCCTCACTAAGCAGAGAGCCCAACGTGGGCTCAGTGCCCGGATCCTGGGATCATGACCTGAGCTAAAGGCAGATGCTTAACTGACTGAGCCACCCAGGTGCCCCTAATACAAACTTTATTTTGGCTTACCAACTTTTTTTTTGCAGAATTGTCGAGAAATATTTAGCTGGGCTTTTTCTTGTTTTTGTCTTTTATTTTTTAGTTGCTCTTTGAAAAAGAAAAAAAAAAACAATTCAACAAAAATCTATTCTTGTTTGACCCATGATCTGATGAGTTTCGTTTACTTTACAAAACAAAAAACATTCTCTTTGCACTTTAAAATCAGTGTGCCACGTTTATACTCATGGTTTGGTTTTCAGCAGAGTTACCCTATCAGCTAACAATCAAGAAAGAACCTTTGGTACTGAGATTTCCAGAATGGTGAATTGTCCCGTGAATTTTTAAACAACAGGTTAAAGCTGATTTCTCAGGCTTTTGAGGAGCGGTTTTTGGCCAACAGTGTTCTTTGATAACTTTGAATATTTAGAGTTGAAGCCTTGTCCAGTACTTTTGCCCCAGGTTGTCTCACTTTGGTCTTTTTCTCCTTTGTTTCAATTCTTCTGGGGTGTCTCATTTCTTCTTAAGATGTAGTAGAAATACAGGGCACCTGGGTGGCTCTGTCGTCAGGCGTCTGCCTTCAGCTCAGGTCATGATCCCAGGGTCCTGGGATCGAGCCCCACATCGGGCTCCTTGCTCGGCAGGAAGCCTACTTCTCCTTCTCCCACTCCCCCTGCTTGTATTCCCTCTCTCGCTGTGTTTCTTTCTCTGTCAAATAGATAAATTTTTTAAAAAAAAGATGTAGTAGAAATATGAATTGTTTTTCTAATCTTCAGATAGTGGCAACAAAAATAAAAGCAAAGAGAGTAACACACTTAAAATGTGATGTTTTGTGAGTCAAGAGAAGAGCCCAATATCACTTACTGCTTATTGGCTAATTTCTAGCTTGGAACATTATTTATTCAGATGAATATCATTTTTTTCTGTATTTCTATAATTGTCAAAAAATGGCATTGAGGATATAATCATATAAACAACAATCATTTTTCTAATCCTCATAGAATTTCTCACAATTAGAGTGATTCAGTGAAAAAAGCTTAAGGATAAGTAACTCTTGATTTTGTTAGAGTTCAGTGGAATGCTCTATTTAATACTGAATTCTAAGCCAAAGACAGAGTACTTAATTCAGTGAAAGCATTAGCTTTCTAAAACTCACAGCAGCAGTTACTAAAATACTGTTAAGAATTCTTTTTTGTAGGGATGCCTGGGTGGCTTGTTAGGTTGAGCATCCGACTCTTGATTTCTGTTCAGTCATGATCTCAGCATTGTGAGATCAAGCCCCACATCCTGTTTGGGATTCTCTCTCTCCCTCTGCCCCTCCCTGCACCCTCTCTCTCCTTCTCTTAAAAAAGTTTAAAAAAAAATTTTTTTTTATAATTAAGATGTGTGTATTACTAAAATTCACAGTAGACTGAAAAGCATAATATCTGATCTGGCATGCCAGCTTCAAAGGAGCCCATGCCTGTCCTTCTCCACAGTGTAAGTACAGTGTACAAGTTCAGTGGGTTAGAGGCACTCACAGAAATGAGAAGGTTATAGAGCAAGTACATCCCTTAAGCATGGCTGGCACATTCCAGTTCCTTTTGGTGTACCTGATACTCTCATTCCTTTTAAAGATGCTGAGGAAGAAAAACTATAAACATTAACTAGTATGTTAAGAAATAGGCCACTTAAAAAATTTCCTGGAAGGGAAAGCTACATATCCATGCTCTAAAAGAAAAAGGTTCTATTATAGGTAATGTTTGAGATGTTAAAAGAATTTGAAGCTTCAGGGATAGCCGTCTTACTATCTGTTTCAGCATGTACAATAGTTAAGTGATCCTTTCAAACCTTTCTAGCACTATATTTATTACCTTCAGAATCTTTTTAATTTTAGAATTTAAATAAAGAAAAGAATTAATATTTTTAGGTTTTTAGTTAAATAGTATGTACTGTAATGGTCTTTTTGAAAGGCAGTGTATTTCTTTAAATGTGTGATTTTCTTAAAGGCAAAAGGAAAATCTCTAGGTTCATTCTCTAAAGTCAGAGTGGAACCTCAAGAAACCAAGTATTACATGATTAGAATTTATATCAAAAGTCCAGAAAAGGCAAGTTTTTTAAAAAAACAGCAAGTTGATTGTGATTGTCTGGTTCTGGGGCTGGGGGAACAGGGAGGGACAGAGATTAATGTAAATGCCCTGAAGGACCTTATTTGGTGGGATGAAAATGTAAGTTACAAAAAAAAAATCACTGAACCATAGTCTTGAAAAATATGGATCTCAATAACACTGTTTTAAAAATACAAATACCAGCCGCGCACGCTTCTCTCCGTTGTCCTTGTCGCCTACGCTGCCGCACCATGAGCGCCCCAACGCAGGTGGTCAACTTCGGGCCCGGGCCTGCCAAGCTACCGCGCTCGGTATTGTTAGAGATCCAAAAAGAACTATTAGACTACAAAGGAACTGGGATTAGTGTTCTTGAAATGAGCCACAGGTCGTCGGATTTTGCCAAGATTAACAACGCAGAGAATCTCGTGTGGGAATTGTTAGCCATTCCAGATAACTACAAGGTGATTTTTGTGCAAGGAGGTGGGTCTGGCCAGTTCAGTGCTGTCCCCTTAAACCTGATTGGCCGGAAAGCAGGAAGGTGTGCTGACTACATGGTAACAGGCTCTTGGTCAGCTAAGGCCGCAGAAGAAGCCAAGAAGTTCGGGACTGTGAATATCGTCCACCCCAAACTTGGGAGTTACACGAAAATCCCAGATCCAAGCACCTGGAACCTCAGCCCGGACGCTTCCTATGTGTATTACTGCGCTAACGAGACCGTGCACGGAGTGGAGTTTGACTTTATCCCTGATGTCAAGGGGGCAGTGCTGGTTTGCAACATGTCCTCAAACTTCCTCTCCAAGCCAGTGGATGTTTCCAAGTTCGGCGTGATTTTTGCCGGTGCACAGAAGAATGTGGGCTCTGCTGGGGTCACCGTAGTGATCATCCGCGAGGAACTGCTGGGGTTCGCGCTCCGAGAGTGCCCCTCGATCCTGGAATACAAAGTACAGGCTGCAAACAGCTCCTTGTACAACACGCCCCCGTGCTTCAGCATCTACGTCATGGGCTTGGTCCTGGAGTGGATTAAGAACAATGGCGGGGCCGCAGCCATGGAGAAGCTCAGCGCCATCAAATCGCAGATGATTTATGATATTATTGATAATTCTCAAGGATTCTATGTATGTCCAGTGGAGCCCAAGTATAGAAGCAAGATGAATATTCCATTCCTCATTGGCAATGCCAAAGGAGACGATGCTTTAGAAAAAAGATTTCTCGATAAAGCTCTTGAACTCAATATGATCTCCTTGAAAGGACATAGGTCTGTGGGAGGCATCCGGGCCTCTCTGTATAATGCTGTCACGATTGAGGATGTTCAAAAGCTGGCAGCCTTCATGAAGAACTTTCTGGAGATGCATCAGCTATGAACACATCTTGACCAGTATATACTCTGCCCTTGAACAGTGTATAAAATCTAAAGTAACTTGGGAATGAGGACAGAAACCTAGCAAACATGGTATTTTTCTCGAGTGAACGTGCTTATTACAGATCTCAGTTTTTTTGTTTTTTTTTTTTTTTTTTAATAACGACAGCAGAACATCCACAGCTCTGCAAAGCTGGTGGGTTTAACGGCCTCCACCTTAATTCTCACATGAACTGGAAGCATTTAAAAAAAAAAAAATCTCCCTTTAGCTTTTCTAGCGAATTCTAGCTAACTTTGTCTTTGCTGCTACTTTTTCTAGTTAGATCTCAATATTCAAACCGGCCTGTGGCCTTAATGATGCAAATTGAAGTTACTGATTTCTGGAGACACTCAGGCAGGGCACGGAGGCTGGGTGAGGACTGGGATTCAACAGGTGCTGAGACTTGATCCTTTACAAAATGACATGGTGGCGTCTCCTGGGTTCTGTACCTGGTAATTCGGGTTCACACTGCCTGTGTGGTGATGTTTAGGGGTTCCAGGCTCAAGGGCAAGCTGGGGGATCTTTCTTTATCCTGTTACTCTCGTTAAAGAGATAAAAGTGACATACTATATGTTCACATAGCAAAGTCTGTTTTTAATACCAAATAGTTTATATCTCTGTGCAGTCTGTTTCTAATAATACGGTTCTTGGGGATGCACATAGAGACTAAAGAGAATTTGTTAGAATCCTTAATCTCACGTATTATGGGTTAACGCTTGCAATGGTGTGTCTCTTCTCTCTCTCTTCTCTCTCCAAAATACCTGCTTCACAGGGTTTAGAAGTTCTCTGATTTCCATTTATGTTCCTTTTAGTGGATAGAAGAGAAGGTTGCTTGGTTGCTATGTTCTTTTTTTTTTCGGTTAAGCTGTTAAATTAAAATTCTCTGTTAAGCTCCCTTCTTGTTGGTTCACTTGACAGTTTTTTATAGTGTTTGACCAGTGATGCTGTGAGTTCTGGAGAACCTTTGCTGAAGAGTTTTTTCCCTGTTGTTTGTCCGTTGTCAGTATTTCTCTTGACTGTGTGGAAGACATGAAAGTCCTAAAACATCTAAACGTTTGTCAATAAATTTCCTTACCTGCTATTTAAAAAAAAAAAAAAAAAAAAAAAAACAAATACCAGAAAACCAAACAATTGCTGGGGCAAGAAATGAATATAATCTAACAAGAATATCACTTGATTGCAAATTATGCAACTATTGTTATAAGTAAATGCTACAACAGAGAAAGTTATGTTTGTTAATCTTAAAATAATTTGTTCCTTCAGACTTTTCACTGACTATAACAGAGTCTGGTGGCAGGAATAAAGATTAGTTCCTCTTGAACAGAACGTTGATTCATAAGGAGGGAGAAGAAGATGGAGATAAAGCTATTTGAATGGTTGGAATCTGGAAGAATTCTAAGGTGTGATTTGCTGTAATCAAAAGTTATTGAAATGATCAGTATTTCAGGGGGACATAGAAGCAGAAAGAAAAAAGCTCCACCATCTTGAGAGTTTCACCAAAAAAAGTCATAGGTCCATTTACAGAAGCAGAAAAATTACCCAGTGTGCTTCTATGTCAACAGACGTTCATGGTCTCCTTCCCCATGGTGGGTGTCCTACAGACGTGTCAGTAGGACAGATTCTCTATTCATCTACAATGAAAGTTTTGCCCTGGTTCTTGCATAAAGTGAGAAACAATTAAGAGTGATTAAAATGCTTTCATTTTCTGCAACCAGAATAAATAAAGTTACCACTTTACCAATTATTTATTTAAAATAATATGATGAAGCAGGTAGAGTTAAAGAAAGTAGCTGTGTTGCCGAGTTATTTTTAACTTGATAGATAAGTAAGGTAGGCTACAATATGTCACTTTTAAATGTATATTAAAGACAAATCTTTTCTTGAGAGAATATTTCTGCCTGAGAGAGTTGTTCTACTCTAAAAGTGCTTTCTTGTCCATTTATTCTGTTTTCAGTACTTCTGAATTGCATAGTGAATACATTCTTCTTAGAAAAATTAAAAACCTCACCAAAAAGGCTTAAGCTCCCACTGAATCACTTGCTCCATAATTCTAACTCCTTCCTCTCTCTTCTTGGGGTAAAGGACTATTATAGATTTGGTTTTGTATTCTTCCAGACTTCTTTCAATGTATTTACACGGGAATATAATTTTACATACTTTCCACTTTTTAAGAAACAGTCTTCGTCATACTGAATGTATTGTGGTGCTTCACCTATCCTTGAAAATTTCCTATTTCCCGAGTGGCTTCCCCCTGTGATATTCTTGCCCTTTCCTTCCCACCTCCAAATTCAGTGACCCTCAGGTCTCCCTCTTTGGCCTCCTGCTCCCCTGTCTCCTGTCCCTTCCACAGTGAATCTAGGCACAGCATGGTAGTTTGTTTTCTTTCTTTCTTTCTTTCTTTCTTTCTTTCTTTCTTTCTTTCTTTCTTTCTTTAGGTTTTATTTATTTATTTGACAGACAGAGATCACAAGTTGGCAGAGAGAGAGGAGGAAGCAGGTTCCCCGCTTAGCAGAAAGCCCGATGCGGGGCTCTATCCCAGGACCCTGGGACCATGACCTGAGCCGAAGGCAGAGGCTTGAACCCACTGAGCCACCCAGGCGCCCCAGCATGGTAGTTTTCAAGTACAGTATCTCAGACCTGAACTCAGTTCTCAGATTCTGGTGCCTGTCAGCTACCTCTACCTCAGCCTTTACCATAAGCTTACCATACCAAACACAACTCAGCTCCTCTTTTCCTCTTCATTTGCTGTGGGTTTCATTCTCTCAAACACAAGATTCAAAATCTTTTCTATAATCAGTCACCAAATCTCATCAGTATTTCATTTTCAGTATCTCCAACATTCCTTTCTCCATTATCTCCATTATCCCCCCCATGAGCTCAGTTCTGAATTAGGCCTCCATCACCTTGTGCTTACATAATTACATTTTTCTGCATTTCACTAACCTGCTGGATTCATTCTCCACATAAGTTGGGCCTATTCCTCCTTCTTCAACTTCTAACTCTATACAGTGTCTTCTATGCCTGTCTCTCCTATTCAGAACTCTCTACTGAGCCATACTAACACATCATTCTGACTCGCAGACTGGTCAACCTAATCCCTCTTGTACCTCAGACCCTTCCCTTGCTCCCTCTCCCATCATCTGCCCATACCCAGCCAATTCCCAAATACTTTTTTACTATCTTACTGTCTTTATTTTGCCTCATTACTACTCCACTCCTTAGCACCTCAGCAGACCCAGGAACTTTTAAAAAGGTCATACTCCTGCTCAGTGAGTCATTACTGAGTGACTCACATGTGCCTAGCTTACGAGAGACTCCTTGCTCCATCCTCTGCTTGTCTTAACAGTTTTTTCTCCCTCAGCTCTATGCTTGCCTTTTTCTCATCCCTACAGCCACCACATAACCCACACTTTCTGGGGCCATCTCAGTTCCAGACACTGGCATATTTCAGATACATTGCAGGTTTGGTGTCCAGATGACCACAATAAGGCACATATCTCAGTAAAGTGAGTCAAATAAATTTTTTTATTTCCAAGTACATTTAAATTTATACTATAATCTATTAGGTATGCTATATAATATTATGTTTAAAACAATATATGTAATTTTAACATTTAGCACTTTATTGCTAAAAAATGCTGACCATTATCTAAGCTTTCAGTGAGTCATCATCACAGATCACATAACGAATATAATAATAATAATGAAAAAGTTTGAAATATTGTGAAATTACCAAAATGTGACCCGGAGATATGAAGTAAGCAACTACTGATGGAAAAATGGCACCAATAGACTTACTCAATGCAGAGTTGCCACAAACCTTCAATTTATAAAAAATGCAGTATCTTCAAAGTGTATAAAGTGAAACTCAAAAAAACAAGGTATGCCTATATTCTCTTTAAGATTAAACCCTGTATTTTGATTTAATAGTATTTTGTCTTGATACTTGCCTTAAAAATTATAGAGCAAAATAATAAAATAGGGAGCCCCCATCTCATTTCCCCCCACAGCAACAGTAAGTTGGTAGTTATCCATGGACAAAAGTGCCTCTGTGGGAGCTTCAGTATCTAAGTAGAAGGTTGCAAAACCCTAGTAGAGCCCAAGACTGAAGAAGTCCATTTTGAAAGAACATGGCTGCACCCAGGTGGTAGACTCACAAACTGTAGTTTTGTAAGCTACAGACCCAGAAAACAGCCCAGTCTACCTACAGGCCTGGCTCCAGCCACATTTGGCCCTACTGCTGTTGCTAGCACCATCTTCCAAGCAACCAAGGAGGGGCCACACCCACCCATATTGGTCCGGTGACCTCAGTTTCAGCTGTGGACCATGAAGTGCCATATGACTAGGCTCCAGCCCCTCTCAGCCTTAGTCCAGAAATAATCCTTTCCTCCCAATGACCCGGTGAGAGAAAGACCTGTCCCTGTCCCAGAGGCAGATCCTCCAACCTCAGTCTGACCAAGGATACTGAAGCTGTGCTGGCTCCAGCCTCTCTCAGCTGTGGTCTACGGGTACTCCTACCCTCCCAGGGATGGGATGGGAGACACACTGCCCAGAGGCAGGCCTGTTGAAATGTTGTCTGACAATATCCTGCAGTGGCCTTGTGACCTAGCTCCAACCCCACTGGGCATTGTCCAAGGGAAGTCCTAACCACTTAGGAACCTGGTAGGAGACACACCCATCCATACCCCTGGAGGCAAGACTGCAGACTCAGTCCTGACTGTTGACCTTGAAGCAACCCAGTGATTCAGTTCCAGCCCTGTCAGTAATTCAGTCCAGTTTTGCCGACCCAGGGAACTTCCCAGGGAGCTGGCAGGAATTCTCCCAGGAACCTGACAGGAGCCACACTCATCTGCACACCTGGTAACAGGCCCACTATTTGCAGACCTGAAAGTCAACGCTTGTCTCAGTGCCAGCCCTACTAACCAAGGTTCTGAAGACAGTTCCATCACCCCAGGGATCAGGCCTGTCAACTGCAAACTCCTACCGCAGACCCAGCAGCAGCCACATGACCTGGCTCACCCCTGCTCAACTGAAATCCCAGAGGCAGTAGCATCAGCCCAGGACCCAAAAGAAGAATTTTTTTTGTGACAAAACCAGTCTGTAAAGACCAGAAGAGGTGCTTTCTCTTTCAGATGCAAGATACCAACACAAGGCTTCACAGGTCACAAAGAACTAAGCAAACATGATACCACAAAAAGGAAACTAATAAAGCTCCAGTAACCAAACCCAAATAGAGATCTTCAAATTTTCTGAAAATTTTTCAAAATAATCATCTTTAAAAAGTTCAAAGAGATGCAAAATAACACAGACAGTGAAATCAGAAAATTAATACTGAAAAAATCAAGTTTAATAAAGAATTAACCACAAGAAAGAACAACAGAAATCCTGAAGTTGAAGAATATTATAACAGAACTGAAATTTGAACAGAGAACAGTAGACTGGATCATGAGGAAAGAATCAGCAAATGAAGATAGGTTATTTAGAATAATTACAGGAACAAAAACAAGGAAGGAAAAAGAATGATAAAAGTATGTGGCATCTATAGAATACCATCAAGTGAATGAATATATTTCAACTTGAGAGTCCCAGAAGGAATGGAGAGACAAAAAGGGGAAGAAAACTTATTTAAAGAAATAATGGCTGAAAACTGCCTGGGTCTTAGAAAGGACATGGACATCATTCTGCATGAAGTGAAGAACTGCAATCAAGATAACTCAAACATTATACAAATCATCACAGTTAAAGACACAGTTGGGCACTGAGGTCACTTGGTCTGTTAAGTATGCAACACTTGATTTTGGTTCAGGTCATGATCAATGAGATCAAGCCCTGCATTGGGTTCTGTGCTGGGTGTGGAGCCTGGTTGGAATTCTCTCTCTCCCTCTGTTCCTCCCCCACCCACAATCACTCTCTTAAAAAAAAAAAAAAAAAAAGTTTTTTAGAAAGTTAAAGACAAAGTTTTTAAAGCAGTAAGAGAAAAACAACTCATTACATATAAGAAAACCCCAACAAGTCTATGGAGTGGATTTTACAAGAGAAACCTTGATGTAGGCCAGGAAGAAGTAGGGTGATATATTCAGTTTGAAAGAAAAAAATCTGCCAATCAAGAATACTATACCCAGCAAAGTTGTGTATGTTTTCTGAATCTGTACCTTTCAAAATTGAAGAGGAGATAAAGACATTCCCAGACAAACAAAATCTTAGGAAATTCATTATAACTAGATATGCCTTACAAGAAATGCAAAGGGGGAGTTATTCAAGTTGAAACAAAAGGAAGCTAAGTAACAATATGAAAGTATAAAACTCACTAGTAAAGATAAATATATAGTCAAATTCGGAATAATCTAACACTATATTGGTAATATGTAAATCACTTAATTCTAGTATAAAATTTAAAAGACAAAAGTATAAAAACATAGCTATAATAATTTGTTAATGGATATATAATATTTTTAAAATGTGTGGAGAACCTGGGTGCTCAGTTGGTTAAACAGATGCCTTCAGCTCAGGTTATGTTCTCAGGGTCCTGGGATCAAGCCCCACATCAGGCTCCCTGCTCAGTAGAGTGTCTGCTTCTCTCTCTGTCCCTGCCCCAACTTGTGCTTGTTTGCTCTCTCTCTAACAAATAAATCTTAAAAAAAAAAAAAAAAAAGTGTGACATTAATAGCATAAAATGTTGGAGAGAGGGAGAAGTAAAATTGTAAAGTTTTTATATGCAATTAAAGTTATCAGCTTAAAATGACTGCTGTAACTATTTAGATGTTTTAGGTAAATCTCATGGTAACTGCAAAGAAAAAAACTTCTGGTAGCTACACAAAAGATGAAAAAGAAATCAAAGTACACCACTACAAAATATCAACAAATCACAAAGGAAGACAGCAGGCAAAAGGAAATAAAACAACCACAAAGCAGAAAACAATAAAATGGCAGTAATACATCTTATTATTTACATTTATAATACACTTTAAATGTAAATGGATTAAATTTTTCAATTAGCAGACACATATCTGAATGGATAAAAATATAATTACAATATGTCACCTACAAGACATTCACTTTAAGAACACATAGGCTGAAAATGAAAGGATGGGAAAAGATATTCTGTGTAAATAGTGAACAAAAGAGAGTGGGGTGACTATACTTACATCAGACAAAATAGACTTTCAATCAGAATCTGTTACAAGACAAAAAGAAGGTCACCATATGATGGTAAAGACTTTAATTCACTAAGATGATATAGTAATTATAAATATATATGTATCCATATATACCTAATTTTTTAAGCACCTAAATTTTTAAGCAGATATTTACAGAACTAAAGGGAGAAATAGAAAGCAATGCAATAATAGGAGATTTTAGTATTCCACTTTTAACAATGAATAAATCATCCAGACCAAAAAATCAAAGGAAGACCAAACTTGAAAGACACTATAGATCAAATGGACCTAATAGAACTGTCCAGAACATTCTATTCAGTGGTCACAAAAAACACATTCTTTGGATAAAGAAGATGTGGTATGTATACACAATGGAATACTATGCAGCCATCAAAAGAAATGAAATCTTGCCATTTGCAATGACGTGGATGGAACTAGAGGGTATCATGCTTAGCGAAATAAATCAATCGGAGAAAGACAACTGTCATATGATCTCCCTGATATGAGGAAATGGAGATGCAACATGGGGGGGGGGGGTTAAGGGGGTAGGAGAAGAATAAATGAAACAAGATGGGATTGGGAGAGAGACAAACCATAAGTGACTCTTAATCTTACAAAACAAACTGTGGGTTGCTGGGGGCGGGGGTTTGGAGAGGGTTGTGGGGTTATGGACATTGGGGAGGGTATGTGCTATGATGAGTTCTGTGAAGTGTGTAAACCTGACGATTCACAGACCTGTACCCCTGGGGATAAAAATACATTATATGTTTATTTTAAAAATTAATTAATTTTAAAAAGGAAGAAAGAAAACGCATTCTTTTCAAACACACATGGAACATTCTCCAGGTTAAAACATATGTTAGACCACAAAACAAGTTTTATCAAACTTAAGGGTATTGAAACCTTAGGTGTCCTCACTAGATTGTATGAAACTATGAATTAATAATAGGGGGAAATTCACAAATATATGGAAATTAAAACAATCCTAAAAACCAGTGGACAAAAGAAGAAATCAAAAAAAATCTCAAAGTATTTTGAGACAAATGAAAGTTGAAATACAACATTCCAAAACTCATGGAGTATGGCAAAAGCATTTTTTAAAGGGAAGTTTATAGTGATAAGTGACTATATAGAAAAAAAGAAAGCCTTCAAATAACTAACCTAACTTTACACCTCAAGGAATTAGAAAAAGAAGAAAACTAAGCTCAAAGTTAACAGAGAGAAAAAAATAATGATTAGCGCAAAGATAAATTCAATAGACACTAGAAAAAAAGTAGAAAAGATCAGCAAAATTAAAAGTTAATTTTTTGAAAAGACAAAAATGACAAACCCTTACATATACTAACCAAGAACAAAGAGAATTCAAATAGATAAAACTCTAAATGAAAGAGGAGACATTACAATTGATTCCATAAAAATACAAGGGATCATGAGAGACTACAATGAACTATTATACACCAGCAAATTGGATATTTTAGAAGAAATGGATAAATTTTAAAACCATGCAGTCTCCCAAGACTGAATCATGAAGAAATAGAAAATATGAACAAATCAATAATAAGTAAGGACATTAAAGCAGTAATTAAAAGCTTCTTAATAAACTGCAAGGACTGGATGATGTCATGGATAAATTCTACCAAACATTTTAAGAAGTAACTCCAGTCCTTCACAGATTCTTCCAAAAAAATTGAAGAGAAAAGGATCCTTTTTTTTTTTTAAGATTTTATTCATTTATTTGACAGAGATCACAAGTAGGCAGAGAGGCAGGCAGAGAGAGAGAGGAGGAAGCAGGCTCCCTGTTGAGCAGAGAGCCTGATGAGGAGCTCGATCTCAGTACCCTGGGATCATGACCTGAGGCAAAGACAGAGACTTAACCCACTGAACCACCCAGTTGCCCCATGAAGAGAAAAGAATACTTTTATTCTCATTTTATGAGGCCTAAATTACCCTGATACCAAAGCTAGATAAGGCTACTACAGAAAAGGAAATTGCAGGCCAATATCTGTGATGAATAGAGATATAAAAATCTTCAACAAATTACCAGGAATCCAAATTCACCAGGATATTAAAAGGATCATACACATTAATCAAGTGGGATTTACCCTTGGAATGCAAAGATGGTTCAACATATGCAAATCAATATGATGTATGATGCACCACATTAATAAAAGGAAGGATAAAAATCATATGGCCATCTCAGTAGATGCAGAAAAAGGATTTGACAACACTAAATATTCTTTTATTATTAAAAGCTGTCAAAAATTAAGTAAAAGGAATGTACCTCAACATATTAGGACCACATAAAACAAGCCATAGCTAACATCATAATTTCTGATGAATACCTGAAAGCTATTCCTCTTCATCAGAAATAAAAACAAGGGTGCCCATTTTATCACCTCTGTTAAATGAAGTAATAGAAGTTCTAGCCAGAGCCAATTAGGCAAGAAAAAAAATAAGTTTAAAGGCATCTAAATCAGAAAGGAAAAAGTAAAATGGTCTCAGCAGATGACATAATCTTATATATAGAAAATTCTAAATGCTACCAAAAAACTGTTAGAACCAATACACAAATTCAGTAAAGTTGTGAGATACAAAACCAATATGCAAAATTCAGTTGTGTTTATATACACTAACAATGAACTATCTGAGAAAGAAATTAAGGAAACAGTCTCATTTACAATAGCATCAAAAAGAATAAAATATTTTGTAATTAACTTCACTAAGGAGGTGAAAAATCTGTATACTGAAAAGTAACTGATAAGAGAAATTGATAAAAGACAAATCCTATGTTCATGGATTGGAAGAATTAATGTTGTTAAAATGCCTATACTACCCAAAGAGATCTACAGATTCAGTATAACCCCTACCAAAACTCCAAAGACATTTTTCCTAGAAAAATCCTAAAATTGATGTGGAAACACAAAAGACCCCAAATAGCCAGAGAAATCCTATGAAGAATGAAGCTGAAGGCTGAAGCCATCACATTTCCTGATTTCAAACTGTATTACAAAGCTATGAGTAATCAAACAGTATGTTATTGGCATAAAAACAAACATATACTAATAGAACATAATAGAGGGCCCAGAAATAAGCTCACACAAATATAGTTTAGCAAGAACACCAAGGCTATGCAGTGGGGAAAAGATAGTCTCTTCAGTAAATTGCTTGGAAAACTGAATATCCGCATGTAAAAGAATGAAACTTGGCAACAGAAACAAGAGCAAAAATAAACTATTGGGACTCATCAGTTTGAAAATATTCTGTGTGGCAAAAGGAGCAATCAACAAAACTAAAAGGCAACCTTTGGAATGGGAGAACATATCTGCAAATGACATATCTGATAAAGAGTATCCATATCTGATTTTTAAAAGTATGAACCTCAATACCCAAAAACCAATAAATCCAACTTAGAAGTGGGCAGAAGACATAAATAGACATCTTTCCAAAGAAGACATATAGATGGCCCACAGACACATGAAAAGATGCTCACTCAACATTACTCATCACCAGGGAAACACAAATCAAGACTACAATGAAATATCACCTCACACCAGTCAGAATGACTAAAATTAACAACACAGGAAACAACAGGTATTGGCAAGGATGGGGGAACAAGGGGAACCCTCTTACACCGTTGATGGGAATGCAAACTGGTGCAGCAGCTCTAGAGAACAGAATGGTGCAGCTGCTCTGGAGAACAGTATGGAGGTTTCTCAAAAAGTTAAAAATAGAACTACCTTATGACCCAGCAATTGCACTACTAGGTTATTTACCTAAAGGATACAAAAATACAGATTTGAAGCAGTACATATACCCTGATGTTTATAGCAGCATTATCAACAATATCCAAACTATGGAAAAATCCAAGTGTCCATTGATGAATGGATAAAAAAAGATGTGGGACATGTGTGTATATATACATATCTATATCTATATCTATCTATCTATCTATAATGGAATATTACTCAGCCATAAACATGAATGAAATATTGCCATCTGAAATGATGTGGGTGGAGCTAGAGAATACTATGCTAGGTAAAGTAAGTCAGAGAAAGACAAATACCATATGATTTCAATTATATGTGGAATTTAAGAAACAAGACAGATGAACATAGGAGGGGAAAGTGAGAGGCAAACCAGAAAATAGACTCTTAACTATAGAGAACAAACTGATGATTACTGGAGTGGAGGTTGGTAGGGGGAAGGGCTTTCAATGGGTAATGGGTATTTAAAAAAAACTGGGCAAAGAGGTCGAACAGACTTTTTTCAAAGAAGATTATAGGAGTGGCAAGCAGATATATGAAAATGATGTCATTAGTCATCAGTGAAATGCAAAATAAAACCACAATGAGCTACCTCATACCTGTTAGAATTACTTTTATTAAAAAGATGAGATGACAAGTATTAGTGAGATTGTGGAGAAAAGGGAACCTCTGTACACTGGGTTGGTAAGAATGTAAATTGGTACAGCCATTCCAGGTAATAGTGTGGCGGTCCCTCAAAAAATTAAAAAATTGAACTATGCAATCTAACTATTCCACTTCTGGGTATATGGCCAAAGAAATGAAATCAGTATCTCAAAGAGATATTTGCACTCTTGTGTTTAATGCAGCATTATTTATAATAGCTAAGATATGGAACCATCTAAGTGTCTGTCAGTGGATAAGGGTATTAAAAAGTGGTAGAAGTAATATTCCATTGTGTATACATACAGCATGTGTGTATATGTATATTTCTTGTATGTATACAATGTAATGTATACACACACAAGCAAGAAGGAAATCCTCCACTTCTAACAATGCAGAGGACATTATGCTAAGTGAAATAAGCCAGATACAGAAAGACAGATACTGTGTGATCTCACTTATATTTGGAATCTAAAAAAGTTGTGCTCAAAAGTAGAGGGTAGAATGGTGGTTGCCAGGAACTACAGGCAGGGAGAAATTGACAGACACTGGCCAGAGGCTACTGACTTCAGTTATAAGGTGAATAAGTTCTGCAGATATAATGTATAATGTGATGAATGTAGTTAATAATATTATATTATATGCTTGAAATTTGCTGGTAAAGTTAGTCTTTATTGTTCCCATCACAAAAACAAAATCATAACTACGTGGGGGGATGAAAGTGTTAATTTGCCTAATTGTGGTAATCATTTCACAATGTATATGTAAATCATATTTTATACCTTAAGTATATACAATTTAGTGTTTGTCAATGATACCTCAACAATGCTGGAAAAATTATAATAACCCTGCATGTGACATTTTTTGGCCTATATCACAGTTTTGTCAAGTAGCTTTGTAAAAAGATTTATTTGTATCTGAAAAGTAACTGTGGATGAAGAAGTCATGATTCTGAGAAGACTATTCATTTCACAAATATTTTTTTGAGTTAGACAAATTATCCAAGTTTACATGTTTTATTGACAGGCTGAGATTAATATATGTCTAGATTATTTTACAGTTACTTCCTGCCTGTCCTATATCTTGAATTTCTTTACCCTTTCATGTGTTTTTTACTTTCTTCCTCAACCTGATTATGACTGCCTGGTGGAGAGGGAGTGTGTCTTCTGGGTAGTTTTTGCATCCACAGCAGGACTTACCTAACAGGCACCTACTTTGTTTGCTGCTGCTGCCTTAGCTCCTGTTGTTGTGTTATTATTATTAAATGAGCTCAGTTTGAGTTTAAGTTCCATTCTCTTCATCTAGCTGACCTACACCTCAGAGGTTGAGGTCTGATTCTGAAAGAGTAGAATTTTATGTGTGAGTTTTCTCTCTTTGGGTCTTTGGAAAGTTCTCACCTCACGCCAGGGAACCTTGTACTGCCTACCCTTAGAGATACCACACAAGTCAAAACTCTGCTTTCTTGTCTTCCCCGCTTAATCTCTGGGCCATCTCCCCACCAGGACTCTGACCCTGATATTGTCCCTGTTATCAGTAAGATGTTGCTTATTTATACAGGAAAAATCCATTGTTTTATGACACTTATAACCAGTCTCTGCAACTCTCTGCTCCTGTGGCAGAAAGTGTGTTCCTCATGATGTTTGCCAAACAACACTTCATATTTTAGTCTCATATAACAGTAGTATAAGTCATAAGATTCAGGCTTTAAATGATACTAATAATGAATTGATATTCAACAGTTTTAACCATACTCATTGTCCTTCAAGCATCCTGATCTATTAAGTCCTGAAATTAAATATTACTTTCTTTATTTCTAAAGTCCAGCCAGCCACAAAAAGCAGTCATAACCATCACATGTTTTTACTTCATAAAGGGCACTCCAGTTGTTTCCTGAACATGTGTGTGTGTTTCCTGTAGTGTCTCACACTCTGATACGGGGGGACAAGTTCAGAATCTTGAACTGGCTAGTGAACATCAAATGAAATTAGAATTCTTAGCTACAATATTCCTAACCATACTGTTTGAAAAATTACCAAATAATATAACTGTTTTGCTGACCTTGTAGGCTTTACTGGAGTAGCTCCCATGTAGGGAAGGGGGAGTTTGAAACCGCCTTGTGAAAAGCACAGTGGTAAACTTCCCCACATACTGCCCTGACAGAGCACTCCCACTCTTTGGCCTTACTAATGAAGGTTTATAGAAAAGTAGGTTTGTAAAAGGCCCCAAGGTCCCGGAGTGGGTTAAAAAAACATCTCTATCTTTACAGATAGTTTTCTAATCCGTTCTTAACCACCGCCAGCTCCCACAATAAATATTCCAAGGTTTTCTCAGATGAACTTTTTCATATAAGCTGAATACCTATTAAAAATATTTTCCATTGTTTAACTTTAGTCTCCTTTTATTCTTGTGGTTTAAAATAAAAGCTTCTGATATTTCTCTAAGTATTTTGATTATTAAAGAACAAATAATTCTCTACCCATTCACCAAAACTGCCACTCTAGTACAATTGCTCTGACTGTTCAAATTTTGACATTTCACTGAGATCCAAACTTCAATTTAAAAAGGTTTTTTTCAAAGTTCTTTTTTTAAAATCTTGTCTTATGATTTTAACATTTTCTTTAGCTTACTTTATTATAAGAACACAGTATGTAATACATAAAACATACAAATTTGTTAACTGTGTTCTTGGTAAGGTTTATTCTTTGGTTTTTTGTTTTGTTTATTTATTTTTTATTATGTTCAATTAACGAAAATGTAGTTTGTTTTTAGTTTGAGTGGTTGATGAAAGAGATG
This sequence comes from Mustela nivalis, assembly GCF_964662115.1. NCBI lineage: Eukaryota > Metazoa > Chordata > Mammalia > Carnivora > Mustelidae > Mustela > Mustela nivalis. Next base: position 117,007,691 of record NC_139023.1, read on the forward strand.
GTATTAACAATAAGGAAATTTATTTTCATACATGCAGATAATTTTTGGTAGCCTGTAAATCACCAAAGTATATGTGGACTGCTGTGGCCTTAACTAAATTTATTTTAGTAATTCAAAGTCAACAAACTCCTGGTGGGCACATTTTGCAATGGGCCCTGCAAAACCAGAGAGAACTAAGGCATGCTCTCTAATCTTTAGGGGTCTCCCAGTCTATTTAGTGAGGCTAATTCATCCACAGTTAACAAAAATAATGTAAGAGGTTGAGAAGTGGCATAAGAGAGGTGCTATAAAAGCCAAGAGGACTTCTCATTGAATAAATTTCAAGGAATTCAGGTTCTTTAAAAATCTGGCTCAATCTACTTCCTTACCTACTCTACCACAGTTCTTTATCCTATGCTCAGGCTGCATTGCAACCACATTATTTCAAGGATGCCATAATAATTTCACACCTCTGCATCTTTGCTAACATCATTCCTTTTGTCTGGAGTGCCCTTGTTCCTTTTCATGAATGGTCAGTGGCCTCTCATCTCTATGAAGCTCCAACTCTTGGCCACTGCATCTAAATGCAGTCATACAATATGTGTCCTTTGCCTCTCCTTCTTTCACTTAGGACATTCTTTGAAGGTTCATCCATATTATGTGTCAGTATTTCATGACTTTTTGAGGCTGAATAAAATTCTGTTGAATACGGACACCACATTTTATTTATTCATCAGTTGAGGGACATTTGGGTTGCTGGGACTTTGGGACTATTATGAATAATGCTAGTATAAACATTTGTGTACAAGTCTTTCTATGTTTTCAGTTCTCTTATGTACATGGCTGGAGTGGCATTGCTGGTTTATATAGTAAGCTGTGTTTAACTTTTTCAAGAACCCATAAACTACTTCTCAAAGTGAATGCTTCATTTTGCATTCCAACTGACAGTGTATGGTATTTCCAGTTTCTCCACATCTCTGTTACCACTTGTTAGTGTCTATTTTATTACAACCATTCTGCTGAGTGTAGGATGGTGTCATATTGTGGATTTGGTTTGCATTTCCCTAAGGAATAATGAGGAACATCTTTTCATATGTTTATTTGCCACTTGTATATCTTCTTTGGAGAAATGGCAATTCAAATAGCCCATTTTTAAAATCAGGTTGTCTTTTTACCGGCTGGGAGAGTTAGTTATAGATCCTGGATACTGCCTGTTGTCAAATACGCAATTTTTCAGATATTTTTTGATATTCTGAGGGTTGTCTTTTCACATTTTTGTTAATGTTCCCTGAAGCACAGAAGTTTTTAATTTTGATAAAGTTCAAGTAATCTATTTTTTCTCTAGTTTATGATTTTGATGTCTAATCTAAGAAACCATTGCTTAATCCAAAGTCACAAAGATTTATGTTTATGTTTTTTTCTCAGAGTTTTATAGTTCTGCTCTTAAAATTAAGTATATAGTACATTTTGAGTTAATTTTTATATGTGGTGTGAGGCATCAGTCCAACTTCATTCTTTTGCATGCGGATATCCAGTTGTCCCAGCACCATTTGCTAAGAAGACTATTCTTTTCCCATGGAATTGTCTTTTTGGTCTCCTTATCAAAAATCTGAGCCAGATTTTAGAAAAACAAAAATAAAATTATGTTAGCATCCTAGCTCTTCTCTTCTTTCACCAGTGCCTTTGTTTTCTGAAAACATGAACCTCAGTTTAATAAAGAAATGGACATGGCTTAGATCTATAAAATATTATGGCACAATCCAAAGTTTTTATCTTATTTCACACAACAATCACAAAAGACTGATGTTACCCTCCTACCTCCCAAATCTACAAAGGTATTCATATCTAGACCCTTATACTCTGCCTTCTGTACTATTACAGTGGATGAACTAAACTTGCACTTCTCTGGGATCAACCCTTGTGCTTGTACTCTGAATCCCATTCCCTTTCATTGACCTAAGGATGATATTCAAATAATCACCTCCCTTCTCTGACATCAATTTCCTTCTAGATTTTTTCCATTGGATAAAAACATGTTGTAATAACTCACAACACTTTTTTAACACTTGCCCAGAAAGAGTATCTCTCTTCTCCTTTGGAGCAAATCTCCAATAAAGGAGTATACCTACTTGCTTTCTTAACATCCATTCCTCCTGTCCTTCAACCCACACAACACTGAAAGTGTTCCTAGTAAGGACACCAGCAGTCTCCATACTGCCAAATCCAGAGATCAATCTACTGTTCTCACCTTACTCTTGCTCAGCCACATTTGACCCAACTCATTATTCCCTTACAAAGAACTTTCTTCACATTGCTTCTGCAATACCACACTCTCCTCTTTTCCCTCTAGTCTTCTTGAATATGCTTTTTTAGTCTCATTTGCAAAATCTGTCTTCTTTTGCAGACTGTTTCTAGACCTTGCAAAGGTTAGTTTTCCTCCAGCCTCTCCATCATACTCCCAATTGATATATCCAATTGGTGCTACCACCTACTAAATTTTGGGGTGCCCCCCCACCTAAAGTGAAAAGGCAGAGTCCCTTGTTTAAAATTATCAAAAATTTGAAGACAGCAACACCAGAGCATTAAACCCAGTATGGGGCCCCAGGAGACTGCATATTTCATGTACCCATGAGGCTAGTCCTGCCTATTGGCTTCCTGATAAGTCCACTCAAATATTTAATAAATATCTCACACTCAGTCTATATAAAACAGGCCTCCCAATTCATACTTCCACCTAAAAAAAGGCAGTCCCATTTCTACGCAAGTTTTTCCACATCTCAATAAATTGTGCCACTATTCACCCAGTTACTCAAGTCAAAAATCTGAGATTCCTCTACCCTTTCTCAACCAATCCATCAGCAAGTCCTGTTATCTCTGCCTTCAAAATAGATGCTCACAATATGTCTGGAGTCTAAACTTTCACAGTCTCCAATGATCATCTCACAGATAATGTTTCTCCTTTTACAGTGGAGAAATCTGGTAGTCACTACTTGAACCAAATGATTAAAAATATCATTATCATGGATAAAAATCTGATAAGACAAGCATAGAAAATATTTTTGAGGATTAGAAATATATTACTGATTATTATATAAAATGTGCTATAAAATAGTATGTAGTACATTATCCAATATTTTTTATTGTGGTAAAATATATATAAAATTTACCTTATCTGCCATTTTTAAGTATAGAGTATAATAACATTAAGTACCTTCACACTGTCCCATCTTTGTATATAATTATATATGTTATATATTATATATACAGAGGAGAAGTGGAATGTATACAAACACATGGAACACTGGTTAGGTAAGTGATGGATTATGTTGACTTTTACTTTCTTGTCTATATTTTGTAAATGTGTATGTGAACATATACTATATAATTTGTAATAAGAAAAATTTTTTTTGTTTTTTAAATCAAGAATGTCAAATGTTTCAAGGAGGAAGTAGTAATTGTCATATTTTAGAGAAATTGTGTAGAGTGCGAACTTCTTTTGGACTTGGCAATTATGGCTTCATTCATTCAAGATAAAATCCCCTGAATGGAGGAATCAGATGGGGCAGCAGATGAGAAACCCAGGCAGTCTGAGCTTTGGTTCAGTGGGTATGTGGCCAGGAGGGGATTCCTGGCTAGGAGAAATGCCTCAAATAGAAACTGCAGGAAAGCAGACATGACAGCAGGCGAGGACAGTTCAGCTTGCCTGAACCCCCAGTTCCAGTGAAGGAGAAAGGTCGTGAGTGTGAAAACAGAGGAATAGGGTGGTGTGTATAGAATTTGGATTTTACTTTGTAAGCTATGAAAAACTTTCAGAGCTTTCTGACATTTTTAGAGCAGTGTTTTAGGAATATCAAATCTGTACAATCTGGATTGAGGGTAGAGAAAACTAAACTCAGCAAAACCTATTAAGAAGAAAATGCTATAATTCAGAGATTAAATAATACAACTTTAAATGGGGGTGGCGGGGAGCATGAAAAAGAATAGGCATCAGTCATGGACTAATGGACAGAAAGGAAAGAGATAATATTATCTCATTTTAACTCAATGACAAAGAATACATTCAATTATTACTTGGTTTGGCCAAATTCTATACTATTTATCTGTTTCTTGGAGTGATTTAAAATCTAGGATGATATTATTTCCAGAGGTACTCATATTTGTTTAAAAGTATCTTACTAGGCTGTTTCTAGACTTTAAAAGTTGGATTGATTTATGTTTTAGAGTTGTCTTACTGAAGTAATATTCTAGAAAGTCACTGTAGAATTATAATTTGGTTTTCAAGGCATTTTCTATATCTCTTTGAATAGTGAATCAATTGCATTGCCTATGGAGAGAATCATTGGTTTTATTAGCTTTATTTAGTAATTATACATCCAGTTTATTTCTTATTTATTTGAATTTTTTTCAATTTACATATCTCCTAACTAAAATTCAATGGAGAAAAAAGTTTTTTGGTTTTATTGTGAATTCTAATAATGTTCTATATATGAATAGCACTAGGTAGAGAAGATATAGCACATACACAATGAACGCAATGGGCCCAGTTCTCTGAAATACTGAATTTAAAAGCACTTCTAAAATATCAGATTGTTTAAAATGCAGTAGGGATGTTGACACTTTAAGGCACTATGATTGTGATCCTTTTTTTTTTTTTTATGTGACCTATTCTTGGTAACACAAATAATCACTACTTCCTCTTACTTTGTTTTTAAATATATTTTCACTTATTTATTTGGTTGCTTCAAAGAAAAGCACAATGCTTTGTGTTGAAGTAAATAAATAAATATGACCAGCCGGTGTGTTGACATTCAGAGATTCTGTGCTTGTGCTCAGTGTTTCAAGTCTTGGAAGTATGAGGTTTATTTTATGATATATGGCTACAGAATTAGTCTGCCGGTTACCATATCACACTGAACAACTCTGACATTTCTCTAAGGAACCTCTGCTGAAACCTGTTTCTCCTCTGCCAGGAAATATCATTTAACAGGGTGAAAGTTCACTGGGACAATTTAAGGCGGCTGATCTCAGGTGTGGTAGCAGCTGTTGTGTGGGACATGACTTATTTTAGAAGAACAGAAACACTATTATCTGAACTCCCAAGGGACATTTGGAGAAAGTCATGCCCACGGGGTCCCATTCCAGGAAAATGTGTTTGAGTGCTTATTTATTGGCAGTCGTCACTCACTGAGATTCCATCTGGCAAAAATGTGGATTTTTCTCTGTCCCAGAAAGTTGGGGAACAATTATGTAAGTTGTCTCAAAGAGTTTATTTTTAGCCACTTTTTATGGAGAAATTTCAGTCCCTCAGTTGTTACAAGAAATTTACTTCTGTAAAGAAAAAAAATAGAGAAAGCTTCCGTATGAATTTCTATAGAACTGTGTATTCATGTACCATCAAATAGAAACACTCATCTTTCCATTTGAAATCATTACTCAGTCTTCTTGGGGAATGTTCTAAATCTTATTTTCTATATTGGGAATGTTGGAGCCAGTTAGTAAAATCAAAGCTACCAGTGGGGTGAAGAAGGGCAGCCTGAGTAGTGTATCTCCAGGTGTGGAGGCCTGGAAACCCTGCCTCATTGCTAAAGCAGTGTTCTCCTTGCTACTCCCCCACTGCCACCCTGTAGGATTTTAGCACCTAAATAAATGAACCCTCTAACCATCTGAGGTCCAGCAAAGCTGGTCAAATATATTTTAGTGATATAAGCCAGCACACAGTATTAAAAGTAAGACCCACCTTTAGAATTAAAGAGGGTGTCTTTGGAAAACCAACTATATAATTTCTATCCCCATGGGATTTTTTTCAACAGTCTTCTTCTATAGAGAAGCCTAATAAATGAGAAAATAATTATGTTGATTTTCTTAACTTTTTTTTTTATTTTAGCCTTAAGTAATGCAGGCAGGTTGATTTCTGTTGTTACTGAAAGAAATAGTTCACCTAAGTAGAAAATTTCCCTGTTCCACTTAGCTTGAGTGTCAGTTTTGACTTCTAAAGTAAATCTTCTATAAGGATTTAATAATTATTCTTAAACACTGTAGTTTTTTTTTACATAAAAACAACTGACAGCCCATCTGTCATTTCTGTATATTAATTTCTTAATAAGAGGAATACACTTAAGAACGCCACTTAAAGCTTCATTTTTTCCATCTTTTTCTGTCTTCCTCTTTCCCTCAACAGCCCAGTCACTTCCTTCCCACATTGCAGCTACAGCTGGCTGCTACCACTACACACACACACACACACACACACACACACACAGAGTGCTGACTCAGTATAGCAGAAGACGTTTGTTTTCATCCAGTGTGTGTCTTTGGTTCAAACAAGCAGTATAAGATATTACAATACACACACACACACACACACACACACTGACTCATCTAAATATAAGCCTCAGACCGAAAGAAAAAAAAGAATTCTTTATTTCTTGGAGCTTATTGATAATATGTAATATCAATAGGTATTTGTAATACTTTATTATCTGTAAGAGCTATTATGTACTGGAAATATGGCATTCAGATGCTGACTTCATGTGAGCCATTTACTAGCTGAGTGTTCGAGTTAATTAACTTCTTCCTTTCCACATCTATTAAAATGAGCACAGCATAGATTCTTAAGAAATGATAGTTGCCTTACATATATACGACCTCTGTAGATCCTCCCCACCCCCCTTTTTTTTTTGACATTTATTGCTGTTGGTTGAGGATGATGTTTTCTTGAGCTCTGGAATTTGCTAGCGTTGTAACAGAGATTGCCAGAGAGCAAGTTTAATCAGGACCCTGTGCAGCAGTACCAGAGTATCGAAATTATATGTACCCTAAAAATACTGGCTTCATGATTATGGAAAACTCCTATCAGCTTTAGTCATTACCATTTATAAGTCCTGTGTCACTGTCTTGTGAAAGCCATTGCTCCTTAGTGCATTTTACAAAGATGGATAAAAATATGAGGAAGAAACTTTGCCTAAGAATTAGCACCTTGTTACCAAACTTGTAAGAAGGAATTCGTCTTAATATGTCCTTTTGTTTTAGGAAATAAATCGGTCTGATTTTAAAACAATATATGAAAGCAAACTAATGTGACCAAGAAATGTTCTTGGCTCTTGGATTGCTTCAAACTGATGTTGAAATTGAAACAACTGAAGCCACATCATTTTTGGAGCAGTGTTTGCTCTTGATAGCACAAGGGCAAACACATGTATTACCAAACACTTGGAATCTGATGAAGAAATTATGTAAGAAAATTAGAGGTCTACAAGCCAGCTGAAGTGTAGTAAGGGAAATAGACAATCCAGGAGAAACTGCATAATGTAAAATGCTTTAAAGCTTTCAAAAGTTTTGGATAGAATCTTAACAATCTTATATTGTCATCTCTATTTGCACATCAATGTATAAACTCAGTGATTTATTTCTTTCGTCAATTACTGGTTATCATTCTTTACCTGAACCTGGGTGAGGCATCTGCTTTATCTTAAGTGTAGGTCTACAATGGGATATGTTAAAAAGTGGATGGAAATATTGCTTGATAAATTAAAATCTAATCAAAGGAGCTATGCTTCTATTTCTGGAAGAGTGTTTGACCTATCAATGAATTCATTCAACACTTACTGTCTGTTCTGTGTAGTTGCTACAGGAAGATGGAGTTCTCATCCTAGAGATCTTACATTACAATAGGGAAGTAATATATAGATTCAACTAATAATAAAATTGTTGAGGGGAGAGAAAAGATAACTATCATTAGGGATGCAAAGGGCTATAGGACTTAAAAGGGGAAAGAGAGTTCTTCTAACCGTCCTACACCTGACTGACATATACATAGAATTTTGCCGGGAGAAAGTGAAATGGTAAAATAGTCCAGACAGAAGGAAAAGCATGAAGCATGAACGAATGTTCATGTTTGGGATAGAAAAATTTAGAGCAGGTTCAAAAATAGTCTCCAGGTTTGTTTGGAGTGATTTCTTTAGGAAATATAAGCAGCTGAACTGGAGGATTCAGTTGGGGTTAATTGGTGGAGAGTCTTAATCATCATATTAAATAATAGGGGTTCATTGAAGAGGTGGTGGGAGCTAATGAAGGTTTTGAGCAGAAGGGTGAGTGGCGAGTGAGCAGATCACAGTCACAGTAGGAAACTCACTCTAATAGTGAAATGCATGCACTGGAGGTAGTTTGAGTGGAGGCAGAAGGATCATCATCCTACTGCAGATGACCGAGGCCAGCTGATTAAAGAGACAAGCCAATCAACGGCTTCGCTTGAGGAGAGGCAAGGGAGGAGAAGGAAAGATGATTCACGCTTTGAATCTGATTCATAAAGAAAATAACAACATCATTAACGAGAGGGGCCAGGAGGAAGAGAAATGTGAGGGTCATATAACAGGAGGGTTTCAAAGTGTTGGTTAGGATAATAATACTAATAATGATTTAGTGCTTATTATTTGCCAGGGACTATTCTTTTTGTTTTACATACATGATCTTATTTATTCCTCAGAGCAACTTCAGAGCTTAATATACAGCCTGCCCAAGTTTACACTGCTCGTCTGTCGTAGAATCAGGATACACTCTCCAGGAGCCTCATTCCAGAACACAACTTATTAAGCCCTAATAAAATGTCTGTACTGAATGGTCCTGGGCTGGAAGGCAGGGCAGGGAGGATTGGTAAGAGAGAAGGAAAGACAAATGAAATAAAAGGATGGAAACATCAGGGACATTTGGGGAATTCTTGGGAAAGATGATAGGGCAGGGAGCTAAAGACTCGGAAAACCGAGGGTGAGTGTTTCTGAAAAGTTAAGAGTAGAAAAGGGGGCAGCTGGGTGGCTCAGCCAGTTAACTGTCTGCCTTTGGCTCACAGGATTGAGTCCCACATCAATCTCCCTGCTCAGCCAGGACCCCGCCTCTCCCTCTGCCCTTCACCCTGCTTGTGCTCGCTCTCATGGCTCTCTTTCTCTCAAATAAATAAAATCTTTTTTAAAAAAAAAAGAGTAGAAAGGGCTTCAAGAAAAGGCATTTCATAGTCAAAAGAGCACTGGTGGCCTTAAAGCAGTTTCAGAAAAGTGATGAAGTCTCAAGTCTGTTGACATGTGGTGGGAAGTCAGTAATTTATGCAGAAGTGGGCACGGCAGAGGTAGGCTTCGGGGAAAGTCTGTCATTGGAAAAGAGGGGGAAACAGCACTAGCACCAGAGAGCAGGGCCGCTGAGGAAAACTTTTTAAGGCTGGGGGACACCTACTGGAAAGGGGCCTATAGTTAAGATCTAGGAGAGATCAGGCTTCTTTCAGAGAAAGGAGAAAATGATGATATCCAGAAGGTAGATAAGAAATTGGCATCCTGTGAGTGAGACCTTTTCTCCTAGACTAGGAAAAAGTCAAATAGAAGTCAAATAGAAAAAAATTTAAAAAAAAAAGAAGTCAAATAGAAGAAGACGTGTGTATGATGTGTATATATGGGGAGCAGGGGTGCACTTAAACCGTTAAGTGTAACAAAAAAGACCAAAGACTAAAGGTACTCACTCACTCATATTTGATGATCTTGGCTTTCTGAATAAATTTTGGAGGAGAGGTAATGTGTGACTGAGAGAGCTTCAGGTATGTGGCGCTGACGACCTGCAGCAGTTTCTATGGGAATGCAGTGAAAAATCATTTAAGATAACTAAAAAGTTGCCACACAGAATTGAGGTTCATGCCGAGGTTAAATAGCATGAATTTTTAGTACCACTAGTTTCCAGGGCTATGTGACTTTCTTTTGCAATGTTTAGCAGTCTGGCAGTAGAAAACCCAGCTGGCAGGATTTAGAAAGGGTGAAGACACCGAGGAAGCTAGTGAACCCATTTTAGAAATAACTAAATGCTGAGGAGAGCCAGGAATGTGCCTTTTTTTAAGCTGCATGCCTGTTGGTTTGGGTGCAGGTTATCCTCTGCAGACAGAAGAACAGTTGTTGCTGAAGAGAGAGCTAAGGTAGAGGAGGAGGAATGGGGGAGGCAGGATCGTGGGGGTTGAGTGATGCACGGGAAGGGGCTAAGTGTGGAGCAAATGCAGGCAGGGTATCAGTGTTCGGGTAGTTAGAACTGGTAGAGTTCAGGGGAATGGCGCTCCTGCTGGCTGACTGAGGAACTGCTCTGAGGATGTTAGCAATGGAAAGTAGCAAAGTAGATCCCTGATGCAGAGAGTCCTTGGTGGGTGTGGTAGTGAGGAAGAGCTGTGGTCCAGGTACACATTCCTAAATGATCATCAAGCAATGCCCAGAAAAGAAACCGAGAGTCCAAAAGAGGAGGAATTGTTATAAATAAATGATGAAACTTGAAAAGGCGTGTGATTACTGAGTTACAGTGGTCAGTAATTTTTAAAAATAACCATTGACCTGTCACTAGTAATATGGCATATTAGACTTAATATATCAGGAAGGTAGACTTAATTTATCAGGAAACATAAGTGGAATCAGGTGTTAAAATTTGAATGCCCCCCTATTCATCAGTATTTCACCTTTAGTAGGTAATGAATGTAAATTGTAGTTTACAGTTTAATTAATGAATGTAAATTGTGGTTTAATTTACCATACTGATGCTGGGGTCTTTATTGGTGAACTCATTTTTGCCATTTAGTATTGATGTGTTCGTAAAAATCAGAAAAGACAAAATATTACTTCTGTCATTTGAACTTTAATTACCGTTGGCCCTTGGTCAACGAGGGTTAAGGACACCAACCCCTGTGCCGTCGAAAAACCATATACAACTTTTGACTCCCCGAAGCCCTACCAATAACTTGAATAACTGTCTTACGTATTTTGTGGTTATATGTATTGCACACTGTATTCTTACAATAAAGGGAGCTAGAGAAAGAAAATGTTGTTAAAATCAGTAGGAAGAGAGAAAACATTTTCAGCACTGTACTATATCTGAAAAAAAAAAAAAAATGCATGATTAGACCTGCACAGTTCAACCTGTGTGGTTCAATGGCCAGCTGTATTTCCCAACCTATCTGTATCTGACAAAATATTTAAAAACTCATATACATATAGATTAGAGTAAGCACTGTGAGGTGGCAGGATTCGGGAGCAGACCTGAGAAGCTGTGAATCCAGTTTCTGTTCTGCCACTGACTTCCTATGTAAATTTGAACAAATTACGTAATTTTCTAGTACCTACTGTACTCATCAATGAAGATGTTATGATATATAACCATGACATTTTTTTAAAGTTTTTAAAAAATAAAGCCACTTTTAAAGTGGCTATTTTTTTTTTTTATAATGTGTTATTTGCCCCAGGGTACAGGTCTGTGAATCATCAGGTTTACACACTTCACAGCACTCACCATAGCACCTACCCTCCCCAATGTCCATCACCCAGCCACCCTAACCATGATTTTCTAACTCAAGCAGTTTACCAAAGTGTTCAGCAAGATGTAAAGGCATTTTGAAAAATAAATGTAAGCAAATATACAGAACTAAGTTGTTGTAGAATCAAATTAGAATTTCCCAATCTAATATCAAAAAAGGAATATATTAATTTTAATTAAAGTCTGAACTTAAGTCAACTTCTGTTTTAAAAGGCTGGTTTTAGTCATTAATATTCTATGTTAATATCTGAACACAAGTTTCAGGATGTCTAACCCACTTTCATAAAAATGGTTAAGTAGATTTAGTCAGACAATGAAATGTTTTTATTAGCAGGTATAATAAAGAAAAAGACACACAGTAGGATTTTGTGTTCTAAATTCAGAATTATGAGTTGTCTGTGGGGAAAAAACTGGGAAAAACTACAGGGGAGGAGGCTACCTTTTGGACCTTTAAGCCCCTGCTGTTTCTCAACACCATGGACTCTGGCCGTCTGCCCTTTATCCTATGAAAAGCAATGCTCTGGGCTTTCTTATAAATTCCTTGCAGCCCTCGTGATGTGAAAGAAATCTTTTTTAAAATGTACTTATGTTGTTCTTGCAGTGTGTAAAATCTATGGATTAGCAATTATGTTCCTCAGAATAACACTTCAGTATTCTGTACTGAAGCAGAAACTGCAAGGAAGGCCGGATAATTAACGGATGTTTAGCAGACCTTATGGAAAAATTGATTTGGTGTTACTTGTAAAAAATAAACAAATAGCTAGATAGACCAATAGAACACTAGATAAATACCTCAATAAGCAACCAACCAAAACATGCTGTTAATGTTCTTAGAGGGAAATGATTATGCAAATAAACACATTCAATTTTTTTTTTAAGCACATTCAATTTTTATAAAGATAAAATGCAGAGATAGTAAGTTGAAATAACTTTCATGGGAGTAGACACTTTGATCCCTTGAGAAGCTGGACAATCTTAGGACATGTATTCTCCCCAGAAGTGTGAGCTACGTGCCTGGAGTGATGTCACCAGTGACTAGTAACCACTGCAGGGTAAACAAACAGCAGGAAATAAATGTGGGTAGGGCAAGGGTCTAGAAGCATGCCTTCCTTCTAGAAAAGTATCGTGCCTTCCAATGCCAGTGGTTTGTTTGGATTTTTTTTTTTTTTTTTCTTTTTTAAAGGAAGAGAGGGGATGGAGCTTAGGTCTTGCCTTGTGTCACAGAAACCTTTAGTTTCATAGGCGATGTCTTTCCTTGACAAATGGATTTCCTCCTTGGCAGTCTCTGTAACATTGAGAAGTACGGGACTCTTTGCTCTGGCCGCAGTTATTGGTTGCTCTCCCCAGACTGACAAGCTTGTCTGTGGATTCGCTAAGAGGAAAGTTTCGAGTTACCAGAATTAGGCAAGCCCCCTGAGAAACAGGAGGAGGAGGAGGAGGAGCAGGAGCGGGCGGCAGCAGGAGCAAAAGAAACAGCGCCTTTAAGCACCAGGGCAGCTGCCCCGCTGATTGGCTGGAGGTTTCAGCTGCTTCCCTGGAACAAAAGGTCAAAGTGGACTGCAGTGTAAGTGTAGAGAGGCAGCCGATAAAATAGCATTGCTTGAAGAAGTTTGGAGGCTGGGAGCGGCCGCACAGGGGCTAAGGGCAGCGCCAGTGGCCGCTCCAGCTGCGAGGTGCAGCCTGCCATCCCGCCCCGAGCCCCGCTCAGCCGCTGGGAGAAGCCGCTTCCTGCACCCACGGCCAGATCGGTGTGCAAGAGCCAGTTGTGAGGGTGCCTGGCAATCTCGTCTGCAAGGATGGCCTGTGAAATCATGCCTCTGCAAAGGTAGTACTCTTTCCTGTGTGTTTTATTTTATTCTCTTCTGCATTTTCTGAGTTGTATGAAACCATGTAACTTTGCCAGTACTTGGCATTTTTTAGTAGCGTGCTGCAAGCATGTGGAGCCCTGCGTCCGTGATGTCCTTCCCGAGACCAGAAGACTCTGAATATGATACTGTCGCTTTTACTGACATTGACATCCAGTTTCTTGTGCTTCTCACTTGATGATGTTGTGTTCAGTTATTTCCTTCCTTGGATGAAAATACATGTAAGAAAACATCTCTGACCTCTGAAGTAAAACAGAAACGAAAGAATGTATAGAACGGGTTTACTAAAAAACTGAATCAGCTCCTTCGCAGTGTAGTGAAGCTGTGGCAAGCTCTCAGCTCATTTGATAGGATGTCTGTAGGCGAGAGACCTTTTAAAAAGGCAGGTTAGGATCCCTCTCTTCTGGAGTCCAGATCTAAGCAAGGATTTTCTGTCAGTAGGTACATTACAATACATGGACACAAATGCGAAGGCCAGAATTTCACCATAAATAATTCTAGGTAGATTTATTACACAAATGCCACCTTTAAAAAAAAAAAAACACTGCTATGTAAGAATGACTGAGCACTGGGTTTTGTTTTTGCATTAATAATTGTAGTATGGACTGCGGAGGGCGGAGCAGAGGAGTTATGCCAAAGCAGAGAGAGGTAAATTAAAACAAAAGGGCTTGTTACAAACCAACAAATTGCTGGTGAAGGAATAAGTGAATGATGTATCCTGGAGTGGTCAGGCTGGAAGTCACCTTTGTGAGGACTAGAGTCCAGTCCTCCAGTTTCACAATCAGAAGACTGAGGCACAGAGGAAGTCTCAGAGCTGCCCAAGGTCACGTTATATGCTTTTTAGAATTACTTTTGCAATCATATTACTATACTTCAACATTAACCGCCTTTCATGCAGTACCATTTGATTTGATATAAACACTTCCTTTAAGAAAACTATAAAGTGTTTTATTAGTGAAAATGATCTTAAAAATCAAGTGGTAATTACAGTTTATAAGGCTGGAAAAAATCTAGACAAAAATGAAGTTGAATTTTAAAACCTATGCCACCAGTATTTTACTGAATGTTCATGTTTCAACAGTGAAAATAAGGTTAAGAAAAATTCAGTGTTTATTTGCAGCTTGTTTCCTGCAGATGGATGCTGTGACAGAGACCAGTGTAGTTGTTATTCTTTCACTGAACTGTTAAGAGCCCTGTAATGGGAACTTGATGGGGTGTCCCAGGAATTCCTTTTCTAAAAATTAATAACCCAAGGGAACAGACAGTGGTTCGTGGATAGATCTGAAATTCTTCTCTATTAACCCAGTGGAAAGGGCCATATACTTGAAGTGTCCAACAGACTATAAAACTAACGTACACTTTTTGGAGACTCAATTTGGTTTCCGGCTTTATAACTGAGGACTTGTTTTGCTTATAATGACTGCAGTCTTAAGGGTCTTAAGCAATCATTTTCTAGAGAAGAACATTGGCTATTACTGAACTCTGAGATAAGCTTCTTGATAATGTAACTGGTAAATATTTTTAAGAAAATAGATCTTTGTACCACTAAAACCTTGCTTAGAGAGTTAATGAAAGCTGAAATCAAATTAGCATAATTTCCAGAATTATTTTGCACTGTTAGTTAGTTAGTAAGCCTCTGTAAGAGGAATAATTTGAATTTGCATTCAAGAATGCTAATTGGTGCATTCACTGGTCTGTGGTCTGAGAATTTCATTTGATTGATTACCCTGCATTCTTCCCTTCCAGCCTATGCCTGCCTTTGATTATAAACATCCTGAAGGCAAGGAGCAGGTTTGTGTAGTTCTCCTTCTTAAGGATCTCTTGTGAATTTAGATGCTTATGCAGAAAACTTTCCTCTTCCCATGTGTAATTGCTTCTTCCAAACCCAGTTCAGTGCCTTAGGCTAAGGATTTCTGGGAGTCTCTAGTAATGATGACTGTTGGCTACGGCCCCTGCTATTAACGCTGCCTGAAGCATGTAGTTTGCAGAGCCTTGTGAAATGCATGCTGACTGATGGCATGAGTGCTTTGCTCAGTTCTGTTTTGCAGCAGTAAGGGGCTAGAAACTGAATTAAAAGTGGGTGAGTAAAAGAATAGCTTCAAGTATCAGTCAAATTCACGTTCCCTATTTTGTACTGAGCAGAGTGGCCAATGGTTCTCATACTTTAAGTGCATGACAATTACCTGAGAAACTCATTTTTTTTTTAAATCAGCTTATAGGAAAAGCTCCCCTCTTTCCCTAGACTTAGTGAATCTGAATCTGGGTGTGACGGGGAAAGTAAATACATTTTTAACAAGCTTCCTGAAAGCAAATCTGACACTAATGGTCCACACACTCAGGGAAACACTTATCTAAACTGTAGTTAATGATTGTAGCTTGTGTAAAGCCATTGACAGCAGGTATATATAAGAATCTAACGCTATACTACTCAACGTCCCCAAATAACATCTTTAATATCATGACTTTATAAGTGTTTTTTTCATAATCCATGCTTTCATCTACTAGGTGTTAGTGTTCCGTGTTAGAACAAAGTATACTATGGCCACCTGAATGGCACAGTCGGTTAAGTCTCTGGCTCTTGGTTTCTGCTCAGGTCATGATCTCAGGGTCATGAGGTAGAGTTTTGCTTGGGGCTCACGCCCAATGCAGAGTCTGCTTGGATTCTGTGTGTGTGTGTGTGTGTGTGTGTGTGTGTCTCCCCCTCTCCCTGTGCCCTACTGCCCCATTCTCTTTCTCTCTCAAATACATAAAGTTTTTAAAACTATAACAAACAAAGCATGCTTACAGTATTCTCAGATATATTAAACAGTCTATACTACCAGGGATACTGAGGTAATTGAGACACAAGCTTTGCTTCAAAGAGGTCACATGCTAGGGCAGATACAGTCATACTACCAGACAATTACAACACATGTGGTGAGTGCAGTAATGGACAGTATGATTAGCATAGTAATAGAGATGTGCCTGTTACATTGGTAACATGGACAACATCCTATGTGTATGATGTTATTAGAGGGCATGTTTTTAACCCTAATGTCTGCTTAGCTTAAACAATTTTCATGGGTGACTTTTTAGGCTTTCTTAGCATATTGTGAAACTATGTAGAAGATAAATTTGTTACTCCTAATCTGTGTCTGAGATGAGAATAACAGATGTGTTTGCAAGATAAGGAAAAAATAAATACCTTGGTTCCCTTTAATGTATTTTGCCATCTGTTTATTACCTATTGTAATTTGTAGACCTTCAGGAATGGAGTTAACTGTTTAGAAACGCATGATATTTAAAAAAAAACTACAGAGGTTGAATGTTTAGAATGTGAACCTTTGTAAAGCAAGGAACTCCATTCTTACAATTCACTTTAAATGGCTTAAAGATGAGATCTTATTACATATCTGTTGAGTTGTTTAGACTGTCTCCATTCTTTTTAAAAATACTAAAATATCTATATGTACTTGTTATACCAAAGGATAAAATTCAGTACACTTTAGCACTATATAGATATTCTTGCCATCTGAAAAAGTTCCCCCAAAGAAATAAAATAATAATAAAATAAATGGGGAAACCATATTAAATTAAGAATTGAAATAAGTTTTCTTGGAGCACCTGGCTGACTCAGTCAGTAGAGCATGTGACTCTTAGTCTCAGGGTCATGAGTTCAAGTTCCACGTGGGGTATAGAGATTACTTTAAAAAAAAGTTTTCTTCACTCAGGTGACTATGTTCACCTTCTGTCACTAAAGAGATAGTATGTTTTATCAGATTCCAGGCTTTACATATACCTCAGGCTTTTTGCATGATTTATATCCGAGGGGACTTTTTTCCTTATATTTTGTGGGCTGTAGTTAGAATCTCTATTTTATGTATAGAAAGATTTCAGTAGGCTAAGAAACAAATCTTTAACCCACTTAGACTTTTTCTTTTTTTAAAGATTTTATTTATTTATTTGACAGAGATCACAAGTAGGCAGAGAGAGAGGAGGAAGCAGGCTCCCTGCTGAGCAGAGAGCCCGATGTGGGGCTCAATCCCAGGACTCTGGGATCATGACCTGAGCCAAAGGCAGAGGCTTTAACCCACTGAGCCACCCAGGCATCCCTAAGAAACAAATCTTAACCCTAAGTCTTATGTCTATGACAAAACTCTCAACTTTCACAACAGTATTTTGATTTGCTAGATTAACTTTCCATTAGCCACTAACTCAGTTTATATCCACAGCGAATGATGATGGAAGATGAAGTTAGGAACCCTGGTGATTAATTTAGATTCCTTTGTTTTTAATGCATTGGTGTCTGCTTTCATGTATTAGCATACTATTCTTTCCCTGGTTTACTTGTCAAAGTAGAAACTGAAATTAAGAACATTTATGTAAGTTTCTTGTTCATTACTCTATCAGATTTTGGTATTCAATATATATTACTGATTCCTTCTTTTATGATGGCAAAATCCATCATAATTTCAAAATTGCAATGGCTCTTTTGAGAAGACACAGAACAACAGGGTTAATTAGCATGTATTAGGGACCCAACAGGGGAAAACTTCACTGAAACCTCTCATCAGCGGAATTCATCTGGTCTTACTAAGTACAGGTTATTAGAATAACCTTTTGCAAACAAGAAAACTGGTAACTGGGATGATGTGGGAGTTGACCAGGAAACACCCCAGGTAATGATGGTCCTGCTTGTGTACCTTCTGTGTAGTGTTAGAGAGCCCTCTACTGCCTGTGGTGACACCACCAGTTAATTCGTCTCTAAACCTGTATTATTACTAACTTGACACTTGGATAGCACTCCCTGCCTGCAAACCAACGCCCCTGTCCCCCATCCCCTACACAGAGACAGTCAAAGATGGAGTTAAAAGCTGCCCCACATCAAATCTGGGTTAACCCTTATGGGGTTGTGTATCTAAACTTAGACTTCATTAATCTAGTCTATATTTGAAGAAATAAGATCTCTGTGGGCTCTACTCTCATAGGACAGTTATAGTTTCCCTGGAGTCTACATATTTGCTAAGTACTCCAAATAAAGAAGTATTTTAAACTAAGATGAGAACATTTTTAAATTTTACAGAGATCAACCGAGTCTAACCATGGAAAAAGTGGAGGTATTGGGTATTCAGCACAAAGCAGTAGGGAAAGCGGAGGAAGGGTAGTAAACTTGCTATCATAAAAACATACTCAGATACTGAGAGCTATCTAGCCATATGAATTTGGTTGCTCAGGTCATTTTCTTCAGTCGATAAAATGAGATGATAATAGTTGACATACTTATGGGGGCAATTTTAGAGTTAAAGAATATGATAGCTCTTTGTAAATGATAAAACTATTCAGACTTAAAGAGTAGTATATTGCTTTTCTCATGTGGTTTTTTTTTTTTCTTGATTTTTATACTTGCAATGCCTTTCAATTCCTTGAATGCAGGACTGTTTAACACAGTGAGGGTGATGCTCTAGCATTACATTTCCATTTCACTGGATGAAGTGACCTAAAGAATGGTTTGTAGGAAGTGTCATTACAACGTGTCATTAAAATTGGGGTGCTTCGTGGTGCAGTAAGTTAAGTACCTGACTCTTGATTTCAGCTCAGGTCATGATCTCAGGGTCATGAGATGGAGCGCCACAGCAGGCTCCACGCTCAGCAGGGAGTCTGCTGGAGATTTTCTCTGCCTCTCTCTCAAATAAATAAATCTTTTAAAAAAATCCTATGGAATCAAATTTCTTGAAACTCTCAAAATCTTCTATCCCCTTTCTTTCCTATGATAATTATATATTTATGTGATGATCAAAATGAATGGCCAAAGAAATAGTTTGTACTGTATGAAACTTTGTAAAAGGATTATTCTTTAAGAAGAACTGGAAATTAAACCTTTTTTGATATTAGCATTATTGAGATATGATTCATATAACCCTATAATTCACCTGCCTAGAGTATACAATTCAGTGATTTTTGGTAAAATCATAAGGTTGTGCAACCATCACTACAAGCAATTTAGAATATCTTTATTACCCAAAAGAAACCCTGTGTTCTTTAGCTGTCAACCCCTATTGTGGGCTGAATGTGTTCCCCAAAATTTACATGTTGAAGTTCTAATTTCTAATCTCCAGTGTGATGATATTTAGAGGTGGGACTTTTGGGGGCTAATTGGGTTTGGATGAGGGCATAGAGGTGGCATTCCTGTAATAGGATTGGTGTCCTTATAAAGAGATAAGGGGGCCAGACTACTCACTCCTTCCCATCCTCCAAATCCACCATGGGAGGATATAGCAGGGATTGGCAGCCAGCAAGCCAGGAAGAATTCTCACCGGAACCTGACTATGCTGGCACCGTAGTCTTAGACTTGCCTTCTCTAGAACTGTGAGAAGTAAATGTTTCTATTGTTCAAGCTGCCCATCTGTGGTGTCTTGTTAGAACAGCCCAAACTAACTAACACAACTGTCAATCTCCCTATAATCCCCCTATCCCAACTCTAGGCAACCACTCATCCACTTTCTGACTCTAAAGATTTGCCTCATCTGGACACTACATTATAACCCTTAGGCCGAGGTGGAACCTGCTTTTACTGTCTCACAGAAGAATGGCGTGTGAATGGGAAATAGCTGGTGAGGGATAGGGAAGGGAAGAGAGGGAGGGAGGAAGGGAGGAACCAAGCAGGCAAGCCAGGAAGGAAGGAGAAAACAGTACAAAGCCCAAAAAGTTGATTTTGGAAATTAAGATACCTAACTAAAGAAGAAAAATACTGGGCAGTAGCGGAGAGCAGAGACACAGGATACATTTGATTAAAAAACCTTTAAGGTTTGGGGTCAAGAAATCATGTATCTTCTTATCAGCTATAAGAACAAAAATCAGAAAAGTCGAACTCAATGGAAATAAAAACAAAGAACTGAACTGCCTTACTCAAATCATATTCGGTGGAATTAAAATGCTAGAAAAAGTTAAGGGTTTCGAAAGAGCTTCAAGTGATACATTAGTATTTTGCTGTCAGCAACATGATCATGGTAAGAAATATAACTTCGCCGTCTAGATTAAAATAGCCCCTGAAACCGAGATTAGGAACCAGCAGCCAGCCAGAGCAGACCATTGATACACCGTGTAGTATTTTTGTCAGTGACTCTCCTTCATTTTCAGTTCCTTGACTTAGCAGAAACTCCAGGGTGCCTGGCCCCCGGGGCCTCTGCCTGGCACACACCTGCCGCGTCCACAGTGCTGAGCTCCCTGCGTGCCACCTCCTGCCTTCATACAGTGTCTTCTCTTTGTTAAGGAATCCCCGGTCCATTCTCTTCCTCCTAGAAATGCCTCCATGACCCTCAAAAATCATCCCCAGTGTCCCTCATGTCCCCTAACCCCGCCAGAGTGCTTGGTGCTTGAGTGTAAGATCTGGAGCTCTGGCTTCCACACACTTGGATTTGACCCCCCCCCCCCCCCCCCCGTGCCTGGCTCTCCAGCCTCCCCCCTGGTGCATCACCCTTTCTAAGACTTGTTTCGCTTATCCGAAAAAAAATCCAGTTAGTGCTGCCTCTCTCAAAGGTGTCTTTGAGGGTCGACTAAGAAAATGTGTGTGAAGCTCTGAGTCCAAAGCCTTGACTTGTTATGGTGAGGCCTCAACGCGTAGTAGCTGTGTATCCTTTTCTCCTAGTCATTACCAAATGTCAAGTTTCTGTCTCTCCCTGGCTTATAAATTCTGTAAGGATTTAGGCCCTATCTTACTAGCCTGTGTATCTGCAGCACCTCTCCTTGGCTCTGATGCATGGTAGCTACTCAAAAAATGCTGAATGAGCCCTTGTATCCGGCAGAGGAAGGGTTCGTTAAGGGAAAGATGAGAAGATAATTTGCATTGCTCTCTGCATATTTTTGTCTCCATCGAGAAATCTACTTTCAGACTTAACACTCTGGGAAATTAATATCTGTTAAATAAAAACTATATTAACAAATCATTAATAATTTTGTAATGGTAATTTTTTTAAAGACTTTATTTGAGAGAGAGAGTGCACTAGCAGGGGGAGGCGGCAGGGGCAGAGGGAGAAGCAGACTCCCTGCTGAGCAGGAAGCCCGAGGTAGGACTCTATCCCAGGTCCCTGCGATCATGATCTGAGCCAAAGGCAGACACTTAACCAACTGAGCCATCCAGGTGCCCTAATGGTAATTTTTTTAAAAATTAGTAGAAATAACTTACTCTTTCCTTATTTCCTCCTGCATGTATCCTCATAGTCTTTTTAAGTCTATTTAACTAAAGATTAGGAAATATTTTAACTTACTTATTCATGTTCTAAAAATATTTTTTCATCTACTAATATCAACTCCACCATAAGGAAAATGACTGTACATAGCATTCTAAATTATTGCCTCCCCAAGGCAATCAGTGATACACATCACTTTTCTGAACAAGAATCTCAAAGACAAATGAAAGCTTCCAGCTGCCGTGAAAATAGCTTTGTGACTAAACCAAAAAGTTCTTTAAGCCCCAAACAACCTTTGGGTTTGCAGTGAAGTGAAATAATTTTCTTTTCCTGCTCTCAAGCCAGAACAAACAGATAGAGTGTGTGGCAAGGCCCTATTACTTTGCCTGAACACATCTGTTTCTGGGTTCCCTCTACACTACAGAAAGTACAGCGTTTACATTACTGGCATAGTGGCAGAATTCCCACCTCAGTTGTGCCGCTGAAGAAAAGAAATTAATTTCTTGTTTTTAAGGACAGGAGAAGACCCATGACATAGTTGTGATTTCACTAAGTTTTGAATAGAAAGGAATAGGATAACTTAAAATAATCAACATGCACATATCTGAAAATGCTCCTAGCTGGCCCAGTTAATTTTACAAATAAGAAACAGTGCATGTTTTCAAAATAATGGGTGCCTGGGTGGCTCAGTGGGTTAAAGCCTCTGTCTTTGACTCAGGTCATGATCCCAGGGTCCTGGGATCGAGCCTCACATTGGGATCTCTGCTCAGCGAGGAGCCTGCTTCTCTTCCTCTCTCTCTGCCTGCCTCTCTGCCTACCTGTGACCTCTGTCTGTCAAATAAATAAATAAAATCTTAAAAAAAAAATGAGTGCATGTTTTCAAAATATCATATCAAACAGTAGCATTAGCACTCAGCAAAGTCTTGACGATGCTAGTTTTACTCACCACTGACTGAGCATCTGGAGTGTTCTAGTACCCTGCTGGATGCTTGAGATGGTACAAACATAAAAACATATTCAGGAGGTGAGGCACGCGTCTGAACTCATGAATTCTGGTGTTGTGTTGCTCATTTATAGCTATGAACAGTATATCAGAGCCTGGAAGAAGAAGCATCGCCCTCTCCAGGGTGCCAGAGATGGCTTTCCAGATTAGACAACACTTGAGCTGCACGATAAAATATTCACCAGGCCGAGAGAGGTGGAGGAAGCGTTTAAGACAGAGGGAACAGCACGCACAAAGAGGAGGACTTACAAAAGTGTAGTGAGTGGTCTACAGAGGTATGTTAGATTAGGGAGGGACCTTGTGTGCCAGATTCAGACTTTTGGTTGTATCCCAAAGCAATGGGAAAGTGGCAGAGGCTTTTAAGTTAGGAGTGTGAAGCTGGTAGAGTATCAACAATAAACTGGTATGGGCAGCAGGGAATTGTTTTGTTTTGGTTTTTTGTTTTTGTTTTTTGGTGGATGGGGGTAGAATAAGCACAATTTGGTGATTGACCAAATGTGGGACTAGGAATAAAGTCCTTTAAGGAGAGTCGGTTCTGTGACTTCAACACATGTCTCCAGCCGAGACCCCCCCACAAAGTGCAGTGTGAGCTTCCTGGCTGTATCAGGCCGTCAGCACATAGTTCTGCTTTACTCCGGACTTTCTGAGTGTAAGGGGAGACACAACCGAACATAAAGGAACCTCCCCCTCCCTGATGAGGAGCTCTTCCCTGACGGTGCACACCCTCCATCCCTTCAAATCTCCGAATGATGTTCATCAGAAGGGAATCCAGAGATGGAAGTAGTTAGGTGGATGGTAGTGAAATAGAATGAGATGTTCATTTGCTCCCTCCCGGTCTGTTTTTTTACTCCAAAGACAGGACACAGGCTGATAAAGAATGTCACAGTCGTAAAATCGGGAAGAATCCAAAGAGACTATGTGTTCCTGAATCAACCAGGAAAAGAATCTTTAAAAGAAACTTGGAGGTACTCTGTCAACTTCTCCAAGGCTTTCTAGAACTATGTTGTCATGCCCACTACTGGATTTTTCTGGGACCGCTTCCTATCTGCTTATCTGCCATCCAGACTGGACAAGTTCTGTGGTTCTTTGGCCCAGAGCTGACTCTGGCAATGGGGCAGAGAAAGAGTGTTTTGTTTCTGTCCAGTGGGAACATAGATCTTAATTCAACAACATTCATTGAGTGTGCATTATATATATCAAGCAAGAGAGAAGTGTAGTTGGCACAGTGTTTTAGAACAGTGTTCTTCAGCTGTGGGTCATGACCTATTAGTGGTCATAAAATCAGTGTAGCAGATTGTGACCAGTATTTTATATAATTTTACATACGTAAAATGTATCACAATAGAAAATATCCAAACAAGGGCACCTGGGTGGCTCAGTTGGTTAAGTGCCCAACTCTTGATCTTGGTAAGGTCTTGATCTCAGGGTTGTGAATTCAAGTCCCCAGTGTTGGGCTCCAGGCTGGCTGGGCGTGGAGCCTACAAGAAAGAGAAAGAAAAGGAGAGGAAAGGGAAAGGGAAAGGGAAGGAAGAGGGAAAGAGAGAGAGAGAGACAAGGAAGGAAAGCAAGAGAGAGGAAGGAAGGAAGGAAGGACAAAAGAAAAAGGAACTATCCAAACAGAGGATAATTTCATAAATTTTGTGTCCATTCTATGGGTATGAATAAAGATGTAAAATGTGTTTCTAACTGAAACATAGCCAAAAGTTTGTCTTTAAAATTTTTTTTTTAAATATTGTATCTGGACTACTTATTGAAGATAGTTCATTTGAATGGGAGTTTACTACAGTCCTGGAGATCAAATCCCCATGTGAATGAATGTTAAATATCAATTCGAGTCATAGCAGATCTATAAAGGAATTTTCACAGACAACCTTTTTGTAAGATGGAGACACCTTTGTTAGGGAGGTTCTTATTTCTGAATTTAGGGGGAAAAAATTTGGTAGATGTATTCATTTTCTAGGGCTGCTGTTGCAAGCAGAGGGGCTTAAAACAACAGAAATGTATTGTCTTACTGTTCTGGAAGCCAGAAATCCCATATCAGTGTGTTGGCAGGGGCATGTGCTCTCTTGAGGCTCTGGAGAAAGATCTGTTCCAGGCCTCCCTCCTGGCATCTATGGGTTCCTTGGCTTGTGAAGACACAGCTCTGTCTTCACACGGTGTTCTCCCCATGTTCATGTCTATGTTTGTGTCCAAACTTCCTCTTTTTAGAAGGGTGCCCATTATACTGAATTAGGGCCCACGCTGATGATGACTTTAACTTGATGCCCTCTGTGAAGACCTTTCCAAATCAGGTCACATGCTGAGACACTGAAGGTTAGGACTTCCACATATCTTTCTGAAGGGACACAATTCAACCCATAACCAATATATTCAGATTTCCACTAGGCGATCAAGAAAGTGGTAAAAACATTTTCCTGTCTTATTGAGAAAAAAAGTTATCAATTTTGCAAGTCTTTTTGTTTGGTCTATTTATTTTGCCTCAAAAATAATAGCTCTTAGTGTTGTGACTCATGTCCTGTGACTATTAAGAGCTTCAGCTCTTTGCATTAAACCTTTGGTCAGGAAAACTGATTTGCTCTTAAGCTTCAATAAGTTGTTTTTATTTCTACTGGAGAAGTGTCGTATTCTTAGTCATAGCATGCAAATAATACAACTAAACAAAACTTATAATACAGTATCCTACATCTATAGAAATACTTCCCAGAATTATAGCTGCAAACACCTAGCTATAAACCAATCTGAAAGCGTTTACAATTGTTTCCCAAGAAGAACAGGGAGATTGTTTTTCTTTTCCATATCCCTAAGTGGGACCAAACCAAAACTCTGAGCACACCAGCTGCTATATCACTCCCGTGTTGGAGTGGTCCATGGTTCATGTCTGGGACTGGGCATAAATTAAAAGCTGTCAAGGAAGTGTGGCACTTGAGGCTTTGCAGAGAAAGGAAGGAAGGGAAGAAAATGTGCTAATTTTACTCACCTCATCATTCTCTAAGAAAATTCTCAACATGAAGAAAAACCTTTAATTCCGGGGGGGGGGGGATGCTTACTTAATACTTTTAATTGTATCCTTTTGCTCCCTATCTCCCCTTTTTTGCTCTTTGTTTTGTGTTAGCCCCCCCACGGATGGTTTTTCCTAGTTTCTTCCATGAATAGAACCTAATCCTTAGCATTTACCTGATTTTTTTTTTTAATTCTCCTCAGTACTCAAGGAGCACTTGCAAACTATTTCTTCTAGCTCAATCACTTGAAAATTCAAACTGTGTAACTAAATATGCAGATGATGTTCATTTTTTTTCTTTTTCTGGTATCCAGCCACAATGACCAATTAGAATATTGGACTCATTGGAACATTTATCAGAACAGTTCAAAAGGGAATTGAATGGAATGGTGATTTGAGCCAGCTGTGGAACGTCCCTTCTGAATACCACACTCTTAGGATTCTCCCAACAGTATTTGATTTTTCTCAGACATAGAAAGCGCTACACATTTTGTGATATCCATTAGCTTGCTGTGTAATTAAATTGATAAACATTGTATCCTGTGCCTTCTGGTTAGAAATTAGTGCAACTCTTGAAGAAACGAAGTCTAGGTGTGATTCATTGCTGTGCATTTACCAGTATTAAGCCCTATACATAAATTCTATTAGGACCCCACTAAAAACATTTTATCTGTTACTGCCCTTCTCAATTGTAGCTTCCTAGATTTGGACTGTTACTTGGGTCTATTTGATAAATGTTATTCCCAGAGGCCATTGTTTTGAGAGCATATATGACCACATGCCTGAAGAAGTTAAGCTCCTGATTATGTTTGCCTGACCTGCACAAAGTGCCTGCCCAAATCCTCAGTGTACGTTCAAATTTTAAAAAAGAGAAAAAAAAAAAAAGATAAACTGATTGGCTGCTTTAATTTGGCCATTATTCAGAGTTAGCAAACAAGAAATAATTAAAACCTGGGGTTTATACTAGTAACCAAGGAGGAAATTGAATGTATTCCAAGTTAGTAGAGTTTGTCATTGTCTTAATTTCATGACACGCACTCGCTTTTTCATTCACAGTATTTGTGCTTATTTTAAAAAATTAAAAATGAGTCAGAATTCTCAATTTAAAATTTAGACCAAAAATTATGACTAATTTAATATCATTGCACATGCCATTAAATCAACATAAATCCAGGAACAGGAATAACCCCTATAAATAGATACTTGGGGCCTGTAACAATAGTAAAATATCCATTTTGTACAAATGTAGAAATGGTGACTTTTTTCTAAATGCAAATTTTGTGGAAAAGTTTATTTTCTCAGTTCTATTTGGAAGAATTGTCCTTAGCCATTTCTTCTTAAAATTGTCTTTAAAATCAGTGCATTTGGGGCACCTAGGTGGCTCAGTTATTACATGTTTGCCTTTGGCTCACTCAGGTGATGATCCTGGGGTCCTGGGGTGGAGCCCCTCATCTGGCTCCCTGCTCAGCAGGAAGCCTGCTTCTCCCTCTACCACTCCCCCTGCTTGTGTTCCCTCTCTCACTGTCTTTCTCTGTCAAATAAATAAGTAAATAAGTAAATAAAAATCTTTTTTAAAAATAAATGATTAAAAAAATGAATCAGTGCCTTAAATTGATTTTTAGAATTAGTTGATTTAATTTTAAGTCAGTGCTTCAGTTTTGTTTCAGAATTTCTACCCTTGTCAAGTTATAAAAACCCAAGAAAAGGGTACTTTGATGAAAAGGAAAAAGAGAGATATGCAAATTAACTATCAAAATTGATTTATTTTCTTTTTCTTTTTGATTTCTGTTGTTCTTCTTGAGTACTGTGCATGGGTCGGTGCCCTGTTGACTGCTGCTGATTTGAGTAAATCTACTACTGAGTCTGTTTTGTTTTATGTAAATTGCAGTATTTACACTTTCTTTTTGGGAGCATGTAAAATTAGTCAAAAAATTAAGAATTTCTGATTTCATCTTTCATTAACAACTTTACCTTGTTTTCAGGCAGATACAGCCTGAAAAATACTTGATTAAGATTAAAAACTCATGTTTCTATCAGGAGATACTCTTATATGGCCAGTACATTCTAATGAAATAGGCACTTTACACATGCTGCCCATCATCATATACCGTGAATGGACTAAGGTTGAAGAGTCATTATAATCAGAAGCATGATATGGGGGATATAAACTCCACGAGATCTTGCTAAGGGCTGCTGCCATGAAGACTGGTCATCACATCAGTTTTCTTCACCTATTCACCGACCCCCCCCCCCCGCCATATTCTGATGTCTTAAGACTGAAGGGAAGATGGTAACTGACAGAAATGGACTAACTTGTAATACAATAACTCACACGTCACTGGCTGTAAGTGACCTGTGACCTGCACCTGTTAGGTGCCCCCTCTGAGCTTACTTACCTTGAGTTGAGGAACAAGTACCAGGAAGGGTTTTGATAAGGAGTTACACAAGTTAATTAATGTTGGAACACCCAGTAAGTAGCACCTGGCTAATGAGTACATGTGTGAGGGAGAAAAGATGTAAGAGAATAAAGGATTGATTTTGATTGCCTCTGTTTGCTACAAAGAAATTTAGCACATGCACACAAAATAAACATTAGCCAAAACATACCAACAGCTGTGTTTAGAACTCTGCACCATCTAAATCTTCTCCCAAAAGCACTTCTAAGTTCCAAGGAAACCAACCATATTGCTAATTGAATCTTCACTAAAGTACCCTTGTTAAATTTCATTAAAATGTGTTGCATGTTAGAGTTAAGGGTCTGTTGTGGGCATAAGAATGTTTAGTACACTGCCCCCTTTATAACACATGGAGGCAATGTGCCTATAATAATAAAACCGTTAGAGGTTTTTAGTTGCCGCCTTTTTGCATAGTATTGGTCATAATTAATACTTTTTGACAGTGAATCCTTGATTAGGAAAGCCAACTCCAACATTTTTTATAATTTGTTTGGTTCAGTGTTCTCAAGGAATTTTTTGAAACCACTGTGTAAGCTCCTTGTACCAGTTTTGCTTAAAGTAGTCCCCTCCTGTAATAGCCCTGCTCCCAGTGGACACTTCCCAAATGTCACCTCTAAGGCTTCAGCTGTGCAACCTGACTCTTCAGCTGTGTCCTCAGTCCACCCACATTAGAGTCCATAACGAAGCTGATCCATCGTTCACCCACCACTTAGGAAGAATTAGCACAACTGGTTACAAACGTTGAAGTCTTTGGCAACATAAACATTAGAGTAGCTAAGCTATAATGAAACTGGAAACCAAAATCAGGCAGGAATGAAAAATAGTGTGTCATTGTTTATGTGCCATTTTCCAACTAAAATGTTAAGACCTTTTCAACTTCTTGAACAGGTGTGTTTGTGTGTATGTGTGTATGTGTTTTACAATATAACCGTGTAGTGAGATTTTGCCAGGATAATATTACCAACAGAAGCAAACTTCCCTCTTTTCATCAGTGATCCTTTAGAAAATAAAAAATAAGCCAAGAGAGGGAAAACTGAAGTTATCTAGTTGCTTCCCCAAAGGTGGTGGACACCCCAGGAGGTGTATAAGATTAACCATGGGGTACAAGAAGAAATATTAGGTCTTCTTTTTGCCTTTATCTAATAGTTTATTCTTCTACTTTTATCTCTTTAATGATGCACATAATTAGTAGAAATAGATACTTAGTCATATATTGAGGGGAGTGCTGTTTAAAAGTAAATTTTATGACTGTGTGATCACTCCAGCAGACACTAAGGGAAAGAGACTCATTCTTTGCTTTGAAGTCATTTATCAGAAGAAAAACATGTGTTAAGGAGAAAAGTATTGTATATATCTTACATTTTTAAAAATACTTTTATATTAAGCTTCATATTTTTGTGTTTGAAGAACGTACACTATTGTGTTGGTTGAAGACTGTAAACTAGTTATATAATTTCAGTTATGTCCTTACACGCTATCCATACTCGTTAATACTTAGAGTAACTACAGAAGACACCAAGCCAGTGTTTGCTGATGCATCTTTCATTGCTAGGGCATCATTCCTGAAGTGGTTCACCCTTAACGGGAATATTTTGTTGTCTGTTTCTTACTTTCATCATCATGGTAATGAACTATAATTAACTTTATTGAGATAATTGAGTATGCAATCATTTTAAGGGTTTATGTATAATGTGTGGAACTTGGATGGGGTCTGTAGAAATAAGGTAGTAAAAAGCTTCCTTTTGAAAAAGTGATGTGACTGACTTTTGCCTGAAGCTAATCTTGAGAGAAACCTCTCTTGATGGTCTCCCATGAAGAAGTAATTGACCTTGGCTAGGTCCAAGGTAGAGGATGTTTTACTAACTTTACTCCATTGTGAGATTAGCTCTCATGTGTCAAAATAGAATTTCTGACAGGAAGAATAGGGTTTTAGTAAAATTGATATGTTAAAATATTAACAGAAATTAATACAAAATTTATTTTCCTTTTAGTTCACAGGAAGATGAAAGACCTATGTCGCCTTTCTATTTGAGGTATTTATTTGATTTTTGTTGTTCTATTACAGGGAATGAAAAAGGGGTAGGGCTTCTTTGCGTTTATTTGCCCATTTTAATTCTTTTCAATAGAGTATTCTACACTGTGGCCAAACTAAGCTTATTGAAAACCTTCATAATATTCCTCATGCAGTGTTTTTCTTCTCTTTGGTTTAAGAAATCTTAAATTTAGTAGAGCTAAAAAGATTACAATAAGATACTTCATTTTAAATTTATTTTATTTAAATTCAAAAATGGCAAGGTACCCATTTTAAACTATTAAACCTGTTTTAAACATTAGAAACTGCCGAACGATTATGCTGTTACCTACATCTTAAAAACTTCTGTTCCATGCATAGATGCAGGTGGGGGAGGGGTGTGAGCACAAAGCTTCAACTATGTTAGACCATTTTCTATACAGTAGTGGATTGTGAAACTGAGTATTCAGCAAGTTCGTGGAGTGCAGGGTTATTTTCTAAAGCTTATGAAGCCAGAAAAACAACTATTTTAAAACAGGTGAGTTTACAGAATTCAAAGTAGATGTTAAAACTCTTTCTGCAATTTTGAAATCTACTTTCTTTAAAAGATGTCAGGATTTGAGAGACATAGTTTGTTTATTTCTAAATCTGATTTGTTGTGATAGTCCCAGAGTTAGAGTTGGGCTTTAATTCAACCAACAATAGTTCAGAAATGTGTCATAAGACTTTAGTCTTAGCCAAGTAACTGCTTTTCAGTACTGTTCCGCCCTTCAGCGACTCAAAGCATATTGCATAATCACATTGTGGCAAAAGAGAGAACATCTGAGGTTTTAGTCTGAGACAACATGGTGGTCCAGTTGATTCACTTTGGTTTCCTGCCAACCAAATCAGCATACTTTGGTTTGTAGGCTACCTCAACTATACAGCTACTATAAACACAAGAGGATGTTGTTGCCGAGTACATGGTGACTCTGGTATTCATTATGTAAATACACACAGAAATATCAAACAAGTGGTTATCCTATATTAACGGAAATTAAGTTTTACATGATACAGAAGACTACAGCACCAGCTCATGCCAGCAAATGAGAACTGTCCTCTGTCTTATTTTTTTTTTTTAAGATTTTGTTTATTTATTTGACACAGAGAGAGAGAACACAAGTAGGAAGAGCAGCAGGCAGAGATAGGGGGGAAGCAGGCTCCCCGCTGAGCAGAGAGCCCGATGTGGGGCTCCATCCCAGGACCCTGAGATCATGACCTGAGCTGAAGGCAGAGGCTCAACCCACTGAGCCACCCTGGTCCCCCACCTCTGTCTTATTTTTATTCCTCTAGGCAATATTAGTCTATGTTTTACATGGTACTAAATTTTGTCTTTTTAACAATTTTAAAAAGCTGATGGGGAAAAAAGGGTTTATAAGTCTTAAGACCTTAAGAGACACATAATTGTGTTTTCTAATATGATGATTTTTTAAATTGTTTAGACTAAGAGTATGTCTTGAAAAAGAAATTCTGTACTATAACACTTGGTAGAAGCTATTTGAGACATAAAAACTAAAATCTTATGGAAGTAGTAAAAAACAATGAATATGCCTACTAACCCACATGTACAGGAGAGGTAAATTTGCAGAAAAAGGAAGTTACCATCAGGCACTCCTTTGGAAATTTTAAATAAGTGGAGCTATTTCATAAATGAAAAAAATAATTATTATTTGTCCTGAAATTAAAATCTCAAATATAGTTTCTTTTTCTGAATAACTACATGGTAGTCTTAGAAATTATGTAAGAAGTAAATTGGTACAAGTTAATTCAACTTTTTAAAAATTATCTCCTTGACAAGAAGTAGGGAGAATCTATTTGTTTTGTTTTGTTTTGAAATTATTTGTATGGCTGCTTTGAGATTAACTCTTCCTGGGTTATTCTAACACAGAATTTAAGTGGAAGAAAAAATACAGGATTGTTAACTATAATTAAAGTTCTTCCAGATTTTTGAACTAAAAACATAGCATGTCTACTGACAGTTTAATTTATAAATTAGTGCACTTTTGCACTACCTCTAGTAAGAGCAAATGAGTGCCTAAATGTTGTAAGTGTACTTATATTTCTGTGGTCTCTTTGTCTTCCGTTCCTTTTTCTTCTACTTTATTAAGATTCCCTTCGTACAATTCTCAGAAAGGCCAGTTATTCCAAGACTCATGAATTTCATAACAATTTGTCAACATGATAAAAAACTAAATTGGCTCTTTTAAAATCCAAAATCATGTTTACTGCGGCTTTGGAAAGTAAAAAGTGATTGGTAGTTGGAAAATGATATTTTTCCTGACTAGGAATATTGAATGTTAAGTGCTATGTATTATATTTTGACAGCGTTTACTGGTCAAGGGTTTTTGGGATTTGATTTTGGGCTTTTTTGAGGGGGGGGGGTGGCATGTAGACAGAGAGGTAAGGTCCAAACAAGAGATGAGACACATTGGTTGAGCTGGGTACTCATCAGAAGTAGATCCAGCCACAGGCAGATAGGCAGAGGGGATGGGTTAGGGTAGCTGGTCAGGGGTGGGATATTCAGAAGGTAGTTTATTCTGAAAGGTCCAGCATGAGGTAGAACAGCAAAACTCAGTAGCTGCAGGTCTGGGAGTGGGCAGTCTCAGGAAGACTGGATCAAAACAGAAGATAGAGCACAGCAGGGCTCCTGTGTCAGAGGGAGGAGAAGAGATGATCCATCAAGGAATTCAGATACAGGACATCGGACAAGCACCCAGCTCTTGGAGTGGAGACAAGGTGCATTCTTTATAATGAAGTTAGAGTCTGCCTGTGTGGTAGAGGATAGAGATGGAGAGCATGCAGAGAACTTACAGTGCATTAGTGGAGGTTCCAGGCCCTTTCTATGGCTTGGGGAAGGCAGGTGGGATTCAGGAACCGGGAGCCACAGAGGCCATTGCAGTCATTACCTTGCTCCACTTTTCACCTCGTAGAATTCCAGTTTCTGTGATTACGACTCTCTGTTACAAGCAGTCATGTCTGAACCACATGGCAGTCTACTATACATTTCAGTTGCCTTCAGTTTTTTCTGTAGTCGGGCAGGACATACACTCATATATTCTCATTCTAGATTAAATATCTGCCGTGGTAAGAACTCTGTCTTCTGTAATTTCAGCACTTCTCCACCCTAGCCTAACTCACCAGAACTATTTGTCCTTTTTTCCCCTCAAAGGAGAGAAACCGTAGCCTAACTCACCAGAACTATTTGTCCTTTTTTCCCCTCAAAGGAGAGAAACCGTAGCTACGAATCTGCACTTGCTGCCGTCTCCTGTGGCAGGATGCCTGCAGCTACAGTAGCTCAAACAGCCGGTATCATTGTTCCCTCCGTGCTCATTAGAGATTAGCACCCTGTTGAAATGATTAAGGAAATGAAAAGGAAGAACAGATTATACCAAACCCTTAGCAAGATTGCTACAGAAAAGACAAGAACCTGCAGACTCAGGTGAAGAACGTCCTTGGCGAGGATGTCCATACCCGGGGCTCTCATGGGCTCGGCTGGACTCCCAGAAAGGCACCTCTATCTCAATTGCTCAGATTAGCAGCTTGCTGTAGGTGTTCTGTGCCATGTCCAGCATGCTATTGTCTGAATTCTCTTGCCTGTCTTCCGGTCCGATCTGGCAAGGATCTGTTGCTAGTTCCACTTTTATTTGTCGGGGCCTTCACAGTCTGCAAACTCCTATTTTGACTTCTGTGTTTATTTCCACTGGGACTGAGGCTCTGAATCTCTACTTTCTATTCTTCCATATCTCTCCATCCTCCCTTGCCTCACCCGTACTACCTTCACATTCCTTAAGGCTGGATTCAGGTCCTACCCTGACCCCATCCCAACCTGTCCTGTCCCATCCAACCTCTACATTTGAATTCCTTTTTCTTAAAAAAATTTCTGGATTATACATACAGTTTGTATGCATGGATGATACGTACAGCCTATATATGAAGCCTGTCCCTGCCTGCACTTTATCAAAATCCTAAATGTGCTTTAGGGGCTACGTACCTGTAACCAGTCTTATTCACTGGCTCTAAACAGCTCACCTGGCCTCTGAGTGGTGGCTCCTTGCTCACCTAACACCTACCTTTTAGCCCCTGCCCTAATCGTCCTCTGCTTTTTCTTTCTTATTTTGTGCTCCATTAAAACTCTTAAATTGACCATCTTCATCAATTTCAGCCCAAGTTTTAGTATACAAGATACAAATTAAAGCTAAATTACTATTTTAGCAGATTTGGAATAGCTTAGGGTCACTGTCAGTATGTATACGTTTTCTGATTTTCCTGAATCAGGAACATCAGATAGATTTGTATCTAAATAAGATTTTGGAATAGAAACTCATTCTTCAGTATTTTAATATTTTTATTCCTTGAAACCAGGAGTCATTAATTTGTGAAAGTCTTTTAATGGTAGATTTATGTTGAAGAAAAATTTAGCCTTGAATAAATTGAGATTAAAACATTACCTGACATTAGATGGGATCAGAAAACTATGTGACACCACTCCTACCCTGATACGTAGAAAAGTTTTTGTAGAGCATTTATGAATAACTCTTCGGGGATTATCTTTCCAAACAACTTGTGCTGGAATTTGTAGGTTTATGATTTTTTTTTTTTTTGGTCATGCTTTATGAAATGTTAATAGATTCTTTTTCTTCTTGACTCTGTTGTACGTTTTCTTAATTATCATTTTGAGGTAAAAATCTCTCATCAGTTGGGATAGTTTAGAAAAGTGTAATATATCAGGCATTATATTTGTTGTTGACTAACAAGTGCAGTGAACAAGCAGGCTATTTACTTGATTATCTACTTTTTTTCCCACCCTAGATATTTGGGTGTCTTTAGACACAAATAACTATATATTAACATTATTTGTTTCCTTTGTCCTTTTTAACTAGAACAGTGTTTCTCAACTAAGGAAGCACAGCATCTCTGCCTGTGGAGCTCTTTTTGAGAGAGGGGCAGGAGGGTAAATACAAACAACAAAATATAGATAATGTAAAATTTATTATTTTAACCATTTTTAATTATTTTCTAATATCAGTTCACCATCTTAACCATTTCTAAGTGCATTTCCACTAATAATGCATGAATCCACTTGCTCCATGTTTTTCTTAACAGTTGCTATATTCTGTTTTTTGATAACACCATCATTATAATACATAGTTTGTATACTTTAAAGATGCTGGGATCTCACTGGCAAAGATTCTGAACCTTGAGTGGTTTTGGGTGTCCATATTTTCAATAAGTATCATGAGATAGTCTTTTCTACAATAAGTGCTGGGAAAATAGGATACCCACATGCAAAAGCATGGAATTGGCCTCTCACCTAATATCATATAGAAGAATTAACTTGAAATAGATCAAAGCCCCAAAGGTAAGAACTAAGCCTGTAAGAACTCTTAAAGGAAAACATCAGGCAAAAGATACACAACCCTGAATTTAGCAGTGATTTCTTAGCTATGACACCAAAGGCACAGGAAATAAAAAGTAGACAAATCGGACTTCATGAAATTTTTTAAAGTTTTACAGATCAAAAAAAAATAAAAATAAAAGACTATCAGCAGAAAGGAAAGGAAGAATGGGGGGAAATATTTGCAAATCATTTATCTGATAAGGGGTTAATATCCAGAATATATAGAGAACTCCAAAAAATCAACAACAACAAAATGATTTTTAAAATGGGAAGATAATTTGAATAGACATTTCTCCAAAGAAGTTGTACAAATGGCCCATAAGCACATGCAAAGATGCTGAACATCAGTAATCATCAGGGAAATGCAAATTAAAACTATAATGAGGTATCTCACCTCACACCCATTAGGATGGCTGCTTTGAAAAATAAAAATAACAAGTGTTGGCAAAGAAGAAGAGAAATTGAAAACAGGGTCACAAGGTCCCAAAGAGATATGTGTACATCCATGTTCATAGCAACATTAGTTGTAATACTCATAGGGTGGTTGCAACCCAAGTGTCCATCAGTGGATAATGGATAAACAAAATGCAGTATATATACACAGTAGAGTCTTATTCAGACTAAAAAAGGAGGAAGCTTCTGATAGACACAACATGGATGAACCTTGAGGACATTTATACCTAGAGAAATAAGGTAGGCACAAGAAGTCATCTGTATACTGGGTATTTACCCCAAAGATACAGACGTAGTGAAAAGAAGGGCCATCTGTACCCCAATGTTTATAGCAGCAATGGCCACTGTCGCCAAACTGTGGAAAGAACCAAGATGCCCTTCAATGGACGAATGGATAAGGAAGATGTGGTCCATATACACTATGGAGTATTATGCCTCCATCAGAAAGGATGAATACCCAACTTTTGTAGCAACATGGACAGGACTGGAAGAGATTATGCTGAGTGAAATAAGTCAAGCAGAGAGAGTCAATTATCATATGGTTTCACTTATTTGTGGAGCATAACAAATAGCATGGAGGACATGGGGAGATGGAGAGGAGAAAGGAGTTGAGGGAAATTGGAAAAGAAGGTGAACCATGAGAGACTATGGACTCTGAAAAACAATCTGAGGGTTTTGAAGGGGTGGGGGGT
The DNA here is from genome assembly GCF_964662115.1 of Mustela nivalis. Taxonomy (NCBI): domain Eukaryota; kingdom Metazoa; phylum Chordata; class Mammalia; order Carnivora; family Mustelidae; genus Mustela; species Mustela nivalis. The sequence continues at coordinate 117,044,069 of NC_139023.1, forward strand.
GGGAGGTTGGGGGAACCAGGTGGTGGGTATTAGAGAGGGCACGGATTGCATAGAGCACTGGGTGTGGTGCCAAAACAATGAATACTGTTATGCTGAAAAGAAATAAAAATTAAAAAAAAAAAAAAAGAAGAAGAAGACATTTGAGAGAGAGAAAAAAAAAAGACATCTGTATATTCCCCTAATGTGAAGGACAATGTAGTCAAATTCATAAAGTCACAAAGTAGAATGGTGGTTGCCAGAGGCTGGGGGGAAAGAGAATTGAGAGTTACTGTTTAATAGGAATAGAGTTTCAGTTTTAGAAAATGAAAAGAGTTCTGGAGCTGAATGGAATGAGTTTACAATGTGAATATACTCAGTGCCATTGAAGTGTACACTAAGAAATGGTTGAAATAGTGAACGTTATGTGTGTTTTGCCCCAAGAAATTTGAGGGGAGAAAAGTGTCACATAAGAGATTTTAATGCATACCCCTAGCTGAAAACCACTAAACCAGACAACTACTGCAAGTACTATTTTATACTGCAGAATGGTTATAAATTTAAATAATGTTCATCATATAATTCTCTAGGGATTCAATATTGAGTTCTTGATATCATATTTTTTTTACTTAGTAAGAGACAAGTATAGATTTTGAGTTTTATTCAATCTGTTAATTAAAATATTGAGCATATTTATTGGACTATACTGATAAAGTATATAAATTTTTATGGTTTTTATGCTTCTCCTCATGTCTTTCATCAGCATGATAAAGTAAAGGAAAAACTGACTGTCAGGTAATGACACCTTTATGACCATTCTATCTAGAGCTCTTGTTGTTTCATTCTTCAGCCTTCTTGCCTTCCTATAGGTTTCTGTTTATAAGAACTTCAGATCTGAATAAAATATAAATCTTTAATTTAAACAAGTAAAAGACCAGCTTTACCTAATGTAACTATCCCAGGCTTCCCATTTAAATTCTAATGATGATATCAAAGACAAAAACTAGAGACAGCTTTGTAACAATGATAAACCCATGTATCAAAGGTTACATCACTGGGATAGACTGAGAAATGTATTTTCAATTTATAGACTTCAGTTCCACCATCTAGACCATACAGATGACCACAAAGAGAGAATGAAGGGAATGGGGGATGGGAAACTAAATTGGATTCCTTCCTTTGTCTACTGCACAAACTAGAAAAATGAGTGACATTCCCCCTATTGAACAGAAAGTTACTTTCTGAACCACTCCGAGCTGAACTGCATATTCTTTTTCACCTCTCGGCCCCCCTTTAGCTTCTTTATGTCAACATCTCTTCAAAGACTAGAACATTTAGTATACAAAACTATCCCCCTGGGATGTTCAGTTGCTTAAAGCATTTGAGAAGAGGATAAAAAGGAAGGAAGATTACCAGGCATAATGAGTGCTTTCAAGAGTACACTGTACAAAAACAAAGTACAAATTTATTCCTAATTCTCCAGCTTAGTCAGAAAATTGGACCAAATAGGAAGTGCACCTATTTAAGCATCATAGATTGTTCTAGGGCAGACTCATATTTTGGCCCTTAAAATCTAAATTCATGAGCGGGCATCTGCATACAGCCAAGGGATGATGAAATAAACAAGAACAATCTACCCACCCAGGTTTTGGTAATGACCTGCCTGAATTGATGGATTCTCCTCAAGAACCACAGAACACAGAGAGCTATTTGGAACTTATAAAGAGAAATTACAAACTAAGAGAAAGGATGACTTACCCTGAGGACTCAGTGTAAAAACAGATTTCAGAGAATTGCTTTTTACATGATTCAGAAGAAAACTTGAAAAGTAATATTACTAATCTTCTCCCAAAAATGCTTAAGGACATCACCAACCCTCTCTGAAACATAAGGGGGAACCTGCAAGGGCAGAATAGGTTTACAACTACAAGGCTAGAGACATAGAAGAAGAGCTGAAAGGGGAGGGAAAAGAGAGCCAAAAATGTATTAGCAGAGATTTCAAAAACTATGTAGGAAACCATGAAGAGCAGAAATTATTAAAAATAAATCAAATACACGATGAGAAAGAAACTTGAGAAGCTCCTCCAGAATGAAGAACAAAGGATAAGAAAAAACTGAGAGAAATAATGTTAGATATGAAGGTCAGAGATTAGAAAGTCAACCTAAAAATTCTAATTCCAAGGAAAAAACATACTAGTTGAAATAAAAGTAGAAATCAAAGTTTATGCCCAGCTAATTAAAGAGATGAATTTTATAAGAAATTTTTTTAATTAAGTGGTAGAAACCGATTAGAATCATAGGTGAAAGGACAAAGAAAGTAATAAAATTCTGTATCTTTTGTCTTGCATGGAAGGTAGGAGAATAGACGCAGGAGTCAAGAGTTTTGAGTTTTTTGTTTTGGGGGTTTTTGTCTTAGTTTTAATAATTAGACACATATGAGTATAAGAAGAAACCACCAGTAGAAATTTAAATCTCTTCAGAATATAAGAGGAAAGACAGAAATCATAGGAAAAGGAAGCTCCCACATTAGAAAGCATAAAGCAAAACAAAAGTAGAATAAATACATCAACTATGACAATAAATATACATGGCCAAATTCTTTGATAAAAACTAAAATTAAAAAACAAAACAAAACTTGAGCTATATTTTGCTCCAAAGAGCCATACCTGAAACAAAATGGCACAGAAAGGTTAATAAGAAAAATCTAGAATTTATATCTGACAAATGGGAACAAAAAGAAAGCAGAGAGAGCAATATTAATACCGGGACAACTAGAGTTCATATTTGTGAAACAAGACAAACCTGGACTTACTTAATTTAGTATGGACTAAACACATAACGGCTATAAATAAACATGTATAAAATAGCACAGCTTCAAATGATAAAAGTTAAAACTCTTAACAAGAGTAAACAGGCAAACACATTTGAGATATAGAACTTATACATCTAACTATATGTCTATAATAAAATTTGGAAAATAAATAACACTGAGAATTTTATATAACAATGAGATTTAAAATAAATGAGCATTACATACTAAACTTTGCACCCTGTAAGTAGTGCACAAGAATTCCTACTACTTTCTAAAGAATTATTCACCTGTATCTGGAAATTCTTGAAGAGTAGAACTTTTAGTGTTGCCTGGGTGGCTCAGTTGGTTAAGCATCTGCCTTTGGCTCAGGCTGTGATGCTGGGGTCCTGGGATCCAGCACCGGGATCCCTGCTCAATGGGGAGTCTTTTTTTCCCTTTGCCTCTGCCCTCCCCACTTGTGCTCTTCCTCTCTCTTAAATGAAGAAATAATGTATTTTTTTAAAAAGTAGAAATTTTAGCAGTCATGTATTCTGACCATGGTGTAATTGATAACAAAAAATTTCCAGTCACCCAATGAAAGCTCTCCTAAAGGAGGAAAAAATTCAGAGAGGAAATAAAAACTAATTTAGACTATTGATAAGAAAAAGGGGAAACATACATACCAAAATTTGTGGATCTAAGCTCTTTTTAAGTGGTGATTTCGCTTTCTTAGGAATGAAAATAAATGAGCCACCCAATCAGAATTTAAAAACTATATAAAAGAAGAAAAGCAACCTCTTAGAAATTTAGAAGGTTTTGATAATAATAAGTGGGAAAAAGAACAGAACTGATGTTTGAATCCAGAAAATGGTTCTTTGGGAATAAAAATGAAAATTATAAAATAGAAAAACCTCTGGTAAACTTCAAAAAGAAAAGTACAAAACTAATAATCAGAACTGAAGTTTGTGGTGGAGGGATATAGTAGTTTTTAAAAAATTAAAGATTGTTCAGGGTGCCTGGATGGCTCAAGCGGTCGAGGGTCTGACTCTTGATTTCAGCTCAGGTCCTGATTTCAGGGTCATGAGGCTCCACACTAAACAGGGAGCTGCCTGAGATTCTCTCTCTCCTTTCCTCTTTTTTCTCCCCCTCACTTACTCCCTCTTTCTCTCTCTCAAATAAATAAATAAGTTATAGACCCTCAACTCTATGGTCGAATAGTCTTCAACAAGGCAGGGAGAAATATCCAGTGGAAAAGACAGCCCCTTCAATAAATGGTGCCCGGAAAACTGGACACCTATGTATGGAAGAATGAAACTCTTATCTCTTACACCATGCACAAAGATAAACTCAAAATGGATGAAAGACCTCAATGTGGGACAGGAATCCATCAAAATCCTAGAGGAGAACATAGGCAGTATCCCCTTTTGACATCGGCCACTTCTTTCAAGACACGTCTCTAAAGGCAAAGAAATCAAATAAATAAATAAATTTTTAAAAAATAAAAGATTAAAGACTGCTTGATAGAATTTTATACTGATAAACGTGAAAATCTAGAAATAAAAAATTTTCTGGAATGTACATTTTGAAAAGAAAATTCTATTTGAACCCAAAAAAGTACTTTGAATAATCTGCTCTAAGAAAATAACTAGATGTATAGCCAAAGGTTTATATGAATAACAGCATTATTTGAGAAAGATTGTGTCCTTATTGAAGCCAGATTACACGAGATAGAATCAGAACTGTGTAAATTTGAATGAGATATTAAACCTCTCTGAACCTCAACTTCCTCATCTTAAATGATTATAGTGAAATATTTAATTTCATTCATAATTTTCCTTTACAAAGACCTTAGTCCAAAAACTAAAACTTTGAATTTCTTTTTTATGCAAAAACATGCTAAATATGTAAAACTGAAAACTCCAGTAATTAGGGCCTGAACAAAAAGCTATACAAAAGGTAAGTATTTTGATATTTTGATAGGCTCTATTTAATTTTTTAGAAAATATTTGATAGATTATCAAAATGATTTTAATAGATCATCAAAATATTCTAGGAATGAAGAATAGTTTTTTTTTCTTAAAAACAGTTCTAATATTTAAAGGAATATGAAGTATGAGTTTTGAAAAAGTTTGAGGATAAACATTTTCCTCCTACTAATATCAATGTAGTATGTTTTCAATTTATGTTCTAGTATTCTATGCATAGTATATGCTTTTTTTAATGCATAGTATATGCTTTTAAGCCAAACTCTTACGTTTTTTAGATCCAAACTATCTATAACACTACCACAAAAAGGTAATACAATTTTTGCCAAAGTTTGAATACCTATAAATGCTCCATTAACTTTCCGTATATCGTAATCATAGCTAAAAGTTAAAGCGTAGTAAATATTGAAAATCAGGGCTATTTCTTTTAATGTATGACATTGTCCATGGAAGACATGGTTTTAATGAAAAAGTTTTAATTAGAAATCTGTTATAACTATAATAAATAACACTGGATTCATCTTATAATGTTGATGCTGCATATCAACTTTTAGTATTTTAAAATAATACTAAAATATTATATTCTGTTAAACAAAGAAATTAGGAGCTTCGTGCTATTTTGATAATTAGTTACAACGATCTTCATCTTTGCCCAAATTAAACATCACACAACTGTCTTTTAAATCCTGACTTATTTTTTTTTTAAAAACTCACTAAATGTAAATATTCTAGAGGGGGAAAAAAAAGGATAATTCTGTTCACCTAATAGTTCCTATTGAAACAATAATACTTTACCACAATAATATTTATATACCGCAGAAGAGAACATACTGAAGTAAGAGAATGTATAAAAAAAGAGAACACGTGCCTCTTCAAGATGTCGGATTTTAGTAGACTTGAAATTTCTTTCTTTTTATATGTAGATTTCTTTATTTCAAATCGAGAGATCTAATTAAAGAATCACTTGTCAACAGACATTCTGTGCATCTTATCACATGCAAATTTATAGACTAGTATTGTTGAGCGTGTGGGGCTTCCAGAAATGTAGTTTAGGTTTGGTTAATAGAGATGCAGACTAAATATATTTAAGTATACCGTGGAATATATTGCAGAGTAGGCTCAGAATCTGTTCTCAAAGACTGTACCAATAGCGAATGCAGCTGTGTCCTCACTCACAGGAGGCTTGGGTCATGAAGTTCACCCTAGCTCTGGAGTCCACAGAGAGACTTATCTTTTTTCAGTTTTGAATACTTGCTTTATCAACATTAAGAAATGATGTTATACTTCCATCTTCAAGTGTTTATACTGCATAAGTAGGAAACTTTGTTATCAGATCAGTCAAGGCTCGGAAAAAAAATTCATTTCCCTTCGCTTTCTGCAGAGGACAAAAGCAAGTTCCATTGTAGACAAAGGAAATCTGTATTTTTCACTTTAACTTATTTGCTTATTGCCCATTTGTCGTTTTTCTTAGAATTACCTTCATGAGTGAATTATAGCTATGGAAATAGCCCCTTCTTCTGTCATTAAATATTCTTAGAAATCTTGCTATTGGTGGATTATTAAGCACATCCCACAGGAACTATACAGGTGGCTGGATACCTGACCAAAGCTATATTGGTATTTAATAAACCATAACTATGACTGAAACTGTCATAATATGCAGTTATAACCTTTTGTGGTGATTCAAACTTTAGGGCAGTAAACTTTTAGAGCTAAAAGAAAACCACAGGGACCACTAGCCAAGTCTTTCATTTTCTGTGTGAAGAAACCCACCCAGAACAGCCAGGCTAACCAACAATCCATGATTTCAGCCAATTAACTGCGGAACAAAGACCAGAACTTCTCTTTTCTGATTCCCAGTGGAACATGTTCTCAGAATACTTTCTTTAGAGAAACTCTGATTAAAAAACATGAAAATATGAACATGTTAAGTATACCAAAAATTGTAAAGGACTATTAAAGAAACGTAAAACTATAAATTATCATAAATTTGACCTAAGATCAACATATTAACAAAATTGAATATGATTTAATTCCTTGCTTTTGTCATCAATCTATTCATTTATTTTGCATTCTGAAAATGGCTCAGTTAAGCCTCTGCCTTTAGCTCAGGTCATGATCCCATGGTCCTGGGATCAAGCCCCATGTCGGGCTCCCTGCTCATTGCGGAGTCTACTTCTCCCTCTCCCTCCACCTGTCCTCCCCACTTGTGCTCTCTTTCTCTTTCTCAAATAAATAGATAAAATCTTTTTTTAAAAATTTAGATGGCTTAGGTCATTTTTCTTTAAGCTATGAGGAAATCTTGATGTGTTGCCTTTTATTCACTTATGCTAGTGTAAGTTTTCCAAAGCATACCCTCTTCACTTAGATTAGAATGTTTAAAAATAGCTATTGTGATATCTAAGGAATTGAAGTCTTGAAGACTCTTAGTTTCAGGGAATTACAGCTTTGCTAATCAGTGTCTTCCACAAATCAACAGCATCAGAATCACTGTAGAATTTGTTAAAAAGGCAGGATTTCAGCTTCTCAGGAAGCTTCACCTTCCTGAGACCTAGAGGTGCTGAATCGGAGCCTGAGTGAACGAGATCCTGGATGACTCCGATATGCTTTAGAATTTGAGAAGCACCAACATGGCTTTAGTTATCGCAGAAGCTGTTTCTGCTTGAGGTCATTTTCTTGTCTCTTTCTTCCTCACCTTTTGTGTGTATGTGTGTGTGTGTCCTGCCCCCTACCTCCCCACAAAGAAACATAAAAATATCAGTGTGTGCTTTAATAAGCAAAAAGAAGTTCAGGTCAAAGTGTGTAAAGAAGGGAGAAAAGGTGTACATCTACTCATTCTGAGACAGCATGGAGGACTAATTGACTGCTTATACTTTGTCTTTGGAATATTTTTAGCATCTATCAGATCAAACGTGTTCCCCTCTTCTGTGTCCCCCCAGAGCCATCATTCCCAATGGGCCCTGCTCCCCAAACTGAGGCTGTGTGACTGCATTGAGAAGTGAAATACAGAAGTTAATTACACAGTGTTGACTTTACAGAGGGTGAGCCACAAAGCATCAAAAGCAGGGACTGCCTGTTCCAGTTAAGGACAGAGAAGAGCAAAGGATATATTATTGGTTGTGTAATCTGGGAACCACTGTGAATAACAGGCATTGTGAGGCAGATGAGAAAAATGGTTGTGATTAAAAGCAAAGTAAAATACCTAAGTCCAGGCCTCCATCTACAAAGATGATTCTAGTGAGCTTTTCTTCTACTGAGTAATGGATTGAATGGCTAGTGTAGTGATTAAGAGCTTAGACTCTGAGCTAAAACGTTCTTGGTTCAAATTCCAGCTCATCTACTTGGCTCTGTCACTGTGGGCAAGTTACTTAACCTCTAAACTCTTCAACTGAAAATTGAGAAAACAATAGTACCTACCCAAATGGGTTATTGTAAACAGCAAACAGGAAAATATATGTACAAAATACTCGACACAGTGTCTGAAACATAGTTAAGTACTCAGTATTAGAATGCATTTATTTTTTCATTTGCTTTCATTTATAAAGGTTTTTCTCATCACTTTCCCTTGTGAACAGTAGCATTATTTTCTGTGTCTCTTCTGGGATTTGGCTGTGGTTTGTGGCCGGAACAAAGAGCTACAGCTCTTTTTTAAGGAAATTCTCTAGGCTGAAAAGTGAGTGTCTGCTGATCACCTCTTGTATAGTGAGTGGTAGGCTGGGTCTGACAGTGGTGATAGTGGTGATAACAGTAGAGAGTATAATGAAAGAAAAAGAGAAATAGCATACTTTCCCTTGAAGCACTTAGATTCTGGGTGGAAAGAGATGAAATACCCATGTACATGGAAGAAAAACCCAGGAGATAGATTTAAAAAAGACAAAACTAAATATGTTCTTATGTTCAAAATTGCATGGTAGATACAAGGCTGTTTGGGGTGATTGGGAGGCAGCCATCAGCATCAGTCATTAACCCCTGTCACTTTCTTCAAGTGTTTTCTACAAAGAAGGTGGAGCAAAGGAAATCGTTGTATCTATTAGGGAAACCTATAGTGTGACAAGCATGGAAGATTTTTTGTTTGAACAGACTTTTGAATCTTGATTTAGAAGTTGACTAAGCACTGGAGGGCAGACCGTGAGAAAATCTTGATATTGATGCAGCTGAAATTGCTACTGAACTCAACCTCATTGTGGTTATATGAACACAGGGGGCAGGCAAGAGTGCTTATCATAGAGTGTTCTATAGTTTCACTATTTCGCTTTAGGCTGAATACTTTGTAATGCTTTTGAAGGAATTCAGGTTTGGGAGGAAACAGAAAAGTAGAGGAAATTTATAAGTGTCCAATAAAGGGGCCATAAATTAGGTGTTGAGATGAAACATAGAGCTTGAAGCATTCTTCCATCTCGAGGAACTCAGGAAGAAAGGTGGCTTAGAAATAGTTGTGTAGGGGCACCTTAGTGGCTCAGTCAGATAAGCGTCTGCCCTCCGGTCAGGTCATGATCTCAGGGTCCTGGGATCAACCCCAGGTCAGGCTTCCTGCTCAGTGGGGAGTCGGCTTCTCCCTCCACCCTTCCCCTGCTTATGTTCTCTCTCTCAAATAAATAAAATATTTTTTAATGATACATTTAAAAAAGGAAAGAAGCCAGAGTTGCTTGCTTGTTCCCTGTCCCCTGTGGTTCCTGCTGCTTTCTACCTGTTCTGAGCAATTTTAGAAAGTTTCTTCTGGCTGCAGGTCTGGAGGGAGTGGAGGAGGAGGGAACAGGGAATGGGTAGAGTTGGTAGCAGAAGACAGTCAGTGGCATTGTAGTAATATTTTGAGTAAATGAAAAGACGCTGAAGGAGCTCAAGGGCCAGTAGGGGGAGTAGAGATGGTTTTTCAAGGTCGCTTTGAAACAGTCCATCATGGATGTCTTTAAAATGGAAGGGGAGGGGGGACACTGTTCAGGAGTAAACACTCAGTACTGACTCAGGAATAAACACTTAGCATTCTCCAATTCCAGAAACAAGTGAAAGTCAGCGTCTGTCGGTAGGTGGGTTAAACATTGTGCGTGGGTCACTGAGAGTCTAGCTAATACTTTCAGTCTGGAAGCCCCTTCAGATGTTTGGTGCACAGTCTCATGCTCTGTCTAATCTGACTTTCTTTGTGCTTCTTTCCCACAGCACGCATGTATCCCAAGTCAGCAATGTTTCAGCAACTGGAGAGTAAGTTACTTGGGTTTCCCTTTCCCACTTAGCAAACAGAAACAAAGCTACTCTAATGGTGTATAGTATTGGACAATGAATACCATAAGCAACCTATGATGATCTGTAAAACCACTGAGAGAAGAGGACTAAAGAAGGGCTCCTGCTTGAGCTTCTGTGTGGGTGTGTGACTAGAGACAGCCTAACAATTTGAACATACAAGATTTTTGTTTCAGTCAAAATAATGACAGAGTCAATTACTGTTTACAAAATACGTGTCTGGAGAGATCTCTTTCAGCGGAGGATGCCATTAAAGGTTAAAGCAGTACAATGTCTTTACTTCTTATTTTTAATCAGCCTACATTTGTTGAATAACTGTGATACGCCAAGGGTAGCTTTAGGTGTGTAATGTCAAGTAAGCCTCTGGCTCTGCCTTCAGGGACTTTACCATCTAAAAGGGACACAGAATCAAAAGCAAATCAATGATGGCAACAAGTCCTTTTTCCATAGGGCAGGGACAGTGCCCTACTGATGATGCCTGTCACATGTCTCTTCCTTCCTAAGGCTACCAGCTGCGTGTACACTAAAACCTAAGCTCCAGTTACCTGCCCCTGCCTCCCTCTCTGACTACATTGCTCCTTAGGCTTCAGCCACGTGACATTCTGTTTCTGGAATAGGCCAACCTTATATTTGCCCCAGAGCTCTTGCACTGTTTCTTAGCCTGGCCATTCATTTTCTTACCATTTACTTTTTTGTTCAAGTGTCCTCTCCTCCAAGAAGCCATCCCTGACTACCCACAGTTCTTCTCCCAATTCCCTGCATCATTTTGGAGAGAATTTATCACTATCTGAAAGTTCATGATTCGTTTATTACCTGTCTGCCTCATAGCCAAGGAAGCTCTATAAACATGGGGACCTTGTTTGTCATTTTCATGGCTGTATCCCTAACACCTAGGAAAGTGCCTGGTTATATTAGGCACTAGATAAAGGTTCGTGAATAGTTTCTTGCTCAAAGATATTCCATCACACCCACCTCTCTTTCTTCCTTGTGAGATGTAAATGGACCTTTTAGGGCATCTTCCATCAACAGGGATCAAGAGGAAGTGGAGAAAAGGTGTGATAATGTAGAAGAGAGAATAATTTAAAGAAGCACTAAGTAGGGTGAATTTGGATCTAATAGGATGAATTGGGAGTTTTTCTTCTTCTTTGTTAGGTGAGGAAACAATGAGAGAGCCGGACCAACCTCTCTTAGCTCTGTGAATTTTAAAGAGATTCCAGAATTATACTGAGGCATAATATATATGTTCCTGCTTGTGTATTTCCTAATAGCTTTTACCTCTTATCTGTCTGTATAGTTTGGAAAAGGTGTGGGGTTTGTTTGTATATGTTAATTCACTCACATCCCTATAGACCACTATTAGGGAATCTTGAGTCATTGGGATGTGGAGTTCTAAATATAAAAACTCTCTTTTTTTAAGGATTCATTCATTCATTCATTTTTCGGAGGCTAAGGGGCAGAGGGAGAGGGAGAGAAAGTCTTAAGCAGACCCTGTGCTGAACACAGAGCAGGACTTGGGGCTCAGTCTCACAACCGTGAGATCACAATGTGAGCCAAAACCAAGAGTTGGGCACTCCACTGGCCATACCATCCAGGACCCCCTAAATATAAAAGTTGTAATGTCCAAGTTAGACCATATTTGTTCATTGTCTTCAAGTAGTTTTAATGAGATTACCATGTGTCTGTTATTAAACTACATTTGGAAAATCTAAGTATCTTAAATTTTTCAAAATCCATCTGAACATTTTAAAAATAAATATGTGGTTCTTTTTAAAAATGTTAATACCCTTATTGAAGTCAAATTAATATGTAAGGACCTACACATACTTAATGTGTGTACAGTTTGATGAGTTTGGATGTGATCCTTTTTTCAAGTGCAGAAAATTATGATTTGAGGAGTATATGTTTAGAATTTTCCATACCAGCTTATCCAGAATTGAGTAGTGTGGTGATAAAAGAATGGAGGGCACATTTTGCATTGAACACTGAGTGTGCATAAACAATGAATTTTGGAACACTAAAAAAAAATTAAATTAAATAAAAATTTTTTAAAAAGAAGGCTTAGACACATTAAAAGATTATATAGCTTTAAAAAGGATACCTTATCTAACTCACCATACACTCTTTTCAGCCCCTGGGCTTAAATATTTCCTCATGTTAGATGAAGTAAATCTACCCTGCCATCTTCAGTAACACATATTAGTGGCACATGTTTGTATGAATACAGCTTCAATTATTTACATCACAGTTTAATTGCATGGAGGTTTAAAAAGATTTTCTTGTTCTAAGTAGTAATTGTTCTGGGGAGGTCTTCCATTTTAATAGCATTATTGCCTGTATAATTCTATCTTAAAGGAATTCTAAATAGATAATAGGCATCATAAAATCATTTGTGCCAGTTTGCTTTGTAAACTATACTGTCTTCCTCTGCAGAGCTGGTATGAAATCTGACGGAACTCACCTTTGTAAGAATAGGTCTATTATTATTCTATGAGGAAGAAGTATTTCCTCATTCTGCCTCATATTAAGTGACCCTTATTTCCTGAATGCCTCTGATAAATGTTGTTAGGCTTGCTGTGAGCATTTCAGTCATCCTGGACCTACGAAGATGAGAAACACAGTGATCAAACTGGTAGAATTTGTCAGGTTTTTGGTTTTATTTTTAACACACGATGCAGATATTTCGAGATGTCTCATATGCTGTCTTTGTTCATGAAGCTGTGGTAGATCTGTCGTAGGAAATGCTGATATTCCAAAATTATGGATATAAGTTTTAAAAGGCAATCACTGATAAATTTGACTGCCTGATGGACTCTGTATTCTGCTTTCATTAGACTCTTGGAAAGAACCATCCGGTCGGCAGTAGAACAGCATCTTTTTGATGTTAACAGCTCTGGAGGCCAAAGTTCAGAGGATTCAGAATCGGGAACATCATCAGCATCTCCGGCCCTGTCTGCCAGACAGCGCCGCCGCCAGTCCAAAGAGCAGGATGAAGTCCGTCGTGGCAGAGACGTGTGAGTTGGCATTAGAGCTTTATTTGCATTTTCTCCTCTCCTTTTAAAAATACACACCTGAATTAGTCACTATGTTATAGCCATTCCCATTTCAGTATTTAGGTTAAAACTATAAAATTTCCTTTCGACTATTCTGAACTTCACTAACATTTGGAAACGTGTAAGGGACTAAATGAACATTTCAGTTGGGTCTGGATGTTTTGTGTTGTCTAAATGTGTGTTGTAGGAAGCCACCTCTGATTTAATACATTTCAGGACTTCCTCATAGATATCTTCTTTAGAAGAAGATATCTGAACCACTGGAGGAAAAAACTCCCACATGCCTGTCCAGAGGTGGTTTTGTTTTTTTGTTTTTGTTTTTTTTTTTTTTTTTTTAAGATTTATTTATTTGAGCGAGAGAGAGCGTGTGTGCACGTGTGTTGCAGGTGGGAGTGGGGGGTAAAGGAAGAGAGAAGCCCAAGATGACTTCTTGCTGAGCAGAGATTCTGACAGGAGCAGAAACCAAGAGTCAGGTACCCAGCTGACTGCACCCTGGCCCCAGCCATCACAGGCTGATTTTTTCCTTATTAGACAACTTTCATTTGGTTGTTAAACTAACTTGTGAAATCAACAGATTTCCCTACTATATTGGCCTGGTGAATACTAGAATATCACCATAATACTCTAATAGTTGACTACACTTCAGTGTCAGAATGGTAGAGCTTAAGTTTAATCAGAAGAAGAAATGCTCAAGTTCTTTATTATCATAATGACTAATTTTAAGCTTTCCCACAGTGTGAATTTCAAGAATAGTATCATAAGTAACTTTAGTCTCCATTAGAGGATTTGATAAAATACAAATAAACAATTAATCTTCTGTATTTTTCAGTAGTCATCATTTAAACGTCAAAGAAAATAAAGTTACATTCATGTATTTTTTCCTGAAAGTTTTAAGTTTGTTTTTATCTACTATAGCATTTAGTCTCTCTAAAGCTATTGTTTTGAACTCCTGATGAAATGTCAAAGAGTAAATCAGATCCTAGTCCCCCTCATTCCTTTTCACCTGGATTCATAATGCACATCAAAAATCTTAGGGCTGTGGGGGGAGAGGAAACTTCTTTGTGCTTAAAGAAAGACGCCAAAGATAAGTGGTATAAACAAACACCATGTTGCATATCATGAAGTTGTTTAAGTGACATGCTAGCAAATGTGATTTTAGAAATAAAGCAGTATCAATGATATAGACCACTGACTTTTTAAGTGATCTAAGCAGCACTTTAAAAAAAAAATTGCCTTGGGGCTGTTGGATAGGAAGGAGTGCTATAATATTACCTTCAGAAAATAGAAAAATTATAATACAGGAGGTGTTTACATTTAAAATTAGCTCCTGACTAAGCTTTACAGAAAATGTTTAGGAGTATAATTAGCCCATGTACTGCCTATATTGTGCTACACAGCAAGTACAAATTATTTAATACTGTTCTTATCCTCTGTCTCATTTTTTGCCAAATAGTATGTGGCAACACATTGTATTTTTAAAATATCCTTAGTGTGTCACGACATCATGCTTTCCACCCTCTTTGTTTGGACAGAGGGATAGCAAGCAGAGGTTGAAAGTGGTAGTAAGCACAAGAGAGAGAACTGAGCAGACGGTGGTACTGTTGATGGTGGGTGCATGGCGGCAACAGGGAACAGCACAGTGGGGTAAGGTCCAAATGAACAGGCAGCAGAAAAATATGGAACATAGAGTACCTTTCCTGCAGAACTCAGAGTTTCCCACGTCCAGGTATGTTTCTATTCTAAGTTCTCTTGATCATATTCTACTATCAATATCAGGAGAACAAAAGGAGACAAAGAACATTAGAAACCAACTAATCTAACAATCTGAGAAACTCTAACCTTCCCCTTGTTTTTTCTTCTCTTTTCTTCTTTTTTTTTCTTCCCATTCTTCTTTTCACTGCTCATGCTGGTCACTCACTATGGTCAGACAAGAGTTGGACACTGAGTGAGTAAATCTCGGGCTGCAAACCGTGTGTGGCCATGGTAACTTATAGTCTCACTGTTACTTTTTCCTTGGTGCGTGGTCTGGACACTCAGAAGTTCCCTTCCTATGCTCCCTGTTGGCCTCAGCCTCCTAGGCATATGTTGTCTTCCTGATCTGACACGCTAGGTAATTAACACGCCTTGAAAGTCCTTTCTCTTCAACTCCCAGTCCACACTGAATTGCCTCTCTGAGCTCACCAGGTCTGGGTGGGGGGGGAGATGGCCCTTATCTCAGGGCTCCAGACCTTACTATTTTTGTCCCCATGAAGGTCCTCTCCAGTTTGTCCTCAGGAGATATAATGATATATCACTGATTGTGCAGAATTTGAGAATCATTATCATAGCCTATTGTAAGTATGTTTTTTCCTAGTATATACCTACATATAATTGATTCATTTATCTAAGATTTTCATCAGGCTTTGCTTAAAAGGTAGGCTTTATTCTAAGCTAGGCTTTATTCTAGTCAAAACTGTTAACTGTATGGAATGGTTCAAAAGAGTTTTTAAAAATTAGAAATTTGTTGTATTTTTGTCTATTACTGTGCCTCCTAACAACTTAAAGCTGCAACCAAGTAAAAAATATATATCCTTGAAGCCAATGATAACCACATTTCAGAGTAAGATTAAGGTCAATGAAGTCTGTACTAAAGTCATCAGAGCAGAGTTTTGAAATAAGTACAGGAGATAGACTAAGACTATAAATATTTCATTTTAGTGCAAATGATTGATCAGGCTTATTATTTGCTATCATAAAGATATCAGAGTTTAAGCAATATATTCGTTATGCAGAGGGGTTCAGTTTATTTATTAAAAAACTCGCCATCTGGCAGGTGCATGGAAATGACTCTTGGTGATGGGTATATTGATAGTGTCCCCTCTGTATGTGTGAAAAATTTATATTAAGTATTTTTCTTAAAAGCAAAGGGTAGTTAGGTGAGAAGAAAATGGTTTCAGCTGTCCAAAATACAATAAACTGGAAATTTGTACATATTTGTTATATAAATACTATACTAAATTCCAACTTCAAAGTAAAAAAAGAAAAAGGAAAAAACAAACAAACAAACAAACAAACAAAAAACAGTGCTGTATTAGGGGAATGGTAAATAGTTGAGTATAGCCAGAACATTAAGTGTGTCTGTAGGGATGGGGAAGAAACTCTAGATAAAAGTGAGAGGCTCCAGAGATCTGAGTTCATGTCAAATTTCAGTGATGTCAAGGGGCACCTGGATGGCTCAGTGGGTTAAAGCCTCTGCCTTTGGCTTAGGTCATGATCTCAGGGTCCTGAGATGGAGCCCCGCATCAGGTTACCTGCTCAGCAGGAAGCCTGCTTCTCCCTCTCTCACTCCCCCTGCTTCTGTTCCCTCTCTCACTATGTCTCTCTGTCGAATAAGTAATTAAAATCTTTAAAAATATATATTTTATCTGTTTCTTTGTCAGAGAGTGAGTAAGCACAAGCCAGAACAGTGGCAGGCAGAGGGAGGAGCAGGCTCCCCACTGGGCAAGGATCCTGATGGGGGACTTGATCCCAGGACCCTGGGATTATGACCTGAGCTGAAGGCAGCCAACCAACTGAGCTATGAGGTGGCCCTCCTCCTCTTCTTATTAGAACAGCTGTCCAAAATACAATAAACTGGAAATTTGTACATATTTGTTATATAAATACTATACTAAATTCCAACTTCAAAGTAAAAAAAGAAAAAAGAAAAAGGAAAAAACAAACAAACAAAACAGTGCTGTATTAGGGGAATGGTAAATAGTTGAGTATAGCCAGAACATTAAGTGTGTCTGTAGGGATGGGGAAGAAACTCTAGATAAAAGTGAGAGGCTAAATTGGATTAGAGCACCCACCTTATGGCCTCATTGAGCCTAATTACCTCTGGAAAAGCTCTGTCTCCAAAAACAATCACATTAACAGATGGTAAGGGCTTCAGCAGAGGAATTCGGGGGGAAACACAATACTGTCATAATTGCTTTCAAACATAAACCCTCCCCATGAAAAATATTTTAATGGGATGTATACCACAGGGGTTAGAAGTATGAAGAGTGATACATAGAATTTATATAGTAGAGCAATTAATTTTGAAGTTGAGACCAAATTCATCCAGCCATCCATAGAAAGGTGTCTTGAAGAGTGTCTGCACGAGTACGTATTAGTCCCTGTCTGCTCTTCCTTGTCCTTTTGTGATTTTATACTTGGGGTATTTCTAATATTTGTTGCATAAATCTTTTCTATAATTTCACTAAGTACATATACTTACATTTAAAGTATATAAAATAAGACTAAATTGAATATGGAGTGCTAAAAATCACCAAAGATATTATAACTTTGAAAATATTAGGATCATATTTATTTCATAGTTTTGCCTCCATGAGAAGCCCGTCTAAGATAGGATGTGAATTTAGATGGCAGAATAAATATTTAACATGGTATTTCATTTTTGTATATGGTTGAACCGATGGTAAAATATAGTCATCTGCTTTGCTCTTTAGAGCTCATTTATTTCAAAATATAGCTATAAGTGGTTAGGGTGTTACCTTCACTCAGTCCTACCATAAGGGAGAGAGACCTTACTCAGTTATACCTGGGCATGCCATTATGCTGCCCTGATGGCTTAATTTGTCCTTTGATGTAGTTTGCTAAGTAATTTAAGTTTATGAAAACTCCTTAAGGAAATGTTTAAAATACTCAGAACAATTTCAAGAATATTAAGTGATTAAATTCTGTAGTTATGGCATTCACATCTGCTTCTAAAACTAAGTCATGAACGGGGCACTGGGTGATTCAGTTGGTAAAGCCACTGCCTTCGGCTCAGGTCATGATCCCAGGGTCCTGGGATCAAGACCCACTTCGACTCCCTTTGCCTGCTGCTCCTGCTGCTTGTGCTCTCTCTCTCTCCCCCACCCCTACCCTGCTAAACAAATAAATGAAAACTTTAAAAAAAAAAAAAAAACACTAAGTCATGAAGGACCTCCAGTTAGTTTACATCCTAAAATTCCTTGTACTGGGACATGACAAATCCATACTTCAGTTAAAATGCTTTATATTCCACAGTTTTTATTAACTTATACTGTTTCTATCAAGATTATCAAATGCAGTCAAGAGTTTGTTATTAATGCTTTTCTACTGTGCTAAATTGTCTTTATCATTTGGGAAAACAGTTTTTTCCATTCAAGGAAAAAAAGACATCATATTTCCTTTACAGATTTTTCTCCACACATTATATTATAAAATGTGTGTGTAGCAGGGATCCTAGGTGGCTCAGTCAGTTAAGCATTCAACTCTTGATTTCAGCTCAGGTCATGGTCTCAGGGTAATGAAATGGAGTCCTGTGTCAAGCTCTCCACTCAGTAGGGAGTCTGCTTGAGATTCTCTCTCTCCCTCTGCCCTTGCCCCCATGCACATGCGAGTTCTCTCTCTCAGATAAATAAATAAATCTTTAAAGAGAGTGTGTGTGTGTGTGTGTAATCTGTTAATAATAGGAAATTTTTTTGTAAGATTGCACTGTTCTCCTTGTTTGAATATAAATTACTTTGGGTACAACCTCAAAAGTTGTTCATTGGTAGAAACAGAGTCCTTGCCAGTTTGCCTCTAGGAATAATTTCTCTTGTAATGTGATTTATTTGGCACCAAGTGGTCTTAGGAGTAGCACAGTGCTCAGATTTTTATCAAAGAGGGAAACTGGAATTTCTGGGCACTCTCCTGATTTCCCATGTGATACAGTGACAGTGTCATTAAAATGTCCCTTTTACCTTTTAAAATTAAGCTTTTTTTTTTTAATTGAAGGGGACTTGTCAACAAAGAAAATATTCCATCTGGGTTCAACAGCCTTGAAGATTGTATTTTGAATGCTCAGGAAGTGGAAAAATTGTATGAAAATACTTCTGGTTACATTGGAGAACGGGGCAAACCTAAACGTCAGAAATCCAGTTCCAAACTTTCTGAACTCAGTGAAAACCAAGATGGTCTTGTGGTAAGTAAAAATTCTATAAAATTTTTACTTGTAACCAATTAGGAAATACCACATCTCTTTTTCTTGCTTTGTAAAAAAAATAATAATTTCAATCGTGAGTTTCTCAGAACTGTAGGATATGAGTTGTGAAGACCTCAGAGCTACTAAGTATACACACTTGTATTTCTTTTTAACAAATACAGAAATCAAAGCTGAGAAAGATTATATTCTGCGAAAAGAAAAAGAGACAGCACACTTTGATTTTCCATGTTACTCAAAGGATTTTTATCTCATTCTTTTGAGAATTTTTAAATTGTATTTTTGGAATATTGTCATTAAAGCATTTTTTATTTTCTCCCACTCTATTCATCCTTTTATATATAGTTATGTAAAAAAATAATAATAATAATGAACTTAAGCCAGGTGAAAGAAAACTACACGGGGAAAAAGGATCAACTCCCTTTGTGTACAGAAATCTCTGTAGTCAGAAATTTAGCTCAGATCTATACTCTGCAAAGTATTTTCATCCAAATTAATCAGAAAGAAAAACAAAAAAGGTCAACCTCTTATAGAGTTACCTCACTTCTGAACCCTGGATCATTGATTTGCTGTATAAGTTATTACAAGTAGTTTCTGACAGTAAATATTTATTCAGTTTAAATATTAGTATACATTATCCTTTACTGTATATTCTTCACTTTCTCTGAGAAATGAGAACCAAAGCCTGTCTTCTTAGTTCCTTTAGTTTTAAAAAAATTTAACAACAACAAAAACTGAAGATAAAATTTATAACAGAACATGACCTAGAATCCCCATAATAAAAATAGGTAGTGCCCATTCTTAATGTTCAATGTATAAATACTCTGATCTAGTTTATCTCTGACAAGCTTTTAGCTCCATGTTGGGTTTTCTATACATTTAGTAAACTTATAAGCCATCTGTTTTCCATTGTCAATTTCAGAATATGCTTGGAGAAGATTCCCAGTTTTGCCCTAATAAAATCTACATAAATGCAAATCCAGGGAAACATGTTAATTTCTTTTTTCCCTCCAAATGTCCTCTTTTTAAAAAAGATTTATTTGTTTGTTTGTTTGTTTGTTTGAGAGAGAGAGAGCACAAGCAGGGAGAGTGGCAGGCAGAGGGAGAAGGAGAAATGGGCACCCCACTGAGTAGGCAGTCCATTGCAGGGCTGGATCCCAGGGCCCTGGGATCATGACCTGAGCTGAAGTCAGACACTTAACCTACTGAGCCACCCAGATGCCCCTTTTCCTCCAACTGTCTTGATATTCTGTTTCTAGAAGTAAAGTAACCAGCTAACAGAGACAGAAGCAATCACCCACTGCAGGCCCAAGTCTGATACACTCCAAATAAGGAATGTAAGGTTTGGAACCATTGCACGCATTAAATATTTTTAACATTAACATAATTCTTATTGAGGGGAAAAGTAAATTTTTAAATAAAATAAATGGTGCTAATTTCATTAGCAGTTTATTTGGCTCACAATTTGCTTATCTGCCAAAGCGATTACAACTAAAAATCCAACAGATGACTTCTTTGGAAAGATAATCCATTAATATTTTCTTTCCCACCAGGAATGGCATCTTAAATTAAGTAGATAGAAATAGCTAATAAAAGTGAAAAAGTACATTTATTCCTTAGAATATGTGTCCATAAAACTGTGGACATATTCTTTGTTTAAAAATGTTTGGGTGGGAGAGCCTTCTACTATCCAGTCTTTTTACATGAAAGGATTTGCCCCCACCTTAGTTGCCAGTTTCCTCATTCCAGGATTGTGAATGTCACCTCTTAACGTAAGTGAGCCAAGTGGACCATGTCTTTGTTGCAATGAATAATTGAAAAACCTGCCAGCACAACTCAGGAGAAAAACTTCCTCATCTAAAGTGAGGGTGTTCTCTAAGAGCTTTTCTAACTGTCATATTCCATAAATTTTTAAACCTAATCTTCACAGCTAACCACAAAGCAAAGAGCCAGGGAACATAACAAGTATTTAGACTACACCTTAAAAGTTAAGTTGGTGCATCTTAACTTGTCCTTTATGTTTAACGTCCTAATTTTACTTTTCCCAACTCTCCCCAACACCTTTTCTTACTCCATTTCAAGTTCTTTACACCCTGACTAAACATTTATTTCTATAGTTGGGTCAGCCGGTGGGGGGGTGAGGGGAATTATAATACGTAATTATATGCCTTTATGTGCCAAGAAATATTTCAGGTCCTGGAGATAAAGAAGTGAGAAAAATCGGCAGAGGTAGCTCTCCTCATGGAGTTTACATCCTACTAGATGTATTAACAGACAATAATCAAGAATAAGTAAGTAAAACACAAAATATATTAGAGATTGATAACTGCTAGGAAGAAACATAAATCAGAAAATAGGAATAGTAATCATGAGGGGGCCGGAGGTGGAATTTGAAATAGAGTGGTCTGGGAAGACCTTCTAAGAATTTGACATTTGAGTGTAAAGATTTAGAGAAAGTAAGGAAGCAAGCTATACTATGATAGTAGGTTCAAAGGCCCTGAGACAGTCACATTTCTGGAACATTCAAGAAACCACAAAGACCCAATTGTGATTGGAAGAGAGTAAGCAAAATTAAAGAGGTAATAGGAGAGGATGGGCAGATGAAGTAGTGCCTCATAGATCATTGTGAGAACTCTGCCTTCATTCTGGGTGAGATGAGAATCCATTTGCGGGTTCTAGGTAGAACAGTGATCTGGCTTACTGAAATTTGTTTACCTACTTTGTTGAGCATAGACAGTAAGCACGCAGGGGCAGAAACAGGGAACCCAGTTAAGCAGCTATTGCAATAAACTAGATTTGAGATGATGATGGTTTGAACTAAGGTGATACCAGAGTCAACATCCATTTCCTTGCAGGCTGTACGATGCGCTTCTTGAGGGGGCACTGTTCACACTGACTAAACTTCTTCTGGAGGGGTCCGTTGCAGATGTCATGACATAGTAAAGATTCTGCATGTGTTTTGAAAGGAGAATTGACAAGAGTTTCCTGACATTACCTGTGTGGTGTGAAAGCAATCAGGGAGTCAAAGATAACTCCAGGGGTTTTGGCCTGAGCAACTAGATTTGTGTTACAAGTTTAACTGAGATAGAGAAGACAGAAGGTTGGGTTCAGTTTGGACATAAGATTAAGCTGCCCATTAGATATCCAAGAGAGCATATCAAGAAAGCCAGTGGATTTCTGGGCCAAGAGTTTAGGGGGGGAAATCCTGGCTACAGATACAATGTGGGAGTCATCAGCAGATAGAGGATAATTAAAGCCAGTATACTCGGTGAGATGACCAAGGGAATGAGTTTAGACTGGAAAGAGAAGTTGACTCAGGGACTGTGAGCCCTGAGACACACCAACATTTGGAAGACGGGGAAATGAGAAGGTACCAGGGAAGGAGATTTACGAGATCAGCAAAGTAGAAGACAGAGAAGGTGAGTTTAGTGCCTTGGTAGCCAAGTGAACAGAGTGTCTCGGGGGCAAAAAGGTCAGATGATGGCTCAAGCAGAAGACTGAGAGTTTGACCATTGGGATTAGCAAACTGGAAGTCACTTAATAAAAGCAGTTTGGATGAAGAGATGGGAGCAAAAGCCATTTTCCAGAGAAAGTGAGAGGAGAGTAACTGAACACAGTGACTAATAATTTCACACTGATCACACCAGCCCACAATACAACACAGGAGAATATGCTGTAGACCAAAAAAAGCATCTTACAGATTTGGCATCTCTAAAGTGGGAACCGTCTGGGCATGTTCCCCCTTGTACTTTCGCCTCTCTAGACTGTCATGACCAGCAGAGATCAAGAGACTACAGATAATTCAGAGCTTAAAAATCGAGGGTAGTAAGTGACATTAGAGTGTTCTGTCGTATCTCTAATTATTGCCACAGTCCCAAACTTTTCTTCCCTTTTTAAACTCTTGGCTTATGCCTGTGCCCATCAGTCATTCTCAGAGGAAAACCTTATCTCCTGATTTATTTGGATGAACTAACATATACAGCTTGTGTTTCAGGAACTTCCCTCACTCCTGCTTCAAAATGTCTCCAGAACTCTACTCATTATTTTTTTCTTACCTGCTCAAATAGTAACATGGTTTTTCTGATGTCTAAGGTTAACCTCTAAAATGAAGGGGTACTTTGTAAATTCTACCTTCTACATCCATCTCTCCACCCCACACCCATGCACGTGTGCAAACATATACATGTGTTCACTCACTTCTCCTTTTCATTGGCTTCCCCTTCATTGGCTCATTTCTGTTGGCCTAGGAAAAAGCTTCATCTCTAAAAGCTTTCTCTCCTGGGCACAATTTAATAGCTTGAATCAAAAGTCCCAAGTCAGTCATGCATATTATCCAGTAATCGTACTTATACCACTTGGTTCTATTTAAATATGCAAAGACCATGTATTAATTTGCTCACCACAAGACTTTCTATAATTATGGAAAATTAGAAACAATTTAAATGTTCAAAAGTGTGAGATAAGTTAAGCAACATTTGTGTGTCAGTTCAATAAAATTAGGATTCTGAAGACTTTGTAATAAAATAAAAACCATTGACAAGTTATATTTTAAGGGTTTTATATTTATTATCAATTTTAATCCTCCCAATAATCCAGAAGGTGGATTTATTTTTATTATAACTCTCATTCTAAACGTGAGGAGAATAAGGCAGAGGAGAGTAAAGAACTTCTCCAAGGTCACACATAAGTGGTGGAGGTGGGGTTCCCCTATATCATCCCTCAATATTAAAAGTAGATTATAAAGCAATATACACAGTGCACGCATTCCTACATGTATATATATATATGTGTGTATACATTATATAGGTATATGTGTGTATATATAAATTACATATAAAAATCTTCATTCCCAGGAAGAAAGACTGCAAGGAAATGTGCTAAAGTGATTGTATGATGGTGGAAGTAGTGGTATTAGAAGCAACTGTTCCTCCTTCCTCTGTTCTCCAAACATTCTCCATATGACACTAATTCTATAATAAGCATTACATGCATTATATAAAAAAACAAAAACATAGTCTAATAGCTCTGTTATTTATAAACAACATCTATTTAGGGGCATCTGGATGGCTCAGTCGGTTAAGTGCCCAACTCTTGGTTTCGGCTCAGGTCATGATCTTGGGGTTGTGAGACCGAGCCCCATGTCAGGCTCTGTGCTCAGTGGGGAGTCCGCTGGAGATTTTCTCCCTCTCCCTCTGCCCCCCTCTCTTAGAGAAAGTCAACGTGCTGAAACCAAACTCATTGTCCCTCCTTGATCTCTTTTTCACCAGGAAAGCCATCTGATCTCATCGCACCACCATTTTCTCAGCCCTTTACTAAGTCATTTCCTGGACTTGCTCCCAGTCCTTGAGGTGTCCTCCACCTTTTCAGTGTGTTGTCAACTTTAGTTGACTCTGCTTTAAAAATATTATGAAGGTTCCCCTGGTCCCTTTGTATTGCTGTCACATCTCTGAGGCCCTTGTTATAACTGCCCTAGAACAGCACGTCTGCACACCTGCCCCCACTCCCAGCCCCGCGCTACCTTACCTCGGCGAAACAGCCCTCTACCTAATGCAGCAATTTTCAGCCTTTGTTTTCAATCCTCTACAACTCAGCAAGACTTCCTGTCAAAAATTATCTGAGGTGACTCTCTGGATGGTATCAATATAATGTCAAAAAGCCCAACATTGTGGGCCACTGATTTAAAATTATTCATTCCTTCAATTATAACTAACTGTATGACGAGCTCTCTTTTAGGAACCAAGGACACATTGGTTATCAAAATGGACACACCCTCAGCCATCATGAGGTTTACATTCTTTATAGGATCAAATAAGAACCAAGAAAATCCTCAGATCGTGACACACGCTGTGGAGAGAAATGGAACAGGCAGAGAAGACAGGAAGTGGTGGGAGGTGTAGGATTGATGTTATGCAGAGGATACTCGGGTCGGGCCTCGCTGAGATTGTGCAGGGACATAAACGAGGTGAGGGGGTCAGCTGTCCGGAGCTTTGGGGAGAAGCTTCCGAGGCAGAGGAGGCAGCAGGCTTAGCCTGCTGAGCATAAGCAAGGGGCTGCTCTGGTTAGAGCAGAGTTGAGGGTGATTTTAAGACATGAGTCCAGAGATGTAGCGAGGGTACTGATCCCTTTAGCCTTTGTAGCCATTTTTAGGTCTTTGGGATTTACCTTGAGTGAGATGAGGAGGCATAGAGGACCAGAGAGAAGAAAATCATTTTCTGATGTACCTTTTGAAAGAATTACTCTAGCAACTGTGTTAAGAATACCCCGGGAGGATGGGGGAGAACAGCCCAGAGGTGTTAAGGGACGAGCAAACACTAAAGCACAATAATTGACATAATCTAAGCGGGAGATGATATCGACTTAGGCCAGGATGATGGCTGTGGAGGTGGTTAAGGTCAGACCTGGGTGTATTTTAAAGTAGAAGCAAGAGGATTTTCTAATAAATTGGATGTGGGTGTGAAGAAAGAGGGGGGTGTCTCAGCTGGCTTTCCCAAACGTCTCAGAGTCACCTTTGGAAAAGCTAGCTGGAAGGATGGAAAAAACTACTGGAGGGGCAGATTCGCGGGGAAAAATTAAAGTTCCATTCAAATATGTTGAGCTCAACATATTTGAATGGAAATGTTTATTAGTAGAAAATCAAGTAGGCAGTTAGATACGTGAATCCGGAGTTCAAGGGAGAGATGAAATAAGTTTGGAAGTCTTTGGCACCAGGTGGCATTTAAAGCCTTGGGCTGGTCTGAGCTATGACAGTGTGTTGGGACATACCGACATTGAGTGGGTAGGCAGATAAGAAGGTATAAGCAGAAAAGATTAAGAAGGAGCAAATAGCAAAATTCAGTGCAAACATGTGGGCAAGAGCCTTATTAAATGTCAGTTAAAAGCACATCAGAAGAGAGAAATGGGAATAGTAAGTGAATAGTAATTTCATACGTTTATAGCGCACCACATCTACCTTGATAGTAGTAGATTTGGGAGAAAGAGAGAGGAAAACATCTAGTTAAACAGGTACAAGAAAGAATCGAGAGAAATGAATTGGGTACTGCAGGTATGGAAAGTTTTTTCAACAGGTTTGGCACTTTAGGGGTGCACTTCAGCAGCAGCTGAAGATAAGGCAAGATCAAGAGAGGGGTTTTAAAGACAGTGATATGGGGGCACCTGGGTGGCTCAGCAGTTAAGCATCTGCCTTTGACTCAGGTCCCGATCTCAGGGTCCTGGGTTCAAGCCCTGTGTCAGGTTCCCTGCTCAGTGGGGATTCATTTCTCCCTCTCCCTCTCCCTCTGCCCCGCAACACACACTCATGTTCTCTTTCTCTCAAATAAATAAATAAAATCTTAAAAAAAAAAACAAAAAACACAGTGATATGGCAAGATAAACCAAAAGAGGAGGGAATGATGTATAAGAGAAGGGGATCCATTGCAGGATCAATGTTCCTGAGTAAATGATATGGGATGGAGCCTGGAGGAAGGGTAGAGGAGTTTGATTGTAACTTACTTTGATCTACAGATTGTTTCATCAGAAAGTTGAATGGTTTGCCCAACTCTGTCATTTACATTACACCAAAAGTCTATCCCTATGTTCTAACCACAACCTACCTCTTCATCTAAGAAAAATAAATACTCTTCTAGCTTTTTAAGCTCACCACATTTTATACATACATCTAGAATTTCTTTCCTTTGCATCATATTGAATAGGGAAAGAATATGCTGACCACTTTGAATTTTATGTTTGGCCAATTAATGTTTAGCGTTATCATTCAGAAAGAACCTACCTTAGAAATAAAGATAATATTAACAGTGTAGCAAACTACAGTTGGAGCAGTAACCAAAACACAGAAGTCATGATGAGAAGAACCATTGTCTGCTTCACTTTCCCCAGTGCCCAGCAGAGTTCAGCACTCATCCAAAAATGTGGGGGGAAAAAGGAGCACATGAAAGGTTGCCATAGTTTTTAGGGTAACTTGTATAACAAGAAGCCCCAAAACACAATGTCTTGAACACAGTAAATGTTCCTTCTCCCATAACAAGCTAAAATAGAAGTTGAGGGCCAGAGAGAGAAGTAGAAGACTTGCTCTGTGCCAGGCCATGTTCCTCCCTGTCAACTTCAAGCAACTTCCAATGAACGATGGTGGTTTTATCTCCTGTCCCACTCACAGGAGTGTGAGTGTTGAGGAATGTGCCTGCTGGGGTAGCTTGTTTGGCCAGACCTAGAAGACACACGTATTGCATTGTGCATCCTGTTGAAGAATTAGTCACATGGCCATATCTCACCGCCAGAGAGACTGGCGAAAGCATTGCTACTGGGCATGTGGCTACTTCATTTCTGTGGAAGGAAGATAGATTTCAGTGGATAGCTAGCAAGCTCTTTTATCTGCATCCTTGTATCGTATCAGTAGTTCTTTTCAAATATGGATTAAGTTACACAGTTGTTTTAAGCAGTAAAACATAAAATGTATGAAAAAGTATAAAAAGAAACTCATATGCACATTACACCTTTGTAATGAGATTGTATCAAATATTCTCCTTCTCTTAGAGCTCAAGGTTAGAATAATGAACCTGTTTTGACTAGCAGTGTTCTCTGAGCCTTCAGACTGAGCTGTTTGTATATGGAGGGAAAACTTTTTTTTTTTCAGTGTCCTCTATAAAGGCTTTGTCAGCATTTTACGGTTTTAGAAGACAAATTTGTTTTTGCTCCAAGTGTTTTCAAGGGCTTCAGTGGTCAAACAGGTTTTGAGCCCAGCTTTCAATGCCTCAATAGAGAGGGGGCCACGGGGAACAATTGAAAATAAATTCCACAGTCTAAAGCTAATTTTTTCAAGGATTTTGCTCTTTTTAGATTTGAGGTTATTTTTATAGTTGAGGAGGGTGGTTCTTAAAATTCAGTTCCTTCTGACACCCAAAAACTGTCCAAATAAATTCTGTCATAGCACATCTGTGTGTTTTGAAAGTCACTGGTAAGACTTAAATAAAGCAAGCTTTATCTATTTTTTTTCATGTAATTCAAGAAGCAGTTACATTAAATTATTCTTAAAAAGTCATAATCTGTTCTTTGCTATTTCTTAAAATTACCTATTAAAAAGATCCTGAGTTTAGAAGATCAGTTAAAGTAAAAATCAATGCAATAACACATTTTTATAAGTTTTATTACTTTAACCTTTCATAAATGCAAACATTAATAAGCTACTGTTTTACCACACCTAGAGAAGTGTTTGGGACATAAAACAGTTCGAAACTTCCAAAAGACATTGAGTCTGTGTTTTCCACTAAGACAAGTACTATTACAGCTGCAGAACATTTGAGAGTCCAGTAGCATACTTCCCATACAGTGGAAGCCTCTGCGTTTCAGCTATTCTTTTGACCTGTGCATTCCATTTTTCCCTTCTCCCATCTCAGTGAAGTGGGGGGAGTTGCTGATCTCTTTGTCTTAATCTTCCCTCCCTAAACTTTAGGCAAAGAATGGAAGTTAGAATTTATCACTTGTTTTCCCCTAGTGGAAATGAATGGTACTTCTGTTACTGTATTCAGAGACCTTTACTACCCTTGTTTCATTCCGGAGAAAAATGAGATAGGCTGCCAGTTGTAACACGTTCTTGACATGTTCCTGTGTCCAAAGGTATAGGGACAACTGCCTTAGCGAAGGAACACTGTGTGCTTGCCTACCGCGTTAGTGAGAACAGCTTATGAATATTCAGTAGTCTCCAATGTGTAGACAACATGAAAATTGGAATTACTGTAAAGCCTTAAAGAGGAATATGGAACAATATTGAAAGTCATCCTTTGTCTATTACATCCATAGAAAACAGATCCTTGGGAAATTCTTAAACATAGGGATCAAACATTTTTTTAAAAAGTGGGTGGGGGAGGAAGTCCAAGTTACTGCTTACTAGTTTTAACCCTGGACATCAGCCAGACTTTCTCACATTTTACAACTGCTTTTTGCAAAGTCTTCCACTGTATAACATAACTGTCTTTTTTCTATAATTCTCAGAACCTATAAGCATTTATATCTTGGTTCTTTTTGTATAGGGAAAAAATTTTACTGAAATATCTTAGTTTATATAATACTACTGTGGTTTACTTTCTCTTCCCTCTTTCTGAATATTTCCTAGCCTCAAGGTGAAGATTTTTATTTATTCTGAAGTAGTCATTTGCGTATAATTAATTATGTATTTCATTGACACTGTTTTAAAACGATCTGAGGGTAGAGGGTTGTGCTTCCCTAGGAATTCAGGTTTCAGAGCTTTAGAAAAAAACTAATGCTATTGCACTAGATCTTACACTAAAGTTTTTGATAATCTATTGAAGATCACCAGTGAGAACAAACACAGATTCTTTGTCATAGACATAACCCCCTTTATCAGGAAGATCACATTCAGGTAATAAGAGCAATTATGCCGGTTTAAGGAGGGCCATTCAGAGAGGCCTCTTCTAACTCAAACTTTAGAGTTATAGAAATGTAAATATAATTAAATGTCATAATTTTTATTTCTCAGATCCATTCTAAAATGAACTGTGTAAATTATCTAAGTGTGTAAATTGATGTTTAGTAATGGCAGACACAGACGCTATCTGGAGCATCGCCTTATCTGGAGAAATAGTAGTAAAATATCCTTTAAATGTACCAGGTATTATTTATGTTCTTTACGTGCATTATTTCCTTTAATCTTCAAGGTCACCTATGTAATTATGTTTATTTTGCCATCTCCAGTTTCCAGATGTGGACACTGAGGGTCAAATAGGTTCATACAGTTGGTAAATGATAGAGGTAGGATTCAAACCCAACATCCAACTCCAGAGGCACCATTCTATGATGCTGTGCTCTGTCTCCCTTTGTTTCTACCGTCTGATGGAGCCCCGGGTTTTAAACTTCCAGAATTCCAGATCAGTTAGCCAAACCAACATAAATGGAAAACAATTCATTCATCTACCAAGCCAAAGATTAGTTTTCTACTCTAATTATGTGTTTATTTTGTGAGGATTTTTATATATGTCAACTTCACAGGAATATTGTGAACCTTAATCAGATTTACTTTGTAAAAGGTTTTTCACAATGGGAGGTTATAAATATGTAGATGAACACATGTTGCTTCTATATGTGTCATTCTAATGACATAGAATAGGTTGGTTGTACTTAATGTCCTTTTAAGGCAGGTATGAATCTTTGAGTTAAGTGAAAATTGGGTTCAGATCTCTAAGGCAGCTTTTTTTTTTTTTTAGTTTACTGAATATAAATGAGCTCTTGTTTACTTTTTTGTAATATTCCTTCATGGGGTTGGCTTACTTATGCTGTGCTCAGTCACCTGAATTATATTCAGAAAGCATTGGCCATGTCAAAAAAACCTTACAGGTTTGCCTCCTGATAAATGTTAAGCTCTCTTGGTGAGCCTGAAATACACACTATTCAAAGTAAGTTTCCTGTTTATATTTTTTCCATCCTAGCAAATAACACAAGGACTAATGTTAAATATCACAGAAAGAAAGGTTCTTATGTTAACACCATTTCTATTCATGGATAATGAGCAGTTTGGGTACAAGCTATATGTTATCCCACATTATATTAGCAGTTTATCCTGAAAATATGTTAAATGAGCAATGAATGTTCCATTGGTTTCAGAGAGGATTCAAGGTCAGATTCCTCAGTTCTAATTCTAATTTTACCCTAATGCTCTGACAGTCTGGGTTTTGCTATGTTTAGCTGTAAGATGTGGATGATACCTAACAAGGACATTATAGGATACAACGATGGTTTCCACAATGGTATCAGATATCTTCATTAAAGGAATGATAAAATTCACCATCCAATTCTATGCAAACAGCACATATGAAACTTTCCTGATTTTACTAGTTTTAACAAAGATAGAAATATGAGAACTAGAATTCATTCATATCTGTATATTATCTGATTTTTCTATTTTAAATAAAGGAGGATGAGGATCTGCTATTGCTTCTTTTTTACCATTCCTATTGGGTAACCATGATTTGTTTTGTTACAGAATATGGAAAGCCTCAATTCCACACCTTCTCATGAGAGGGCTGGACCTGACAATGTTGAACTGATGTCTGATGAAAGGTAATTTTAGTGTTTTCTCTTCACATTGCTTATTAAGAGCATGAATAGCTTGCTTTTTTTTCTCACTTAATGCAATGTGCATTTCAAGAACTAGAAAGAATTAAAGGTCTGTATGTTTACCAATAGTATTTTATAGCAAGGAAAATGCTTAGAATAGAAAATCTGCCGTGGTGCTGTTCAAGACAAATAACCCTACTCATGGTTGTGTTTCTAGTTTTGTTTTATTTTGACTTTTTATTCTCTTTTGTTTTTTAATTTTACAAGAATTTAATTTAGAGACATTCAGCCTACTTTTTTTTAAAGTAAATGAAATCATAATTACACTGGATGAAAAGCATTGTTCAAAAACTGACATTTTATGATATTTTGTTGTTGTTGCTGTTGTTTATAGTAAAGAAGATGAAAAAGACGGCAGACATACCCAGCATTTTGAGGTGAGTAGCTGACAAAATTGTGATTGTAATGGGGCTCTCCGTACCTTCCTGAGAGCAAACGTGAAGCACTAATTAGCCTGTCGATATGGGATAATGAGATTGACAGACTGTGCTTGGTCAAAAAGGCAAGTGCTGAAATGTAAAGATTCCTTGAGAAATCTTATTCTTTTTGCTTTTAAATTCCTTTATTTTGCTTGCAAAGAGAAACTTCAGTATGGTGGAGATTTCCTTTTAGATTATCCATAAAACAAAACAAAAAGCTGTGATCTTCCATGTTTTTATGCATTTTTAAGTGATTGAAATAAATAAACAATAAATTTAGTGGATCTGTCACTGAGATTTATCTCATTAATTTTCAAATTAAGATAGACTCAGTGTGAGTTATTAAACCCCATTTGTTTTCTGAGTTTTGTCTCATTTTAAGTAAACCATGGCAAAAAAATATCTAACTCTTTTATGCTGTCTGTATCTTAAAATTCTGGTTATTTCCTGTCTTCCTCGTTCTCTGAGAGCATCACCGTGCTGACCCATGTGATTTCCCTGTTCCCAACTCTGGCTTTCATTCGGTGTGCTCAACCCCATTTTTCATTCACATATGTGTATATAATCTACGTCCAGATGCCTCCAACTCCACTTTCAGTATTTTTATCAGTTTTTCCCTTGGGCAAGATTTAAAGCTTTTTTCAGCCTGTTCTTGAATTCTGACCCTTGAAATAAGAGTTATATATAGAACTGTCCCTCTAACCCAGTGATTCCTAATCTTTATTGGACATCGTCCTAATGCACTGATGGAGTTAGTAGCATCTAGTGAGTCCTGCCCTGCACGTGTACTAGGCTAGGAGCTACAAGTCAGTAACAGCGGCAGTCCCTACCCCTCTTGGAATTCTATAATCCAAGAGGTTAAGCATCTAAAAGCTGTGGACTCTCTTCTTAGAAAAACACACACTTGTGTACAATTTGGCATAAAATTGCTGGAAATGAATCGCCACCTCCCTGCCGCTCCCTGCCAGTGCTGTGGATTCATCCTGTCCCCTCTCTTCAGTTCTTGTTCTGTCAACTTCTTCAGCCTCACCAGGTAATAGGAGGGGAATGCTTCCTCCTTCTGACTTCACAGCTGCCGAGCCTCTCTCTTCTTTCATCTCTTTTTCCCCACTCCTTTAGTTTCCTTCTTTGGGACCCAGGCAGCCAGCTGGCATTTTTTCCCTGACACCAGGTACCTGTTTTCAGAGCACAGCCTCCCCCATGATAAGCGTTGCTTTAGTCTCCTTCTTGTTGCATCCTTCTCTGCTCTTTTCCTCTGCTCGCAGCAAGCACTTACTCATCGCGCCATTGAACGTGACTTTAAAGAAGATTGCCTTGCCAGCCTCCCAGAGCGGTGCTCTCAGTTCCTCCCTTTTACGCCTGTGCTCCTTTATGAGATCAAAGGGTAAAGAGCAACCTTTGTGGATAGACGCCATAACATTAACTCATAAATTCCAAGCGGCTGATTTAGCCAAGTGGCTAAACCCGTGCTGAACTCAGTTTGCCTCGGTATGTTGGTGGACAGCTCCCATGGCAGTGGATGAATCATGGGGAAACAAATCTCAAATCCCACTTGCATGTGCCAGGTCCTATTCTTACATGTGTCAGCCATGTGCAGATGCCAGTCAGCACCCAGCCCACTGCCGCCACCCGTAAGCATTCACTATTAATAATCGTGGTTGTCATCATACGTTCAGCTAGGAGCTAAATTTAGGCAGTGAGTTAAATTCAGCCTGAGCTCTCCATGTCACCTTTCTTTTACAACTGCCCCAAAGGAGAAAAACAGGACATCACTCCACAAGATTGGGGTGATGCTTCAACTCTGAAAAACATGCGTTTCTTTCATGGAAGGAAATAGATGTTTGATTATTAGTGACGGACTGTGAAAAGATCAGTTTTCCATTTTTAAAGCCCTTTCCCTTGTTTACAGTGTGATGTCATTGTTTACTGTTGAATATGTGTAGCCCTTTCTAGAACTTAATTTTTTTTAAGATTTTATTTATTTATTTGATAGAGAGAAATCACAAGTAGGCAGAGAGGCAAACAGAGAGAGAAGAATGGAAGCAGGCCCCCCCGCTGAGCAGAGAGCCCGATGCGGGACTCCATCCCAGGACCCTGAGATCATGACCTGAGCCGAAGGCAGTGGCTTAACCCACTGAGCCACCCAGGCGCCCTCTAGAACTTATTGAACAACCTAAATAGTTAATCTAGTGTTCTGGCAATGCAACAATAATTCCTAAATGTCAGAGATGAAAAGTAAGTCTAGACTTGGGTTATCCCTCCTAGAATTCTGCCTAATCGGTATTTTATTTCACGTCTCCTATGGCACCAGATTGAGAAGCCAGCGTTTACGTGCTCACCACAGATGGCTCTTTCCAGTGTCATTTTCCATAAAGATAGTTGGTCCTCATTAATACCATCCTTTAAAATTTTCCTTATATGCTCTGAGATTCATGTAAGATTAAGGCCACAGATGCCAACTATTGAGGAAAAGTGGTCTTTCTTCTTTTGACTAGCATTCCCATGAGAATGTGAAACATTAAACCCAGTCTCAGAGATGCTCCTTAGAGGGAAACACAGACAGAGAGAGGCAGGTCATAGAATCTGTGGCTCAAACGCAAATGCAGGCACAACTGCGACTTTATTTCTGAAATAAGCATTTTGCGGCCATAGATATGTTTTCGTTTGAATGCATGTGTTGAAAAGTGAACATGGGTTTATCCCTTCGTTGCACATCTTTTTAATTTTTTAATCACCTAATGGGAAATCTGCCTGAGATCTCAGATGGCCATTGGAAAAAAGTTAAGAATCCCTTAGAATGCCAAAACTTAAAAACTATCATTTCTGTGGGTAGGTTTTCAAAAGGTGGGCATTTTATTTTTTTTATTAACATATAATGTATTATTTGCCCCAGGGGTACAGGTTCGTGAATCAGCAGTCTTATACATTTCATAGCACTCAGCATAGCACATACTCTTCCCAATGTCCATAACCCAACCACCTTATCCCTACCCCCCACCCCCAGCAACCCTCAGTTTGTTTCCTGAGATTAAGATTCACTTATGGTTTGTCTCCTTCCTGATCCCATCTTGTTTCATTTCCCCCCCCCTCCCCTCCCCCACCTCTCAAATTCCTCATATGAGGGACATCATATGCTAATTGTCTTTCTCTGATTGACTTATTTTGCTTAGCATAACACCCTCTAGTTCCATCCATGTCATTGCAAAATGTAAGATTTCATTTCTTTTGATGGCTGCATAGTATTCTTTTATATATATATATGACATCTTCTTTATACATTCATCTGTTGATGAACATCTAGACTCTTTCCATAGTTTGACTATTGTGGGCATTGCTGCTATAAACATTGGGGTGCAGGTGTCCCTTCAGATTACTACATATGTATCTTTAGGGTAAATGCCCAGTAGTGCAATTGCTGGGTCGTAGGGTAGCTCTATTTTCAACTTTTTGAGGAATCTCCATGCTGTTCTCCAGAGTGGCTGCACCAGCTTGCATTCCCACCAACAGTGTAGGAGGGTTCCCCTTTCTCCTCATCTTTGCCAACATCTGTCATTTCCTGACTTGTTGATTTTAGCCATTCTGACTGGTGTGAGGTGGTGTCTCACTGTAGTTTTGATTTGTATTTCCCTGATGCTGAGTGATGTTGAGTACTTTTTCATGTGTCTGTTGGCCATCTGGGTGTCTTCTTTGCAGAAATGTTTGTTCATGTCCTCTGCCCATTTCTTGATTGAATTACTTTTTTTTTTTTAGGTGTTGAGTTTAATAAATTCTTCATAGATTTTTGGTATTAGCCTTTATCTGACATGTCATTTATTTGACATGTCATTTGTGAATACCTTCTCCCATCCTGTCAGTTGTCTTTTGGTTTTGTTGACTGTTTTAAAGGGGGGGCATTTTAATAAAATGACCCTTTTGGGCTGTATGAAATGAGCTAGTGTAAGGAATAACCTAGTGTACTATTCCCTGAACATGTTGGAGTCCAGTCATTGTTCTTTTGCTTCTTTTTAAACTCGGTGAATTTCTGGAAGTATCCAGAAGAAAGGTCGTCCTTAAAACTAACAATTTCTAGATTCCAAAAGATATCACTGAAAATACAGATTTTTTAAGTTCTATTTACAATAGAGCTTAAATCTTGTGCTTCAGTTTGATTCCTTCTGATAAGTTATTTTGTATTGTGGAAATATTTCATGCCTCTGTATGAAATCCAGAACATTTAAACTGTAACCTTATATCTAATCTTTTTATCAAGAAAGCAAAACCTATAAGAACTATTGAGTGCTTAGAAGGGTATTACCTTATCTGGTGGAGGTCATTTTATGTCAGAAGTATAAGGCTAATGAAGTGTTAAATTCTTTTGCAATATTTTTACATTCTTTATGCTTTCTAAGCCTACTGCTTAGAAGAGCTTAGAAGCATACCTTTGATAACAAATAAGACATTCATAATAAACAAAAGACCATTTCCCTTTTCTATCCTGCTTCGAAACAAAAGTAAAAGAAGGGAGAGAGAGAAAGAAGACAAGGCTTTCTAATCAAGACTGAGCATTAATATTAATCATCAAACATCTTAAGGCTTTTATTTGCCTTGAGCAGGTTTAAGGTAAATTCTGAAATATCCTGTCAACAAGTATTTATGAAATGAATCACTGTGTTACTGCAACCTTGCTGAGTTCCATGGAAGCATTAGGATTTTGTTACTGGTTTTAATGTTAGAACCAGAATAATTTAAAAGCTCTGTTTGTTTGGATTCACTTCCCATTTAATCCAGTCTCTAAAGGCTACTGATGCTTTGGAATTCCCATGAATTTTGGAACTCTGTTATGTCCATTTTCCTCTGTTGTCAGGCCAAACAGTAAATGTTTATGGTTTCATGTGGTTCTTGTATTAACACTGTGTGGTTCCTTCCTGTGCAAACTGCATTACACAGTGCACTCCCTGGTATCGCTCCCAGCTCTGCTACTCTCCTAGGCTCCTTCTTTATATCCTGTGCAGGGAGGGGGAAGAGATGAAGCAAAAATTCACCACCTATTTGAAGTCCGATAGGAGCAAGATCAATGAAGTTTGACGATTGGAAAAGCCAGGTCCAGTTAGACAGGGGGAACAGGTCTTGACAAAAATCAGGTTAATAATCTAATAGTGTTTCCTTGACCTGAACACAGGCTGTCACCTGAGGCCCCAGGCAGGGTGAGCTCTCTGAGTATTTGCTTCCTAGCAGCCTGCTTTATTCTGTTACAACACTTGTATGTTCAATGTCTTCCTTCCATACCTTGTTAATTCCT
This sequence comes from Mustela nivalis, assembly GCF_964662115.1. Taxonomy (NCBI): domain Eukaryota; kingdom Metazoa; phylum Chordata; class Mammalia; order Carnivora; family Mustelidae; genus Mustela; species Mustela nivalis. The sequence goes on from NC_139023.1 coordinate 117,080,894, forward strand.
GTAATCCTATGTGTCCAATAAACACTTGCAGAGGAATGAATGTGGAAGGGAGGTACTCAATAATTGGAAATCGCATTTTTTTTCACAACTACTATGGGCTAGCCATTGTTAGACATGTTTTTCATTTAATCTTCATAACAACTCTATGAAGTCTTACAATTACATGACAGAAAAAAAGCTTCAAAGAAAGAATGCCAAGAACAGAGAGGTTTTCACTGAAGATCTTGCAGCTGACCAGCTGGTATTGAAACTCTCTGATCTGAAAACCCATCCCCTATCTGCCGTACCACATTGTCTCTCCTGAGAGCTAAGAATATGTAGTGTGTTTCCGTATGGTACATTTTCGACGGGGGTCTGGTGTGTGACCTCGTGGCCCAGGGATCTCTGAGCTGAAAACTGTGAAATTGCAGTAGTCCCCTGTTATCTGTGGTTTTACTTTCTGAGGTCTTAGTTACCCACAGTCAACCTTGGTCCAGAAGCAGATGATTGTCCTTCTGACCTACCACCCGAAGGTCACCATAGCCCCATGCTGCGTCCCGATCATCGCCCTCATTTCATCTCCTCCTGTTGGTATTTCATCATCTCACATCATCACAAGAAGCAGAAAGGCAAGAGAGAGAGAGACCACTTTCACACAACATCTATTACAGTATCATTGTTCTATTTATTAGTAGCTACTGTTTATCTCACTATGCCTAACTTACCGATTAAACTTTATCATAGGTGCGTATGTATAGGAAAAAGCCGAGTGTCTCTAGGGTTCTGCCCTCTCCTCAGTTTCTGGCATCTACCAGGCATCTTGGAATGTAACCCCCCAGAGAAGGGGGACTGCTGTAATTCATTTACTCTGCATTTTCCCTGAAGACATAAAACATGTAAACAACAAAAATTGAAACCAGAAATATTTTGGTACTTGAGAATGTCTTTGACATTTAAACATGAACCATCTAGGAGGAGCGGCAGACAAGCAATAGACAAGGACAGTGCCATAGGATGAGCATGAGGACAGAGGGTGGGACAATCTGGAGAGGTGGCCCATCCAGTCTAAGCTAACAACTGTTTGAGGGAAGAGTAGTTTCCATGCTGATGTATTGCTGCAGACCCTGAACAGCTTCACCGTGGGTGGCAATGGCAGCAGGAGCCCTAGCTCCCCATATGCGCAGAAACCCTGGGCCCACACCAGCAGCCCACTCTGCATCCCCAGGAATGGCAACCACGTCAGGTGCTGGTGAGACCAGTGAGGCCAGAAATTCGGAACCAGACCTACAGGAGCAGCAGGCCAATGAAAGAGCAACCCCAGGGACTGATCACAGCACAGCAGGACAGAGGTGGGCATGTGGACACGCTGGCAAGTGCTGTGCCACGCGTGTCTGTGCTGTGCAAGCTGGTGCGGTTTATGTAGGAGAGACCCTTCCCCTGCTGTGTGGGAAATCAGGCCAGAAAGTCCAGAAGCTTATGTAGGTTAACATAGGTCTACAATGTGAGTGATACACTGTTCTATGTGGCACATCCTAAACACCCTTACACAGTGACTCCAGACACACTGATCTCTTTGCTGTTCCTTAAACACAATGACCATGCCTCAGGGCCTTTGCATTTGCTTTCCTTCTTCCTGGAATGCTCTTCCCATGGAAGGTTCACTCGCACATTTCCTTCTTACCTCTGCTTATATGTCACCTCATAAGAAAGGCCTTTCCTGACCACTGGATAGAAAATAGAAAACCATGACCCCCACCTCCATCACCTCTCTTACTCTGCTTTAGTTTTATCCATAGTCCCTGCCACTACCTGACATTTTGTTCTTTGCTTACTGTCACTTCCTATAAGATTTGTTAGGACAGACTTTATTGTCTCCTCTGAAGTATCCCCAGTGTTTAGAAAATTGTCTGGCATGTGGTAGGTATGCAAAAATCATTAGCTGAATTAATGAGTAAATATTATCTTTGTATCTCTTGCACACAGTGGCCCTATAATAAGTATATATCGTGTGATATATATTATTATTGAATAGACTGATAGAGTTCCGACCTGATTCTCTTCGTTAGAATAAGAGGATCTTAGGGGTTGTCTGTTCCAGCCTCCTACCCAGGGCAGTAATGTCTCCCTCTCCCACATGCCTGACTCGCCAACTTCATCTCAGCACTGTGAGGGGCAGCTCACTAATTCACAAGGTCGTCCATTGTTGTACTGCACCCCAATCAACTGTTCTTAGAACGCCACTGGGCATTCTTGAGCCTTTTCCACAAAATGTCAGCTCTTTCAGTGTAAGGAGCTTGCGTGGCTCACAGAGCCCAGCACAGAGGGGTTGTGCCAACCCATGCTGTTGAAGAAATGAAGACATCTCTGCATTTTGGAGGGTAAAAAATTAGTTTTCTAATTTCAGCTTTCTTTAAAATGGATACTAATTCCGATGCAGAAAAAATTTTGTAACCTCGATTTCCTTTGTAATGGGTCTAATACAGATGTAGCAATCATGAACAGTACACATTTTTACATGTGTGTGTGTATGTATGAGTGTTTTAGTATTTTACATGTGTCATGTCAAGCACCGCAGGTCTCTTAGTGCCCTGGTGGACACAGGCATGGCAGGAAGCAAAGCCAGTGTCTGGCATTGGGAAGGGACACAGGCTGCCTACAGAACCCAATGCTTAGGCCTATAGGTCTTCCCACCAGCATTCACTCCCATCTGTAAAGCTTCAGCCTGGAAAACACATTTCACCATTGTTACTCTGTTTCTAAAATCCTTCCATGGCTTTCCCTTATCAACCCCAGGCTAAAATCCAGACTTAGCCGAGCACGCAAGGCCTTTCTCAGTCCAGTGAGCTCGGTCCAGTGAGTTCACCCTACACCCTCATCACCGGCCGTCCCTCTGTCCTGTGCTCCCCTGCTGTGACCAGGGAACACCAGGGGGCCTGTCTCTGCACCTGTTCCTCCTCCTCAACCCCTCTCACCCACACTGCCCCCAAAACAGAATTGCTGTTGCTGACTCATGATGGGAATCCCCAGTGGCTTCTTTTCTCATCCTGCGCTGAGAACTCCCCTCCTCCAGGTAGCATGGTTCACCTTGAATGGCTGTGAAACATGTCTCATCTCCAGCACCTCTTTCTGGCATTTGGAGATGTGCCAGTGCTTTCCTCATTTTCCCATGGTGCCTAGAAATGATGAAGAGACCGAGGGCCTCCTCTGTGTGTACCTTACGCTCCAGGCACTGTGCTAATGGCCTTGCATGCCTTTTCCTAGCTCTTCAAAGGAACCTTGCTATATTGGAATTGTTCATGCCCATTTCCCAGACTAAGAAATGGAGGCTCAGCAAAGTGCAGCAGCTCAGCCAGGGCGCCAAACACAGCAACTGTCAGCCATGCTGGTCCGCTTGTCCGCAAGACCCGCGAACATCCCCGTGTAGTGCAGTGCCGGAGGCCAGCACACGCTCCTCGGGAACGTGTGCTTGCATCATGGAATCATATTTCTTATAGTCTTCCTGTTTGTATGTCTCTAAGTGGAATGAGTGTTAGAAATCTTTACTAAGAAGATGTTTATTTGTTGCATGCATATTCTAACACACGCACGCATGCACTCTATGTGACTTCGTAGTTATTAATGAGCTGAGGTCCGGATTTGGTCATTCCGCCCTGGTCCACTTAGGCTTCAGCTCAAGGAACAAATGACTCTTACGGCATAAATGCATAATCTGGTTTTCACCCAATAGACAAGCGGCATTTTGGAAAGTGTCTTAAAACCCCGGATTTACCTGACGATTCCATCTGACTTTAGTAGCTCATCAGAAACTGATGGATGGTATTTCATTTTATTCCCAATGTGGTGAAGAAAATAGCGGTCCTCATGTATCATTTTATGGAAATATAATAGTAAAAGCCCCTAGAATATTCCCTGGTGATATCAAAGTGGGTTGAACAGCTACTAAAAGTAGCTGGTAGTCTTAACAGTGCTTATTTTAAGCAGAAGAACATTTCTCATGCATTAATGGAATCATTTATGATTTCCACATGTTTGGGTTCTTTTCTTTTATTATATTTGCTAAAATGAATTTCCAGTTATTCTCCAAGAAAATCTTTTGTACAAATCTGTGCTACTTGAGAAGAATATTTGTAAGTAAATACTTGTGTTTATAATCTTAGGAGAGAAGGGAAAGTGACAGTGGCTGGGTTTATAAGATACCAAAAGAGCAAAGAAAAAATGAACGAATTTCAATGCGAATTTTGTTTGCATAAAATCACATAGCTAAAATAGCAGCCTTTAGGAGAGAGTTTTCCCCTCCCCCAGATAGCCCTGCCTAGGAGTAGGTGCCCCCAAGGAGCAAAACCAAGTGTAGCTGAGTATTTAATATTCAGACTGGATAAATAGTACAAAAACAAGTGACAGTTGGATATTTGTAAGATATAAATTATGCATTGCTGACTTGCCAGTTCTTGGCTTTTTACTCTTTAAAAAAAAAAAAAAACCCACTCCCTATGTAATTTTGGCTTACTTCCATAATCTGTCTTCCTTACGGCTAGCCCAGATGAGCCGCCAAACCCCTGTGCTGTTTGAATTTGCGCAACAATGCTTTAATACCCAGAGCTCCTCCATAAATAGTCTGTCCTCCCCACACTTTGGGTGAAAACAACCACAGGAAATCTGGGAACGTGCAGCTAGCCCCGCTTAATTGATCTAAGCCTCTGCCGGGGCCAACAGGAGAACGTCCGTTTACACAGCTCTGGGCCTTGCTGGACTGTTTACCTAAGGGGCAAAGAAGTCTGCACGCAGGAGACACCATGTTGCTTCTCCAGCCTTAGCAACAGCAGTCGCGGGATTTTGTTGTTGTTTACGATCTGCAGAGCCCTACTCCTTTAAGGAAACACAAACTCCTTTCCCTCCTTCCCAGCCCCAATCAGTCACCATCAAGACCGTCAGCTGCCTGCAGTTACCAGGAGCAGCGGCTCTGGGAAACCCTTCTGCCTTTCTCGCAGAAGAAAAGTTAAAGGAGCACAGAGGGACGGTGGCGATTTGCATGCCAGTGGCCAGCTAGCATCCAGGGGCATCAGGCTATGATTTTGGTTTCTGTACTGGGTGCAGCCGCCGCCACAGCCTGGGAGGTTTCCCCCAGAAAGAGTGGACTTGCTGCAGACGTCTGTGGGTGTTGGTGAGCCGTAGCTCCTCAGAGACGTTGTGCTGTCATTACAGACCCCCGCGATGAAGATCCAGGAGCACCCCGGCGTACCTGACTCCAAACTGCAGAGGACTCCAGATGCGGACGACCAGCGGGAGAGCTTCGTCTCCCAAGTGCCTGAGCTCGACCTGACTGCATTGTGTGATGACAAGAGCTGGGAAGGTAGGACCATCGGCTGTTTGGATGATTTCATATCGGAAAAGCGTATATAAAGTAGCCTAAATGAGAGGGGCGTCACCACATGGATGTATGAAAGCAGAGGGTGTAGGACTAACTGCATTCCTAAATGACTGCAGATCCTTTCCCTGGTATGGGAATGTGTCTCATTAAATGTTGCCGGGAGTCACTGCAATCTAAGAAAGAAAATGCGTTTGCCCTCTATTGTAGTGTCACCTTGCAGCCTTCTTTATTTCTTAACTCCCCCGGAGTGCCGCTACCTGTGTGTTTCCCCTCTGGTAGCACCGAGCACAGGACTGAGCATGCCGTGCACATTTAGGACTTCGGCTGGGAGCCGCTACATGCCAACCCCCTGCCTCCTTCATTAAATCCCCCTCCCATTTTTTCAAGAAAGATTCAGTTTGCTTTGCTTTTGTGATTGTCTTTATGGACAGAATTTTTTAAAAGCTGTGTTAGCCAGCATCAGGGATTTGTCATCAAAGAGAAAACTGTATAAAAAAAAGTGCTTCCAATGGAAAGCCTGCAATAATGCAGTGTTGAAGGCTGGTTTTCCTAGAGATTTTTGGCAAAACGTTAAAAATGGACTTGTGAGGAAGAAGAGGGTGTCCTCATCTTGTCAAAACTGCATTTCAGGAAGGTGCTGGCAGCGGTGCCATCAAGCCGCACTTCCTTCCTTATCCATGTGTCTGCATCCAGACCTGTGTCAACGTGTATCCAGAATGCACGCCCGGCTGCCTCTGTACGATGGGTGTGTTTGGAGACTACAAAGAGGGAGAAATTGTGTGCCTGGTTTCAGAATAGCAGCACGACTTAACACGACCACACAGAGAATCACAGCTCCAGGAAATCAGTCCCTTTCCGAAGCGCCTGGATTTCCTTGTGTTCTCCCTCAACCCTCTTTAAACCAGAAAGTACTTGTGATAGTGAATTTAGATGAAGGAGCAAAAGACGATCTAAACAGACACAAGGTGAAAAATAGTAATCCTTCTATGCTCCTTGCACCCAGGGCTTGGTGCAGCAAAAACAAGCTGGTTTTTTTGTGTTGTTTTGTTTTGTTTTGTTTTTAAATTCTAGTTCTCCCTCTTTGCAATTCAAGAAACATGTTCTAGCCCTTTACCATGTAATTAGGCAGTTGGGTGGGAGATTTTCTCAGACCTTCCCAGCTCATGATATGGTCACTAGAAAAAGATTGCAGGGTGTTTGTTTTGTTTCCTTTTTAATTTCAGTGGTACATCCCTGGGTAGTGTTTTATTGTTCTTCTTTTGTTTTATGCACTTTGGGATATTAGGTGTGTTTTAAATTCATTAAAAACAAATCCCCACCACCACCAAAAAAAGTCCCATAGTAGCTACTGTGGCCCAATAAACGAAAAAAGCAGTAGTCAAAACAAGTGCTGTATTTGGATTTCAGGAATAACGGTCTCCTCTCATCAGTAACACAAAACTTTAGATAAAAACTAGGATTTTTGGACAGAATTCAAATTAGCCACATTATCTTGGTATATTCAGTAAAGGGGCACGAAGACTCTTCTAGTCCCCCTGAAATGGGCTCAGTTTGATGATTTTTATCTTGATCAGTCATAAATTTGTGATCTCTTCCAGCATACGTGAAGAGGCCAGAATGAAAACTCCCACCAGGGTGGTTGGAAGTTAACTTTCCTTAAAACTGTTTTATTACTTAATGTAAATAACTGTCTTCTAAATGATAATATAATAATAATAATAATAATAATAATTTGAAGGAACCAACTAGATGGAATTTTAAAAAGCTTATCAGGGAGGAAATACAATAGGCTTGGAAATGCTAATTATGTTATCTATGTAATTTATGAAAGGACTTGTGTTAACTTTTGCCAATTACTGCTTGTTACTGAACTTGCATATCTTAAAAATCTACACTGATTCATTTCAAGGCCATTTTGATCATTTGGTTACTGCTTTCAGTAGCCCCTTTTTACCATATATTTATTTTAAACATTCATGTGATATTATTATAGTAAGTGTAGTCAAAATAAAGGAATTGTTGCATATAAAGAGTAGTTCAGATGAGAGCTGTAAGTCCAATCGCTAAAATACTACTCTTGTTTTATAGCCTCAATAAGAAACAAACAAGTTTAATGGTAGCTTCGCAGTAAGGAATCCACTTTGCACTAATTTAATCTGTGAAAGTGAAACCAAATATATAAATGGAATTAATAGTTTACGCAAACCTTCTGAGCCAGAATCTGTCTGTAAGTCTCCCTTACCAGTCTCCCAGCCCCCGTGTAGTGTTTGCTGGTCCCCATCCCCACACCTCAGTTCACACTCTCCTATCCAGGCAGAGTCGCAGAATGTCAGGTGTGATGGTCCTCAGTGAGTAGCCTGCTGGCGCTAGCCTCAGCCCTGGGTGCTCCCGTGCAGCAGTGACATTCTCTGGCTTCTGGGCCAGAGTGTGTCCAGGCAACAAAAAAAGGAAATGAACCCGATGATTAGATTCCATAGCCTACCTAGAGCGGAATCCTGTCAAAGTGAACGTAGGATCAGAGTCTAATCATGCTTGTTGGCAGATACATAATACATGCTTTTTTCTTTTTTTCTTTCTCTCTGTATGTAGCTATATATTAGGGCACATTTTTTTGACCTATCTACATCGTATTATTATTTTATTACTGCCACTCTCCAAAATTAAATGAGTACACAAATCAAATGTACTTTTATTTGTTATGTAGAGAATTGCATAATTAGAATGTTCCTAATCAGCCAATTCATGTTGATTTGGAAGTATTTGTGGAAGTATTGAGGTTTAAATACTCAGCTGTCCTGGTGAAGTTAAACTTAAAAGAACATTTTTTTTTTTTTTTTAAAGATTTTGCTTACTTGACAGAGATCACAAGTAGACAGAGAGGCAGGCAGAGAGAGATAGGGGGAAGCAGTATCCCCGCTGAGCAGAGAGCCCAATGTGGGGTTCGATCCCAGGACCTTGGGATCATGACCTGAGCCAAAGGCAGAAGCTTTAACCCACTGAGCCACCCAGGTGCCCCAAAAGAACATTTTTAAAGGGCTAAAATACTTTATGCTTCTTATTTATTACTTGCTACTTGTCAAAAATAACCTTTAAAATTCTCTGAAAGAATGATGAAAAAGCAAAGGATCTTAAAGACCTTTTGACTGGATGCTGCCATTATACAGGTAAAAAAGCTGAGGCCTAAAGAAGAAAAATGATGATTCAGGATAATGAAATCTCCTGACTTCCTCTCTGATGCCTCTTTCTCAGCAACACCAGTTTTGTGTCCTGGCAAGCAGTGGGCCATAATGGCTAAGACCAGGCACATCCTGGGTTCAAATCCCAGCTCTACTACTTTAGCAGCTTTGTGGACAAGTTACTAAATGTGTTACAGTTTTGACCTCAGTTTCTCCATCTTTAAATAGGCATAACAGGGACACCTGGGTGGCTCAGTTGGTTGTATATCTGCCTTCGGTTCAGATCAAGATCTCAGGGTCCTGGGATCGAGTCCCACATTGGGCTTCCTGCTTGGCGAGGAGTCTACTTCTTCTCACTCTGCCTCCTCCCCCTCTGCTCATGCTCTGTCTTTCTCAATAAATAAATATTTTTTTAAAATAAAAATAAATAGGCCTAACAACAGACAATAATGAGTAAACAGATATTATAGTATTCACTTAGTAAGCTTGTTGTAAGAATTAAGTGAGCTAGTATTTGCAAAGTGCTTGGCACAGTACAGGCACCTAACAGGCATTACATGAGTGTTAGTTGATGTTATTACTGTCTTCCATAAATGTTTCCAAGTGTAGTTTCAGGAAAAACCAGACTAAGTTGGACTTCTTTGAAACCAGAGCCCAGATCTACCTAATGACAGTGGGTGGCTCTGAACACAGAGAAGGAGTCCATAATTACTGGGTCCTCCATTGCTGCCCAAGGACAGATCTTAACAAACCAACCTCTGTGTGTGTGTGTGTGTGTGTGTGTGTGTGTGAGAGAGAGAGAGAAAGAGAGATTGACTCTAGATTAGGAAATGTCTCATTCAAAAAGACCTCAGCTGGGCCTCTACAGGGACTCCAGTGCCCTGTCAGATTTGGAAGGAATAGCAGGCAGGTAACAGAGTCAATTAGTAACTGATTAAGCAACAGTACTTAAATGTGCAGATACACAGATCAAAGTTGACACAAATAGGGGTATTCTCATTAGGAAAGTCCTCAGCTCTAGCCTGTTCCACACATTTTATTAATGACTTGAATGGAGCAATTAAGGACTCACTTATTAAATTTGCAAATAGAGACAAAGCAGATAGAAAGATTAAATTGGGATTGACAAAGCTGACAACTAAGGTTTCTTCTAACTCTGAGAGTTTGTTTGCAAGATTAACTGAACAGTTTAATAGTACTACCACTGTTAAGTCTTGGAACACTAAGGAAATTTTAAAGTTTTTTTAAAAAATTTGACAGAGATCACAAGTAGGCAAAGAGGCAGGCCGAGTGGCGGGGGTGGGGAGAAGCAGGCTCCCCACTGGGCAGACAGCCTGATGCGGGGCTCAATCACAGGACCCTGAGCCAAAGACAGAGGCTTAACCCACTAAGCCACCCAGGTGCCCCAAGGAAATTTTTATAATGGGATTTCCCTCCCTATATGGGATTTACATCTTCCAGCGTCTGGGATGTGCCCATTCCTCCTCGCCCCACCAAGGATCCACCTTGAAAGACGGCATGATGTTGCGCCAGGGCGTAATGCCTCTAAATAGCACATAGTTGGAAATGAGAAGTGGAAGACATCAGCTCCTGTAATTCTAGCAGGTTTCTTCAATAAATCATCTTAGTAGCCCATTTTCTTTTGTATAGCAAATGGATCCAGCCGGCCAAGCAGTCTCTCTATTTTCCATAGAGAGACATGCCATATTTATGTTCAGTGTTCTTTGTGACAAGACACACGGCTGAAATCACAGAACTTAAGGAATTCTGGTCTGGATATAAAAACACATTTCTTTTTGTGGTGTTTTAAGATGAAAATCTAATTTGAAACCTCTAATCTTTTCTGTTTTCCATTTGAATACTTTCCTTGCAATATATTTGTCCATTTCATTGCTCTAGAATTACTGATTAAAATATAAACTATTTTCCAGACTAGGCACTGGGAGTGGTCGGTGAATGCATCCTCGAAACTGAATCTCTAGGTCGGCAGTGCAATTGGGCATCCTGTCCGGTAGACACTGCTCTATTCAGTTCTTCCTTTTTTGTCTAGTTGAGTGTCAACTATCAAAACATGAATAGGCCTTGTATTTTTAGATCATTACAAACGAAGAATAGTTGGCATTTTTGATTTAGTTATATTGAACTACATATTATGTGTAATTTTATCAATTATAAGAGCCTTAAATTATAATTCGATAGAAGAAAAGGAAAGAGAGATCTTTCCGTTTACAACAACATGAATGGGTCTAGAGGGTATTATGCTAAGTGAAATAAGTCAGACTGAGAAAGACAACTATCATGATTTTACTTACATGGAATTTAAGAAACAAACAAATGAACAAGGGGGAAAAAGAGACAAAAAATGGACTCTTACCTACAAGCTGGTGGTTGCCAGAGGGAGGGTGGGGAGATGGGTGATATAGATAAAAGGAAGTAAGAGTGCACTAATCTTGATGAGCACTGAGTAATGCAAGGAATTCTTAAATATTATACACCTGAAACTAATATAACACAGTATATTAATTATATTTCAATAAAAAGTAAATGAATTAATCCATGGAAACTGAGAGAGAGAGAAGAGAAAAATGCAAGCATTTAATGTTGGGTGGGTGAGAAACTTCACTCCTGTTCTACATGCATACTAATGATGCAGCATAACCTTTTACTTTGTTAATTGAAATTCATAATGGTTTACATTTGTCATTTTTTAGTGAATTCATTTATGCTAACTATATCCTTTAAGAGAAAATGTCACCCATAAGCTAGAATTCAGCTGCGTATTTCGTATATAGCACTGGTGATGTTAAGAAAAGGGCATACTGGGTCTTATCTATCATTCAAGTGAGCCGGGAATGAGTCTGTGTTGATGCAAAGGAAATCTGATAAATGGCTCCACAAAGCCTCAAACAAGCGTAACTCTGCTCCATGATTCGTGTTGTATTGTTAATTCAGGATCACGGTACCTTTCTTAGTTGGAAAATGGTCACAGACACTCTCATTTTGTACACAGAGGACACGGAACCGAAAAGTAAAAGCTCACTTGTGATATTTCTAAAGAGATATTCTGCTAGGTTCAGACAAATTAAAGGATTTCAGGATCTAAGGTAACACTTTTTCAAACTAAACTGTTATGAGTAGAAATGTCCAACTAGCCAGCACACCCACGTGCCAATACCAACATCAGACTTTGCTTTGCCTGTGCCCTCTGTCCCCCGCACACCACTTGGCCTTCCCCACCTTGTTTTGCTACTTTGCCACTCTGCCCCGAGGTTATTGCTGGCTGCCTCTTAACTCTTTCCCTGCCTGGCTCTGTTGATATTAGTCCTTACAGAAAATCCCTGCTGTCTTAAGAATTATCATGAAATTAAAGATACAGTCTGGTCATTTTCATAGTTTCATTTTCCGTAACTTAGCACTACACTTATCTTATTTCTCTAAGGATTACTTTCCTCTTACCCTATCCTTCCCTCACTGTTCATCAGTTTTTTGCATAAAAGAGCTCCTATCTGAGCCCTAATGCTTACGAGGAGCCTTCTATAAACTTTAGTGCAAATGAGGGGCAACTTCTGGGCACCTCCAGATTTAGCCAGATATGTCTACCAGAATGTTCCCTGCTACTTTTTGAGAGTAGTGGGGGAAAAAAAATCTGTCTTTAACAATGCTTCCATATTTTTAAAAAATATTTTATATTACCATCTGAGCTCCCAGAGAACTTCATTCTCTTTAAACTATGAGAACCTATGGACCTCATTCCACATAAGGTCAATTTTTGCTTACATTAATATGCTTAACTCCCCTACTGTGGGATCTTCAAAAATTTCAGATAATCATCCTTGTGATTGGGGCATATGGCATGTACTAAATTGAAGCACTGTCCTTCAAGTCAGGAGATTTCGTTTTGTCCCTACTCTTGTCATTGATTAGATATTTGCTCTTAGAATCTTCAGGTTTCAGTTTCCTTGTCTATAATCTGTTGGGTTGACTCTGTGATTCTTAAACTTGAATGCATATAGGATCACTTGGGCAGATTTTAAAGTACTGGAGGTGGGGAGGTTGATATCTGGGCCCTCACCTCAATATTCTGTTTAGTTGGCTGAGGGGGGGAGCATTAGAAGTTATGTGCATCTCCCTTCATGATGCTAATGTGTAGCTGGGGTTGAGAAATCACTAAATTAGATAGTGCATGGAGTTTCAACCAGCTCTAATGTTCTATGATTATGATATGATCTTTTTAAATAAAATACTGAACAAGCACTTGTTTAAGACAGTTTAGTAGATCTGATAAACACTTTGATAGCTGAAGGAACGAGTGTTGCTCTAGGAATTCCAGAATTTCCAAGCATGGCCAGATCCCAGCCTTGTGTAAGTCACACTAATCCCTAAGTATACTTAAAGCCTACCTTCTATTCAAATTCAGGGACTGCTATAAATAAAAACCCTACATCATCTGAGATCTGTCTTTCAAATCTGATAGGATTTTTTTTTTAATGCATACTAAGTTGGATCTTGAAGGAAAGAGAAATAAATACTACCCCATTCCCTCCAAAAATGACAAATCGGGATGTTGCATTGAGTGTATTTTTTCTTTTTCTTTTTTTTTTTAAGATTTCATTTATTTATTTGACAGACAGAGATCACAAGTAGGCAGAGAGAGAGGAGGAAGCAGGCTCCCTGCCGAGCAGAGAGCCGGATGTGGGGCTCCATCCCAGGACCTTGAGACCATGACCTGAGCCGAAGGCAGAGGCTTTAACCCACTGAGCCACACAGGCGCCCCGAGTGTATTTTTTTCCTAAAGACTGTCTAAAATAATTTGTACAGATTTACCCTTTGTAAAGCATTCTTCTTTTTCTTTTTCTCTTTGACTAATTTATGTAAGCATCTTATGTTAACTGTGGTCTTGAGCAGCTTCTGAAATTTCAAGTGCAAAACACACATTTTACACATGCTAATCCCAGCACTAAGCAGAAGCACATGAACAGCTTACTGAAAGCCCTAAATAGGAGGTGCAGACTCCTAGGTAAATGGGCTCTCACAAGACAAATGTGACTTCCCGGTTGTTCCAGTAAGGGACGTGCAGCTATGATGCCAAATCTCTCGCCCCCTGATGCCCATGCTTTGCTTCTCCCTAATGCCCTCACCTGGGAAATAGTCCTTGTCCCTGACCGGGGAGGGAAGTTGGAAGTATGCAGTATTTGCTCTCCTTCTTTAAGGTCATTCCTCCAGGTGACCCTAGTAACTTCTCTTTGGAAAGCAAGCAATGACATGGCTGTCAGATATATTGGTGATGCCAGCCGGGACATAGTGTCCTTCATCGGAACCTTAAATCTGAAATGCGAGTTGTTTGCATTTAAATTCAGTGCCTCCTAAAGCATTCAGAACACTTGGGAAACAGTTATGCTTCCATGAGCAATTTTGACTTCTTCCCCCTCTGTATTTTGCAGAGCCCATCCCTACCTTCTCATGGCAGCAGGAGAACGTGGACTCTGATGAAGCACGCCTCTCCCCGCAGGCCGGACGCCTGATTCGCCAGCTTCTGGATGAAGACAGTGACCCCATGCTCTCTCCTCGGTTCTACGCTTATGGGCAGAGCAGGCAATACCTGGATGACACGGAAGTGCCTCCTTCTCCCCCAAATTCCCATTCGTTCATGAGGTATGTTTGTGTTGCCGGTAAGCCAATGCATCATTAGGAAGAATGGCTATGGTGTTGCAGGTCTGCAGAAGGGCATATTGGGAATACTCCATCCTAGGACACGGGCTCTGTTGCTCCGTTTTTCAGTTGGCCCGACTAGAGCACCACATACTGCATCTCCACTAGCACTTCCTTTCCAGAGCTATCTAAAATTTAACTTTTAGGTCTGCAGTGCATATTTCAGTCCTCCCTTTACTAATTGTAAATGTGAGCGAGAGAAACTTAGACCCGTTGATAGGTGGGACATAGAGAGCTCAGGGGTCACGAAATGAACTGGTAGTACACTTCCTTTTATTGGAGAGGATGGAGACTGTTGGGACCCCAACCCTCCGTGCTGCATCCCCACCCCCAAGCCCCTATGCAGGCAACGAGTGCCCCACTCGATGTCCCTCACAGGCGCCGGAGCTCCTCTCTCGGGTCCTATGATGACGAGCGGGAGGACCTGACACCGGCCCAGCTCACGCGAAGGATTCAGAGCCTTAAAAAGAAGATCCGAAAGTTCGAAGATAGATTTGAAGAGGAGAGGAAGTACAGAGTAAGTGTCTCCTCGCAGGGTTGTCCTGTCCCCTCCCATGCCCTCCGGTCCCCTGACAGTACCCTCATGCCAGCATATCAGCAACTTGGAAAAGTGACAAAAAGTTAAGGGAGGTTTCTAGAGAGCCTCATAACAAAAAGACGATAAAAACTGGATAGTAAACCCTGAGAAGCCCCAGACGTCATACATCAGCATTTTCCTTGAATTGGGTATTCTTTCAAATGATTCGGTGTTTTAGTTGACCTCTTATAAATTCTGTGAGAAGGAATGGGAAAGATCATTAAATGACTCTTTATTTTGGCTAAAACTTAGTTCGAAATTATCTTCTAAAATTTCATCGGTACTGACCTCATTCCTCTCACAGCTCTAAGCATTGCCCCCAGGAGTGGCAGAAAGGCATTTTACGTGGTGATCCCAGCGTAAAACGTACCCCCCTCTGCTTTCCATTCTGTTAGCCCAACAGCTTAAACCCTCTGACTCCTGAAACAGGACCATGGACTTCATAGAAGTCCAGCATTTTGCCTGTGAGGGATTCTTTGAAAGCATCAAAAATAACCATATGTAAAGAAAGATAATGGAATAACATTTATGATGTTTGCTCTGATTGTTCATGTTGAATTTTTTTCCCAGTGGGACTCGACTTTCTCTTCCTCTTTAAAACGATCTGATCATGGGGCACCTGGGTGGCTCAGTTGCCCCTCAGGTCATGATCCCAGGGTTCTGGAATTGAGCCCCACGCTGGGCTCCCTGCCCCAGTTTGTATACATTTACATTAGATTTTCCTTTTCTCAGCCTTCCCACAGTGACAAAGCAGCCAATCCAGAGGTTCTAAAATGGACAAATGACCTTGCCAAATTCCGGAAACAGCTTAAAGGTAGGTAAAGTTTTAGACCTCCACCATGATTTTCACTTGCAAGAATTCACGGTATCACCGCATGCTGAGTGCCACTGCTGAAATAGTTCAGAGAAGACAATTCCTTGACGTGCTCCCCAGCCTTCTGGGTGTTCAGAGCACACCCACCCCATGCCTCACCATGGTCTCCATCACAGGACAACCGGGGTCAGCTAAGATGCAAATTCTGCGGCATTTCCCCATTTAACTAAATCATGACTTCTCATTTGCTCTGGTGTTAGGAGAAGACCTGTAAGCATGGAGGAACACAAAAAGGATTGGATCCTTGTCCCTCCAAAGCATGCTATCTCTTAGAAGATAGTCATATAAACAACCACATGGAATACAAAGGGAAAATAATTCCAAAATGACATCTGTAAGTTGTCCAGAGAAAGCTGGCCAGAGTGAGGTGCTGGATCAGTCAGTGCTACTCAACAGTGAAGGAGTGGGTATAGAAACACCTACCACGTTCTGAGAACAGCAAACCTGTGAGTGTGGCCAAAGCATGGATGTTACGTGGCTAAAGCTTTCTCAGGAACTCCGGTTAGGGAAGCACTCCAGATAGTCCAAGAAGAGGTTAGCATTTTCTCGGGTTTTACATAATAACCTAGGGATTTCAACTACTGTTATAATTAGATATTTTCTATTAAAAAAAAAAAAAAAGATGGGGCTACATGGTTACTAACACCACAGAAAAACAACTGAGGTTCAGCAGACATCAATTCTCATATGTCACCACCCCCAAATGTTTTCATACTAGAGTCCAAACTAAAGATATCGGAAGAGGACCTAACCCCCAGGATGCGGCAGCGAAGCAACACACTGCCCAAGAGTTTCGGCTCCCAACTTGAGAAAGAAGAAGAGAAGAAGCAAGAGCTCATCGATAAAGCCGTAAAGCCCAGCGTCGAGGCCACCCTGGAATCCATCCAGAGGAAGCTCCAGGAGAAGCGGGCAGAAAGCAGTCGTCCTGAGGACATTAAGGTGTGAGGATTCGGAAGCCCCAAGCCAACTGCTCGTCAACATGGTGGAGACATAGGGCCCCACACATGGGTCCCTGTGGGGGACACAGTGACATCTGCTCAGACCTCCCACACCTTCATCCCCCACACTCTTAAATGTCTGGAGAAGCAGATGGAGCAGCCCGAGAGTGTTTTCAGTGCTAGTACTTTGGTTTAGGATGACCCTTTGAAAGCAGAACACTTTCATATAGAGATTGCAAAAAGAAGCCATTGAGGTTAACAGACGGTTTGATGTCTCTGGAGTAGAAGGGCTGTAGATGATCCTTTGGGACTGTGTAACTTGTGACTGTAGTCATCACTTGGGCTGTTAAGCTAAGCCCCATGTGCCTGACAGCCTCGCTAACCTCAGCATGCCTTTGCTGCCACATGGGAGCCACAGGTAGTAGACGATGGCTCTGCTCTGCTTTCTCTGTTGCCAGCAGAAAGCCAGGAAGAGCTAATTCCTAAGTGAGCTTTGAATAGAGCTCCGAGGAACAACTGTAGGAGGATTCTTTTTAACCTTCCTTGAGGAAATTTGCTTACCGAAAGAAGCAGGAGTGTTCATAAATGTTTCCCCAACTTTGATTTCTCTCTTCTTGTGTATATTCAGGATATGACCAAAGACCAGATTGCCAACGAGAAAGTGGCCCTGCAGAAAGCTCTGTTATATTACGAAAGCATTCATGGACGGCCGGTACGTGAATGGACTGGGTTTCCTGCTTGGGCCAACTGTGTGGCTTTAGAAATGAATCTTCTATGTTCAGTATTTGATATGTGAGTTTTCCTGATGTTTAGGAGATGACTTCCTATTTTCAGGAGACCTAAGCTCTCTGAAGGCTAAACTGAGGAGATATTTCCCCTATTGAGCAGATGCTGAATTTGAGTTCCAAAGAAACAAGTTTGCCGCTAACATGTAGTCACTAGTGTTCTGCTTCAGAGGGACAGTGGTGGAGGGGGGTGTAGGTTGTAGGTGAGTACACAAAGCTCTAGAGGCTTCCCTGTCCCTAGCTCTGCCCCCATAAGCTGTCACTGACTCAAGACATTCTTGTCCCTAAAATGAAGGTGTTAAACTAGTATGACTTGCCCAAAAACTCAATCTCACTTCAGTGTAGCCGAGGCCAGTGTTTATCTGTAGAGAAGTTCCAAGCACCATCCTGAACCAGAAGTGTGAGGAATCCAAAATATGACTTTACCTTTTCCTAGCAACAGGAAGCATTGAGAGCCATTTGTTATAAAGTGTGGTTATTGCATGCTGATCATTAGTCCTGGGGGAGACCGTGGCACAGTAGGCTTCTGCTCTATTCCTTAAGAAACTCATAATCAGATATCCTTGTCAGTTACTTTCAGTGACATTCTGTGGAGAGTGCTGTCAAGAACCCAACAGAACCAGTTCTTAAGAGCAGCTATAAAGAAGCAGGAAGTTTATATTCCCAGAAGCATTTGTATACAGCCAAAATGCAGAGGTCTGTTCTCCAGTCCCAGCCCTGGCTATATAATGGAGATAGTACTTTCATGTAAAATAAACTCTTTTGAATAAAGAAGCTTCCAGAATAATGCACCAAACTCTAAGATCTGTGAGGGCAGGAGTTCTGGGTTTTGTTCATCTAAAAGGGCGCCTGATGTCAGCATCTAGCACAAACACCTGACACAATGTGCCCAATAAACTGTGGAATGCATCATCTGTGGTATTTTTGGTTCTGAATGTATCAGGTTTAAATGTAAAAAAAAAAAAAAAACCTGTGGGGCTGCTGATGATTGATTTTACTGGCCTATCCCTAGAGTGGAAAAATACTGGTGCTCCAGGATAATGGTCACGTTTCAGGCCAAGTTTTGTTTGGATTTTTTAAAGGCATTGAACCAAATAGTAAATGTACTGGAGCTTAAACATATTGTGAAACCTGTCCTTTTCTCCTGGAGGATTCAAAATTTGGAGAAGTAGAACTGAACTCCTTCGAGCAGAGAGGAGCCCCTTCTCCACTGTTGGCTCAGAGCCTTTGAAGTGTAGATCTCCTTGTGGCCACCAGGAAGGTGGAGAAGGAGGAGGGAACTTGTGCACTTTTCGGGATCAGCAGACCAAGAGTCAGATCCCAGTCCTACTGGAGCTCTAGGCTACTGAGGTAGGAGTTGAGTGTTTTGTCTGTACCGTAGCTGCCCCTTGTAGCTTGTCATGGACAGTTCAGACATGTGCAGACACATTTACCTGTGGGCTATCTGGCACTGAGGAAGTGGGCTGGGTAGCTTAGCAGGTGGCTCAGGGGTTCCCCAGTCAATAATGTTGTCGTTTCTGCTACAAGTATATGATCTGCTATCTGCGGCCATCTTCTTATTAAGTGATGGAGAGAGAACATACCTGTTTTAGTGCTCTTATCATTAGGAATATGAAATCTTAGTTCTTCGCCCTTCTCTGTTAGTTGCTTTTCTCTCATCATTCTTTTAGATGTTGGAAGGAGACCGTTTTGGGTCTGGATACTAACATCTCATCGGGCAGGGAACAAGTGCTCTAGAACTTTAAGTAGCATTCATTGCTGGTTCGTGGTCAGACTCTCTGCCTCCCTCTGGAACATGGTGCCCCAGCCTCCTCAGGAAAAACAGAGTTCATTTGATATCTGGCCAGTGTGAGAATCAAAGAGTAAACTTCTCATTCTTAGGTCTGTGGTGTTGCCATGGACCCTGAACTGTAAATACCATTTGGGCAACCCTCTTCCTAAAAGAAAAATACATGGGTTTTCAGAGCTAGCCTATCATTCCAAACCCCAGCGGGGTTTTTTTGCTTTTTGTTTGTTTGTTTGTTTGTTTTTAGAAAAGCAGGTGCTCAAAGCTCATGTGTTTTTGCTGAGTCTACAGATTTGAAAGGACAATGACTGACTGTCAGAATCATAGGCCAAAAACAGTTGTGTGCTGCTCTTGTACATTTTTTTAAACAAGGCTGTTTGCTTTAACAGTACAATCCACAGAGTGACATGTGAATGAGAAACAAAACACACTCAGTTACTCAAGGGCACATAAATCCCTACTAATTATTGTGAAAGCATGTCCTTTCAACACTTCAGGATCTCATCAAAAGACCGTGTCACAAAAAGTACAACTCATAACTTCAGGTCACTGTGGTACACATCGCTCTTTGATGACAACCTAGAAGGAACGTGTTGCTTCTCAGAGCTTCTGGTTTCTCCTTGAGTCTCTTCCTCATCAGTATATTTTCATGTTATGCTCTAACATCTTGGGAACTAACATGACACGAAACACACTCTGTTCAAATTTAAATGAGACTCTGAAGCCTTATATATATATAATGCCCTTTGTCCATCTGCTATTTGGGATGATCTGATCTTTGCCCAGTCGACTATTATTACCTGATAATAAAGAGGAGAGAGTTGTCTCTTTCTGAGTTGATGGGCCAAAATGCAGTAGTTATAAGAATGTATCTCATTTGTCTTCTCCTGCTTGTAGTTTTTTTTTTTTTTTAAGATTTTATTTATTTATTTGACAGACAGAGATCACAAGCAGGCAGAGAGGCAGGCAGAGAGAGAGGAGGAAGCAGGCTCCCCGCTGAGCAGAGAGCCCGATGTGGGACTCGATCCCAGGACCCTGAGATCATGACCTGAGCCAAAGGCAGCGGCTTAGCCCACTGAGCCACCCAGGCGCCCCTCCTGCTCATAGTTTTATGACTCAGTGGTACCCTCCACACACAAACTCAAGCCACTTGTTTTAGTAAGATTTTGAGGCTATATAGTTTCTCGTCTGTCTGTGGCATCATTTCTCACAAAGTGGTGCTTTTAGCCACTGTTTATAGGTAGAGGTCTTGTGAGCTCAACCTAGACAGAGCTCTGAGCCTGGAAGGCAGAAATCTCTATATTAAGAGAACGACTTGGTCACACCCTCTTAGAAGAATCATGACATTTTAGTATGTCTTCACTGTTTTATGATCCTACTTTACTTCATATCTTATTTGTGAATGGAAAGAAAACAGCTAGGAGTCCTTAAACCTGGGCTCTTGACCCAAATCTATTGCGTTGAGCAAGTCATTACCCTCTCCAGGGCTTAGTTTCATTGTATGAAAAAATAAGGCTCTTCTAACTCTGATGTGCCAGGGTTCTAATTCTGTCCTTATCTCCATATTAAAATCCTGAGTCATTTTCTCTTTCACCTGTGTGGCACACTGTCCAGGTAACAGAGCCTGAATGGGTGTTTCTATAAGGAAGTTCTATTTAAGGCTAAGACAGAAACCATCACAAAAGATAAAGGCAGGCAAATGCGGTTGTCTAATTGGGCCTTTTGTAATTGTGTCAAAGACTTTCCCCTGTTTAAATGTAGATTAACTATTGGCTGATGTTCCCTTGATACCTAGAAATATTATCTGAGACTTTATAGAGCAACCAAATAGAGTAGTAAGGGATCACTGAAGATTTCTTTAATCAAAAATGAAGACTGGGGCACCTGGGTGGCTCGTCAGTTAAGCGTCTGACTCTTGATTTCAGGTCAGGTTGTGATCTCAGGGTCCTAGGATTGAAGCCCATCTTGGACTACGTGATCAGCATGGAGTCTGCCTGAGATTCTCTTTCTCCCTCTTCCCTTCCCCCTACTCATGTGTTCTCTCCACATAGATAGATAGGTTGATAGATAGATAGATAGATAGATAGATAGATAAAATCTTTTTTTTTTTTAAGACAAAGACAGAATGGGAGGAGCTGCTTTTGCCCTTTAGAAGTTTACATCTAGGTTTTTATGTTATTCTGATTTGTGCACAAAAATACATCTTAGTAATAACCCTATTCCCACACACTGGAAAGCCATTCAGAGCTCCCACCTAAATGAAAATTTAATAAAGGTTTGAAGCAAGAGCAGTGAAAGTGTAATAGAAAATATGATGTATTACATGCTTGGCCTAAAGTCATTTCCAAGCAAGTATAGATCACAAAGATTTTCTAATCTGAATTCTGCAGTTTACCAATCAGGAAATCAAGGCTCAGAGAATTTTACTGGCTCTTTTGTTTATCATCAATAACAAAATCTCCAAGCAGCCAATGACTCAAGAATAAGAGATATCAACTTCCAGTTTTCCCATGGTCCATTTAATATCAGCTGACCCCTTCCCCCCCTTTTTTTTAACAGTTCAGCCATGGCCCTGCTTTGTTTATGGAACTATTGACTAGATTCTGGCTCTACTAAAAAATCCAGTTCTGATAATTGCATGTGATGTGGTTTTATGATTTAGTATCACCAAGCCTTTGGCTTCAGATACAGATCATGAAAATAATGCTGGTGTAAATCCAGTAGCATTAATTCTTTTCACTGCTCAGATTTAAAGATCTCTAATATCTCTGGTGTTTAGACACTTCTATCAAATGCCAGTGTTAACTTTGGTGGAAATAGGATGAGACCAGAGTCAGAAACTAGACTTTATCAAATCACTCACAGATGATTAGTTCCTGAGGATCATCAGTTTGAAACATGAACAATTCATAGAAAATCTAAATATCAGTGTCATAAGCCAAAGAATTGAGCCAATGAGCCTCTTCATCTGCTCCAACTAGAAAATGTGAACAAAGAATTAGAGAGGAAACAGGCTTATGTCAGATTTGCCACATCTGGCTGGTTTTACCAGCAAAGTCTCCTCCTAAAATCCACACTCTGCTTCTATAATCCAGAAATGTTTCTGCCAAGCAGCAAAGAATAGGATGCGAGTCCACAATGGGAGATGCTAGCTCCTTATTATTGTTATTTTTCCTAGGTCTTTTGTCCACTGAACTATTGATTGTTGATCTTGCGCAGTATTTCACCACATGTCATGGGTTGACAGCTAGGATGTGCCTTAACCTCATCCACAACACATTTCCTGGCTATACATTGTGTGTAAAAAGTGATTCCATGTGTCCCAGTCCTGAACTGTGTCGTTTCACACGTGAGATCATACAGGCCCCTCCGTTTCTACTCCTCGGACTTACCTGTGGCTGTGGTTGAACTGCGGTTGAAGTATAACGTAAATACAGAAAGAAACCCAAAGTGTAAATATATGTCTTGATGCATTTTCACCAAGTAAACGAGTCCAGGTAACCAGCATCCAGACCAAGAAACAAATGTTGCCAGTCCTCCTCCAGAAGCCCTGCTCCTTGTCCCCTTCCAGTCAATACCAAGACCTCCGCTCAACCAAGGAAAACCATCATCTTGACTCTAAAGCTTAACTTCTGTTTGCTTCTTTCTGAACTTACTAAGTGGACTCATACAGTACTCTCATGCCGGTAGTATCTGGCTTATTTTACGCGGCTGTCTTCTTGTGAGGTCAGTATATGATGTTGCCCGTAGCTGTGGCCCACTCATCCTCATTGCTGTGCAGTGTTCAGCTGGGGGAGCGCATCTGTTCTGTTGCTGGGCGTGTGGGTGGTTTCCAGTTTGCAGTTTTTCTCAGTAGTGCTGCTGTGAACATTATTCTTTTTTTTTTTTTTTTTTTTTTTTTTTTAACTTTTTATTTTTTATAAACATATATTTTTATCCCCAGGGGTACAGGTCTGTGAATCACCAGGTTTACACACTTCACAGCACTCACCAAAGCACATACCCTCCCCAATGTCCATAATCCCACCCCCTTCTCCCAAACCCCCTCCCCCCAGCAACCCTCAGTTTGTTTTGTGAGATTAAGAGTCACTTATGTTTAGTCTCCCTCCCAATCCCATCTTGTTTCATTTTTGTGAACATTATTCTGTGTCTCTTGGTGAGCTTGAGGCCACACTTGGTGGTGGTGTTTTTTTACCCTTAAGAGCAGAACCGAGGACTCACATGTGCAACTTTAGCAGGCACTGCCAAATAGTGGTCCAGCGTGCTCCGCTCTAAGCAGCAGTGAAGGAGATTTCCAGTCCTTCCGCATCCTCACTGACCCTTGACACCATCTGTTGTCTCATGTTAGCCATTGCGGTGGGCGCGTCTAGTAGGAACACGTATCGTTTGATCCTCAGTCTTTCTGATGTAATATAACTTCTGTGTTCCCTTTCATTTTGGATGGTCATCTTCTATGAAATGCCAGTTTTAAAACTCCTTTTGATATGGCAGCTAACGATAGGAAAGTGCCATGTGCCTTTCAATATTGTGTTATTAGGAAGAAAAAGAAAAGATTCTTATTGCTATTCATAGAAAATAAGTCCACAAGATGTCTCTGCCCAATGAGAGTGACCTATCCTGGCAGGTGAAGTTCGGCCAAAGATCACTTACTGTTGAGAAAGGCAGATAGAAAAGGTTACAAAGGAATAATCCATTTGTGCATAACCCCCAGTTGTCTTCAGAGCGGAAGGCCCAGCAGGCCCCTAATACCATTTGCTCTTCCTTACCTCTGTAACTCTTGCCTTATGTGTCCAGGGGAAATAAAGTGCCGCAGACAGACCGCAAACTCGAAACAAAGAGGAAATACAGAAAGAAGGGATTTAAGTAATCTCTGTTGGCATTTAAGTAAAGAAGGGAAATGCATGCATACCTACACACTTGGCATACACATCTATGTTTGAAATACTCTCTCACTTCACACATACTAATGGAATATCTCCATTTTGTCAGGCACTGAGATAGTTTCCAGGGATCCACAAACACCTACTGCGCTCTCAGGGGGCTTAGAGTCTTGAAGAAGAGACAGATGTGCCAACAGATAGTTACTGTAGAGCATAAAATGTGTCATCTGCTGGGACTGCTGTAATAAAATGCCATACACAAGCACCTTATAAACAACAGAGATTTATTTGTCATAGTCCTGGAGGCTGGGAAGGCCAAGAGCAAGGAACTGATAGATTCGGTGTCTGGTGAGGGCCCTTTCCTGGTTCACAGGCAGCCATTTTCTTGCTGTCCTCACATGACAGGAGGGGTCAGGGGACCTCCTGGGGTCTCTTACAAGGGCACTACCCATGTTCGTGGGGGCTCCACCCTCATGACCTTACCATCCCCCAAAGCCCCAATGCCCAATACCATCCCATGGGGCACTAGGTTGGAGGGGACATGCACATTCGGTCGCTAGCAAAGCACGGGTGGGGTTATGCAGTGTACACAGGTTGCAGTAGGTGACACAGAGGTGTGTGAGGTCTCTCAGAGTGGGGAAGAAGTGTTGGAAGGAGGCTGCATGGGGGAGCTGCCTCCTCTGCCAATCCAAGGAGGAGAGAGGAGACCGTTCCAGGCTATAGGGAACTAGGCAAAGAGGGATGAGACACCCTGGTTTTTCTCTGGGGCTTGAGGTCTGACAGGAAGAAGAGGTAGCAAGTGATGACAGGCTTCTTGTACAACACCAGGGGGTTCGGCTGGTTCCTCCCCACTGCCTGTGCACACAGTCCCTTCTATGTCTGTGAATGCTCTGCCAGATCTCAGGGCCCTGGAGAGGAGACCATCCATGCAGTCTACTGACAGGTGTTTCTTGAAAACCTACAGTTTGCCAGAATCTTGTCCTTAAAAACAAAAACAACTTCATGGAAGAGAAAGACCTGTAAAACAAAAGTAATAAAAACTGATCACAGAGCTGCACAGTTTAAGGATTATCATAGAAATACATGCTTTCTTCTTCCCTGGATCTGGAAAATTGTAAATGACTTTGAATAGTTTAAACAGGGAACCAATCATGGTGATAGCTTTGATTGAGGAAAAGCAATATGACGATGGAGTGATTTCCAAAGATCTGCTGCTGAAGTAGATACTTTTAACGTTCTCTGACTAAATACTACCACCCGTTTACATGAGCCTTGCAAGAATGGGGGAAGTGGAGCTGAATCCTCTGGATTTCCCCCAGGCCCAGAACATGCTTGAGCCACTGCTAGCCTGACTAGCGGAGGCAGCTTCTTAGCCCTGGTGCTCTTGTTTTCAGGTAAGCAAGAATGAGCGTCAGGTAATGAAGCCACTGTACGACAGATACCGGCTGGTCAAGCAGATCCTGTCCCGAGCCAACACCATCCCCATCATTGTGAGTACGGCACCTTTCTGTGCTTGATCGCCTGCGGGGTGGGTCCTGGCTGTGGTGAGAGCGCCCCACGCTGCCTTCTCACTGAGGAGTGGGCTTTAATAGTTGAACCTGGCATGAATACTTATGGCCCATCCGCTTGGGGCATGAAGAATATATCTAAGACTTCTGAGACTACGTTTGCCCAAATGAGCAAATCTGAAACTGCTAGAATTTTGTTTTCTTCCGGGCAGCATGCTTTGATGTAGGCGTCGGTCTGACTGGTGCTGGGCTGACCCCCTACCCTTGCTTCAGAGCCAGCAGGATGGGGCTGTGCTTTCTCTAGGCCCCTCTAGTCCAGAGGCCTCTCCGGTCCCAAATCTTCTCTCTCCCTCCAAGAGAAGGATAGTCCCACTGGGAATCCTCTCCAGGGAGAAATCCTAAGGACCTCCAGAGAGCAGCCTCTTTGGGGAGGCTCTAGAGAAGCTGAGGTGGAACTAAAGGGAGGGAGGCTAGTACCTGGGCGGCTGCTGTCACCGGCTGCCATCCTCTGACTGACACGCAACTGCTTTTGGCCTCCGAATTTTGATTTTGTCCAGAGTATGGAACAGCATCTTGTCTTAAGGCACTGGCCAGCTTGCCCTCCTTCCATATTTATTCTAGCATTTCTCCCTATATTTCCAGCTTGTGAGTGAGCCTTACTGCCCTGTCCATCTCCTGGGGCATCTTTTGCCTCTGGCCCAGTGCTCTCCTCCGGGATTACAGGGGGCTTTCTCTGCTGACTTTTAAACTTTCTAATAAGTAGCCACAGCCTTGCTTTTATGTTGTTATTAAAATGGAGGCCATCTTAGCTGCTGCTGTTCAGTTCCTGCTTTAAATCTTCTTGTTTCTTTCTTTCTTTCTTTCTTTTTTTAATATTTTATTTATTTATTTGAAAGACAGAGATCATAGATAGGCAGAGAGACAGGCATAGAGAGAAGGGAGAAGCAGGCTCCCTGCTGAGCAGAGAGCCAGACGCGGGCTTGATCCCAGGACCCTGAGATCATGACCTGAGTGAAGGCAGAGGCTTAACCCACTGAGCCACCCAGGGACCCCTCTTTTTTTATTTTTTTTTTTTTAAGATTTTCTTTTTGGGGTGCCTGGGTGGCTCAGTCAGTTAAGTGTCTGCCTTTGGCTCAGGTTATGATCCCAGAGTCTGGGATTGAGCCCCACCTCTGGCTCCACGCTCAGTGTGAAACCTGCTTCTCCCTCTCCCTCTGCAGCTCCCTCTGCTGTTCCCCCTGTTTGTGCGTGTACATGCTCTCTCTCTCTCTCTCAAATATATAAATAAAATCCTAAGAAAAAGAAAAAAGAAAAAAAAAAAAGATTTTCTTTTTAAGCAATCTCTATACCTAACGTGGGGCTCAAACTCAAAACCCTGAGATCAAGACCACATGCTCCACCTACTGAGCCAACCAGGTGCCCCTCCTTGTTTATTTCTAAGATAACATCTTTGTATTACTTTTAACAATGTATCTGTCCCTAAGAATGAGGGAGGATCCAGACTTCAGGCCGACTTCAGGCAGGTGTGTTAGAAGAAAGCGACTTCTCTAGAAATTCTTCCCAGAATAAATTAGTGAACTAACCAACGAAAGAATTCAATCTAGGAACTCCTTTCCTTGTCCAGTCAGGAGCCCTGTGTGCCCTCAGCAGGTGTCTCTCAATGAGGAAAATGCACAGCAGGGAGGCTGCACAACATCTGAATCCCCTCAGCAGCCTATGCTGTGCTCAAAGCTTCTGACGGTTCCTGGGTTCCTGGGTTCCTCTGTCATCAGGGAGGAGCAGGGAGGAGGAGCAGGCCAGTGTCTCTCCTCAGACTCCTGCATTCAGTTAGCATGCTCATGGGCTAGTCTTGCTGTCCTGTGGCCTCCTTGGCTTGGGGCTGTGGGCTCTGGAATGAAGCAGCGCCTCAGACAAGAACTTTGGTTGTCTCCGGTTTTCCTGGGACTGTTTGGCGGGGAGGGGTTAGGGTGTATAGTTCAAAGTCAGTGATGAATCCTAGTGACCCAGAGGAGGCAGAGGCCTGGAGGGCAAGGGAGAGGGGTTCAGAGTATAACCACCTTGTCCACACCTGTCACAGGGATCCCCCTCCAGCAAGCGGAGAAGCCCTTTGCTGCAGCCAATTATCGAGGGCGAAACGGCTTCCTTCTTCAAGGAGATAAAGGTGAAGACATCTCCCAAACTGGCTTCCATTCTCTCCCTGCCTCCCCTCCTCCAGTGGATGAGGGGGAGGGCGGGGCGCAGCGGCGATGGGGCCCGAGGCGCTTGTGCTGTGCCTTCAGAATCATCTGCGGCTCGTAACCAACCACCAGCAGCCCCGCCTTACTGATCCTAGGGCCAAGCTGATCTCCTTCGTTTCATCTCATCCCCCTGCTTTTTTGTACCTTGCTGTCTTTTGTTTTGTTCTCATTTTGCTTTCAAGGATTTGGTGGGGGCAGGGGTCACAATATGTTTTGGGTTTTTTTCTTCTATTTGGAGTGGATTTTCTGTATTCCAGAAACTTTTTCAGTGCACTCATTGGGTAACTTTCCTAAAAATCGTACTTACTGAGTTTCTAGAAAACCTAGAATTAACAAAGGCAATCTAGATAGCACACGACAAAAAAAATTATCATTTCGCAGACAGGTATCTTCCTTGCCTTTGCCCGATTTTCTGGTGCCGACTCACCCACTCCTCCTGCCTTTTGCCTTGCCCCTGGCACATGTAGTCCTCGGGATTCAGTTGATAATCTCCTGATCTGTGAATGCAGTGCCATCGCCAGCAGCCACTGGAATCTGTGCACTGGTGTTTTTCACCCCAGGAGTAATTATGGGTTCTATACAGGTAATCCTCGTCTCAGTGGCCCCTTTAGCTAGAACAGGAAGTAGACTCCATGCCCCCAGGTCTCTGTCTGTGTCTCTGTTGGGACCTACCTGGCCTGGACCACAATCAGCCTCTTTTGCAGTTTTGTTTCTAGGTGACTTAACGAACTGGACTGCCTTCCATAGTGTTCTAGATATGAAAAAACGGAATCTTTTTTTTTTTTTTTTTCTTAATCAATCAGTGATTGTTTGTTAGCAATTGGAGTTTCATTTATCATATTTCTGGGAAAGTCCTAAGCCTGGGGTGGTCATTTATCTACTGTAGTTAGAAATAGTATCCCAGAACCCAAGGGCCTCATTCCCACAAGGGACACGAGTTGAGAATCACTCCATTGTCCTGCCTGGTCCTCATCGTTATGACTGAGGTAAGGTACTAGAAGCTGCACAGTCTTTGGTCTTAATTTATTTTTTCCCTTTTCTTTGTTCTTAGGGGCCTTCAGTATTTCATATACTTAATTATAAGGTAGTAGACAGCGATTACACTCACTATCATATTCTTTTACCTAGAACTCATTCTATAAAAGTGCTCTAAACAAAACAATTAGGCAAATATGCTCTATTATATTTTAAAAATTGGAGCTATTTTCTTATAATAAGACTTGATGTTGATGAAAGAAGAAAAATTTTGTCTGGCTGGTAATTTCACATCAGAATGAAGTCTCCTTAATTGAAGAAATTTGGACAATTTTGTGTATTGAAAATGAGCAATAGAACTGTTACTAGATAAAAATGTGTTCTTTAACACATCCAAAATATGATATTTAATAATTGTCTCATTAAATGAATGGAAGATCTATTAATGATGCACTTTTTAAAAGAGGGCATTCTTCCAAATCTTCTTGTTCAGCTCAGTTTATTTTTTTCACAAGTATATTTTGGCCATGACTCTTCTTCTGGCCCACGTGGTAGTCAAAATTTCAGATAATTTTGCAATGCTTACATTGCTTTTGTAAATAGTGTTGTCTTTTAGTTCATTTTGTTCCAACTGGCTAGGCTTATTAGCATATGTTTGGACTGTACTAAGTCTTGACAGTTCTGAGACAATTTAGAATTTGATGTGGGTTCAGATCAGAAGATTGTATCAAGGTGGTTTCCTTAAAAGCCACCCCTAGTTTTAAATGCTTATGGTAGGAAAACAGATGTGTGTAAAGTAGAACCAGCCCAGTTTCTGAAGACCTAGATCTTCCTAGATCCTAGAGATAGTCCAGTCAATTCTCCTATCCAACATAAGAATTTCCTTTAAAACTTACCTGACAGAATAGAGACACAATCTCTACGAAGTGATTCTGTCCTCAAGCTTGGAAAATTTACGGCAATGGAGAAGGGCACTCATTCCATGGGGCTAAGCATCAATAGTAACTAAAAACTTATTTTATATTATATTATTAGTTGTATCATTATCAGTATTAGAATACTAAGAGTCAATAATAATTATATGACATGCAGTTTCAGAATGCATAAGTTTGATAAGTATAAAGATAATTTAAAATTACAATATTTGTAGTTATTATTCATATATTGCTTTCTACGTAATAGGCTGAGTGTTGCCTGTTGGAACAAGATGGGAGTGAGTGTAACTGCTGCTTCCTTGAGAGCCCTCCATACCTTTACCATCTCCTGCCCTGTCTACTCTTACCCACGGCCTGCGGACATTTTTTTCTCCAAGTTCTTCTTACTATTCCTCATGCGATATTTGTCACAGACCTTCCAGCAACCTCGTGGTTCTGCTCTAATCACACCAGTCTATCTCTGTCCCTCTGATACACTGAACTGAACAGTGCTTTAGGTAGGACTTCACCAGCGAGATAGACAGTGGACCAAGGACTAGTCCTGATCTTTACCTGGATGGTTGGGGCCCTTTGTTTGACTAGTCCATGCCTGTGTGACTCTCAGTGTGTTGTGGGTTCATCGTTCCCTTTCTAGGGCAGCATCCCTAGAGAGCTGCATCCAGCTTCCGCACTATAGACATTTTGGGGCCAGATAGCTTGCTGTCGTTGGGGGCTGGCCTCTGGCCACGAGATGCCAGGAGTGCCCAACAACCACCCCCTTCCCAGTTGTGACCAAAACTGTCTCCAGACCTTGCGAAAGGTCCACTTAGGGTCAGAATTACCCCCAGATGAAAACCACTGCCCATGGCCCCGTCTCACTGCTGATTGATACAATCCATCGCTTCACTTTCCATGGGCTGCTTGTCATTGATGTCCAACTTTTTTTTCTAACCTAAATTGTAGGACCTGGAGTTTTTTTGGCCACACTTCTATTCTAGCCCCATGAAATTGATTAAATCTAGATTTTGTATTCCAACACACCAAATATCCATCCCTTCTTTGTATTATCTATGCATTTTGTGAATATACCTTTTGGGTCTTTTACCCAAGTGGTTGATGAATATTGAGTAAGGCTGGGTCAGGTCAAGAACCTGCTATAGACTTCCCTTCAGATTCACATCACCATTGCATCATCACTCTGTACAGATTTTCACAATCAGCTTTTTTTGTTGTTTGTCTGAAAATTCTCTTTTTTAAGTAATCTCTACACCGAACATGGAGCTTGAACTCACAACTCCGAGACCAAGAGTCATATGTTCCACCAACTAAGCCAGCCAGGCATCCCATCAGCGTCCTTTCATAGATCAGCTCACCTCATTAATTATTGAATCCCAGATATTATGCCATTCCTATCAAAAAAGGAAAAATGGTTAGTTTCCATCATTTGTTTTAAGGGAGCCATTGCTAGTCACTGTTGATCATGGACTCTTTTTTAGTTATTCATATATTATCTATGTGTTCATTCCTTCTAGGATCTATGCAATAGCCACAACTAGATGGTCATATAATTTCAAGATATAGTTTGTCATTTCTTTTTTTTTCCTATGATTTTTTGCAGCTTGATGAGAATAGTTTTCTTAAGCCTCATCTTTGAATACATGATTTCCCAATGTAGGCAAGACACATTCTCAAGTTTTTAAGTTCTCTTAAAACTTTGGGATATAACTGATTAGGCCTAGACACCTGATTTTATTTCTTATCAGTCTTGGGCTGTAATACTCTCTTCCAGTAATTTGTTTTTTCTTTTAAAACTGGATTGCTGGACTGTTTGACAGACATTAATTAAGCACTTACCATATGCAGGCATTGGCTAAGCTCTAAACTGTGATTGGACAGACCCAAATCCCTGCCTCCACAGAGTTTAGGGCCAGGTGGTTCCACCTGGCCTTCCTCATCCAGGGAGGCGGGAGTACAGGGGGTGTGGCATTGTCAGACAGTTGATCTGGAGCCTCTGGACCAGGTACATACCTTATCTCAAGCAATCCTTCTAAAAATTGCAGAGGGTGGGAATTGTTACCTCCTTTTACAAAAAAAAAAAAAAAAAAGAGAGAGAGAGAAAGAAAGAGAGCAAGAGAGAAACTTTTAAATTACTAATTTTAAAAGTCCCTTTTATTCTATACATTTAAAAATGTCTTTAATAATTTCAGTTTTTAAAAATGAACCATGAGGCATTTACTCCAACTGAAGAGATGGGCGATCTGAAGTCACAGCAGAGAGAATCTGGAAAAGCTACCTAGTTTTTACCAATTTTATCTTCATGCCTTCAGAGCAGTACTTTCGTCCTAGTTTTATACTGGTCCTTTTTTTGTTTTGTTTTTCCTGTCTTGTTTGTTTATTCGCTTGATTTCTCGTCAGAGGCACCATTGCAAACATAGCAACTTTATGGTAAGAAAACCCACCACAGGCAGTTTGCATACTTGTACCTTGACTACCAATGGAACTGCACCGGCTTCCTGAGATTAATTTGTTGCATTGGTGCTGGAGTCACTTGGTTTAACTGGAACAATTGATATTATACTTGCTATTGTTCATGTAGCTGTGCCCTGAACCACTTTTTAAATTTTCCAGTTATTAGGATATTCTCATCTGCTCTGACTATATATTTTGGCAGTAAATTGCTTCTTTTAAAATCTTCCATTCAGACTGATATGATTTCATCCTTAGACTTAAATTGGCACTAAGAAATTCTAATTTAACTTCATTGTTTTTCTAATTCCGTTGCCAAGATAGAGAATATCATACTTTTCTTAGAATCTTGGATGCTGGAAAATACAGCTGTGGCCCTTGGATGTTCCTTGAAAAAAAAAAAAAAAAGCATGTTAGGATTCCAATCATGAGAACATAAATGTTTTGATCTCAAAACTTTCCTAAAACTCTGTGCATCAGAAACCACAAAATATTTTATAATCACAACTCTTAAATAGAAATATTATATTGTTCCATTTCTGTAGATGTTGATAGCTTAATAAAAAATAATGTCCAAGGCCCACAACTAATGGAATCCCTAAAGCACTGATGGCTGGTGGTGGATTTTGTTATGTATTATCCCAGAGCTGGGGATTTTGAGATTCAGTTGATTTAGGGTATAAATTACAATGGTGGTTCCTTCAAACCCTCAGTCTTGACAGCTGTTCATTGTGCTATATACCAATTTTTTCTATAGTGTTAAGAGTTTTTTCCCCTACTGAGTAACTGTGTTTACTGTTGGTGTTACTTACCGTGTTCATGTAGACTTTCAGCTATAGATGGATATAATGTATGTATGTGTTGCTAAGTGTAGATACAGAAGAAACCATATGGTGTCGGATAATTAAGTGACTGTTACGTTACATGATACTTACAATGCAGGAGTGCCAGGAAAAGTAACCAGGTTCTAATCGGGGTTGCTGTGCATCTCCAGGAAGAAGATGAGGGTTCGGAGGATGATAGTAACACGAAGCCAGACTTCACGGTCACTCTGAAGACCGATTTCAGTGCACGCTGCTTCCTGGACCAATTTGAAGATGATGCTGATGGGTTTATTTCCCCAATGGATGATAAAATACCATCGAAGTGCAGCCAGGACACCGGGCTTTCAAATCTCCATGCTGCTTCAATGTAGGTCCTGTCGGCAATGCTGTTGAAATGTTGGGGTGAAAATACCATTCTTAAATATTTTAGCCTTTCTATTTAAATAAGTTGTCTGACAAAACACAAGTGATTTACCTGGGGGACATCCACATGGTTAGAACAGTGCATCTTTTTTAGCTTCGGACTCCGTGTTCTCTGTTCTCCATCCCCTGTTCCTGAAGGGAGCACTGAGATCTCGCATGAGCAGCCAGGTCTCCCGATGGCACTGCACAGTTCTGTATTCCATAGCTCTTCATTTAACACGTACCAAGAGCCGGTGTCATCTTTCCTTCAAAGCAAAATACGATAAAGTGCCATGGGATCCCACAAGCGCTAAGGATTCCTAAGCAGCAGGGACTTGGCGGGAGCCCAGGAGCCGTACCTGTCGTCAGGACGTTCGGCATGCAGAGGATGGAAGACCGCCATTTCTGCTGTCCCTCAGCGCCCCGCCAGTTCTTGCATTTACATCCTCCCCCGGTCTCCACAGCCCCTATCGAGTTGCACATTCATTGTATTTATAACAATTCAGATTTAACCCAGTTTTCTTAAAAATTTCTGCCCTTCTCAGACCAGAACTCTTGGAACACCTTCAGGAAATGAGAGAAGAAAAGAAAAGGATTCGAAAGAAACTCCGTGATTTTGAAGACACTTTTTTCAGACAAAATGGAAGGTAGCGCCTGTTCCCTCTCCCCTAACTCCTGCCCCTCTGCACACACACCCCTCCTTTTTTCCTGTCGTATCTCTGCAGTGTTTCCCAAGTTGGAAAGCCTCTGCATTTTGCCTGTACCCTAGTCCTTTGGAGGTTCACTGTGGGAGGGGGAGGGCCGTTTGGTCCTTCAGCAAGAAATGCTCCTGGGTTAGTCTCCAAGACTGATGTAAATTCAGCTAACATTTACACACCCAACCTGTCACCTCAAATGAGCAACTTGGAGCTATGTTTCCAATTGATAGCACTGCTTTTTGGTTTTGGTTTGGGGAGGGGAGGTGTTGTCTTCATAGGCTAAAAGGAGAAATAAGGAAAGGGCAGCTTTTTAGGCTTATTTTAAAAGCAAAGGTGATCATTGGGTTTGAATGAAAAAACGTGCAAGAAGCAGTAAGTCCCCAAGACAAACAGGGTGCCTTTCCCGAGTGAGTTTCAAGACATGAGGTAATCAGCCTTGTAGAACATCATCCTAAGGAATAGCACACCTGTTTGCGAGCGACCGCACACAGTGCATACCTGTTCACAGCATGAGACGAGGGTAGGGCAGGGAAGAGATTTGCATCTCTTACATTAAGTGTTAATACCTTAAGATGATTTCATTTTAATCCAAACTATTTAAATGTGTAAATATAGTTTCTCTTTAAAAGATCCCCTTTCATGCTTCTCAAAAGTATTGAGGAAAAAACCCACCATAAACATTAACTTCACCATGGAAAATGTGTTGTGTTCCAGTTTATTTCAAATATTACATATATTTATTTTTTTAGCATCCCTAATTTGGATCTTATGGTGACTTTCTTAAGATTTATGAATTTTTGTGCCTACATATTTGCTTTTCTTTCCCCATGCATTGTAGGCTACTTAGAAAATATCAATAGGCAGACAAAAGAAATAAGAGGCAAAAAAAGAAGAAGAAACCAAAGACAAACCAGGATTAATGTTTGTTCCATCCCATTCTTCTTTCTAAACATATTCTTGGTCTGTCTATCTTTTTTCCATGTAATTGCAGTTGCTTTATGCACAGCTATCTTGTACATGAGGAACTATATAAAATGATGTATAAACTTCACAAGTTTTAAGAAAGGATAGCTGATGGGAATTTATAATCATCATGCAAGGTTGGGGTTTTATTTTAAGTTTTTATTTATTTAAGTAATCTCTACACATAACATGGGGCTCCAACTCATGACCCTGAGCTCAAGAGTCACGTGCTCTTCCAACGGAGTCAGCCAGGTGTCTCATCATACAAGTTTGAAACTCTGACTTCAGTCCTCATTAAATCTGGTTCCCTTATTTCATATCTGAGGAGAGGGAAGTCCCTTGAAGAGCAGGGTGAGGCCAACTATCAGATTGCTGTTCCCTTCACTCAGACCATGGGGACAGAGTACTTAGCACAGTGCTTGACCTGCAGTAAGCTCTCAGTTAATATTTGCACATATTTAAAAGTATGCATATAAAATTACTCAGTCACCTATAAGGGCTTATTAGTATTATGTGACCCAATTGCTGAATTCCAAGACTAATTTTATAATAAGTAGGATATTAACTATCTTTTTTTAAGCCTATAAATTATGGGTATGCCAATTGCTAATTAGAAACTTAATGGTTCATTAAATGAAGTACATAAAAGTGAGAAGGCATTAAGTGTAAATAAAGGATTTCAGTCTATGGAGACTCCCAATGTGCATTCATACATACCAGCAGCAGAGAGAGAATTTTTCTACAGTTTTTAGTCCTTCCCACCATTCTACAGGATGCCAGGTTAACTCAAAAAATTCATGTGCATGGTGCCTTCCGAGGGGAGCAATCTGTCACTGCTTATGTAAACCCAGCTGCAGTCTTGATGCCCAGGGACACTTGGGAACACCGATTCTACAGGTTGATAAACTGCAGATCCTACCTGACGATAATTCACCTGATGAACAGTACATCTAGGAGGGACGGACAGTGATCCTCAGCCCCCTTTCCTTTGTTTCCACTAGAAATGTCCAGAAGGAAGACCGCATTCCCATGGCTGAAGAATACAGTGAATATAAGCACATAAAGGCGAAACTAAGGCTCTTGGAGGTTCTCATCAGCAAGAGAGACACTGATTCCAAGTCCATGTGAGGGGACAGCCCCAGCCCGCACGGAGGGGCTACAGGAGCAAGCTGAGCTTGGCGCCCGCCTCCCCTTGTCAACAGCACCTCTGCACAAACTGGAAGGCAGCCTTGGAGCTGGACCTGCAAAGCATGTAGCCCTTTGGCCTCCAGGCCTTTGGGATTAGTCCGTTTTCGCTGCCAGCCTCAGAAACTGCCTGGATGGAAGAGGGCAGCCTGCCTGGATTTAAGAATTTTGTAAGGAAAAGTCAAGATCCCCCAGGTGCACAGAGACACAAGGGGAAGCGTTCCTAACACTGGCAGTGACGAATCACTCCGTGGAGACACACTCGTCTACAGAGAACGTGCACAGTTCTTCCCCGGATACCCGAGGAACATGTCTACTGTGATAACAAGAAACAAAGCCCAGCTCAGGACTCCACTCTGAAGAGCGAACTCGCCGTGCGGGTCCATGTCCTCTTTGCACCCGGTAAAGTGGGAACGTGCGTCGGAGCCCTGTTTGCTGCCTTGGCCACTCTTGTGAGCTTCCCACAGAGCTGCACCTCTCCCCCCTAGCGCGAATTGTTCCCCTTAGGTTCTCAGGTAGACGGAAGCCGCATCTACCCGGCATGGCGGTGCAGTCGCCTGTTGGGCGGTGTGTTGCTTCAGGACTTCCTCAGCTGACGAAGAATTGAGATCCCTGAGTAGGACTGGATCATCTGCAGAGGACAGAGGGAATATAGCTATGTTCATGCTGATTTTTTAAATCAGGCAACAGGGTGAAGAGCCTCGAAAATTCCTTCCTGGACATAGATTACACTTAATCAGTCTCATATTTTCACATCCAACACTAAGCAAGGCCAGCATGCTACAGCATCCTCTTTGGGGCTTGGTTTCAATTTTGACTCTAGCCAAACCTAAAGGATCTTGCTTAATTCTTAGCTTAAGTATTGAGGATCATGAGAAAGAGAGAGAGTAAGAGCCTGTGTTCTAAGCCTTCTGAGTTCTTATTAGAGTTTAATGTTTTTTTAAAAAGTAAACCTGCACTAAAATCCCCTCACCAAGGGGTAAATGTAGCCCTCAGAACTCAGCCCAAGGCAGAATCTAAATCACACTATTTTCACGATCATGTGTAAAGAGAAAAAGAATGGTGTGTGGTCACTTGGGATTATAATTTTTTCAGAGACTGTGTCACGAAGCTGTCTATATTAGACATTTGGGGAAGACCAGGGAATTTAAAACACCAAATCCTTCATCTCTTCACTGTGCTGATGTCACCTTGTGATTTGCTGTTACTTTTTCACCTTCCGTGTCTGCACCGAGGAAAGTGAATTCTGTCTCTGCCTGTCGGTCCAAGGCCTCTGTTTGCGCTCTGTGGGCTGGAGCACAGGTGTCCGCACACCAGCCGCCGGCTGCCGAGAGAAGGCACTTCGGCAGGATTGCCTGTTGAAGATAATGTCAGGAGGAGCAGGAGAGCAAGGCTACTGCCCTCCTGTTGGCTTTGAGAGATACCTTCCTCAAGGGTACCATTTTGTTCAGTGTGGTAAGAAGAAAATAAAAATGTAAAACTCTACTGACCCGTCATCAGTTTCAAAATGGGTTCTTGAGAAACTGGTCAGATTGTAGTGATAGCACTGTTTTCCATTGCTGAAGTGAGGTAGAACCTGTAGTTGGCAATTGTTCTAAGTCGGGAGTAGGGGGAAAGAATACCTTTAAGTTTGCTCTTAAAAATAATCATATAGAAGCATGAGCTGTGTGTTGGAAGTGCCCTGTGTTAATCCACACATTTAAAGACGGTACATAATCTACAGATTTAAATGTACGTGAATCTATAGTTTGGTATTCTTTGCTCTACTGTTTACATTGCAGATCACTATAATTTCAAGGAGTTATATTATAAATAAAATTAAGCACTTTAGGACGTTTTCTATTTTTGAAATCTGAACATGAATCATTCACATGACCAAAAATTGTATTTTTTAAAAGAAATCCATGTCTAGTCTGTCCTTTTTGAGTAATTATTCTCTTAAATAAGCTATAATATAAATCAAATCATCACCAGTTAAACTTTAAAGCACATCTATTTAATAAGAATATTGTTTTGAAAATACTAATATGCTACAGAATTTTAAAACATGCTATATAAATGAGGAGCTACTAAATGTTTGAAATCTATTGTTTCTGCCAAAGGTGAATTAAATAAAAGATTTATCCAGGACACCCATTCAAATTTGTATGATTAAATAAAAGAAAACACCAAGTTACAGTCAAATAAATTGTGTATGGAATGTCATGTTCTCCTTTGTAATTTCTCCTCTTTATTAATTTCATAGAAGGGCACCCAGATTAAGGGCGATCCTTAATCGCCGTTTACACTCGATCCTATTTGAAGGCATGGCAGTAGGTGCCGGCTCTGCCAGAAATGCTGAGGCAAATTTGTTTCCACAGCAACCATTTCTGTAGCCCAGGGTCTCAAGGCTCTAGAGGCGTCATCTTAATTGGCTTCATACAGAAGGCTCTGGACGGGGGTTTTTCCTTTGCTCTCTTGGGAATGTGTGTGTGTTTATTAGCACACGCCAACAAAAGAAGTGTCAGGTGTTTTTTAATAACAATGATAAGTAAAGGTGAAGCATGAATAAACTTGATTGTATGATTGTAAGAATTAGAAATAGCAGAGGCTTGTCATTTTCACAAGCATTTGCTTTTTGTGTGTTTTCAGGAGTAAACAGTGAAATGGATGTTTATGTTCAGTCAGTATGGTATCATTACTGCATTTCATCTCTGAATCATTCGGTTTGAATTTGCTTTTCAGACATGTATGTGCAAGGTTTAGGAGAAGGGCCTGCTTAGAAGTTTTTCAGACGGCTGCTTTGTCTTGTGCTAATAAAAGCAAGCTCACACAACCTCAGTCATCTCCCTGAATTCAGGGAAAATTTCCACAGAAGACCAAACCAAATTTCATACTGGAGAACTGATTTGTTTTTCTTTTAATTCCTAGCCATAATGCATGGAGAGCTAAAAATTAGATTTCTTCCCTCTAGTTGCCAATTTAAAGTCAAATCTTACCACTCATCGTATAGATGGGGATCCGCCACGTCTTTATTTGTAACATTAGTGTAATTCTTGCTTCTTCTCATTCTGATGCAATGCTTGCATGGTAGCCGAAGAGGCCGTCCCAGGTGTGACACTTCTAGCCCAGGACAATTGTCGCAAGGCTGTGGTAGACTCATAAATACTGCACTGAGCTGTCCTGAGGAGAGCAGTCTTATAGCCCCCTGAGGGCTGAGCATTTGTGAATGTGGTTAAGCTTGGAATTCCTAATAAGGTGACTACTTAGGTTTATCAAAGGGGCCGCCATGGTATCGATTACATTGGTTCTTTCTAGAACTTCCTATTTCTCAGCAGAAAGAACTGGGCCCAGTATACAGAACTGGTCCAATTTACAAGGAAAATCAGATTTCAGTTTGTTGATTCACCTTTTCAAAGAGATTCTTAATCTGATCATGAAGATGCCACTTTTCTTAACCTTACTACTTTTGATGCCATAAACTATCAACTGCTTTATGAAATGTTGGCTGTAGTCTAAAATCTATCTTGCATTCAAGAAGGATCTTCCCAACACACTGCTTCCTGGAGGGTTTTTTTCACCCCTCGGTGGGGAGAGATGGTTTCTGCACTAAGACCAACACCTCCTTTACATTCTTTTTCAGTATCCACTTGGGTACATCCAAAGGGAGAGACGACACCATACTAAAGTGTGAAGCCTTTAGGTGCAGCAGAACTCACAATGTGCTTTCTTTCCTTTTATTCCCTGCTTTTATTTTTCCTCTGCTTGACCCCCAAAATGACCTGAAGAGTACATTTTGCCGTAAGAGTAGCTAAACGTATTTTCAAACATTTATTCGGATTGTGCATCCTAACACTTCACATGGTCAACGGGGCAAGCTGACAATGAGAGCGTGTGTGTGGCAGGTGCGGCCTCGTGGCGTTGGCCCTTGGCGGAGTAGGACCGTGCCCCTGGGCATCTGCATTCCTCTGCTATATGATCCTCATAATAGAAGTGTGGACATCGGCAGAGATCAGTACAGATCTACACAAACATGTGTGTAAAATGAAATATGTCCAGCTCCAAGTCACTATGGCTGAGACATCACAATTCCATCTCTGGAGATTCTCCTCTGCCCGGAATCCGCCCGGTCGGGCTCCTGCACATGGCTGGAGAAATCGGTGAGGCAGATCTGATTCTCAATCTGAAAGCACCAATACGTGCTGTCACAAAAATCTCCAAGAGTAGATACAATCTTCATTAATAATATGGGCCCAGAACAATGTTTACACGACATGTGAGCAGAACGTGTTTGAAATTACAGTTGTCCTTTTTTAAAATGTAAACCGAATGAAAAAGTTGTGCACACTTTTGTACATGACTGTATTTTGTATAAACTTAAATAAAATATTTTTAACTGTGATTCTTCCGGAATTTTTGACAGAGTCGGGAACGTTTGAGCTGCCTGTGGGGTCTGACGTCTCCTTTGGGTAAGGAATCATGGCTGTGCCGTGAGCCCCCCAGGAGCCTCATGAGAGTTAAGTTTTATTCTGTCTCCAGAGAGGTCACTGGAAGGTGAAGCAAACTCATTACAAATTAAGCATGGTCGTGGTTCTAGGTAGAAAAACGGGTTTGTGCTCTAGGCTCAGCTGCCTTAAAACCAAACAATGCAAAGTAATCCATAGTGACAGAAAGTAGATGCTTGGCTTCGGGATGGAAGGATTAGAAAAAGGCACAAGGGTAGTGGATGCATACATTCACTGTTTAAATGGGCTGATGGGTTCACAGATGTATACATGTGTGAAAACTAATTTAATGCTTAAAAAAATAAAATGAAAGGATTCTCAGGGCTAAGGGGTCCAGAGACAAAGGCATTAAGCCAAAACAAAAACAAAATCCTGCTTATTTCCAAAGTCTCTGAGACCATCATAGTAAATACATTAGCCACTTAGGATTCTCAAGCTAATAAGGCCAGCAGAAAACTGTGACACGGAAGATAAGGCACATCTCCGTCTGAAGGGAGCATCTCGCCCTCAACTACCCCCTGCCACAGGCCAGGCCCTGCGCATGCGCGCCAGGAAGGCCCTCCAAGGTAAGAGCGCCAGAAGCCCCGCCCCAGCTCGCAGCTCAGCACACACACCTGTGACTGGGCGGCAGGCAGGTACTCCTTAAACTGTACATGTTATGTAGGCTCCAAGTGACAAAAGCAAACATTAAAAATACAGAACCTGAAATTTAAATAAAAGGAAAAAGAGAAAGTCTTTGAGAAATCCTAGTGCTGACACCAGAATTCAAGCAGAGATCTGTCTTCGGGGGAACAAAGACCCAGGACAGCTGACGATGGTGTAGGGTAATACCATTCTGCCAAAACGGAGGCTCGCTCTCAATAATTTCAACATTTGAAACACTGGGTCCAAAGTAGTGAAATGTAGGCAGAAGTGACAGGCAGCATTTAGTGATCCTCCCTCCGTTTTCTTAAGTCATATTCGGATGTTGTCCCTATTAAGGACCAGAAAGCGATACTGGCCACTAACACGGCAGGGGTCCTCCGAAGTCCTCCCTGCCCCCACCTCCACCCCAGCCCCAGAACAAATGTTCTCACTCCTGTCTTGTAACAGTTTGCAATGCCAGGACTACCCGAATGGGAATTCAGAATGGGGACGTAGGTGCGGGGGGAGAGAGGCAGTCCCTTCCAGTTCTTTCAATGGCCTCATTATTACCACTTCTAGAAGTAGGTTCTGAATGGTGTAAGACAAAATATATCACAGTTATCCCTAGGCTAGGTCAACTCATCACGGCTGAATTTCATATTCAGTAAAACCCAAAAGTCAAAATTCCCAAACACATTTTCAGAATCCTGGCTGGCAGGCAGACAAACGAGGTTTGGCAGGAACTGGGGTTGTTGACAGCTTGGTTCTCACTTTTCCTCTCCACCAACAAGGCTTCTCCCACAGGGTGGCTCCGTGTTGAGCGACATCTGCTCAGGGAATGGGGCCCAATGCAAACCCCACCAAGAACAGAATCTCTAAGACCCCTCGGACCTCCAGGTCTCATTTGGGCCCATGTGTGTATGAAGAGTATGTTACTGTGCATTTTAAAAATTTGTGGTCTTTTAGATGTTTGGATTTTTCCTGACTGTCTCAAAAGCGATTCAAAGATGCTCAGAAATCCTTGTCACGTTTCCAGTTATACAGCTTTGAGTACTCTCTTGGTAAGATATTTTGAGACATTGTGATTTTTCTGTAATTGTTACTTTTAAAGAACTTAAAATTACTCCACCAGATTAGATGGAGGGGAGGGCAGGGAGGGAGAGTACGAAGAACATACCACTCTCTGGTGGTAGGGAGCCCTGCTTCTCAAACTCCACCATGCGTGTGTGGGAATGTGTAGGCATCTTGTGGTACAGTAGCCCCGGGGGCAGGGGCCGGAAGGTGCTCTGACATTCTGCCTTTTGGACAGGCTCCTGGGGCTGCCATGCTGCTGGGCCAGAGGCCCTGCTTTGAGTAGAGGGTGCAGGCTGCATCCTGGACATGGAAATGAGCACCTCCAAAAATCTTAGGTAAACAAAGCTTGCCACATTGGACAACAGCAGTAGAGGCCAAATACTGCTGGGTGCTGAAGGCTCAGACCACAGACTGCTTAGCTGTACAGTCTAGATACATTACTCATTCTCCCTGTCTCTGTTTCTTTTCCTGAAAAATGGGAATAACCCGTAGCAGTTTACAGGGTTATTACGGGAATTACTCGGATGCACATATAGGGTAAGCACACAATAAATCTTCACTGAATATTGGTGGCAAGTTACTGAGACAAAGATTCCAACAAGACATTTTGAACCACTACAAAAAAAAATATTCCCCCCAAACCCCCTCCTCACCTTCTGATTGTTTGTACTGAGTCATAAACAGAGTATACCTCCAGCACTTTAAGCATAAATTCATGCTAATGGGGTAAGAAAGATTTTATGGGAACACCGACCCATTCTCTTGTAAGGAAAATTAAAGTGTGACTTAATATTCCCAAACAAGTTGCATCAAAACTTCTGTGCAGTTTCTCAGGAGAGATCTATGCTTGCTAAATTCCTTCCCTCACACAGCAGGGCAAACTGCTCTAATTCTACTCCCCAGAACATTTTGGGAGGTCCAAACCTGCTCAGACACATAAAAGGAATTTACTGTCTGAGACGGCAGTTGAGACCGAGGTGGGAATGCCAGACTCCTGTGAAGGAACAGAATAACCTTTGAACTGATTCTAGGACACCTAGTGTCCTGAAATTTCTGTCTCAGGGTGTATTTTTAAACAACTAAAACTGAAGCATACTCTCAGGAGGAGGGCTGTTCCGAACAGGGCATGCTCTTAACCAGCACAGTAAACGTCATCAAGTTTGGGGTACCCCACTCTCTCATCACCCTGCACAGGGGCAAACTGAAGGTGCCCCTGCTCAGTGATCCATCAGGCTGTGGGTTCAAATGATTTTACTGTCTCGTTGAGTGAAGCCCTGTCCCCCATTACCTCAGAAATTCAGAAACTCCAAACAATGTGCCAGTGATTTGAACTTGAGAGTCCTTGAGCCTGCGGCACAAACATCTGAGCTCCTGAGGATGTCCAGGCACGAAAGGTCAGGAGACCCGTTTTTAACAAGAACCCTTTGGCAGTGGTAGGCTGGTCCTGCTGGGACCATGAGCCAACACCTAGTTGGCACTTACTGTTCACCTTCACCCTCAATAACTCTGGCCTTTTACGACATCATGGAGAATGGAGTTATTTCTGAATCTGATCTTGGGCTTGCTTTCTCTCCTAATCCTAGAAAAGAGGTGACCATGACAGACCAATATGGTTTAATGTTTGCCATCATCTGAGAGTGTGTGTGTAATTCTTATTTAAATTTCTCAGTTCAACACCCATGGGAGCTGAATCAGTAATTACCAGAGAGCGTGTATCCAACTCCCCTGGGATTAGGCCCAGGAAAATCAGCTTTTAAAAGATCTAAAGACCATGTGATTATGCACCCTGCCAAGCATCCAGCCACTCTTGTAAGAAAAGAAAAAAAAAAGAAGAAGAAAAGAAAAAAGCTGACATCTGAACTAATTTTCTCAATGATACACATAACTAAGGAGGTACAAACTCCATTACTTTTTGAAGGACACAAAGTGCCAAAGCTTAGATCAGTCTAATAGTAGGAGAACCTGTTATTAACACAGGTCCAAAGAGTCTGCCCACAATTGGGTAAACACTGCCTCCAGCACCTATTCTGTTGCATCTGCTGGTTTCTCACTGCATGGGTAAAGAACATTCCAGAAACATAAACCCACCCCCTGATTCAGGGTGGGCAAGCAGCCCTACCTGATTTGAGCCAGGCTGGATTAGCACCCGAAAGCAGAGAGTTACAGTCGGAGACCAGCATTTCCCATGTCTTCACAGGACTCTGCTCTATGAGGTTAACTAATCCTTTTGACCAAAACGGTTTTGGTAGAAAGACATGGTGGTAGCTTCTATGTCACTTCTAACTGGAGAACTCCCTTGATGTGATCCACAAGAGAATTTTTACCTTTTCTGAAGACAGCAGAACCTGTTCTTCCTTAC
Organism: Mustela nivalis; assembly: GCF_964662115.1. Taxonomy (NCBI): domain Eukaryota; kingdom Metazoa; phylum Chordata; class Mammalia; order Carnivora; family Mustelidae; genus Mustela; species Mustela nivalis. The sequence continues at coordinate 117,125,679 of NC_139023.1, forward strand.
TACAAGCTCCTCTACTTTGTGAAATCCTCATCCCCAAGATAAGGCTGTAAGCAAAGCCCACCAATGGCTACTATCAATGCTCCACAAAGGCATCTCTTAAAAATGGAGATATTCTCGAACCAGAAGACTCCTAACTCAAGCAACCTTCTGTACTGACAAAGCTAAGGTTATCAAAGACAATGTGGCCATGATGTTCCCAGATCTTTTAGAGACCTAACAACTGGCTTCAAATCTGCTTGGTTCCATTTTTAAGAGCCAAAGAAAACTGAGACATCAAAAGCTTGCATTTCTTTTCAAGAGGACATGATGAAATTATGCAGGTTGGCTTCAATTTTACTTTACTTTTTCTCTTATGCTTGACTCAAAACATAAAATATTCTGTTCATTGAATTTCACCTCAAATCTATTTTGGTATTCTGTCATATGACCCCTTTATGTTCCACCTTTACGTCTATCATCTGGTCATTTATGATTTGCCTATTTTTTCCTTTATTATTCCAGTTTTATTGGGATGTGATTGACATATAATGTTTTATAAGTTTAAGGTATACAACATGTGGATTTGATATACTTATAATTCCCACCATAACTTTAATGCATGCATCATGTCACATAATTATTTCTCTTTTATAGTGTGAACATTTAAGCTCTATGCTCTTAGCAACTTTGAGGTATATAATAGTATTATTAACTATAATCACCATGCTGTTCATTATAACTGGAAGTATGTACCCTTTGACCAACATCTCCCCGCTTCCTCTACCCACCCCACCCCACCCCCAGTCCTTGGTAACCACCATTCTACTCTTTGTTTCTATGAGCTTGGCTTTTTAAAATTATTATCATTAGTTAATTTATACTTAGAGAGCTTGTTCAGGAAAGTGGAAGGACAGAAGGAGAGAGAAAAGCCCCAGCAAGCTCCACACCCAACATGGAGCCCATTGCAGTGCTCGATCCCATGATACTGAAATCATGCCCAAGCAGAAATCAAGAGTTAGAGGCTCAACCAACTCAGCCACCCAGGTATCCCAAGTTTGGCTTTTTAGATTTAACATACAAGTGATACCATGTAGCATTTGCCTTTATCTGACTTATTTCACTTAACATAATACTGACAAGGTTCTTTCATGTTGTTGAAGTGGCTGGATTTCCTTCTTTTTCATAGCTGAATAACCCTTTGCATCTATATACCACGTTTCTTTATCCATTTACCCATTGAAAGACATTTAGGTTGTTTCCAGATATTGACTATTATAAATAATGCTGGAATGAACATGGGAGTTCAAATATCTCTTTCTGTTTTTATTTCCTTTGGGTATATACTCTGAAGTGGGATTGCTGATTTGTGTCATAGGTCTATTTTTTAATTCTTTGTGGAATCACCATATTGTCTTCCAAAATACCAATTTATATTCCCACCAACAGAGCACATGTTTCCCATGTTTTCTACAGATTCTCACCAATATTTTTCTTATCATTTTGATGACAGCCTTTATAACAGGTATGAGATGTTACCTCCTTGTGGTTTTTATTTGCATTTCCCTGATATTTAAGTGCTGGAAGCCATGTTTTTATGTATCTGTGGCCTTTTGTATGTCTTATTTGAAAATTTCTATTCAGTTCCTCTGCCCATTTTTTAATCAGATTGTTTGGTATTCTTGTGCCTGAGTTATAGGAGTTCTTTCTGTATTTTGAATATTAATACCTTCTCAGACATATGATTTGTAAATCTTTTCTCCCATTCTGTAGGTTGCCTATTTTGTAGGTGGTATCCTTTGCTGTCCAGAAGCTTTTTAGTTTGATATAATCACTTACTAATTTTTACTTTTGTTGCTAGACTTTTGGTGTCATATCCAAAAATTATTGCCAAGACCAATGTCAAGGAGTTTTTTCCCTATGTTTTCTTCTAGAAGTCTTAAAGTTTCAAGTCTTAGGTTTAAGTATTTAAGCTATATAGAGTTAATTTTTATGAGTGATGTAAGATAGGGGTCCAATTTCATTCTTCTGCATGTGGTCATCCAATTTTCCCAACATCATTTATTAGAGACTTCTCCTCCCTGAGTATTCTTGGCTCCCTGTCAAATATTAGTAGACTGTATGTGCAAAGGTTTACTTCTGGACTCTTGTTTATGTTCCATTGGTCAATGTGTGTGTGTTTTATGCCATACCATACTGTGTTAATTACTATAGCTTTTTAGTATAGTTTAGAACAGGAAGTGTGATGCCTCCAATTCATTCTTCTTTATCAAGATTGCTTTGACTATTCTGGGTCTTTAGTGGTTCCACTCAAATTTTAGGGTTGTTTTTCTATTTCTGGGGAAAATGTCATTGGAATTTTGATAGGGATTGCATTGAATGTATCGATGGCTTGGGTAGTATGGACATTTTAACATATTAACTCTCCTGATGAACATAGAATATTTTTCCATTTCTTTGCATCTTTTTCAATTTTTCTCATCAGTTTTTTGGTTTCAGTGTACAGTATAGAGATCTTTCACCCCCTTTATTCCTAAGTATGGCTTTGATGCCATTATAATTGGGATTGTTTGTTTTTCAGATATTTCATTGTTGGTATATGAAACAACTGATTTATGTTTGTTGATTTTGTATCTTGTAACTTCATCTATTGATTAGTTCTAACTTTTTTTGGTAGCATCATTAGAATATTCTATCTATAAGATCATATCATCTGTAAAGAAAGGTAATTTTATTTACTTTCAATTTAGGTGTCTTTTATTCCCTTTTCCTGCATAACTGCTCTGGCCAGTACAGTGTTGAAAAGGACCAGTGAGAGTGGACACCCTTGATCTGTTCCTGATCTTAGAAGAAAACGCTTTCAATCTCTAAACCTTTCAACATTGAGTGTAATGCTAGCTGTAGGTATATCATATATGGTCTATATTATGTTGAGGTATGTTACTTCTAGTCCCAATTTGTTGACAGTTCCTATCAGTTATCTTGTATTGTTATATTCTTTTCCTGAATCAAGATGATCATATTATTTTTATCTTTCATTCTGTTAATTTGATGTATCACATTTATTGGTGGGTGTACATTAAACCATCCTTGCATTCCAGGGGTGGATCCTCTTGATCATGGGGTATGATCATTTAAATGTGCTATTAAATTTGGTATGCTAATATTTTCTTGAGAATTTTTGCATCTATATTCACCATATATATTGGTCTATAGTTTACTTTCCTTGTAGTGTCCTTACCTGGCTTTGGATATAGGGTAATGCTAGCCTCAAAAAGTGAGTTTGGGAGTGTCCCTCCTCTTCCATATTTTTGGAAGAACTTGAGAAATATTGGCATTAATTTTCTTTAAGTGTTTGGTAGAATTCATGAGTGAAACCATCTGGTCTTGGGCTTTTCTTATTGGGAGGCTTTTGACTACTGATTCAATCTCCTTCCTTGTTACTGGTCTGTTCAGATCTTCTATTTCTTCATGAGTCATTCTTTGTAGGTTTTATGTTTCTAAGAATTTATGAATTTCTTCTAGGTTATCCAATTTGTTGTATAATTGTTCATAATCATCCCTTATGATCCTTTGTACTTTTGTGGTATCACTTGTAATGTCTCCTCTGTCATTTACATAGTTATTTGAGTCTTCTCTCTCTCTTTTCTTTTTTTAGTCCAGCTAGTCATTTGTCAGTTTTATCTTTCAAAAACCCAGCTCTTAATTTCATTGAACTTTTCTATAGTTTTCCTGGTTTCTAATGTATTTATTTCTACTCTGATCTTTGTTATTTACGTCCTTCTGCTAACTTTGGGCTTACTTTATTCCTTTTCTAGTTTCTTGAGGTGTAAAATTATATTGTTTGAGGTCCTTCCTTTATCTTTTAAGATTTTTTATTTTTTTAAAGATTTTATTTATTTATTTATTTATTTATTTATTTATTTATTTATTTAAGAGAGAGAGCACAAGCTGAGGGGAGAGGCAGAGGGAGAAGCAGGCTCCTTGCTGAGAAGAAAGCCCAACACAGGGCTCAATCTCAGGATCCTGGATCATGACCTGAGCCAAAGGGAGGCATTTAACCAGTTGAGCCTCCCAGGTAATAAACTCCAAGACTTATTTATTTTAGAGAGAATGAGAGAGAGAGAGGAAGAGCACATGGGTGGTGGGTATGTAGCACATGGAGAGGGAGAGAGAGAATCCCAAGCAGGTTCCACATGCCCAGGATAGAGGCTCGATCTCAAGCTCAACCCTGAGATCATGACCTGGCCCAAAACCAATAGTCGAATGCTTAACTGACAGCCACCCAGATGCTCCTTGCTTTTTCTTAATGTAGATATTTATTGCTGTAAACTTTTCTTAAAACCACTTTTGCTGCATTCCATAGATTTTGGTATGTTGTGTTCCCATTATTGTTTGATTCAGGTCTTTTTAAATTTCCCTCTTGATTTCTTTTTTAATTCATTGTTCAGAAATACATTGTTTGATTTTCACATATTTAAAAATATTCCAGCTTTCCACCTGTTACTGATTTCTAGTTTCAAACCATTGTGTTGGAAAAGATACTTGGTATGATTTCATTCTTTTTAAACTTTAAACTTACTAAGACTTCTTTTGTGATCTGTCATATGATATTTCTTGGAGAATGTTCTGTATGCATTTGAGAAGAATCTGAATTTTGTTGTTGGAAAGAATGTTCGGTATATATTGGCCCATTTAGTCTAAAGTACATTTCAAGTCCCATTTTTCTTGATTTTCTGTCTGAATGATCTATCCGATTGTTAAAAGTGGAATATTGAAGTCCTCTTACCATCATTGTACTGTTTTCTATTTCTCCCTTTAGATCTATTAGTATCTTCTCAATATATTCAGGTGCTCTGATGTTAGATGCATATATAATTATTATTGTTAGATTTTCTTGGTGAACTGACCTCTTTGTCATTGTTCAATGATCTTCTTTGATTCTTGTTAATATTTTTGGCATAAAATCTATTTTGGTTGATATAAGTATAGCTACTCTGCTCTTTCATTTTTCACTGGTGTTAATAACTTTTTCCATCCCTTCACTCTGAGCCTATGTTTGTCCTTAAAGCTGAAGTGAGTTTCTTGTAAGCAGCACATTGTTGGGTCTTATTTTTGTTTGTTTCCTTGTATGCTTGTTTTTTCATCCATCTAATCACTCTATGTCTTTTGAGAATTCAGTACATTTACAGGTAAGAACTTACTAAAGCCATCTTATTGTTTTCTGGCTGTTTTGAATTCTCCCTTTTTCTGACTTGCTATCTTCCTTTGTAAATTGATGACTTTTTCATAGTGGTATACTTTCATTCCCTTTATCTTTTGTGAAGCTACTGATGGTTCTTACTCTATGGTTACTGTGAGAACTTATAGAATTTATGTTAGAATAAATAAATAAATAAATCTGGCCCAATCTTTTCATTTGTGAATGGGTACCCCATGGCCCAGACATTTAGAGTGACTTGACTATTTCCATTCAAAATTAAACATGGCAGGCTTTTTTTCCCTCGAATTTAGCACTTATGTAAGCTATTGAATATTTGTTGAACTTATTAATGGAAAGCTCCTGTTCTCTTTACCACCTTCAAGCCATTTATTAGGTCTGGTAAAACAATACAATGTTACTGATTTTAAAAATTTATTGAACATACTTTTGCTGCATTTCACACACTTTTGATACATGCAAGTGAGTTAATAGCATCATTTGTTAAATTAATAAGTCTCATATATATTTTTAAAATATTTATTTATTTGGCAGAGGGAGAGCACACAAGCAGGGGGAGGGGCAGACAGAGGAAGAAGTAGGTTTCCCACTGAGCAAGGAACCTGACACAGGACTTGATCCCAGAACCCTGGGATCATGGCCTGAACTGAAGGCAAACGCTCAACCAACTGAGCCACCCAGGTGTCTCTTAAGTATAATATTTTTAAAAACATTCTATTTTGACTTGTTTTATAAGATTTTATTTATTTTGACTTATTTGTTATGACTTTATAGTTGGAAATTTGGACCTCTTGATCCCCTTCATCAATTTCACCCATTGCCCCAACCCTTTCCCCTTGGCAAACACCAGCTTTTTTGCCTGTATTTATGATTCTGTTTGTTTTTGTTTGTTCATTTGGTTTTTTAGATTTCACATATAACTTAAATCATATGGTGTTTATCTTATTTCACTTACCATAATACCCTCGAGAACGAGAGAAAGAGAGAGCAGAGGGAAGGGCAGAGGGAGAATGAGAATCTCAAGCAGACGCCACACTTAGAGTGCAGACTAGTGTTGGGCTCAATATCATGACCCAGAGACCACAACTTGAGTAGAAATCAAGAGTCAGACACTCAACTGACTGAGCAACCCAGGTGCCCCTAACAAGTCTCAGGTTTATCTTTAATTTCTCCTTTTCCTTTCAAGCTCCCATGCCTGTACTTCTCTCATTTCTCTTATTTTCTTTTTCTTTTTCTTATTGAAGGATAGCTGACATACAATGTTATATTACTTGCACATTATAATAGTATATTGGTTTTTTTAATTTAATTTTTTTTTTAGTGTTCCAAGATTCATTGTTTATGCACTACACCCAGTGCTCCATGCAACGCATGCCCTCCTTAATACCCACCACCAGGCCCTCCCAACCCCCACCCCCCCCTCCAAAAACCCTGTTTGTTTCTCAGAGTCCACAGTCTCATGGTTCATCTCCCCCTCCAATTTCCCCCAATTCATTTTTCTTCTCCTTCACCCAATGTCCTCTGTGTTATTCCTTTATGCTCCAGAAGTAAGTGAAATCATAAGATAACTGACTTTCTGCTTGACTTATTTCACTCAGCATAATCTCCTCCAGTCCCATCCATGTTGACACAAAAGTTGGTTATTCATCCTTTCTGATGGAGGCACAATACTCCATTATATATATGGACAATACCTTCTTTTTCCATTCATCTGTTGAAGGGCATCTTGGCTCTTTCCACAGTTTGGCAACTGTGGCCATTGCTGCTATGAGCATTGGGGGTACAGATGGCCCTTCTTTTCACTACATCTGTATCTTTGGAATAAATAGCTCTATTTTTAATTTCTTAAGGAATCTCCACACTGTTTTCCAAAGTGGCAGCATCAACTTGCATTCCCACCAACAGTGTAAGAGGGTTCCCCTTTCTCCACATCCTCTCCAATGCTTGTTGTTTACTGTCTTGTTGATGGTATCTCAATGTGGTTTTGATTTGAATCTCCCTGATGGCTAATGATGATGAACATTTTTTCATTTGTCTGATAGCCATTTGTATGTCTTCTTTGGAGAAGTGTCTGTTCATGTCTTCTGGCCATTTTTTGACATGATGATCTGTTTCACGTGTGTTGAATTTGAGGAGTTCTTTATAGATCTTGGATATCAGTCCTTTGTCTGTAATGTCATTTGCAAATATCTTCTCCCATTCTGTGGATTGCCTCTTTGTTTTGTTGACTGTTTCCTTTGCTGTGCAGAATATTTTGATCTTGATGAAGTCCCAAAAGTTCATTTTTGCTTTTGTTTCCTTTGCCTTTGGAGACATGTCTTGAAAGAAGTTGCTATGGCCAATGTCGAAGAGGTTACTGCCTGTGTTCTCCTCTAGGATTTTGATAGATTCCTGCCTTACATTGAGGTCTTTTATCCATTTTGAGTTTATCTTTGGGTATGGTGTAAAAGAATGGTCAAGTTTCATTCTTCTATATATAGCTGTCCAATTTTCCCAGCACCATTTATTGAAGAGACTGTCTTTTTTCCACTGTATATTTTTCCCTGCTTTGTTAAAGATTATTTGACAATAGAGTTGTGGGTCTATATCTGGGCTCTTTAATCTGTTCCACTGGTCTATGTATCTGTTTTTGTGCCAGTGCACAAAAACTGTTTTGGTGATCACAGCTTTGTAGTAAAGCTTGAAATCAGACAACATGATGCCCCCAGTTTTGTTTTTCTTTTTCAACATTTCCTTAGCAATTTGGGGTCTCTTCTGGTTCCATACAAATTTTAGGATTGCTTGTTCCAGCACTTTGAAAAATGCCAGTGGAATTTTGATCAAGATGGCATTGAAAGTGTACATTGCTCTAGGCAGTATAGACATTTTAACAATGTTTATTCTTCTGATCCATAGCATGGAATGCTTTTCCATTTTGTTGTGTCTTCTTCAATTTCTTTCATGAATGTTCTGTAGTTCCTCAAGTACAGATCCTTTACCTTTTTGGTTTGGTTTATTCCCAAGCATCTTATGGTTATTGGTGCTATAGTAAATGGAATCAATTCTCTAATTTCCCTTTCTATATTTTCATTGTTAGTGTATAAGAAAGCAACTGATTTGTGTACTTTGTACAAAATACATTTCCTATTTTGTATCCTGTTACATTACTGAATTGCCGTATGAGTTCTTGTAGTTTGGGGGTGTAGTCTTTTGGGTTTTCCATATAAAGTATAATGTCATCTGCAAAAAGAGAGAGAGTTTGACTTCTTCTTTGCCAATTTGAATACCTTTTATTTCTTTGTGTTGTCTTATTGCTGTTGCTAGGACTTCTATTACTATGTTGAACAACAGTGGCAAGAGTGGGCATCCTTGTCATGTTCCTGATCTCAAAGAGAAGGCTGCCAGCTTTTACCCATTGAGAATGATATTTGCTGTGGGTTTTTCATAGATAGATTTTATGATAGAGGAATATTCCCTCTATCCCTATACTTTGAAGTGTTTTAATCAGGAATGGATGCTGTATCTTGTCAAATGCTTTTCCTGAATCAACTGAAAGGACCATGTGGTTCTTCTCTCTTCGCTTATTGATTTGTTCTATCATGTTGATTGATTTGTAAATGTTAAACCACTCTTGGCTCCCAAGGATTAAGCCCACCTGGTCATGGTGGATAGTCTTTTTAATGTACGGTTGGATCCAATTAGCTAGGATCTTGTTGAGAATCTTAGCATCCATATTCTTCAGGGATATTGGTCTGAAATTCTCCTTTTTGGTGGGGTCTTTGCCTGGTTTGGGTATTAGTGTAATGCTGGCTTCATACAAAAAGTCTGGAAGTTTTCCGTCTGTTCCTATTTTTTGAAACAGCTTCAGGAGAATAGGTATTATTTCTTCTTTGAATGTTTGGTAGAATTGCCCAGAGAATCCATCAGGTCCTGGGCTCTTGTTTTTTGGGAGGTTTTTAATCACTGCTTTAATTTCATTACTAGATATTGGTCTATTCAGGTTGTCAATTTCTTCCTGTTTCAGTCTCGGAAATTTATCGGTTTCCAGGAATGGATTCATTTATTCTAGGTTGCTTAACTTATTGGCCTGTAACTGTTGATGATAATTTCTGTTCCTTGGTGTTTTTCGTCATCTCTCCCCTTTCTTTCACAATTTTATTAATTTGGGTCCTCTCTCTTTTCTTTTGGATTAGTTTGGTCAGTGGTTTATCGATCTTATTCTTTCAAAAAACCACCTTCTAGTTTCGTTGATATGTTCTACTAGTTTCTCTCTAGTTTCTATCTCATTGATCTCTGTTCTGATCTTGATTATTTCCCTCCTTGTGCATGGGGTTGGCTTAATTTGCTCTTGGTTTTCCAGTTCTTTAAGGTGTAAAGAGAGCTGGTGTATTCTGGATTTTTCAATTTTTTGGGTGAGGCTTAGATGGCTATATATTTCCCTCTTAGGACTGCTTTTGCCATATCCAATGGGTTTTGGACTGGTGTGTCTTCATTCTCATTGTTTTCCTTGAATTATTTAAGTTCTTCTTTGACTTTTTGGTTGATACAAATATTCTTAAGCAGGGTGGTCTTTAACTTCCAAGTGTTTGAATTCCTTCCAAACTTTTTCTTGTGATTGAGTTCCAGTTTCAAAGCATTGTGGTCTGAGGTATGCCGGGAATAATCTCAATCTTTTGGTATCAGTTGAACCCTGATTTGTGACTCCAGTGTGTGGTCTATTCTGAAGAAAGTTCCATATGAGCTTGAGAAGAATGAGTGTTCTGCTGTTTTAGGGTAGAATGTTCTGTATATATCTATAATGTCCATGTGGCCCAATGTGTCATTCAAAGCTCTTGTTTATTTATTGATTTTCTGCTTGGATGATCTATTACCAAGAGTGATGTGTTTAGATCCCCTACTATTAATGTATTCACATCAGTACGACTTTTTATTTTGATTAACAGTTGGCTTATGTAGTTGGCTGCTCCCATACTGGGGGCATAAATATTTACAATTGTAAGATCCTCTTGGTGGATAGACCCTTTAAGAATGATGTAGTGTCCTTATTTATCTCTGACAGTCTTTAGTTTAAAATCTAATTTATCTGAAATGAGAATCGCTATCCCATCTTCCTTTTGAGGCCCATTGGCATGAAAGATGCTTCTCCATCCCTTCACTTTCAGTCTGGATGTATCTTTAGGTTCCAAATTGGTCTCTTATAGACAGCATATGGATGGGTCCTGTCATCTTAACCAATCTGCAATCCTGTGCCGTTTTATAGGAGCATTTAGGCCATTCACGTTGTGAGTGATTATTGAAAGATATGTTTTTAGGACATCATGTTGCCTGTGAAGTTCTTGTTTCTATAGATCATCTCTGTAAATTTCTGGTCTGTGTCACTCTTGGGTTCTTTCTTCTTTTATAGAACTCCCCTTAATATTTCTTGTAGTGCTGGCTTGGTCGTCACATCCTCTTTTAAACCTTGCCAGTCTTGGAAGCTCTTTATCTCTCCATCCATTTTGAATGTCAGCCTTGCTGGATAAAGTATTCTTATCTGCATGTTCTTCTCATTTAGTGTCCTGAATATGTCTTGCCAGCCCATTCTGGCTTGCCAGGTTTCTGTGAACAGGTCTGACGTTATTCTGATGGACCTTCCTTTGTAAGTAAGGAATCTCTTCCCCCAGCTGCCCTCAGATGCTCTTGTCTAAAATTACGATTCATGTGTTTCACAATTAAGTGCCTTGAGGTCTTTCTAGATTCATCGATCTTGGTGGGTGTTCTTTTTGCCTCTAGGACATGAAAGCTGGTTCCATTCCCCAGATTGGGAAAATTTTCATCCAGTATTTGTTTAACTATATCTTCCAGTCTTCTGTCTTTTTCCACCCCCTAAGGGATCCCAATAACTCTGATATTGGAACATTTCATGGTGTCATTTATTTCCCTAATTTTGTTTTCATGGCTTCTAAGCTGTGTGTCCCATGTCTTCTCCTGATTCTTTTTCTCTATCAGTTTGTCCTCTAGATCACTAATACTATCTTCTGCCTCGGTTACCCTAGCTGTTAGAATATATTAGTTTTATTGAGTGCAGTTACCATCTCTAACCCTACAATGTAATTACAATATCATTGACCATATGCCTATACAGTACTTGTCATCATTGTGACTTATTCTATAATTGAGAATTTGAACTTCTTGATCCCTTTATCAATTTCATCCATCGCTCCAAACACCTCCCCTCTGGCAAGCACCAGTTTTTTATTCTGTATTTATGATACTACTTGTTTTGGGTGGATTTTTTTTAATTTGTTTTGTTTTTTTAGATGTCATATATCACTGAAATCATATGGTGTTTATCTTATTTCAGTTAGCATAATGCCCTCTAGTTCCATCCATGTTGTTGCAAATAGCAAGATCTTATTCTTTTTTTATATCTGATTAATATTCCACACAAACACACCCCACATCTTCTTTATCCATCCATCTATCCATGGACACTTAAGGTGCTTCTCTAACTTAACTATTGTAGATAATGATGCAGTAAACATGGGGAGGGGGGCATATATCTATTCGAACTGGCGATTTCATTTTCTTTGGGTAAATACCCAGTAGTGGAATTACTGGATCATATGGTATTTCTACTTATTATTTTTTGAGGAACCTCCATACTGTTTCCCACAGTGGTTGTACCAATTTATATATCCACCAACAGTGTGCAAGGTTCTCTTTTCTCCACATCCTCACCAACCCTATTTTTTGTCTTTTTGATACTAACCATTCTGACAGATGTAAAGTTGTATTTCTTTATGGTTTTGGTTTGTATTCCCTGATGATTAATGATAATGAGCATCTTTTCACGTATCTGTTAGTCATGTATGTCTTTTTGTAGAAAATGTCTATTTAGGTCCTCTACCCATTTTTCAAATTGGATCAATCTTTTTTTTTCTTTTACTTTTCGTGTTGAGTTATATTAATATTGGGAATTAACTCCTTATTAGATATATCATTTGCAAATATCTTTTTTTTTTTTAAGATTTTATTTTACTTGACAGAGAGCATGCACAATTACGCAGAGCGGCAGGTAGAGGGAGAGGAAAAGCAGGCTCTCCACTGAGCAGGGAGTCCGATGCAGGGCTCGATACCTAGGACCATGACCTGAGCTGAAGGGAGCTGCTTAACTGACTGAGCCACCCAGGCACCCCTGCAAATATCTTCTTTTATTCAGTAGGCTGCTCTTTCATTTTCTTCATGGTTCCTTCCTGCGTAGAAGCTTTTTATTGTGGTATAGTCCTGATAGTTTTATTTTTTGCTTTTCTCTCCCTTGCCTGAGGAGTCATATCTAGAAAAATGTTGCTAAGGCTGATGCAAAAGAGGTTACTGCCTGTGTTTTCTTTTAGTTTTCTGGTTTCATGTCTCACATTTAGGTCTTTAATTCATTTTATGTTTGTTTATAAGAGAGTCATCCAGTTTCATTCCTTTGCATGTAGCTGTCCAGTTTTCCCAACACCATTTATTTAAGAAATGGCCTTTTCTCCATTATATATTCTTGCATCATTTTTTATAGATTGACCATGTAAGCATGTTTTTTTTTTTAAGCTGTCATAACAAACTCTCACTAGATCTCTAGAAAATAACCAAAGATTTACAACAACCCAGTAAATGCTGAATCACGAAAACAGCAACTTAAAAATGGTAGAGGAGCTTTGCGGTATTTAGTGGATTCATCCACTTCCCATGCTCAGTGATGGTCTTAAAGATGACAGACTCAATTTCCAGTGTAGAATCTGATCCTTGGCTTCAGAGGAATCACAGTGATCTTGTTCTCAATGAATTTTGTTTAATTTTTGAGTATAATTGATACACAGTGTTAACATTAGTTTCAGGTGTATAACATAGTGATTCAATTTTTCTACATCATGCTATATAGGTGTGTGTTTATTTCTGGGATCATTATTCTGCTCCATTATTTGTCTATTTTTGTAACAGTGTCATGCTGTTTTGATTATAACATTTGTAGTGTATCTTAAAATCTGGGATTGTGATACCTCCAGCTTTGTTCTTTCTTAAGGTTGCTTTGGCTATTTGGGGTCTTTTGTGGCTTCATATATTAATTCATTCTAACAATCCATTTGTCTACTTCTGTGAAAAGTACTATTGGTGTTTGGGTACGGATTGCATAGAATCTGTAGATCACTTTGGGGTGATATATGGACATTTTAACAATATTATCCCAATCCATGAGCATGGTATATCTTTCAATTTGTTTGTGTCATCTTTAATTTCAATGTTTTATAGTTTTCAGTATACAAGTCTTTCATCTCTGGTTAAATTTATTCTTAGGTATTTTATTTTTCTGGTGCAACTGTAAGTGAGATTGTTACCTTAATTTCTCTTTCTGCTACTTGGTTATTAAGTATATAGAAAAAGCAACATATTCTAGTATATTAATTTGATATCATACAAGTCTACTGAATTCATTTATTCTAGCAGATTTTTGACAGAGTATTTAGTGTTTTCTATATATGGTATCATGTAGTTTGCATATACTGGTAGTTTTACTTCTTCCTTACCAATTTGGATTTTTTTTTCTTCTTGTCTGATTGCTGTGGCTAAGACTGCTAGTACTATATTTAATAAAAGTGGCAAGAGTGGGTATCCATTCTTGTCTTGTCCTTGATCTTAGAGGAAACACTTAGTTTTTCACCATTGAGTATGATGTTAACTGTGGGCTTGTCATATATGGCTTTATTATGTTCCCTTCAAACACAAATTCTCTCTTTGTAGAGAGTTTTTATCATAAATGGATGTTGAATTTTGTCAAATGCTTTTTCTGCATCTATTGAGATATGATTTTTATCCTTCATTTTGTTAACGTGATGTATCTTGTTGATTGATTTGCAGATATTGAACCATCCTTGCCTCCCTGAACAAATCTCATTTGTTCATGGTGAGTGATCCTTTTAATATATTGTTGAATGCAGTTTGATAAAATTTTGATTTTTTAAAGATTTTATTTATTTATTTGACAGAGAGAGAGAGACAGTGAGAGAGGGAACACAGCAGAGGGAGTGGGAGAGGGAGAAGCAGGCTTCCTGTGGAGCAGGAAGCCCCATGCTGGACCCAATTCCAGGATTCTGGGACCATGACCTGAGCTGAAGGCAGACACTTAACGACTGAGCCACCCAGATGCCCCAAATTTTGATTTTTTTTACAGCTATGTTCACAAAGTAGGTTTTTGTTTGTTTTGCTGTGTCTTTAGTTTTGATATCAGGGTAATGCTGGCCTCTTAGAATAAATTTGGAAGCTTTCCTTTCTCTCTTATTTTTTGAACTAATTTGAGAAGAATAGGTATTAGCTCTTCAAATGTTTGGTAGAATTAACTTGTAGAGAAATCTGGTCCTGGACTTTCTGTTGTTTTTTGATTACTAATTCAATTTCATTACTAGTAGGTGATCTGTTCAGATTTTCTATTTCTTCTTGATTCAGTTTTGGAAAATTGTGTGTTTCTAGGAATTCATCCATTTCTTCTTGGTTGTCCAATTTTTGGTATATACTTTTTCATATTGGTCCCTTACAATCTTTTGTATTTCTGTGGTGTCAGTATAACTTCCCATTCATTTCTGATTTTATTCAAGTCCTCTTTTTCTTGATGGGTCTGGCTAACGGTTTATCAATTTTATCTTTCCAGAGAACTAGCTCTTGATTTCACGGATTTTTCTTCTTTTTTTCACTCTTTCTCCCCCCCCTCCCCCCCCCATTTCATTTATTTCTTCTTTCACCTTTATTACTTCCTTCTTCCTAATAACTTTGGGCTTTGTTATTTTTCTACTTTCTCTGTAAAGTTGATTTGAGAGTTTCCTTGTTTCTTGAGATTTGAGATAGACCTGTACAACTGTAAACTTCCCTCTGAAAACTGTTTTCACTGTGTCCCAAAGATTTTGGACTATTGTGTTTTCATTTTCATTTGTTTCCATGTATTCTTTTTTAACTTCCTTTCTCTCTCCACCCTTTGGTTGTTCAGTAGCCTGTTGTTCAGCTTCCACATATTTGTAGGTTTTTTCTAGTTTGGGTTTTTTTTTTTTTTCCCCACTCGTAACTGATTTCTACTTTAATATTGTTGTGGTCAGAAAAGATCTTTGATATGATTTCAGTATTCTTAAATTTATTGAGATTTGTTTTGTCACCTAACAAGTGATCTATCCTGGAGAATGTTCCATGTGCACTTGAAAAGGATGTGTATTCTGCTGCTTTGGGATGGAATGTCCTGTATTTCTTTTAACTTCATCTAGTCTAATATGTCATTCAAAGCCACTACTTCTTTATTGATTTTC
This sequence comes from Mustela nivalis, assembly GCF_964662115.1. NCBI lineage: Eukaryota > Metazoa > Chordata > Mammalia > Carnivora > Mustelidae > Mustela > Mustela nivalis. The sequence continues at coordinate 117,141,162 of NC_139023.1, forward strand.
TATCTGGATATCTATCTATCTATTGATGTAAATCAGGTGTTAAAAGTTCCCTACTATTATTGTATCACTGACAATTTCTTCCTTTATGTCTATTAATATTTGCTTTACATATTCAGGGGCTCTGATGTTAAGTGCATAGATATTCAAAACTTTTATATTCTCTCTTTGGATTGATCCATTTATCATTATGTGATGCTCTTCTTTGTCTCTTCTAAGTCTTTGTTTTAAAGTCTTTTTGTCTGATATAAATATGGCTTATCCCAACTTTTCTTCACCTCCGGTTGCCTGGAATATCTTTTTCCATCCCTTTACTTTTAGTCTATATGTGTCATTAAGTCTGAAACAAGGCTTTTGTAGGCAGCATATAGATAGGTCTTGTTTTTTGTTTTTTGTTTTTTTTAAAATCCCATTCAGTTACCCTACGTCTTTTGATTGGAGCATTTAGGCCATGTAATTATTGGTAGGTATGTAATTATTGCCATTTTATTAATTGTTTTCTCATTATTTTTGTAGTTTTTCTCTGCTCCTTCTCTTCCTTGTAATTGATGGCTCTCTTTAATATTACACTTGGATTCCTTTATTTTTTGGTGTATCTATTAGAGTTTGCTGGTATGTCGTTACCATGAGTTTCATAGAAAATATCCTAAATATACAGCAGTCTATATTAAGCTATCTTAAGTTGATGGTCACTTAAGTTTAAACAAATACTCAACAAGATTTTTACTCCTTACATCCACACTTTATTTATAGGTCATATTTTACATCTTTTTGTTTTGTGAGTCCCTAATTTCTTAAATGTCATTGATTTTACTACTTTTGTCTTTTAACCTTCACATTAGCTTTTTTAGTGATTGAATATAGTACCTATATGGCATGTTTGCTTTTACTCATGTTTTTATTTTCACAGTTTTCTTTCTTCTAATTATGACCTTTTCCTTTTTTACTTAAAGACTCCCTAGAACATTTCTAGTCATACTGGTTTAGTGATAATGAACTCCTTTATCTGACGTATGCCTGAGAAACTCCTTTTCCCTTCTTCAATTCTGATGAGAATGATCATCTTGTCATGTAGAATATTCTTGGTTGTAGTTTTTTTCCTTTCAGCCCTTTCAATATATCATGCCACTTGCTTCTAGCTTGCAGTTTCCACTGAAAATAGCTAATAAACTCATGGGGTTTCCCTTGTATATAACTAGTTGTTTCTCTCTTGCTGTTTTTAAGAGTGTGTATTTAATTTTTGACATTTTATTTATTTTTTTTTAAGATTTTATTTGACAGAGATCACAAGTAGGCAGAGAGGCAGGCAGAGAAAGAGGGGGACACAGGCTCCCTGCTGAGCAGAGAGTCCAATGTGGGGCTCAATTCCAGGACCCTGAGATCATGATCTGAGCCAAAGGCAAAGTCTTAACCCACTGAACCACCCAAGTGCCCCAATCTTTGACACTTTAATTAGAGTGTATCTTGGTGTGGATCTCCTTGGGTTCATCTTATTTTGGGTTTTCTGTGTATCCTCAGTGTATTTCCTTCCCAAGATGAGAGAAGTTTTCAGCTATTACTCAAGTAAGCTTTTTGTCTCCTTCCCTCTCCCCAACTCCCTTCTCTTTCTGGGGCTTCTATAATATTCAAGTTGGTACACTTCAAACTATCATAGAGATCCGTTAACCTGTCCACTTTTGTTTTCTTTTCGATGTTCAGTTTACACGCTTTCCATTACCCTTTCAGATTGCTGATCCATTCTTTGCATCCTTCATTCTACTGTTGATTCCCTCTGGTGTATTTTTCACTTCAGCTATCGTATTCTTCAATGTTGATTGTTCTCTGTATAATTTCCATCTCTTTGTTGAAAATCCACTCATCCATTCTTCTCTGAAGTCCAATAGCCATTGTTATGCCCATTACTTTGAACACTATCAGGTAGGTTGCTTATCTCTGTTTTATTTATTTTTTTTTCTGAGGGTTTGTTTTTTCATTTGGAGCACATTCCTGGCTCATCTTGTTTCACTTTCTGTATTTCTACAAATTAGGCAGAACAGCAGCTTTTCCAAGACTTGAAGGAATGGCCTTGTGTACGGTCAGCCCATGCCTGTTTACTTTGGTTAGCTGGCTAGAACTATAGCAGGTACAGCCTGGGGGCTCTAAGGCACTCAGCACTGGGGTAGTCCTGGTGGGATGGCTACAGCTTAAGTGGTCACAGCTGGGGAGGCGGGGAGTGGGGGAGATTCTCAGGGCACTCTGCACAGGACACAACCAGAGCCAGAGTGGATGAAGACTTGGGCAAAGGGCTCCCAGGGTACTCCACTCTGGGGGTACCTAGCTGTGATAACCGGAGCTTAGGTGTGCCAGGCTGGGAGGTCTTGGCGGCACTCCTTCCCCAGGGGTTCTGGCAAAACAACTTGAGCCAAACAGGTTCAGGCCTGGAGTGTTCTGGGATGCTTTGCACCATGGTGAGAGAGGTGTAGCTACGGTGGGTGACATTCAGCGGTGTCCCAGCATATGCTGTACTGGGGCCACCTTGTGCAGTCTACTTTAGGGGATGGCCCAGATCCTGCTTCCATCTGCACTATCAAGGTGGAGGGGAGATGTAAATATATATAAATTTATATAATTCATAAACAAATTTTATATATTTATTTATCTATCTATCTATCTATCTATCTATTTATTTATTTTGCCTCTCAGACCCCAGAGTGCATTCTGCAGGTCCCTCACTGGTAGAGCTTTAGGGCTGGTTCCTTTATATTCTAGTTGCTCCTGAAACCATGTTTTATTTTATTTTTTTCTGTGGCCCCAGAGTGGCCAGGGCTGATGTGGTCTAGGGATCCAGGGCTTGCTGAGGACAGTGTGGTGGCTAGGGAACCCAGACTCTGCTCCTTTCTGTGCTATCAAGGTGGAGGGGGAACATAAACACTGGCACTGCCTAGCTTCTCCAGCATCCCACTGTTTGGTGGAGGGTAAGTTCCTTTATATTCTCGTTGCCCTTTTAAGCCACAGTTTTTCTGTGTCCCAGGACAGAAACATCTGCTCATAGTCCCTTAGTAGTCTCCCCCCTCCCCAGTGCAGTTCACAGCATTAAAATTGGGGGGTTCTTGTTACCGTGTCTCCTGTCGTGGTCTACGTGGTCCCTCCAACCCCTGCTGTGCAGGATTTGTTCTGTCAGCCCTCAGTTGTTTTTCAGAAGGAACTGCTGTACAGATTGGCATAGACTTGTGTTCATGGAAAAGGAGAGATGAGGGTCTTCTGTTCTATCATTTTGGATCCTCTTGCAATGCACTCTTCTACTGCTACCTCTCTCACTGCTCTCAGAATGGGAAGGATTAATTCCTTCAAATGGACCCCCATCCAGTTTTCTTCTTAAACCAGTCGTAAGTCCTATCACTGCCTCCTACCCCCACCCCAAAGTTCTGAACATTTCGACAAATCCTGCGTGGCTACCAACTCAAGTTCCTTTGCTTAGCCTGCTTCCTCAGCCCCAAAGCTACCTTCTTTCCCCTCCTTCCGTCTTATTTACCATTATTCTATTTCCCCTGATGCTCTCCAAGTTGTTCCTGTCCTTCTCTAAACCCTCCCCTCCACGTGAAATGCCTTTTCACCTATCACAACTTTCAGAAATCCCCTCCACCCTTCGGGCTATCCTGACCTGCTCCCTTCTCCATGTCCCTAGTGCTTGGTCTTACTTTATTAGGACTGGAACCAAATTTGACCTTTTATTATTTGAGTAGATCATTCTTCTACTGAAAGCAAGCTACCCATTCTGCAAATACAATAAGAAATAATTTTAAGTTAAAACACCAAATTTATTGCATAATATTGAACTATATGCACACACATAGAAAATAAACATTTCATATAACTGTATATCTTTTTTTAATCTTGTATTATAAAGACTGAAAAAACTACCAATTTAGCAATTGAAATAAGTTTTAAAAACAAAAAGAAAAGCAAAAATCTACATCCTTCATTGAGATCTGATGCTGTATCATGGTTCATAAATACTTCCTTTTATATAAATAAGTCTTTCCTCTAGTGACTAGGAATTTAAAATTAGGCTGACATGGATTCTTTGATCATGTAGAATTTTCTTATCCCATGATGAAGTAGGTTGAGCATGTCGTTATTTTTGATACATATATTTGCTCTAAACACAATCCCCCCCCCCCGAAATCCCACTGTAAACAAACATTTCAAATGCAATAAACAAAAGTCCCATAATAAAGAATGTCCTTAAATGTTAGCAATTAGGGAAAAGGAAAAAAAATAGAAATTTTGCAATTTAAATAGAAATTAAAAAAATAGACTGCATGCATCCACTAGAAGGACAGGAAGGGAGCATTAAGTCAGGAAACAATGGGATGAAGTGAGTAAGAGAGAAAGAGAAGGAGAGGAAGGAAAGAGAAAGAGGCAGAGGGCATAATTTGACAGGGAACGAGAACAAGAAATTTATTAATTCTACTTTCCTTGGAGAAGATACTCTTTAAAAAAGTAATGCAACTTGCTCCAAAAGCCAGATAACTGAAGGAGTAGGGGGTCTATCACCTCACCTTATTGTCGAAGGGACTTGGCTGAACAACAAAATAAAATTTGGCTCAGCTATAATGCTGAGCTGCTCTGCACATCTCTAAGCAGGTCCAGGAATAGGCAGAGCCAGGTAGAGGCTGCTAGTCCCTCAACAACTTCTTTTTAAAGCAAAATCTGTTCATAAAGGCTCCCATGAATTCTCAAAAGAGTTCAGCCAAATTAATGAAAGAAGGGACCCAGATTCAGCTTGCGGGACTTGGGATTTTCTGAAGTAGTCCTTGCCTCCTTAGTCCTTAGAGCAGGGCTGCAACAAGCCAGGAGCATGTCCAAGTCTGCAGAGAGAGGAGCCGTTCTGCACGTGCAGGTGAGAAAGGGCGCATCAGTCAAAATCATTCTTGCGGAGGAACGAGAGGGACAGGAAGCACTGTGAGGAAAGAGCAGGGCTAAGAGAGACATTTGGGAAATGAGAGGTTAAAAAGCCACTGCCATTTTTTCCAGCAGAGTGCAACATATTCACAAGTGCAAGGAACACTACTAGGTAATTTGGTTTAAAAACAAAAATGCCAATTTTTCACCCCCATCCCCAACCCCTGATTTTTCAGAAAGGTTGCTTCCTGTTCACAAGCCCAGAAACACATCAACCAGGTTCAGGATTCAAAAGTCCCAACCCATTCAGACAATAAAAAAATAGAACTCCCTTCCCCATGATTTTCTGTATGGGCCTCCATGTGAACACTGAGGAAGGGAGGGAAATCTGGGGCACACTGTGGAGCCTCAAGCCAAACTAAACCCTTCATAGTTGTCAAGGGCCTGGGTCAGCCGTGCGCTCAGGATCTCTTTGCTGCTGTATTTGGGGAGATCAAGAAGGTTGTAGCAAGTGTGGGCCACGGGCAGGTACTCCTCGCCGCTGGCTGTGGACTGGATGACAATCTGCAGGCTCGCCATGCCGTAGATGGGAATGCGATCGCTGCCGGTGAGGAACACTGAGGAGAAAGGGAAAGGCCATTACCAGCTACGCAGCCCAGGAGCTTCTCTCTGCAGCCCCGCACAGAAAGGAGAGGACCGCATGACACCCTGTGGCTCGCATGAGAAGTACACTTCTAGGTGCCAATATGGATGGCATGAATATTCACCTACGCTCCTTCTTACAAAGCAAGAGGCTGACTGCATTTCAATCCTGGGGGCAGGGGGCGGGGTGTTACATGGATAAAAATTCTGTTTTTCATTAGTTCATTTCAGACCCTGATTATATATACATGGACACAAATCATCCATCTAAATGAAAGATGCCCTAAAATGCCCTCAAATTAAAAATGGCCTCAAATGTATGTCCTCATAAATGTTAGGAGCTTTCACAAAATCAGAGAGGAAGGGGATTCCTGACGTAGGTAAAAAGCTGATCTCAGAGGAAAGCCAGGAAGAAGACCATCATCTATGGGACTTCAAAGTCTCCTGTGGCCAAGGGTCTAGTGTGTATACACCTCCTGAGCTAGGGAATATCCATTTGGTATCTGTTGGCTCCTTTTCCTAAATTTCTTAAACCAAAAGAGTAACAATGATGTTGTATTAGACATTTCACTCTTGTAACACACTGTGACTTGGCAAAAAAAAAAAAAAAAAAAGAGAGAGAGAGAGAGAGAGGAAGAGGCCAATGCAGCAATCTTTCCATGTTTTCTAGCAATACATAACCTCAGAGTTAAATTGCTGGAATTACTACAAAAAAGTCATTGGTTAAGAAGCACTTTCAAGGGGCACCTGGGTGGCTCAGTGGGTTAAGCCACTGCCTTTGGCTCAGGTCATGATCTCAGGGTCCTGGGATCGAGTCCCGCATCGGGCTCTCTGCTCAGCAGGGAGCCTGCCTCTCCATCTACTTGTGATTTCTCTTTGTCAAATAAATAAATAAAAAAAAAAAAAAAAAAAAAAAAAAGCACTTTCAAAAAACCTATTACCTGAGGCTGTGGTATATAAACATTGTTGCCAATATCTGTAGAGTTACTAAAACTTTCCACAGGTCTAATGATCTCTGAACAGAAAAAACTCTTTTAACAAATCTCCATGGCTACACTCCTCTTGGTTGGTAGAGCCTTACAAGCTCCTTAACCTGTCATTTGACAAACCTTAACCTGTCATTTAACTTATAGACCACTGTTCATAAGAGCCAATGGAACTAGGGAGAGGAGAAGCAGGGCTTTTTTTTTTTTAAGCATTCTTGTATGAGCCTGCCCTCTCCCTGCTACCTCCTCTCATCCTCACTCGGTGGGAGCAGTAGAATCTGGGGGTACATCTTGCATTAATATTAATTAAGCTATGCTCATGCTTATAAAGCAAAAGGGACTGCCTTTCAAAGCACATTGTTTTATTTTATATAAACAAAAACTGTATACTACTCACTAGCAAATTTCTGACCCCGATTATATAGACACAAAGATTACAACTATTTTTGAAAGGCTGAATGTGTTGACATAAATTAGGCTTCATTCTCTTTTCCAAATATATGACCCTTTTCAAATGTCCCCTAGCCAGTCACAAAGGGCCATATCTTGTATGATTCCATTTATGTGACATGTCCCAAACAGGCACATCCACAGAGCCAGAAAACAGATGGTAAGGGGGGCCGGGTGGGGTGATAGGTCAGGAGGAAATGGGGAATGACTGCTACTGAGTTCAAGGTGTCTTTCTGAGGTGATGAACATGTTCTACAAATTACTGACAGGATCAAATCTCTGTGAATATACTAAAAATCACTGAATCATATACTTTAATTGGGTGGACTATATGCTCTGTGGATCCTATCTCAATAAAGCTATTGTAAATCCTATCTCCCCAGTTACATCTATAGCAGACACTGCAAAATTTTCAAAAGCCTAGAGAGATAAGGGACGTTATCGAATTAGATTCTATCAATGTGATATTTCATAATACTCACATATAAGATAACTAATATTTTAAAAGCAACTGAAAATCAGCAAAATGCTTCTTTTCTTTCTTTCATGCAATACATCCTATTAGGCATCAAATAAGGAAGTACCACCTATGTTTGCCTGAGGTCTCATTAAGACAAGAAGTGGAAATACACTTCCCTCACTTACTCTTTTTCATTTACAAGACCTTGACCTGTGGGGTAGATCACCCTCCACCACAGGCAACACTAACGTGTGGACAAGCACTGTGTTAACATGACTGATACTTACAGAGAAACTTCTTCTTCTTTTCCAATGGAAATTCATGAAATGTTTCCCAAAATAGTTTCACAGTGGGATGTGTGGCTGAGTAATCACCCTTGTAGATGGCAGTCTGCCCAAAAGAGACAAAGAGAAAATCCTATCTTAAAGAAGAAGAATATTACAGAGGACATACATTTGTGTGCACCGTTTGCAGTGGAGAGGAGGAAATAACCAGTGAGATTAGGAGGCCTCCAATGCCCCCTCAACCACAGACCACCTGGAAAGAGACCAGGCTCTGGGCCCACCTGGAAGGCCACAGCTGCTTCCTCGGAGGTAAAGACAATACCGTCCCTACTCACCTCTTCGAGCTCCTGCCAGTTGTAGTTGCTGTTCCCCACCATCATAGCCCGGAGCTCGGAAGGCTGGAAGAGCTCAAGCACCTTGCCACCACACACCTTCAGGAAGCCACTGGAGAAGGCTGTGTACCATTCGTGAACTGAGATTTGGAAGACGTAATTCACGTAAGCATCCACGAACTCCTGCCTGCCAGAAGCCCAAAGAAACAGAATATGGTTAGTCCGAGATGAAAAATGGGATTTCATTAAACTCTCACGTCAGGAGGCATCCCGGAGATTACCAGCCAGCCCGAGGATTCCTCCAGTGCCTCAGGTGATCTGGGGACAGGGGAGACTGGTGGGAAGTAGGGGAGGCCAGGCAGGTGGAACCATTTTACCTGAGGAGCTCGTTTTCATCTTGCTTACTGTCCTCCTTAAAATTTAGTTTGGAAAAAAAATACAGACTTTTTCTGCTTTAAAGAAAAAGCAGAAAAAGTCTGCTTTAAAGAAAAAGTCTGGGATAACGATTCTAGGCTTTCTCCCTTCTCTTCAGAAACAAGCAAAGTTAAACCATGTGCTACTGGAATCCTCACCTATTCTAAAAGGTAATTTCCTAACTCCTTTCTGGAAAGGATTGTCTTATACAATGGGCTCCAGCTCATTAATAATCAGTCAAATGCAAATTAAAACAGTGATTTCCTGCATGTCAGACTCACAGCAAGCCAGCTTCCTGGGCTGCTTACTGTAGATAAGGGGCTGGTTTCCTGGGCACGTGTCTGCAGGCTGCAGGTCAGAGTTCTATTTGTATACACAATCTGGCCACCGTCGGTATGCATTCAGTCTCCGCTAGTGGGAAATGTCAACTGAACTGAGACGTAAACATCTGGGAGAATAAGTTGCCAACATCTGGAAAAAGCTGAAACTGTAAATACCCTTTAACTGAGCTACTCCCCCACCAGGGGGCGGCCCAGAGTGCACGAGACAAATACACAGACGTTCACTGCAGCATTTTCTTGTAATACAGAGAATTGGAAGACACAAAACTAAATATCCATTAATATGAGAATGGACCAAAAAAAGATGGTATGGCCATAAGATAGGAACCATAAAGCACAGCATTTTGATGGAGTTAACTAGGCCCGTATTTATCCAAATGAACAGAATCTCAAGATCAGTGTTTGAGTGAAACCCAAGTTTCTGATTGTTAAGTACACTATGACAGCATTTATGTAAGTTGTTTTTTTACATTTTTCTTTCCCTGCCATCAGTCCCATCTTGGATCAATTGACTGCATCAGATGCAACCAAAGGACCAACTACTGACTGCTCAGTTAGTGGGATGGCACCGCTCAGTGGTTTGTTTTGTTTTGTTTTGTTTTTTACATTTGTAACAATACTAACTATAAGAGGTGGTGGCTCTGCTACTTACATCTTATGACCCTTGGGTAAGTTATTTAATCTCTGTGCCTCAATCCCTTCACCTTTAAAATGGGAAAAATAAGCGTACATAACCCAAGGAACTGTTACAAAAAAATAATGAGTTAATACATGTAAAGTTCTTAGAACCAAGGCTGCTTTGTAAATATTAGCAATGATTATTATATGGTTTAAGGCTATAAGATCTTGTTTATTGTAAGTGTGAAATTCTACATATGCTGTACATAAGAAATGGGTAATTTTTTAAAGTGAAAGCTATAATTAATTGGTCTTAATACACACATTATAAACGTATAGAAACCGGAAAGAACAGGCATCGACTTCATCAGTGTTTAGCCAGTGTGAGAAAGGAAGCTGGAAGAGCGGGAAGGGAGTGAGAGGAGGCGCGGGAATCTCGGTCATTGTTTTATTACAAAATCTGAGGCAAACACCGTTGACTCTGGTTCATAGACACAAAGAGGTCTGTCAGTTTAGTCTGTACTTTTCTGTATTTTAAAATTTTTTCCTAAAAATTAAAAAAATCTGACATTATGAAGACAGATTCCTTTCCACTTATCCTTCACTGTAGTATCGTACTTCATACAACTACCTTTGAACGTCTTGTTTCCTCCAAGAAAACACTTCTTCCAGGACCACCACCCCTAACTAGCCACCAGGCATGTCATACAGTGGAGCAGTGAAGCAGACAGGGATTCAAATCCAGGCTCTGCCATGTCCTCTATGCTAACTACTAAGCCTCTCTTTTCTCATCTTTAAAATGGGGTAAATGTTCAGTTTTTTAAAATAAAAGCTACTAACACAGAAAGATTTTTACACATCTTTACCACAGATTCTCAACGTTTCTCACACCGCACCTGATGGACCACTTTCTCAAAACCCACTGGATAAAACTAAGAGGACTTTCCTGGTACAACTGCCTCAGAGAATCACCATCAACATGATTTTTTAATTATAGATGGTGATGGTTAATTGTATATGTCGACTTGCCTAGGCTAGAGTAATCAGTTAACTTAAGCAAACACCAGTCAAGACAGTGCTGTGAAGGTATTTTTCAGATAGGATTAACATCTGTATCAGGAGACATTGAGTAAAGCCGATCAGTCTTCATGAAGTGGGAGGCCCTCATCCAATAAGCTGAAGGCCTCAAAAGCCTGAGGTCCTCCACACCCTCCGAAGAGGAAAGACTCTGGCATCTACACTGCAGCCTCCATTCCTGCCAGCCCACCCTGAACATTCCCAACAGCAAGCCTCACAATCCCATGGGCAGATACCCAAGGATCTTTCTTTCTTGTCTTTCTTTCCTCTATATATGTATGTATACACACACACACATATATGTGGCCTTGGAGCTGGGGCTGCACTGTTTTCCTGCCTGCAGACCCTACCAGAAGCACCAGCCCTTCCTGAGCCTCCAGCCCGCCTGCCGTTGCACTAGAACCACAACCACTAGCTCTCCCGAGTCTGCAGCCTGCTGACTGCACTCCTGGGCCTTGTCTGCCCACCCATATGTACATGAAGTGTGCACACACTGCTCCCTACTGGTTCTGGTTCTCTGGAGAAGCCTGATATATCATGTAGATATCATCTAAATTGGGTATGGGTGAGCCTGGGGTGTGTGTGTGTGTGTGTGTGGGTGCGTGGTCAGCTGGGTGTAACTGTGTAAGTATATATGCATGTATATACATCTCCCACTGGCTCTGTTTTTCTGGAGAAGCCTAATACAGATTTTCATACCAGGAAGTGGGTACTATAATAGCAACTACCTATAAATGTAGAGCTACCAGCCCTGCTTCGATCTCCTGAGCCCCTCCCTATGCTCCATGTGCTACTTACTGCAGGGTATGGGGCTGCTGCTGGGGGGTGGCCTCATGGTCACCATAGCCCTGCTGGAGGAGCAGCTGCGGCCCCCGGTCTCTGATGGCTGATGGGGACCAGCAGAAAGGTTGCCCTTCCTTCCCCCCAACCACAGGAATGGAGGCGGGACACAGGGCCAGTAGGAGCAACAGGATTTTAATAAACAGAACCCATCCCCCCCCCCCCAAAAAAAGTAGAATGGCTGTGGAATTGGGTAATGGATATAGGTGTCAGAGTTTTGAGGCAGTTGATAGAAAAAGCCTAAACTGCCTTGAAGAGACAGTTGATAGAAACGACAAAGGAGATCCTGGTGAAAGCTCAGAATGAAAAGAGGAGAGCTGTAGAGAAAGCTTTTGTTGTCGGAAAATAAACATTCATCATAAGCAGAATCTGGCAAGAAATATGAATATTAAAATGCTTCTGGTGATGTCACAGATGGAAATGGGGAACATGTTATTTATTGGAAATTAGAGAAAAGGCAATCTTGTCATAAAGTGGCAAAGAACTTGGCCAAATTATGTTCTAGTGTTTTGGAGAATTTAAGTGATAAACTTGGATATTTGACTCAGGAGATTGCCTAGCAAAGTACTGAAGGTGTGTGGTCTGGTTTCTTTGTACTGCTCAGAGTAAAATGAAAGAGGAAAGGGTAAATTGAAGGAGGAATTGTTAAGCAGAAAGGAATTAGAACTTCAAGGTTTGGAAAATTCTTAAGCCTATCCAGATAACACCCTCTGGAAACAGGGCCAAGGGCATGGCTGAACCATGATTTGATGAGATCAAGCATGTGGATTCAGGAATCCTACCAATCATCTCAGGAGAAGCTAGGAATAGAAATGCACTTGGACCCCCAAGAACTGCCTGAGAAGCCAACAAAGTGTTTTGTTTTGTTTTGTTTTGTTTTAAACTCAAGAATAGAAACACTGCCAGTGTGCACCAAAGCAGCAGAGCTGGACAAAACGAATGAAGGCTATTGGACTCTGGGAATCTACTGGTATGAAATGAGCCTAAAGAACCAAACAGTTGCAAACGGGTGTTACCTTTTAAGAAAAGGGAAAAATGGACCCAAAGGCAAATCAGAGTCCAGTGAGCCTATCACTGCTGCCATGGGCATGGGTGGAGGAACCAGCCAGTAACTTCCCCTCCCGGAGCGAGCAAGATCGCCAGCCCCGTGGGCCAGAGGACACAACCTAGACCTAAAGAGGATTATTCTCCAAGCCTCAAAATTTAGTGAAATTTTCCCTGCTAGGTTTAAGGCTTGCTTGGGACCTATGACCTCTTTTCTCCTGATGTCTCCCTTTTACAAAGGGAATGTCCATCCTATTCCTGTGCCCATGATTGTATTTGCAAGCAGATAACCTGTCTGGCTTCACAGCTGTAGAAGGATTGTACCTCAGGATTAATCAAACTCACCCATACCTGATTCAGATGGTATTTACATGATATATTAGCCAAGGTTCTACAGAGAAACAAAACCAGTAGGTGTGTGTGCGTGTGTGTGCATATACATGTATATAAATGTGGGCAGACAAGCTCTGAGATTTGCAGTCAGCAAGCTGCAGGGCCAGGAGAGCCAATGGTGTCATTCTACTAGTGCAAAGGCAGGCAGGTTTGAGACTCAGGAAGGGTTGATGCTGCTGCTACAGCCTGTAGGGAGGAAAACACTGAGGTCCCAGCTTAAAGGCAGTCAGACAGGAGGACTACTTCTTACTCAGCATTTTTGTTCTGTTCAGGGCTTCAACTGATGAGATCCACGCACATAAGGGACAACAATCTGCTTTACTCAACTTCCCATTCAAATGTTAACCTCATCCACAGACACCCTAACAGACATACCCAGAGTAATATCCAACCAAATATCTGGGTACTCCATAGCCCAGCCAAGCTGACACCTAAAATTAAGCATCATGAATGAGACTTTGGACTTAGAGTTGATGCTGGAATAGGTTAAGACTTTGGGGGATGTTGGAATAGGGTGACCATAGGTAAGAAGGACATGACTTTTGGGAATTGGAGGATGGAGTGATATAAGTTGAACTGTGTCCCCCTAAAATTCATATATTGAAGTCCTAACCCCAGTACCTCAAAAGGTGATCTTATTTAGATACAGGATCTTTACAGAGGTAATCAAGTTAATATTAGGTCATCAGGCCAAGCCCTAATCCAACATGACTGGTGTCCTTATAAGAAGGGAAATTTTGGACAAAGAAACCTGCACAGAGGGAAGACAATGCGAAAGAGAAAAGGAGAAGATGGCCATATGCAAGCCAAGAAGTAATCAACCTTACCAACACTTTGTTCTTGAATGGAGATAAGAAATCATTAAGCCACTTAGTGTGTGGAATATTGTTACATCAGCCCTAGCAAACTCAAACAGAGACTCTAATCTCTATATGTCAATCACTATTGCTCTCAACACATCCTTTTCTTTTATAATGATCATTAACAGTTACAGAGTGTATTAGGTGTTAGTCACAGCAATAAATTCTTAGATACACACTATCTCGGTGAATATGCAAAACTACCTTTGAGTGAATGGTATGAGAATTATGTCCCAATAAAAATAAATACACATACATTTTAAGACAACAGCTTTTTGAGACTGCAGAGATAAATTTTCAATTATTTTCCATTTTCAAAAATTTTCAAGTAAATTGTCATTATTCCAATTTCAGAAATGAATCCAAGACAAACAGCTAGTACCCGGGTAGGGACAGAACTTGAAGCCAGATGTCTGAATATAGACGTGTGCTCCCAATCACTTCACCAAAGTGCCTTCTCTTTGCCCTGCCTTGATTCTTCCATTTCTAGTGTGACAGCTACATGCGAAATTATAATATGCGGAGATCAAGGTTTCACAACATGATAGCTCATGTATTCACAATTCTGTGTTACAGCAGTCCCAATTGTATACTCGAGTCCATAAAGCCCAGAAAATGAGACCATTTAAGAGATATCTGTGAAGTGCCAAAAAGTCCTAAGATACAATTTGACATACTGAAAATAACAGTAATGAAAAGATGATGGTGACATCCAACCATCAAAAAGATTGTCATTTCTTTTTCCATTTATCTATTTCCCAGATTTCCCAAACCTTCAGCACAAACTAAGCAGTAAGCACCTCGTTACAGAATTTCTTTCCCATAATTGATCACTTGACTTATTTTTTAATATAGTTTCTTTAACTGTGATTTTTTATTTTTTTTTATTTTTTTATTTTTTTAAGATTTTGTTTATTTATTTGACAGAGAGAGATCACAAGTAGACAGAGAGGCAGGCAGAGAAAGAGAGAGGAGGAAGCAGGCTCCCTGCTGAGCAAAGAGCCCGATGCGGGACTCGATCCCAGGACCCTGAGATCATGACCTGAGCCGAAGGCAGCGGCTTAACCCACTGAGCCACCCAGGCGCCCTAACTGTGATTTTTTAAATTAACATATAATGTATTAAATAAATTTAATTAAATTTATTAAATTCATAAATTTGAAAGAGCAAGTACTATATCCATTGCCAGTGGTTTTTAAAAGTCTGAATTCAAACTATAGTAAGGGTTTTTGAAAAAGTTTGCTAAGCTGATTCTGAAATTAGTATAGGAAGGTGAAATAACTAGAAGAGCCAAAACAATTTTAAAAAAAGAACAAAGTTAGAGAACTGAACATTAGCTAATCTCATGACTTATTATAAAGTTACAGTTATCAAGTGTAGTGTTGGTGAAAGGACAGACATATAAATTAATGCAACAGAATAAGAAAGCTCAGAAATAAACCCACACAAATATGGTCACTTAATTCTCAACAATTTTGCAAAAGCAATTCAACAGACAGTGTTTTCAATAAACAGTACTGGATCAACACGATACCATATGCAAAGAGTATAATATCCATACATCTCATACCATATTAAAAGCTAACTCAATAAGGACCGCGATCTAAAACTTAAAGTTATAAAACTTCTAGAAGAAAACATAGGTGCGGGTGCTCACTTCGGCAGCACATGATACAGAGAAGATTAGCATGGCCCCTGTGCAAAGATGACACACAAATTTGTGAAGCATCCCATATTTTTCTTTCAATGGATACTTTTATTGTAAATGTGCTAAATGCTCCAATCAAAAGACACAGGGTATCAGATTAGATAAAAAAGCAAGATCCACTGATATTCTGTCTACAAGAGACTCCTTTTAAGCCCAAAAGCACCTCCAGGTTGAAATGAGGGAGGTGGAGAACAATTTATCATGCTAAAAGACATCAAAAGGAAGCTGGAGTAGCAATCCTTATATCAGAAAAATTAGATTTTGAACCACAGACTAACAGAGATGAAGACGGATACTATATCATATTTAAAGAGTCTATCCAACAAGAAAATCTAATGATTGTAAATATTTATGCTCCTAACTTGGGAGCAACCATATAAACCAATTAATAACAAAATTTAAGAAACACATTAATAATAATAATAATACAATAATATTAGGGGACTTTACACCCCCCTCACTGCAATGGACTACAATGGACAGATCATCTAAGCAGAAGATCAACAAGGAAACAAGGGCTTTGAATGACACATTGGACCAGATGGACCTCACAGATATATTCAGAGCATTCCATCCTAAAGCAAAAGCATACACATTCTTCTCTAGTGCATATGGAACATTCTCCAGACAGATCACATATAGGTCACAAATCAAGTCTCAACTGGTACCCAAAGACTGGGATCATTCCTTGCATATTTTCAGACCACAATACTTTGAAACTTGGACTCAATCACAAGAGGAAAGTTAGAAGGAACTCAAATACTCAGAGGCTTAGAGAGCACCCTACTAAAGAATGAATGGGTCAACCAGGAAATTAAAGAAGAATTTAAAAAATTCATGGAGACAAATGAAAATGAAAACACAACTGTTCAAAACCTTTGGGACACAGCAAAGGTAGGCCTCAAGGGGAGATACATAGCAATACAAGCGTTTCTCAAGAAACAAGAAATATAGAATGTAACCAAACCTAAAAGAGCTGGAGAAAGAACAGCAAATAAGGCCCAAACCCAGCAGGAGATGAGAATTAATAAAGATTAGAGCAGAAATCAAAGAACCAAAAACCAAAAGAACAGCAGAACAGATCAACAAAACTAGGAACCAGTTCTTTGAAAGAACCAATAAGATCAATAAACCCCTGGCCAGACTTATCAAAAAGCAAAGATAAAGGACACAAATAAATAAAATCATGAATTAAAGAGGAGAGATCACAACCAACACCAAAGAAATACCAACAATTTTAAGAACATATTATGAGCAACTACAGGCCAACAAATTAGGCAATCTGAAAGAAATGGATGCAGTCCTAGAGAGTATAAACTACCAAAACTGAAACAGGCAGAAACAGAAAACCTGAACAAATAAATAACCAGCAAAGAAATTGAAGCAATAATCAAAAATCTCCCAACAAGAGTCCAGGGACAGATGGCTTCCAAGGGGAAATCTACCGAACATTTAAAGAAAAATTAGTACCTATTCTCTGAAGCTGTTTCAAAAAATAGAAATAGAAGGAAAACTTCCAAACTCTTTCTATGAGGCCAGCATTACCTTCATCCCAAAACCAGACAAAGACCCCACCAAAAAAGAGAATAATAGAGCAATATCCCTGATGAACATGGATGTAAAAATTCTCACCAAGATACTAACTAGCCAATAGGATCCAACAGCACATTAAAAGGATCATTCACCATGACCAAGTCAGATTTATTTCTGGGCTGCAAGGGTAGCTGACATTCACAAATCAATTAATGTGATATATCACATCAATAAAAGAAAGGATGAGAACCATATGATCCTCTCAATGGATGCAGAAAAAGCATTTGACAAAGTACAGTTCCCTTTATCGATTAAAACTCTGCACAGCATAGGGTTAGAAGGAACATACCCTCAGTATCATAAAAACCATATATGAAAAGCCCACAACAAAAATCATTCTCAACAGGGAAAAACTAAGAGCTTTTCCCCTAAGGTCAGGAACATGGCAAGAATGTCCACTATCACTACTGTTGTTCAACGTATTACTCCAAGTCCTAGCCTCAGCAATCAGACAACAAAAAGAAATAAAAGGCATTCAAAATGGCAAAGAAGAAGTCAAAGAAGAAGTCATTCTTCACAGATGACCTGATCTCTTATGTGGAAAACCCAAAAGACACCATCCCCAAATTGCTACAACTCACACAGGAATTTAGCAAAGTGGTAGGATACCAAATCAATGCACAGAAATCAGTTGCATTTTTATACACTAACAATGAGACAGAAGAAAGAGAAATTAAGGAATTGACCCCATTTTATAGTTGCACCAAAAACCATAAGATACCTAGAAATAAACCTAACCAAAGAGGCAAAGAATCTATACTCTGAAAACTATAAAACACTCATGAAAGAAACTGAGAAAGACACAAAGAAATGGAAAAATGTTCCATGCTCATGGATTGGAAGAACAAATATTGTCAAAATGTCTATGATTCCCAGAACAATCTATAGGATCAATGCAATCCCTATCAGAATGCCATCAATATTTTTCTTAGAGCTGGAACAAATAATGCTAGAATTTGTATGGAACCAGAAAAGACCTGGAATAGCCAAAGGAATGCTGAAGAAGAAAAAAACCAAAGCTGGTGGCATCACAATGCCCGATTTCAAGCTCTATTACAAAGCTCTAATTATCAAGACAGTATGATACTGGCACAAAAACAGACACATAGATCAATAGAACAGAATAGAGAGCCCAGAAATGGACCCTCAACTCTATGGTCCAAAAATCTTCAATAAAGCAGGAAGGAATACCCAATGGAGAACAGTCTCTTCAACAAATTGTATTGGGAAAATTGGACAGCCACATGCAGAAGGATGAAATGAACCATTTTCTTATACCATATAAAAAAGTAAATTCAAAATGGATGAAAGACCTAAATGTGAGATAGGAAACCAATAAAATCCTAGAAGAGAACACAGGCAGCAACCTCTTTGACCTTGGCTGCAGCAGCTTCTGGCTAGACATGTTTCCAAAGGCAAGGAAAACAAAGGCAAAAATGAGCCACTGGGACTTCTCAAGATAAAAAGCTTTTGCACATTTTTTCATGTGTCTGATAGCCATTTGTATGTCTTCATTGGAGAAGTGTCTGTTCATATCTTCTGCCCATTTTTTTATATGATTTTCTGTTCTGTGTGTGTTGAGTTTGAGAAGTTCTTTATAGATCCTGGATATCAACCTTTTGTCTGTACTGTCATTTGCAAATATCTTCTCCCATTCCATGGGTTGCCTCTTTGTTTTGTTGACTGTTTCCTTTGCTGTGCAGAAGATTTTGATCTTGATGAAGTCCCAAAAGTTCATCTTCACTTTTGTTTCCTTTGCCTTTGGAGACATATCTTGAAAGAAGTTGCTGTGGCTGATATCGAAGAGATTACTGCCTATGTCTCCTCTAGGATTCTGATGGAGTCCTGTTTCACGTTGAGGTCTTCTATCCATTTTGAGTTTATCTTTGTGTATGGTGTAAGAGAATGGTCGAGTTTCATTCTTCTGCATATAGCTGTCCAGTTTTCCCAGCACCATTTATTGAAGAAACTGTTTTTTCCACTGTATATTTTTTCCTGTTTTGTCAAAGATTAATTAACCATAGAGTTGACGGTCCATATCTGGGCTCTCTACTCTGTTCCACTGATCTATGTGTCTGTTTTTATGCCAGTACCATGCTGTCTTGGTGATCACGGCTTTGTAGTAAAGCTTGAAATCAGGTAACGTGATGCCCCCAACTTTTGTAGCAACAGGGACAGGACTGGAAGAGATTATGCTGAGTGAAATAAGTCAAGAAGAGAGAGTCAATTATCATATGGTTTCACTTATTTGTGGAGCATGACAAATAGCATGGAGGACAAGGGGAGTTGGAGAGGAGAAGGGAGTTGAGGGAAATTGGAAGGGGAGATGAACCATGAGAGACTATGGACTCTGAAAAACAATCTGAGGGTTTTGAAGGGGTGGGGGGTGGGAGGTTGGGGGAACCAGGTGGTGGGTATTGTAGAGGGCATGGATTGCATGGAGCACTGGGTGTGGTGAAAAAAATAATGAATACTGTTACGCTGAAAAAAATTAAAATATAATTTAAAAAAAAAAAGAAGCTTTTGCACAGCAAAGCAAAAGAAACAGCTGACAAAACCAAAAGCCAACTGACAGAACGGGAGATGATTTTTGCAAATGTTTGCTCAGATAAAGGGTTAGTATCCAAAATCTGTAGAGAAGTTATCAAACTCAACACCCAAAGAACAAATAATCCAATCAAGAAATGGGCAAAAGACATGAACAGACAATTCTTCAAAGAAAACATCCAAATGGTCAACAGACATGAAAAAATGTTCAACACAATTCAGCATCACCAGGGAAATACAAAATAAAACCACAATGAGATGCCACCTCACACCAGTCAGAATGGCTAAAATTAACAACACCAGAAACAACAAATGTTGGAAAGGGGAACCCTCTTACACTGCTGGTAGGAATGCAGTGGTGTTGTAGCCACTGTGTAAAACAGTACAGAGGTTCCTCTAAAAGTTGAAAATAGAGCTCCCCTATGACCCAGTAATTGCAATACAAGGCATATACCCCAAAGATACAAATATAGTGATCCAAAGACACACCTGCACTCCAATGTTTATAGCAGTAATGTTCACAATAGCCAAACTATGGAAAGAGCCCATATGTCCAATAGCAGATGGATAGATTAAGAAGATGTGGGATACACACACACACACACACACACACACACACACACACACACACAGGAATATTACTCAGCCATCAAGAAAATGAAATCCTGGGCGCCTGGGTGGCTCAGTGGGTTAAGCCGCTGCCTTCGGCTCAGGTCATGATCTCAGGGTCCTGGGATCGAGTCCCGCATTGGGCTCTCTGCTCAGCGGGGAGCCTGTTTCCTCCTCTCTCTCTCTCTGCCTGCCTCTCTGCCTACTTGTGATCTCTCTCTGTCAAATAAATAAATAAAGTCTTTAAAAAAAAAAAAAGAAAGAAAAAGAAAATGAAATCCTGGGACGCCTGGGTGGCTCAGTTGGTTAAGCAGCTGCCTTCGGCTCAGGTTATGATCCCAGTGTCCTGGGACCAAGTCCCACATTGGGCTCCTTGCTCAGCAGGGAGCCTGCTTCTCCCTCTGCCTCTGCCTGCCATTCTGTCTGCCTGTGCTCACTCTCTCTGACAAATAAATAAATAAAATCTTAAAAAAAATAATAAAGAAAATGAAATCTTGCCATTTGCAACAATGTGGATGGAACTAGGGGTGTTGTGCTAACCGAATTAAGTCAATCAGAGAATGCCAATTATCATATGATTTCACTCATACAATGGAATTTAAGAAACAAAACAGAAGAGCACAGAGGAAGGAAGGGAAAAATAAAATAAGCTGAAATCAGAGAGGGAGACAAACCATAAGAGACTCGTAATCATAGGAAACAAACTGAGGGTTGCAGGAGGGGAGGGAGGTGGGAGGATGGGGTAACAGATTGATGGGCATTAAGTAGGGCATGTGATATAAAGAGCACTAAGTGTTATATGCAATGATGAGACATTGAACTCTACCTCTGAAACTTATAATACATTATATGTTAATAAACTGAATTTAAACAAAAAATAAAAGAAAGAAGGATGCCTGGGTGGCTCAGTCCACTAAGGGGCTGCCTTTGGCTCAGGTCATGATCCCAAGGATCCTGAGATAAAGCCCTGCATCAGGCTCCCTGCTCAGCAGAGAGTCTGCTTCTTCCTCTCCCTCTGCCCTCCACTCTACTTGTGTGCATGCTCTCTCTCTTTCTGTCAAATAAGTAAAATCTTAAAAAAAAAAAAAAAAGGAAGAAAGAAAGAAAACATAGGAACAAATCTTTACTGTCTTGGATTTAGCAAAGATCTCTTAACATGACACCAAAAACCCAATCCATAAAAGAAAAAAAAATTATCAAAATTTTGAATTTCTGGTTTTTTTAAAGAAAAAGACAGCCATAGACTGGAAGAAAGTATTTCACAAGGACTTGTATCTAGAATATGTAAAACCAATTAAAAATAAGAAAACAAAAAAACTCAGAAAGTGGGCAAAAGATCAAAACTGACACTGCATCAAAGAACATCTATGAATGGCACATACATACATTGGCAGATACTCTACATCATTAGCCATTAAGGTTACTACACACACCTATTAGATTGGAGGGGTGAGGGGAGAAGCCCAATGATACCAAATGCTGTTGACAATGTAGAGTAATTTAACTCATACCTTGTGGTGTGAAAGCAAAATGGTATAGTCACTTTGGAAAACTATGGAACTTTCTTAAAAAGTTAAATATACATTTACCATATGACTAAACAGGTCTACTTCTAGGTACATAACCAGAAGAAATAAAAACATATTCACTGTAGCATTTTTTGTAATCACAAAAAATGAGAAACAACTAAAGGGGAATATTACTCAGTAACGAAAAGGAACAAACTACTAGTGTACACAACATCATGGATGAATCTCAAAGGCATAATGCCGCGTGAAAAAGGCCAGACTCAAAACTCTACACACATATGCTTCCGCTTCTCGACATTCTGGAAAAAAAATTTTAGAGAGGGGCCCATGATCACCAGGGCTGGACCGTAAGGGAAGGCTTATGAAGGGTTTTTTGGGATGATGTTACTGTTCTACATCTCAATTAGTGTAGTGTTTACATCACTGTACTTGCCAAAGCAAAGTGAATTTTATTACATATAAATTAACACAATTAAATTTTTTTATTATACACAAAATATGTCTATTTATTATATTGTGAATTATATCTCAAAAGAACAGAACATTTGAAAAAAGTCGCCTGCTTAACACTAAATTTTAAGTTTTTTAAAGACAGCAACATAAACATCCTGAAAGGTGAACGTATCCTATTTGTTTCAAGCAAGTCAAGTAGGTCAAATGGATTTTATTAATATTTGGGCTGTCACAACCTCTACACTATAGGCATTAGAAAGCCCCATTTCTGCCTCTGATTCTGCCAGTCAAGTAATACATATACTAACAAAATATTTATTTCGCTTTATTTTTCTGCTTCTAAGTTCCTTATCTTTAAAATGTAAAAAAGCATTCCTAACCTCAAGGTACCTGCAGCCAACAAGAGATGATAAATGGAATAGACGGGCCAGGAGTGCTAACAAGATGGACTCCATCTTTGGCCCTCCATCTGTTCATGTTTGCTGTGACCACTCTTGGCGCTACATATTTCAGGGTCCTTGGAAATTAATATATATATATATACCCTAGAATTCCCCACCAAGGCCCAGATTGGGGAGGCCCGCTTTGGCCTCCCATGAATCTGTTAGAGATAAAACGGTCTTTCCCCCTTCCTGATGCACCAGTAGTATCACAAGATCAAATTAAAGATTAGCTAGCACTTAGTTGCATGCAAGCCCTTTGAGGTGTATGCGAACCCTTCAATCTCACTACAGTGCCCTTCTGTGCACCTCCTCACTCCAGAATCTGGGCACGAAGGTCTGGATTTTGTGGAGAGTAGCTCTGCAACTACCATGGCTTGTCTTCTGCCTGATCCTCCTACCAATAAGTCACCCTGTATAAAACTCTGTGTCAACTGTTTGAAGTAGCCTGCTTCATTTTCTGATCTCAACGTGACTTCTTAGTTCGGGGGATCACCTTCTAACAATGGGTGATATATAGAATATGTAGTGTCAGCCAACTAAGTATAGATGTGTTATCACATTACATTCCCACAGAGCTAAAACTAAAATACCAGCCTAACAATAAAACCCAGTCGCTACAAATGGTAACAAAAAAGGGAAAGTAAATTATGTGTAGCCGAATTAAGAAAGTAAAATAGAAAACAAGAATCACAAATACATAAACAAAAAAACCTAGAATGTTTGCTATTTGGAATGTATCAGGCATTTTGTAAATGGTTCCTTTCTTTGGGGAAGGGCACTAAAATGTCCTTTTAAAAGGGAATATTATTGCAGGTTATTCTTGCATATTAATGAATGTCGTTTGTAAAAAAAAAAAAACACTGAAACACATTAAGTGCTTGCTATGTGTCAACACTAAGTGCTTTACATATTAGTAGATAATTTAATATTCTTAAAAACCATAAGATAACACCAAATGTACTTGGGGAAGTAATTTCTTAACATTCATATGCTTGGAAGAGCATATGGAAGAGCTTCAGTAAGTCCCAATATAGTGAAAGACAAACATTTGAATCAATAACACTGAATTTGAAAACATTCCTAAGGAATCCCTGGAAGGATCATGTCTTCTTCCATACCTAAAATATGAGCCCTCATCCTTATTCAAGAAGCTATCATTGGGTCTTACAAGCAAGATAAGGAAGTGAAATAAAACGAGGACTCACTTTGCTATTAGAGGAGATTTCTCTTTTTTTAAGAGAAATTTTTCTTTTTCTTTCTTTTTTTAAACGTTCTCAGATACAAATCACCAGCAAGACCACAAAGCAGATGCTGAACTGTGGAGAGCCTTGGGGGCCCATGTCTGTGAGCACACAGGAGCGTCTCCGTGTCCCCAGTGAACAGCGCTCCTTAACACACGCTTTAACATGGAGAAGACGCGGCCCTTGCCCTGGACCCCAGGCATTAGAAGGACTTGCTTTTCTTCCACCTGCCTCCAGCTTTATTCCTGTCCGCAGGCCAAAGAGTCTGAGGGACCTTCTAGAACATACTCCAGAATACCAAGGGTCCTGAGATGTCCTATCCAAATGGCTCCAAAACTGCTCCGAGGTCCTTCTCGCTAAGAGACCTTGCCCCGCATATACATGCCACTAAGCCGAGGAAGGACCAACCAGGGCTGCTGAGTGGGCATGTGGACATACAGGCGGCCCTCTCCACACACGTGCACCCAGCTCCCCGAAGCAGTAGAAGGGAGTCCGCTCTCCCATGCCCTCGCTTTCTGGAAAGGAATTCACAGGCATCAGAAAGGTGACAAAGCTGACTCCACAAGAGTAAGCCAGCGACACCAGACCAACGCCCGCATGGGTCATGCAGACAAAGGCCAGGACAGATGTACTGACCGCTGTACAGAAGGACCGCAGTGGGCTAGAGGAGCAAACTGAAAAAGGCTGAGGCCATCCGAGCAGTTCCTAGGAAGGGGCCTTGGACACCTGCTGCCATTCCCAGCCCAGCTCTACGGGGGGTGAGGGGGACAGGTATGTGGGCGGATGGGGGGCAGGGTATCCAAGACACCGGTTTTGACGTCAGCTGCAGTGCTAGGGAGGATGGCAGGGTAGCAACAGGGGGAGGCTGGCGCAGTGTGGGGGGCAAGGCCGTCAGCTGATCGCAGGGAGCCAGTCTAGGGCGGGCGAGAAAAGGGCGGGGCCGCGGCCGACGTCACTGCCGCGGCCGACGTCACCGCCACTTGCCGCATCCGCAAGATCTCGCTGGTGCAGCTCGGGTGCAGGTCTCTGCGGGAGCCACCCTAGACCTCTGCAGCTTCCCCGGTATCATGGCTGACTCGGAAAACCAGGGGCCCGCGGAGCCAAGCCAGGCGGCGGCGGCGGCGGCAGCGGCGGCGGCAGCGGAGGCGGCCGCGGCGGCGGAGGAGGTAATGGCGGAAGGCGGAGCGCAGGGGGGAGACTCTGACAGCGCGGCTGGGGACTCCGACAGCGCGGCCGGTCAGACGGCGGAGGAGCCGCAGACCCCCGCGGAGAATGCACCAAAGCCTAAAAATGACTTTATCGAGAGCCTGCCTAATTCGGTGAAATGCCGAGTCCTGGCCCTCAAAAAGCTGCAGAAGCGATGCGATAAGATAGAAGCCAAATTTGATAAGGAATTTCAGGCTCTGGAAAAAAAGTATAACGACATCTATAAGCCCCTACTTGCCAAGATCCAGGAGCTCACCGGTGAGATGGAGGGGTGTGCATGGACCTTGGAGGGGGAGGAGGAGGACGACGACGAGGAAGAGTACGAGGATGAGGAGGAGGGGGAAGAGGAGGAGGAGGAGGAGGAGGAGGCTGCTGCAGAGGCTGCGGCGGCCAAAGATGAGGGTCCCCACTCTGCAGTGCCTGATGACGCCAAGAAATAAGCGGGGGCAGAGATTGAGGAGGAGAATGACGACGGAAACAAAACCACTATTTTTTTTTTTCAATATTGGTGGACTTAATAAGGCTCAGGTTTGGGACCAAAATACAATGTAATCAATTCTGGCGTTCTTACCTAAAAGTATAGTAAATTGAAGCAATCAGATCCTGGCCAGCCCGTTTCAAATTTTTCATTTTGAACACAATAAATATATCAAAAGGTGTTGAAGAAAACAAGTTATATTTAAAATGATTTTTTTTTTCATGATCTCTTCTGCACGGACTGCAACTGAGACTTATTAAGGGTGTCAAGTAGATGTGAAGTAAAGAATGTCACTTTGAAACCTGTTCATTCCACTGTCATCACACTACACACAGAACACCCAGACCAAGACTGAACATGTTCTCAACGCTTAACTCTTCAGTTTCTTTAGTCCGGACATTTTCCAGTGCAGAAAAAACAGAACCCAGAAGAATCTCATCTTTAAGACTTTGCTTTTGTAACCCATCAGCTTTACACTTCGGAGAAGAGTGATGGAATCCTGGAAGCCTGTGATGGAGATCATGACAGTACTGTTTAATGAGGCCTGGAAAACTGCCATTTCAAATTCTAAAGAATGTTCTGAATATTTGAGTTTAAACAAGCAACATGGTTCTGAGAAGGAGGGTGTATAACCTGTATAATACTGTCAACATATGTGTTTGTTATTTACAGTCTCATGTTTATGTGTTCTCTTGGTAGTGTCTATTTACAAAGGTGTAAAAACAAACAAACAAACAAAAAAACCCAAATGTTTAAGTATTAAATCCCTTTACCTAGCATTCTAGAAATATTAATTTACTTGAAACGATGTAGAATGTAGCAAATCCTGTAAAGCATGTATTCAGTGTTATGTAGTTTGATCCTTGTGAAGTCGTCTTTGTCATGTAGCTTTTAGAATGTAGCTGTGAAAATTATCAGAACTCTTCAATGAAGCTAATGTTTGGAAAAAATAAATACTTGAAGAACCAATCCAAGTGTGTGTCCCCACCCCCAGCTCAGAAGTAGAAGGGTTTAAGTTTGCTTGTATTAGCTGTGCCTTCATTATTTTGCTATGTAAATGTGACATATTAAATTAAAAAATGGTGCATATTCAAATTGTACTGCTTGAGGACAGACTGGTATACAGTTAAGGATTTTCAGGAAGGACACGTTAAATGTAAAAACTCTTAGCTTCTTTGTGGGTTTTGAATTTTGTGTGACTCAGTGATCTAAAAAGAAACATAAAGTTGTTTACCACTGTAGTGTTAATAAAACAGTATTTTTAAAAAACAAAAGGACTCAAATACTCTGCCTTCTTGCAATCAAATCCCAGCTCTGCCCCTATAAGCAATGAACCTTAAGCAATTCAGTCAGTCTGTTTCAGTTTCTCCTATAAAAGGGGTAATAATAGCCCCTTCCTCACAATTATGGAGAAGAGGTCAGTTAATACACAAAGTCTACAGGATAGTATCTGACACACACTCAGTGCTCAAGAAATTTCAGCTATTATTTTATTATTTTTTTATTACATGAAACATAAAGACACTGATTGGAAATTCAATCCTCCTTCCCTTTCCAGGTACAAAAAGAGGGGGAATGGACATCATTATATTCTTGTTTATGATTCCTCATCAGAGAAGAATGTCATCTTTAATTCAGAAACAGGAAATTCAATAACCTATCTCATTTTGGTTTCCTCAATATAAAATCAGATTTTGATTTCCTCCCAGAAGAGATAAAAGACTTTCAATATGATATTATGCATATCCAAAAAAGGCTACTTCAAGTTAATATCTGGGCATCTTGAATGAAGCAAAATAATTTAAAAATTAAGGACCCCACCCTTAAAAATTAAAAACTCAGATGGATTTTCTTCCATTTCTCTTAAGGGTTAAAATTATGCAAACGTGAAATTATGCTGCTTTACCTTAAGAACTGGCAGGCAGCTCTGACCTGTTGCTTATTGCAATAGCAGAGTTAAACCTTAATGTACTATTAATCATCATTAGGGCCAGGCAATCAAAAGGGAAAATCAAAATAACGTATTATATAAGAAGTCAATAATTATCTTAATCATTGGATTATCTTCATGGAAGCAAAAACTAATAAAATTCAGTATTTCTTATCTCTAGGAATAAGAGACTCCTTTAATATTCTTCTAGGTCTATCTAGTAAAGAAGCAAAAATGAATAAAACAAATAAGGTGTGTAATTATTGGGGAAAAATTTTTTTGCAGGCAGATAGTTATATATAGAAAACCCAAGAGAATCAACTGAAAATTATTGAATAAATCTGAGCAAATGACCAGTTGCCATATAAATATACAAAAACTATTAACCATTTCTAGGTACCAATAATGGTCAAAACACATGGAAAGACTTTTCACAATAGAAATAAGAAATCAAAATATTAAAAAAAACCTCTAATAAAAAATATGTGTAATCTTATGTGAAAAGGAAAAACAAAATCAGAAATTAAAACAGGCTTTTGGATGGTAAGACTAAATAGCACAAAAGTGTTCATTCTTCCCAAAGTAACCTTTAATTTATCACACTTCAAATCAAAACTCAAACTGGATATAATTAATCTAATGTCCCCCTGTAAGAATAGCTAAGGAAACTAGCAATATGGGAATAATTCAGATTTCTACCTTAGAATACAGACCTCCCCCCACCTGAAATTTTTTTAAGTGAAGAGAGTATATGATGTATTTATCAATTACTGGATAGGGAAAGGCTGAGATTGGTGATATAAGACCAAAAGAAATAATCAACAGACAGGACAACACAGAAATAAATACATTCTAGAGATTTAAACACAAGCACCCCATTTTTTCAAAAGCAAACAACTGGAAATATAATATACAATAAATAACAAATGGCAAAGGGTTTAGTGGTCTTAATAAAGAATACCCACAAACCATATGAAAATCATTTAGTCCCAATACAGAAAGACATAAAGGACACAAGCAGACTGCTTTAAAAAGAAGAAATACTATAGCCCTGTCTGGAGCAGAAAGACACGTCCTGAGAGGGCAGCACCAGGGCTCAGTGAGGTCTGGAACACAGGCATCCCAGCCGAGTGCTTGGACCAGCTGTCTTCCTTCCATTTAGGGCAAGACTTTAACTGTGGGGTTTTCTAGCTACCAATCACACCACCGTTGGCCACATTTCCCAGGACACGGGGATGCTTGTGGATGCCCTTCACAATGTCAGGCCGTCTCCACTGTTTCCTAACTGGCTTGATCTTTACCTCTGTTTCCTGCCCTGCTTATTTGATTGCTCCTCAGGCAGTCATAAAACCTGCATGTTAACATCTAGCAGGATACCCCGCCTTCAAAGTGGGTCAAACACTATCACTCAGCGTTAATCCATTATATGCTCAAATTTGTCAGCAATGCACAAAATAACTGGCGGGAAGAATAGCAGTATGCATTACACATTCAATTCGGTCTCTGAGAGCATTACACAGGAAAGTGTCGCATCCTGACGCTCACTGCCAAAGCATGACACAGCAGTTCTCCCTGCCTGAGAGTTCACACTTAAGGCAGACACAGACATATTTGCACATGCATACACAGGTACACAAACACTTTTTATTGAAGAGAAATACACAGAACATAAAATTAATCATTTAAATGAACAATTCAGTGGCATTTAGTACATTCACAATATTGTCCATTTCTATCTAATTCACAGGAAAATGCACCAAAGCTGTGTAGAATATGAAAAGTAGCCTAGGTGTGTAAGAAATGCAAAATTTTACAAGTGCAACAGAATTTATTACTTGTTTTCTTTAAGAGAATCTTAGTGCTTATAAGGATTAGGTAAAATGAGTACTCTCATACATTGATGATAATATGCAAGTTGATATATAATTCATTAGTGAAATCAATTCAGCAACAACATCTATCAACCAATTGAAAATGACATACACTAATTCAATTTCACCCTTGGGATCTTATTAAAAAGCAATTTTAAAGGCAAAGAAAGCTTTAGACAAAAGATACTTGACAGGTCTTACTAAAAATAAAGGAAGGGGGAGAGAAACAAAAGAGAACTTAGAAGCCAAATACCCCAGAGCAAGACAGTAGAACACACACATCCACATGGCAGACTGTGAGTCATTATTAAGGGTGTCCATGAGGGCTTTGTAATAACATAGTAAATATAAGCACTGTCTCAAGCGAAGTTTAAAAATTCAGACATATAATTTTATACATTCACAGTATATTTTTAACTATGCCAACCTTGTTTTTTAAACCCCATAGTGTGCCTGAAAGGAAAACGGCAAACTTCTAAGTCATGTCTCTTCCTGGGTTGGGGAGGGGACTCAAGTCCTGGTCTTAGCCTTGAAAGGGCGGGTGCGGACCTTCACAGAGCACAAGCTCTCATCTCACTCCCAATGCTTGGCTTTGAATCCTACACTTCTAGCTACGTCACCCTGAACAATTAAGTTGTGCCTCTCTGTGGCCCAGTTTCCGCATCTGTATAGTGGGGAGGATTACATGTGAAGTACTTAGACAAATGTAAGCACTCAAGAAATGTGACTGGCATTTTAGTCATCTGCTATCCTAAAACAGCCCAATGCAAATACAAACAGATCTTAAAGATTACACCAATAGATTATCTCAAGAAATCAACTTGACAAGTCTGTCAGCAGTCCTAACTTCAGGAGATCTTAAGGAACCACAGGTGTCTGTCATGTAGGATTTTTTCCTCAGGTTCTCACTATAGAATCTGGGTGCCCTTTGGAGCACTTACGTTAAGCCTCACACTCCTTACTGGGTGATCTTTTTTTTTTAAGGTACTTTTCTTCTTCTTCTTCTTTTTTTTTAAAGATTTTATTTATTTATTTGCCAGAGAGGGAGATCACAAGTAGGCAGAGAGGCAGGCAGAGAGAGAGGGGGAAGCAGGCTCCCTGCTGAGAAGATAACCCCACGTGGGGCTCCATCTCAAGACCCTGAGATCATGACCTGAACCGAAGGCAGTGGCATAAACCACTGAGGCACCGAGGTGCCCCACTGGGTGATCTTTTTACTGTTTTTCAATCCCTTTCTTAACGTGGCAGAAATGTGAGAACACATCAATTTTATTCGACTACATTAAAGTCAATTTGGGGAAACCTCGAATGACATGTGGATTTTTCATTAATAATAATAACACGATGTTACAGAGTATGAGAAATACTTAACCATGAGTAGTCGTTATTCAGATGTGATTACCAGCTGTGGCAATAGCTGGCTATGATGTAGCCACCAGCCATCACCTATGGATGTTCTTTTACTTGGATGCTTGTAACTCATTTGACTATCTGCAGCTCTTATTCAAGGATAGGATGCAATCTTAAGACCAAATGAAATGTAATAAATTATGGATAAAGAATTGGTATCTTTCTGGCATTTTCCTCCAGGGCAGTGGTGATAGCAAATACCTTACTGTTAACTCAGCAAATAACTTTCTGTTAAGAAAGTATCTGTTAAGAAAGTATTGTTAAGCAGTATCTGTATATTCAACTGCCTACAAGTTAAAATCCAGCAGACATTATTCTTATCTTTCAAGTTTTCTTTTAAAAAAAAATTTTTTTTTTAATTATTTATTTGACAGAGGGAGACACAGGAAGAGAGGGAACATAAACAGGGGGAGTGGGAGAGGAGCCTGGGTGGCTCAGTGGGTTAAAGCCTCTGCCTTTGGCTCAGGTCATGGTCCCAGGGTCCTGGGATAGAGCCCCACATCGGGCTCTCTGCTCAGCAAGAAGCCTGCTTCCCCCCTCTCTGCCTGCTTCTCTGCCTACTTGTGACCTCTGTCTGCCAAATAAATAAATAAAATCTTTAAAAAACAAACAAACAAACAAAAAAAACAGGGAGAGTGGGAGAGGAAGAAGCAGGCCCGATGCAAAACTCAATCCCAGGACCCTGGGATCATGACCTGAGCTGAAGGCAAACACTTAACCAAAGGAGTCACCCAGGCGCCCCTCATCTAGTTTTCTTAGACCCATCTAAGAAATACCCAAAAAGGACCCCCACCCCCAGTGGTGAGATTATGACATATACTAGACAAAAGGGAAAAAGAGCTGCAATGATTCATCTTTCACAGTTGTATGCAACATTTCTTACCAGGATCTCAGTATGCTTTGCTTATAAGACTTTTGCTTTTGCAGCATAAAAGAAAAAGAAGAGAAATTCACTTGTATCTTCCTAGTTGTCCTTCACCATGACAGTTATACTAAGCAATGCGGCAGTAACCACACAAGGTTCTCAGAAGCTTCTCCAGTAGGTAACTGTGTGACAGAAATAAGGTCTGCCTCCTGTCACAAGTACAAAGGCATGCACAACAGTGCCGAAAACAGCATGGATGAGTTCACTGTGTGCTCAACGAGTGCTAGTGACCCAGAAACGTCAAAACATAAACTTCACCAAAGATAGAAGTTGTTCCACACGCTAATCTCAAACACAGTGTGTTGGCAATCAAAACAGGAGCCCGCCATCCTCTGCCTGGCAAGTTTTAAAACTACGACACTCTCTATTGTACAAAGACTTGAAAACTTTTGAAGCTACTTTTTGGAAGTCATGGTAACAAAGGAGCTTCATAATACAAGTTAAAGAATGACGGGGGCTCCCTTCTCTTTATTCTCTTGAATTTAAGTACTGCCTTTCTTTTAAGGAAACTGTGTGTCATCAGAACATCCTTACTGAAAATGTGTTGTAGGAGCAGCCCCGAAGTCAATTAGTGGCCAACAACTGCAAAGTAAGAGAAAAGGAGCACACATGTTTTTAAAGATTTAATTATTTATTAGGGAGAGAGAGAGAGCATGCACACACACACACACACACACACACCACGAGAAGAGGAGAGGGAGAAACTTGAGCAGACTCTGTGCTGAGCACGGAGCCCAACACAGGCCTCAATCTCATGATTCTGAGATCACAACCCAAGCCAAAACCAAGAGTCAGATGCTCAGTTGACTGTGCCACCCAAGCATTTCCCCAACACGCCTTTTAAACAAAAGCATGCTCTTCCACACTGATTCTGAGCACTACTTGGGGTTAAGCACTGTCCATGAGTGTGCAGCAGCAGATGGTGTCAGCAGCAGATATAAACAGTGGACAAGGAAAAGAAGATGAGAAAACAATGTCTGCCAGGAACCAACTTCTATCCCATAACTCCTGAGCTCACAAACAGTGGCTTCTTACTACCTGCTGAATGAAGTCTAAAATTCTCTATTTACCAAAGACTTCTACAATGTAACCCCCAAGGCTAAATGGGTGTGGGTCCTCCAAATGAAGCTTCCCCTGGCAAAGCCCCCAACCAGTACCCACACGCCACACACACTCACTCACTGTTCTCTCCCTGATACAACAACCAGGATTTAGCCATCACTCTATGGAGCGGCTTTCACTGTTCACTGTGGTCTTTGTCGCTACTTTCTGTTATCCCAACAGGTAGGTAGGTTTCGCAACCTAACTCTATGCCATATCTGACCTCCTGGGTCTACGTGTCCAAGCTGCTATCCCTGAACTCTTCAGATTCAACCCCCAATTCAGTCTATTTCACTTTTGAAGTATGGCTGCACATGACAACAGCTTACACCCTAAGGAGACTGTGTTTTATCTCAGTATTCCTGAACACGTTATCTCCCAACTATTCAGTCAATTCAACTGATGATTCAAAGAAATATCTATTGAATAAGGAGAGGCAGTGAGAGTTATAGGGAAGGAGAAGCAGAGACAGGAAGAGAAAAAAACTCAGACCCAGAGAGAGGGAAAAAAGCAGAGACAAAAAGTACTCTAAGGGAAATACTTTTATAAAGATAAGAAGGAGTTGTAAGTCCCAAGAACTGCTTCAAGTGAAGACTACATCACAAAGGGCCTTCACCTGCACTGGGTCACTGTGCCACTCAGTGTACCAAACACACAGAGCTCTCTGAGGACTCACCACCATATAAAGACATTCTGAATGTTCCCTTCCTTGGGCCACAGGCCTAGCCCTTTGGCAGCTTCCACAAAATCATGCACACGTTATCTTGTCTGAAACTTGATGCAAAAGCTCAGATATCCTTTGAGAACTAAAGGCAGATATGTACATATATACCTGATAAAACAATCATCAAAACTACAAGAGAAACCTTCTGTGCCAAAAATCTACTCTATGATCCACCATACACTTCCCTATTCTAAAAAAAAAAAAAATCAGACTACAAGGAATATATAAGCCTGTTCTTATGTGAAAAAAATAAATAGATCATTTACTGTGAACAAAGTATCAATGTTATTCAGATAAAGACAGGATGATACATATTTAGCTCCAAGGGATTCTTTTTTTTTTTTTTTTTTTTCCTCCAAGAGATTCTTATTAGGGCTTGACTGGAACACCTGCTTGTCACAAGACTAACCTCTTTATTAGGTTCCTAGAATCAAGGTAATTCCATCATCTGAAACCATTTTTGTTGGGCACTTACTTTCCCCAAAGCTGAGGCTCCCTGCATAGTCTGGAAGGTTTACATGACAAAGAGGGTTACTGAATGTTACATTAGACCTCACAGTCTTCAGGTTGTCTTTAAAAATGTGCAAGGACGCAGGAAGAGGTTTGTCCGTTTTTCTAGATCTGTAACAGTCATCTCCTGAATCTAGGCCTAGTGTCTCCTCTAATATGAAAAATTAATTACAATCTACAAATTCTTGCTCTCTTACCCTTGCCTCCTCTGCAGCAGGGATTAAGATTTAACATCAATCTCTGTCTTAAAAGTGTAAATGCAGAGAAATAAAGTAGCAACATCTGCAAGGGTCTGGGGTCAGGACTAACCTGTTATCCTTGCACACAGTTACTTTGTCTCCCCCAGGTATCAGTTTCTTCTGTTCAACCACTCCATAGCTTTCTCGACAAATCTATATGTAAGGAGAAAAAAAGAGATGTTTCAATTCTGTTTACCACCTATCCTTTTAGACTCCAAATGACTGAGAGAAGCTTTAGGAACAAATGTAGCTTAATCACTACTTCTTACCTAGGAAATTCTTGGGAAAAGAGAACCTGATTCAGAAAACATTACCACCTTAACAAGATATCCTGTGTTTTAAGACATTCAGTTGCCAATAAATGCAAGCAAAGAGAAAATGATATGAACTCTAGAAATCTATGTATCAAGAGTAAAGAAGACTAATATTTCATAATGTTAAGTTCACAGATAAATCATTCATTCATTTATTCAACAAATTTACTTAACTCCTTTAACAATCAAGACACTATAACTAAAATAAAATTTTTTCAGAGAAGACCCTGAATTTATTCTTTGATTTGGAAAACAACTGTATGTTCATTACAACTTGTGAGCATGATGAAAGGGAATGCCACAATCAGAAGGAAACTGTGGAAATCCTTACCGTGAAATTGAGACAGAAAGTCTCCTCAATATCTTCCCCGGGGTAATCTAAAAGTTCTTGAAGACTCCTAATAGAGAAAGAATAGAGAAAGGAAAAGAGAGGCAAGTTAGACATGGTAATAATGTTTCTACTTTAGTTATATATCCAGAATCTGTGTAAGGAAAAACTAAAAGAAGATTCTAGGATAAACATAAATCCAGACTGACAGAAAAGTGTTTATACCTTAAAAAGAAATATGACAAGGGCACCTGGGTGGCTCAGTTGGGGCAGTATCCAACTCTTGGTTTGGGCTCAGGTCATGATCTCAGGGTCATGAGATCAAGCCCACACCAGGCTCCACACTTAGCATGGAATCTGCTTTTCCCTCTCCTTCTGCTCCTCCCCCTGCTCTCTCCACCCCTGCTCTAAAAGAAATACATAAAATATTTTAAAAGGGGGGAAAAAAGTATGGCAGTAGACCTGTAAGACATTTGTTAATTATACTCTTCCCACTGCCAAGACTTACTAGATTTATGAAGAAGTTCAGATAGATTTATATCTGACACACTGGTGTTCTTTTAACTGTGGTATTGCTTGGAAGTCAAAATATAAGGACACAGTACTCCAGTGGCCCTAGAGAATGTCTTTACCCACATGCATCAGAATAATCCTCCCATCATAAGAAAGCCAAAAAGTCACCTCTATCCACTTAGGAATCTTAACTGGCCGACTTGTTAATGCAAGGGGCTCTGTAGGGTAAAGATACTCTATTACCTGACATACTAAAGAACACAAACAGGCCCTCTGAAAACAAGAATATGTTTATACCAACAATGATCATATCCTAGCTTTCAAGAGAATACCTTCTTGTAAGAAGACCTCATTCACACTTTCTTCTTCAGTGAGCTCCGGGTCCAGTTTCATCAAAAGTTTCCCAGGAAGAAAATTCTTAGCATGGAATTTAAATCCACCACCAGTTAAACCAGCCAGAATCATTACTTCAAAAACATCCTCAGCCAGGCTGGCAAAGGGGAATCACACACACTTCAGCCACTCTCTGACTTTCTTCAGTCACCCCGAAAATTAACACTGCCAGAGTCTCGTCTGCTGTTTTCCAATATTCCTTCTAAACGTTCTCTTCCCTCTGTGTCCCCACCCCTCCCGTCCTTCCTGGTTTTTCAGTACTGGTGTCCTACACAGGTGGTGTGGCTCTCCCTTCCAGAGGGAACATCAGAAATGGCCCTTTCTCTATCTCCATCTTAATATTGATACTCATTCTCCATAAAAGGGGCTATTGCTTCTTGTTGAAGCCAAAAGGATTATACTGTTTACAGAAATCCAAGGGTATGGTGTTTTTTATATATCTGATGCCACCTAAAATCAAGGCAGAAAAACTCAGAATCAAAGGGGTTTTCAGAGCCAGAAAGAGAATAACATAAAAATATGGCTCCACTACTCTGGAGAACAGTCTGGCAGTTCCTCATAAAACTAAACCCAGAGCTACCATATGGCCCCAGCCATCCCACTCCTAGGTAGCCACCCAAGAGGAATGAAGACTTACATCCACTCAAAAACCTGTGCAAGAATGTCCATAGTGGCATTATCCATGCCAGCCGAAAAGGGGAACAACTAATGAACGGATGAACACAGGGTCATCAATATCCACTAATGGATTATTATTTGGCAACAAAGAGAAATTCATTACTGACACATGTTGCAACACAGATGAACCCTGAAAACATGCTGCCT
The DNA here is from genome assembly GCF_964662115.1 of Mustela nivalis. Taxonomy (NCBI): domain Eukaryota; kingdom Metazoa; phylum Chordata; class Mammalia; order Carnivora; family Mustelidae; genus Mustela; species Mustela nivalis. Next base: position 117,177,674 of record NC_139023.1, read on the forward strand.
CAAAGAAGCCAGACACAAAAGACCACGTGTTGTATGATTCCGTTTATATGAAATATTCAGACTAGGCAAGTCTACACAGAAAGAAGAGCAGTTGTTGTCTAGGGCTTGCGGATGAGGGGACTGGGAATGACAACTAAGGAGTACCAGGTTTCATTTTCGTACAATAAAAATCTTCTAAAATTGTGGTGATAGCTACACAACTCTGAACATACTAGAAGTCGCTGAATTGTAGACTTAAAGTAGGTGGATTGTATGGTATGTGAATTATATCTCAATTAAAATTTTTTAAAATACTCCCTTTTTTGTACTTGCTCCCTCTGTATTTCCAGACCCTGAGAGTCTCCACTCTTTGTTTTTGTTCAGGACAAGGAAGAGTGAGATTTTTTTGTACCCCTGAGCACCCACAGCCTCCCTTTTCCTTTGCCTCCTCTGCTATAGGCAATGCCTCAAGTGAGTAGCAGCCCATCTACATTGTAAGAGTCTAGCCATATGGTCTGATAATGTGGTATTTTCAACCCTGAATCCCTGTGGCACAGGCACAGCCAGAGCAGTTCCCCATCTTTCAGCTTCATACCTTCCTTCAGTGGGTGAGAGCTCCTTTAGATCTTCCAAGCCAGGCTTTACATTCAATAACTTCTTGTAGAGAGCCAACGGAAAGTGGAGATCAACCACAGTGGAGTTGTAGATGGCTAGTCCACATGTTATGCCAATCAAGTGGAACCAGTTGTGCTCTACAAAACACTTTTCAGTATGTATGCAAACGTGTTAAAAATTTTAAAAAAGGAATGCACGGCTTGCAGCCCTCAAAACACTGCCATTTACCTCAGAATATCTTCCGTATAAAATACAGACCTCATTAATTCTTAATTATCTTCTGAGGCAGGGAAACACCCTGCAATACCACCAAAACCCATAACCTAGAGGAGGTCAAGCAGTTACAGCTCATATAGCGACACAGAGAAGAGCATATAATCTTCTAGATTCTAGAGCAAGGCTATCCAACAGGACTTTCTACACTGATGTGAACAGTCTATGCTATGCCGTGCCATCATCCCCCAGCCCACTAGCTACAACGACTGAGCACCTGACATGTGGCTAGCACAATTTTGGAAAGAAATCTTCAATATTATTTAATTTTAACCAAGTAAAATTTAAATTTAAATACCTACATGCGGCTAATGGCTGCTTTTTTAAAACAGTACAGCTCTAGGAAGAAAACTCCACTGGAAAAAAAGAACTAAATTATAGTCTACTTAAAATTAGATGCCATTTGAAGCTTAACTCTCCTACTGAATTTTCAAAAATAACATGTGTGCCTGTATTTGTGTAAGTGTTCACACACATACCACATTATTCAAGTAAGATGTACCTATCACTTTCCACATGTCATAAAACTCACTTCTGTATCACAGTGTTCATATTTTTACCCTTCAAAGAATAACAAAACCTGGATCTTACCTACCAGAAAGAGAAATGGGGGGTGGGGGGGTGACAAAATACATGGGATCTTGTCAACGAGTGGAAAATAAAGATGAGCTACATTATTCAGACTGTTGGAATTATCTTTGTTATGCTCCCCTTTGTAAAGTCAGAAGTCAGGGGACTGGTCTGACCACAAAAAGAAAGTCTAACACAATCCTTCTGTTTAACTGCAATATCACTAACTTACCCACTAACTTACCGTATCTGAAAACCACAAAAGATTTGAATCCTGATAGTAGGTAAACATTCCGTAGATAGGATTCAAAAGTTCTTTTAACAGTAAAAGAAAGAACTCCTTTGTGACACCACCAGCATCCACTGCTTCTTCACCATCAAAGATTACCTTAAAATAATGAAAGTAAAATTAATACTTCAGGGAAATCTTTGATTTTTTTTTTTTTTTTTTTTTGCAAACTCTCCAAAGTCAGAACAAAGGAAGAAATATATAACAGAGAATACGCTGATGCAATGAAAACTACAAGGTGTACTTGCTGATTATTAACAAAGCACTTACAGACCCACAAAATTTCTACTAGTACTCCAAGGAATACAAAGGAGGTCATATGTCCAGGGAAAGTTTACCATCTATTTCGGGGAGTAAGGCAAACAAAATAATCAATTGGAGAATATGCTTTTTTCTTTTTTTTTTTTTCTTGAAGATTTTATTTATTTGAGAGAAAGAGAGGGCACGAGGAGGGGTGGGTGGGGGAAGAGGGAGAAGCAGACGCCCCACTGGGCAGGGAGTCCCATGTGGGACTCAATCCCAGGACCCTGGGATCATGACCTGAGCCAAAGGCAGATGCTTAACTACTGAGCCACGCAGGCACCCCTATATTTTATTTTCCAAGAGTCAAATACATTGAGAGGTAAATGTTCTGGTGCATAGAGAAAAGCAATGATTAAACTGAGTAAAGGAACACTTTCTGGAAGAAATCTCTCTCTGTGGGGCTCTTGAAGGAACTGATGCATATGAAGGAAGGAGAGCATCCTAAGGAGGCAGACTTGGGTTCTGTAAGGGGCTATAACCAGACCTATATAGAGGGCATCCTGGCCCCATAAGGATCATCACAGTGACAGCTACAGCAAACCAACAAATGAGATTTATTGCAAGTCTGTTACATGCCAGTATTTAAACTCTATTATCCTAATCAGAACAGCCTCATGTGTAGAGACTACTATTATCAGCCTCATTTTACAGGTAAGGGCTCAGACACAGCAAAAAAAATAGCATTAGAAAAAGTGTAATCTTGTGTCTGAGTTCCACACTTCTGAGAGCGTGGACAGGAGCAAAGGTGAGGACAAACACTAGGGCTTCGATTGTGCAGATGTCACCAGGAGACTTAGAAGAGTCTCATCAGAATTACTGATTGAAAACAGGGGACAGAGGGAGGCCCCTCTCTTTGCAGTATCAAAAATCTAGCCCAGAAATTCCAGGGAGATCTCCCAGGCAGATGCAGGGTACTGATGCCACTCAGGGGCTGTTCTAGAAAGGGTGACAATAGCGTGGAGATCGTCAGTTTCCTACTTAAACTATCATCAGTTTCCTACTTAAACTACCTTTTGGAAACTAGAGTTTACAACAGGAATGGCGACAGAGATCTGGAAATCATCTGAAGGGAAAGATAAAGGGCTTAAAAAAAAACCACTTCAGATAATTCATTAAATATTAATCGAACACCTATTTGGTATCAAGCATTATGCTAAGCGCCCTGGGAATACAGTAAGTAGTAACACGAACACGCCCAGTCTATGAGGAGAGAAAAAGTTTTAATTCAGTAATTTCAGGGTACTAAGAGTAACTATCATGATCAGTCAACAGCTTCCCAGACAATTTCACTACCTTTCCATTCTACTTTTTCCCTTCTTTCTCTTTTCTTTCTCCCCCATCCAGGCCTTGGTGGGGAATTCTAAGGTATGTATATTAATTTCCAAGGGCCCTGAAATATGTAGCACCAAGAGTGGTCACTGAGCAAACATGAACAGATGGAGGGCCGAAGATGGAGTCTGTCTTGTTAGCACTCCTGGCCCGTCTATTCCATTTACCATCTCTTTCTCTTCAATATTTGACAACCAAAACCTTCCTGACTAGAGAGTGTCACCTAGTCTTGCTCTTGCTTGCTTGTTTCTGGAGAGCTGGAGCTGGTACACCCAAGAGGGCGGACAAAGAAAGCCCTATAATCCCTCAAGTAATCCACTGGCTTTCTTATCTGATGTTATGTTGAGATGTTCTGCTCGACGATTTGACAGAAGGAGGTGATCAAATTCTTGTAAAAGGATGAAAGAAATCATGAATGGCTATACTCCACAATTTTAATAGTAAGACCTCTGCTGTTTCTTCAACACTGTTTAATGAAAACCCTGGAAGATAGTTAGAGGAATAAAATGAAGGGCTCACTTTGAGAGGCTTTTTCAGGTCAATATCAGAATGAATGCTCAGCTCTCTTAAGGCATCTCCAACGAGATTGTTCCTGCGAACATGAAGGACGAGGAAGGGGCTTCTGGCCAGCAGAGGCTCCAAGGTGAGAAGCATGAAGACATTCTGCAGGTTAGCTCCATTGACTGCCACCTGGAAGAGCACACCCAAGAACACAATTACACAGACAGCAAGAGACGGACAGACGGAGAGAGAGAGGGGTGAACGAAGGGATATACCCACCAACAATAAGAATGGGTAGATTTGGATTATTCACAAATGTCTTAGTAAGCTTATCAAAACCAATTATATTTTATAATAGAAGTGTATATTTAAAATAAATTAAATCTCTGTAACTTCAGTTTTTATTCAATAAAGAATTACTAAGCTCCATTTAATTATTGCCCTAGCTCTACACCAGGGCAGCAAACTATGGACTGCAGACCAAACCGAGCCTGGTTCCTGTTTTTGTATAGCTCTTGAAATAACAATGTTTTTTTTCATTTTTAAATGATTGGGGGGAAAAAAACTTCACATGTAAAAATTATATAAAATTCAAATGTCAGTGTACAGAAAATTGTATTAGAAAAACATCATGCTCATTCATCTACTTACTGTCAATCACTGCTTTCCATGTTACAACATGAAATAGCTAAATAGTCGAGATAGACTACATGGCCCAGGAAGACTAAAATACTTACTATATGGCCCTTTACGAAAATGCTTGCCAACCCCAGATCCAGGTAAACATGCATTCATGCAGAGGTGTTACATTCAACATAAAATTGCTGAAAAAATTTATAATAGTTCTAAAAAGTTATAAGGAAAGTTACAAGCTAAACAGACTCTTTCCTGTTAGTAAAAGTTACAATGGAATGCTTAGGATGAACAGAACACAGTAAGAAGAGGAAATCATTTTTAAAATGTGATACCTGCATCTGTAGTTCAGCATCAGTTTGTAACATTTTGGTCTTGGCTTGGGCATCAAAGATGAAAGGGTAGGAACAAAGTGTGACAGTATCCTAGAATAAAGCATATTATTGGCAAATATTACAGTGTTCCACAGAGAATACTGCTGGAAAAATATAGAATTAAATGAAAAATGGATGATTTACCTGTATTATAGATGGTCTAGCCTTCTGTATAAAGAAAAATAAAAAGTCTCTTACTTGGATTGCAAAACCTGAAATTTCTAACCCCTGCAAATATAAAATATAAATAACAAAACATATAACCAATCTCTGCCCAGGCAGAGAGCGAACGTCCTTTAGATGGCTGACTGGATTTTTGATGGAACAGACCAGATATTTTGATGGGTACAGACTAAGAAAAAAATATGAAAATAATTCTAAAAAATTTTCAAGAACCTTTAAAGACCATTTCATTGACTCCATAATTTACAGTATTAACGGAATGTTCTTTTATACGAAATCAAATTCCAAAACAGGAACTTTACAACCTTGACTTCAGATATTAATTTTATTGGGTAAAATGGATGATGCAGACTGCATTGTATTTGGTGTCATATTTCATCTTACACACACACACACACACACACACACAAATACACACTGTACGACTAGGAGAAAACAAGTATTTGGAAACCTGTCCCTGACTCAGCACTTAGACTAGTGGTTGGCCTGTAGAAGATAGTCCATCAATATGTGAATAAATCTAAATAAAATTCTGAGGACGGGAATAACAATAAATAATAAAAATCACAAATGAAACATATCAACAAGGTTTGTTACCATTTACCAAAAAAAAAAAAAAGTTTTTTTTTTCCGGAAGTTGTTAGGTTATGTGACAAACATTATTGATTGATTTAATCGAAACAAAAACGTCAACAATATACACTCTGTTGATCAGCAGTATTTCTCAGACAGAAAACTGCAGACTTACTCTCAGAGATCTGAGAGTGCTCTATGAATTTTTAAAAATTCTGTGAGTTTTTAAAAATAATATCCTAAAAAAAATTCATGAAAATGCATTCTGAACAACCTCATTAAGATGATTTCCATTTATTTTAATGATTGCCCTGGCATCACATTATATATGCTTAATTGTCCAAGGGTAAAGAAAAAGAAGAAAAGCAGCCTTCCTCTGTAAGTGATGCATTTGCGCCCAGGAAAAGGCCAGGAACAGTCTTGGCCCACTGCATGAAAGAATGTTTAATAGCTTCTGAAAAGAGAATAGAGCTGAGTCATCCCAGGGCCGGCAGGCTGCGGGAATTCAGGCACCAAGGCCTGACAGACAGCTGGCAGTTCCTCCCCACAATGCAGTGGGTTTCAATAAGATGTTTTTGCTGTCACATTTCATCATGAGGCTAATCTGCATTTTACTGATTATAGAGTTTTGTCTGCATTTAATTTATAGATTTGGTTGGCTCTATAATTGTTAAAGGCTACTAAATAAGAAGGGTTTAACTACCTCCTTTTGTGTTTCTGTATATTTTGAAGAAATCATTTAATAGCAATTTTCACTAAAATCCATCCATTTTCATTAAAATTATCCTACATATAGGAACCTATATAAAGGTTCCTTTAGAGATCTTGGAACATTTCTCTAGACTAAGAAACCCTAACTGTGAGTGGATTCCAGTCCAGTGAGACAAGATAAGGAGTCATGCATATATAATCCAGACTAATTTAGCTCATTCTCATACCTACATTTCTAATTATTTGGAATTTAAAAATTGAAATCACTAAAAAAAAAAGGAAAAAAAGGCCACATACCATAAAACAGCCCTTCACAAAGTGACCTTCTAGTCTAGGTACCTGAAAAAAGTAGAAGCATCCTAGGGAAGTGGGTTTAAAAGTGGTAGCAAATTTGCAACAACGTGGATGGAACTAGAGGGTATTATGCTTAGCAAAGACAACTATCATATGATCTCCCTGATATGAGGAAGGGGAGATGCAACGTGGGAGGTTTGGGGGGTAGGAGAAGAATAAATGAAACAAGATGGGATTGGGAGGGAGACAAACTTTAAGAGACTCTTAATCTCACAAAGCAAACTGAAGGTTGCCAGGGGAGGGGGATAGTGAGAGGGTGGTGGGATTATGGACATTGGGGAGGGTATGTGCTATGGTGAGTGCTGTGAAGTGTGTAAACCTGGCGATTCACAGACCTGTACCCCTGGGACTAATAATACATTATATGTTTATAAAAAATTTTAATAATTTTTAAAAAAGCGGTGGCAATATTCAGAACTATGGTTATTTGCTTATTCTCAAGGGACAAAAAAGATCTTTAACGTGTGTTGGTCTATAAAGCAAGATAAAGTTTTGAAATCTTCAAATGTAAAAGTGACTGGGAGAGAAGTGATCAGAGTGACCACAAGAACGGCTGCGGGCATTACAGCACTGCAGCAAACCGAGTCTTCTTAAATACGGGTGTTTTTGCTGGCCAGTACAGTTATTTCAGACCTTAGCTGGCAGCTGTCTGAAGGTCCCAGCTCACTCCAGGCCTGCTGCTGTTCTCGGACGATGCTGCTGCCCTCTTGCTGCAAGTCCCAGCACGAGCCCACCCAGGCCTCCTCCAACATCTACCTCCTCAGTCCTAGTCCCTCCCACAGCCCCTCACCTGACCTCTTTACCCCTGCAAGAACCCAGTTTGGGAAGTAGGCAGATGTCTCCTCTGCAGGAGGGAAGGAGTTAAATGGAGGGCAAGGTCACCACCCTCTCCTGGAGTGGTATTGGGGTTTGGTCTGTTGCCTCCCAAGAAATCCAGAACTGCCTTGGTTAGGAGCAAGAGCCAAGGCCAGAGAGCTGATGGTCCGTGAGACCCTCCCCCAACCAGGGGAGGACCACAGTGCCAGCTCTAAAGAAGGCAAAGGAAGGCTATTCGGTCAAAAGAAGGAACAGAACGGTATGGTCTACTTCTTTGAAAAATTTTTAAAGATTTACCCGTTTATTCTAAAGAGAGAGAGCACAAGCGTCAGAGTGGGGGAGGGGAAGAGGGAGAGAGAATCTCAAGCAGACTCCCTGCTTAGCACAGAGCCAGCCACCCAAGAGCATAAGCCGAAATCCAAGAGCCAGCCACCTTACCGACTGAGCCACCCAGGCATCCCTATGAAGGTCTGTTTATCCATAAAAGGTCTATAATGTTTTATAAGTCTATGTGTTTTTGAATCTGAAATACAATCATTTAATTTCACTGATTTTTATTCTGTAAATGCTATTTTAGAAATGCTGTTAGTCCTGGCATTTCTGTATTACAGGAAATGAATGTTCAAACAGCAGCGTTAGGATTTTGCTCTACAGCTGCTCTCCCTAACGTAGGTAGGAGCGTGAGCGTGAACTGGTAAGATACGTGACCCTCTCGGGGAGGAAGCTGCCTGTCCTGGGCCATCCACCGCCCCAGAATGAGTGTGACAAACATAAAAGTAGCAAAGTACTGGTAACGGATCATACTTCAAGTGCTCCTGCTTGAGATGGGATTAGACTGTGACCTTATTTCATTTTCAAAAGTATATTAAACAGAAGCATGGAATAAGTACATGGTGCAGAAGTGGGAAATTGGGAATACCCTTTTCTCCTTTTTTAAATTAGAAATCCACATTTCCTAAGTGTGGCTGTGGCTGGCTGGGGACAGGAGGTACTGTACAAACACCTGCAGCACAAGGAGAAGACACAGCTCACTCAGGGCCTTAGGGCCTGCCACCGAGCATTCCTGTCCCTGCCACAGACAAGTCTGGCTTCCCTGCATTACAGCTTGATGCTGAATGAACAAGTGGCCTTGTCTCGCCCATGCACAACACGGTACCTAGAGCCGGACTGCTGCCCCATGTGACATATCCAGCAAGATGTCAAGTCAGTTCTTGTGTTTACTTGGGAAGCATTTACTTTGTCGCTCACTTGCTCCCTCGCGCTGCCCTCTAGGGCAGCCCGCGAAGCCACTTGTTCTATGTGCACTTTGGTTTTCAAGTGTAGAAGATGGCAGTTTATGAACTGAAAGAACCAAACCACTACCACCTCTTCTTTAAAATGAGCGAAAATCAGGGCCCCTGGGCAGCTCCGTTGGTTAAGTCTTAGGGTCCTGAAATGGAGCCCCATATCAGGCTCCACACTCAGCACAGAGTCCACTTGTCCCTCTCCCTCTGCTCCTTCCTCTGCTCTCTCTCTCTCTGGAATAAATTAAAATAAATCTTTAAAATGAGCAAAAGTCAGCCACTCTAGAATGTTCCCTTTGTGCTCCATTGCCCTTTCCACACAAGAGCAACACAGCTTTGTAACACCTTTTTTCACTGCTGCCTCTTCACTGACTACCCCACAGAGGCCACCACCACATGCTACACATTTGCATCCCCAGTGACCAGCAGTTCACGACACACCACAGGTGCCCCAGAGCTGCTTACTGAGAACTAGTCAGTGAGGGTTTATTATATGCCACACACTGAGCACTCTGCCAAGTAAAACCTTTCCATGCTTTTTCCAGATAATTCTCACTAGACCATCATAATTCTCATTTACAAACAAGGATACCAGGACTGTAGGAATTAAGCAACTTGCCTAAGGAGACAGAGCTGGTATGCCACCTTTGAGATCTGAACCCAGTTCTTTTTGACTAGAGCATGTGCTCTGAACTATACACTGGACTGCCTCGGCTACTACCACGCTAAAACATTTGACACACAACGCCATTTATTGTGGTGTACACACACACACATGCATGCACACACACATACACACACACAGGAATATTATCCAGCCATAAAAAAGGAAATCCTGCCATTTACAAAAACATTCGTGAACCTGAAGGGCATTATGCCAAGTAAAATGAGCCAGACAGCGAAACACATATACTAGACGGCATCACCTCTACGTGGAATCTAAAAGAAAGCCAGAGTTGCTCACTTAAGTACTGTCATTCACAGACTGCTATCATGATCATCTACATTTCTAACACTAGCAACTTATTTTTCTGTGGCAAAGAGAACTAGGGTTCATTAGAAGTATTTTAGTCAAGATCCAGTCGCAGAAAGGGTAGATTCAAAGTCAGAAGAACTGGCTTTTATGAAGCTAGCTGAATTGCTTAAACAGTTGGAAGAATTGTTTAACTTCTGTGGGCCTCCAATTCCTTACCTAGAAACAAAAGAGACTAAATAGGGTGGCTCAGTGGGTTAAAGCCTCTGCCTTCGGCTAAGGTCATGATCCTGGGGTCCTGGAATCGAGCCCCAAATCGGGCTCTCTGCTCATTGGGAAGCCTGCTTCCTTCTCTCTCTCTGCCTGCTTCCCTGCCTACTTGTGATCTCTCTCTGTCAAATAAATAAATAAAATATTAAAAAAAAAACCAAAACCATGTAACTGGGTGATGTACACTGGGGAGGGGTGTGTTGTACTGAGCACTGGGTAGTAAGACTGATCAGGCACAGCCTTGTACCCCCGACACAAATACCAAAGTATATGTTATTTGTATGCTAATTAATTGAATTTAAATTTTTAAAACACATTATTGTCTCTAGCACTGATCATCTTTTATTTGACAAACCAAATAATCTTCTACGTTAAATAAACCTCTTCAAACACCTTGCTATTAGAGACCATTACTGACCTCCAAAAACACTACAGGGAAAATACTGTCTCAACATTGGTGATGGATCTGTTCAACCGGCAAGGACTCACATCAAATATATCTGCTGCACATGACTTCACTAAGTACAGTGACCACATCTTCATTCTATTTTCTGACATAACTCCAATTTACACACATGCCACAGAGGGGAGGTCGGTCCTCAACACCCTGGCAGAGATCCCAGGCCAGTTTGCAATCAAACTGGGCACTCCTTGCCAAGTCATGGTGGCAGGCAGGAATCCGCAGTCCTGTGGGCGGTACCTCTAACATACGGTGACAGCTAGGTCAGGGATAGGTGACATCGTCACACCCATAATCCCAAATCAGAGGAGGCCTGCAGGGTTCAGGTGCCAACATGAGACGACTGAAGTAAGCTACCTATTAGAAGATGGTAATTAGCAAATGATCCTTTCCTTAATGTCAAAATTGAGGGGCAGTGGGGATTGTGGCACGTAGAAACCTCATCTAAAGAGCCACTGTTGAACTCCAACCCACGGCACCATCTGGGAGGATGGGCTATGCTGCCAGATATTCCAAGTTTCAAGAAAAGCTACAAATTCATTTTAAGCATCTTGCCTTTTCTGTAGTAAAAGACACCTAACATAAAGTTAGGTGTACAATTCAGTAGTGCTGACTATGTTCACATTATTACACAGAAGATCTCCAGAACTTTTTCCTCTTCCAAAACTGAAGTTCTATAGCTACTAAACAACTCTCCATTTCCCTTCCCTCGGGCCCCAGCCACCACCATCCTACTTGCTGCTCCTACCAGTGTCAATACTTTAGATACCTTGATTTTTAAAATGTTGGCCAACTCATCCCAATCAAAATTCCACTAGCATTTTTCAAAGTGCTGGAACAAACAATCCTAAATTGTAGGGAACTAGAGGAGACCTCGAATTGCTAAGGAAATGTTGAAAAAGAAAAGCAAAACTGAGGGCATCACGTTGCCTGATTTCAAGCTTTACTACAAAGCTGTGATCACCAAGATAGCATGGTACTGCCACAAAAACAGAGACACAGACCAGTGGAACAGAGTGCAGAGCCCAGATATGGACCCTCAACTCTATGGTCAAATAATCTTTGACAAAGCAGGAAAAAAATATACAGTGGAAAAAAGATAGTCTCTTCAAAAAATGGTGCTGGGAAAATTGGACAGCTATATGTAGAAGAATGAAACTCGACCATTCTCTTACACTGTACCCAAAGATAAACTCAAAATGGATAAAAGACCTCAGCGTGAGGCAGGAATCCATCAGAATCCTAGAGGAGAACAAAGGCAGTAACCTCTTTGACCTCGGCCACAGCAACTTCTTTCAAGATATGTCTCCAGGGGCGCCTGGGTGGCTCAGGGGGTTAAGCATCTATCTGTCTTTGGCCCCCACTCTCTGCCTTCTTCTCTACCTACTTGTGATTGCTCGCTCTCTGTCAAATAAATAAATAAAATCTTTAAAAAATAGAAAAAAAAAAAAAAAGACATGTCTCCAAAGGCAAAGGAAACAAGCGAAAATGAACTTTTGGGACTTCTTCAAGATCAAAAGCTTATGAACAACAAAGAAAACAGTCAACAAAACAAAGAATCAACCCAACAAGTGTTGGAGAGAATGTAGAGAAAGGGGAACGCTCTTACACTGTTGGTGGGAATGCAAGTTGATGCAGCCACTTTGGAAAACAGTGTGGAAATTCCTTAATAAATTAAAAACAGAGCTAGCTACCCTATGACCCTGCAGTTGCACTACTGGGTATTTACCCCAAAGATACAGATATAGTGAAAAGAAGGGCCATCTGTACCCCAATGTTCCTAGCACAATGGCCACAAATGCCAAACTGTGGAAAGAGCCAAGATGCTTTTCAACAGACAAATGGATAAATAAGATATGGTCCATATATACAATGGAGTATTATGCCTCCATTTAGAAAGGATGAATACCCAACTTTTGTATCAACATGGATGGGACTGGAAGAGATTATGTTGAGTGAAATAAGGCCAGCAGAGAGAGTCTATCATCATATGGTTTCACTTACTTGTGGAGCATGAGGAATAACACAGTGGACACTGGGACATGGAGAGGAGAAGTAAGTTGGGGGAAATTGGAGAGGGAGACAAAACATGAGAGACTGTGGATTCTGAGAAACAAACTAAGGGTTTTGGAGGGGAGAGGGTGGGGGTTGGGTGAGCCTGGTGGTGGGTATTAAGGAGGGCATGTATTGCATGGAGCACTGGGTGTGGTGCATAAACAGTGAATCTTGGAACACTGACAAAATAAAATTTAAAATCTTTAAATAAATAAAATGTTGGCCAACTAATTAAGATTTGAACCATTCTGGCTGACTACCCATTTATGAATCCTTACTGACCACTTATGATTTCTCAGAGCACTTCAAAAGTTTCAGGAATGCCAAGCCAGCCAAAACACTGTGACATTAATACCAAAGTCAGGGACAAATCTGGGGCTCAGATGTGCTCTTCTTGCCCAAATTTGTACTCTGAGAAAAGACTAAAGCTTTAAAATCTGCTTTACATGAATTCTTACCATGCCGGCTTGATGCAAGAACCACATGAGGTAGTCTTCCTGAATGTCCACAAGACTGGAAATCTCAGGAATGTAAAATGTATCATACTCCACATGCTTCACTTTGAGATTTACCTGATGAGGAATGAAATAAAGAAAATTAAAAACAAGACAAGTCAAAGAGGGCTTTCCATGGAAAACCTCAGTAGGACATTTGAGCCTACCATCTACTCAGCCCTCTCCCCACAGGCTCCTCTCTGTGCTCACCTTATATAACTTCTCTAGGAGCTTGAGAGCTGCTGTAATATAATTGTTAAACAGTACAGGAATTAAGAATGTCTTTCTTCCTCTCAGTAGATAAACGACCGCACCTTTATAGAGGTTTACCAGCTTCATGAAATATTTTGGGCATACCTGAGACCACCAGTTATCTTTAGAAAGAAAGAAAGAAAAGACATATTTCAGCATTATCCTTGATCGAGTGTTTATGTCTTCTGCCTACTAGCTAAAAACTGCTCCAGCTAAAAAATGAACATTAGTCTAAAATACGGTTTCCCAAAGCTGACTTTAAAAAGAATCCATTAAAGCATTTCTGGAGAGAGCAGGAGCTACAAAAGAATCCCTCGAGCTTTTTGTGTAATGCTTGATCTGATTTTTTTTTCCCCCCTCCAAGACCCATTCAGAGAGCTAAGCTAGAAATTCAGCTCCAAAGGTCCATATGGACAAGATGCTGAGGCACCTGTTGTGGGCGGGAGCATTCACGTCTCCTCATTCTTGCTGCCCCCCTCACCTCTGCCTCTACCTACATGCTGTGCCGGGGATGCAAAGGACCACACGCCCCTGAACACAGGGCAATCACACCCTCCCTTCAAGGGGGATGTTAGTGGAAAACTACTATTTCTGTTTCTCCCCAAACCGTGCTTTCTCATAACCAGACAAGAAGGCTCAAGCATTGGTTTCCACATTGTCAGAAGTGAATTCAGCCATATTGAAATACTTAGCAGATGAAATGATAGGATGTCTGTTATTTTTAAAAAATATTTCAGCAAAAATATAAAGGTGGTGATAGGGGGAATACAGAAAACAGAAAGGGCAAAATACTAATAATCATGAATCTTTGTGTGAATGGGTACCTGCAGTGGTTTCCATACACTTTGGGATATTCTTTTAAATTTAAATTACTTTAATTAGCAGTTAAAAACAAGCGTAAAACTGAACAACTCTGATCTCTCTGCATGGCCCTACCTAGAAAAAATTAAAATTAAAAAAAAAAAAAACAAAAACAAAAAAAACAAAAACGAAAACCAAAACTTAAACATCAGGTAATGTTCCTTCGGAGATCGCCATCCTCTACCTCATGGTCTACTAGAATACCTGAAAAAATATGCCCCTCGGGGCTTCAATCTTAAAAAAGCAAAATGAAGGACTAACATATTCCTAGTGCTTTATTATTTCTGTTTTAAATCTTCTGCAAAGGTGGAAGCAATATGGAAAAGCCGGGATTCCATCCTCAGGAACACAGGTCTCTTTACTCATGGGGAGACACACTCAAGTAACATCCTAGTCCACATGGAACGCAGAAGTTACTGAGTTGCAATGAACACCTGAAAAAAATTTACCAGAAAAAATAAATAAATAAATAAAAGGGAAAAGCCAGGTGACAGACTTTCTGCACTTGATTAACAAAAACATCTCAGGCGCTACTCCCATGAGAGACACTCTCCAATTCACTGAGGAACGGAAGGTTCTTATCTCAGCAAAGTGTCCGTGGCCTGCAAAAATCAGTGTGGACTCAACTGTCCTAAAAAAGAAAAACAGAACAAACATTGGGTAAGTCTCCACTAGGTCATTTTCTTCCTCTCCTCTTTTGGAGACCTGTGCATCACACCAAACTGTTCATTTCACTCCCACCCCCTAAATTAGGTAAGGGAGAAAGTGCAACAGAGGGACAATTTTTGAGATGCTATTAACAACTAGCAAAGGTAGGAGGTGAAAAAAGTAGTTTAAAGTTGCATAATCTAACCTTGTGAATATTTAAAAATCAAGATTAGTCTGGCATGAATCATCTCAAATAACGTAAATAATGGTTCAATTTGCTCATCGTGCAAATATGGCCAGTTAGAGGACAAGCAGCAAAGAAAGGTAAGATCTGAATGGTAAGCATATTAAATGGCAACAAATAGATTCTGGCTCGGCTCTCAGTCCACTGAGAGCCAGTGGTCACACCAATAAAATAAAAAGTACAAAACCACTGGTATTGAGATTCACAAATTCACCTAATACTTTGCTGGGGTTTGTATCCAGCCGCAGAATGGCCATGGCCAGGGGAATGGTCAGCGTTATGTAATACTTGGAATCCTGGAGCAGGGGGAACTCCGGTAGTATTAAATAGATTCTCATGGCTTCAACATCTGGTGGTGAACTCGACAACTGAGGAATTAGGCAACTTTCAAAGCTGTTCAAGATCTGCATGAAAGAAAAGAATACTGAGAAATTCTAACGTGCCTGAGATTTAGTTACCTTACCTCTAAATCCATAAGGTATTCGATATCTCAACTCCCATTCACTCAGTATATGCACCGGGGCACTCAAGAGATACATCAATGGAACAAAAAGCCAAAGATCCCCACCCCTGCAGACCTTACTCTGGGAGGGCATTTGCTTAGAAAGAGTTAAGCTAAGAAGAAAGCCAAAGGAAGGTCAAATTCCCATAGTGAATATTTTAGAGTTAAGATTTATAAAAGATTTTTGCCTTTTTATCTTACTTTTTGTTTCTCTTGAAAGTTGAATTACTACAAGATGGGATCGGGAGGGAGACAAACCATAAGAGACTCTTAATCTCACAAAACAAACTGAGGGTTGTCGGGGGAAGGCAGGTAGGGAGAGGGTGGTTGGGTTATGGACATTGGGGAGGGTATGTGCTACAGTGAGTGCTGTGAGATGTGTAAGCCTGATGATTCACAGACCTGTACCCCTGGAGCAAATATTACATTATATGTTAATAAAAATAATTTTAAAGAAGAAAGTTGAATCACTGCAATGCAAAAATGCATTTTTTTTTTTTTTAAATACACTCTGTAAATGTAAGGAACTTACCTGTTCTAGAATCATGGAGTGTTGAGAGCTCATTAATTTTTCAAATAACACTCTCGTTGAGTTCAGGTCAATCCCAGGGATTTTGGGACTTGTTTTAAAATGTTCATCAATTCTAAACAAAAATTTTAAAAGTGTGTAATAAAAGAAAACAAAGCAAACACTCTGATAGGAATTAGAAATGGGAAACAAAATAGTCTGTCCCTACTGATTGGATTTAAAGTTTGCCTAGTGGACAAGTTGCATAAAAATACTACACTTCAGGGGCGCCTGGGTGGCTCAGTCGTTTAACATCTGCCTTCCGCTCAGGTCATGATCCCAGATTCCTGGGATTGAGCCCCGCATCAGGCTCCCTGCTCGACAGGAGGCCTGCTTCTCTCTCTCCCACTCCCCCTGCTCCTGTTCCCTCTCTTGCTGTGTCTCTCTCTCTGTCAAATAACTAGATCTTTTAAAAAAAAAAAAAAGGCAAATAAAACTACATTTCAAGAAAGTCCCACAGAATCAAGCTCTGGAACCCCTTTGTCAAGATGATCTTAAAATTTTCAAGTTTTCTTTCTTTCCATTCAAAGTACAAGCAAGGATCATCATTTCCATTTGAGGCTATCTTGAAATTTATAAGCAGAGTGTTATTTCCCTGATTTACTCTTGAATTTTTGCCTTTTTCTGTAATTTTGGTACACTGACCTAGAGATAGATGCCGTATTGAGGGGCAAAACACACCCCCTGTGCAAACCGGCCCACTCATCAACAAATGGCAGGCAGAACAAACTTCCTTTAAAGCTTTTCTCAGTAATTTTTTTAAAAAAGCAGATCTACAACAAATACAAAGTTAGTGTCTCTCTGAGTTTACACAGGGGATACAATTACATACACCTAAGGACTAATTTCACCACTACTGTTTTTTTAACTTCCTAGCAACTAATCATTTTTTTCTAACCTTAAATAAAATCTTGGCCTTTTAGAGACTTTTAGAGAATATCTCTTAAATTCCTACTCTTGAACATTACCACATCTATTAATTACAAAAGAACTCTACATTTGCAAAAGAGGCTACTGTTTATGAGTAATGGACACATTCAAACAGTTTTAACACCATCTGACAGCAATGCTGTAATTTATAAAAACATAAGTAGATTTTCTAACATTAAAAAAATCATAATTATATGTACTGAAGCTTAAATGGTCAAATAAAGAGATGCTTGGGCTTTGTTTGTTGGGTCTTTTGTTATTTTTACTCTAAAAATAAATCTACCCCAAACACAGAAATGAATTCTGGTGTCCTTTATGTAACCTTCCATATGCTTTGAGGTATTTTCTGCCATGCTGTTAAGAAAAGACAAAATATTTTATCTATTTTATCTAAATGTATTTATGCTTTGTAAAAATGGTCTTCACTTTAATTGGTTTCCTGTGAGGCATTCTGCATAAACTACATAAGCAGGACTCCTAAAATAGCACAGCTGTCAGTTAAAAAAAAAAAAGACTTTAGCCACATCTCTATGGAATTTATGAAACTAAAGATGAATAGCCTGACAAATCAGGCTAAGGGCCATTCCAACCCTTCATAAAAACCTAATCTTCTAGAACAAGGTTTCTCTGCCTTGGTGCTATTGACTTTTGGGGCCAAATAATTCCTTGTTGGATGGACAGGATTGTGAGGTGCTTTGCAACACCTTTGGTTTTTACCTGCTGGATGCCAGCAGTATTACTCCCCACCATTGGAACAACCAAAAAATGTCACCAGAGGTTGAAAACCACGGTCCTAAAAGACCAACATCAGCACAATCCAGGATATTTTCCCTGGAGGAAAAGGCTAAATACTAAGTCTGAAATAAACTGGAAGAGCTCATTTCAGCCACCCTAATGATATAAGTACATGACCTGGCAATCTCTAGCTGACACTGAAGAGAGTTTCTGAATTGACTTCTGCCAACCCAAGTAGGGACATAAATTTTTGGTGGGGGATGGAGTGGGATTCACACACAGAACTGAATTCTAAATCTTCTTGGGATTTCATTCACCTGGTCACTGGCAAAAAAGGACTAGAGATGATCAGGACTTGGGATCACCAGAGTTCAAAGAGCTCTGCTGCATGAGGTTCCCAAGGGTATATTTGCAAAAGTGATAAGGCCAAGCAAGGAAATGCCATTTACTACTTGGAAATTCAGCCCAAATGGCACACCCTGGTGAACTAAGCTAGACCTAAGTCCAAGGAGCTCCTACAGCTTCCTTGGAACATCCCCCTAAGCTCGCTCTTTTTGAGAAGAGTAAAACCTTTGGGAAAGCAATCCAATGAAACTGAGATTACTTGAAGAATTAAGGATTTAAAAACAAATATGGTACACATGTTGGGGGTAACATTTTAGAATGCCCTAAGAAATCCTGCTGTTGATTACATCAACTCTCTCTGAGATAGTCTCGCTCTTTGCTAACCTTTGCCAACCAGGCATGAATCAGCATTGCCCTTCCTGACATCCTCTTGTTCATGATTATTAGGCATTCCAGTTTTTGCACAAATCATCAGCCTATCCACTGAATTAAGGCCAACCAGCATCAAAAAGAACAGAAGTCTTTGCATCACATGTGGGTATTTTTTTTAAGATTCTAAATCACTTACTTTTTTTCAAGAAAACTTCCATTCCAACAGGCTGCGGAAGATAAGATCTGAACAACACCACTGCTCAGAAAGAAAAAGGTGGGCAAGCCTTTAATAATCACAAAGAAATAGTTATTCAAGCCTCAACAACAGGTTAGTTATCTAGTCCAGGATTTCATTAACAGCAGCTTTCCTAGCCAGATGAATCCCTGGAAAATGTACTCTTGCTGTGGAGAAACACTGTATCTCAAAATGGACAAGTACTTAAATTTTCCATAAGTTGTGTTAAAATCAAAAGTACCAAGCGACTGAAAGAACGACTCTTGCACTGATTACCATCTTGAACATCCTTCCACCATCAACCATCTAAGATATTCCCCAGCTCATCTCCAAACATATAATCACAAAAGAAAAGCTCAGCTGTTATCTCCCAAACACAGAAATTGTCTTTGCAAAATAATAAATGAACAACCATTTCCTTCTATCGTGTTTCCTACCTGAGAAAGAAATTGAAAATAAGTGAAAATGAGTGTTTATCCCTATTACCTATATAACAGAGGTTCTGGGAAAACAGCTAGTTTCTGAGGGCCCAGAAAAAAGCTGTGTGTGAAGAGTCCTGGACCCTCTCAGTTAGTATATGGAAAAGGGAAGAAATACAACAAAAACGTGGTTAAGGAGGGGGTTGCGGTAATTGCTGGTAATGAGAGAATCTGGCTCAAGAAAGTTCTCTAGAGATCACTTCCTCCATCCCCTCATTTTATAAATAAGAAAACTTCGAATGAGTCAACTGTCCAGGTCCCAGCAAAGGGGAAGCCACCTGCCCCTACCTGGATGAGTCTTGTCCTCTTCCCTTACCCCTACATCCTCCCAGACTGAATTCCCTATCAGAGTCACTTAGGGTTAGAGAAACTCTGAGGACATGAGCTACTGGAGGTCATTCCCAAGGATCCCTTGGTACAGCCCAAAGTTTAGGGCCCTGGTCATTTGCCCTACTGTATTCTATGTCACAAAGCAAGATGTATTATACCCATTTCAGTGTATACCACTGAGTAGACAGAGTGTGATTCATTCACTTACTAGGTTCTGCAGAAAAATGAAAATGCTAAGGAAAGTCAATGAAAATGCATAAAAATGTGCAGGACAGAATTCTCCTTTAAAATAAACTTGATCAGGGGCACCTGGGTGGCTCAGTGGGTTAAAGCCTCTGCCTTTGGCTCAGGTCATGATCCCGGGGTCCTGGGATCGAGCCCCACATCGGGCTCTCTGCTCAATAGGGAGCCTGCTTCCCCCTCTCTCCACCTGCTTCTCTGCCTACTTGTGATCTCTCTTTCTGTCAAATAAATAAATAAATAAAAATCTTTTTAAAAAAGTAATAAAACAAAATAAACTTGGTCAAAGGCTTCGATCCTTTTCACTTGATTTTCTCAACCTGACATTAAAGTGCCATTTCAGCTAATCATTTTCAATGTAAAAATGCTACATATTATTCAAGATTAGGTAAGATAACAGCTGTCTTACTTTTGGGATACTTCGGGTTATGCAGATGAAGAAAATCTTGGGGACAAACAACCATAACCCTGAGCTTTTTTTTTTTTAGCAGAAAGGCCAACTCACCTTCATCAGTCAGGATTTTTAAGATATGAACCAGGTAAGTTTAAGGGACACACTCTGAGAGAATGGGGGAACAATCTATTATGTTTTCTGGGCCTAAGGACACTAAATCCTCAAGAAATATGTGGCCAAAAAAAAAAGGATTCCCTAAAATAAAAAATTCCATGTATATTTACAACCTCAATATGGAAGTAAGGGAAATTACTAAGCTAGAACATTCCAATATACCCTGTAAAAAATAAAATAAAAACAAGCAGCCACATACTTGATTGTATTTGCATTATTGTGTTCTGAGAGTTTTTGTCTCCAAACTGCTATGGTTTCATCATTTATTAAACTGGTGTAATGTGCTTGGTTCATCGTCCTGAAGTCAACGGCAGGGGAAGAATTCTAGAGGATTAAATAAAACAGTAAAAAAGAGAAATTATGTAGGATGGATCTTTTCTCTTTCTGCTGACATATTCTCCATTTTGGGTTTCATAGAGCGTGGGTGCACTGCCCACATACCCCTCTTCACTCCCTCACCACTGCAGGTGTCAGCTCCAGACAGGTACTGGCTGGGCTGCTCTCCGCATTGCATTTCGAATTTCTTAAGTTCTGGGGCTAATGGTTCACCCCTTCAACATCTGGTGGCAGGAAGAGGTGGAGTACAAAGGCCTAGGCCCCTCCCATCTACTCAGGACTGGGGAAACGCCAACCTGACCTCAGAGCTCCCAAGGAGACTGGCTGAGGCCTCTGTTACACTGACCTGCAGTCTCTCCCTCTGCCCAACCCCACCTCCTTCATCCCCAAATAGATGCCCTTCTACCCCCCCACCCCGAAAAACTTTCTCAACATAAATCTCAGTCTCAGAGACTATTCACCAGAGAAACATGCCCAATATGGCTTTTCCACACTTCTTTCCCCTCTGCTTTGAATCACTATAACCTCAAGGTTTTTAAGGTAGTAATCATTTGCCATAACTATTCAACTAACTCCGACAAAATATATCATTAAAAAGTTCAGTTATAATGTACAGTATAATCTATGAAAGCTTAATGCCTTTTAATTTCTTGTTCCAGGTATACAGTTGTACATTTATAAGAAAGCTAGCAGAAAGGACATGTCAATAATAACCTTAAAAATTCCCAGTGCTACTGGGTATTTACCCCAAAGATATAGATGTAGTGAAAAGAAGGGCCATCTGTACCCCAATGGCCACGGTCGCCAAACTGTGGAAAGAACCAAGATGCCCTTCAATGGACGAATGGATAAGGAAGATGTGGTCCATATATACTATGGAGTATTATGCCTCCATCAGAAAGGACGAATACCCAACTTTTGTAGCAACATAGGACTGGACTGGAGGAGATTATGCTGAGTGAAATAAGTCAAGCAGAGAGAGTCAATTATCATATGTTTCACTTATTTGTGGGGCATAACAAATAGCATGGAGGACATGGGGAGTTAGAGCGGAGAAGGGAGTGGGGGAAATTGGAAGGGGAGGTGAACCATGAGAAACTATGGACTCTGAAAAACAATCTGAGGGTTTTGAAGGGGCGGGGGGGTGGGAGGTCAGAGTACCAGGTGGTGGGTATTATAGAGGGCATGGATTGCATGGAGCACTGGGTGTGATGCAAAAATAATGAATACTGTTATGCTGAAAATAAATAAAAAATAAATTAAAAAATAAACTCATTCTCACTGCAAATAAATAAATAAATAGAAATAAAAAAAATAATAAAAAATTCCCAGTGCTGCACAGCATTCTATATCCTTTATTCAGAAAGATCTAAAAAAAATAAAATAAAATAAAAAAATAAGCACTTTTATTTTGTAAAATGTATCTTATTCAACTGATATTTCCCAAATCCTGTTCCTGATATAGAACTAAGAAAAAGTTGAAAGTCCTTTATACCCCCATTACTGTCACTAGAAAAATGAGAAACAATTATATTAAACCATTCATCCATCAATTCATAAGATGATTGTTTTTTTTCTTCTTTGTACCGACACATAAAAAGACAGCTTCCATGTTTGGGTTATGGACATTGTGGGGGTATGTGCTATGGTGTGAAGTGTGTAAACTGACGATGCACAGACCTGTATCCCTGGGGCTAATAATACCTTATATCTTAATAAAAAATTTAAAAAAATTTTTAAAAAAGACAACTTCCAAAGTAAATTTTCTTGGTTACATCCCCTAGTTTTGAGTTAAGATATCATAATAAGGGGAAAGAAAGAGCACATGTAACAAGTAACAAATTGGAAACATTTGCCGAAATTTCTGATCATCTGGGTCTTGATCATACTTTACTAAAATGGCCACAGACAGTTATAAGAGAACAAAAGTGGAAAATCACAAGATAAAGCGGACACTTGGAAACAGACAAGCAAGACTGCCCCTTCACCCTAGTCTTAAAACTACTGTTGCCTACTTTTTAATGACTCTCCCCATTCACAGGGAAGCTGAACAGACTCTGACACATACTTACTTTAAAATAAATATGGAACTATTTTCTTATTCTTCATCATACGTCCAATAAACTACAGGTGACTTGTTGAAGTATACTCTCAGAATCACTTAAAGACCCAAGAAAAGGTTATCAATTTTCTGTGTCTTCTAATTATATACAGGCCAAAAAAAAAATTTGATCTAGGGTGTTCCCAACTTTGGATCACCAGAGCTTTCAAAATCTTGATGGCTAAGTCACACTCTAGACAACTAAATCAGAGTCTTGAGAGACATCAGTGTTTTTTTAAAATCCCTTAGGTGATTTCTGTGGGCAACCGAGGTTGAAAATAACCGTTGGGAAAAGAAAATTACGTCACCTAGGCTGTTTGCAGGCATATGAGCTTAAACACGCACACACAAGCACACCTAACATCCTAAGCACATTCCCTCTTCAAGCCTATGCAGCAAACAACATAAAAGGAAAAGGAGGGACTATGCCCTGCACTCCCTAAATTGCCAAGACGTGGAATCCAATGTAGGAAAGCAGTATCCGTACGCAACTCCCCCCTTCCCCTCTTCTATCTGAGACCTGGCATTAGCGGAAGGAGTTGCATTTATAAAAATGGAGCCTATCATAATACAGACGCTTTCTCTTAGGTTAAGTGATTCTTCAGGTGTTATGGTAACGCAGTAAACACGTGATTTTCTCAGTCTAAACTGTGTCTAAACTGTCTGTTTCACAGTGTCTAAGTAAATATGTACAGCCTCCACTTCTAAAGAGTGAGTAACACCTTCCTAAGGGATAGTCAACTTTTAGTTTCTTTTTTGTTATCTTACATTTTTAATGCAGACCACTCTTATTAGTTGTTTAACTTTTCACTGTCCTATTGCTCTAATATGACATTATTTTATATCCTTTTCATCAATGTTTTGTTTTCTAGTCCCAATGGTGCTAACTGCAATACATTTTAAAAACAACCCCTTAGATCAGATCTCATATTTATAAAAGTATAAAACTGACTTTTATACTGGCTTTCATAGGCAAATTAAAATTGGATGATATTATTCAACTCAATTTCTTAGGGAAATGAATGCTTCAAACTCTACTTATCGACAAAAGTTACTATCCTACAGAGATTCAGTGCTTTTCGTATTTCATTTCACTGGCATTTTGAAGAAATGCAAAATAATCTCTGTTTTCCTCAAGATTTCTCTGTGAAGCACTGAAGCTGGGCCCAAAATAGGTCTAAAGCAGCAGTTCCAAATCACCCCAGATGGCAGCACTAAACAGAACCTTCTCCAGGCTCCTGACCTGGAAAATATCTAGTTGTCAGTTTCCACTGTCCAACCTGCAGCCTCAGGCTCCAGCATAACCTCTTCTACCAAATCACAGACTTTCACTGACTAGAAGGCAAGAACATTGTGTATTTAAAGATGGCAAAGTATCAGATGAATGGGGAGAAA
Organism: Mustela nivalis; assembly: GCF_964662115.1. Lineage (NCBI taxonomy): Eukaryota > Metazoa > Chordata > Mammalia > Carnivora > Mustelidae > Mustela > Mustela nivalis. Next base: position 117,201,853 of record NC_139023.1, read on the forward strand.
TTTCCAGGACTCAAAGGGGCCGCCGGTCTCCACAGTTCCTATTTTCTTCCCAACCAACTCTGACTCCTCTATCATCACAAACAGCTCTTCCCTGCTGTTCCATGAGAGGGTAAGGATCCATGCACGATATATAGTAGGTCCTCTCTACAAGCTGGTTGAATAAAATTGGGTGGGGGAGGGGAGGGGAGGGTGCCCAAAAGCAAGGAAGGGAGTGGAGGGCTGAAAACAGAACTGTGTCCCAGGTTTCAGAATGACTTCCCTTGTCCAGGAGGAGGGGAGGGATTACTGCTCTGTCACAGATTATTATCTGGACCATATTCTCCTCTACCTGCAATGCTGAAAGATACTGGAACATCATTCTTCCTGACTTACCCACTAGAGTGACGCAGGACACAATGTGAAATTTTAGTGTGGTGTTATGAGCAGATGATAAATAATAAAGGATATCTGAATACTGCATCATCTCTTTTATATTTAGCATATACTCAATCACATCAAACAAACCCACTAAGTTCTCAAGTACCCATCATTTGTTGCTACCTAATAGGGAAGAAAGGGAAAGTCAAATAATGCCAAAGTATGAATTCTCTAGGCCTCCTTAAATATCTTTTGGAACAAATGTAGACATAAACAAATGATTTTAAATTATAAATTAGAACTCTATGATTAAAATACCAGGAAAATTACTGGCTCTTCAAGGAAGCAAAATGGAGAGAACATCTTCAAGATCAGTTGGCTTACCTTAATAAGATAAAATTGGTAGAAACAAAGAGTAATATTGCTCTCATGTAATTATTTATTAAAATAAATACTGGTTCACCATTATTCCACCCCCAAAATAATAGTCGAAAGAATTTTTTACCTCATATTTGGAGCAAAGTACAAAAGTTTGGTCTCCTCCAGAGAAGATTTGTTTAACAATATGGTATTTAAAGCGATCTGTCAAAAAAATTTTTTCAAGAGCATATTTTTCAGTAATTAAGCTTTTTCCTTGATCCCCTTTCCTAATACTCCAAAATATGCTTCAGATTGCTTTCCTATCCATTTTATTTATGTCAAGGAAGAAACCTCTCGTGGCTCTGTGCCCAAAACTGTTTCTACTTCAATTAAAAATAAATGTACAAAATGGTATTCTCCCCTCCAACTCTACCCCTAGCCCCTCCCCAACAGCAAGCTAGGATGTTGTTTCCATTTTTCATTCTAATCTTTCCAGCCACTGATGTGCAGTTTAAAACAGCCACTAGAGGAGCCTGGGTGGCTCAGTCGTTAAGCTTCTGCCTTCAGCTCAGGTCATGACCCCAGGATCCTGGGATCCAGCTCTGCATAGGGCTCCCTCTCGGCCAGAAGCGTGCTTCTCCCTCTCCCACTCTCCCTGCTTGTGTTTCCTCTCTCGCTGTCTCTCTCTGTCAAATGAATAAATAAAATCTTAAAAAATGAATAAATAAAAGTCACTGATATCAACAGTAACACTGTCTGAGTGTGCTGTTCTCCAGCCCCTCCAGGACCACACTTGTCCTCCAAGGACCTCCGTTTCCTACTCTCTGCTTTATCTCCCATCCACGGTGACCCTCCAACACCGCCAACATTGCTTTCATTCCCAATATACCGCACTATCCCCTGTCTCTACATCTTTTCCTTCCACCACTCTCAATGCAAACTGTACTTTCTACCATGGTGCCTCCTACAGCGCGGCGGCCACGGTGCTTCTGTGCTACTCACTACTGCTCGCTCTCTCACAGTCCTCTACCTGGCTAACTCCAAATCAGGCTTTAAGACACAGCTCAAACTTCCTCTAACCGGAATACTCCTAGATGCCCTCCTCTGTGCTCCCACACTCCCATGAAGGGTCCTAAAACCACAGCCTTTACATGATGAATTGAAATTTATCTACTTACGTTATAAAATCATTCTGGCAGACATCCAAACACAAATTTATGATCACACAAGTTAGGTTCTAATCAAACTTCAAAACGTTGTGATTTCAAATTAACCTATACAACACCTAAGTTTATGAAATTGCTTTTTTTTTCTTAAATACATGCATTCCCAGCATGTCTACAACGCCTTGGTGTAAAAGAAATTCTCAAACGGCAGAGGACACCTAGCCATTCTTTCACTTTGGGGAACATCATCAAAACCAAATCTTATTTATTTTGTATTTTGAGTTCCACTGCATTTTTATATGCTCATATATTCATTCCATAAATCTTTCTTGACTGAGAAGTCTGTGCCAGGCTTTGTGCTGTACACAGGTTTTACAAAGAAGACTCAGTCCCCTGCACATAAGTTTCTTATAATCTAGTAGGAAACTTATGGTAGTTATTGTTTAAAAAAAATCCTAATCAAGGCATAAGTCACTTTATAGTCTTCAAAATCAAGTTATTATTAAATCACACTTCTTTTTAATGACTCTCCAGCTTCTTGTCAGCTGCTGGATTCATTATTTCAAGTCATTCATACTGAGTGACTGACTTACTTTGATTTCCAATGAAATGAACGCTGTGTTATTTAACTATTTTTTTTTAAGAGAAGAAAACAATGGCATAAAAAGAAATCATGTCATGTTATGATCAGAATAGAAAAAGCAAAAGGAAACTAACAGCATAAGCATTGAGCACAGGCTCTAGAGTGAGGCAGACCTAGTTTTAATTCCTGCCCCCAAAATCTCTGTGATGTTGACAAGTTACTTAACCTCCTTAAGACTCAATTTCCCCATCTACAACATGAAATAATAACCACAAATTCTTAAGGTTGTTTTCAGTGCTTAGCATAAGTAAGTAATAGAGCTTGGTTACATAAACATTAACTTTTATTAACAGCAATAATAACAAATAAAATTTATACACCACTACCAAGGTCCCTAGGGCCAAAATAACGTGGGTTTTTTTTTGCTTACTCTCAACTGAGATCTCTAGTATCTCAATTATAGACCCTCATGCATAGTAACTACTCAAATAACTGTTGATTAATGTTAAAAAAAAAAAAAAAAAAAGCTCTCATACTCATTTCCTCCAAAAGACTCCAAGGTCATATATAGATATGTGCACTATAAACAATATTTTGTTATAATTTAAAATAACATTACATTCCAATGAAAATCGCTCTTACCGGCTCTGGCTGAAAGCTGGCCACTATGAGCGGCCCAGTACCCTTTCACAGGGGATGGGCACTTAACGTTACAAGTGTGCCCTGTTCCTAACTGACCTCTTGCTCCACAACCAAATGCATAGATGAGTCCAGAAGAAGGCACGAAGGCTAGGGTGTGTTGTCTGGGGAAAAATAAATTCATATATCAGCATAGTTTCTACTGCTAGTGATATACACTGAGACTGACTTTCAGCACTCCCACACGAGCACAGCACTGTCTCTGGGTACCCCCTAGAAATGCCCCACACTGACTTCTGACTGTTATTGCAGTGGCTGGCTCTCCATTATCTCTGAGACTCTAAGCAATGAGGAAGATGGCAGCACTTGGAAAAGGCTGAATGACCAGCTGCATCAGGCCTTCGAGATGACAGGGAAGAAGCAGGGTACACCAGGCAAAATTTCCAAGAAGTTCTTTGCGGCTCTCTCACTTTCCTTTCTTCTGTCTTCTTCCCTGCTAGTCTTTATCCCAAAATAAGTCTCATGTCCCCATCCTGCTCCCCTCATCTAAAACCTGTCTTTGCCATACTCTACTCGGATAGGACTTTCTCCAAATTTCACTGTAGCTGTGTACGCAGCCAAGATCTCTTAAAATGCTGGTAGTCAGAGGGGTGCCTGGAAGGCTTGGTCAGTTAAGCCTTGGCCTTCAGCTTAGGTCATGATACCAGCGGTCCTGGCATTGAGCCCTATATCCTGGCTCCAGGCTTCGGGCTCAGCAGAGAGTCTGCTTCTCCTTCTGCCCCTCCCCCTGCTCTCTCTCTTTCTCTTAGATAAATAAAATCTTTAAAAAAAAATGTTAATGATTAAGTCTAACCACATGCTCTGTCATTACAAAGACAAGATTCATTTCAAGGTCTTAACAGACACTAGGAAACTCTTCAGGGCACTCACCTGCCACAAGCAATCTGTGTTACTTCACTGCCCATCAGCTCCAGAACTCTTCTTGGATTAACCTCATCATTCATGGAATCATGTCCAAGTTGTCCACAGGAACCCGCGCCAAAGGTAAACACACCTCCACTCTAACAAGGGAAAAACATGACATGACTACATTGTATCTGAGTTTTGAGTACACCCCTTGAAAAGCCTCTGTACACAAGATTCATATCACAACAATGTGTACAAGAACACAACACTCACTTGATCATTCACCAAAATGCCTTCTTTGCAATGTTCATTAAGTAGAAAAGTAATTAAAAAAAAAAAAGAAATTAAGAACTACATCTTTATGGATCAAAGACAGCACTGCTCAAGGGACCATGTGCCATCTGCAAATTTCCAAAGCACAATGATGTGCTAGGAAGCAAAACAAAATGAGGGGAAACAGAGATAGGTGAAATGAGATGACTTTGCACAATCACTCATATATAAGAAATTAAATGCTCCACAACCCATTGGTAAGTTAGCTACTTTTTTTTTTTCCTTTACAAATGAATTTATTCTAAAATTTTTTTCAATGATCACTGTTTAAGATATCATTTACCTTTTTTTAAAATAATTTTTATTTTTTATAAACATATAATATATTTTTATCCCCTGCGGTACAGGTATGTGAATCACCAGGTTTACACACTTCACAGCACTCACCATAGCACATACCCTCCCCCAATGTCCATAACCCCACCCCCCTTCTACTCTCAATAGTTAGCTACTTTTAAAAAAATTTTTTTATTTTTTTTATAAACATATAATGTATTTTTAGCCCCAGGGGTACAGGTCTGTGAATCGCCAGGTTTACACACTTCACAGCACTCACCACAGTTAGCTACTCTTTAACAGCTGTGCTTGAAGAAATGTTAAGACATTTTACTAAAGTGAATCTTTAACAGTATTTGTTCAACATAAAAATACATTTTCGTTCTCTCTGCATGTGATAGTTTTAGAAAAAAGAGGTTGATAATTTTAAGACATGAAGTACATTGCTCTGTATTTTTCACATATTTAAATGGTTTTAGAGGAACACAGAATGTTGCCATATACTATACTTCAAGGTTATTTATACTGAACTGTTTTTAAACACCATCACTACTATACCCAACACCAAACCATCACAGAACAAACCCAAACACTCTGAGTCCCTTACCTTTGTAAGGACTGCTGTGTGTTCTTCTCCACAACTAATATAGACGACTTTCTGCGTTCGTAAGAGTTTCACATGGCAAGGAGACTCTCGATCTACAATAAGAGAAAAATCAGAACGTCACTCCCATTAGTTTTGAGATGAAACGTACACAACTATCTTAGCGTGACTTTTGGGTCCTCCTGGATCCCTGACACATACGCAGCTTCCTGCCTGCACATCCACTGGAGTATCTAATGTACACCTCATTCTGAACACATCTAAAACCTAATGCATGGTGTCCCCACACCACCAAACGCTGTCCACTCGCCAGCCCCCAACACACACACACACACACACACACACACACACACACACACACACACACAGTTTCCCTCATTCCATAAATGGCAACTTCATCCTCCCACTTTTCCTCTCTTCCCTTCAACCACATACCCAACGATGAGCAAAACCAACTGACCACCCCCTTCACAGTATATTCATAACCAACTTCATTCCCACTGCCTCCGAACTGGTCTTCCAGCTTCCCTGGGGCCTGCGCTCGCCAAAGTTAAACTGGATCCGTCTTCTCCTCAAAATATTCACTGTCTTCCCCTTTCACTGACGGAAGCCAAACTTCTTCCTTTGCCTTCCATGGCCCCACATCATCATGCCTATACTACCTCTCTGAGCAGCTCTGCTGTTCTTCCCCTCACTCATTCCCCTCTTGAACACACCACCTATCTTCCCACAGTACAGACTCCACACACCCCACTCCCTGTGACTGAAACGTTCTTTGCCCAGATAGCTACATGTCCCCTTTCTCCCTCCTGACCTCCTTTGGGCTCTGCTCAAACATCTTATCAAAAAGGCCTTCTCTGGAAACCTTATATAAAACAGGACACCATCCTCTCAAACACATCTGATGTACTATACTTCCACCCACCAGCGTGCAGTCTCCACAAAGTCGAGCGTATCATCTGTTCTGTTCATTCCTGCACCCTTAGAACCTAACATGGGGCCAGCGCACAGAAGATTCTCAAGAAGCATGTGTTAAACAGATTAAAGTGTTTTTGAACTCAAGAGATACATACAAAGACTTTACTTACCTTCTTCATCACTGAGCCCTAGCTGCCCTGCATTGTTCATCCCCCAGCCAAAAACTGCTCCTGAGAGAGACAGGGCAAAGCTGTGAGCTCCTCCTGCAGCCACCTGAGCCAGGGGGATGCCCTCCAGGGACCTCACCCTCTGTGGGCTGGCTTGGGAGGGGAACTCCTTTCCCAGGCCCAGCTGCCCGTGGCTGTTCTTTCCCCATGTGAAGAACTGACCATCTGAAATAAAGACAGGGTGACTGGTGTTACCAGACAGGATACAAGTTCCTTTCACAAAAATAACCTCGTAAGAACAACTTAGTGGCCCAGGAGAATCATTTGTTAGTTGCTCCCCTTCAACCTACCAAACCCTCCTGAGAGCAAGGGACAGAGACACTTCAAGCTATGAAGACTGCCAAAACCTGGGGCACCTGGGTGGCTCAGAGGGTTAAGCCTCTACCTTCAACTCAGGTCATGATCTTGGGGTTCTGGGATGGAGCCCCTCGTCAGGCTCTCTGCTCAGCAGGGAGCCTGCTTCCTCCTCTCTCTCTGCCTACCTCTCTGCCTACTTGTGATCTCTCTCTCTGTCAAATAAATAAATAAAATCTTAAAAAAAAAAGGACTGCCAAACCAAAACTCCCATTTGTCATTACAACAGAGAGATAAATTGAATCTTACTGCCCTTCAAAGGCTATTAACATTTATATAAAGAAAAGAAAAAATTAAATGTGTAAGCCAATTTAGTTATGACTAGGCCAGTTACCGGGCTTAGATCCACTAAGGGCACTGAACTAATTCTAACCACACCAAGATCATGAACCCCAGAACTCAGGAGGTCCAGGCTTCGAGCTGGACTATCTCACAGAGCATCAAGCATGGCATGTTGGTACAGATTTCCCATCAAATTTATTCTAACATGGAATACAGTATTATTTGTGAACTTAGATTTCCCTAACTCCCTCCCTCCTTTTCACTTATTTGGGAGCTTGAGAATGACTAAAGCTAAGAAAAAACCAATCTTCCATATGTTCAAGAACACTGAGGTTCAGTCCTGCCTCCTTCTCATCCTTCCCTGAGAGAGCAATGATGAATACCTCCTTAACTGTCCACACCCCAAAAAAGGTATGAGCTGCACAAAGGCTGTCTGAGAAACACCACTGTCCAACAGGACCAGTGTGTTAAAGGGGTCCAGTTAGATAACATCACACACAAATGCAAAGAGAAATGGTTCCCAAATTAACATAACATTAGCATGTATTTCAATGTTATATTACCAGCTGCAAGAGCCAAGCAATGCCAGTTGCCACAGGAAACTTGTAATATCGTCTGCTGGTTCAGCTTCTGTATTAATCTAAAACAGAAAAGGCTTTCTTCTTAAGAAGGCATTCACAAACAGTGACGAGAAATATTCCCAACAGTGGTAATAAATAACACCCTTCCTAAAAGACTTTTTAAAATTAAATGCATAATCTTACATGATATAATTCTATTAGATCTTTCACTAACTTCCTACCTCCTAGGCAGTTACAAACAAACAAAACAAACAAAAAACAAGACAAAAAAACACATCTGCACTTAATCCCATTACCACACTCTTGTTAATTCCAACTTTGTCCTCTCCAGTTGAGGGAAATGTGGAATAAGCTATAAAAGAGAGATCCCTAGGAATGTGGCTGCTGTCTATGTGGTTTTCAAAATGAGGGCAATGCAATGATCCAGCAATCCCACTTCCATGGATACATCTAAAAGAACTGAAAGCAGGGTCCCAAAAAGATATCTGTACACCCATGTTCAGAATAGCATTATTCACAGTGCCCAAAAGGTAGAAGCAACTAAAGTGTCCATTAACAGATGAATGGAAAAACAAAATGTGCTATATTCATACAAGGGAATGTTAAATCAACCCTCAAAAGAACGAAAATTCTGCATATGCTGCAATATGGGTGAAACTCAAGAACATTATGCTAGGTGATATAATCCAGTAACAAAAAGGCAAATACTGGGTGCCTCGGTGGCTCAGTGAGTTAAAGCCTCTGCATTCGGCTCAGGTCATGATCTCCCAGTCCTGGTCCTGGGATCGAGCCAGCATCAGGCTCTCTGCTCAGCAGGGAGCCTGCTTCTCCTCCTTCTCTCTCTGCCTATCTCTCTGCCCACTTGTGATCTCTGTCTGTCAAATAAATAAATAAAATCTTAAAAAAAAAAAAAGGGCAAATACTTTATGAGTGCACTTATGAAAGATACCCAGAGTAGTCAGATTCATACAAATCAAGTTTGATGCTGCTTGCCAGTGGCTGGGAGAGGAGAAATGGGGAGCTATTATTTAAGGGGTACCGACTAACTTTTACAAGATAAATTTTTGCAATTTCTGGATATTGTTTACACAACTACATAAAAAGACTTAATACTACTGAACTATGCATTTAAAAATGGGTAAGATGCAAAACCCATGTGATGTGTATTTTACCACAATTTTTTTATCACAATTTTTAAAAAATAAGGACCAAACCCAAATTCCCTAGGATGGTAAGAGGAAGATCGTAGAGTCCTTTTCAAATCCTGCTCCTCTGCTTGCTCATGTGAAAGACACGGACAAGAAAAGCACTTATTTCATAGGGTTGTGGAAAAAACAAACAAAAAAAGTCCACGTAACGATGCTCGGTGCTGGTCCACAGACTTGGGCACCTGGGAATATCCCCTGCTCTCTAATGTAATAGCCTGCAAGCTGCCACCATCCTCTTCATTAAGTCTATGCCGTGGGAACAGAAGAGCCATATGGCCGTCCTCTCGGGAGAGGGGCATCTTAGAAGACAGAGGCCAGTGTGGGAGTAGATTATTTTGAGTGACAAGCAGGTATTACTTTTGTCACTGTTTCCTTTTCTCACATACAAAAAGCTTATGAGGGATGCCTGGGTGGCTCAGTTGGTTAAGCAGCTGCCTTCGGCTCAGGTCATGATCCCAGCGTCCTGGGATCGAGTCCCACATCGGGCTCCTTGCTCCGCAGGGAGCCTGCTTCTCCCTCTGACTCTTCCTTCCACTCTGTCTGCCTGTGCTCCCTCTCACTCACTCTCTCTCTGACAAATAAATAAATAAAATCTTAAAAAAAAAAAAAAAAAAAAGCTTATGAAACAGAACTCACATACAAATTTAGTATCTAATAGAACCCAACTATTTTTTATTGACTCACATGCAGTTGTAGGAAATAATACAGAGAGGGCTCTTTTACACTTTGCCCAGTTTTCCCCAGTGGTGACATTTTCTCAGACTAGAATAATAAGATCATAACCAGGATACTAACATTAATACAATCTACAAATCTTTTCCACACTTCTCCAGTTTTATTCGTACTCAATTCTGTGTATTAATTTTACCATCTGTGTAGGTTCATGTATCCACCACCACAGTCAAGGTATTGAGCAGCTGAACACCGTAAGGATTCCTCCTGCTAAACTCTTAGACTACTACTCCCCTCCCCTCCCCTTAGCCTCCAACAACCACTAATTCACCCACCATTTCTTAAATTCTGTCATTTCAAAAATGTTATATAAATAAAATCATATAGTAGGTGACCTTTTGGGATTGGATTTTTTGCCTCTCTAAATAATTCCCTGGACATTCATTCAAGTTATACAGTTACCAATAGTCTGTAGAACCCAACTCCTTTTTAAAACTGGAAAATGCACTACTGCCTAGGGGACCTATGTTTCAGAAATTTCATGCAGTAACAGCCCTTTTTCTCCTGGCCAGTTTTCACTCAAATTCCCCATAATTCTCCCTTTATGGGTTGACTGCTAGCCTTGTCACAAATGTCATAATTGGTTATAGAAAGAGAGCAGGTCAAAAGAACAAGAAACAGGGGAACTGTAGCCTTGCGTAGAGAGGAGGGATATGTAAAGAGTGCAAGCATGGGATGTGTTTTACCTATGCATCTCATTCTTCCCTCCTAGCAACATAAGGTACACAATACAACGCTCCACTTTCTTATTTTTTTTTAAAGATTTTATTTATTTATTTAACAGAGATCATAAGTAGGCAGAGAGGCAGGCAGAGAGAGAGAGAGAGAGGGAGGAGGAAACAGGCTCTCCACTGAGCAGAGAGCCCGATGCGGAGCTCGATCACAGGACCCTAGGATCATGACCTGAGCCAAAGGCAGAGGCTTTAACCCACTGAGCCACCCAGGCACCCCCAACACTCCATTTTCTTTCTTTCTTTTTTTTTTTTTTTTAAGATTTTATTTACTTATTTGACAGACAGAGATCACAAGTAGGCAGAGAAGCAGGCAGAGAGAGGGGAAGGGAAGCAGGCTCCCTGCTGAGCAGAGAGCCCGATGCGGGACTTGATCCCAGGACCCTGAGATCATGACCTGAGCCAAAGGCAATGGCTTAACCCACTGAGCCACCCAGGCGCCCAACACTCCACTTTCAACTGAAGAAATCAGGGCTTAGACAAGTTAAAAGAATTTGCCCAAGGTCACTCACCTAATTAATAATAGTACCAGTATTAGAGTGTGAGGGCAGTTTGACTTCAAAGCTATGTTCCTTTCTACAAGACTAGAGTATGAATTAAGAAATTTATGTCAATTAAGTTATAACATAAAATTATACACAGACCAAAGCCTCAAAAGTCATCCATAATTTAGACATGGCTATTGAAAATTAAACTGCTACTATAACACAGGCTACTTTGTTTTTAGAAATGAAATGCCATTAAAAATCTCTAAATCTCTGGTCATCAACAAGTGAAATATTTTTGTCATTTACACTATAAATCTTTTCCTTAATATTTACATAATTTCATTAAAATATATACAGTACCCTTTTTTTTTCTTATTGCCACTCTCTCTCTCTCTTCCCCAAAATTCAACTAATTTTTGGAAAAATGAATCCAAGATATTACCTGTTCTAAGTCAGGAAATGAATCAAATCACGCTTACCTCCATGTTCCTCTTTTCCTTAAAACAACTTTTGATTAAAGTGACAAAAATCTAAGAAGGGCAGAAAAGGAAGAGGAAGAAAAGTATTTTGTCCTTTAAAGGGGACAATAATTGGGCTGGGGTGGAGAGGCCACTTATTACACAGCCTTGTAACAAACAATAAATGTGCTGGACACCCTTAACAATGGTGATGCAAAAATGCATAATCCCGGTCTCGTCATCAAAAGTTCCCCGCTTTGTATGACAAATAGTCATAGTCATTAAATAAACAGTTACAGAGATGTGCAAGTATGACAGTAGGGGTGTGCTCTATGTTGGTCATCTAAAAGAACAGGAATAAAGTGATGGAAATAAGCGAGTGGCCTCTCTGATCACCAAGAACCCTCCACAAACTGAGACTCCATCCCCCAAGGAGAGCATCTGGAAGTAACTTCAGTATTTCAAATATTTACTTAGTGGTGAAGTGCCTGTTGGATACTTTATTAAATCACCTAATATCTGGAAATAAAGTAAATATTTAAAAGTCTTAAAACCACTGTATTAGGGGCACCTGGGTGGCTCAGTGAGTTAAGCCTCTGCCTTCAGCTCAGGTCATGGTCTCAGAGTCCTGGGATTGAGCCCCACATTGGGCTCTCTGTTCAGTAGGGAATTTGCTTCCTTCTCTCTGTCTGCCTGCCTCTCTACCTACTTGTGATCTCTGTCAAATAAATAAATAAAATCTTTAAAAAGAAAAACACTGTATTAGTATTTTTGTGTAAAAAATAATTTTGTACATTTGGTATTTTAGCTGTTCGTAATGCTCATGATGGCTAATATTAGAAAATGGGTCAACCTTTTGATTTGAGTTTAGAGTCCTTAATTGAGTGATTGATTTAGGTCTATAATTTTAAGTTAAAGGTTAGTAAGTGCAGCAGGAGAAAAGATGCTTTTTTTATTCAAACATTTACTGAATTCCAAACACTATGCTAACTAGGTTACCGGAATAAATAAAGTACAATTCCTGAACAACTCACATTTTTTTAACTGGAGACAGACACTTTTATAAATAATTACAGTTTTTGTGACAAGTGCTATAAAGTATAAGGCACAGAAGTGGCATCAAAAACACAATAACAACAACAAAAAAACAGCAATTAAAGAGAGAAAGCAGAACCAAAGCAGAGTCTCACAAAGCAACAGCAGGAAAGAGTATTTATAAAACTGACTTCTGGAAACTCAAATTCCTGTCTGTGACCTTCTTACCTGGGCACTGCCACCGAGTCTTCAGTTGTCATGAGTCCTAGTTGACCGTCACTCCCTGCGCCCCAAGAAAACAGCTGGCCCCGGTCACTGAGGGCCAGACTGTGAGACTCGCCACATGCCACATGGACAATGTGCTGATCTGCCAAAGCTCCAATTTGCTCTGAAAGAGACCAAACCAAGGAGGAAGATATAGAGCCTAGAAACAGGAATCACACAAGATTTTCTTACACAGCATTATCCTTCTAGGCAGTTTTGTTTTTCAACAAGAACCACTAAATCTGAGTATTTACAGAGATGATAAATTTCATACATTTCTACAAGTTATCAGTTCACTCCACTGGGTAGCATATACGCCTGTAGCAGCACATACATCTCAGATGTTCTGCCATGGGACTGGTGCTTCTCTCCAGGGAGAAGCCTGAAGGTTTACTATTTGGAGATACTGAACCAGAGAGGCCTGGAGGTGAGTGAGAATGAGGCATATTACTTAAAGTAGTGGGACTGAGTGAAATTCTGCCCAGGAACAATAAGACTCATTTCCCAGAGCCCTCCCTCCCTAATCCAGAAAATACCTTTTTCCCCAACATTCCAGAACACAGCCTCATACATACTGAGCAGAGAAAACGGAAAATTTCTCTAAGAAAAAAGCCCAAAAGAGAATATCCACAGATACTGACATCTGTGGGTCCTCCAAGGAAATGTCCAGCTTCCTCTGAGTTAACAAGCTTTGCCCTCACACAGCTCCACTCACGTCTTAGAACCACACTCTTAAAAATAAAGCTTTGGCAAGGTTAATTACATATGAGGAAAATGTTAACATGAAAGAAAAAGAGAAAAAAAAAACAGAATATGAACTCAGAAGATAAGGATCATGCTGGGAGCAGAAAAAAAAATTAAATTGTTAAAGAAATAGAAGATAAAGACCATTCAAACATTTGAGGAACAAAATCGCCTTAGAAAATGAAAATATGGCAGCACAAATTAAAGACAAAACCCCTTAAAAAGCAGAACGGGAAATAAGTATTGAAGAAATTCCCACAACTATATGATCAACTAATCTTCAACAAAACAGGAAAGCATATCCAATAGAAAAAGACAGTGTTCAACAAATGGTCTTGGGAAAACTGTACAGCAACAAGCAAAAGAATAAAACTGGACCATTTCCTTACACCAAAAACAAAAATAAATTCAAAATGGAAGAAAGGCTTAAATGTGAGACTGGAAACCACCAAAATCTTAGAGGAGAACACAGGCAGCAGCCACTTTGAACTTGGCCAGAGCAACTTCTTATTAGACATGTCTCTAAGGGCAAAGGAAACAAAAGCAAAAATGAACTATTGGGACTTCATCAAAATAAAAATGATCTGCACGGGGTGCCTGGGTGGCTCAGTGGGTTAAGCCTCTGCCTTCGATTCAGGTCATGATCTCAGGGTCCTCAGATGGAGCCCCGTATCAGGCTCTCTGCTCGTAGGGGACCCTGCTTCCCCCTCTCTCTCTCTGCCTGCCTCTCTGCCTATTTGTGACCTCTCTCTCTCTCTGACAAATAAATAAATAAAATATTTTTTTTTTAAAAAACCGTCTACACAATGAAGGAAATAATCAACAAAACTAAAAGGCCGTCTATAAGAACGGGAGAAGATACTTGTAAGGGACATAGCTGACAAGGGGTTAGTATCCAAAATCTATAAAGGACTTATCAAACTCAACACCCCAAAACCAAATAATCCAGTTAAGAAATGGACAGAAGATGTGAATAGATATTTTTCCAAAGAATTCAACCAGATGGCTAAGAGACACATGAAAAGATGCTCAACATCACTCATCATCAGGGAAATACAAATCAAAACCACAATGAGATACCACCTCCCACCTGTCAGAATGGCTAAAATTAACAACACAGGAAACAACAGGTGTTGGTGAAAATGCTGAGAAAGGGGAACCCTATTGCACTGTTGGTGGGAATGGAAACTGATGCAGCCAACTCTGGAAAACAGTATGGAGTTTCCTCAAAAAGTTAAAAAGAGAGCTACCCTATTATCCAGCAATTGTACTAATAGGTATTTACCCAAAGGATACAAAAATATAGATTCGAAGGGTTACATGCACCCTGATGTTTATCAACATCATTAACATTATCATCAACATCAACAACATTATCAACAATACCCAAACTTTGGAGAGATGGCCATCAACTGATAAATGGATAAAGAATAAGTGGTATACACATACAATGGAGTATTACTCAGCCTTCAAAAAAAATGAAATCTTGCCATTTGCAATGATATGGATAAAACTAGAGTGTATAATTCTAAGTGAAGTCAGTCAGTCAGAGAAAGACAAATACCATGTAATCTCACTCATACGTGGAATTTAAGAAAGAAAACAGATGAAGATATGGGAAGGGGGAGAAAAGGAGAAGGGGAAAAAACCGTAAGAGACTTAACAACAGACAACTGAGGGTTGATGGAGGGATATGGGTAGGGAATGTATATTAAAGAGGGCACTTGTTGTGATGAACCCTGGGTGTTGTATGTAAGTGATGAATCACTACTTCTACTGCAGAAACCAATATTGTACTTTATGTTAACTAATTAAAATTTAAATTAAAAAAAAAAAGAATTAAAGAAATTTTCCAAGAAATAGAACAAAAAGGCAAAGAGCAAAACAGAGAGGGTTATAAAAAAAAAAAAGAAAAAAGAAATGAGAGGTTTATTTCAAAAGGTCCCATAATGGAAAAATAAGAACTCCATAAAGAAAATGGGGAAAACACAAGGTAAAACATTTCAAAGAAGAAACACAAGAAATGTTCTCAGTAGGACTTAAATTTCACATTGATAGGACCTATGAAGGACTCGGAATAATGACTGATGAAAGACCTACTTCAGAGGACTTCATCCTGAAATTCTAGAACACCAAAAAATACTCTTAAAAGCTTCTAGAAAGGAAAACAGTTTATACACAACAGAACAGGAATCAGAATGGCATTAGATTTCTCAGAAGCAATACTGAAAACTAGAAGATAATGGAGCAATGCCTTCACAGTTCTGAAGGAAAATGACTTCCAACAGAGAATTCTATACCTAACTAACCATGAATCAAATGTGAGGAGAGAGGGGAAAAAAAATAATTTTCAGGCATGTAAAGCTCTCAAAATATTTTACCTCCAAAGCTGCCTCTTTCAGAAAGTTACCATAAGATAATGCCTCCTAAACAAAGGAAGATTCAGGATCCAAGAAACAGAAATCTTACATTAACAAGAGGTGAAGAACATTTCCAAAACAGCTATTATGTAGCAAGTCCATGAGAGGCAAAGTTGAAGGAATGTCTCCAAGGTGAAAAGTGAAATACAATCTGATGAGTTTTATATTGTTACGACTTTTACAATTCTGTCAGAAAATACAGAAGTTACAATGCAAAAGAAAAAAAAAAGATACTTAACTCCAGAAAACAAATAAGATGTTTTATAGGAAATAAAAGCAATCATTGAACACAGAACCAAAATAACCAAATAAATATAATTTGCATAATCAAAAACTTAATTGTCAATTGATTTAAGCAATCAATTATTGGTGAAAGGATGAGCATCTAAGGGTGAGGAAGAGGAAAGAGTAGGCGGAGAATATAAAGGAATGCTAAACCTCCCCAGCATCTCTACACTACGTCCAATATTGAAAAAAAATCAATAAACAGCATTATAAGCATGTCATTTAGAAAAGGTAAATATTAAAAGAAAGCTAAAATTGTTGACAGAAATGGTCTCTGAGGGGGAGGGGGGTTGGGAGAAGGGGGGGTGGGGTTATGGACATTGGGGAGGGTATGTGCTTTGGTGAGTGCTGTGAAGTGTGTAAACCTGGTGATTCACAGACCTGTACCCCTGGGGATAAAAATATATGTTTATAAAAAATAAAAAAATTTAAAAAAAAACAAAGAAAAAAGAAATGGTCTCTGCTACGGAGACTGCAGGGGAGGCAGTGAGCTTCTGTTTGACCTAAAGATAGCTGGTATAAATTTATTACTTGGAAACAAAAACAAATTTTTTTAATTAAGCAACCAAAAATATGCTCATGTCTGAGAAATCTCCTAAAGATGCTCTAACTCCTATAGTTCCTATTGCCCTACTTCTTTAACCTCTACTCACTATTGGGCCCTACAACCCAACTCAGCTTTGCCTCCCACACTAGAACAGTCCTGTCTTTACTTTGGAATAAGGTAAGAAACTCCTACCTCGGGTGATTCAGACTCTACTTCTCTGATCAAATATCCACCTTGTACCACAGTTCCAGGATTTGGGCAGCTTTTACGGCCTCCTGGGCCTGGGTACCTGGCCTAACACGTGAGCCATGACTGAGGCCTGTCCCCTAATACCTGACTTCCTATGCCAACCATTAGCCTTTCCTGCCTGGATGTTAACATTCAGCCTGATGTGATACTAGTAAGTTTCTCCACTGTCTGGCAGGACACTCTACCTGATCTGACACTATTTTCTTGCCTCAAAACCTATCAGTACCATTCCTTTTGATCTTGTTTACCACAGCTCAACAGCCTCAAAAAGGGCATATCTCGATTCCAAGTACCATTTACTCCCGATCTGGTCAAACCTAAGACAAATCAGTTCCCGCCCCACCATGTATTAGCCATCTAAACAGATATCCAGCCCCCGCTGCCACAACAAGACCTGCGGCCCCAAAGGCAACATTCCATCAGGGAAAGATGCGTGAAGAATCAAACCGGTGACTGCACCAAGTGCAACTTGTTTTGCTTCTTCTAGCCAGAAAATTAAGCTCATCAGATTCAGACTGGGGATCTGTTACAGTGAAATTATAATCCCTCTTGTAGAACCCACTCCCTAGGTCAGGCCAATGTGGGAATGAAGGCTTCATCCACAATTCTCCCTGAACACCCCCCTGCTCCAGTGGGAAGTCACGCTCAGACTACAGTGCACATTTTCACACACAGTCTCTCTGGTTCATTCTGTCAAGACTCTATGCTATATTTTGCAGATCATGACAGAATCTCAACCCACACATTAAAATAATTAAACACACTGAAGAAATATTTGGCATTTTTTGAGGATAAAAAGTATATTTTCTCTCTGATCCTCTCATAGCAACCCTTTCAAGTCTTTAACAGTCTTTAGCTATGTTCTCAACTTGGAACGCACCAAGATAATCAGGCAGACGGGAGCAAATGAGGGGTGCTGCTTAGAGCAAGTCAGCAGGTCAGGTGGGCTTACATTATTATGACGATTTCTACTTGACTTCTGAACCCACCGAATTTTTAATGTATTTTTGGGTTAACAGTGAATTGGGCATTGAACCACCAAAGGACAGTAACATTGAAGGATGGTACGAGCCTAGAGGGTAGATGCATGGTGCCAACACTTAATCTTGCAACAACCCTGTGAGGCAGGGTTGTAATAAGCCCCATCTCAGAAGACATATGTAATTTGGCCAAGATTCACAACTAATGAGTGGAGGAACTAAAACTGGATCCCAGGTCCTTCTGACTTCAGAACCCATTGTACCTACTAGGCTGTATTATATTCTGTCGTGGAAAAAGATTAGACAGTTATGAAACTGGTAAAAGTTAACAGTGAAGTGATTAGCCTACATAGGAAAAATGGGAAATGGACACTTTCTCCTCATTGTTCAGATGAGAAATACAGTCAGTAGTTTGCAGTTTGGATGGAAAGCAAGAAGAATATACAAAATTAGTGCTCCATATTTGCTCCTAAATTTTTAACTAATAAAACAATAATAAATTAAAGATTTTTATTTATTTATTTAACAGAGAGAGATCACAAGTAGGCAGAGAGGCAGGCAAAGAGAGAGGAGGAAGCAGGCTCCCTGCTGAGCAGAGAGCCCGACGCGGACTCGATCCCAGGACCCTGAGATCATGACCTGAGCCAAAGGCAGCAGCTTAACCCACTGAGCCACCCAGGTGCCCCAAAACAATAATAAATTAAATGTCAGCAGTTTGTATGGCAAAAGGGATTAAACTAAAAAAAAGGGGGGGGGGATTAAACTCTCATTACTCAAATGTCTCTTTTCTGAGTTTCCCCAAACTGTTTACCCAAAGATTGCACTTTTAAGAGTAGAAAACAAAAGCAGGGCCATCCTGTGAGAAATGTTGTGCTTTGCCCTACCATCCTGTGGATTTTGAGTCCTCACATTCACCCAACCCCCGCCCCCCCCCTTCCTGTTTCCCACTGAACTCGCCCTAGTGCCCACCCTGCCTCTCTCTGCTACATTTGCTATCCCCTGGTAGTGTCCCCCAGCACTACCAACCCATTCTGAGGGGTGCAACTGACTTTCACTGAAGCTCTGGGATGAGAGAAATAAACACTAGCTCAGCAAACCACTCAAAATAAAACATCATCCAAATTCTCCTCCAGATCCCCAAAAAAGAATTTCCTAGATTCTCCTCCCAGAGTCCCCTGTCTTCCTGTAACATGACTAGGCTCTCTCTCCATTGTTTGCTTCTCTATCTGTCTTGTCCTAAGCCATATTCTAAATACTTTCATAATTATTCTCATCTAAACATTTGGGAGACGGGGAGTCTGGGCTATGTTCAGTGGAATCTCAACTCTGTAATACAGCTCACACTTTAAAGTGATTTCCTACACCCCCAATAAAAGAGATCTCTCCACAACAGGAATTATGTCCTGTTTCTGAGCCAAGACATTCAAACCAGAGTCAGTTTTTCAAAAACAAATTTTTTTATTCATTGTACAGTAAAACTGATCTTTTATTATGTACAAGCCTATGATTTTAGACATATGTCACAAAGAAAATATGGAACAGTTCTATCACTCAAAAAAAAAAGTCCCTTGGTCACACACTCTCCTCACCCCTAGCTCCTGGCAACCACGAATCTGTTTTCTAGCGCTATAGTTTTGTATTTTCAATACTGCCACATAATGGAATCCTATAGTTTCTAACCTTTCAAGACTGGATTCTTTCACTAAATGTAATGCCTGGAAGACTCATCCGATATATTTGGACTTTTGATCTACATGCCAGCGCAGGAATGGGGGGAGAGGCAAAGGCAGAGGGAGAAGCAGTCTCCTGCTTAGCAGGGAGTCCATCACAGGGCTCAATCCCAGAACTCTGAGATCATGATCTGAGCTGATGGCAGATGCTTAACCAACTGAGCCACTCCGGTGCCCCTTTCCCGGGTTTTCATATGCTCTTATTTATATTTTCTGGAAAATGTTGACAGCTGTGTTGTAGTTTTCAAAGCTTCTGCATTGCCATTCACATGTGTGCCCTGTGTGCACCACAAAGAGGCCCGTCTGGAATGTGAGTGGTGGTCTGTGTTCAGTTCAGTTCTTAGAGTCATTTACATGCTAAGTAGGATAAGATCTGCATATAAATAGCTCAGGGATGAGCCCAGCAGTTCACAGATGACTATATGCAGTTGCTTTCCAAAGGTCCTCCTTCCCTGAAGTCTGTGAAATCAGCCCAACATGTTCAGGTTTCCTGGGGCTCCTTTGCTGCTCTCTAGCCTATATACTGAACTTCCACAGCTGTGCCTGCCTCTGGGCCAAATGGCCGGAGGACCGGAGACGGGACATGGGAAACTACATGGCAATCCAGTGGTACTTTGAATTCTGGCCTTCTTTCCCAATCCAACCACCATCATTTGCTCTTCAAAGCCCTCAAATAGCTACTCCATGCCTTCTGTCCAGGTTTCACTGTTGCCTTCAGCAGAAGAGAGAGAAAAAAGTATGCTTACCCCCTCCTTCTTGAAACTGGAAACCCAGAGCCAGAATTTTAAAATAACATTTTTTTCCTGTACATGTGGGCCTTTTTGTTTTGTTTTTGTTTGTTTTATATTTTAGTTAATCAGGAAAAGTCCACAAGTTGGTTAAATTAAAAAAAAAAAAAAAACCCAAAGGCACATCTCTCCCACAAATGCTCCAACTAAAATTATAGTTAATCTTCCTCTACAGTGAAGTGCTGGATTCCTGGAGACAGGCAGCATCTCTGAGTGGCTGATACTCCATTTAAATTATCCAGGAATATCAAATGTTTATTTGCTTAATCCTATGTATGACTGTCCAAGTTCAAACAACCATTAAACCAAATCTTTGCAACTGAAGAATGAGAAAAAAAGATCAGGTATAATAGAGTTCAGAGTAGTATTTCTCAGTTCAGAGACAGGTGATTTTACCTTGGGCTTTAGCGTTCATATACAACCCTCTCCGCCAAAACAATGACTACAAGATGATGATGATGATGATGAAACCACTTACACACTCTGAAGAATGCTTCTGAGAATATTTTCTTCTCAAAGCCATAAATTTCAAATTACCATGTATGCTTTCAGATGCAATAAACCAGATACACTAAGGTGCCTGGAACATATGGAGGCCTGTCGCAGGCAATGGGAGGGAAGAAGACTGTGTTCGTGAGTCACTAGCACTACCACCAGTCAGAATAAGATTAGCTGCAGTGACTCAGTTATTTTCAGGAACTCAGAACTGTCAATCATGGCATAATCTGATGCTTTAAAAGGATTTTAATAGAGGGGCATGGCTCTGGTTCAAGATGGCCAGGTAAGAAGACTGTGAAATCACTTCCTGCACAGAACACACCAAAGCCACACCTATTTATAGAGCAATTCCTTCTGAAGAAGAACCAAGGGCTGACTCAACAGCTTCAGCACATCAGAAGATAGACCACACAGAGAACAGCAAGAAAGAGAGGAAACAGTAACAAAGGGAACCACCACCCCAACACTGTGAACTGCAGTGGGGACAGATAGTCCCCAAATAGAGGGACCGTGGGCAGATTTGTCTACCATGGGGCACAGGAAAAAGCCTCGGTTTAAAAGACCAACTAGGACATAAAAGATCAGCTCTAGAACTGCACCAAATGGTGGGAGAACTGCTGGAACTCTCTCTCCAGGTCTGAGGGATAGGAGAGCCCCATGGTTTACATTCCTCTTCCACCTTGAAAGCATGGATGAGAACAAGGTCCAGGCACCCTGAGTAGCCTAATGCCTCAGCAAGCCCCAGACCCCTAACCCACACCAGCCCCAGCCATCCCACTAAGGTGGCCCCAGCATACAACACCATGAGACCCCTGATCAGAGCTCATTATAGCTCCAGCCAGTGCACCAAGAGAACACAGGCACAAAGTACCTTAGGACACCCCAGGCCTGCACTAGTTTGGCCTCAGATGACTAAGGTTCCCCTGATGCACACTGCTCCAACATCCTGGCTTTGGCTAGCTTTGGCTCTGGCCACCCCACACCCACCACATGGAACACCCCAGAACCCCAGGTCATGCCTGCCTCTGTTCCAGCTGCCCTACCAGGGCACCCTCTGCATGGAATGACTGAGGAGCCCACAGCCCATACCCTACCTTGTCTCCAGTCACTCTACCAGGATGTCCAGGATGTCCCCTGTATAGAGTGCCCTGGAACATCCTGGCCCACATCAACCTTGGCTCCATTTGCCCCACCTCCTATGTCCCCTATTCTGGGCACCCCAGAATCCCCCAGCTTATACCCACTTCAGCTTTAGCAAGTCCTGCCAAGGCAACTTCTATACAGAGAGACAAAGGACAACACAATCACACCCAATTCAGCTCTGACCATCCCACTAGGGCAGCCTCAGCACAGAGTGCCCTTGGTCTGCAAGCCCATGCCACCCACAGTTTCAGCGGACAAGCAAAGTCACCAGGCACACACAGTCTACACAGGGCTGACCATACACAAGGCTATTCCTTCAAGTTCAGAAGTAGCTGTTCTGCCTAACCCATACAAACAAACACAAAAATCAAGCAAAATGAGGAGACAGAGGAATATGCTCCAAATGAAAGAACAAAACAAAAACCTTAGACAAAGAACAAAATGGAGATAAGCAACATGCCTGATAAAGAGTTTAAAGTAATGGTCATAAAGATGCTCACCGGACTGGAGAGGAAAATGTAGGAACTCACTGAGAACGTCAACAAAGAGATAAAAAATATAAAAAATAATGAATAAGAGCTGAAGAATACAGTAACTGAAATGAAAAGTACACTAAAGGGAATCAACAGATGAGCAGAGAGAGAAGAGAGCAGTGACCTGGAAGACAGAGAAATCAAAAGTATCCAAGTGGAACAACAACAGAAAGTATTTTTTAAAAACTGAGGAGGAGTGGGGAAGGGGGGGGGGGGGGCGTGTTCCTGGCTGGCTCAGTGGGTAAAGCATACAAATCTCAATTATGGGGTTGTGAGTTTGAACCCCACACTGGGTGGAGAATTTACTTTTAATGAAGCTGAAGTTCTACTAACACACTATTTGTTCATTAGAACAACTCCTCTGATACTATCATTACCTGCAGGGAAAATAAAGTAATGAAAACCATCACCAATAACCAAGTTTTGTCTCTCTATATTCATATACAATTAAACTGTTACTTTAAAAAAAATAATAAATGTGGATAGGTTAAAGAAGAATTTAAAAAATACATGGAAACAATGAAAATGAAGATACAAATCCCCAAATCTTTGGGATGCTCTCGAAATAACTCTAAGAGGGAAATTTACAGCAATGCAGGACTACCTCAAGAAACAAGAAAAATCACAAATAAATAATGTAACGCTATACCTAAAGCAACTAGAAAAAGAAGAATAAACAAAACCCAAGGGCATGAGAAAGAAGAAAAATAATAAAGATAAGAGGGGTGCCTGAGTGGCTCAGTGGGTTAAAGCCTCTGCCTTCAGCTCAGGTCATGGTCCCAGGGTCCTGGGATTGAGCCATGAATCTGTTCAGCAGAGAGCCTGCTTCCTCCTCTCTCTCATCCTCTCTCTCTCTGCCTGACTCTCTGCCTACTTGTGATCTCTCTCTGTCAAATAAATAAATAAAATCTTTTAAAAAAAATTACATGAAAAATAATAAAACATCTAAGAATAAATTTAACTAAGGAAGGAAAAGACCTATCTTCTGAAAACTATAAAATAATGATGAAAGAAATTGAAAATGACACAAACAACTGGGAATATATACCATGTTTATGAACTGGAAGAATACTGTTAAAATGTCCATACTACACAAAGCAATCTACAGTTTTGATGGAATTCCTATCAAAACACCAAGAGCATTTTTCACAGAACTAGAATTTTTATGGAACCACAAAAGACCTCAAATAGCCAAAGGAATCTTGAGAAGGAAGAACAAAGTTAGAGGTATCACAACCCCAAATTTCAAGATACAACAAAGCTGTAGTAGTAACCAAAACAATATGGTACTGGCCTCAAAAACAGATACATAGGTCAATAGAACAGAACAGAGAACCCAGAAATAAACCCATGCTTATATGGGGTCAATTTAATCAAAAGAGGCAAAAATATACAATGGGGAAAACACGGTGTCTTCAATAAATGGTGCTGGGAAAATTGGACAATATTCAAAGAATGAAAATAGACCACTTTCTTACACCATACACAAAAAGTAACTGAAAATGGATTAAAAACCTGAATATAAGACCTGAAACCATAAAACTCCTAGTAGAAAACATAATTTCTTTGACATTGGCTTTAGTAACATTTTTCTAAATATGTCTGCTAAAGACAAGGTAAACAAAATAAAAAATAAACTGTTGAGACTACACCGAAATAAAAAGCTTTTGCACAGCAAAGGGAACCATCAATTAAACAACAAGCAATCTACTGACTAGAAGAAGATATTTGCAAGTGATATATCCAGTAAGGGGTTAATATTCAAAATATATAAAGAACTTATACAACTCAATATCAAAAAATAAATAATCTGATTTAACATGGGCAGAGGACCTGAATAGACATTTTTCCAAAAAAGACCTACAGATGCAAACAAAAACATGAAAAAATGCTCAATATCACCAATCATCAGGAAAATGCAAACCAAAACCACAATAAGATAACACCTTACAAGGGTGCTTGGGTAACTCAGTTGTTAAGTGTCTGCTTTTGGCTCAGGTCATAATCCCAGAGTCCTGTGATCGAGCCCTCAGGATGACTGCTTCTCCCTCTCCTACTTCCCCTGCTTATGTTCCCTCTCTCACTACTTCTCTCTCACTGTGAAATAAATAAATAAAATTAAAAAAAAAAAAAAAGATATCACCTTATACCTTCAGAATAGCTAGAATCAGTAAGACAAAAAAGAACAAACATTGGTGAGGATATGGAGAAAAAGGAACACTTGTGCACAATAGGAATGTAAACTGGTGCAGCCATTATGGTAAATAGTATACAGTTCCTCAAAAAATTAAAAACAGAAATTCTATATGATTAAATCATTCTACTACTATGTCTTTACCCAAAGAAAACAAAAACACTGATAAGATACACGCATCCCACAGCATTATTTCCAAGAGCCAACTACAGAAGCAATCCAACTATCCACTAACAGATGAATGGATAAAGAAGATGTGGTATATAGGTACTGGGGAATACTACTGAGCCATCAAAAATGACATCCTGCCATCTGTGACAACACTGATGGACCTAGACGGAACAATGCTAAATGAAGTAAGTCAGACAAAGACAAACACCATACGGTTTCATTTACATGTGGAATCTAAAAAATAAAACTAAAAAACAGAGATAAACCCATAAAAAGAGAAAACACACTGGTGGTTGCCAGAGGCAAGGTGTAGAAGGATGGGAAATGGATGAAGGGGAATGGGAAATAACAGGTTCCCAGTTACAGAATGAGTAAGTCATGGGAATAAAAGGTTTTGTATTTGTATAAATGTATCCTAAAGGAATAGCGTACACTGCATTAGTATTAACAGAAAAAAAAATTAGAAGTAAAGTGGGATTATATGCTATGAATAGAAATATGCAGTCATTAAAAAGGCTGATACAGATCAGTATAAACAATCGTCATAAAAATACTCATGAGACATAAAATGGAAAAGAAGGGTTACAAAGAAGTAATATGATATGACTACATTTTTAAAAATTACACTGTGTTTTAAATACTGGAAGGATATATTTCAGACCAGTAACTGTTTTTTGTTCAGGATAGTAGAATTAAAGAGTATTTTTTATTTGTTTTTTTATAGGTATTTAAATTGTGAGCAATATACATAGACTACTTAAGTAGTATGAAAAAAAGCTAAAGCTTCTTAACTTCCTTACCACTTCCCTGTCCTAGTCACTTTCTTTTTCAACAATTCAAATCCTTTCCCTTTAATGTGACTTAACAATAGGAGACCATTTCCAAGCTTGCAGGTTATTTTTCCAATTCTAGACTGTGTGCTACCTTATAAACAATAAATGTAAAAATGTATAATCATAATGCAAGATAAAATGCTCCTGGAGGGGCTTCCTAAAGATACTTAATCCCACTGATTTTTATAGATTTGGATAAAATTTTATCACAGCAGGTGAAACACCTCTGTATCGAGATCCCTCTACTTTATATTTAAAATGGCAGTCTTGGGGGCACCTGGGTGGCTCAGTGGGTTAAACCTCTGCCTCCGGCTCAGGTCATGATCTCAGGGTCCTGGGATGGAGTCCCCACATTGGGCTCTCTGCTCAGCAGAGGGCCTGCTTCCTCCTCTCTTTATCTCTCTGCCTGCCTCTCTGCCTGCTTGTGATCTCTCTCTGTCAAATAAATAAATAAAATCGTTAAAAAAATAAAAAATAAAAAAAAATAAATTGGCAGTCTTCTGTCCATTTTTTCTTAAACACATCTGTGTAAAAACTCCAATCAAACAAAGGTAGACTGCATTGATGTGCAAGACCCAACTATATGCGGTCTTTAAAACACCCACTTCCAGGGTGCCTGGGTGGCTCAGTGGGTTAAAGCCTCTGCCTTCCACTCAGGTCATGATCCCAGGGTCCTTGAGCCCTGCATGGGCTCTCTGCTCAGCAGGGAGACTGCTCCGTCCTCTCTCCCTGCCTGTCTCTCTGCCTGCTTGTGATCTCTGTCTGTCAAATAAATAAATAAAATCTTAAAAAAAATAAAAATAAAACACCCACTTCAAACATAAAGGCACAGAAAAATGAGAAGTAAATGGATGGGGAAAATACATCATACTAACACTAATCAAAAGAAAGCTGAAGCTACTATATTCATATCAGGTAAGGTAGACTTCAAAGCAGTGAATACTTTATCAGGGATAAAGAATGACATTTTATGACATTAAAAGGAACAATTCATCAAGAACCTAATAATCTTCAATGTGTAAATACCTAATAACACAGTTCCAAAATATCTGTAGCAAAACTTAGAGAGCAAAAAGAATAAGCAAATAAACAATGATAGTTAAAGATATAAACATTGTATTCTCACTACTGCATAGGACAGGCAGACACAAAATCAGTAAATATATAGACTACTTAACAACACTATCAGCCAACTTGACCTAATTGATATTTATAAAATACTCTACACATCAACAGCAAAGTACACATTCATTCCAACTGCACACAGAACATTCACCAAAATAGACCATATTTGGGGCTATAATACAAATCTAAATAATTTTAAGAGGCCTGGAATCATACAAAATATGTACTCTGAGCATAGAATATTAAACTAGAAATCATTAATGAAAAATGTCAGTAAAATATCCATGTATTTGGATATTAAACTACATACTCTAAATAATTCATAGGTCAAAAAAGAAATCATAAGGGAAATTATTACAAAGTATTTTGAATACTACATAAGAACAGATCCAGTGAAAATCTGTAGAATACTACTAAATAAAGTGAAGCTTAAAAGGAAATTTTTAGCATGAAATGCTTATTAGAAAAGATTTTTTTTTTTTTTAAGATTTTTTGACAGAGGGAGAGAAATCACAAGCAGGCAGAGAGAGAGGGGGAAGCAGGCTCCTTGCTGAGCAGAGATCCTGATATGGGGCTCGATCCCAGGACTCTGAGATCATGACCTAAGCCAAAGGCAGAGGCTTAACCCACTGAGAAACCCAAGCGCCCCAAGAAAAGATTTTAAATGACAAACCAGTGATTTAAATTCTTACATTAAGAAACTGGAAAAAACAGTACATTAAGCACAAAGTAAGTAGAAGAAAAAAATATTAACAGCACAAACCAATAAAATAGAAAACAAAAAAAGAAAAATCATTGAACCCAAAAACTTCCTCTTTAAAATTATCAGTAAAATTGACTAACCTCTACCTAGTCTAATCAGGAAACAAAGAAAGAATACACAAGTTATGTATATCAGAAAAACAGGTCTTACAGACATGAGAAGAATAACAGGAACATTGGGAAAACGTGATAACATAAGTGAAATAAATAAATTCCCTGAAAGACACAAGCTATGAAAACTCACCTAAGACAAAATAGGTAACCTACTACCCCTGTATTCTTTTTAATTTAAATCGTAACTAAAAATGCTCCCCAAAGAAATCTCTAGGCTCAGATGGCTTCAGTGGTGATTCTACAAACCATTTAAAGAAGAAATAATAACCTGCAATAAGCCTATATAAAATATAGACAAACTTCCAGAAAACTAAAGGGAACACTTCCCAACTCATTGTATGAGGCTGGCATTGCCGATAGAACAAAATCAAAGACAGTAAAAGAAAAGAAAATCAATAATCCTCATGAATGCTGACACACAAACCTTGCCAAATTTTTAGAAATCAAAAAAAAGAATATGTCAAAGTCATCAAGTGAGATTTGTCCCAAGAATGCAAATTCAATTTATTTAAAAGATTTTTTTTTTTTTAATTTAACAGAGGGAGAGAGAGAATACAAGCAGGCAGAGGGAGAGGGAGAAGCAGGCTCCCCACGGAGCAGGGAGCCCCATGCAGGGCTCAATCCTGGGATCATGAACCGAGCCGAAGGCAGACACTTAACCAACTGAGCCACCCAGGTGCCCCTGCAAGTTCAATTTAACATACAAAAACAATTCATATAACTTATCACTCAGCAGACTAAAAATGAAAATCCATAACCACCTCAATAGGTTGAGAATAGCATTTCACAAAATTCAACACTCAGACTTTAAAAAAAAAAATCAGTAAGTGTATCAGGCATCTTTCACAACTTGATAAAAGGAATCCAAGAAAAACCCACTGCTAACAAAACACATAATGGTGAAAATGAATGCCTTCCCTCTAAGATCAGGAACAAGGCAAGGATATCTACTTTTACCACTTCTATTCATCACTGTACTAGAGTTCACTCAGTAAAATAAGGAAGAAAGAGGAAAGAAAACACATGGGAAGGAAGAAATAAAAGGAAAAATGGATGGATGGAAGGAAGAAAACTGACTTTTAGATGACACTATCATTTATGTAGAAATTCATAAGGAAGCCATAAAAAAAATGTTACCATAACTGTTAAGAGAGTTTAACAAGGTGATTCAAGATCAATTACAGAAAATTAACCATATTTCTATATAATACCAAAGAAATTAAAAATTAAATTGTTTTTAAAATACCATGTATAATCAAATCAAATATATGAAGTACTTAGAAACAAAATATGTACAAAGCCTATTCACTGGGACGTACAAAATACTGCTAAGGAAATTAAAGACCAGAAAATGGAGGCATGTACCGTGTTCATGAGTCAAATGATTCAATATTGTTAAGATGTCAATCTCAGGGGCAACTGGGTGGTTCACGTCATGACCCCAGGGTTCTAGGATCAAGCCCCATATCGGGCTCCCAGCTCAGCAGGGAGTCTGCTTCTCCCTCTCCTCCCTGCTTGTGCTCTCTGTCGCTATCTGTCTCTCTCCCTCAAATATATAAAATCTTTTAAAAAGAAAAAAAAAAGTCAATCTCCCCAAATTGGTCTAGTGATTCAAAGTAATCCCAATGAAAATCCCAGAAGTCTTTTTAATAAAAACTGAAATGCTGATTCTCAAATTTATATGCAAATCCAAGGACCCAGAATAGCCAAAATATTCTTTTTTTAAATTTTTTATTTAAATTCAATTTAAGTAATATATAGTGTACTATCAGTTTCAGAGTTACAGTTCAGTGACTCATCAGTTGCATACAACACCCAGTGCTCATTCCATCACGTGCCATCCTTAATGTCCATCACCCAGTTACCCCACCCACCCACCCACCTCCCCTCTAGCAACCCTCAGTTTGTTCCCTATAGTTAAGGGTCCCTTACAGTTAGCCTTTTTCTCTGTTTTTGTCTTATTTTATTTTTCCTTCCCTTCCTCTATGTTAATCTGTTTTGTTTCTTAAACTCCACATACAAGGGACGCCCGTGTAGCTCAGTTGGTTGAGCATCTGCCTTCGGCTCAATTCATGATCCCAGGTTCCTGGAATCTCGTCCCACATCAGGCTCCTTGCTGGGCGGGGAGGCTGCTTCTCCCTCTGCCTGCCACTCCTCCTGCTGCTGCTCTCTTGCTCACTGGCTCTCGCTCTCTGACAAATAAATAAATAAAATCTTGAAAAAAAATCCCATGTATGAGTGAAATCATACGGTATTTATCTTTCTCTGACTGGCTTATTTCGAGAATAGCCAAAATAGTCTGAAAAAGAAAAACAAAGTCAGAGGATTTAGACTATCTGCACTACATACTTTCAAAATTTACTACAGAGCTACAGTGATCGACATGGTGTAGTACTGATTAAAGGTAGATAAGCAGAGTAACAGAACAGAATGTCTAGAGATAGACCAGTACATACCTGGCCAACTAATTTCCAAAGGTGTCAGGGTAATTCAGTGGGAACTAAAGTCTTTTTTTCAACAATGGTGCTGAAAATGGATATCCATATGCAAAAAATGAACTTTGAGCATTATATCACAAACATACAAAATGTCAAATTGAAGATCACAGACGTAAATATAAGACCTAAACTATAATACTTGATGAAGAAAACTTAGGAGAAAAATCAATATAATCTTGGGTCAGGTAAAATTCTTACAACATAAAAATCATGAATCCTAAAAGTAAAAACTGATCATTGAATTTCATCAAAATAAAAATTTTTGTTCTTTGGAAAAGTGAAGTTTTTTTGTTTTGGGTTTTTTTTTTTTTTTCTCTTCAAAAGACACTGTCAAAAAAAAAAATGAAAAGGAAAACCACAGATTGGGATATTTGCAAAATATTAGATAAAAGTCTTACACCCTGAATATACAGATAACTATCATACCTCAAGACTAAGATAAGCAGTGGAATGCCTGGCTGGCTCAGTCAGAAGAGGAAATGACTCTGGATCTCAGGACTATGAGTCTGAGCCCCACACTGGGTGTAGAGATTCTTAAAAATAAAATTTATTTTAAAAAAATTAAGGTAAGCACATTGATTTCTTTTTTGATGGGCAACATACTTGAATATATACTTTGCTAAAAATAAGGTACATTATTAAGATGTATTATTTCTTGTGCTAAAATAAGCATGTGAAAAGTTGCTCAAGATCATTAGTCATTAGTGAAATACATATTAAAACCACAATGAGATTCTATTGCACACCAATCTGAATGGCTAAAATTAAAAAGATAGACAGTATCAAGAGATGGTGAGGATGGAGAGCAACTAGAACTCTAATGAACTGCTGGCAAATTTAAAACAGTACTGGTCACTGTGGAAGTCTGGCAGGTTCTCAGAGTTACCATATAAACCAGGTCCTAGGAATTTGCCCAAGAAAAAACAAAATACATTGTCTACCCAAAAAACCATACTCAGATTTTCTTAGCAGTTTTGCTCAAGACAGCCCAAATTTAGGGGAAAAAAAATGTCCACTAACTGATAAATGGATAATGTGATATATCTATAAAGTGGAATACTGTTCATCAATAAAAACCCTATAAACTACTAACATATGCAATAATATATGAATCTCAAAAGCATTAATCTAAAAAGCCAGACACAAAAGATTATATATGATTCCACTTACATAAAATCTTAGAAAAGTCAAAACTATAACAACAAAAAGTAGATGTAGGGAAAAAACTGGAAGCACAAGAAAGGTTTTGGGATAAAAGAAATGTTCTCTATCATGATTATGGTGGTCATCTTTTTCTCTATGACTGTTAAGACCCATTAAATTACACACTTAGAACTGGTGAATCCTACTGCATGTAAATTACATCTCAATAAAGCTGATTTTAAAATGTAATACACGCACCAAATAAAGTATGGTTTTATCATCTACAAGATTCTACATACATTAGATGGGACAATGGGTGGCTCAGTGGGTTAAGCCTCTGCCTTCAGCTCAGGTCATGATCTCAGGGTCCTGGGATTGAGCCCTGCATTGGGCTCTCTGCTCAATGGGGAGCTTGCTCCCCACCGCCTCTGCCTGCCTACTTGTAATCTCTGTCAAATAAAATCTTTTTAAAAAAAATTTTTTTAATGATTCTATATAGAGATCAAAAAAATTAAGATATGGGGTTTTTCCCCCCAATTTTTATTTAAATTCTAATGGACACGCAGTACAAAACTGCTTTCAGGAGTAGAATTTAGTGATTCATCACTTACTTAGTGCTCATCGTAACAAGTGCCCTCTTTAATGCCCATCATCATCTAGCCTATCCCCCACCCACATCCCTCCATCAACCTTCTGTTTGTTCTCTATCTTTAAGAGTCTTTTATGGTTAAAAGACTCTTAATCTTAAGAAACAAGCCAAGGGTGGCTGGAGAGGAGCCGGGTGGGAGGATGGGGTGGCTGGGTGATGGACAGTGGAGAGAGTATGTGTTATGGTAGGTGGGTGTTGTTTAAGACTAATGAATTACAGAACTGTACTCCTGAAACAAATAATAGCTTATATGTTAAATAAAAGGAAGGGGAAAAAAAGAAAATTATCCAATTACTTAATGATCTGTTTAAACCTAAAAATTTATAAATACATATGTATTTGTTTTGATCAAGCCCTCCCCCCAAAAAAGAGTTTGTTTCCCTCTCTTCCCCCCCGATATGTTAACCTGTTTTGTTTCATAAATCCACCTGAGTGAAGTCACACGATATTTGTCTCTGACTTACTTCACTTAGCATTATACACTAGGCTCCACCCAGGCCATTGCTAATGGCTAGATTTTATTCTTTTTGATGGCTGAATAATACTCCATTGTATATATACACCACATCTTGATTCTTTATTCTTTATCCATTCATCAGTCAATGGACATTTAGGCTCTCTCCATAGTCTGGCTATTTTTTTTTAAAGATTTTATTTATTTATTTGACAGACAGAGATCACAAGTAGGCAGAGAGGCAGGCAGAGAGAGAAAGGAGGAAGCAGGCTCCCCGCTGAGCAGAGAGCCCGATGTAGGGCTCGATCCCAGGACCCTGGGATCATGACCTGTGCTGAAGACAGAGGCTTTAACCCACTGAGCCACCCAGGCGCCCCCACGGTCTGGCTATTGTTGATATGGCTTCTATAAACATTGGGGTACATGCATCCCTTCAAATCAGTACTTTGTATCCTTTGGGTAAATACCTAGTAGTGCAATTGCAGGTAGTTCTCTTTTTAACTTTTTGAGTAAACTCCGTACTGTTCTCCAGAGCAGCTGCACCAGCTCGTATTCCCACCAACAGTGCAAGAGGGTTCCCTTTTCACATCCTAACCAACATCTATTGTTTTCTGTGTTGTTAATTTTACCCATTCTGACTGGAGTGAGGTGGTATCTCATCATGGTTTTGATTTCTATGTCCCTGATGCCAAGGGATGCTGAGCACCTTTTCATGTGTCTTTCAGCCATCTGGTTGTCTTCTTTGGAAAAATATCTATTCATCTCTTCTGTTCATTTCTTAACTGAATTACTTGGTTTTGGGGTATTGAGTTTATTAATTTCTTTACTGATTTTGGATACTAACCCCTTATCAGATACGTCGTTTGCAAATATCTTCACTCATCCCAAAGGCTGCCTTTTAGTTTTATTGCTTCCTTTGGTGTACAGAAACTTTTCTTTTTTTCAAGATTTTACTTACTTGAGAGTAAGTGGTGGGGGTGAGGGGCAGAGGGAGAAGCAGACAGAGAAGCAGACTCCCCATTGAGCAGGGAGCCCGATGTGGGGCTTGATCACAGGGCCCTGAGATCATGACTTGACCCAAAGGCAGACGCTTAACCATATGAGCCACCCAGGCACTCCTGCCAGAAACTTTTTACCTTGATGAACTCCCAACAGTACATGTTTGCTTTGTTTTCCCTTGCCTCCAGTGATGTGTTTAATAAGAATTGCTACAGCCAAAGTCACAGAGGCCGCTGTGTTCTCCTCTGGAATTTTGATGGAATCCTGTCTCACATTTAGGTCTTTCATCCATTTTGAATTTATTTTTGTGTATGATATAAGAAAGTGGTCCAGTTTCATTCTTATGCATGTTGCTGTCCAGTTTTCCCAATGCCACTGGGAAGCTGTCAAATAAGATATGGTTCTGAACTCAAGTTCCCTCTAACTGAAGAGCAAACAAGGCATACAAACTCATGTTACAGCACCACATGCAAGAGGCTAAAGACAGCCCATGAGACAGGCATCTAATCCAGCCTGCACATGAGGGAGAGAGAGGAGAGGCTGCTACTTTTTCTTTTAAAGATTTTATTTATTTGACAGAGAGAGCGAGAGAGCATAAGCAGGAAGAGAGGAGGCGGAGGAGGGAGAAGAAGAAGAAGGCTCCACACTGAGCAGGAAGCCTGATGAGGGGCTCGATCCCAGGACCCCGGAATCATGCCCTGAGCCGAAGGCAGAGGCTTAACTGACTGAACCACCCAGGCACCACAGAGAGGCTTCTTGGAAGAGGGAATATCCAAGATGTGTCCTGAGTGATAAATGCCTGGTTATTTATTTACCCACCCACCCAGCCATCCATTCATCCACTCATCATGACTCAAAATCTCTAACAGGAGACAGACTCAAAGATTATATTATAATGAGGTAAATCCAATGACAAAATTGTGTATATCATATAATGAGGACAAAGAATGAGTAATCAAACCAGCCTGAAGAGGCCTAGAACAGCTTCCTTAGAGTCAATACTTAAAAGGGAGACTTTTCTCTGAATGCATATTCCTGGGTCCATCCTAGCTACTTGAATCAGCAAATTTAAGAAGACCACATATTGTGTGTGTGTGTGTGTTTTAATTGTCCAAACAATTCTAATGTTAAGAAAGACTGCAATGAAAAGCTATTCGTGACTCTGGATTTGGCATTTGGATTTCTTGGCTATGACACCAAAGGCACAGGAAAAAAAAAAAAAAATAGAAAGGTGAACTGGACTTCATGAGAATAAAAAATATATATATATATGCATCAAAAGACTCTTTTCAACAGAATAAAAAGGCAACCCACAGAATGGGAGAAAATCTTTCAACTTGCCTATCTGATAAGAGAACAATGTCCAGAATATATAGAAAACTCCTAAGACTTAACAAAAAAGACAAACAACCCAATTCAAAAAGCAGAAACAACTTGAACACACATTTCTCCAAAAATACTTAAATCGCCCATGAGCACATGAAAAGATGCTCAACACTGCCACTCATTAGGGAAAAACACATCAAAATTATAATGAAATACCACCTCACACCCATTAGGATGGCTACGATCAGAAAAACAAATATAACAAATGTTTATGAGCATGGGGAGAAACTGGAAGCCCTGTGCACTGCGCACAGGAATGTAAAATGGTGCAGCCCCTATGAAAAACAGGATAGGGGTTCCTTGAAAGATTAAAAACAGAATTATCAGATGATATAGCAATTCCACTCCTGGGTATATGCTCAAAAGATCTGAAAGCAGGGTCTCAAAACGACATTTGTACACCCCAGTTCTTAGAAGTATTATTCACAATACCTAAAACATGGAAGCAACCAAAGCATCCACTAATTGAGGAATGGATGACGAAATGCAGTAGACCACAATACGGAGTATCTCTCAGCCTTGAAAAGGAAGGAACTTCTGACACATGCTACAACACAGACAAGACTTGAGGCAATGACGCTAAATGAAATAAGACAATCACAAAAAGACAAATACTGTATGATTCCACTTAAATGAAGTAGTTTAAAGTATTCAAAAATCAGAGCTCAGAATGGTGGCTGCCAGGGGCCTGAGGGAAGAGGGACATGGAATGAGACTGTTTCACTTCTCAGATGGAAAGAGAATTTTAGAAACAGATGATGGTAATGGTAGCATAACATTTACAAATGCATTTAATACCACTGCATTGTACACTTAAAAACAGTGAGGATAGTGAATTTTACGTTATATGCATTTTGCCACACAAAACACTGCATTGATTCTGAACCTGTTATGCACAGGAAGCACCCACTATATCATTAGTACTAAAATTTCTAGCACTTATTCCCGGCTTCCTATGTACCAGGGACTCTTGAGGTAGGCACTCTTATGGACAGACTCAATTTTTTAAAAATCTCTCACACTCTCATACTCTGCTAACAAGAATGTAAAATGGTGCAATCACTTTGGAAAAGTAGTCAGCAATTCCTCAACAAAGTTAAACCTAGTTAACTCTGCGACCAAACAATTCCACTCCTAGATATGAAAACATATATCTACACAAAAACTTGTACACAAATGTCCATAGCAGCATTATTAATAATATCCTAAAATCCCATCAATAGACCACACAGAAACTAAATGTGGGATATCTATACAATGAAATATTATTTGTCAACAAAAGAAATTAAAATACATGCTATAAATCTTAAAATTAAAATCAGCCAGTCACAGAAAACTTCATACTGTGTGATTTCATTTATATAAAATGTCCAGAATAGGCAAATCTGTGAAGGCCAAAAGTAGATTAGCAGTTGCCCAAGGCCAGTGGTTGGGGCATGGAGTAAAGTTAGATGACTGCTAATGGTGTGAGTTCTCTTTTGGGGTGATGAAATGTTCTAGAACTGTGGTGATGGTTGCACAACTTTGTGAATATACTAAAAACCACTGAACTGTATACCTTAACTGGATAAATTATATGGTATGTGAATTATATCCCAATAAAGCTATTATTAAAAACAAAGATGTCTCAGGGTAGAGGATGGGTCCAAGCCTAAGTCAGCAGTCTGTCACTGCAATGCAAGTATAATTATCTAGCACAGAGGTAACCATATGACTTCTCATTCTGGAATACTTAGAGTTTTAAGATAGAAAAGAAACTCAATAAATATTTGGGTAAGGGAACTAAAGACCTGTAGGATATCAATACTCAATATATTTGGGTCCTCCATACCAACAATATACCGTTGACCCCTAAATACCATACGTTTGAAGTGCGTGGGCCCATTCACATGTGGATTTTCTTTGACAAATACAGTATGGTAGTATACACGTATTTTCTCTCCCTTATGATTTTCTTAACGATATTCTCTTTTCTCTAGCCTACTTTATTCTAAGAATATGGTACATAATACATATAACATACAACACACACATTAATCGATGTTTTATGTTATTAGTAATGCTTACAGTCAACAGTAGGTTATTAATAGTTAAGTTTTGGGGAAGGCAAAAGTTATACACAGATTTTTGACTACACAAGGTCAGCACCCCCAACCCATGTTGTTCAAGAGTCAACTGTATTTACAGCTGATTTCATAAACATCTTCCCCAAAGGAAATCAGGCCAATCTCCTATAGGAGTGCAGGCAGTCTTTCTAGGAGTACCCTCCTTTCTCACAGCTTCACCCCTGTAGACATGGAGATTACTGCAAGCTAACAAGCAAATGCCTGACAGCTGAAGCTGTATAAGCCTGTCTAGAAATAAATTCCACGGAGGAGTCACAGGAAGGAAAAATCAAACGGACACCATTTTTTTTCCAGTAAAGTTGTGACTTGACTTTTCTTCAGGGAGCTGCAGTGAGATTTCCTGATTTGAAGAATAACTGTCATACGACATTAGAGTATGTACAACATAAGGATGTGATATTTGTATATACCGTGAGATCACCGCAGTAAGTCTAGGTAACATCCATCACCATACTTAATTACGTTTTTTTTTCTTGTTATGAGAGTTTTCAAGACTTACTCTTAGCAACTTTCAAAAACACAATATTATCTGCTAAAGTCACTACGCTATATATCACAACCTTGGAACTTATTTTGTAAGCGGAAGTTTGCACCTTTTGACCATCTTCTCCTGTTTCACCCAGGAGTGCCTTCTGCACTTCTGAGCTTGAGTTTTTCCTTTCTCTCTCTCCTTTTTTTTTGGAACTACACATAAGAGCTTATATAGCATTTGTCTTTCTCTGACTTATTTGGCTTGATTTCACTTATACAAAAAGGGATTTTATATTCCTTAATTAGCAATTTGTTTCTTTCTACAATATAATCACTCATTTATTCAAGAAATAATTACTGAAGGCTGCACTTACAGATGCCAGACACGATTCTAGGTATTGGGAGACACAAAACAGCCTCGATCCTCACGAAGCTTAAACAAATATAAGAGAGAGACAAGACAGAGAGAAAGCAGTATATGATAGGCCTACACTATGAAGAAAAGTAAAGTGGGGAAGGGAAACAGGAGGTGCTGGGAGTTGGTAGGGCAGGGGGAGAAATTCACAAGATAGTGAAGTGAGGGAGGTGGGTTCAGGAATGGCTTCAAGGTTTTTGACCTGACAACTGGAACTGCTGTTTACAAAAATTGAGAAAGTAAGGTGGGGAACAGGCTTGAGGGGAAAAATCAGGTTTGGCTTTGGGATCTGTTAAATTTAAGATGCCAATTACACATCCAAGTGGAGACTTAAATGGACACCAAGTCTGGAATTTGGTGAAAATGAGGCTGGAAATAATTTGTGGGTCTGTGGGTCAATGGTATAAAGACGGCACCTAAAGCCTGAACTTGTGACTGTCCATTTGATTTCCTCAACCTCTTCCCTCAAGTATGAGAAAGCTGTTTCCATTACTCTGCCACTGAGAGACTGCTGCAGTAAGCATCCTTAGAAATAGTTCCTTCTGCTATAGATTAGCATTTTTATTTGTGTAAGGAAGCTTAAAAATAGAACTGCTTATTCAAAAGGTATAACCATTTTAAATTTTACTAAATACAGCAAGCTGATTTACAAAAAGACTGCAGCAGCCCACACTCTCTCAACAGGCACAGGATAGCGCCCGTTTTCCAATACTGGTGAGCAGTGGATATTACTCTCTGAAATTTTTTGCCAATCATATGGATGAAAAAAAATGGTATCTCATTTTAATCTTCATTTCCCTGAACATATCTGCATCTATTCATTGGCTATTTGTAAGTGCTTCTCTGTAAAATGTCCATTTTATGACAGGGTTGCTTATCTTTTTCTTAACAACTTGAAGATGCTCTGTTATATTTGAGATACGAAACTTTCATCTGGCAATTCATGGCATGATTACTCTCAGTCTAGATTCACCTTTCAGTTTTGTTCATGAATGCCTTATATCACAGAAAAAAATTTAATTTCATGCAAATCTGTCAATCATTTCCTTTATGGTTTCTGGACCACCTGTCTCACTTTAGAACCCCCAATTCTAAACACATCCCCCTAATTTTTGTCTATCATTTTCATAGTTTTACTTTTTACATTTACGTCCTTCATACATCTAGAAGTTACTTTTGATTAAGGAAGGAGCTAGGGGGTCTGGGTCTATTTGCAGATAAACAGCCAACTATATCAACACCACTTATTTAGTTAAACTATCCTTTCCCACTGAAATGCTCTGGTATCATATGCCCCACTCACCTGGGCAACCACGCAATCTTGACCAAAAATAAATTCTGCCTAAAAGTGTAAAGGGCCTTCATCCTTAATATAAACATGCAAATTACACAAGGCTGAGACATACAAAATTCCAAGTCAAGAATTCCATAAGGGAAGAGGAACAACAGAAGCGAAGGATGACCGACAGCGGCTTCTAGATTTGTGGCTCTGGTCTGGTCATGATGACAACCAGTCCAGGGCTAGGGACAGAGAGGAGGCACTTAAACTAGAACCAAGAAGAATTCATTGGAGTCTTGGGCTCCCTCCAGTCTTTCTTGTCCCAGAGCTGTCACTGGTTGGTTTCATCCATATGCACTGAAGCCTGATACCACTACCACCCCCAACACTGACACTTGAGGGTCAGTCCTAAGAAGGTCTCTAGACAGCTCTGTTTAGCTGAAACACTGCCAAAGTCAATGGCACATTTAAACTGTGGACAAATTTGAAATAGTATTTTTCTGACCCTAAACATCTAAATCAAGGCTGGTAAATGCTAATTCATAAAGTGATTTACCAAAAGGATGGGCAGTGAAGAAACGGACTAGGAGTTTGGTTTCTTCTTGAGCTCATACAGTGACCAGAGAAAGAAATTCTATGGGTCCAATGGTCCTGCCCAATCCCAGGTGAAGTGTACTAGCACTCTCCCCACCTTCAACCTGTGCTCCTGATGCACATGTGTGTGTGTGTGTGTGTGTGTGTGTGTGAGAGAGAGAGAGAGAGAGAGAGACAGACAGACAGACACAGAGACACAGAGAGACAGAACAGTCGGGGAAAAAGAAATATCACTTACTACTCTCTGGGGCCTGGCCCACCCCTTTCTACTCCTAATCACCTTATGTCAGTTTATAAATATAAAAAGTAGCTATTTGCGAAGCTTTACAAAGCCTATAGATGAGTCCTCTTCCATATAAGAAGGCAGCCAATGCTTTACGACAAGCTAGAATGTAAAGAGAGAGGCATCCAGTCGATCTGAATTATATGCAGTGACCAAAAGGAAAGCATAAAATAGCCAGAAAATGTATACTCATATACTGTTCACCACTAATGTCTCCACATGGAAATACTAAATACCAAAGCTTCTGTGCTTCAGAAATGATCTTCAGTGAAGAACAAAGAACGGAAAGAGGGGGAAAGCATGGGCTAACACGCAGAATGACACCACCCAAGAACTTCCAACTCCCCATGAATGACTAGCCGGTTTGGGGCACCTCTACCATGTGCCACTCGACAGTAAACAAACAAAAACATTCCATAATAACCTCAGCATTCTTTCCTCCAGGTGAAGAAAAAGAGCAGTTCACTTGTGCCTCCTGCTGAGCTCAGCATGACTGCGAGCTTCACTTTTCCTACCTTTCCTTTCTCTTCTCCTGGTGGCCAATATTCTTACTTTCAGCTGGGCTGGAGGAGACCTACAGCAGCCCATCAGCAAGCAGCCCACAACTCCTTAAAAGAAACCAGGGAAGTTGCGTCTAAGGCCATAATGAGCCCCATGCTCTTCTGCTACTTTGATTGTTGTGTCCCATAGCCTCTGCGTAGAGGCAAAATGGAGAACTTGCCGTCTCATTCAGCTCAATCTGTTCAACCACGATCAGCACTATCCATACAGCACTAGGTTGATGCAACCAATCAGTGAAAAAGTCTTCTCACGTGATAAAGGACATTAAACACAAATCCATGCCAAGTGGGAAACAGATTCTTTAAATGGTTAAGAATTCTCTGCAAGCTCTCATTAATATGACTTTGAAAAGAGGTTAGAAAAAAAATAAAAGCCTGAAATTGGTGCAGCCACTATGGAAAATGGTACAGAGGCACTTCAAAAAAATTAAAAACAAAAATTTCATTCATTTCACTAGTAGGTATTTACCCAAAGAAAACAAGAACACTAATTAGAAAAGCCATATGTCCCCCTTTGTGTCCTGTAGCATTATTTACAATAGCCAAGATGTGAAAGCACCCCAAGTATCCATTGATAGATAAATGGATAAAGAAGATGTGGTGTATACGCATATAGTAAAATATTACTCAGCCGTAAGAATGAGATCTTGCTATTTATGACCACTGGATGGACCTAAAGGGTATTGTACTAAGTGAAATAATTCAGAGAAAGACAAATATTATTTCATTTATATGTGGAATCTAAAAAACAAATGAACAAACAAGAAAAAACAAAAAAACAGAACCAGATCCATAAATACAGAGAACTGGTGGTTGCCAGAGGGTAGGGGGGTGGGGACAGTAGGCAAAATGGGAGAAGGGGAGTAGGCAGTATAGGCTTCCAGTTACAGAATAAATAAGTCACGGCGATGAAAAGTACAGCACAAGAAATATAGTCACTGTTAGTGTTGTCACCTTAAGGGGGAAAAAGGAGCCTTATAACTTTCTTCCTATAGCAACATGTACAACTCCCCAAAGAGTTGACAGCTGAGATGCTATTGTGACTAGACCTCATGGAAAGTTCTCACTCTTGAATTTTAACGAAGTAAATCATATTCCTTTGAAAGTCTGAGTCCACTACAAATGTTTTCATTTCAATAGCTGATAGAGTATCAACGGAGAAAAATATCAAAAGAAAGAAAATAAAACTTTCCATACAACAGGCTAATGATGGCATCCAAAAAACAACATATTGGCAAAGAAGACCCTTGCTGATAAAGCACTTGGGGATAAATGCAGGCTCTAAATCAGACCCAAAAGACCTTAAATCACATCAGTGAGCTAGAGAATTGGCAAGGAGCATAACTCCGCATCACTACAATATTCCACCCCCATCCATCCACCCCTTCCATATACATAAACTCATACCTACACATTTGGTTTAAAAAAAAAAAAAAAGAACTGTCACTGGAAAGTATGTGTATCAATCCTATTAACAAATGGATATTCACAGTCACCTGGAAATGTACTTACCCCTGGGGTAAGGGGTGGTGGTAAGGGCTGGGAGGTATGGGAAAGGGTATACTTTAGTGTTTGCATTACTGCATGATTTTAAATTTGGTTGACGAATGCCTGATTCATGACCCAGATGATACTACTTGCTAAAGGCACTGTTCTCAGGACACTCATGATCTTGGCAGTCTTTCTAAAAATGGGTTAAACTGGGGACGCCTGGGTGACTCAGTTAGTTATAACCTTCTCCCTTCAGCTCAGGTCATGATCCCAGGGTCCAGGGATGGAGTCCTACATCATGGGATCAGGCTCCCTGTGGGAAGCCTGCTTCTCCCTCTGCCCCTCTCCCTGCGTGTTTCTTCTCTCTCTCTCACAAATAAAAATCTTTAAAAAAAAAAAAAAAGGGTTAAACTGATAAAGCTTACTGAGCTGAAGTAGCCGAGTCTATTGTAGCTCCCTATACAGAAGTTCTGCTGTGTGATACTAAATCCAATATTAGTTCTGTGAAGCCTCATAAATGGAATTATTGATCATTCAAGTCACTCTTTTATCCTCCATCCTTAAAATTCTGTGATTTTCTTTAAATAAAGATCATTCTGATCTTTACTGACCAAACCCCAGAAATCTCCCAGAATCCATACAGAACACAGCAACATAACAAAATAGTAAAACCTATGAGACCTGTATTTATTTAACACATTTCCTACCCTATGTACCTACCATGCATTAGCACCTAAATACAAAACTAAGATACTCTTAAGAAATACACAATTCCAGGGCACTTGGGTGGCTCAGTGGGTTAAGCCTCTGCCTTTAGCTCAGGTCATGATCCCAGGGTCCTGGGATTGAGCCCCGCATTGGGCTCTCTGCTCAGTGGGGAGGCTGCTCCCCCTTCTCTCTCTGCCTGCCTCTCTGCCTGCTTGTGATCTCTCTCTGTCAAATAAATAAATAAAATCTTAAAAAAAAAAAAAAAGAAATACCC
The DNA here is from genome assembly GCF_964662115.1 of Mustela nivalis. NCBI lineage: Eukaryota > Metazoa > Chordata > Mammalia > Carnivora > Mustelidae > Mustela > Mustela nivalis. Next base: position 117,244,801 of record NC_139023.1, read on the forward strand.
AATTCCGTGTCATATATACTAAACATCACCAAATCATTGCCTCATAATGACAGCCATCAGTTTTGTTCACGGCCAAAGTTAAGGTGTTGCTGTTGATTTCATGAAAGGAACTACAGATGAGAATATGAGCAAAAGGAAGATGCCATGATTCCACTTTAAGGTGTCAAAGAGCCTAGATTGCACACAATATGAAATCGGCCTTCTCTCTTGTTGCTTACCCATTAGCCATCACCCACTTTCTCCTTGCACTAGAACCTTTAGGGCTGCTGGGCTCCTCCCCAGTCCTAGGAAATGACACTTGACTATGCCAAACTGATAGTTCCTATTTCACTAACTCAGGCACACCAGTGACTAGTCTATGGTAGGCCCATACCCCAGGCCACGCCCATGAGACAAAGGAGGGTGTATGCAAGGGGGTCCTAGGCAAGGTTTTCCCCATTTTTGAAAGGTGACACAAAAGAAAACTCCCCTTCCCGTCTGCCTTTGAATACAGCTGTGTGAGAATGTGATGCCTGGAACTGCAGCAGTCACCTAATGACCATGAAGGGAAAAGCCCAAGGAAGAAGGAAAACAGACTGAAAATGGCAGAACAAAAAGACAGCAGGCACCTGCAAGCCTGACAGTGTCCTTGTGCTACTTTAACCAATCCCAGAACTTTCTATAAAGAGAGCCTACGTTTTACTCATTGTTCCTGCAGAAATGTAGCTTAGTATTCTGTTACTTGCAGCTGAAAGCATCCTGGCCATACACACAGGCCCACTTTAAAAAAAAAAAAAAGCCAGGGTCAGACAGGTTCAGACTCCAAAGAGATTTCTTCTTAGGCAATCGCAGAATGCAGAAAGAAAAACCACTTACCTTCTTTCACATCATTTGGATCCCTGCTCAAAGATCTACCTCCATCAAAGAGAACAAGAAGCCTAAAGTAATCACACCCAGAATTCAGGTGGGCTCAGCATAAATCAGTTGCACCCTATTTTCTGGAACTGTGGCAATATCAAATCACCTGGCTAGCTGTTGCCAAACCACTTCTAGTCCTGTAGGAGCATCACACAGTAAGCCTTAGTGTACTGTAATGTCCACAGGGGCCTAATTCACTTCACTTCCCTTTGCAATTTTGGATCAGAATGCTGGAGGCAATGTTAACCATGGCATAAAGAGAACATGTATGTATATATGTCCATATGTGGATAGCCCATTTTTATACAGTGCCCAATATATATGCAAGGTCTTTTTCTTAGGACCTAAAGTAAAAGACCCCAAAAAGTTGAAAATAAAGACTATCCTTGAAAACTCAAAATACAAAAATTAGCATAATGTGTGTAGCTTCTCTTAATGACCCTGGTTTATAGCATCTTCCTCCCCTGTATGTATAGGCCATTCATCAAATCCTATAGTGATTACTAAAAAAGTAATCAAAGTACTCGTTTTTAGGTATATATATATATATGTAATGAATTTATTAATTTAATACGCTAGAATAATAAGATCAAAAACATTACAGGGAAAGATGTTACCACAAACTACTACAACTACTGAGAGCACATGAGTCCTAACTTCAGGCCAGGCACTATTCCAAACACCTGAGATAAACTTATTAAATCCTGACGAAATCCTATTATGTAGATATTATTATCCATGCTTTATGACTAAGAAAACCGGGACACAGAGATGTTAAGCAACTTTCCCAGAATCACACAACCAGTGACTGGCAAAGCCAGGATTACAATATTGAAGCTTGGTCGAGAGTCCATGCTCTTACTCATTAGACTGTCTCCCATAATTAGCTAACACTCCAAATTAAAATCACTCACAATAACAATTTCAACTACTATGAGTCATCTAATAATTGTAAAGAAATTGCAAGACATGTCTTAAAATGAGTGAAAAACTAATCCAAAATCCACAAGGACAGGGGACAGTGTATCTGCTGGAGAATTACCAAAGACATCAACATTACATTGCTATGGAAGGGTATTTACTCAGATTCCAGTAGCTCCTGAAGAACTGTAAAATACCAGCTAAATAAACATATAGCATCCAGACTGATACATTTTCCAAAAACACTCTACCTATCCTAGACCCATCAAGCTCACAGACCACCAAGGTATACCAGAGATCATCAAAATGACAAAATTGTTACTGCAACACAAAAATTCAGAAGCAAAGGCTGGACTGACCCACTAACGTCATGAAGAATCCCTGGAGAATGACACCATTCTGAAAATTGCCCCTTCTCCGACGGCTAGATTTCCCTCCTCCCACAAGCTCACAAACATAAGATAAACTTGAACTTTGTATGTGCGTGGTTGTAAAAGATAGCAACCGTGAGAAACGTGAATGTAGCACTGTGGGTGACCTGACTCAAACCTGACTCTTCACTACAACTCCCATTTGGACACACTTAGGACCCTGGTCATTCGCTCCACACACAATGAACAGGATCATGTAATTTTTACAGGAACAACAGGAACACATTTTACATCCCCACCTAGCCTGTAAACTCCCAAAGGGTAGGATCCGCACTAAATGCAGTGTGTTCTTAATTAATTAATTAATTAAAATGCAGTGTGTTCTGACAGTAACGGCAACAAATGAGGAACCTAGTAGTCTAGTCACTCAGTAAATATCAGCTGAATCAATGACTGAATGATAAGAAGTAATTCAAGGAAATAAAGGAATAAAGAACAAGAGGCAAATTGCAAGGCAAAATAAAATATATCAGCCTGAGATATGAATGATCATGTGTGTTTTTCCCCCAGATATCTGGCAGTCAAAAGAGCATAAAAGAACTGGCTGGCAGTCACCTGATGGTTTTAAAGATGAAAAGGGAATTAATTGTTTCTCTATACCTTTAATCAAAATACCCTGAGTATATCTGGCATTTAACCAATAAATGCAAGTACACAAGCTTCTTGGCAGCCCAGTTTCTACCCTTTTGTTTCTTTTGTAAGGAATGAGGGGAGATTAAAAGTAAACAAGAGAAACAGTTTTAAGAATAAAATTCTATTGTTTTCTTCCAAGCAGCCAGCAAAATTCTACGATTACTAAAACCAAACTGTCAGCACCCAAGCAAAACTGAAACTCAACTCCCTTTCCTGTTCTCCTTTACTATACCTGGGATGATATAATACTGACCTACTTTATAGAACTATAATGAGGATTAATCAGCTTAAAAATGTCAATCTCATCCAGAGGAAGAGAGATTATAATACCTATAGTTAACCATTTCTAAATTAACAAATGAACTCAATCTCTTTTATCACAATGCAAACCACTGTTAGTTAAAAGTAACACTGCAAATTTTTAAAAGTCACAAATAACACCTCACATTAAAGAATATGCCGAGGTGCCCGGGTGGCTCAGTCAGTTAAGCAGCTGCCTTGGGGCTCAGGTCATGATCCCAGGGTCCTGGGATAGAGACCCCCATCAGCCTCCCTGCTCAGCGAGGAGCCTGCTTCTCCCTCTACCTTCTACTCCCCCTGCTTGTGTGCTCACGCTCTGTCAAACAATTAAAATTTTTAAAATCTTAAAAAATAAAGAATATGCTCATTAATAAGTATGTACTTTCTAAAACTTTCAGGTATATTTAAAGAAAGTAGGCTGACAAAAAGAGAAAGAGAGAGAGAGAGAAAGAAACTAGGCTGAGTACAGACAGGAAAAAGTAAATTTTGATGACCCACCCCAGAAAATAAAAATTATTGAATGACATTGGCTCCTGAGTTCCAGGCCTCTGAACTAGAAAGCTGTCCACTCAGCTAAAAGGAAGTCACCACATCCCATAGGGTTTGATTACTTCCACCGCCATCGTCATCATCATCATCAGAAAGGTTTTCACAGCCTCCTGGACCACCTGCCACTCCTAATGAGAAAGGGATGGGGTTCCTAACAAGACAGTGTTGAGATAGGAACATTTCCTATGGCACCTTCTGCCTTTTATTTCTGAGTCATGCCGGAAGAAACAGGCACTTCAGTAATGGGAAGTCATTACAGGGTGGCTTCCCTTTCCTTCCAACTCAGCTAGTTTGCTTTTCCCCAAAAGCTGATCAACATGACTGAGTTACCTCGTCCTTCAGATGCCTGAGAGGAACTTGATAAACTAGTTGAAAGTGTTACTTCTACCAGGGTTAGCAGCAACCACAGCTCTGGAAATTGACACTTTTGAGATATTCCGCTTTATAAACCTCATTTATCAAACAGTGGGAGACCTGTTACATATGGGAATGGGCATTATGGAAATGCTTAGTTTGAATACAAAATGTGAATGTGAATTGGATTAAATTGCCTGCAAGGAAAAAAGGAATGAATCATAGACAGGAATCAAACCCGGTTGCACAGAAATGTTAAAGTCTGCTTATAAATGGTTACCTTTGAGGTTTCCTATGAAAAGGCTTCCCAGAATGTCAATGCAGAATTTGAAAAATTTAACATTGTGAAGTTAGATGAAATAATTGCACCTACCATAGTTCTTGCCTACTCAAAACAGAAAGAAAGGCTGGAAGAGGTTTACATAAATGCAGATATCCCGAATAACGTAAGGATTAGCTGAAGCTAAAATCCCCGTATGAAAAATCTGAGTATGCATGAAGAGAGGAGACCTGTGGGTTTGTGTGAAGAATACAGTGCTGACAATGTGGCTGGGTGGGAATAAGAGAAGCAGAGTAAACAAAGGTAAAATTCTTGAATTTTTCTCCTACGGGCAACCAATTTCTATTTTAGTTCAAAAAATATTTCAAGATGTGCTTAATGTTCAGTTATAGTTTAGTCACTTTACTTACAAAAATATCATAATTTGGGGGGAAAAAACTCATGTTTTGCTTGCTTTCTTAAGAAGGGGGAAAAAATTAAAAATTTAAAAAGAAGGGGAGGCACACAAGTCTTCCTGTAATTCTGTGACTCTATATTGTCAGAAATTAGAAGAAGAATTCATGGACAAAAACATGAGGAAATTAGTAATAATCCCATAATGCCCTTCATCACTGAAACTTATCCCTGATTTGGGAGGAGAGGTAAGGTTGATAATCACAATGTGATGCGGAGAATGAGGGAGAGAAAAGTCATACAGAACAGTTATAATTCAACTGGTTTTTGGTTTTGTTTTTTTTTAAGTGGGACATTGAATTTAGATGGGACATTGAAATTCTGCCCATAAAAAATGCTTCTGGGAATCACAGGGCTCTTTGCCTCTGGCCAAAGCACAAATGAATGTGTCACAGAGGCAACTAAGCTAGAAGCCCCGGCTGCCCAACACACTGGGAAAATCTCAGAACTTCATATCCAGGAGTTTCAGGATTTGCTGTGTCCTTGAAATGCCCTCTCTTCATCACACACAGGATACACACAGGAAGGTGGTCACGTAAGTACTAAGAAATAAGAGAAATGAGGCAACAAGAAAAGCACAGTAGCCTCGGGAACAGCAAAAGCAATAGGTAACTATTACATGTTCTCGAGAAAAAAAAGAAACCCTCTAAAATCACTGTAGAGTGCTTTACCACTGCTATGTCACAGGTATAGGATTCCTCCTCAAAAAATGAGTTTGTGTCCCTTGCAACCATGACAATTAGACACAGTGTGTACAAGCTGAACCACCAGCAGGACAGACTCAAGGCGCATGTTCTTTTTTTTTTTTTTTTTTTTTTAAGATTTAATTTATTTATCCAACACAGAGAGACACAGGGAGGGAGACGCAGGCTTCCCACCGAGCAGAGAGCCCGATGTGGGGGCTTGATGTGGGGCCTAATCCTAGGACCCTGGGATCATGACCTGAGCCCAAGGCTGACGCTTAACAACTAAGCCACCCAGGTGTCCCTCAAGGAACATGTTCCGACAGAAGAGTCTCATCCCATCATCCCGGTGCATGCCCTACCCCATCTTCTTCCACCTTTCCTTCCCCCTCACTCTCTTTAATCCTTCACCCTACAAAGTCCTTTGGTCTGGGCAATGGTGTGGAATTGAAATCATAAACCTGCCCACTGTCCCCAGAAGTGTCCTGAGAAAGTGGTCTTCTATCAAGTTCCCTCCCCAAACAGCACGGAGGTTCCTTGGCAGTAGCGTTTCTGCAGGCTGGGGCCAGCAGTGGCTGCCTGAAAAAGGGTCTGTCACTGACTTCCCCTCTCTGCCTAGTGGCTCTCCAGGTCACAGTTCTCAGTAAACACATGGAGAAAACAAGCTCATTCTCTTTTTTCCAGTCATTAAAAATAAACCCAAACAGTCCCCAATTTAGAACACACCTACCAACAAAAAAAAGTTAAAAGAGAGGGAGGTGCCCACCCACATAATCTTTCCATTCAAAGAGGAACTATTCCACAGCTGCTATGGAGTTTATAATTAACAGACAAGCTTAACCAACAACAGAAGTTTCTGGAATCTACTGTTATTTACACTAGGACCTTGCTTATTACAAATTTAGATTACAAGCATGGGCTGGATTCTGTGGCTGAATCCAAAAGCCTTCTCGACGCACCTCTAGCTCAAGTCTCTTGCAATCACTCAGCCTTGCCTACAGGGAGCGGCTGCAGGCTCAGGAATTGGCCTGACCCAGTGTGCAGGCAAGAGCAGGGACTGCTCCTGCTCACTCACTCCCAGAGCCCACAGACCACCCACCGCCAGCTCCACGGAGCTGTCAGGAGGCTCCTCCGGAACAATGTCGCATCGCACTGAGATGCGTTCACCATGGTGCCTCCCACGGGTCCTTGCCATCATTGGACTGCAAGCTTTTAGTTTCCTTTCTAACCAGCCACCCCAGGTCAGATCCTCTCACCCCAGGTTCTAAGACAAAGGTGGGGTGGGGGAGGCCACCACAGAGGGCAGAGTCACAGAGCAGACAGACAGGAAGGGGAAGCAGGGCAGCCCTCACAGGCACTGGTAGCTTTGCTGAGTTGTCTTTATGATTTGAATCTACTGCGTCAAGAGCTACATTACAACAGGGAGTGAGTCTCCTTTTACAGGAAAGGGAACTGAGCTCAGAAACTCAGTCAGAGACCGGTAACACCTACACCACCTTTGCCTGACTCCAGAGTCCACCCTAACTGCGTCATCTCTGCAGTCCTGGAAAGATCTCCTCCTGGTCCCCAAAATCCTCCCTCCGAGGCTGGCCATGGTGAGGACAAACCCTTCGAGGATCATTGGTATGAAATGGGCCTTAAAAGCCTCTAAGTCCTGGCTGAACGTTCGCATTCCCACAGGAAGAAGTGAGCTCTGGGAATGTGACTTGCCATTAATCCCTCTCTAGGCATTAATGGTTAGATTCCGGCTCTCACTTGGGGCAAGAATAGGAACTTCGTGTGAGTTTTAACAGAGGGAAGGGAAAGAAGGCTTTAGTTTTTGCTCTTTTCCAAAAAGAAAACCATTTTTAGAAATCAAAAAACTTTCCCACATATTATACTTTTATGTTCATTGGTAAAACACATAATGGATAAGAATTATTAATTCAATTAGGAATTGGCAGCACCATTATCGAATTTTTATTTTCATTTTTTTAAATTATTATTATTTTTTATTTATTTGACAGAGAGAGATCACAAGTAGGCAGAGAGGCAGGCAGAGAGAGAGAGAGGAGGAAGCAGGCTCCCTGCTGAGCAGAGAGCCCGATGCGGGACTCGATCCCAGGACCCTGAGATCATGACCTGAGCCGAAGGCAGCGGCTTAACCCACTGAGCCACCCAGGCGTCCCTCGAATTTTTATTTTAATGAATAACAGAATCTACTAACATTGAAAAATGGTAGCATCAGGTACATTGTACATATAAAGGTGTACAAACATACGGCCCATGCTACAAACTCCTTCCTTGAAATCCTAAGAGCCCAGGGCCCATAAAGCCCTGACAGAACATTGAGATTTGCTCCAGGTGAGTAGGCCTGATGGGATGTCTTAGGGAGGGCTCCAATGAGGGAACCTTGAGGCAAAGAATGGGGAAGGAGCCCACAAATCATACTTCACATACTTCATAATTTTGCTTAAGATTAGCTCTCTGGGGGTGCCCAAATGGCTCAGTCATTAAGCGTCTGCCTTCGGCTCAGGTTGTGATCCTGGGGTCCTGGGATGGAGCCCCGCATCAGGCTTCCTGCTCAGCAGAAAACCTGCTTCTCCCTCCCCCGCTCCCCCAACTTGTGTTCCCTCTCTGGCTCTGTCTCTCTCTGTCAAATAAATAAATAAAATCTTTAAAAAAAAAAAAAAAAAAAGCCCTACAGCCCTTTATCCAATGGTCAAATTATAAATTTATAAATTAATACTGACATTTCGGCAGGTGAACTATGGAACACAGCCACTTGCTATGGGAGAGAATAAATATGAGAAAGGAGAGAGACAATGTGTCATGGAAAAAACTGAGCTCATCCTGATGCCAAACTGACCCTCCTAGACAAACACAAAAGAGTAAAATTATCTAGAAAAAAAAATATCAAGCCTGTTCTTTAATGAAGCTTCTGTACGTTCACTTGATTTGGATTGAATAAAAAAGATAACAAGTAACAACAAAATGACACACACCCACATTAGTGTAAAAAACACAACACGGCCACAACTGAACACACTTCCTTATCATTTCTCACCAAAGGGAGACCCATTTCAACATCATCACCACCCCTTCCAAAAATCCAAGATGAGAAAGTACCTCATAAATTCTTGCTACATCTATACTGAAGGTCAAACTCACACAGAAAAAGTGGGAAGAAAATAAAATGAAATCACTGGACAGACCCTATATGTACAGCCCCTTGCACCTTCCATCACGTCTTGCCACACTATTCAACATTCCCTCAATAAGGATGGCACCTTGACAGCTATGCCTTTAATAAAAAAAAAAAATTCACAGGGTACACTCAGGTGTGAGCAATAACTGGGTGTTCCTGCCAAAGGCATGCATACACACACACTTGCTAAAGTCCAACTGTGCCTCTTACTTGACCCCCCGAAGGCAGAATGGGTCCTGCTCCCTGGCTCCTTCCAGCATAGTCTTCAACTTACCTCACACATCCTTCCATGGGGAATTCCTACAGCCACACCATAACCACCTCCCATTCACCTATCTCTTCATACCCAGCACAGTGCTCATCCCACAATGCTACCGGAAAGTGTGTTGCCAAAAACTGGTGAGTGAATATGCAATCAGGGAAAACGTTTCCGATGTTGACTGTGTGAGGGTTACAAATCCACAAAATGATCATACTGTCGCAGCATTCGATTACTGGGGAAAATCCTTCTCTAACTCTGTATATGTGCTGCCGAAGCGAGCACTAATCCTTCTCTAACTCTGAACTAACTCATCAACCTCCCTCCCCTGGCCAATGATATTCTATACGTTATCTAATAAGACAAAAAAGGATATCACACAAAAAGACTTGATTTGAACACAAAAGTTCCACACGGTAAGGATCCCTGCACCAGGGAGGTGCAGGTAATCGACTGGGTAGGTGATCTTCAACCCACTCTCAGCCTTTCTCACCAATCATGGAGGCGGACTAGGCATGCTCACCTGGCTTATTTCCTTCCCTCTCGTGGCCCAGCTGCCCCTTGGTGTTCAAACCGCAGGTGTAAACTTCCCCATCCTCCAGCAGGAACACGGAGTGGTTTCCTCCACAGGCCACTTCCTTGACGCTTCTATCGGATATGAATCCACACACTTGTGGCTCGGCCACAATCCCCTGCAGGTTGGTACTGATCCCAGGTTGGCCCAGAGACCAATATCCCCAACATAACATTGTTCTGATCCTTCAGGGAGTCATGTAGCCTAGAAGAGAGTTCTGTAAAAAAAGGTTAAAGAAAAAAACGGGTCAGAGAAAATCACTTTTAAGTAATAAATATAATCACTTAAAAAAAAAAAAACCCTCCTCTTAATATTCTTCAGATACCTTGCATCTCAAAATAATACATATTCATATCATGGAAAATATTTACAGTAATGATGCTATTTTTGTGTTTCAGTAGGAGTTTAAAAAAATTTCTAAACAAATTTTGTTTGTATAAATGAATAGTGAACACAGACAGAATGTGACTTTTAGATCGCTGATAAGAAACTCCGAGTACAGGAGAATCGCTAAAACAGTATTTGCAAACCATTATGGCAATAACAGTCTGGAAATCATCCTACTAACTTCATCCTGTCATTTCACCGTGCCCCTTTTGAGTTTTCTGCTTATTTCATGTTTTGAAATTTTTTGAACTAATTAACTCCTTTAGGTTAGCTTGGATAGTAATAATTCACCACTTGAAACAAAAACAAAAAATGAAGAAAAAAATGTTATCTTCTCTGTCATTTCTTCTTATTCATCCTTGTGGCTCTGAGTCAAGCTTCACTTCCTACCTAAAACCCTCTAGGGGTCATTCCAGCCACAGGTGGCCTACATCCCTCTGACACAACTACTGTCTTGCCTTGATTGGAGACTTTCTCTGTATCTTAACTCTTCAGCCAGATTTTAACTCCCTTAATTAGGGACCCCAGTATAAGAGACCTCTTCGCTTTTGCAGCTACTCAATCAACTCTTGGCTGATCGCTGCTGACTCCAGTCCAAAGTTTCCCCACCTTTTAGAAATTTATACTTCCCTTTCAATATAAATAAAACCCAAATCTCATTGCTCTCTACCAGTTCACATTCACTAGAATGGCTATAATCAAAAGGACAGATAATAACAAATGTTGGTGAGCATGTGGAGAAACGAGAGACTTCTAGGTTGCTGGGAGGAACGTAAAAAATGTGCTGGTCCTTTGGAGAATATTCTGGCACTTTGTCAAAAGCCTAAATATATAGCAACCATATGATCTGACAATTTCATTCCTAGGTGTATAGCCAAGAGAACTGCAAACATATGTCCACACAAGAACTTGCCCAGAAGGGGGACCTGGGTGGCTCAGTCAGTAAAACGTCTGACTTTGGCTCAGGTCGTGATCTCAGGTTCCTGAGGCTGAGTCCAGTGTCAGGCTCCCTGCTCAGCAGGGAGTCTGCTTGATCCTCTAGTGCATGCATGCTCTTTTTCGCTCTCTCTCAAATAAATCTTTTTTTTAAATTTTTTTTAAGATTTTTTTTTATTTTTTTTTTAAGATTTTTATTTATTTATTTGACAGAGAGAAATCACAAGAGTCGGAGAGGCAGGCAGAGAGAGAGAGAGGGAAGCAGGCTCCCCACTGAGCAGAGAGCCCGATGCGGGACTCGATCCCAGGACCCTGAGATCATGACCTGAGCCGAAGGCAGCGGCTTAACCCACTGAGCCACCCAGGCGCCCCTCAAATAAATCTTAAAAAAAAAAAAATAGTATACAAGTGTTCATAGCAGCATTACTCGTAATACCAAAAGGCAAGAATAAACCCAAATACCTATCAATTGAGGAATGGATCAACAAAATTGGGCACTTCCATACAGGAGAATATTATTTGGCTACCTATAGTAATGTTATCTGATGTATTCTTTGAACTCCTAAGGCTTTCAGGAAAGGTATGGAAAACTCAAAATAAAATATAAAACTGAATCTCAAGATACTTTCTTAATCACAAAGTTCTGTTTCTTCCCAAGATTTTTATACCTTGTCTAGACTCTCGAACTAAAAGGACATTCAGCTTAACTGTTATTCTTTGAGTTAATTACAAAGGGACATAAGATGAAACACAAGCTGGGGTGGGGGGGTAGGATATACATGTTAAAAGACCAGCAAAATCACATAATCTTTTCATAATTTAATTTTCCCAACTAACTTCGCTCATCATTTTTAATGTTTCATGAATTCACCTTATCCCGCCTACCAATAATTACATAAGCAGCATCATAGAGCTTACTACACAACAGTCGCTGTGCTAATAAGCATTTTATATTATTTCATCCTCACAACAATCGTGTGCCATAAGTACTATTTTTAGCTTCATTTTCAGGTAAAGCAAGCCTCAGACAGACTGAGAAGCATGCTCAAGGTCACACAGCTAGAAGGCGCCAGAACCAGGCTTCGAATCTAGGCCTGATGCCAATTTCCACAGTCTTCTCCACTGGGCTGCACACTACCCAAGCAGATTTACCAGTCACCTACAGGGGCAAGGACACAAAAATTACTTGCAGAACAACTAACTGTCGTCGGGATACAATACAGGATGCCCTGCAAAGTTGAAAATAAAGTTGCCCTCTAAGAGTGAAACTAGTCAGAATTAAAAGATAATGGCTGAGATTGGGCAGCTGTAGCATTAAGCCATCCCCTTAACCAGCCAAGTACAAAGAGTGCATCTAAAAATATGACATCAAGAAGCTATTATTGTATGTCTGCAAGAAGATCTACAAACAATGCTCGCAGCAGCTTTATTCATACTAAACAAAAATGGCAGAAACCCAAATGTTCATCAACAGGAAGCTGGATAAACAGATTATAGTATATTCATACAAGGAACACTACTCATCAAACAGGGGAAGGCACATGGCTGAAAACCACTTAACCTAAAATAAAGCTGCAACTCAATGTGACACAATCTTTCTGAATAAGAAAGGTTTAAAAAATATTCCTCAAGGGTGTTATCAACTGCTTTTTCTTATCCAAGTCCCTCTTCACCTAGTAACAAAAATTCACTGCTCTCTTGCACAAGGATAAGATTGGCCAAGCCAATCAAAGAACACCACTCCAGGGGCAGGAGGCTGGCTCACTCAGTTAAGTGGCTGCTGCTGGCTCGGGTCATGATCCCGGGATCCTGGGATTGAGCTTCTCCCTGCTTCTCCCTCCCTCTCTGCTGCTCCCTCTACTTGTTCGTGTTCTCCATCAAATAAATAGATGAATAAAATGTTTTTAAAAAACCAGGGGTGCCTGGATAGCTCAGTGGGTTGGGCCTCTGCCTTTGGCGCGGGTCTCTCTCTCTGTTTCAAATAAATAAATAATTTTTTTTTTAAAGATTTTATTTATTTATTTGACAGACAGAGATCACAAGTAGGCAGAGAAGCAGGCAGAGAGAGAGAGGAAGGGAGAGCAGAGAGCCCCATGCGGGGCTTGATCCCAGGGCCCTGAGACCATGACCTGAGCCGAAGGCAGAGGCTCAACCCACCCAGGGGAGGGTGGCACCCCAATAAATGAAATCTTAAAAAAAAAAAAAAAACCCTATAAGCCATACACATGACCCCCACCAAGCCAGAGAAGGCCACCCGTAAACCACAAGACATGACTGCAGCAAACCAATGCCCCCTGAGCCATTGTGATTGGTTCAGGGATAGGATCAGAGTCACTGAACTCTAAAGGAAGACTGCCATTTGCCTCTGAAGGATGACGGAAGCTGCTGGAAGCTCTGTCCCTGCCACATGAGGATGCCTTTGAGACATTACGACTCTCCCAGCCAGAGTTTCAAACACAAGAGACAGAACGAGTCCCAGTACTGTTCCTTAGAGGGGGATCCCCCCTTGCCTGGTGACAGGACCACCCCCTTCCCTCTTCCTAGCTGCAGCTGTTCGTTATTCGTGGACTCCATGCACGCGAATCTACCTTCGTTTCAATTCTCATACTGTAAAAATGTGGTCTTTCTGCCATCTATTTTGTGTCACACTTTTCAGGTTTTTATAGTTTTTTTTGGTGATTTTGCTATTTAGAATGCCCCCAAGCACAGCACTGGAGCTGCCCAGTGTTCCTAAGTCCTGGAAGGCTGTGCTATAGCTCAGAGAGAAAACACATGGGTTAGACAAGCTTCCCTCGAGCTTGAGGGACACTGCTAGTGGCTGTGAGTTCAATGATACTCCACCAAGCGTGGGATGTATCTAAGGAAAGGAAGAAGGAATTCACTGATCTCTACACACAGGGGTTGCACAAAGTGCTACTGTAACCCATACAGTGCACATGGAAGCCACAGAGAAGATGGAAAAGTAGCTGAATCTGGGGATTCATGAGATGAGCAGCATGTGTGGTAGACAGCACTGCTGGCAGGTTGGGGCCAAAGGAAACACCATCACATTACCAAGGATCTGAAAAATGCTAAAAACTCTCTTGGCTAGTGTTTTGTCATAAAGAAATATTGTCTACAATTGATCATTTGTAAATATATATATAATTTGTAAATGTTTATATATATATATGTGTATATATATATATAGATCACTTGTATACAAACTGATCATTTGTTAAAAAAAAAAAAAGAAAAGAAAAATATATACATAAATAACCTAGGTGCCTAAAGAGAAATGCACATAAAACACACACAAAATGAGGTTATACATGGACCCACTAAGCAGAGGCTCTTAGCAGGAACCTCACTTACCCCATATCTCTAGAGAAGCCATAGCTCAGTACTCATGAATTCAGTGTTTGCAGCGGCTTTGTGGAAAGTAACTACCACAAACAATGAAAATCAACGGTAGATAGTGGAATCTCCCTTTTTTGTTTATTTAAGATTTGTTCAAATTGGGGCACCTGGGTGGCTCAGTCATTGGGCGTCTGCCTTCCCCTAAGGTCACGGTTCCAGGGTCCTGGGATCGGGCCACATCGGGCTCCCCGCTCAGTGGGGAGCCTGCTTCTCCCTCTCCCACTCCTCCTGCTTGTATTCCCTCTCTAGCCATGTCTCTCTCTATCAAATAAATAAATAAATAAGATTTGTTCAAATTAGATTTCTGTCATTTGAAATTTTAAAAAGTCCTGACCGATAATATTAATAATTACATTATTTTTAATAACAGTAGGTAAGACTTAATTTGAGCTGACTCTGAGTCTGGCACTTTTGCTCTGTGCTTCATAGATACTAACTTATTTCATCTTCTGTGAGGTAGGTGCTGCTATTATCATGTTTAACTTATAAATGAAAAGAAGGGGAACCAAAAACAAAACAAACAAAACAAAACAAAAGGATAAAGGTAAAGAAAAAGAAAAAAAGAATGAAGGGTCTTGACTAATTCACACAACTAGGCAATGGCAGAATTAGGATTGAAGCCCAGAGTCTATGCTCATGACCATTATGTCATCTAATAAGGAACCTAGAAAATAAGGAAGTAGCCAAGGGGTCAGAACTTCCCAATGTCTCCAGCACCATGCAGAGGGAAAGGGTGAAATGCTAAGTAATCACTGCCCAAGAGTGGAGGTGGGTAGATAGGACTCCGTAACGTTAGTCATTAAATTCACCCAGCCACTTGCCTTACGTAGATTCCATGATTAACAAGCAACCTGAAATAACTTGGTTTCCAAGGCAGCTTCCACTATGGGGAAAGAACACCGTGACCAGCTGACCCAAGTGTCCCAGTCTTCCTGGCATTCTACTTCTCATTATCAATTTGGCATCCTGGATGTATTAGCTTCTTGTAAGTTTGTTTGGCACGAGTCGGTCCTTGAGAAGCAGCTGAGCTCTCGGTGCTCTGGCCAGCTGCAAGCCTGAGGAAGCCGTCTGACGTGTGGCCTCAGCCTGATTCAACTACCATTTATTTCAAAAAAGACAACTAGAACTGTTATTCAAGAAAACATCAAAAATCCTCCCCACCTGAGTTACAGTAATGGAATTTTCAAGTAGTCAAATAACAACTACTTACTAGGAGGAGTAACAAACGAGGAACCACAAATAAAATATATTCCCATGAATGGATTAAAAATCCTAATTAGAAATGTGATCTAAGTCATCATGAAGCTCTGCCAAACCTCTAGCAGGAGGCACTAAAATCATCTAGCTTTCAGGAGAGAAGTTCAGGGCAGTGCAGAAACCAGCCATTAATCTCGCTTTCACTTAAAAGTATACTCTGGAAGAACCCGCAGCTCTAGTAGCGACTGGCATCCGTGAATTTAAAGTCTAGCTTCAGCAGTGTTCCTCATCACTTGCCATTTTGCACCTATTTTTCCTCACTCACTGTCTCTCCCTTGCTCCTGGAGGAGTGGAATCTTCTCCCTCCTTCCAGAACACACAGTTACGAGCAGTGCTGCAGAAGAACCCGGGGCTGCACTCTGGCTCGGCACCTACGCCAGCCACTGCAGTCCCAGCCCCTCCTTTTCCTGCCTGATCTCCCGGTCACAAAGCAAAAGGAAGGAAGACGTTCTGTTCCCTCTATGTCTCACCTGGTACTTTTCCCAGCCCTTCTCCTCATCTATTTTTGGTAAAAGATTCAAGATAATCTCAGCAGGGTTTAAGGGTCAAAAGGACTAAGGTTCAAGCCTGAATTAACTACATGCTAGCAGTAAAGCCTTGGAGAAGATATTTAGCCACTGTTTCCTGTCTCCTGTCTCTAAAATGGGGAGAAGAGCGCTTAGCATGATGCCCAACACACAGGACTAAGTGAGGAGTAAATGTCAACTGCTGTACCTGTACCTCCCTAGGCCTTGTACTCTTCCCCGAGGCCCTCAGCAAACAGGATAGCCCGCAAAAGGGGCTAGCAGTATGACTCCTTTCATCCTCCCCGCGGATAGCATTAGCTGTGTTCCACCAAATCATGCTACAGCAAAGCAGCACAAACCACCATCTGTCATAACTTTGATGAAGGGGATTCCAGGTTGCTAGGAGAAAGTTTTTTGCATGTCTACTCTTTCAAATTCTGGGTGGGGGGTGGAGTGGGAGTAGATAAAGCTCTTTTTATTAGTCCTAGTAAGGTAAGTGCTAAAAGATAAGCTGTAATTCTTAAACTTTGTCTTATTAATCAAACCAGGCACACAGCAGCCTAATGACTGATTCTTATTCCTTGTCTGAAAGTCACTGAAACCTAAATGACACTCGGGCAGAACTTTTAATCTCATTCATAATAGGGATAAGCGTCGTTTCAAATAAGCTTAGAAGACATTACCTGCATGATGTATGGGGGAAAGGGGGCTCTTTTTCAACAGCAGGAAAAGGCAATGCCCAAGGCTTTAGTGCTCTGCAGGCCCTCCCCAAATCCAAGCTTGAAATAAATCTGGAGTCAAAATTCAAATGCAGAATTAACTCCAGTAACAAAGGTGATTTATTATTCTGATGACACACTATATTGTTAAAAATGTTGCTATCAGACAGAAATGGCACAGAAAGCAGAGAGGAGTTTTCAATCATGAGAATCTGCTCCTTGCTGCTTTCTCTCTCTCCTTCACTTCTGCTGGACTTTGGTTCTCTATTTTAGGCAGCACAGGAACCATTTCTAGCCCTCCCCAGATGATCTCATTACAGGTGGGACCTTCTTCACTAGCTGGTGCTGGGCTCTATAAAACTAGAAGAACAAGCTCTCTGCTGTCTGTGTAAACTGTGGGCTGCCTTCAAAAGACACTTGACCAGCCTAACAAGAATTGAAAAGTCTGACAGTGCCAAGTCAAAAATATGGAGCAACCAGGGCTCTTACACACAGCTGGTGGGAGTGTAAATTGACATACCACTTTGGAAAACAAGTTGGCATTATCCAGTGGAGGTGAAGATGTGAAGAGCCACAGCATGGCAGTTTCATTCCCACACATATGACCCGCACAGTCCAACTTACCAAGGACCTATGCGGCTCTTGCACCATGCTGAGAACTGGAGATACAAAGATGAGTGAAAACTGCAAACTAAACTTTCAGCTAAGATGGAAATGTTACGTACCTGCACTGTCCAGTAAGGCAGCTACACTACACTAGCTACACATGGCTGCTGAACACTTGAAATGTGGCTAATGCACTTTAGGGACTGAAATTACCTGAAATCACTTTTAATTTTAATCCAAGTCATATACAGCTAGTAGCAACCTTATTATAAAATGAAGCAAGGACCCCATGGCCAGGTACCTTAAGATATATGCACAAGGATGTACAGGTCAGCACTGCTTGAAACAGGTAAAACAAAGACAACCAAATGTCCATCAATAAGGAAATGGATGCCCTGTGGCACAGCAATCAAAAATAAATGCACTCTACAACCACCACTGAAGCTAACCTTGAAAGCAATGTTGAGGGGGAAAAAATGTTACACAAGTATAACAAGTATTTGTAGATAAAAATATTAGTGGTGGCAAAGCTTTGAAGAAAAGCAAAAAAAAAAAAACAAAAACAAGACAAAAAAAAACCCCTGAAATATACAAGGTAATGATTTTGGAGCCAAGAGAGTTGGAGGGTACAGAGTATAAGGAGCAGGATGGGAGTTTTGACAGCATGGCTGATGTTCTGCTTCTGTTCTTTTATTGTTGCCTCTTAGCATATATATTACATATATTGTCTTATGTCTTAGGTCTTATGAAGTAATTGTCTACAATTACTTCACAGTAAAAGAAACTGGAAAGTACTATGGAGGTACTGTTGCTGCTTCCTGCATCTCATCCACCACTCTTCCTCCTGTGCAGAGGCTGGGAGCTTCTTCATGGCGGGGATAGGTTTCACTCATCTCTGTGTCTCCAGTTCTCAGCAAAGTGCAGGAGCCCAGCAGCTGCTTGCTAAGGGTCCTGGTGACCTGAACCCAGATCAGAGAAAACCAGCACTCCCACAACGTAAGTTTGTTAACAGTTTTGTTTATCAGGTTATACTAGAGAAACATTCCCCTATGCAGTAACAAAAAAATAATTATTTCCTGCATTCTAAAATGCACCCTCCTAACCATGTTTTAGCAGATCTGAAAACAGAATGCCTTCTACGATCGAAGCTTTTATTATCATTACAGGGTAGTGGTTCTCAGTACCCCCAGCACGCTAGAACTCAGGAACATAAGCTCCGGAAAGGAAGGACTGAGCCTCTTTTGTTCATTTCCCAATCCTCAGAGAAGTGTCTGCCACACTGTTAGGGGCTCAATAAACAGTTGCTAAATAAAGAAAAATAGTTACTATTACTGCAAGCCTACTATGTATCTGAATCTTGCTAGGAACTTCACACAGATTATTTAGTTTGCCCTTTACAGTAACCTCAAGGCTTAGCAAGGTCAAGTGCACAAAACACTACATGTATATAAGTAGTTGAAATAGAAACTTAGTAAGTGGCAAAGGCAAGATTCATATCCAGACTCCAAAGTCCGTGCTCTTAAACACGACATGATACCATCTCACAAACAAAATGAAGCCAAGTTCTACCCCTTCACCACTTTCGGAAAATACAGGTTTAAAGAAAACTGCCTAAAGTTAGTGAGCTTATATTAGCTGAATCACCGGCCATTTTTATAGGAAAACAGAACCTATGTTAGCCAGAGATGGGGGAGAGGCAAGGAAAACAATCTCATGGACAGACAGATTTTCCACCATATCCACCCTGACTTATAATAATATTAATCCAATTACTGATTCACACACAGAAACACAGGGCTCTGACACCAGTAAGTACTATTTCCAAATGCAGTAAATGTCTAAAGAGAAGAGTTATATTATCAAAGAGATCATCTTATTAAAAACACTTTCAAAGTCCACCTGATCCAACCTCTAGGCAAAAGACTTCATTCCTAACCTCATTTTAATGGCAGCTGAAACCTTCCGAGGCCAAATGACTTTGGTCCTCTGAGAAGTGAGTGGGCTGAAGCAGAGACCAGAAACTAGGTCTCCTACTTCCTGGGCTCACCTTGTTCTCTTCGCTACATCACAGCAGAGGGACGTCATTAAGGATTTGTTAAGGTCCCTTTCTAGGAGCTATACTAACCTGAGTCCTTTACATAGTTTATCTTGTTTAATCCTCTTGTCAATTCTGTGAGTCAGATATTATCTCCATGTACAAGAGGAGGAAACTGGATTCAGAGAAATTAGGTAACTCACCACAGGTCACACCCTTGGCATTCGGGCTGGAAGCCAGAATGGTTTTCCCTCACCTCCAAGACCTGCAAGTTCAAAAAAGTCATAATTAACATTAGCACAGTGCTACAAAGTGCTTTCATGTTATTGAAAAGAAAATGAGAAGCAAACTACTGAAAATAAGAACATCTTTATATTTATGCAAACTTAAATATTCCCCAATAACTGCACCTTAAAACAGGAGTTTGGTTAAATACCAAAATAAGATCATCTCTAACCAACTCCAAAGATGTTACCTTTAAAAGTGAACTTGAGGGGTGCCTGGGTGGCTCAGTGGGTTAAGCCACTGCCTTCGGCTCAGGTCATGATCCCAGGGTCCTGGGACTGGGACAGAGTCCCGCATCAGGATCTCTGCTTGGCAGGGATCCTGCTTCTCCCCCTCCCTCTCTCTGCCTGCCTCTCTGCCTACTTGTGATCTCTGTCAAATAAACAAATAAAATCTTAAAAAAAAAAAAAGTGAACTTGAGACACAGGTAGCACCTTAAAAAATCACTGGCATTTGTAGTAAATATAAAGGGAAAAGTACTTTATTTTTAAATCTCCCATTTCAGTTAAAAAGAGAAAATTTTGAAAAATAATTCAATTTTATCTCTTTTCCTCCATTTTTTCCATGTACCACACACATTATAGCTTATTTTGCCAGAACTGTTTTGAAGACTTTCTCTTTCATTCCTGTCATCACCACATCCTCTTTCATGCAAAACAAGAGGAGACTGAGAGGCACCTTAAATCTCCCAAAAGAAAAAGTGGTCCATAATTTTAATGTAGTATCATCATAACTTTATTTCTATCTTCTTATGTAGAAACTCCCATCCAATTTGGAGAATATTACTTTTATTTCTGAAACTGCAACAAAACTATCTTGTATCTCCAAGAGAAGTGCAACTCTCACGTTTTTAAAAAAATCTTTTTAATTCTTATGCAAATCTTAAGAAATTTAAATTAGTTACTCAGAACGAAATGCTACAACCAACAACTCCCCACACCATTGGGAACATTTTAGAATCTCTGTTTCTTTTTTCAAAAATAAAAACCCAACTACTTACAGAACAAGTAAAACTGTATGCTAATGGACCGTTTCTTTTTTACATGCTGAAGGAGGAGTTTTGCCAGAGAGGCTGTGAGCCTTCCTCCTTGATTCCTGCATACCTTCTCCAGAAAGTTCCTAGCCTTGGTGTGGTAAGACATTAATGTGTAATTCATCTATTTTGCTTTAAAAGGAGGTTAAACATATTACTCCCCTTTTCTGATTTATAAGGTCATTCCCCTGGCCCCGGGATAAAATAAAGTACAAGAAGAGACAGCTTCACAGTAATCTGCCTACTAAAACAAGACCTCTCTCTCCAGAGTCACTGCATTTTAAAAGGCTGCCAATCCTCATTTTATTTCACTTTTCTTTCTTCTCAGTCTGGAGTTAAAAATCAGCTCGCTTGATGTTATCAGATCATCAAATGAAAGGGTCTAGAAATAGCTTCCTATTTGTGGAAGGAACCAGAAGACATACAAAAATGGAAGAGAGCTCTCGAATCGTCTTTGCTAAAGCATTCCGTGTGTAACGAATGCAAGCAAAATCCTGGAAGGCTTGCTTAGCTCTGAATCCAAGGGACTTCCTAATGGGGCTGATTTAAAAGCTAAAGAACAATGTAATCAGAAAACAGCCCCAAGCCGTGACAGACCAAAAGCAAAGTTCAAATACACATTCCCCGGGGCCGCGGTGCACACCCAGAGTCACTGCACGATTTGCCTCAGGTGCTGCTCTACCGCGCTCCCCGGCTCGTCGGTTTCAGGTCACACACGCTCGTCCCTGTCAATTGTCCCGTTAGCCCACTCCACACGTTTACACAGGACTCCAAGTGCCACCTGCCCCCGAACGTCCCAGCTCCTGACACCCCCGCGTCCTTCCACGCACTTACGTGTCCGCACACACACACACACACACATGCACACACACACGTGTCCACACACACACCCTCGCCCCGGCTCCGCCCCGCAGGCGGACTCGGGCGAAGCGAGCCGGGTACGGCCTCCGCCGGGTGGGTGGTGCCGGGCGCCGCGGCCCCGCCGGCGCTGTCAGCCCGGACTCCGAGCCCCGCGTCCACTCAGTGCAAACTCCTCGCGGCCGCCGGGGTTCCCCCCAAAACGCGGAGGCCTCGCCGGCTCCCTTGACGCCGGGAAACGTCCGTGTCCCTCACCGCGAGGGTGTCACCGGAGCCTCGGCATTCAAATGGGGACAGGCGAGGAGGAAGGGGAGGATCCTCTTTTTGACTTTCTGCGTCGCAATTCCTCCCGGTCTGCACGCAGCCGAGTTGGGGTGGGGGGCGCTCCCATTTCTAAGGCTGCTTCCGGCCTTTCTGGGCGCGGGGGCTCTTTCGGTCCCAGGGCAAGCTCCGAGAACGCCGGGGAGGCGCGCGCGAAGCCGAAGGGCACCTAGCGCGCCCGGCCCGGCGCAGCCCCGCCGCCCGCCGCCCGCGCCCCGCAGGCGCCGCAGCCACCGCGCCCCGACCTCCCCGCGCGCGCGGCTCCGGGTCGTCGCGGGGAGCGCCCTGCAGCCGCAGCAGCCCCAGCAGCCCCTCCGGGAGCCGCGCGCGGACAGCCCCGCCGGGCGGAACGCGGCGGTCGCGCGGATGCAGCGCCGCGCTGACTTCTTCCCGGGAACCCCGGCCCCCGACCCGCGTACCTCGGCGGCCGCCGAAGCGCCGCTCGGGATTCCGACTGTGACAGCCCCTCCGGCCCGGCTCGGGGTTTCTCCGTTTTCGGCGTCACAATAATAAGGAAGTTTCCCCGCAAGCCTGAGGGCGGCGGAATGCGCTGGGCGAGTGACTTCCCACCCGGCCAATGGGGGCCCTTCTGGGGCGGATGGGCACCAATGGCGGCCGCGGCGGCGCCGGAGGCGGGGCGGCGAGATCCGCGGGCGGGAGGCGGGGAGAGGCCCAGGCCGGGGAGGGAGGCGGGGGCAGGCGGAGGTGACAGGACCTGCGGGCCCCGCGAGGGGACAGCGGCGCGGGCGTGTGTCGGCCGGGAGGCGGCCGGCCGACCCAGAGCGCGCGCGCCGGAACGCGACTGCTTTTCTCCGACGGGGAAGCGAGCGGGACTGATCAGCGGTCGGTTTGTCAGGTTCTGGGTCTTAGTATTTATGCAGAGGTGACCGAAAGCCTTGAGCATGGGAGGAAAATCTAGAGGGTGAGTTATGAAGCGTTTTATCCCGCAGGGGAGCAGTCTTCTGTTTCGTACCTCCTCGGGAGGACTGGAGGAGGCGCGGAGCCTTTGAAACGCGGAGCTGCGCGGTGGGAGAGAGGCGGGAAGGAAGTCGGGTGCCGAGGCCCGCACCGCCTGGGCCCTCCAGGAGAGTTGGGGGCCGAACCGGAGAGCGGTGCTGCGGGAGCGAGCGGGGCTTGGGAGGCTGGAGAGTGGGGGCTGGCGGGGCATGCAGAGAAGTCACTGAGTAGATCTTAAATCTTATCTGAAAGACACCATGTGGCTTCTTTGATGGATAAAGAAATCTGTCCTCCCCTCCTTTCCCTGGCACTGAATCTCAGAGCTTTCTTCTCCTCCCCAAGGTCACAATGCTGTCAGAGTTCCCGTGGTCCTTGTCCTTTTGAAGTAAACGTTCCCACAGACACGGATTCATGTATCTGTTGTCCCCCCCCCCCCCTCCCTCCCTTGAATTTGAAGCACAGAAGCAGAACACACTGGGGAAGTACCACTCTAACCCAAAAGAATGGCTTTCCTAGTGGATGAATTTCTGTAACCTGTCATTTGAACTGGGAAGGAGGCCAGATTCTTCCCAAGGACGTTCAAATCAGGTCAAGTCTGCAGTTACCTGTTCTGGAAATCTAATAGATTCACCAAGCCAAAAAAAAAAAAAAAAGTTTTGAGGCGTGGGGATGGGTCAATCTTGGCTGACCTAGGAACTCTCAATGAAATAAAGCAGGTTGTCAAATGCTCCTGAGACAAGAAAGAGAAGAAAAAGCAAAATCTCAAATTATCAGGTAGCTAAGGTCATCTGAGAAAATTTCAGCCTTTGAAGTTTGAATCACACTGGACACCTTTAGAAACAGTGGGGACAATATTAGCAAGATTCCCTTATACAGTTTAACAGAAATCTAGATATCTCACAAAGACATAATCCCTGTCAAGAGATGGTATCACAAAAAGGAACTGGGGAAATAGCCAGAGAGGAGATAGGGTAGGAAGGGAGGTTTCCCATGGTTGAGAAGGAGAGAGCAAGATTCTGTGTGATTCATGTACTAAATATAAGGTTTGTAATCAGTCAGCATTTAGGTCAATATATTTGTCCCATGGCTTAAGTGTTTTCATAAGAAATTTCATCTTGAGGAAGAAGGTGGGTATCAAAGACTGGAGCCTGAAGTTGGGATTTAAGTATTACAAACCGGAGTACTGTCAGCTTCCTTACTAAATAAACATCCAGAACCCTAGGAAATTACTTACATGTAGAATGATCAGTGAAGATACTTGGAGTACTTAATTTTATTTTCTTAATTGAACCAACATAAAATGCCTATTTCCTTAATAAGCATGTCCTGCTCCATTTACCAAAATGGCTTTGAAAGGCCGCAGCACCAACAGTAGTCTTTTTTTTTTTTTTAGGATTTTTTAAAATTATTTGTATTAACATATAATGTATTATTTGCCCCAGGGGCACAGGTCTGTGAATCATCAGGCATTTCACAGCACATACCCTCCCATAACCCAGATGTCCATAACCCAGCCACCCTATCCCTACACCCCACCCCCCAGCAACCCTCAGTTTGTGAGATTAAGAGTCTCTTATGATTTGTCTCCTTCCAGATCCCATCTTGTTTCATTTTTTCCTTCCCTACCCCCCAAACTCCCCACCCTACCTCTCAAATTCCTCATATCAGAGAGATCATATGATAGTTGACTTTCTCTGATTAACTTACTTCGCTAAGCATAATACCCTCTAGTTCCATCCATGTCGTTGCAAATGACAAGATTTCATTTCTTTTGATGGCTGCATAGTATTTCATTGTGTATCTATACCCCATCTTCTTTATCCATTCCTCTGTTGATGGACATCTAGGTTCTTTCCATAGTTTGGCTATTGTGGACATTGCTGCTATAAACATTCAAGTGCACGTGCCCCTTCAGATCACTACATTTGTATCTTTAGGGTAAATACCTGGTAGCGTGATTGCTGGGTCATAGGGTAGCTCTATTTTCAACTTTTTGAGGAACCTCCATGCTGTTTTCCAGAGCGGCTGCACCAGCTCACATTCCCACCAACAGTGTAGGGGGGTTCCCCTTTCTCTGCATCCTCGCCAGCATCTGTTGTTTCCTGACTTGTTCATTTTAGCCGTTCTGACTGAGCACCAACAATAGTCTTAATAACATATTTAAACTGTCTTGAGAGACCATACTTTACTTTTTCTTTGCATTTCTATAGCTCAATCTTCCATCCGTTTCTTTCTGACTTAGCGTATGTTCCCTCAACAAATATACTGCATAGGGGCGCCTGGGTGGCTCAGTGGGTTAAGCCGCTGCCTTCGGCTCAGGTCATGATCTCAGAGTCCTGGGATCGAGCCCCGCATCAGGCTCTCTGCTCAGCAGAGAGCCTGCTTCCTCCTCTCTCTCTGCCTGTCTCTCTGCCTGCTTGTCATCTCTCTCTCTGTCAAATAAATAAATAAAATCTTAAAAAAAAAAAAAAACAAATATACTGTATATTGAGCATCTACTGTACTGCCAGCTCCTGCGATTTCTTGGTGAGGAAAATGGCACAGTTTCTGTTGCCTTCAAGGGGGAGGCAAACACTAACCACACCAATGCACCAAGGAGTACATAGTTGCTAAGTAAGATAAATGTTATGTAAAGAAAACATTCATGTTAAATATAAAACCTAAAAAATAACTGTAAACAAAACCGACTTCCAGTTAATACTATGTACACTGACATATTTAGGAGGAAGTATACTGATATATGCAAGTTATTTTGAAATGTACATTTTAAAAGATGGATTGAAGGCTGGATAGAGAGATGGATAGCTGGATATACATGTAATAAATCCAGTATCCCAAGATGTTAATTATAGACTCTCCATGGTAGGTAGATGGTTGGGGTTTTTGGAATGCCTGGGTGGCTCAGTTGGTTAAGTATCTGCCTTCGACTCAGGTCATGTTTGGGATGGAGCCCCACATGGGGCTCTCTGCTAGTGGGGAGCCTGCTTCTCCCTCTCCCGTTCCCCCTGCTTGGGTTCCCTCTCTCATTATCTCTGTCAAATAAATAAATAAAATCTTTTTAAAATTTTTTTACAATAACAAGTGTTGGAAAACAAAAAATAAATAATAAGAGATGTGATAAATTGTAACTGTAACCTTTGACAGGCAGAAGGGATCATGTAGTCCAGCTCTAGCCCTGGACAGATGAGGAATCCCCAGTGACAAGGGGATGATACCCAGTGCTGCTACATCTCCACCTGAACAGACACCCATTCGCACCATTTTTTACAGGTCACTTTTTGAAATGCTTGTGCCTATTTCAAATTGAAAGAAATTCTCAGTACAGTAGGAAGACTGTTTAATGATGATTGTTTTCTGTGTTTGACTTATTTACCTGGCAGACAAACATGAACTTGGTAAACTTAGAGACAGATCAGACTTGTGGTGAAAAAATAGGTTAGCCACAACATTCTGTCTTTCAGGTATACTTTTGAAGACTTAAGTGTCTTCACCTCTGGGAAAGGAAATCAATGATTATTTGACAGATAGTATGTGCGTACTCTGTAAAGCTACATAATGACAAAGGTGTTTCTTGGTCCCCCCACCGCCCAAAATACTCATTTTGTCCATGTAGTCAATATTCGAAGGAAAAATTCATTCCTAAACATTTTTTACATGTTTTCACTGATTTTTGTTGCTTAATATAGTTTACCTAAGAAGCCCATATATGCCCAGGCTACATTATCTAAGCTTATTGAAAACTGTCCACTGATTTATTACTGTGAAAAATAACTTGGAAGAAAAATATCATGGTAAATCAATATTGCCATCAATCAAATAATTATTAAATATTTAGTTAATGTCTTCTATATGTATTGCTAGATAAGAAGCATTATTCCTTACCGCAAAGAGCTTACAGGCTTTATGACTATTCCTTTGTGTTTCTTGAAACTATTCATAGTTTAATTTTGCATTTTTTTAAAATCAGTCCATTTGGATGAAGCACAAACACTTTAACTTAAATATTAGAAACTCAGTAATATCGTATAGGTTAATATCAATTAATGTTACAAAAAAACATTGGATGATTGAGCATTTCCTAAGAAAGCCTTTAGGGTGAGCTTTAGTTTGTCCCTGAAGACCTATGCAATAAAGTCTTTAGGAAGTGACATCTGAAAATTTCTCTTCTTACAAGGTCCCAAAACTTGTATCCTTGGAAGTGGCATCCAACCTAGCACTCGGACTGCACTGACAAAATAAGACCTTGGGGGATTACAGTAAAGAGCATGTCTATTGCTGTGTAGCTGCAGAGTGTGCAGATTTTAACTGCCAAAAATCAGGCAACTGTTTTACCCTTCTAGATGCAAAAAAAAAAGAGAGAAAAGAAAAAAAATCTCCAGAAGTTCACTTGTGTCAAATCAAAATAAAATCATCAAAATGAAAAACCCCTTTTCTTTGAAGTTAAAGATGAAATCTAGGTCAAATGAAATTTAAGGAATTTTATTATATCCTAGAAAAGCTAAAGTGACCCTATGGAATTATAAAGGGCATGCATAAAACAGTATTAGACAGCTTTATAACTTGGCCATAAATTCAAGGAACACAGGTGAATATGCATAATAAATGGTTTCTTGCTCTACCGTTATGATACATCATATGTTCCATGACATTACCTGATACACTGTGTTATCCCTTGGGGCAATGCATAGTTCGGGTTACATGGAGTGTGATGCAGTAATTCATTTTCCTCAAACCTAGCAGAAGCATATTTAATGTATTGTCTCAGTTGACTTCTCAGTTGGCTAAGTGTTTACCTTTGGTTTGGGTGGTGATGCCAGAGTCCTGGGATTGAGCCCCAAGCTGGGCTCCCTATTCTGTAGGGAGTCTGCTTCTCCCTCTGCCTCTGCCCCCGCCCTTTAGTGCTAGCTGTCTCTGTTTCTGTCTCTCTCAAGTAAATAAAATCTTTAAGAATAAATAAACAGGGGCGCCTGGGTGGCTCAGTGGGTTAAAGCCTCTTCCTTCATCTCAGGTTCTGGGATCAAGCCCTCTGCTCATCAGGGAGCTTCCCCCTCTCTCTCTGCCTGCCTCTCTGCCTACTTGTGATCTCTGTTGGTCAAATAAATAATAAATAAATAAATAAATAATTTTTAAAAATAAATAAATGAACCTATATCTTTAACATACTCCAGGAAGAAGGAAGTAATCAGAGGGAGTTCTATCTGTAAGGTTGTTATATAATATAATATAAAATAACAATAAGAATCTATAAAAAAATAAAATAGTATTGTGTTTCCAAACTTTATGGCTACCCTTTATATAAAGGAGAATTGATAATTGGTATTTAACTTTCCATTGGTCTCCAGCATTTGTCTTCATCCCACATGTAGGTAAAAGCCCAGTGAAGTCAGCCATTATATTTGCTTTTAAATTGTTGACTAACAGGGGCGCCTGGGTGGCTCAGTGGGTTAAAGCCTCTGCCTTCGGCTCAGGTCATGATCCCAGGGTCCTGGGATGGAGCACCACATTGGGCTCTCTGCTTGGCAGGGAGCCTGCTTCCTCCTCTCTCTCTGCCTGCCTCTCTGCCTATTGTGATTTCTGTCTGTCAAATAAATAAAAAAAATCTTTAAAAAAAAAATTGTTGACTAACAAATTGTTCTTACCTTACAGATATTTAAGATACTATAGAATCATCTTATAGATACTATGGCTATTTCTGTTTCCCTCTTTCCATGGGCTTTTGAAAGCCTGGAACAAAATGTATATCCCATCTATACAGAAGCTTATTGCATACATTTTGAGAAGTAACCTCAATTCAAGATTCATTATAACTTTTCTATGACATTTTCCCATTGTACTCATTTTCTTACCTACTTAAGGAAAAACAAACCTGCTTTTCTCTTCACAAAAGTATATATAAGAAAAGAAGAAAATAAAAATGATCAGTCTACCACCTTTTTTTAGTTATTATTTTGTCTTTTCCCCACACACATATATACATTTCTAAAAGTGGCTCATTTTCTACATTTTACACAATGCTTTCTGAATTTAACAATATATTTAACATTTTCAATAGAATTAAATAATATTCTACAACATCATTTTAAATTGTATGTAAATTACATATACCTACAAAATGGATATACTGTAATTTAACCAATTTCTAATTGTGTATTCATTTTCCACTCTTTGCATTCTATAAGCAGTAGGACAAACATAGCTACACATAGTGAATATAACTAAATATTTTCCCTCACCTTTGATTATTTCCTTAAGAAAAATTCCTAAGAGAATAATTGCTAGGTCAGGCAAAAATGCAGAGTCTTAAGACTTTATAGAATATTGCCAATAGGGACGCCTGGGTGGCTCAGTCGGTTGGACGACTGCTTTTGGCTCAAGTCATGATCCCGGAGTACCAGGATCAAGTCCCACATCGGGCTCCCAGTTCCACGGGGAGTCTGCTTCTCCCTCTGACCTTCTCCTCGCTCATGGTCTCTCTCATTGCTTCTCTCTCAAATAATAAATAATCTTAAAAAAAAAAAAAAAAGAATATTGCCAATATTCCCTAACAAAAGATGGTACCAGCTAAATACACACCTTGTCCAACCCCCTTACCAATAATGGGGTTGTTTTGGTTTGGTTTTCATCTTATTGTTTTTACTGTATTAATAAGTCACCTTATGTCTTGACTAGAATATGTGGATTAACAAGATTTAATCTTGTTAATTAACAAGAATTATTCTTGACTAGAATTTTGAATAATTAAAATTAAAAAAATTCTAATAAAATAAAAAGCCACATAGCCCACATCTGAAAATCAGCTTAGGTAAGACGTTTCTAAACATGAACATCAAAAATTACCTAAACGCATAAAAATCTATGAGTAGGGTTGTTGGTCCTTTCTAAAATTGTTTAATGTCATGTGACTCCTCAATCTTCCCACACACCTTCCAGAAATAAAAGGCTGCAGGAAGGAAGTTCTGTACAAACTTATACTGTTGTTAATCATATTCTTATTCACACACACGCACATACCAATAACAATCAGTTGATGGTTCGCCAAGTTCCATAGAAAAATAAAAAGCAGACAAAGTGGGGCACGTGGGTGGCTCGGTCAGTTAAGCAGCGGACTCTTGATTTAGGCTCAGATCATGATCTCAGGGTCGTGAGATCAAGATTGAGTTCTCTGTCAGTCTCACGCTGAGCATGAGGCCTGCTTAAGATTCTCTCTCTCCATCTCCATCTGCCCCTCCCTACCCAACAAATAAGTAAATCTTTAAAAAATAGGAGGGGGGGGACAAAGTATCAGAATTTATTTCATCCATCAATAGAATGGTAGCCAAAGAAGGCATTTTATTGTGCACTTCTCAAAAAGAAAACATAGTGTCATGACTTATAATAATCCATTGTGGTTCAGTCACCTTTGTCATCAGTCACCTTATGTGTACCAG
This sequence comes from Mustela nivalis, assembly GCF_964662115.1. NCBI lineage: Eukaryota > Metazoa > Chordata > Mammalia > Carnivora > Mustelidae > Mustela > Mustela nivalis. The sequence continues at coordinate 117,275,048 of NC_139023.1, forward strand.
TGAGTCCCAGGCTTTATAGAAGAAAATGACCTTATTGACCAACGATCAGATAAGCATGTACTTCAAGTTCTTTCATAGCCTTCAGAAGTAGATTTGTACTATTTCATCCAAGTTCTTGCCTGGTTCTCTTTTTGAGTAACTGGATAAAATTTCAACCTAGATATATGGCTATCAGCCTAGAACAAGAGAGAACCACCTGACCAGTACCTGGAATGAAACATGCATGCTGGATGTTATGCATTATGTTCTGATGGATTGTACTGATGAACCCTGTACTTACGGTAAGTAGTTTGGAAGGTGTAGTGAATTAAATAGTTTCCCCCCAAATCCATGTCTACCTGGAACTTCAGAATGTGAATAATTTGGAAGAGGGTCTTCACAGATGTAATTAGTTTCATTAAAATGAGATCATAGATCATAAAATGAGAATTAGGAAGATTCTAAATCCAATAACAAAGGTCCTTTTTTTTTTTTTAAGATTTTATTTATTTGGGCGCCTGGGTGGCTCAGTGGGTTAAGCCGCTGCCTTCGGCTCAGGTCATGATCTCAGGGTCCTGGGATCGAGGCCCGCATCGGGCTCTCTGCTCAGCAGGGAGCCTGCTTCCTCCTCTCTCTCTGCCTGCCTCTCTGCCTGCTTGTGATCTCTGTCTGTCAAATAAATAAATAAAATCTTTAAAAAAAAAAAAATAAATAAATAAATAAAAAAAAAGATTTTATTTATTTAACCGACAGAGATCACAAGTAGGCGGAGAGACAGATGGCGGCAGGGGGTGGGGTGGGGTGGGAAGCAGGCTGCCCACTGACCAAAGAGTCCGATGAGGGGCTCGATCCCAGGACCCTGAGATCACGACCTGAAGCAAAGGCAGAGGCTTAACCCACTGAGCCACCCAGGCACTGAACTAATGTCCTTTTAAGAAAGCCATGTGGGGGTACCTGGGTGGCTCAGATGGTTGAGCATCTACCTTTGGCTCAGGTCATGATCTCCAGGTCCTAGAATCAAGCTCCACATTGGGCTCCTGGCTCAGCAGGGAGTCTTGCTTTTCCCTCTCCCTCTGCCTCTCCCTCTACTTGTGCTCTCTCAGTCTCTGTCTCTCTACCTCTCTCAAATGAATAAATTTTTTTAAAATCCTTTTTTTAAAAAAGCCATGTGAATACACAGAGACAAATAAGAAAAACATCATGTGAGAATAGAGATTGGAGTGATGGGTGTCTCCTAGACAAGAAATGCCAAGTAACCACCAGAAGCAAGAAGAGAGGCATAGAGAGTAGATTCTCCCTCAGAACCTCCTGAGGGCATCAAACTGCCAACACCTTGATTTTGGACTTCAGCCTCCAGAATTGTGAGAGAATACATTTCTGTTGTTTTAAGCCACCCAGTTTGTGGTACAGAGGTAAGTACATTGGTGCAAAAAGTATAATAGGCTTTTAATGCAGTAGCTGTGGCATCTGTGACCAGGGTGATTGCCAGGATTGACAGAGATCTGGCATCTTAGCCGAGAGTTCCCTTGCCCTGAGAGCTCTGTATGTGTCCTTCCCAAAGCATCAACGCAATCAAAAAGAATGACATTTGCAAACTGACAAAGTCTATTCTCAATCAAGATATACAGGGAGTTAAACTCCCTGGCTAGATCTTTCCAATAAACATTGACATCCTTTTGCAAGCAAATGTAGGTTAGCCAAGTCCATTTTACAAAGTATACTTTCTCTTATTTTATTTTTTTTTAAGATTTTATTTATTCACTTGACTGACGAGCTCACAAGTAGGCAGAGAGAGAGAGAGGTGGAAGCAGCTCCCTGCTGAGCAGAGAGCCCGATGCAGGACTCAATCCCAGGCTCTGCGATCATTACCTGAGCTGAAGGTAGAGGCTTAACCCACTGAGCCACCCAGGTGCCCCATCCACCTGGTATTTTATTATAGTAGCAGTAAACCCAGAGTTCCATATTAGTTATATCCAGAAAACATATAAATTATGTAATATTGTGTGTATATAAGACTTGACCTTGAAATTCTAGTCATTTCAAAGACAAATCATGTTTTCATTGATCTTATAGCAAAACGGGTACCCTTTATGAATGAGTGTAACATAGAAGCTGGGAAATATTTAATTCTATTTTATTTATCCCACAATTTCACTTTGTTAAAGTGAAATTTCATGTCAGTGGAGGACCCAAGAAAATCAGTCATATCCGTAGGAAACTCCATCAAGTCCATTCCCTTGTAGTACCTTTTTTTTTTTTTTTAAGATTTTATTTATGTATTTGACAGACAGAGATCACAAGTAGGCAGAGAGGCAGGCAGAGAGAGAGAGGGGGAAGCAGACTCCCTGCCGAGCAGAGAGCCCGATGAGGGGCTTGATCCCAGGACCCTGGGGAAAAAAGGCAGAGGCTTTAATCCACTGAGCCACCCAGGCACCCCCCCTTGTAGTACTTTTTAATGACTTTTCATAGTATATTTTAAGGAAATCTTGACAATCATTTTTATTTTTTAAAAAGACAACATTAGGGACTTAGTGGTTTAAGCCTCTACCGTCAGCTCAGGTCATAACCTCAGGGTCGTGGGATCCAAGCCCTGCATCAGGCTCTCTGCTCAGCGGGGAGCCTGGTTCCCCCTCTCTCTCTCTCTGCCTGCCTCAATGCCTGTTTGTGATCTCTCTCTCTGTCAAATAAATAAATAAAATCTTTAAAAATAAATAAATAACAAGCCAACATTATGTTGTTTTGGTTTTTTTTACAATTTTATTTATTCATTTGACACAGAGAGAGGGTACACACAAGCAGGGGGAGCAGCAGAGGGAGAGGGAGAAGCAGGCTCTCCGTTGAGCAAGGAGCACAATGCAGGCTTGCTGGACCAGAGCCAAAGGTAGACACTTAACCAACTGAGCTATCCAGTGCCCCAGTTCAGCATTACATTTTAAAACAAAATACAAACTGTTTTGATCCATACAGAGGTCAAAAAAGAGTTACTTAAATAAATTGTTTATTTAGGGGTGCCTGGGTGGCTCAGAGGGTTGGGCCTCTGCCTTCAGCTCAGGTCATGATCTCAGGGTCCTGGGATTGAGTCCCACATCCGGCGCTCTGCTTGGCGGGGAGCCTGCTTCTCCCCATCTCTCTCTGCCTGCCTCTCTGCCTACTTGTGATCTCTCTCTCTCTCTCTGTCAAATAAATAAATACATATCTTTAAAAATTGCTTATTGCTTATTATTTTGTTATTTATTGTTTATTTATTGTTTAGGGAAGAAATTCTGAACCCAGGTCAGCCTCTGAAGCATTCAGTGGATTGGCTATACTGAATCTAAGCTATGCTGAGAAGGATCTCTTAGTATACAGAACAGACATCAAATTTAACTGCAGAGACATTTTACTTAGGAGATCAACTAAGCAACTCCATGATTTATATCACTGAAAAAAAAAAACAAAACAAAACAGTGGCTATTAATTAGAAGCTCCCTAAGCTTTCTATACCTCATCTATTCTTTGAAGAGATTGCCAATGATAATATATCAAGTTATTTTAATATCCACTCTGTAGAGATAATAGTAATATTGAGAAAAGTCCTTTGAGAAATATAGATGAAATATTTGGTAAAACACCAAAACAGAATTTTTTAAAGAACACATTGTCAGCAAATAAAAGAACTACTAAGAGAATGAGCTCTGCAGCCTCTTGGCAAACTGGGTCTAGAAACACAAAAAGTCCTACTGTAAGGGTCTAGTATGGGAAAAGAGGAGCAGGAATTCGTGGTATCAATCTACAGCAAAAAGGAAATGAATATGGGGTTTCCGTGTTGCCCTTTCTGCTGCTTCTTCCCCTTTGCCCTTCTTCCTCCACCTTCAGGTACCCCAGGCCATTAGCGCATGATTCTAAGCTTTCGTTTTCAATCTTCTACACTTTCGAGAATCTGATGGCATTACATGTTGTCTCCACAAAAATGGTACATTTGCTCACATAATTATGAATACCATTCTAAGAGTATTTATGGACTCTTTCCATCTAGGGATGGACCTATGTATTCCTCATCCTCTTCATTATGAACCTTTGCCTTAACTGCTTACCAAATCTAAGAATCAGATAAGCTCATCTGTCTTAAATGCAATAAGGCTTAATATTTGGCTATTCTCTCCTAGAAGGAATTTCAAATCTAGGATAATGTCCCCATCTCAAGATCCTTAATCACATTTGCAAAGTCCCTTTTACCATATAAGAGAACATATTTACAGGTTCCAGAGATTAGGATGCAGACATCTTTGGGGAACCATTATTCAGCCTACCACACTCTACATCACCTCTTCCTCAACCCTAGTTTTGGTCCTTATCTGTACCCTTGGACTACTTCAACATTTCCCTAACTGGCTGACATGAGTCCCACTTCTTCCATGAAACCCTCTGGAGGTCCAACCCACAATTTGACTTCCTATAGCACTTTTTATGAACATGATGTCCCTAGCATTTATTACATGCTATTTGTGTGTCTCCACCAGTTTCCCACCATATGATCTTAGAGAAGTCAATTTCCATTCTCATGCCTCTGTTTCCCTATCTATAAAACTGATAATATTTGTACTCTCATCGTAGGAATGTTCTGATCGTTCAATGTAATAACAATGCACTTAAAATGCTCAGCATACAGCACTTAATAAATGTTAACTCCCCTTCCTTTTTCTTCTATTTACTTTCTTTAGCATATGAGCCATATTAAAAATTCTTTCAGGGAAGGGACTATTTCTTATGCATTAAAATATACCATATACATTGTAAGATCAATATCTTTTATCACTATTACTGTTGATGACAATAATTAATCATATAAGAGATGATTCCAATAATGTTTCAGATTTGGTCCTTCCCACTTTCTATTTCCCATTCTGGAATACAAATGAACACCTTCTCTTCCATCAAACTATTTATATTTCTATTAAGATATTTAGAGAATATTTATATTTGATTAACTATGGAAACACCTAAGGGTAATGGCTGGCAAATAGCGGATCTTCATCAAGTGTTGGCACAAAGAATTAATCTGTGTTCAAGAATCTGTCTGGGGACGCCTGGGTGGCTCAGTTGGTTAAGCAGCTGCCTTCGGCTCAGGTCATGATCCCAGTGTCCTGGGATCGAGTCCCACATCGGGCTCCTTGCTCCGCAGGGAGCCTGCTTCTCCCTCTGACTCTGCCTTCCACTCTGTCTGCCTATGCTCACTTTCGCTCGCGCTCTCTCTCTAAAAAAAAAAAGAAAAAAAAAAAAAGAATCTGTCTTTTGCATTGCTTTCTTTACTTCTGAGTTACTATTTGAAAAAGGAAGAGGATGAGGTACCTGGGTGGCTCAGTGGGTTAAGCCACTGCCTTTGGCTCAGGTCAAGATCTCAGGGTCCTGGGATTGAGCCCCGAGCCCCATGTCAGGCTTTCGGCTCAGTTCAGCAGGGAGCCTGCTTCCCCCTCTCTCTCTGCTTGCCTCTCTGTCAAATAAATAAAATCTTTTTTTAAAAATTTTTTAAATAAAGAAAAAGGAAGAAGTTGTATTTGATTAATCTCACAGCCCTTTGAATCTCTAAAATCCACTATTCCTATAATTCTGTAAATAGAGTAAGAAGCTACTTTGACCAAGAAATAACCCTTTCTTATGTTTATTTTCTCTCTCCAGGACTTAATTTAAATTCAAATTAGTTAACATATAGTGTAGTATTCATTTCAGGAGTAGACTATAGTGATTCATCACTTACGAAAATATCCCAGTGCATCACAAGTGCCCTCCTTAATGTCCATCACCCTTTTAATCCATCCCCCACTTCCCCTCCGGCAATTCTCACTTTGTTCTCTATCATTAAGAGTCTCTTACAGTTTGCCTCCCTCTCTGTTTTTATCTCATTTTATTTTTCCTTCTCTTCCCCTATGCTTATCTGGTTTGTTTAAATTTCACAGATGAGTGAAATCATATGGTACTTGTCTTTCTCTGACTGACTTATTTCACTTAGCATAATACACTGTAGTTCCATCCACATCATTGCAAATAGCAAGATTTCATTCTTTTTGATGGCTGAGTGATATTCCATTGGATATGTATACCACATCTTCTTTATCCATTCATCAGTCAGTGGACATTTGGGATCTCTCCATAGTTTGCCTATTGTTGCTAATGTTGCTATAAACATTGGGGTGCATGTGCCCCTTTGAATCAGTATTTTTTATCCTCAGGATAAATACCTAGTATTGCAGTTGCTGGATCATAAGGTAGTTCTCTTTTTAACTTTTTGATGAACCTGCACACTGTTTTACAGAGTGGCTGCACCAGTTTGCATTCCCACCAACAGTGTAACAGTGTTCCCCTTTCTCTCCATCCTCGCCAAGACCTATTGTTTCCCATGTTGTTAATTTTAGCCATTCTGACAGGTTTGAGGTGGTATCTCATCCTGGTTTTGACTTGTATTTCCCTGATGATGAGTGATGTTGAGCATTTTTTCAGTGGTCTGTGGACCATCTGGACATCTTATTTGGAAAAATGTCTATTCATGTCTCTGCCCGTTTCTTAACTGGATTATTTATTTTTTTAGGTGTTGAGGTTCATAAATTCTTCATATATTTTGGATACTAACTATCAGAGATATCATTTGCAAATATCTCCTCCCATTTTGTAGGTTGTCTTTTAGTTTTGTTTATTTCCTTCACTTTGCAGAGGAAGTCCTAATAGCTCATTTTTGTTTTTGTTTCCCTTGTTTCCAGAGATGTATCTAGTAAGAAGTTGCTACAGCTGAAGTCAAAGTGGTTGCTGCCTGTGTTCTCCTCTAAGACATTGGTGGATTCCTATCTCACATTTATGTCTTTCATGCATTTTGGATTTTTTTATGTATGATGTAAAAAGTGGTTCAGTTTCATTCTTCTGCATGTGGCTGTCCAATATTTCTGACACCATTTGTTGAAAAGACTGTCTTTTTTCTACTAGATATCTTTCCTGCTTTGTTGAAGATTAGTTGACAGTATAGTTGAGGGTCCATTTCCAGGTTCTCTATTCTGTTCCATTGATCTGTGTGTCTGTTTTTGTGTCAGTACTAGACTGTCTTGATGATTATAGCTTTGTAATACAGTTTGAAGTCTGTAATTATGATGCTGCCAGATTGGTTTTCTTTTTCAGCATTTCTTTGGCTATTCAGGGTATTTTCTGGTTCCACACAAATTTTAGAATTGTTTGTTCTAGCTCTAAAAAATTGTTGGTATTTGATAGGGATTTCTCTGAATGTGTAGATTGCTTTGAGTAGGATAGACATTTTAACAATATTGGTTCTTCCAAGCCATGAGCGTGGAATGTTTTTCTATTTCTTTGTGTTGTTTTCAATTTCATACATGTTCTATAGTTTTCAGAATACAGATCTTTTACCTCTTGGGTAGGTTTATTCCTAGGTATCTTATGGCTTTTGGTGCAATCATAAATGGTATAGATTCTTTGATTTCTCTTTCTGCTACTGTTGGTATATGGAAATGCAACAGGTTTCTGTATATTGATCTTATATCCTGTGACTTTGCTGATTTCATGTATTGGTTCTAGCAGTTTTTTGGTGGACTTTTTGGGGTTTTCTACATAGAGTATCATGTCATCTGCAAAGAGTGAAAGTTTGACTTCTTCCTTGCTGATTTGGATGCCTTTTTATTTCCTTTATTTCTTTTTGTTGCTGAGGCTAGGGCCCTTTCTTACCTTTAAATCATTTCCTCAAACACTGCTCTCACTTTGGTATCACCATTCTATGGGGCCAATTTATGATAACATGTCTGTTTATGGAGACAGAAAAGTCTATTCCACTTACTGCTAGATATGATTAGGTTTACAGCTACTACTTAAATAGCTATTACCTGAAACTATCTTCAGTATTAGAACCCTACTTTATACATGCATAAAGGATGTTTTATTATAATAAATATCCTTTTATTATAAGGCAAAAATTTTCTAAATCAGCATATATATGTAGCACTCACATAAATATTCACTTGATTGAAGATAATATCATAAAAATACTTTTAGAAACAAATGTATAATGGGAGTTGAAAAAGGAAGATGTAATTAATATGATCTTTGGCCAGAAACACCTGAAACTAAGTCAACAACCTCTTCCCTTAAGGTCCACAAGGAAAGATGCAAATAAAAATAAGCACTTTGTTAAGAAAAAAAAAAAAAAAAAAAACAAACAAAACAGAAGCTACAACAAACAAATATTTGCTATTACATAAAACTTTAATGCCAGACTTCAATGCAGAACTTTAGGGAATAGTCAGAAGCTTGGTGAACAAGCGCCTTTGCCTAAGCTTATTATTTCCTATGTCCTCTATTTCTGCCCCAACACTCACATCCAAGTCTTAGATCTTCCTATTCTAATCCCCACTACAATCTTATTTATACATCAAGCAAAAGACTCTATTCTGAGAAAGCATGACTCAATTAATGTCCTTTAACTTTACCAATCCAAAGCAAACAAACAAACAAAAACGTTACCAATCCGTAGCAACTCTTCTTCCTTGGAGGAGAGAAGAAATTGCCACAGCCAACAACTCGAGGAATTCCACCTTTATACCATATAGCAAATAAATTCCAGAAAAGTTTAAGAAATAACAAAAACTTCAGAAAAAAAAATAATAAGTGATTGCTTACAAAACTTTGTGGAGAAGAAAGTCTCTAAGGATGGTACCATGAAACAAAATGGAAAAGATTAACGGGTTTTATTACTTGAAACTTAGAACAGAAAATTAAACCTGAAAAAAGTTAAAAGGCAACATTTTACTAGGAAAATATCTGTTCTGTGCATGACAAAGGCTTTTACAATAAGAAATAAGAAAATAAGATAAGATAATAAGAAATAAGAAAAAATACTCTAAGAAAGAGCAGAAGTCTTGATGAGGTAAAACGCACACACACATTAATGGGGAGACCTATCCAGCATTTTCAGGGAATCATTCCCTGAAGAGAAAACATTTAAGCTTAAGTCTTAAGGATGTGAGGAGTTGCCGGGCTGGGAAAGATCATCCCTGGCAGAGGGAACAGCATGTGTCAAAGTTCTGAGGCTAAGAAGAGCTCGTCATTGTCAAAATCCTGAAAGGACTGCCAGCTCACCGGTGTGGCAGGAGCAGAGTGGGCAGAGCAGAGAGCAGAAGGAAGCTTGGAGAAAAAGTCAGGGACGTACCATGCCAGCTGTTACAGGGGTTTTAGTTCTATTATAAGTGCAGTAAAAAGCCACTGAGTGGGGGAGTGGGAAATGTTAAACAGATCACCCATTCCTGGATAGATGGCAAGAGATGGAAGGGTGGGAATGCAAGTTGGTGCAGCCACTTTGGAAAACGATGTAGAGGTTCCTCAAAACATTAAAAATAGAGCTACTCTATGAGCTGGCAATTGCACTACTGAGTATTTACCCCAAAGATACAGATGTAGTGAAAAGAAGGGCCATATGCACCCCAATGTTCATAGCAGCAATGTCCACAATAGCCAAACTGTGGAAAGAGCTGAGATGCCCTTCAGCAGGCAAATGGATAAAGAAGATATGGTCCATGTACATAATGGAATATTATTCAGCCATCAGAAAGGATGAACACGGGACGCCTGGGTGGCTCAGTTGGTTAAGCAGCTGCCTTCGGCTCAGGTCATGATCCCAGTGTCCTGGGATCGAGTCCCACATCGAGCTCCTTGCTTGGCAGGGAGCCTGCTTCTCCCTCTGTGTCTGCCTGCCATTCTGTCTGCCTGTGCTCGCTCTCGCTCCCTCTCTCTCTCTGACAAATAAATAAAATCTTTAAAAAAAAAAAAAAAGAAAGAAAGGATGAACACCCAACTTCTGCATCAACACGGATGGGACTGGAGGAGATTATGCTGAGTGAAACAAAGTCAGGCAAAGAAAGTCAATTATATGGTTTCACTTACTTATGGAATATAAGGAATAGCATGGAGGACATTAAGAGAAGAAAGGAGAAAATGGGGGGGGGCAAAATCAGGGAGATGAACCATGAGAAACTGTGGACTCCAAAAAACAAACTGATGGCTTTAGAGGGGAGAGGGGTCCATGGATGGATTGGACCAGTGATGGGTATTAAGGAGGGCACGTACTTCATGGAGCACTGGATGTTATATGTAAACAATGAATCTTGGAACACTGCATCAGAAACTAATGGCATAGTGTATGGTGACTAACATAACATAATAAAAAATAAGAATAAACAAAAAGGGGGATGGAAAGGGAGGAATAGCAGACCCTGAAAGACGAGTTAGGAAATCATCAAGGCTAATACAGTAATCCAGGCTCTAAATGGTAGTGGCTTGGGTTCAGATCATGGCAACAGAGATGAAAAGAACTGAATATGGCCAAGATCTATTTTGGAGGAAGAAGAGAAGGGAGTGGAAGCGGGGGTTTGAGAGAGGAAACCAAAGAAAAGTCCACGATTTCTGGCTAAAGCCGCTGGTTGGACAGCAATGCCCTTTCCTAAGGTGAAGCAGATTGAAAGAGGTACAGGTTTTAGAATGTAAATCAGGAGGATAAGATCCTTGAGGGGGCATCTGTGTTTAAACTTTGCTCAGCAGTATACATCCAGCACACAGCACACTGGCTGACACAATGAATACTACCTGAATTGGGTTTGTCCATCCTGTGACATCCCGATAATTCACCACTTATAAGAGGGATTTGGTAAATTAAGTGAAATATTAAATGGATATGGGATATACATAATTCTAAGATTCATGTTTTGGGGCATCTGGGTGGCTCAGTCAATTGAGCAACTGATTCTTGATTTCGGCTCAGGTCATGATCTCAGGGTCATGAGATGGACCCCCAAATCAGGCTCCAAGCTCAGAGGGAGGTCTGTTTGGGATTCTCTCTCCCTTCTTCTGCCCCTCCCCCCAATCAAACTCTTTGTCTCTCTAAAATAAATAATAAATCTTAAAAAAAATAAAAAGATTCACATTTCAAATTTAGGAATAAAGTGACAGTGATAAGTTAATGCCTTCCACATAAATGAGCCTTATGTAAAGCAAATTTTTACAGAATATTTTATGTAAATATTTATGTACAGAATATTTTATGTACCAATCCATGCTGTAAATCGGTACTTTAAGAAGAAAAAAGTCATAAGAACATCAGTGTAGATGAGGGCTCTTTATTATTACTTGAGGTTATTAAATTCTATTGTTTTAGAGACTTGACTCTTAAAGGCATTGTAGCCTCACGCTGTTGGCTTTTAGTAGACAGGGGAGCAAACAGGAGAGCAAGTGACATCACCTTTGTGTCAGCTGCTGGTGCTTGTCGGATTAGACAGGGTAAAGAGGAGTCCTCAACTGACAGTGAGACCAAATAAGTATTCAGCTTTTAAACCCTGAGGGCAACATGGTGTTTAGCATAATCACATTGACATGCGATTTGCATGTCCCAACTCTCTAGAATACAGATTATGCATTGTGTGAAAAGGAGAAATCCTATACAAAAGGATCTTCATTGGTGTTCTGCCAAAAGTATCTAGACTTCAATACTTTTCAACAGGTGATTGTCATCTAGTGTCCTTATTATTCCAATAAAGCCTTTTTAGAAATTGGCACCAGCTATTATTGAAAATCAAATTTGATCAGAGACTTCAAACTGAGTTAAGTTTATCCAGATCTGAAGTTTTATATCTTGTCTAAGTAAGACGTGAAACAAAAACAAACAAAAATTCTCCAGGACACCCAAGCAAAATATTTTTAAAAAATATTATGGAGATTGAGGCACCTGGGTGGCTCAGTCGTTTAAGCATCCAATTCTTGATTTCGGCTCTGGTCATAATCTCAGGGTTATGAGATTTGATTCAATTTGACTTAAAAGTGGACCCCTGCCTTACCTTTTAGTGTCTCCATTTCTTCAGTTGTGAAATGGAGATGGTAATAGTACCTACCTCATAGGGTGGTCCCAGTTTAGATGAGATAATGTGGTGAAACTCTTGGAATTGTGCTCAGCAGGGAGCCTGCTTGGGATTCTCTCCCTCTCCCTTTCTCTCTCAACCCCTCTCCCTGCTCACCTGTTTCTCTCTCTCTCTCAAATAAATAAATAACTCTTTAAAAAAATTTCTGGAAGTATTAAAAACAATTGTTAATTCCACACGATCTAGCAATTCCACTTCTGGGTATATACCCAAAAGAGTTGAAACCAAGGTCTCAGAAAGATATTTGTACACAATGTTCATAGCAGCACTATTTACAATAGCCAAAAAGTAAAAATAACCCATGTCCATCAATCGATGACTGGATAAAAAAATGTGATCTATATGTACAATGGAATACGATAAAGCCTTAAAAATGAAGGAAATGGTGTAACATAGATGAGCTTTGAACACGTTATGTTAAGTGAAATAATCCAGCTATTAAAAAAGGCAAATATGGTATGATTTCATTTTACAAGGTACCTATATCATACAAACCGGTCAAATTCATGGAGACAGAAAGTGGAATGGTCACTGCCAGGGAGAAATGGAGAGTTAGTATTTAATGGGAAAAGAGTTTTAATTTGGGAAGACAAAAACGTTCTAAAGATAAGTAGTGGTGATGGTTGCACAGACCAAGTGAATATATTTCCCCTCTAATGAGCTGTACATTTTTAAATGGTTAAAATAGTAAATTTTATTGTATGTGTATTTTATCACAATTAAGTACAATAACTGTGATTACTACTTTAAGGAGTAAGTGGTCTGTCATATGAGTGATTTTATCCTGTCAGAGGGGTTAAGACACATGGAGGGTGGAGGGAGGTGGGAATAGGGAAACCCGCAATCCGCCTGCCTCCGAAGGTGGTGCCCTCCCATTCGAGGCATGGGAGGAAGAGAACATGAGAGAGGGGCTTCTACAACTGCTTTCAAATAGGAAGGAGCATTCCATTTCAGGCAGCATAGACACAGGGTCCGTCAACTATTTTCATTTTTCAATTTTGTTGTGCTGCTTCAAGGATGGTAGAAATTCTTTTTAGATCCTGGCAATAGACTCTGAAACCCTACCATTTTTGGAAGGGGGGTTTGAAAGTTTTCATCTTTTCTGGAACATCATGGGTTTGTTGTGGACAGCTAGGAAAAGCTGTAACAGCTGCAGGTCAGTTTGCCTTTGAAATTATAACTTTCTTGGGGCACCTGGGTGGCTCAGTCCATTATGCCTCTGCCTTTGGCCCGGGTCATGATCCCAGGGTCTTGGGAAGGAGCCCCTCCTTGGGCTCCCTGCTCCGCGAGGAAGCCTGCTTCTCCCTCTCCCACTCTCCCTGCTTGTCTCTGGCCCTCACGTACTCTCTCTGTGTCAAATATATAAATAAAATCTCTTAAAAAAAAAAAAAGATTAAAATCATTACTTTCTCCTTATTCCTGCTGATTTGTTTTGGAAAGGGCAGATTATAGCACGAAACTCTCCTTTAGGGCTATCAGTGAATCTGTTGGGAGGATCTTCCTTTTCCCAGATTCTCAGAGTTGTTAGATTTCAAATCAGTCGAAAGACGGGGTGAAAGGAAGCCCTGAACTCTTTGGGTCTCCATCCCATCACCCTATCCCAGAATTCCAGAAGCCAGAATTTCATGGTTCAAGGGGCCCTAGTGAAACTGCCTGTGGCAGTGAAAATAGATAATTGCATCATACAAATTTCTAACATCAGGTTTAAACTCCTCAACTAAAAATGCATCTGATCAAGAGATCAAGCTTTATAAAAACTGGAAGTAGCTGGATTATAAGCCTAATGGGTTTTATGCTCCGTGTGCACATAAAGGATGTTTTTAATGACTGATGAGTAAGCTACGTTTTTATTTTCCTTCTAAAATGGCCATGGATTTCCTTTTTCTAGCGAACACCGGTCTTGAATACACACAAATGCTAAAACCCAGCTGCTTCTCTTTGCCACCAAAAGCAGTCTTAATTAGTTTTTATAACATATACATATCTTTCATTCTAGTAAAGCGCAATCCTCAACAAATTGTTTTGATTAAAATCCAGTGAATGCTTTTCCTGTTCTTTTCCTCCCTATACAGTCTTGTCCCATACTTTTTGGCATCTGATACCCGAGAGAAAGTATCTCCAGAATATAATTTTCAGATAACAGAATCAAATTACCAACCCTATCTTGAATGTAGAATCTATGATTAAAATTTCCCTATTATGTAACTTTATAGGCTTCGTGAAGGGGGAAAAAACTGCACTTATATCAGTTTTACATACTGATAAATATATTTTTAGGGGCAACCTGGCTGTCTCAGTTGGTGGAGCATGAGGCTCTTGATCTCAGGGTTGTGAGATGGAACCCCACTTTGGGTGTAGAGATTACTTAAAAATAAAATCTTGAAAAGAATTTTTAGTTAGATGATGGCTTAAGGCCTTGTTCATTAACTGCAACCAAGGGAACAAGGGCCATCCCTCCAAATTTCTGAGTGCTTATTCCTTAGTAGAGTATAAATTTACACCATCAGGAAAACTACATTGCCAAAGCTGATTATTTTGGAGGATTTATTTTTTTGGTACTGTATTGTATTACCTAAATTGAGGGTGTCTAAACTGAAAATCCTCAACACCTTCTGGCCACGTTTGAAAGTCAGCTGTATCAGTTTGCTAGGGCTGCCACGACAAAGTACCATAGACCAGTAGTTGAAACAATAGAACTTTGTTTTCACACAGTTCTGGAGCTTGGAAGTCTGGGATCAAGGTAGCAGCAGGATTGGTTTATTCTGAGGTCTCTCTCCTTAGCTTATAGATGACTACCTTCTCTTCATCTTCACATGGTCTTTTCCTTCTGTATGTCTTCATCCTAATTTCCTCTTCTTATGAAAACACTAATAATATTGGATTAGGGCCCACCCAACCTCATTTTAACTAATTACCTCTAGAAAGAGCCTATCTCCAAATATAGTCACATTCTGAGATGCTAGGGATTGGGGCCTCAACATATGAATTTTGAAGGGGCACAGTTGAGCATATAACATGGCCCAAAATTCATAAATAGCAAAATTAAAACCACCAGATCAATAAATAGTATTTAATAAGACTTTACTGTGCATGTAAGAACAGTTCTAGAACTGGGAGCTTTCAAATTTAAAACTAATATGAAGCCCAGGTTACAAGATGTTACAGGATGGCTTAGAAAGTGAAAATCAGGAAGTTGTTTAACCTTTACAATGATTAGCTATTACAGTGGGGCATTTCCACAGGGCAGGGAATTGGTTAAAAGTGATTACCGTACACTGTTTTTAGGAAGATGACAATTCTTTTATGATAACAGAGGTCTTTGCAAGAAATTATCTAAGTAAGTTATTATTTGTGTCCATGAAATAAGTTATATTTAGTTTTGCTTATAGAGCTTACATGGTTTTATCACCCAGAGAATTTGCAAGTCTGGTCTCCATTTTGTATTTAATTTTAACATCAATTCATAGACTTCCCATGCTTTTCATTTGGTTTAGGTGGAATAAAGTAGTCAGAATATTTACAGAAAAATTACATCTAAATGATATTCAAACTGGAGTCAGATAACAGCACAAGTATATGTTACTTGAAGATTCCAAAATGCTTATTGTTAAGGATGGCAGATTTTTGGACCAACAAATCTCACAAGCCTGAGGATATCAAAGGCCTATTAAGAATAATGGGGTCCCAGGTATGATATAAATCAAATTCTTACATGTGTAAAGCCTCTGGTTAGATATACCTGAGACTCTGTACCTGAACCTCCAGTTTGCACACCACTTTGGGAAGGTGAGGTGTAGAGAAAGGAGTGTTAAAAAAAAATAAAGTAGAGAGAAGCAGACAGTATACTCTGCATAGACATGTTCCCTCCCACTCAGAATTAAATTAAGGGGGCAGCATGATAACCAATAGAGGAACCAAAGAAGAAAACTGAAGTAGAAGTCCTCGACAGACACATGGGCAGTCCTACATGAGCAGAAGCTGTCCAATTCCCAAACACAAGCAACTGGGATGCTGGGGAATGCCACCAGGTCCATACACTTCAAG
The DNA here is from genome assembly GCF_964662115.1 of Mustela nivalis. Taxonomy (NCBI): domain Eukaryota; kingdom Metazoa; phylum Chordata; class Mammalia; order Carnivora; family Mustelidae; genus Mustela; species Mustela nivalis. The sequence continues at coordinate 117,291,001 of NC_139023.1, forward strand.
ATCCTTCTCCTGGCCAGATACAAAGGCCTGGAAGAACAGAACTGTATGGTCTGGAGAGCAGAGGATCAATGTTCAAGGCACACACACAATGATTTTCATGGGTCCTTTGGCTATGTGACTGCATCCAGTGGGGGCAAATTAATAATAAGTCCAAATGGTATCCTTAAGGAGAAAAGTTAAATGATATAAACTGCATGGAGACATGGTGACAAGTGGCCAAATTCTGGGGTGAAAATTAAATTAGTATGCCACGTGTCAAATAGTTTCCTATTATGTGCCAGGGGCTAATGCCACAAATTACCAATCACCCATAAAGAATCAGTTGGAACATAAAATACTGAGTTCAGTTCTCATCTCAATAGTCTCTATCACATAGAATCTCTCAATGAAAATGTTGAAAGAAATAAATGAATGATCAGCATAGCACGATAGAAAAGTTATGGACACGGGACGCCTGGGTGGCTCAGTGGGTTAAGCCACTGTCTTCAGCTCAGGTCATGATCCCAGGGTCCTGGGATCGAGCCCCGCATCGGGCTCTCTGCTCAGCAGGGAGCCTGCTTCCTCCCCTCTCTCTGCCTGCCTCTCTGCCTGCTTGTCATCTCTCTCTGTCAAATAAATAAATAAATAATCTTTAAAAAAAGAAAAAAGAAAAAAGAAAAAAAAAAAGAAAAGTTATGGACACTAGATTCTTAGAGATGAGAGAGAGTCGGCAGCTGTGCTGACATTTCCTTACTGGTCAGGTGGGAATTATAATATCAACCCTACATTTATGCTACAGATGAAATGAGCTCCTGTCTTTTAAAGGGTCTAACATAAAGGGCCTAGCATAGAAGCTCTGAATTATTAGTTCCCTTTCCTCTCTTTTCTTTCTCTGCCATTGACTACCTCAATAAGACATTTGATTTAAACTGATGCATGAAAGAATGAATATATCTAAAGAAAAAAAAGTTCTGATGGTGTGCCTTTTTAATTATTAAAACAGGTAAATCAAGCACTTTGGGGCTTAAAGAATTGCTCGTTTTCTTCAGTGAAGATGAGTTTTTCAGAGGCAGTGACATACATGGGGGAATGGAGTAAAGATTCACTGGAATGAGAGGAGAATAGAAAAGGGGAGTCTTGGGATGCCTTGGTGGCTCAGTTGGTTAAGCGTCTGCCTTTGGCTCAGGTCATGATCCCGGCGTCCTGGGATCAAGTCCCACATCAGGCTCCTTGCTCTGCAGGGAGCCTGCTTCTCCCTCTGCCTCTGCCTGCCACTCTGCCTGCCTGTACTCTATCTCTCTGACAAATAAATAAATAAAGTCTTAAAAAAAAGGGGGGGGGGGTTTGTGACTGAGACTTTCAATTTCAAAAAGCTCAACTCATGCTTGGAAACTTGGCTTCTCACAATCCACTGTGTAATTTATAGGCAGTAAAGCAGAATGGAAAGAGAATGGACTAGGGAAGCTGACGGATGGGAGTTGACATCTGTCCATGTGTGATCTTGGATATATTATTTAACTTCTTTGGGACTCAGTTTCCCCATTTATAAGTTGGAGATAATAACACTTGTGGGCAAGGTTGCTGTGAGAATTATGAGAAAACTCATAATAACAGACACAGCTTATAATATTCAAGAAATAAATAAAACCTGAACTGGGGGACCTTGAACCATTGACTATCACTGAGAAATTTCACTGAGATGATGGAGGGAGAACACTATAAAAAAATGAAAGGAGTAGATGATGATTCACAGTTAAGCTCATTGAAAAGAAAGCTTTCTAGAGGTGCCTGGATGGCTCAGTCAGTTAAGCGTCCAACTCATGATTTCGGTTCATGTCATGATCTCAAGGTCATGAGATCCAGTCCTTCGCTGGGCTCTGTGCTAGGCACGAAGTCTACTTGAGATTCTCTACCTCTGTGCATCCCCCTGTTTGCTCTCTCTCTCATATAAAAATAAATAAAATATTTCTTTAAAGTTTTCTATATCTACATATCTCTGTTCATGACTATTAGCCACACTGTAATTGAATAAGTAAAATAAATAAAATATGGAATAACTGGTTATATTCTTTGCAAGAATCACCAATAACATGCCCTCTCTGACCTCCAGATCCTTGTGCATACTGTAGATTTTGTTCCCAACACTCTTCTCCTCCTTCTGTCAATGCTTAACTTCTCATCCTCACAGTGTTGGCATAAATGTCACTTCATCATGGAAGCTTTCCTTGCCTTAACCCAGAGAACTTTACAGATCTTGTTACACTCTTAACTTCCTCACTTGTAACTTTCCACACTTGACCGAAATACAACGTTCCTTCTCTGAGGGACTATAGAACCAAGAGAACCAAGCCTAGAGAACCAAGTTGATATCTGTCTTGCCTAATGTAATATCCAAGTACATGGATACATCTAAGCCTTCGATATTTTTTTTAACCTTGGCATGCATAAACATAAATTCTTGAGTGGAAGTCATTATATTATCGTCATTAGACTTAGTATTTACTGTTTAGTATTATATTGTAAAATGTCAGTTGTAGTTGATTTCTCCCTATTTTAAAGTAGCACAAAACCCCATTTGCAGGGTGCTATGGCCCAGCTCTGTGCACTAGGTTGGAACTTTGAACCCACCAATGGGAAAATTACTTCTAATTCAAAGTTTTTGGATTCTATGATTGTTTGAATTCAAGGTGATAAGAACCAGCTTTCCAATACTTAAATCACTCCAAGACAGTCAACTAGGAGCAGCGAAGCCATATTATTTCAGAATTATGATGAGGACATAACAATAGTTCTTTAAAGGTAAAATGGCATTGGAGAAATAGAAGACAGAGGTGTGTTCCTTCCAGTGATAACCAGCTGATGCTAAACCATCTGGACTCCTTTTTGCCATTTTCCTCGTCCCTTCCCATGGCCTACATTTCAAGATGGCCAGTTGGTGTACGCAGTCTGTAACCATGAGAAAAGTGAAACCAGGTAGGCCCCCTGGAGCATAACTTACTACCTTACTCGAAACTGCAACCATCTACCAATAAACTCACTCCACAAACCACATGACATGATGCTACAGTATCGTTCATAGCAGGGCTGTGAACTGTACCCTTAAACATTAATTGTATCTCCTTAAATGTCAATGTTATTTGTTTGTTTATTTGTTTTTATTTTTTAAATAGCTTCCACACCCAGGGTGGATCCCAAGGAGGGGCTTGAGCTCACCACGCTGAGATCAAGACCTGGGATGAGAGCAAGAATTGGAAGCTTAGGGGCGCCTGGGTGGCTCAGTGGGTTAAGCCGCTGCCTTCGGCTCAGGTCATGATCTCAGGGTCCTGGGATCGAGTCCCGCGTCGGGCTCTCTGCTTGGCGGGGAGCCTGCTTCCCTCTCTCTCTCTGCCTGCCTCTCCATCTACTTGTGATTTCTCTCTGTCAAATAAATAAATAAAATCTTTAAAAAAAAAAAAAAAAAAAAAAAAAAAGAATTGGAAGCTTAACTGACTGAGCCACCTACACACTCCCAATGTTATTATTTATTTTTTTTTTTAAAGATTTTATTTATTTACTTGTCAGAGAGAGAGAGAGAGAGAGAGAGCAAGAGCAAGCACAGGCAGAGTGGCAGGCAGAGTCAGAGGGAGAAGCAGGCTCCATGCGGAGCAAGGAGCCCAATGTGGGACTCGATCCCAGGACGCTGGGATCATGACCTGAGCCGAAGGCAGCTGCTTAACCAACTGAGCCACCCAGGCGTCCCTTTTTTTTTTTTTTAAAAGATTTTATTTATTTATTTGTCAGAGAGAGAGAGAGCCAATGTTATTATTAAAGAGAGATTGGTACTAAAAACAAAACCAAGAATATGTTGGTATCCTGAAAGAATTACTGAAGTTTTCCAAACCATATCACTTGCAATCTAGGAGCGGACATTGTATTTTCAGGAAGGTGTTCTTCATTCATTCTATAAACCTCAATGTCTAGAACTGTGGAAACAGTCAAAGAGCTAAAATGACTGGGAATCCGAAGTTACCATTAATAAAACCTAGGAAGGGTAAGAGAAGAGCCATCTTCTATGTAATTTTGATTTTTAAAATAATAATCATTTTTAAAATATATGTTGAAGTCCTAACCCCTCAGTATCTGTGAATGTGACCTTTTTCAGAAAAAGGTCCTTGTAGATGACCAAGTTAAGATGAAGTCATTGGGTGGGGTCCTAATCCAATATTACCTGTACTGATAAAAGAGACAATTGGGACATGGAAACATGTAAAAAAGGAAGACAACAGGTGGACTCAAGGAGAATGCCATCCATGAGCCAAGGAATGCTTAAGGCTACTAGAGATTAGGTAAGAGGCATAGAACACGTTCTACTTTACATCCCTTAAGAGGAACAAAATCTGCAAAACCTTGATCTCAGACTTCCAGTCTCCAGACCTGTGAGACAATAAATTTCTGTTGTTAAGGTACCCACTATGTTGTACCTTATTACAGTAGCCCGAGGAAAAAAAAACAAGCACTCCAGACAAAAATCATTAATTCTATGATATTACTGAGTCAGTAATAAATAAATACTATATTTATTACTATATAAATGCTATATTTATTATTATATAAATATTTTATAGAACCACGAAGCAATTGGACAATTTAATAAGTTGCTTGTAGATCCGTGTTCAAAATATACATCTCATAATATATATATGTGTATATACGTATTTAAAGATTTTATTTATTTGACAGAGAGATCACAAGTAGGTAGAGAGGCAGGCAGAGAGAGAGAGAGAAAGAGAGAGAGAGAGAAGCAGGCTCCCACCAAGGTGGGAGCTTGATCCCAGTACCCTGAGATCATGACCTGAGCGGAAGGCAGAGCCTTAACCCACTGAGCCACCCAGGCGCCCCTCATATATTTTTAAATATATTTATTTATTTATTTATTTATTTATTTGAGAGATAGAGAGAGGGAGATAGATAGCGTGAATGTGGCGGTGGGAGGAGAAGCAGAGGGAGAGAGAGTCGTCCTAAGCCGACTCCGCACTGAGCACAGACCCCACCATAGGGCTTAGCGTCAAAACCCTGAGATCCCAGCTTGCATTCCCACCAACAGTGTAACTGAGGGTTGTTGGGGGGAGGGGGCTTGGGAGAAGGGAGGTGGGGTTATGGACATGGGGGGGGTGTGCTTTGGTGAATACTGTGGGGGTGTGTGGACCTGGCGATTCACGGACCTGTACCCCTGGGGATAAAAATATATGTTTATAAGAAATAAAAAATTAAAAAAAAACAAACAAACCCTGAGATCATGACCTGAGTGGAAACCAAGAGTCAGTTGCTTAATCAACTGTGCTACCCAGAGGCCCCAATTCAGGTCTCGTATTAATGAGTAAAAAATAACTAGAAACATAAAAATAGAGAGACTAGGTCGTTATATTTAATAAGATGAAAATCAACACCACTTTAGTTTAGTTGAACAAGAATTCATAACTTTGTATCCCATTATGACCAAAAAGTCAACAAAAGTAAGTAGCAGTTCACATTTCAAAAGAAAAATATTTACTTTGAAATACTGCTATGGATTTTCTGAACAAGCATCATTTTTTTTAAGAACCTTTTTTTTTTTTTTTTTTTTAACTTTTAATTTTTTATAAACATATATTTTTATCCCCAGGGGTACAGGTCTGTGAATCACCAGGTTTACACACTTCACAGCACTCACCAAAGCACATACCCTCCCCAATGTCCATAATCCCACCCCCTTCTCCCAAACCCCCTCCCCCCAGCAACCCTCAGTTTGTTTTGTGAGATTAAGAGTCACTTATGGTTTGTCTCCCTCCCAATCCCATCTTGTTTCATTTATTCTTCTCCTACCCACTTAAGCCTCCATGTTGCATCACCACTTCCTCATATCAGGGAGATCATATGATAGTTGTCTTTCTCTGCTTGACTTATTTTGCTAAGCATGATACGCTCTAGTTCCATCCATGTTGTCGCAAATGGCAAGATTTCATTTCTTTTGATGGCTGCATAGTATTCCATTGTGTATATATACCACATCTTCTTGATCCATTCATCTGTGGATGGACATCTAGGTTCTTTCCATAGTTTGGCTATTGTGGACATTGCTGCTATAAACATTCGGGTGCATGTGCCCCTTTGGATCACTACATTTGTATCTTTAGGGTAAATACCCAATAGTGCAATTGCTGGGTCATAGGGCAGTTCTATTAAGAACCTTTTTTTAAGATTTATTTACTTATTTTAGAGAGAGAAAAAGAGAGAAAGAATGCAAGCAGGTGGAGGGGGAGAGAGAGAGAGAGAATCTCAGGCAGACTCCCCAGTAAGCATGACCTCGACTGTGGCTCAGTCCCACAACCCTAAGATCATGACCCCAGCTGAAATCAAGAGCCAGTTTCTCAACCCACTGAGCCACCCACATGCCCCCAAGCATCCTCTTCTTTTTTATTTTTTTAAGATTTTGTTTATTTAAGATTCTATTTATTTAATGAGAGAGAGAGAGAGCGCACAAGAGGGGTAAGGTCAGAGGGAGAAGCAGACTCCCCGCCAAGTAGGGAGCCCGATGCGGGACTCAATCCCGGGACTCCGGGATCATGACCTGAGCTGAAGGCAGTCTGTTAACCAACAGAGCCACCCAGGCGCCGCCACGCATCGTCTTCTAATAGAGACTGGCAACTCCTAGCAAAGAAAATTTCCCATTTGAATTTGGTGTGGAAATCGCATGATCATTATTGAAAAATCAAAACAAAACCTTATTAGTGATATTATTAAGTAGAAACACAACAGATTAGAAATTAAGTCACAGTAATTGTCACTGACTTCCTATTACACTGGCAGAGGGATCAAAAGGCAGTCACTGGAAGTCATTCTTTTGCTAATGCCATTTCAGATTTTTGTGCTTGATCTGAAATAGTGGAATAGCAAGCAGGCTTATTTGGTTTGTAGTATACACTAGGTTGAAAGGGTTACTAATGTTTTGAATAAAGAAAATTCAAAGTGACTTTGATAAACAGATGGTCAGAAGAAGTCTAACAGGAATAATTTCGAGACTGTACAGTTAAGGAAAACAAAATCAAGTGTAGCAATATAGCATATTAGCTGAAACACAGCCAGGGCGCAAAAATGTCTCTTGGAATGAATACAAATATGACACTTTTGTTCTGAGCCAGTTGCTTAACTGAAAGCCATTAAGATTTCTTAGATCAACAAAGCAATTATCACTGGAAAATGAAGTAAATAAAATTCCACTGTAATATATCGAGTTGTATCAAATATGTCCTTCATTTACATGGTCAACAGATGTTGACCGATCAGCAACTGGATAAATGAACAGGACAAAATCCCTGTCGGTGGAGAACTGTCCCGGAGAAATAGTAGAAAGGAAAGCATTATGATACAGTGGGTCTGGGGACAGTATGAAGAGTGAAACATCACTGGGAAGGACTAAACACAGTGGTGACAGAGGTTGTGTTGGGATTCCAAGTGAACAACAGGGACTAAGTTAAGATGATGGCAGTGGAGACTGAAGGGAGGACTTAGATGAGAGATGTTAAGGATGCAGGTTTGACTGCACATTTGAGCACTTAATGAGTCCACGCTATGAGCCAGGCACTGCACCAACACTAAGTAAATAGAAAGGAAATAAACAGCCCTTGTATTTAAGTAACTCCTGTCCAGTGACAGATGCAAGCAGTTTAACCAATTACAGGTCAATACAGAAAGCGTTATGATAGCAGTATGAGGGGGTGGCTCTGGCTGCCCAGAGAAGATGTGATTAACTCAGACTGGGGAAAGAAAGAGAAAGAAGAAGAAGGGTAAGAGGGGAGGGGAAAGAAATGAACCTGGAAGAGCTACATAGAGGGAAAGGAGTGATGTAAGGTCATTCTGCAAAACTGCAAATAGCTTGCTGCGTGTGAACAGAAGGTACATGAGAACATGTGGTGAGAAACAAGGCTTGAGAAACCCAAATGGGAATAAAAAGGGCTTGTGCCATACAGAGGAGTGGAAAATTAATTCTGAAGGCTGCAGGGCACCATCGAAGAAATTTACGCAGGCATTCAACATGATCTAATTGGTGTTTTACAAAGATAGCTATGGTGGCAGGATGGAGGATGGTTTATAGAAGGATGTGCAAGTGAGATCAATCATGAGGCAGGAACTGAGTGCGAGTGAGGGTCTAAATCAAGGCCAGGATAAAGAAGGAGAACTTGCAGGATTTGTGACTGATCTGAGGCAGAGGTTTGTGAGAAGGTGGTAGTTGAAGGATGCCTGTTTCACAGCTCTTACTGCAGTGATTATTCTAACCTAACAGGCACTCAGAAATGTTGATTGCATGTAGCTAAATTGCTTATTTCCTTTGAAAGTGTTTGTCTCAACAAACCCATCTTCCAAAACAAGTGTATTTGCAATCGATGTTGCAAAAAAGTGTGGTTTAGAGCTCCTAGGGTTTACTATCACTTTATTCGTATTTTAATCCATAATTGCAAATGTTTGCACAAACTTTTGGACAGTTAGAGTGCTAAATTCAAAATTATCACTTTTCATAATTACACTTATGGTTTAGGAATTCTAGGGCATCTCCTGTAATACAATTACTGTTACCTGGATTGCTTCATTTTTCAATAAGTAATATTGGAGGGGTGCCTGGGTGGCTCCGTCAGTTAAGTGTCCAACTTTTGATTTTGGCTTAGGTCATGATCTCAGGGTCCTGGGATAAAGCCCCGCTAGGGGCGCTGCACCCATGGGGGAGTCTGTTTCTCCCTCTGCCCCTCCCCCTACTCTTGCTTACACTCGCGCGTGCTCTCTCTCTCTCTCTCTCTTGCTCAAATAAATAAAATCTTGGGGAAAAAAAAGAATATTGGAGAATGGCAAGATGTTTGAAAAGCTAGAAAGATATTATGTATCGGGGTACCTGGGTGGCTCAGTCAGAGTCTGCTTGTCCCTCTCCTGCTTCTCCTCTCCCTGGCTTCCCCCTGATCGAATAAATAAATAAATAAAATCTTCTTTAAAAAAGAGAAAGATTCTATGCATCATGCCAAGGAATTGTGTGGAAAGCTAGCATCAACAAAGAATGAACAACCACAATTCTTTTCCATACTTTTAGAGCTTCCAATAGAATCAGTTTCAAAGCTCCTAACCACTGCTTGAATCTGACTCTGAACTCCTGTTCTGACCCATCTCCCCAAATTTGATCCAATTATAAATATAAATTGGAAACCTGTTCATAGGCACTATATCTAGCTTATCAGGCTACTCTGTTCTCCCACTTAGATAAGCTTACAAACTAAGAAGCTTCTCACCAGACTTTAACAAGCCACTAATTTCCTGTAGGGTAACACTTACTATACTTTTTCTCTCTTCTTTTTCTCATCATATCAAACTTAACGAAGGAATATATTAGTCTCTGATGATGATGGGATTTACCTGAATCCTGACTTAAGCAAACATAATCACACCAGAACGATAAGTAAATTTAAATTTATTTTGGGCTATATGAAAAATTCTTCCTGCCCACTTGAAATGTCTTGCTAGTAAAATATGATGATTTTATTCTTTTTTTTTTAAGATTTTATTTATTTATTTGACAGAGAGAGATCACAAGTAGGCAGAGAGGCAGGCAGAGAGAGAGAGGAGGAAGCAGACTCCCTGCTGAGCAGAGAGCCCCATGCGGGACTCGATCCCAGGACCCTGAGATCATGACCTGAGCCGAAGGCAGCGGCTCAACCCACTGAGCCACCCAGGTGCCCCATGATGATTTTATTCTTAATAAATATACTAAATATCATTTTTTTTCTTTTTTTGAAGATTTTATTTATTTATTTGAGAGAGAGAGAGAATGAGAGAGAGAAAGCATGAGAAGAGAGAAGTCAGCAGGAGAAGAGTCTCCCAGGGAGCCTGCATGTAGGACTCGATCCCTGGACTCCAGAATCATAACCTGAGCCAAAGGCAGTTGATTAACCAACTGAGCCACCCAGGTGCCCTTCATTCTTTTTTCACAAGAGCATTTTATGTCAAACTCTATTACAATGATGAATAATTAGCATATAAAAACATAACACCATAATATCACGAGCTTAATCAAGTCCCTACTTGTGGCACACTCAATGGCCACTTGAAAGCAAACCCTCCATGTTAAAAACCATGTGTTTTGACATGTCTCAAACTGCCTCATAATGACTTGCATATGTGTGGTCAATTTTGCATGTGAACTTGATTGGGCTAACAGATGCCCAGATGGCTGGTAAACATTCTGGCGTGCTTGTAAGGATGTTTCTGGAAGACACTTCCATTTGAATTGGTAGACTGAGTGAAGAGTCACCATCTTGGATTTTAACCCATCACTAATATGGGTAAAAATCACCCATTCCCTCTGAGGACCTGAATAGAACACAAAGGCAGGGAAAGAGAGAATTTGTTCTCTTTGCATGAACTAAGACATCAATTCTTCTGGTTCTCAGCCTTTAGACTAGGACTGAATTATCCCACCAGCTTTCTGGTTCTCCAGCTTGCAGATGGCAGATTGTGGAACTTCTTGAAGTATATTTGCATGAACCAATTCATATAATAAATCTTTTATATATCTATATCTCTATATTTATATCTTATTGGCTCAGTTTCTCTGGAGGATACTCATTAATATAATATGCAATCATAAATATGAATGACAAGAGTTATTTTGAAGGATTCACACCTGCAGGAAAATGCAAAACTTTCATGTTTTTATACTCCACTACAATTCAGTGAACTCAATTAATTAAATTATTGAATCCATACTCTGAAAATATTGGTTTATAGCATATTATTATAGTACTAAAATTCACCTTGTGGTAATTGTTTTATTTAGTTCAATTCTAGATCCCGTGTTTGGTTTTCCATGACTATTAGCTTGAAGAAGCCTAGAAACCATCACCCTAGCCAAAACCACCATCTAAAAGCAGTACTTTTTAGTATATTTGCTATAATTAACAAGGCATGATTACTGGGCCAATAAATGGAATGTAAGCCCCATACCTCAATTACCATAATTCTGATGATACCCTTGAAGCTAGGCCTTATCTTTTTCCCAACTACATGCCAAGGTATCTCATTAACTTCTCATACACTCCTCTAACATATCAAAAGTTGCCCCAACCTCAATGACAGATAAATTCTTCCCATCATTAACTCTTCCTATCTTTAATTAGCAAAGTCCTTTAACTTTATTTGGCAGCTGAGAAGGATTAATCCAATTTAGCTGGAAAAATTATAGCCTACACCTCAATTGTTCACCAAGACTAAATAGTCATTATTGTTTAAAAACCAACTGTAATTAATCTCAATCATTTTATTTAACTCGTCTTCACAATTACTTTATTCTTCATCTAAGACCATATGCTAGCTGCCAAGACACAGCCTCTTACCATTTATATAGTCTGTAATTCATATTGTCACCATAACATTTTAAACCCTTAAGAGATGTTTGCCATTAATAAGGTTTCTTCCCAAATGCCTTATCCTTGAATAATTTATCAAGCACAATATTGTCATTTTAATAATCTTATTATTACCATCTTAGCAAATATTTCTCCTGAATAGGAATTATTTATTCAGTACTACCCACATCTCTAACAACTAACAGCAAAAACATTAGGCAACATGGGTTGCTTATGGGCAAGGACCCTAAGGTTCTTCTATTTTCCTTCTTCATTAATTTCATGGATTTCATTCTTTACTATCCATTCTGTTTTCCCATGTCTTTCTCTTTAGAGTTCAGTTCACTTGAGAAAAAAAAAATTGTCAAATGTAATGAACTTATCCTGAGTCTTTCAGTTATTTCATTTACTTACTAGCAATAAAGACTTTAAAGTTAGCTCATGTGAAGGAATAAGAAGACTAGGATTTCATGGGATTCCAAGAACTAGGGCCAAAGAAGACCGGTTTTGAATTTAAGCTCATTCTAGAAACCTGAGATGTGAGAGTTCAAGAATTTTCCCTCTACTATTCAGCTATTCGTGTTACTTAGTTCTAGCCTATGTACCTACTTCTTCCTGTCCTGCTTTAATAACTATTGTTGCTTACTTATAATTTCTATTTTTAAAAAATAATTTTAGCTTATACATGATCTATTATGGCCTGCCAACCTGATTCTGCTCCCACATAAATTTTCAGCTAGAATTTGCACCAGTAATCGACAAATTCTTCCCTCTGTTTATTAAGTTCAGTCATGAGAAAGAGTATTCGCTTGATGAAAATAATGTTTCTGAATCTGGCTTCAGAGGGTGAAGATAACGATCTCACCCAAGGATTAGTTGTCCTTAGGTTAGTTGGTTATTCCAGTCCAATAAAGGGGATTGGAAGGTGGGGAAGGAAGGAACATAGCACAGTATCAAATATGGCTGCTCAGACAGTGGGGTTCAATGCTGGGTCACTTTCCTCAGTGGAGATTACAGACAGGGCAAGAACAAAGATGAAGATGTTCGATAGTTACATAGTAGACAACAAGAAGTAATCCTATTCTTTGCTTAATGTTTCTCTCAATTTTACCAAGTTCTGTTCTACTAATATATTTAGGTAATGCAACTGTGTAAGAGAAGAATGTGACAATTATAAATTCTTTACAGGGTGCCTGGGTGGTTCAGTCCATTAAGTGTCTGCCTTCAGCTCTGGTCATGATCTCAGGTACTGAAATTGAGCCCCACATTGTGCTCCCTGCTGACTGGGAACCTCCTTCTCCCTCTCCTCTATGATTGTGGTCTCTCACTCTCTCAAATAAATAAATCAAAATTTAAAAAAAAAGATTGTTTATAGCACCTACAAAACACCCATAGCAAACATAATACTTAATGGTGAAAGTCTGAATTTTCCCTCCTAAGATCAGGAACAAAGGATATCTGCCCCTGCCACTTCTATTCAACATTATGCTAGATGTTCTGGAAAGGGAAATTAGGCAATAAAATAAAGTAAAAGGCATCCAGATTAGAAATGAAGTAGTATTTAAAAAAAAAAAGAAATGAAGTAGTATTAGTATCTCTATTTGCAGATGTTATAATCTTATACACAGAAAATCCTAAGGAATCTAGTGAAAAACAAACTACTAAAATTATAAATAAGTTCTGCAAGGTTGTACAATACAAGACTCATATAAAAATCAATTATAGGGGTACCTGGGTGGCTCAGTCAGTTAAGCATCTACCTTCAGCTCAGGTCATGATCTCAGGGTCCTAGGATCCAGCACCACATCTGGCTCCCTGCTCCATGGGAAGCTTACTTCTCTCTCTCCCTCTGCCTGTTGCTCCCCCGGCTTGTACTCTCTCTCTCCCTGTCAAATGAATACATAAAATATTTAAAAATAAACAAATAAGAATTATGTCTACATGTCTAAATTATGTTATATTATGTCTAAATGTCTATAGTAGCTTTATGTTTCCCTAACAAACTAAAAATTAAGGAAAAGTTTCACTTGTAATAGCATCAAAAGGAATAAAATACTAAGGTATAAATGTAACAAAAAGTGTGAAACTCATACTCTGAGAGCTACAAGTCATTTAAAAAAATTTTTAAAGGCCTAAAAAAATGGAATGACATCCTATGTCCATGGACCAGAAGACTTTATATTATAACGATAGCAATACTCCTTAGCAAAAAATCCAACTGGCTTCTTTGGAGAAATTGACAATTTAATCCTAAAATTCATATGGAATTTCAAGGGATCCAGAGTAGCCAAAATAATGTCTTGAAAATGAACACAATTGGAGGACTCATACTCCCCAATTTTAAAACTTACTGCAAAGCTACAAGTAATCAAGACAGTGTGGTACTGGCATATCCATCACTGCAACAGAATTTTGAGTCCAGAAATAAACCCTCACATTTATAGTCAGTTGGTTTTCAACCAAGCTCCAAACACAATACATTAAGGTTATAGAATAGTCTTTTCAACAAATGGTGCTGGGATAACTATATATTTGCTTCCAAATGATTAAATGTAGACTCTATCTCACACCATATAAAAAATTTAACAAAATTGTTCTAAGACCTAAAGGTAAGATCTAAAATTATGAAAGTCATAGAAGAAAACATGGGTATAAATCTCTGTGAATCTGGATTAGGCAATAATTTCTCAGAGCAAAACAGAAAAGCCACAAACAAAGAAAAATAGAAAAACTTTGTGCATCAAAGGACACCACCAAAAAGTGAAAAGACAATGAAAAGATTGAGAGAAAATATTTGCAAATCATATATTTCACAGGAGATTTGTATCCAGAATATAAAACTCTTACAACTCAATAATAAAACGACAGGGGCGCCTGGGTGGCTCAGTGGTTTGGGCTGCTGCCTTCGGCTCGGGTCATGATCTCAGGGTCCTGGGATCGAGCCCCGCATCGGGCTCTCTGCTCCGCAGGAAGCCTGCTTCCCCCTCTCTCTCTCTCTCTCTCTGCCTGCCTCTCTGCCTACTTGTGATCTCTGTCTGTCAAATAAATAAATAAAATCTAAAATAATAATAATAATAATAATAAAACGACAAAGAACACAATTGAAAAATGTCTAAAGGAGCTGATCAGACATTTCTCCAAAGAAGATACGCAAATGGTCAATAAACATACACATAAATGGCCATAAACAAACAAACAAACAAAAAGATGCTCAATATCATTAGCTATAGGGAAATGTAAGTCAAAACCACATGGAAATACTACACCACACCCACTAAAATGACTATAATCAGAAAGACTTATAACAAGTTCTAGCAAGGATGTGGAAAATTGAAACTCTCAAACATTGCTGCTAAGAATCTAAAATAGTGGGCACCTGGGTGGCTCAGTGGGTTAAGCCGCTGCCTTCGGCTCAGGTCATGATCTCAGGGTCCTGGGATCGAGTCCCGCATCGGGTTCTCTGCTCAGCAGGGAGTCTGCTTCCTCCTCTCTCTCTCTGCCTGCCTCTCTGCCTACTTGTAATCTCTCTCTGTCAAATAAATAAATAAAAATCTTAAAAAAAAAAAAAAAGAATCTAAAATAGTGGGGACACCTAGATGGCTCAGTCTGTAGAGTGTGCAACTCTTAATCTCCAGGTTGTGAGTTCAAGCCCCATGTTGTGTATAGATATTATGTAAACTTTAAAAAAAAAAAAAAACTTTAGAAAGGACTGTAATATGGGACAGCTGTTTTGAAACAATCTGCAAGTTCCTCTAAAAGTCAAATACAGAGTTATCATATGACCTAACAATTCTACTTCTAGGTACATACACAAATAAAATAAGAACACATGTAAAGGTATACAAAAATTTTAACACATGTTCATAACAGCATTATTCATAGCCAAAACTTGGAAACAACCGAAACATCTATCAACCAATGAATGGATAAATAAATGTGGTATGTCTGTAGAATTGGATATTATTTGGCAATAAAAAGGAATGAAGTACTGATTTACATGCTACAACATGGATGGACCTAGAAAACATTATGCTAAATTGAAGAAACCAGTCACAAAAACTATCTATTGTATGATTCCATTTATAAGAAATATCCAGAATAAGCAAATCTGTAGAGACAGAAAGTGTATTAGTGGTTGCCTAGGGCCAGGGGTGTGATGGGAGTGAGGAAATGAAGAGTAACTCCTAATAGGTACAGGATTCCTTCTCAAAATGATAAAAATGTTTCAAAATTGATCTTGGTGATAGGTGTGCAGCTCTGTGAATATAATAAAAAACATTGAATTGTACACTTTAAATGCGTAAACTGTATATACATGAATTTATCTCAATAAAGCTGTCACTCGGGGCGCCTGGGTGGCTCAGTGGGTTAAAACCTCTGTCTTCGGCTCAGGTCATGATCCCAGCGTCCTGGGATCAAGCCCCGCATTGGGCTCTCTGCTCAGCAGGGAGCCTGTTTCCCTCTCTCTCTCTCTGCCTGCCTCTCTGCCTACTTGTAATCTCTGTCTGTCTAAATAAATAATATTAAAAAAAAAAAGCTGTTACTCTCACACCTGTCAGAATGGCTAAAATTAACAACATAAGAAGCAAGTGTTGGCAATGATATGGAGAAAGGGGAACCCTCTTGCATAGTTGGTGGGAATGCAAATTGGTACAACCACTCTGGAGAACAGTACAGAAGCTCCACAAAATGTTAAAAGAACAACCCTATTATCCAGCAATTACACAACTAGGTATTTACACAAAGAATACAAAAATACAGATTTGAAGGGGTATATCCACCCTGATTTTTACAGTAGCATGATCAAAGATAGCCAAACTGTAGACAGAATCCAAATGTCCATTGACTGATGAATGGATAAAGAAGAGTGATATATATCTTCAGACATATATAGATATCTATATATATGATGGAATATTACTCGGCCATGAAAAAGAATGAAATCTTGGGGCACCTGGCTGGATCAGTCAGTTGAGCATCCGACTTTGGCTCAGGTCATGATCTCAGGGTCCTGGAATTGAGTCCCATGTAGGACTCTCTGTTCAGCAGGAAGTCTGCTAGTCCCTCTCCCTTTTCCTCTGTCCCTCACACCACTCATACTCTCTCTGTCTCTCTCTCAGATAAGAAAATAAAATATTTTTTAAAAAATTAAATCTTGCCACGTGCAACAATGTGGATGGAGCTAGAGTGTATTGTGCTACATGAGCTAAGTCAGTCAGATAAAGTCAAATACCAAATGATCTCACTCACATGTAGAATTTAAGAAAGAAAACAGATGAACATATTGGAAGAGGGGAAAAAAGGAGAGACTGAAACATACCATAAAACACCCTTAAGGATAGAGAACAAACAGAAGGCTGATGGAGGGAAGTGGGTGGGGATTGGACTAGATGTTCCAGGGTATTAAAGAGGGCACTTTTGTGATGAGTACTGGGTGTTATACGAAAGTGATGAATCACTGAATTCCACTCCAGAAATCAATACTGCACTGTATGTTAACTAAATTTTAAATAAAAATAAAGAAAGAAAGCCATTACTGAAAGTTACAAGTATACATTCCTTTGATATTGGTTCATATGATACAGTAAGTAGATACTTGTTATAATTTTTAACCAAAAAGTTATAACACAATTCTTACACCACTATTCTAACAAAGAATACAAAATTAGAACTAGAATTTCACTAGACCAGCAACTTCTTTCTGACAAATAGGACCAGCCAGTTTAATAAAGATGTCATCTATTTCATTATTAAACATAGGTATCATCTGAACTATTATATTTTATATTATTTATATTAAATCATATTATATGACAAGTTTGGAATAAGAGAGACCGAAAAAAGTAAAGAAACTATCAAAACATGGTTTCTTCAACATCTGTTGTGTAATTCCAATTCTAGACCAAGCAAAAGTTTGAAAAAATATCCCTAGCATAGGAATTACATTATATATCATGGAGGAACACGACAATTATTGCAGAATTACTATTTCAACAACAGCAAGGTCCAAAAACTATTTGTGATCTCTGTGACAAAGTCTATGTAAATAACATCAAATTCATCTGGGATTAACAATGTCAAGGGTGTTTCCATTTTTACAATACACAAAAGCCAACAACAATGATCTGATTAATGAAGTCTTATGATTTTTCAAATCAGGTTCTATGATGCATGGGAGGACTAGAAAAGTAAAAAAAGAATCATTATTACTGGCTGATGGTGACATAAATATTACCAGATCTGGTAGTCACAAGTATTTCCAGTTCTCTTTCTTCCTAACATTTAGATAGTACTCCACCAGCCAACTGAAGTTAGACATAGAGTTGTGACGTTTTTGGCCAATAATATTTGCGTATAAGTGGAATGTGTGGACTTTCTTAGGTTCCTTGCCTTGTCTCAAAGTAACCAGTAACATCTTTGCTGGTAAAAAGAGAGCAATAAGGACGACAGGGAGAAGAGACCCCAATCAATCTATAACCGTTATGGGTTAGGGTTAACTACACAAACTTGCAGTATCCCTAGTTCAAAAGTGATTAAAGTACTGCTGCTCTCATATATTTTAACCTAACAGATGAACACAAAATAAACTCATTATTCCAAGCCACTGATATTTGAGAGTTGTTTTCAGTCTACTATAATTAAGCATTTCTTAACTGATTGTTTCCCAAAGGGGAAGGAAGTCCCTTCTAAAATATTTGGTCATTATTTACATTTATACCACTGTTAAGGAGAAATGAGATACAGAAAGTACTTGAGGAGCACCTGGGTGGCTCAGTGGGTTAAGGCTCTGCCTTCAGCTCAGGTCATGATCTCAGGGTCCTGGGATCGAGTCCCATATTGGGCTCTCTGCTTAACAGGAAGCCTGCTTCCTTCTCTTTCTCTCTCTCTCTCTTTCTCTGCCTACTTGTGATCTCTCTCTCTGACAAATAAATAAAAAAATAAAATCCTTTAAAAAAATTTTTAAAAAAAGAAAGTACTTGAATTACTACATAGTTACATGAGGAGAACTCTGTATTATGCTTTAGTTTAGAATTTTTCCTGAAAAAAAATTTTTTTTAAGTTTTAAAGTTTTTTTTTAAAGTTCAGACTATAAAAGTTCTTTATGGTCAAGTTACCTTCAAGTATATACAAGGAGAAAACAGGGGCACCTGGGTGGCTTAGTGGGTTAAGCCTCTGCCTTCAGCTCAGGTATGGTCTCAGGGTCCTAGGATTGAGCCCTGCATCGGACTCTCTGCTCAGGCGGGAGCCTGCTTCCCCCTCTCTCTCTGCCTGCCTCTCTGCCTACTTATGATTTCTTTCTCTGTCAAATAAAGAAATAAATCTTTAAAGAGAGAAAAGAGATATTTTCCTTGGAGCCATCATTACTTTAAAAATGAATGTTTCTCATATATAATTCCCTCATAATTGAGAATTCTGTAAATGGCTTCCTTTTAAAAATTAAACACATTTAAATATGTATTACAAAGTCTATTAAGAGACTTTAAGATGTTTGATCACCTTCTTTTAAATCCTGTACAGCTGAAGTATTTTTTACCAAGCTAGTGGAACCGGAAGAGAGGAAGAACAGTGTTAGGGGTTGAATTGTGACCCTCCAAATTAATATGTTGAGATCCCAGCCCCTAGTACCTCAGAAAGTGACTATATATTTTGAGATGGAGCCTTTAAAGGGGTAAATAATGTAGAATGAGATCATATAGGTGGGCCCTAATCCAACAGGACTAATGTTATTATAAGAAGCAAAGACTAGGAAATAGATATGCACACAGGAAAGACCATGAGAAGACACGGAGAAAGATGGCTATCAAACAAAATTGCCAAAAACTGTCACAAGAGACAAAGGTCATCATATAATAATAAAGGGGTCAATTCATCAAGAGGATACATCTAACATTGGAACACCAATATTTATAAAGTAAATATTAACAGAATTGAAGGAAGAAATAGTAACAGTAGGGAACTTCAATCCCATTTTCATCAGTGGATAAATCACTAAGACATGATTAATAAGGAAACAGCAAACTTGAGCAACACCGTAGAGCCAAAGGACCCAAGAGCCATATGCGGAACGTTTCATCCAACTGTAGCGGTATGCACATTCTTTTCAAACACATAGATCATTATCCAAACAGACCAAATATTAGGTTATGATACAAATCTTAACAAATTTAAGTATCAAAAGAATACCATATTAAGTATCTTTTCTGAATACAATGGTATGAAACTAGAAGTCTATAACTAAAGGAAAATTAGAAATTCATAAATATGTAGAAATTACACTCCTGAATACCCAATGGGTCAAAGAAGAAATCAAAAGGGTAATCAAAAGTACTTGAGACAAACAAAAACAAGCACAAAGCATACCAAAATTTACAGTATGCAGCAAAAGCAGGTCTAAAGGGGACATTTATAGTGCTAACGGCCTACACTAAAAAAAAGAGAGGGGCTTCTAGGTGGTTCAGTTAGTTAAGTGACTGACTCTTAATCTCAGCTCAGTTCTCAATCTCAGGGTCTTGAGTTCAAGCCCCACATTGGGCCCCATGCTCAGCACGGAACCTACTTAAAAAAATAAATAAATAAATAATAAAATATAATAAAAAATAAAAATCTCAAATAAACAACTAACTTTACACTTCAGGGAACTACAAAAAGGACAAACTTAGCAGAAGGAAGACAATAATAAAGATCAAAGCAGAAATAATGAAACAGAGATACAATAGACAAGATCAATGAGGGGCATCTGGGTTGCTCAGTCAGTTGACTGCTGGCTTTTGGTTTTGACTTAGGTCGTGATCTCAGGGTCATGGGGACTGAGCCCCGCATCAGCCCAGAGTTTGCTTGTCCCTTACTCTCTGCTCCTCCTCATGCTTGCTCACTCACATGCTCTCTCAAATTAATGAATAATAAAATTTTTTTAAAAAATCAATGAAACTAGGGTTGGTTTTTTGAAAAGATAAACAAAATTGAGAAACCTTTACCTAGATTAATAAAAAAATAGAGAAAACTCATATAAATAAAACTAAATGAAAGAAGAGTCATTACATTTAATACCACAGAAATACAAACGATCCGGACGTCTGGGTGGCTCAGTCTATTAAGCCTCTGCCTTCAGCTCAGGTCATGATCCCAGAGTCCTGGGATCAAGTTCCGCATTGGGCTCCATGCTCAGTGGAGAGACTGTTCTGCCTCTGCAGCACTCCCTTCTCCCCCTGCTTGTGCTCTCTCTCACTCTCCCTCCCTCTCTGACAAATGAATAAATAAAATCTTAAAAAAAAAAAAAGAAATACAAACGATCATAAGAGACTACTATGAACAATTATATGCCAACAAATTAGATAACTTACAAGAAAAAGCTTAACTCCTAGAAATGCAACCTACCAATATTGAATCATAAAGAAATTTTTAAAAATATGAATAGAATAATAAGTAAGGAGGTTTAATCAGTAATCAACTCCCCCCTAATAAAAAGTACAGAACGCAATGGCCTCACTTGTGACTTCTACAGGTATTTAGAGAAATTTAATGCCAACCCTTCTCAAACTCTTCTAAAAAATTGAAGGGAACACTTAAAAGTCAATTAATAAGGCCACCATTACCCTGAGATCAAAGCCAAACAAGGACACTACAAAAAAGAAAATTATAGGCCGATATCCCTGATGAATACAGATGCAAAAATCTTCAACAAAACACTACCAAACTGAATTCAGGAGCACATTAAGAGGATCATACACCATGATCAAGTGGGATTTATCCTTTGGATACAAGGATGATTCGACATATGCAAATCAATAAATGTGAGACATGATAATAACAGAATGAAGGATAAAAATCATATGATTGTTTCAATAGATGCCAAAAAAGCATTTGACAAAGTTCATCAGCCATTCGATAAAAAACTAAACAAAGTCGGTTTAAGGGAACATACCTCAGCATAACAAAGGCCATATATGAAAAACCCACAGCTAACATCATACTCAATGGCAAAAAGCTGGAATTTTTTCCTCTAAGATGAGAAACAAGAAAAGGATGTCCACTCTCACCACTTATGTTTAACATGGTGCTAGAAGTCCTAGCCAGAGCAGATAGGCAAGAAAAAGAAATCAAAGGCATTTGAATCTGAAAGAAAGAAGTGAAATGGTCTCTGTTTGTCAGAGACATGACCTTATCTACAAAAAAATCCTAGGGGCACCTGGGTGGCTCAGTGGGTTAACCTCTGCCTTCAGTTCAGGTCATGATCTCAGGGTCCTGGGATCAAGCCCTGCATTGGGTTCTCTGCTCAGCAGGGAGCCTGCTCCCCGCCCCCCATCTGCCTGCCTTTCTGCCTACTTGTGATTTCTGTCTGTCAGATAAATAAATAAAATATTAAAAAGAAAAAAGAAACCCTAAAGTCTCCACCAAAATACTATCAGCACAGATAAATAAACAAATGTAGAAAAGCTGCAGGACACAAAATCAATATACAAAAATCAATTGCATTTTTATGCACTAATAACAAACTAATCAAAAAAGAAATTAACAAAACAATTCCATTTACAATAGCATGCAAAAGAATTTAAATACTTGGGAATAAATCTAACCAAACAGATGAAAGATCAGTACAGTGAAAACTATGAGACGCTGGTGAAAGAAACCAAAGAAGACAGAAATAAATAGAAAGATATCCCATGTTCATAGATTAGAAGAATTAATATTGTTAAAATGTCCACTAATATCCAAAGAGATCTACAGACACAATGTAATTCCTATTCAAATTCCACGGCTATTTTTCACAAATTAAAAAAAAATCCTAAAATTTATAGGTGACAAAAGTCCTCAAGTAGCCTGAGTATTTTTGAGCAACAGGAACAAACCTGAGGTTCTCACATCCTGATTTCAAACTATATTACAGAGCTATAGTAATCAATACAGTATGGTACCAGTATAAAGACAGACATAAAGGATAATGAAACAGAATAGGGGGCCCAGAATAATCTACACATTTATGGTCAATTGATATTCCATAAAGATCTCAAGAAAGCTCAAAGGGGAAAGGTAGTCTCTTCCAAAAATAGTATTGAGAAAACTGGGTATTCACATGCAGAAGAATGAAATTGGAGCCTCTCTCACAACATAATACAAAAATTGGCTCAAGATGGATTAAAGACTTCAATGTTTACCTGAAACTGTAAGACAACTAGAAGAAAAGAGGGAAAATATTTCTTGACTTGGTCTGGGAAATGATGTTTTTAATATGACCCCAAAGGCATTGGCAACAAAAACAAAAGTAAATAGAGAGATTGCATCAAACTAAAAAGTTTCTCACAGCAAAGAAAACAATCAGCAAGTTAAAAAACCCTATGAAATGAGAGAAAACACTTGCAAACTATACATCTGATAAAGGTTTAATATCCAAAATATAGAAGGAACTCAAAGAACTCAAAGCAAGAAAGCAAATAATCCAATTTTTAAATGGGAAAAGTACTTGAATAGACAGTACTCTAAAGAAGGCATACAGGCACCTGGGTGGCTCAGTGGGTTAAAGCCTCTGTCTTCGGCTCAGGTCATGATCCCAGAGTCCTGGGATACAGCCCCACATCAGGCTCTCTGCTAGGCAGGGAACCTGCTTCCTCCCCTCTCTCTCTGCCTGCCTCTTTGCCTACTTGTGATCTCGGTCTGTCAAATAAATAAATTCTTAAAAAAAATAAAAATAAAAATAAAAAAAGAAGGCATACAAATGGCCAAAAGGTTTATGAAAAAATCCTCAACATCACTAATTACCAAGGAAATGCAAATCAAAACCAAGAGATAGCACCTAACATATGTTGAAATGGGTATTAAGGCTAAAAGATAATAAGCATAGGTGAGGATAAGCAAAAAAGGGAACCCTCATATACCTTTTGTGGGAATGTGAACTGGTACATCCATTTTGGAAAACAGTATGGAAGTCCCTCAAAAAAATAGAACTAGAACTACCATAGGATCCAGGAATCCCACTTCTAGGTATGTATCCAAAGGAAATGAAAGCAGGATCTCAAAGAAATATCGGCACTCCCATGTTCACTGTAGCATAATTCAGAATAGCCAAGATATGGAATCAATCTAAGTGTCCATCAAGAGGTGAATAAATAAAGAGAATGTGAGCTATATACATACATACGATACATATGTGTATATGTATCGTGTGTATATATATGTATATAAAATGAAATATTATTTGGTCTTTAAAAAATTAAGGAAATCCCATCATTTGTGACATGAATGAACAAGGAAGACATTACGCTAAGTGAAATAAGCTGGACACAGAAAACCAAATACTGCATGATCTCATGTGGAATCTAAAACCATATAATTCATGGAAACAGAGAGTCAAGCGGTGGTTGTCAGGGCTAGGATGGGGAGTGGGGTAGGAGAAATGGAGAGATGTTGATCAAAGTGTACAAAGTTTCAGTTATGCAAGATGAGTAAGTTTTGTAGATCTAGTATAAGCATGGTGACTATAGTTAACAATACTGTATTGTATACTTGAAATTTGGTAAGAGAGTACATCTTAAGTATTCTCGCTATACACACACAAAAAATGTGATGGATACTTTAATTAGCTTGATAGTAGTAATTGTTTCACAATGTATATGTATATCAAAACATCACATTATATACCTTAAATATATTCAATTTTTATTTGCAAAAATCATACCTCATTAAAGCAAAAAAAAAAAAAAACAATTAGGGATCTAAAAGAATTCCACGATTCCTCTATTATTGTGCTAGATATATAACTCCAGAAAACAAGTAAACATGCATCAAATCACAATTTCAACATAGCTCTCTCTCTCTCTCTCTCTCTTTTTTTTAAGATTTTATTTATTTATTTGACAGACAGAGATCACAAGTAGGCAGAGAGGCAGGCAGAGAGAGAGAAAGAAGCAGGCTCCCTGCTAAGCAGAGAGCCCGATGCGGGGTTTGATCCCAGGACCCTGGGATCACGACCTGAGCCGAAAGCAGAGGCTTTAACCCACTGAGCTACCCAGGCACCCCCATCGTTCTCTTTTTAAGAATATGTGGGTTAACAAACAGACCAGAATTCAGGATTCATCAACACCAACATAAGCCTGGTGTTTTTATTAGAAAGTATGACTAATAACATAGGACATTATCTTCTTGTCAGAGGGTTTTGGAGGAGCCAAATGCATAGACATCATAGAAACAAGAGTTCTACTGCTATTCCTCTTCAAGTGTAATTCCCCAGGAGCTGCTGAATGCAAAACTTCCATTTACTTAAGGTTTTAAAATTCAGTTCAACAGAATACAGAGACACACCCTGTTTTAGGAAATAATTTTGAGGCTAAACCTTCTAAAATATCAGAAGATTTCCATTTTAAACAGTCTTCTAATATTTTTAAAAGATTTTACTTATTTTTGCTTTTAAGAGGAAGAGAGAGTGCGAGAGCAGGGGAAGGGGCAGAGGGAGAGGGAGAGAGAGAGCAGGGGAAGGGGCAGAGGGAGAGAGAGCCTTCAGCAGACTCTGCACTGAAGGCAGAGCCCGAGGCAGGGCTCAATTCCAAGATCACCACCTGAGCTGAAATCCAGAGTCTATCACTCAACAAACTGAGCCACCCAGGTGCTGCCAGTCTTCTAATTTTTATAAATAATCTCTAGGAAGGTCAAATACAGAGCTAAACACTTTCTCATTAGATCGCTTAGGAAACTTGCTCTGTTTTGCTTAGCTGTAAATATAACCGCATCTCCATAAGATATTTATGTAATTCCCATATAATATTTAATTACATAGAGAAAAACAGTAATTTACAGCAGAAACAATTTGCAGGAACCACCTTGATAAAATGTGGAGAATTAGCATCAGGAGTAATGCTTCTTAGTATGAAGAACTGAAAAGGACACAGCACCAATCTTTGGTATTCCTGGCAAAAATGCATAATCTGAATCTAATTGTGAAGAAATATCACACAATCCAAGTCAAGGCATGGACTTGCTGAGAAGTAACTGGCCTATATGCTTCAAGATATCAAGATCATGAAAGACCAAAACCAACCAATCAAACAAAAACCCCAGCAACAAACTTTCTTTTCCTTTTTTTAACTATTTCATGTTATAAGAGAAAAATAAGACACAGAAACTAAATACAATGTTTGATAGTGGATTGTATCCTGGACCAGAGCTATTTTTTTTTTCTTTTGCTATAAAAGTACTCTAATGGCAGGGTCATAGGGAAGTTCTATTTTTAATTTCTTGAGGAATCTCCACACTGCTCTCCAAAGAGGCTGCACCAACTTGCATTCCCACCAACAGTGTAAGAGGGTTCCCCTTTATCCACATCCTCTCCAACACATGTTGTTTCTTGTCTTGTTAATTTTGGCCATTCTAACTGGTGTAAGGTGCTATCTCAATGTGGTTTTAATTTGAATCTCCCTGATGGCTAGTGACGAAGAACATTTTTTCAAGTGTCTGATAGCCATTTGTATGTCTTCATGGGAGAAGTGTCTGTTCATATCTTCTGCCCATTTTTTGATATGATTGTCTGGTTTGTGTGTGTTGAGTTTGAGGAGTTCTTTATAGATCCTGGATATCAACCTTTCGTCTGTACTGTCATTTGCAAATATCTTCTCCCATTCCGTGGGTTGCCTCTTTGTTTTCTTGACTGTTTCCTTTGCTGTGCAGAAGCTTTTGATTTTGATGAAGTTCCAAAAGTTCATTTTGGCTTTTGTTACCTTTGCCTTTGGAGACATATCTTGAAAGAAGTTGCTGTGGCTGATATCAAAGAGATTACTGCCTATGTTCTCCTCTAGGATTCTGATGGATTCCTGTCTCACGTTGAGGTCTTTTATCCATTTTGGGTTTATCTTTGTGTACGGTATAAGAGAATGGTCGAGTTTCATTCTTCTACATATAGCTGTCCAGTTTTCCCAGCACCATTTATTGAAGAGACAGTCTTTTTTCCACTGTATATTTTTTCCCGTTTTGTCGAAGATTATTTGCCCATAGAGTTGAGGGTCCATATCTGGGCTCTCTACTCTGTTCCACTGGTCTATGTGTCTGTTTTTATGCCAGTATCCTGCTGTCTTGGTGATCACAGCTTACCCCAAAGATACAGATGTCGTGAAAAGAAGGGCCATCTGTACCCCAATGTTCATAGCAGCAATGGCCATGGTCGCCAAACTGTGGAAAGAACCAAGATGCCCCTCAACGGACGAATGGATAAGGAAGATGTGGTCCATATACACTATGGAGTATTATGCCTCCATCAGAAAGGACGAATACCCAACTTTTGTAGCAACATAGGACTGGAAGAGATTATGCTGAGTGAAATAAGTCAAACAGAGAGAGTCAATTATCATATGGTTTCACTTATTTGTGGAGCATAACAAATAGCATGGAGGACAGGGGGAGTTAGAGAGGAGAAGGGAGTTGGGGGAAATTGGAAGGGGAGGTGAACCATGAGAGACTATGGATTCTGAAAAACAATCTGAGGGTTTTGAAAAGGTGGGAATGGGAGGTTGGGGTGCCAGGTGGTGGGTATTATAGAGGGCACGGATTGCATGAAGCACTGGGTGTGGTGCAAAAATAATGAATACTGTTATGCTGAAAATAAATAAAAAATAAATTTAAAAAAAAAGTATACTAATGGGACAACTGATGAAATTTTAATCTGTAGATTTTATAAGAACATTGTATCAACATTAACTTCCTGATTTTGATCACTGTACCATGGTAGTATAAGAAAATGCTTTCTGTTTTGTTTTTAAGTGGTTAAGCCTCATGTCTGCAAGTTACTCTCAAACACCTTTTTAAAAGCAAGCTGGAGAGTTGTTAATTTAGGAAATTGCAATGTAAGTATATAAGAATTCTTTGTAACTTTTATGTAAATTGTAAAAATAGATAACCTCAAACAAAAAAAAATTAGAAGACAGATCTAATATAGTACTCCTTCTAGTACCTCTACTCTATTTTTTTTCAAGATTTCATTTATTAATTTGAGAGAGAGTGAGAGAGAAAATGAATGAGCGTTCGAGAGGCGGAGGGAGAAGCAGACTCCCCACTGAGCAGGGAGCCCAAGGCTGGCTCCATCCTGGGATTGAGGATCATGACCTGAGCCAAAATGCTAACACAACTGAGCCATCCAGGCACCCCTCCACTGTAACTTATGCTGTTCAAAATTATAACCAGGCTGGAAGAGAGTTAATGTTAAAATTTCTCTAAATTGAAAAATAAAAGTATGTTGAGCTAATCTTTTCACTGGTATGTTCCTGGCATGTTGTATAACTGCACAATAATTTTTTTCTGTTGACGAGAGGAACAACTAAACATTTGAAAACTACGCTGACCTATTATATTTATTTTATAGGGGGGGTGCCTGCGTGGCTTATTGGGTAAAGCCTCTGCCTTTCACTCAGGTCATAATCTCGGGGTACTGGGATCGAGCCCTGCATCGGGCTCTCTGCTCCATGGGACGCCTGCTTCCCCTTTCTCTCTGCCTGCCTCTGTCTGCTTGTGATCTCTCTCTCAAATAAATAAATAAAATCTTAAAAAAAACCCACCCTACTCTGGGGGTGCCTGGGTGGCTCAGTTGGTTAAGCATCTGCCTTCAGCTCAGGTCATGATCCTGGGGTTCTGGGATCGAGCCCTGCATTGAGGTCTTGGCTCAGCCGGGAATCTGCTCCTCCCTTTCCCTCTGCTTGTGCTCTCTCCTTCTCTCTTTCTCTCAAGTAAATAAATAAAATCTTTAAAAAAAAAAAAAAAACCCTCCTATGTGCCAGTCACTGTGCTAGATGCTGGGATAAAGAAATAAAACAAACATGGTATGTGACCTAAAGGATCTTACAGATTAGTATAGGGGGGTGTGTGTGTGTGTGTGTTATACCATTGTACATGATGGATGAATTGGCTAATACGGGTACAGGGAAAAGGAGGGAGTTACAAGAATCTTCATAAGAGGAATTGTTGAAACTTGGTCTTAACAGTGAGTAAGTGCTTTAGATGCACAAACGGAGAAAAGGATATTTGGGGCGGGTGTCACAGCATGAGCAAAGAACACGGAGCTATAAAACAGCCTAGAGTATTAGTGGGACAGCAAATAATTCTGAACGGCTGAATACAAGATGGGAAGTGGCATAGTGAGAAGATGCTAGAGAGGCAGAGGTTAGTTTTTTGAGGGCCTTGTAAGCCGTAGTGCCAAGAACCTTTGCATAATCCAGCGGAAGTGGGGTTGGGAGTTCTTGGCCGTTTGTCTGTGTCTATGAATATCTAACTTGTTAAACGATCATACACAAAGCAAGGTACATCGAAGTAGGTCACTCCATTCCCACAAGATGGTTTGTGTTAATTATAACAACGGGACGAAACAGAGAATGGAACGTTCTACCATTTTTATATCTTACAGTATGATATGAGAAATACTCACATCTTTCTACTTTGTTATATTGCCGTACGAGATTGGAGGAGACTTGACTTTTAATGCATCAAATGAGAAAGGTCAAGCTGTCAATGAATGTTCTCACTGTCAATTGTCTTTGCAGTTACTGCAGGGAGAGAAATAGTGGCTCAATTAGGACCACAGTGCTTGGCTGTGAATGCACCTCTTTTTTGTTTGCCTCTTGTATATTAGAGTTACATGGGGTAAAAAATCTGTCTCCCAGGGGCGCCTGGGTGGCTCAGTGGTTTAGGCTGCTGCCTTTGGCTCGGGTCATGATCTCAGGGTCCTGGGATCGAGCCCCGCATCGGGCTCCCTGCTCCGCAGGAAGCCTGCCTCCCTCTCTCTCTCTCTCTGCCTGCCTCTCTGCCTACTTGTGATCTCCGTCTTTCAAATAAATAAATAAAATCTTAAAAAAAAAAATCTGTCTCCCATTTTTAAAAGAGTTCAACAGCAAAGAAGAGAAACCTTGCAATCAGAAGCTTAAAGAATGTGGAGGAAATAGATGTTGGTTACTTGAGATTATCTTGGGTAAAAATAAAGGAGCCTCAGGGAAAAAATATTTCTGATTTATTCTGTCTCAGCATCCTGAACTTCGATTTACTCTGGTATAATAAAAACATATAAAGAGAATGAAAAGATAAGCCACAAACTGGGAAAACTTTCAAAAGACATATCTGATAAAGGACAGTTATTCAAAATGTTCAGAGTCTTAAAGCTCAACAGTAAGAAAATGAATAATCCAACTTTAAAAATGTGCAAAAGATCTGAACTGACACCTCACCAAAGATAATATACAGATAGCAAATAAACATACGAAAAAATGCTCAACTTCATACACCATTAGGAACTTGCAAGTTAAAATAAGGAGATAATGATAGCGCCTACTAGAATGGTGAAAATCCAAGAGGCAGACAATACCAAATGTCGGCAAGGATGTAGAGCAACAGGAATTATTCATCACTGTTGGAAACACAAAATGGTACAGTCACTTTGGAAGACAGTTCGACAGTTTCTTATAAAACTAAATACACTCTTACCATATGATCTGCGATCACATTCCTTGGTATTTACCCAAATGAATTAAAAATGTATGGCCACATAAAAACCTGCGTATGAATGTTTGTAGCAGCTTTTTTCATAGTTGCCAAAACTTGGAAGCAACCAATATGTCACTCAATAGGTAAATGGATAAATAAATTATGGTATATCCAGAAAATAAAATATTATTCAACAGTAAAAAGAAATGAGCTATCAAATCATGAAAAGATACAGAGAAACCTTAAATGCATATGGCTAAGTTAAAGAAGCCAATCCGAGAAGGTTACATACTGTATGATTCCAACTATATGACATTCAGGAAAAGGCAAAACTAGGGCAAAGTAAAAATTTCTGTGGTTTCCAAGGGTTAGGTGAGAGGAAGGGATGAGCAAGTAAAGCACAGGGGATTTCTAGGGCAGTGAAACTATTCTGTATGATACCATAATGGTGGATACATGTCATTACACATTTGTCCCATCCCACAGAACACCAGTGGGATGGTAAATAGTGGGACTTCTCAGCCTCCATACCCATATGTGCTGATCCTCATTATATTCATATATATGTATATATATATGAATGGGTTGAGACTCAACCCAGATATTCACATATATATATGTACATGCGTGTATGTGTGTGTGTGTGTGTATATATATATATCTGTCTCTGGAGAACCAGAGAATTGCAGCTAATTCAGACAGTACCTGCCACATAGTGGACCTTTGATAAATTATTTTGGGGCACCTGAGTGGTTGAGTTGGTCAAGTGTCTGCCTTCTGTTTGGGTCATATCTTAGAGTCCTGGGATCCAGCAAGAAGTCTGCTTCTCCCCACCCCCAACACTGCCTCTACCCCCTGCTTGTGCTTTTTCTCTCAAATAAATAAATAAAATCTTATTTTAATTACATTTTTAAAATATTTTCTATTTTTATAAGTGAAAAATGGAAATTTCTTTGATGTTTGAAACTTGCATTACTTTACTATTGTTATTTTGTGTGTTTGTTAACCAACTGCATTTTCTTCTTTATGAATTTCATATTTTTTTCATTTACTTATTAGACCCTTTATTTCAATGAACTCATTATAATTGTAATGTGTTAATAAAATTATTGTGATTTTTGTTCCTAAAATAGATGTCATCAAATAAAGGCAACCACTGGCAAAATAAATATTTGTAATTGCGGAAAGAAAAGTACAAGCAGGAGCATTAGTTCAAATACTGAATAATGCCATCTAGTGGAAAATTAATTTTAACTTCTTTTTCTGAATCAGAGATACCCAAATTTCAAGGTCCCTAATTTGGTATTTATGGGACTTCATTAAAATATATATTCTAGCCTCTAATCTGCCCCAGGATCTCTAACTCTAATGTGTATGATAGCTAAAAAGCATTGTATTAGTATTATGCACATTGTGTTAGTATTATGCACACCATAAAAATTCCATGTTGGTTAAAATTAAGGCTCACTGGTACACTGTGAGTTCACTTTCTTTTTTTTTTTTTAAATTTTTTAGTAGATCTTATTTATTTATTTGACAGACAGAGATCACAAGTAGGCAGAGAGGCAGGGAGGGGTAGGGGGGAAGCAGGCTCCCCACTGAGCAGAGAGCCCGATACAGGGCTCGATCCCAGAACCCTGGGATCATGACCTGAGCTGAAGGCAGAGGCTTTAACCCACTGAGCCACCCAAGTGCCCCTATTTTCTAACCAGAATTTTCACCAACTTCACCACAATAAGTCATTTTGCAGCTGCTAGCATTTTTCAACATGTAATCTATGCCAGCCCCCTATGCTAACTGCTTCCCTTGTATTATTTTATTTATGCCAGCCCCCTGTGCTAACTGCTTCCCTTGTATTATTTTATTTAATCCTTTCAACAACTTTTGTAAGGTAGGTACTATTATTGTGATATCTTACAGATGACAAGATTGGGGCAGAGAGTTTAAGTACCTTCTCCAACATCACACAGCTGTACCTGAGCCCATCACATGATTATAATGTGCACAGGGCTCTGCGATGGAGCTCATGGTCATGCCAATAGCAAAAAAGGACTAATGATGTTACAGTTCATTTCTGTCATCTACATTCAGCTTAGCATACCGTAGAAATGAGTTATATTCCTTCATTACTAAGGACTACTTAACGACATTTTGTAACTTAATATTTACATGATTTGGACTAATATATCACACACTCAGATGTTCCTAACTATTGGTTATTGATCTTCGGTTTTATAAATTTGAAGATGTTTTCAATGCTTTGCTGTTACTCTCCGTTTCTCCCCAATACTAACATAAGTGAAAGTAAATTGACCTGCTTTGAACCTTCTAGGTAGAGGCAACCTGGAACTAATTTATTTATAACTGTTTAGAAAACCCAGGTGATAGGGATCTGTCAGCCAGGCTAGCCAAATTAAGGCTAATGAAACTGGTCTCAAGCATAGGTGTCTGCCTCTACCCCCCAAAGGCTAAGACACTAGGCCTGCCCAACCTGGTCTGGGTCCACTCAGTGCTGGCAGAAGTCAAACTCTTCTCCCCTATTGCTCGCTGAAACATAGTTAGAATTTATCTCTTATAATCAACTCCTTCTGTAGGGCCCAAAGTATCAACTAACTACAACTGAAAAATTAATTCCTCCTACTGCCTTCATAGGAAATAATGTGAAAGTAAACATAGGAACTTTACAATAGTTCATCTTGAGGCTACATCCCTGAAAACTGCCTGATGCTGAAATCTTCTGAACATTAGTGAACAAAGAGCATCAAATAATGTAGTGGACTTTTAAACATAGAGTAAACTATAAAAATTTCTCAATTTATTTTCAGATTACTGAGTGGATGAAATATCTGCAAATATCATCTTGTATCTGTATGTCTGTGTCCCTCACTCCCACGGCCCTATCTCCCAAGAGTCCAAACTGTAAAAACCATAAAGTCCAAGGAAACCAAAAAGGTTCAAGTCCATATTCAGCAAAACAAAGGGGGAAAAAATTGATGACTAACAAAGAATCTGCTACCAGACTGTAAAGAACAGAGGAAATAAAAATAACAATAGAGAACATTAACTGAGCATTAATTTGTCCCAAGCATTTTTCTAAATGTTCTTTGCATGCATGATCCCGTTTTAATCCCCACAAGGAGGAGATTTCACGAGGTAAATGCCATTATCTTATTACACGGGTAAAGGAACAGTAGTTAAGTCATTCGCTGGAGTCGCATAGCTAGTAAAACAGGCGCCAGAGCCCACATCTACCACACTGTAACAAAGATCAAACCCGCGATCACTTCCTCAGAACGCCAGAGGCAAACTTGGGGCGAAAAATCCTTTAAATGGATTTCCCATTCAACTAATGGACACCTGCTCGATTACACAGTTACTTAGAGAACTTGCTGTCTGCAAGGTCATTTATGAACTGGTTGAGCTTTATTATGCGATTCAAGTCACAGTAAGTCCCACAGGGTAAGAATCTGGACATCGTGGAGATTAAGAGGCCTGTGGTATTCTTTCCAGGTTCTAAAGTTTTAATTTAATAAGAAAAGCGGGGAGACAAACGAGGTTACAGGAGCTTTGGTAAAGATTTACGTAGGACAAATCAATGCTTTTAACATACCCAGTGTGACAATGTGGTTGAAACCTCCTTTTGGAGATAACCACGTAGGTGCAGGGTTATCATTGTGACTTTGAGGTCCGGCCACTGGCTTCCTGGCACCCCTGCGAGAAGCCCTGGAGTAAGCTCAAAATACCCCAATTTAAGCATCGGTTTTGTTTGCAATTCGTAAATGCGGTGGCACAGTCGCTAGAGTCCTCCGGCTGCAGGCCACGCCCATAACTAGCGAGTGGTGCCGCAGGAAAAGCAGTCGGTCAGGAGCACCCCCCGGAACCAAAGCGCTAGCTCCTGCCGGCCCGGGGACTACGTTTGCGCAGCACCGGGGGCGGGGGCTGGCCGGCGGTGGGGCTGGCGGCGCGGGCTCGGGCTGAAGGGGCCCGGGCTGGCGGAGGGCGCCGTGCGGTGCAGTGTGGCGACGGCGGCCTACCGGACCATGCTGAGCGGAGCGTGCGGCTGGCTCGCCTCAGCGCTGCGGGGTCCACGCGTGCCGCCGTTCGCGGTCGCCCGTAGGTGCCTTCACGCGTCGGGGGCACGGCGGTCCGCGGACAAGAGCGAGAGGTCCGGGGACCCGCCCCGCGCCTTCGACCCGGCGCTGCTCGAGTTCCTGGTGTGCCCGCTCTCCAAGAAGCCGCTCAGGTGAGATTGGCCGGCTGCGGGTTTGCGCACGCGCCCTCCGGGGGCCGGGCGGGGGCGGGCGGGGGCGGGCCGCGCGGCAGCCCTTCGGTCGGGCCGGGTGTTTGCCGCTGCCATTTTCCGGCTCCGGGCGGACCAGCCGCCACGCAGCTCCTACTGCGGCGGGAAGGGCGGGAGGAGACCGGAGGGGAGCCGAGCCCCGGGCCTCCCGCATCAAGCCGCCCACCCGCAGGGATGGGTCGGGGCGTTTACAGGTTCACCACGGGCCGCGCCGTGGATTCCCCAGGGAACTTTTTATTCAATGCCGATTCCCGGGCACCACCCCAGGGCGACCCAGTCCGCCGGTCTGGGGGCGGGACTAGAGCTAGGAGTTTTTTTTAGAAGGCCCCGCAGCGGTTCGGTTGTACCGCCGGGTTTATGAACTGTTGGTCCGAGGATGTGTGAAAATGGACAGCTGATGCCTGACGACCTTAAACGTTTACGTTCTGGGTGCTGCCCCTTTTGGCCCTTAGTTTTGGACTAGCTGGGTTTTGTAAAGGCTTCTGAACCAAGAGCCGGGGAAAACAGCTCTGGGAGGGGAACATGAAACAAGAGAAAATGAGAGAGGGAGACATAATCATAGGAAGCCAAGAGTTGCTCGGGGACCTGAGCGGGGGATGGGGTAACTGGGTGATGGGCGTTAAGAAGGGCACATGATGTAATGAGCCCTGGGTATTACCTGCAAGTGATGAATCACTGAACTCTACCTCTGAAACTGATAATACGTAATAACGTTAATTAATTGAATTTAAATTTTTTAAAAATGCTCTACAGTTCCAGGCTACTAAAACTGAAGGCTGACAACATGGTATCTATCCGTGGTTATTTTTGGGTGGTGGATTGCTAGTCATTTTTTATTTTCAGTATTTTTGCATTTCTCTTAGATTATTTTCTGTAATGAATACACTCACTCAGTTTTCTTACACCTTGAAATGATCATTTGATCTGCCTCTCAGTTAATTGTGTAATTAGCTCACTGCAGGTCTGTTGTTTTCTAAAGTTGCCTCATTTCTGTCTCATCTTCCTCAAATTTTATTTTTTGTATCTCAGTTTTTCAGTGGTTTCCTTCTAATGGCTCAGTGTTGCTCTATTAAACACGTATTCTAAAGCGAAGAAGTTGTTTTTCTCCATTGGCTGTTTCTGTAGTAAATTAACTGGGATGGTTTTGAGGTTGCCCAGATTAAGAAAGGAATATTTGGATGAAAAGGGGAGATTTTTTTCTGACTGGATTTTAAAAATACATACTAAAGTATAGCTTGAGAATAAAGTAGAAAAGAAAAAATAAGAGAGAAACTGAGTAAAATGGGAACAATTATAGATTCATTTTCTAAGAGAAATGTTTCAATTGGGTGATACTGCTTTTAGAATTAGAAGCAGTTTAATTCTGCTTTTTGTAATTAACAGTCTGTCAAGAATAAGATAAATGGTGGTGCTTATTGAACACTAAGCTCTTCCAAGCATTTTCACAGTTCATTTTGTTTTCCTTTTCTCCCCTCAGATACGAAGCATCAACGAACGAACTGATTAATGAAGAGTTGGGAATAGCCTATCCAATTATTGATGGGATCCCTAATATGATACCACAGGCAGCTAGGATGACACATCAAAGTAAGAAGCAAGAAGAAATGGAGCAGCACTAGATCATAATTTTTTAAAAAGGAACACAGCTAAACTTTCTTAATACCACTTACCTTTTTTAAAAGTCAGAGTGGCAGGTAGTAAGTGGGAGAGGAGAATGTTTCTGTCTCTTCCTACGTTGACTGTCCTTATACCATTGATCTCTCTAGCGGGACTATTCTACTCAGCCTCCGTGGAAGAAAACTTCCCACAGGGCTGCACTAGCACAACCAGCCTGTGCTTTTACAGTCTGCTCCTGCCCATTACCATACCTGTTTATGTGTTTTTCCACCTTTGGACTTGGATGGGTATTAAACTCTTCAGGCATAATTAATACAGCCAGAGCCAAGATGATACATATATTAATGATACGTCGTGAGTGTCTATCTCTGAAAGCTCAGCTACATGGAAATACTGGAAACCCACTTAAATTGCAGGAAAGGTGCTTTGCCTTGCTTCTCTCAGAGGTTTAGGACTATGGGAGGCTTAGGCTGCAGGAGTTTCTTTTATATTTTTGTTCTGCCCTTGTTTTTTGAAAATTCTAATGTATAACTACTGTACCAGAAGAAACACTTCAACACAGTTTTTTGGAAATTAACAGTCCTAACCATCACCTGATGACTTTCTTACCCCATTCATCTAAAAATAATTAAAATTTTATATATTTATTTTAGATTCAAAGTATTTGGCAGAGTCACATGTTAAGGATGACTGAAATTATTCCAGAGGAATTGTATTGGAGCAGTTGTAAAGAAATGTATTTGAGCTAGTATGCTAGAAGACTATAATAAAATGGAAATTTTGTGTACTTGGGAACATTCTGAGTTTGTAAAATTACCTTCATTTCTTTGGCATCAAATCCTTACATTAGTAATAATAAAATGAGATGACACTA
The DNA here is from genome assembly GCF_964662115.1 of Mustela nivalis. Taxonomy (NCBI): domain Eukaryota; kingdom Metazoa; phylum Chordata; class Mammalia; order Carnivora; family Mustelidae; genus Mustela; species Mustela nivalis. The sequence goes on from NC_139023.1 coordinate 117,327,611, forward strand.
TTCCATTAAAAAAAAAAAAGTGTGTTGTTTTTGTTTGGTCACAATGTGTGGTTTCAAAAGAGGGGAAATGTAAAAAATATTCTAAAGTTTAAAATGTAGGCAATGTTTAAACAGGCACTTAATACCTCACATCGAATACTTTCCCAGGAAAATATATATATTTGAGGATAGAGGTAGGGATGGAAGACTTGTAAAGAGCTTTTGTGTCCTATTGAGCTAAGAGCTGTGTTTTAAATCACATTTCAGTTGAACTTTTCCTGCCTTAGGAAACCTGTTTGGCAGTGCATTGTTTCAGTGTATTCTATAGTACAAATCATGTTTTTAAAATCACTCTGATACTCAACACCAAAAAAACAGGACCTGAACAGACATTTTTCCAAAGAAGACCTACAGGTAGCCAACAAGACACATGAAAAGATGTTTAGCATCACTAATCATCAAGGAAATGAAAATCAAAACCATAACGAGATACCATGTAATACCTGTCAGAATGGCTAAAATAAATGAGAAATAGTGTTGGCAAGGATGTATAGAAAAAGGAACCCTTGTGCACTGTTGATGGGGATGTAGATTGGTGCAGCCACTGTGGGACAGTATAGAGGTTCCTCAAAAAATCAGAAATACTAAATTATCCAGTAATTCAAGTACCATTTACCCAAAGAAAACAAATACTAATCTTAAAAAATACATGCACCCCTATGTTTATTGCAGCATTATTTACAATACCAAGATACAGAAGCAATCTAAGTTCAATGGATCAATGGATGGAGAAGATGTGGCATATAAGGCTGGAGGGAAGAGGGCTTGGGAGACAAGTTGATCAAAGGTAAAGCCATTTTGGTTTTAGGTTGACCCATACCCTAAAACTCAGCAGGGAAAGTGACAGGCTGGACATTCTTAAAATTGTTCCCTGTGGGTAATCCCACAATCCTAAAACAATGGAAAAACTAATTGCCTAATGTGAATGGGAAACCCAAAGTTAAAGTGTAAGCCCCTCCCCATATGATTACCTAATTTAAGGAAAATATAAAGGGGGGCCTAGGTGGCTCAGTCAGTTGAGCAGCCTGCTCTTGATTTCAGCTCAGGTCATGATCTCAGGAGCTGGCCACTGAGTCCTGCCTTGGGCTTCTTGCTCAGTAGGGAGTCTGCTTGAGGATGCTTTGTCTCCCTCTCCCTTTCCCTCTGCCCCTCCCCCTGCTCTCTCCCTCTCACAAATAAAATCCTAAAATAATTTGTAAAAACCACTAGAGGCAAGGGAGAATCCTCTTCCTCTCCTGGGGAAGACAGCTACTTTGTCTATGAAGTAGCTCCTTTCTTGTATACTTAATCTTTTCCCCTTTCTGTAAATGGCTTGCTCTTGGATTCTTCCCTGTACAAAGCCAAAAACCCTCTTGGGGAGGGACCCGAGGCCTTGGGGCCTCAGCCTGTCCAGCATCATATATACAGTGGTATATTACGCCTATGTAAAAAAAAAAAAAAAATGAGATCTTGACATTTGTGACAACATGGGTTGACCTTGAGGGTATTAAAGCTGAGTGAAATACATCAGACAAATAGCATATAATTTCACTTACATGTGGAATCTAAAAACCAAAAAGAAATAGATGCAAATATAGAAAACAAACTGATGGTTGCCCAGAAGGGAAGGTTAGGGGGAATGGGCAAAAAGTTGAAGGGAAATGGGAAGTACAGGCTTCCAGTTATAGAATAAAGTCATTGAAATAAAAGGTACATAGGGAATGTAGCCAATGGTACCATAATCGCATTTAAAGTGACAGATGATAGCTAGATTTGTGGTGAGCTTAGCACAGTGTAGAGTTGTCCAATCACTGTGTACATCTGAAATCAATGTAACATTGTGTGCCAACTATACTTAAAAAAAACCAATGCATGGCAAAATACAAATAATCTGGACAATTATAGAAGTTACTATCATTTCCTGAAAGGGAGTTATTGCTTTTTTGTTTTAAGATTTATTTATTTTATATAGAGAAGGGGTGATCAGGGGGAGGGACAGAGAGAATCTCAAGCAGATTACCTGCTGAGTATGGAGTCCGATGATGAGATTAGGCTCCATCTCACCCTGAGATTGTGACCTGAGCCAAAACCAAAAGTCCGGACACTCAACACTCAACAAACTGACCCACCCAGGTGGCCTCTAAAGCTTTTAGTTTTTTAAGTTATCTATACACCCAGTGTGGGACTCGAACTCACAACCCTGAGATCAGGAGTCACACGCTCCACCAACTGAGCCAGCGAGATGCCCCTTGTTCTTTTTAATTTACCCTAAATATCACTGTGGTCAGTGTAAATTAAATGATTTTGCTGATAAAACAAGCACTGTAAAAAGTCAATTTCAACTTTTGCAAGCTAAGCATTTTATCATTTTTGAGGAAACTGATAAGGATACTCTGGGGGAGTTCAGCATTAATGCCATCCTTTCAGCAGCCATGGCTTCAGTCTGCCTTCCTAACCACACTGCAGAGTACCTCCTTATTTTAAGAAGACTCATCCTTTCTATTTATAAGAAAAGCAAAATTAGGAATCAAAATAGTTGGATTCAAATTCCTGCTCAAGTCTGATGCCTTTCTTCTTGTTTCCTAAAGCACCATATATTTTATCTCTATTTTAGCACTTGAACTTGTACTGTAATTGCCTGCTTTCTGTCTCCTGTCTAGACAGTAAACTGTTCAACATTTTTAATTTAATGCTTAGCATGGAGCAGGCACATACTTCCTGAGAGCCTGGAAGCATGGTTCTAACAAGGTTTAGAACTTTAGGCAAGTTACTTGTCTCTGAGCTTCATCTGTAGGTTTAGAAATCCTTCCTGTTGGGGCACCTGGGTGGCTCAGTGGGTTAAGCTGCTGCCTTAGGCGCAGGTCATGATCTCAGAGTCCTGGAATCGAGTCCCACATCGGGCTCTCTGCTCAGCAGGGGGCACCCCCCCCTCTCCAGCCTCTCTACCTACCTGTGATCTCTCTCTGTCAAATAAATAAATAAAATCTTAAAAAAAAAAAAAGAAATCCTTCCTGCTTATTTCCTAAAATTGTGAGGACAAGCGAAATTTGACACTGAAAGCCCTTTGTCAAACAACCCTAATGGTGAACAAAACAACCATTCAGAGTCTCTGGAAATTGTCCCAAGGGCGTACAGCCAAATGAGGAAACATACAAGAAAATCTAAAACTCAGTAAATGCTGCACATTGAAGTTTGTGCCATCTGAACCATCACCCACATCCTTCTTTGTCCTCTCAGCTCAAAGCGTTTCACTCCAGGAGGGTGCCGCCAAGACCTGGAGCTCTCCTCTCTCAATTCCTAGCCTAGGAGAGCTTTATGGCATCTTCCCAGGAGGGGCAGGCCACCAGCAGAGTAAAGGTAATTATGTAATTATAAAAGACAGTACAAATGTATATTTTCTCTACTTAACTGATCTGTAGAGCAATTTGTAGAAAACAATATATATAAATTGTATTTTGGGGTCTCTACTATATTGCCATTAGCAGCACAAAGGAAGTAGATGGGAGCAAAGCTGAATGGAGTGAAGAAATGATATCAGATGGTAACCTGAATTCACAGGAACTAATGAACCAGAAAAGGTAAACAAAGTTAATAGAAATAATACTACAAATACATCCTTGTTCTCCTTCTCTGTTCCTTGAAGAGGCATTAAATTATATAAAGTATTAATTATAACCAAGTATTGTTGAGATTGTAACATGTAGACATAATACACAAGGCAATAATAGCACAAAAAGGAAAAGAGCTACCTAAATGTAATGTTTCTGTATTTCACTAGCACTCTTTTTTTTTTTTTTTTTAAGACTTATTTGAGAGAGAGGGATGCCTGGGTGGCTCAGTTGGTTAAGCATCTGCCTTTGGCTCAGGTCATGATCCCAGGGTCCTGGAATCAAGTCCCACATCAGGCTCCTTGCTTGGAGAGGAGGCTACTTCTCCTGCCTGCCATTCGCCCTGCGTGTGCCCGTTCTCTCTCTGACAAGTAAATAAATGAAATCTTAAAAAAAAAAAAAAAAAAAAAAAGATTTGAGAGTGAGAGATGTACACGTGCAAGCACGGGGAAGGGGAGAAGGAGAGAAATCCTCAAGCAGACTCCCCACTGAGCTCGGGAGCCTGACGTGGGGCTCAATCCCATTATCCTGAGATCATGACCTGAGCGGAAATCAAGAACCAGACGCTTAACTGTCTGAGCCACCCACTAGCGGCCCTCACTAGCACTCTTTAAGAACAGATCTGTTGGGGTGCCTGGGTGGCTCAGTGGGTTAAAGCCTCTGCCTTCGGCTCAGGTCATGATCCCAGGGTCCTAGGATCAAGCCCCGCATCGGGCTCTCTGCTCAGCAGGGAGCCTGCTTCCCCCACTCTCTCTCTCTCTCTCTCTGCCTGCCTCTCTGCCTACTTCTGATCTGTCAAGTAAATAAATAAATAAAATCTTAAAAAAAAAAAAACAAATCTGTTAAGTCAATTATATTTCAATTAAAAAACACAGTAGCAAAAAAAAAAAAAAGGAAATCTGCAGATTTTAAATATTTCTCAAGCTCTCATATGCTGCTGCTGAGAATATAAAAATGATTCAGCTTCTTTGGAAAACAGTTGGCAGTCCCTCAAAATGTTAAACACAGATTTTACCAATACAGCATCATTTCATACAAATGTTTCACACAAATATTCGTAGCATTGTCATTCATAAAGCCAAAACATGGAAAATAACACAACTATCCCTCAGCTGATGAATAGATAATTAAAATGTGGTATAAACATAATGAAATATTATTCAGCAATAAATATGGAATAAAGTACTGATAAATTCTACAACGTGTATGAACTTTGAAAACATGCTCAATGAAAGAAACCAGTTTTTAAAAATAGGATATTGTTTGATCTAATTTACATGAAATGTCCATAATAGACAAATCTGTGGAAACAGAAAGTTGATTAGAGAATGCATATATGGCTAGGACATCATGGAGTTAAACAGCTAATGGGTACAACATTTGGGGGGTTCTAAAATTGTGGCAATGGTTGCACACTTCTGCAAATATACTAAATCCATTCAATTGCACACCTCACTTAGCTGAATTCTATCCTATGTGAATAATATACCAATAAAGCTGTTACCAAATTTTTTAAAAAGTAGTATCTAAATGTCTAATGATGGGCATTCTACTTCACTAGCTTCCCATAACATAGTTCATGCCACGTACGGATGCCATGGCATTGACCCCACCACCTCCAGCTGTAAGCCCACCACAAGAAATACTATCTTATACTTTCACTAACAATGATGGGAAATCTTGCTTCCTTAAAGCCTCTTTTTTTAAAAAAAATATTTTATTTATTTATTTGACAGAGAGAAATCACAAGTAGATGGAAAGGCAGGCAGAGAGAGAGAGGGAAGCAGGCTCCCTGCTGAGCAGAGAGCCCAATGCGGGACTCGATCCCAGGACCCTGAGATCATGACCTGAGCTGAAGGCAGCGGCTTAACCCACGGAGCCACCCAGGCGCCCCTACTTAAAGCCTCTTAATAAGATTATTTTCCTTAGTGTCTTTAGCATCGCTGACAAGGATCACCTTTACTACCCATCTTGTGAATAAGATCCTTCCCTCAGCTTTCAAAGCAAGAATTTCCCATTCTGAGAGAACAACAAAAAAAAGACTTGCCATGACCTCTCTCTTTTCTTCCAGTCCTGTAGAGTGGGCTAAGAAGTTCTCTAAAATTGACTCTAGATCTGTAAGATGAAAATGATACCTACTTCCAGACTTGGTGATTGTTTTAAGGGAAGTAGAAAATAGGAAATTACTTAGCACCCTCAAAAGCCAGTAAGAGTCTCACTACTGAGTATAGCTGTGGGGAGACTGTGGGGAGAAAGGCTTGTCTCCTTCTCCAAGCTTTTTCCCTTAGTGAAAGGCTCCATTTGGATGTGATTGCTATCTTCCACATCTGCCACTAGGTGGCACTTTTGGCTAACTCATATGAAGAACCACTGGTAACTAAGCCCTTGGAAGGAACCATAATGAGGATTGTACTCGGAAAAGTTAGCATTTGTAAAATGCTGAGCTAGGAAGCCATATTCCACTAGTATTTATTGGTGTGGCACCTACTAGGTGGCCATAAATTAAGTGAATTCTAAGAAACAAGAAGAACCCAGAGTTGGGATCAGAATTGAAAAGAGAGGAGGTGAGAAGAGTCGGGGCATTGGGGTGGGATGAGAAGTTTCCAGGAATAAGAAAATGCATGAGTAAAAACACAGGAGAGTGGGTGCCTGGTTGGCTCAGTAGATTAAGCCTCTGCCTTCGACTCAGGTCATGATCCCAGGGTCCTGGGATGGAGACTCACATCGGACTCTGCTCAGCAGGGAGCCTGCTTCCCCCTCTCTCTCTGCCTGCCTCTCTGCCTACTTTGTGATCTGTCAAATAAATAAATGAATAAAAATCTTAAAAAACAACAACACAGGAGAGACTGTGGCCTGTTCAGGAACTTGAGATAGTTATAGATGCCTAGAGTGAAGTACGCTGTGTATACAGAGCACTGGTGGGAAAGCAGGCTGGAGCTGCACAGGGGGCATGCCTGAAAGGACCTGGGGTGTCTAGTAACAATGAACTATGACTTTACTGCCTGATTTTCAAATCATCTTGATTTGTGCAGCTTTATCACACTGTGGCTCTTCTTCCAAGAAAAAAAGCACATGCAAAACTACAGGGGTTCGTAGGTTTGGGACCTGTCAGTGGTAAGTGTGTGTATTTGCACTTACACATTAGCCACCCATCACATGGAGACACTGAGCCCTTGAAATCTGGGTAGTGTGACTGAGAACTGAATTTTAAATTTTATTTAATTCTATTTAAGATTTGAGAGACAGAGCACACCAAGTGGGGAAGGCCAGAGGGAGAAGCCAACTCCCAGCTGAGTGGGGTGCCCAACTCAGGGCTCAATCCCAGGACCCTGAAATCATGACCTGAGATGAAGTCAGATGCTTAACCCACTGAGCCACCCAGGCTCCCTTATATAACTGAATAGCCACATATTGGGCAGCACAACTCCAGACTCTTTCTCCCACCACTGATGTTTTCTCTCTTCAAAATTCTTCGGACACTAAACCTTACTATAGCATAAGGCTACCTTACTGAACTGCAGATATTGGTGGGGGGGGGGCAGTTTCCAGCCTCAGAGAGTTCTGTGGGGTGGTGTGGATCTAGATACAAGAACAAGAATTGTTAGGACCTGATTTATTGAATGTGTGGATAAAGAGGAGGGATGAGGATTGCAGGCTTCTGCCTAGAAATCCGGGTGATACCATTGAGCCATGGACTACAGGAAACAGTAGTTTTCTTAGACATGCTGAGATTAATGAGCCAAGGATCACACAGGGAGATACAGACTAACAGACAAAAAAATGGCTGGGGCTGGAATCAACCAGGTCCTGTAGGTCATGGAGAGATCTGGGCACCATCACATGAAGATAGAACAGAAACCATGGAGTTGATGGGAGTGTGTGCAGAGTGAGAACAGAGGAGTATACTAGCACTGGAGGTCAGGGGAGTGTTAAGAAATACAAGCAAAGGAAATGGGAAAAAAGCCAAGAAAAAGAAAGCCACAGTCTACCAGTTTACAACAGTTCTGAAGAGAAAGAAGTCAACAGTTTCAAATGCCATATAGAAGATTTAATTCAGAAATGGGCAGTTTCCACGGACATTTTCAATGAGAAAGTCACTTGACTTTTATTTGAGCAGTGGGAGGAGGAGAAGCACCACCTCAGCCAAGATGCTTATGAGAGAGAAACAAAATTCGGTCTTTTATGCACTATGTTTTGGGGTCACCTTGTTCTAACAGCCTAGTCTAGAACATTATCAAAATATCTCATAAGCAAAAACACAGAACTGAAAGAGCAGGTGAACACAATGAATAGTGGGACCTTCACATTAATTCTTGAGTTCTTAATTTTATTTTTGAAAATATTTCCACAAAGGGGTAAAGAACGTGAGGCCGGGTCAGCCAAATCCTCTGCTGTTGTTGATGGCTACTTGAAGTGCTTCTTCCACCCTTTCCATTGTAGAATATTTGGGAAGGTAGAGGACACTAATACACGTCTGAGCTCTTATGGGATCTTTTTCATTCACATTTTCAGGACAGCAAAATGTTATTTTCATGTTCTTTAAACCTTTTACTTGAATTCTGTCAGTTCCTGTAAGAAACACTGAGAAGAAGAATAAAACTGAGTGATCTGTTTCCCAGAGACCAAGACTTTTATAGAGGGAAAAAAAACATGTGCTTATTCAAAACATTTACGAAGGGACCACGTGCAGAGTCCCACTTCAGCCTGCATCGGGCACTGACACACTGTCCCTCAAGCAGCTTACAGTCTAGTTGGAAATATTATATTCTTGTGCAGAAAAAGAGAAATAGCAAGGGAAAAACAAAAGGGTGAGGCATCATGGAATTAAGTGCTTCCTGAGTGAAAATGCTGAGTGTGGTTCAGAGCAGGGAGAAAGAATCAGGCTGGGATGACCAGGGAGACTTTGGAGAGCTCAGAATTAAGCTGGATCTTTAAGAAGGGGAAGGTTTAGAGCAGCAACAAGGAGGTGGGTGAGGGTTCGAGGCAGGACAAGGAGCTTCAGAGAAAGCCTGGAGGTGGGAGGGCACAAGGTGAGCTCAAGAATGTAGAGATGATGGAGCTGTTTGGCTGAAATAATGATTTCCTATAAAGCAAAGACTGGAAAGTCAGGCTGAGCTTCTGGAGAAGCCTGATTATCTTCCAACATCTGTTATCCACAAAAAGAAGAACAAGAAAAGTGTTTCTCAAAAATAAGTATGGAAATTTTGGAAGAATATGAGAAAGTCATTGGGCAAAGTTGCAGGTAAACAACCAAGTAAGCATGAAACAGAGATCAAAATGTGGTAGGGGAGATACAAAAGGCTGGAGGAAATGACGTTGTAAAATATGGCTAATCCCATAAGGCCTGAATAATGGGAGTCACAAATACAGAAAGCAGACTAAATATCTAACTTGGATGGAGAACTGAGGGGACATCTGAAAGCAACAGGCAGGGCTGAAATCACAAGAAAGATGACCTATATTAACATTTTTTTATGTTCACGCAGCCTGGCAGAGAGAACATCCAACTGGACGTGGAGTGGCTCTTACACAAGGATTTGTGGTGAATGGTGTCTACAATAAACAAGGTTTAGGTATCCCATAAAAGAGACCTAAGATTCTAGATCACTCCTGATAGAATACCTACCAAGGAACTTTTTCTTTTCCTCCAAAGTCAATTTGTGTAAAGCCTTCCAAAACATCACTATGGTGGGATGTGAATTATCATATCCCTCTTCATAATGTGCATTCTAGAAAAAAAATAAACACAAAAAAAACATATTCAGGAAATAATAAACAGGAAATTCAAATTCAAACTTCTAGGCCTTTACGATATACCTTCTCAAAGGTTTCCCAGTCATAATCTGTATTTCCAATAATCACATCCTTTAGTTCTTCCGGATGGAAAAACTCAATAATATCCTTGTCACACACTCTGTAAAATCCTCTTTGAAATTCTTCATAAAGTGCCTTCACAGAGATGTTGAAGATGTAATTGACATATTTAGAAACATAGTCTCTCCTTTAATGAAACAAAAAATTATTTCAGTTTACTGCAGTACCCTGACGGAAACTAGCAGGGGCAGGGAAGATGGGCAGAAAGCCAAAAATAAAATGAGAACTAAAACACCTAACAATTAAGTGCCAAAAAATAGCCATATGCACTTGGCTATTTTTCATATCTCTAACTTAATTGTCATACAACTCTCAGGGCAGATTCTTAGGACATTTTATTAAAGAAAAGAAGTTTCTTGGTGAAGTTATACAATAACTCAAGGTCACACAGTTAAAGAAAGGACACAGATTAGAACAGAGAAAGTGTGGAAGTGTAAAACCTGACCTGCTGATAGTGCTCTGGAAAACAGGCTTGGGAGATGGGAAAATTCTCCCATTTTATTTTATGGTCTTCCATACTCTCTGAATGTATGACAGTAGTTAATGTTAGTATTTGTGGTTAAGCACAAATAGAGAAGGGATTTCTACATCTAGCTATGATGGGATAGCACACCCAAATACTCCCAAAGAGAAGAACTAGAAAAAGCTAGAGAATATACAAAAACACATCTAGCTCTAGGCTTCCTAACCTAAGATGCAAGAAGCCTCTGACCTACTAAGAGAGAGGGGAAGCCCTGCAAAGTGAGCCCGGCATTTTACTTGCAGTTTTTCCCTCTGGGCCATTTGCTGATTCAGGGAAAGCTACTAGGCTAAAAGTAGTTGTGAAGAGGCAGAGAACCTCAGTATGTCTATCAGTGATAATATAGGTGAATTAGAATATTCATAAAATATACTACAGAACTGGAAATGTTCTATTTCTTGATCTGTATACTTACATGTATACTTTTCTGTATGTCAGACTTCGAAGTTCTTTTTTAAAAATAAAGATGAAAAGATGGAGGGAAAATAGCTGGCTGGCTTATACCAGAATGAGCATCTGGTGGCATCTCTCTGCCACTCTAACCAACTACTGGTGGAATATTCTCTCATCCCACACTGTGGCTTTAAAACAGAATCCTGTTAAGGGGCTGAGAACTCAAAACACCACAGTACCATGTAGTAACATTATAAATACTAAGTGCCTGCCACAGACCAGTGGCTCTTCTAGGTACTAGATAAACCATGATGAACATGACTAGTCCTTGCCATCATGCAGCTCACTGCAGTAGCTTATTTATTATTGGGGAAATACAGGCAAGCAGTAATCCTAAAGGTATTAATGGGTGATATGAAAAGAAAAAGTGAAACAGGTAAGGAGATAGAGACAGAAGTTAGTGGTATAAACCTAGACAGGACGATAAGGGAAGGCCTCTCTGCGAAAGCTATTTCCTTTCCTACCAGAATATAAACTCCAGGAGACACACACGTACACACAATATACACCACCTCACTGTCTTATTAAAAAATGATTAACTGGTAAGAACTCTAATACATTTTTAGAGCCCAGTGAAATAAACAGTGTATAAACAAAACATATTTCACTTCTCTGTACGTACTTGTTAGTCTGGTCAACAATGACACAACTTCCATTAGGAATTAGGTCTGTATCATTTTTGTCCCAATGCACCTGTAACCACAAATAAACTCAGATAGTGTCTCCAAAATTATCCGAAGCAATTATCAAAAAAAAAACCCTTAAAGCATACCTTTTTTCGCAAGATCTTATAAAAGTACGCATTTCTGTCATGCAAACAAAATGTGCACGTAAAAAGCTACTATCTTATCATGCAGAATGAAAAATTAATTTTTAAAAAACTTGATTTATCATACTGAAAAAATTGGGCAAATGCCACATTTCAATAGTCACTTTATATAGTTAGACATAGAATGGTAGATTTGCAAAAACGGTCACAACTTCTTCCCAGCCTGGTATTCAAGCCCCTGTGCAGTGTGACTTTGCAATAGCTGTGCAACCCCCCAGCACCCCCAACCCCATCAAGAGGAGGACTTCAGTTCTTCAGCCTTGCATATGGCTGTGGCCATGTAAGCTACTCTGGTCAATAGGATATGCTGTAAGTAAAAGCTTAAAAAGAAGCTTGTATGGTGAGGCTTGCCATCTCTTCCCACTCTTTGTAATCCTATGACAGTTCTATAAAGATAGGACTACTGGAACACCAAGAGACCCCCTAGAACAGAAAAGCTGTTTCAGCCCACATTCCATAACCCAGCCAACAACTGGGTATACGAGCAAGGCAGGTGGAAACCATTCAGCCCAGGCAAGTCGATTCAGGCCAGAAACTCAATGAATTGTGTTTAAGCCACTATGTTTAGGTGTTGTTTCGTAGAAAAATCTGATAGGCCCAGCTCATAAAAAGTGAAGAAAAAAAAAAAACTTTTGCATTAATTCAGAAGTTTGTCCTTTTATTAAAGTGGTATGTCTAGAATCTGAACATGTAAAGGATTAATATGATTAAAACTGATCTGTAATCTGGTTATCATTACTCACATTAAAATAGATATAAAATACTTCTCCAAAGTCATCACCTTCATCATCCAGAAGCGTCTGCAAACTCCTAAAGAATAAATAATTTTATTTTTTAAAAGTGAGTAACTATGATCACTGGACACATCATCTAAATAAATGTCAAATACAGGACTATTCTGAAGGTGGGAAGTCCGGTCACTAGTTAACAATGCCCATTTCTCTGTGTACTGATAGCCAGACCTCATTGACAGGCGTGAAGTTTCTGAGTATTTGCAATTCTGCAAGCTCTCTTCCCTGTATCCTACCTTCCTTTACTCAGTGATTATACGTTTCTACAGAAAAGGACTGATAACCTATCTGATACTGAAACTCATTCAAATCAGCATTACCTTTATTTAAGCTTTTGAACTGTACCTACAGAACAATAATCTTTTAAATGTCAGGTATCACTTAGGAAATTCAAGGAATGAGAAGGTCAGAGCACCTTCTCTGTATCTACTGTCTCAATATCATCAAGCTTAAGACAGATGTGACAATCAACTACCTTAACTGTTTCAAGACATTTGTGAGAATGCAGGTCACACCAACATGGAAAGCAGCCAGTGTTTTTATATCTCCACCCTCTGTTGTCCTATGGTACTTCATTTATAAAGTCCTGGGGCGCCTAGGTGGCTCAGTGGGTTAAAGCCTCTGCCTTCAGCTCAGGTCGTGATCCCAGGGTCCTAGGATGGAGCCCTGCATCGGGCTCTCCACTCAGCGGGGAGCCTGCTTCCTCCTCTCTCTCTGCCTGCCTCTCTGCCTACTTGTGATCTGTCAAATAAATAAAATCTTAAAAAGAAATTATAAAGTCCTATGTCTCATTGTGTTTGCTCATTCTCTCATGTAGTCATTCCACAAACATCTATCAAGCACCCAATGAGGCAGCAATAAGGGATGAAAGCTGAGACATTACTGTCAATACACTGAGACTCGTAGGTAAGCTATGCAGATGGAAGCCTCCCTATAGTACAGTGAGCTGTGTGCAGAAACTCTGTTAAGTGTCCACATACAGCCTTGGTTAACTCTTGTTAAAGGGATGTGTCACCGGGGAAGGCCTCTGGAAGGTGGAGTCCAAGCTGACTATCCCCTCCCCCTGGATTTTTTATAACACAATTGTGAAAAACAGACCATGTGTTATTCATTATAGGTTTTGGCAGGGGGGCGGTGAGGAGAGGGAGTGATGGGAACTTGTTCATGATACTCTTGTCATTATCTGTCCATGTATATGGCTTATGTGCTAACTGAGGGGTGTTTTTACAAAGAATACTTAGGAGCCTGCCTCTTCAAACATTGCTAGTATCTTACACCTACCTGTATACCTCCCCTATCCCATTTTTCTACCACCCCCAAAATATGTCACAAGTAACAGTTGTCATATGTTTAACTGTTAAATGTTTAATTAAAAAAGAGAGTGTTGTCCCCTTTTGTTAAGGTAGCTCATGAAGAACAGATAAATTCTTTAATCTTACTGCAGTTAAACTTATCGTCTTTCCTTCAATATTGGTAATTTTGCTGTCTTAATACTGCTCAGTGAGTTAAAGCCTCTGCCTTCGGCTCAGGTCATGTTCTCAGGGTCCTGGGATCGAGCCCCGCATGGGGACTTCTGCTCAGCGGGGAACCTGCTTCCCCTTCTCTCTCTGCCTGCCTCTCTGCCTACTTGTGATCTCTGTCAAATAAAAATCTTTAAAAAAAAAAAAAAAAAAAAGGACTGCAAAAGCAAGGAATATATTTGTCCATACTTTCAACATTTTTGCTTTACTATTTAAGTCCTTCACCCACATGAACCTGATTTCTGCATACACCATAAGGCATCAATGATCCTTTTTTCCCATATGCATGAACTGACAGTCCTGTTCCCATTAATTCAGTATACTACCTCCAGCAAGTTCCACAAGCGCCTGGATCAGTGTCTGAACTCTCACTTTTCTTCCATTGAAAACCTGGACCCACACTGTACTGTCCTCAATTAATACAGCTTTCTAAAGATTCTGAAGACCTAAAAGCATGAGGAACACTGATACAGATTTAATGATCTTTACATTTATAAGGTTGATGTGTATTAAGTCTTCTTAGGCATAAGCAATATTTAGGTCATTTTCACTGTTTCAGTAAAAAACAATAAATTTATCTCCTCCTTGCCCAATCTGGTGCTTCTGATGTTTTTCGTTATCTTATTAGTATAATTAGTAATAATGATTAATAGTTGGACGCTGGAGCCAGACTGTGTTCAATTCATGGTTCTGTCACTATGGGCTCTCAGACAAGCTACCCAAACTGTCTGTGTTTGTTTCCTCACCTGTGAAGTGGGGATAATAATAATAGGATCAGGGCACCTAGATGGCTCAGTCTGTTAAGTATCTGACTCTTGATTTTAGCTTAGGTATGATCTCAGGGTCATGAGACTGAGCCCTGCAGGGGCTTGCTTTGAGATTCTCCCTCTCTCCCACTGGCCTGCACAGTTTAGAAAAAAAAAAAAAAAAAAAAAGACCATACTACCATTCTCATTCTTTTAAAAATCTACATAGGATTTCACTGCATAAATATACCAAAAATAAGTAATTCCCTTATTAAAGAACATTTAGGTATTCCACAGATTATGAACTATGTAATGCAATATACATTAGTATGGAAACAGCCTTGCATGATTGTATAATTTCTGAAATTAAATATCTAGAGACAAAACTGCTAGGCTAAAGTGGCAAATACATTTTTGATTCAGGTAAGTACGATTACACTGTTCTCTGAAAAGGAATCACCAACTCATACGTCCACTACCAACCCCTGAAATTAGAGCAAACCTTTTCCCAAACCCTGGCAAACACCATATAGCATCAGTATTTCCAACCACTGTAAATGGGCAGCACATTGGCCTCTGATTTTCATCTGCATTCCATGAGCACTGGGGAGCTGAAGCCATTCTGTTACTCCTTTGTGGGTTAACTTCCTTTTTATTTGTCCATTTTCTTATGGATGTTGAGGAACACTTACACAGCAGGAATATCACCCCTTTCTATTACCAGTATTTTTTATGAGGTGGTGGCTTGGCTTTTTAACTTAGAAGTAAGTTTTCACTTTAAAGGTGAGGATAAGAAACAAGATTTAAAACAAATGTCACTTGCAAATTCATAGGGTATAACTTGTGCTCTGCCCATGACTATTTCTACACAAGGTTCAAAGATTATTATAAGCATTAAGGACCAATCATAGGGGAAATCAACTTCTCTTAATTTGAAAAGTTAAATTATTATCTAACAGTTCTTCCCAAAATAATACTTGACCTAAGGTACCTAGAATGTTGCTGCTGAACAAAAATGCTTTTTGGGTGGGGAGGTGTGTTTATTTACAGGCATACCTTGGAGTTACTGCAGATCTGATTCCAGACACTGCAATAAAGCAATTATCCAAGCATACACAAGTCAAAAAGAATTACTTGGTTTCCCAGTGCATTTAAAAGATATGTTCACGGGGCGCCTGGGTGGCTCAGTGGGTTAAGCCGCTGCCTTCGGCTCAGGTCATGATCTCAGGGTCCTGGGATCGAGTCCCGCATCGGGCTCTCTGCTCAGCAGGGAGCCTGCTTCCCTTCCTCTCTCTCTGCCTGCCTCTCCGTCTACTTGTGATTTCTCTCTGTCAAATAAATAAATAAAATCTTTAAAAAAAAAAAGATATGTTCACACCACACTATAGTAAGTGTGTAAAAGCATTATGTCTTAAAAATGTGCATGCATTAATTTAAAAATACTTTAATGTTCAATCATCAAATAGTTTCACTCACTTGTGGAACATAAGGAATAGCACAGAGGACATAAGGAGAAGGAAAGGAAAAATGCAGGAGGGGGAAGTCAAAGGAGGATATGAACCATGAGAGACTGTGGACTCCGAGAAACAGACTGAGGGTTTTGGGGGAAATGTGAGCCTGGTGGTAGATATTAAGGAGGGCACATACTGCATGGAGCACTGGGTGTTATACATAAACAATGAATCTTGGAATACTACATCAAAAACTAATGATGTACTGTATGGTGGCTACCATAATTAAAAAAAAAAAAATAAAAATAAAAATACTTCAATGCTCACCATCCTCTGAGCTCTCAGCAAGTTGTAATCACTGATCAAGATCAACAAAACAAATAGAATAGTAATGGAAACATTTGAAATACCGTGACAATTACCATAAATGTGACAGAGAGACCCTAAGTGAGCAAATGCTATTGGAAAAATGGCTTACTTAACACAGGGTTGCCACAAACCTTCGATCTATTATTTATTTTTTTTAAAGATTTTATTTATTTATCAGAGAGAGAGGGGGAGAGCAAGCGAGTGAGCACAGGCAGACAGAATGGCAGGCAGAGGCAGAGGGAGAAGCAGGCTCCCTGCCGAGCAGGGAGCCCGATGTGGGACTCGATCCCACGACGCTGGGACCATGACCTGAGCCAAAGGCAGCTGCTTAACCAGCTGAGCCACCCAGGCGTCCCACCTTCGATCTATTAAAAAAAACCTATTTTTTTTTTATTTGACAGGGAGAGAAAGATCACAAGTAGGCAGAGAGGCAAGGGGAAGTAGGTCCCCCACTGAGCAGAGAGCCCGATGCGGGACTCGATTCCAGGACCCGGAGATCATGACCTGAACTGAAGGCAGAGGCCTAACCCACTAAGCCACCCAGGTGCCTCTGTAAAAAACACTACTACCTAAGAAGCACATACTATTTATGAAGCACAAGGTAATGAAATGAGGTATACCTATATCTAAATACGTATTATGTAGAGTTCTAGAAAAAGAACTATGTTACTTACTTTCCCAAAACAGGACTCAGTTCTTTTAAGTCTTCCAATGATGGTGTTTGGTTCAAAAGTTTCTTAAACAGGGCCAGTGGGAAAGGGATGTTGGCAACATTGAAATTGAATAGGGAAAGTCCACAAAGAACCCCAAAGAAAAAATATCTCTTCTTCTCAAATTTAGGCTGAAAAGAGAAAAAAAATTTGATGTCTTTTAATTTTTACAAGTAAAATGGAATATTCATATTACCTAAACCTTTTCTCCTTTTCACAAAGTCAAATCACAAATTAAAATCAAAAAGTTTGCGGGGCCCCAGGGTGGCTCAGTCAGTTAAGCCTCTGACTCTTGATTTTGCTTAGGTCACGATCTCAGGGTTGTGAGATGGAGCCTCTCATCAGGTTCCACTCTCAGTGGGAAGTCTACTTGAGATTCTCTGTCTCCCTCTCCCTCTGCCCCTCCCCCCACTGGCTCACACATTCTCTCTCAATAAACAAAATCTTAAAAAAAGTAAAGCTTGCGATAAGAATATTTAGGGTTTATGTGCAGTCATTAAGTCAAGTTAAATCTCTGCCACAGGGACACTAATAGACCCACATTAGGCACAGCAAACCCTCATAAACTAAAGTTTTCACTTTCTTTTAATGCTTTCAAAAGAAAATTTGAAAAGAAATTTTCAATTCACAAGGAAAAATAGAACTGAACAAAAAAAAAAAATGGGCACCTGAGAAAGGAAGGGTTCCTTTTTATCCAAACATTCTATAAATGGTCAAAAACATACACTGTTTAAGTTTTCCTGTGTGGGCAGAATTGGGAACACAGGGAAAGGGGACTCCATTTTAAAGAAAATAATCACCTTATTAAAACTGAAGGCTATTTCCATAATTATATGTATCAATAACTCCTCTCCTAAAATGAAAATGTCTAGACAACCTAATTTCCAATGGTGTATGACATGCCTTTTCTGTTGATAACCGTAAGCAAAAAGGAGAGGACTCACCCTGACAGGAAACCACATGTAGGAAGCCTCCTCAGGATACATGAACATCCCATATTCTGGCCGGGTCATCTCCTCAAACAGACAGTGGAAAAACTCTACCTTGACTCCTCCAGAGTCATGTCCAATTTCTCCACTAAATGAAACCTGAAGAAACACAGCAAATAACGTATCACTTCCAGGGCTCAGTATTGCTCTGTATTAAGACTCACTTATTAATCATAAGAGTAAACATTATTTATGGACCCAAGTATTTGGTAAGCACTAAGCATCTTACTTGTTTAATCTTCACAATAATTCTATGAGGCAATGAGCTTCAAGAATTTAAAACATTGGGGCACCTGGGTGGTTCAGTAGGTTAAAGCCTCTGCTTTCGGCTCAGGTCATGATCCCAGGGTCCTGGGATCGAGCCCCATGTCGGGCTCTCTGCTCAGCAGGAAGCTTGCTTCCCTTCCTCTCTCTCTGTCTGCCTCTCTGCCTGCTTGTGATCTCTGTCTGTCAAAGAATAAAATCTTTAAAAAAAAAAAAAAAAGAACTTAAATATTAACTTCCCAAGGTCACACACAGCTAAGGGGTACAGCCTAGATTTAATCCTGTATCTGTCAAGTCTCAGAGCCTGATAACTTCAGCTACTAAGCTGACCTCAATTGGTATTATGTAATAAGGAACGTTAAGTTAAATGAAAATAAACATAAAGAAATAAATAATAGTTGGATTTTCAAAGGCTGAAAAACCAGAGCACACATAAGTTACCTACTGGCTTTGTTGTTTACTTCTTGAGAAGGCACCCAGGGACACCAATCTCTACCTAGGATGATTCTACCATAACCCATCTTTGCTCCTTCAAATACTCACTCATTCCTGCCCTTTCTTCTTAGAATCCTCAAGAATCCCTCACTTCAGTGTACAAATGTGTTGAGGTCTCCCTTACTCTTAAAAGAAGAAAATCTCAATACCATTGTCTCATACAGGTAATACTGGCTTCTACTCTAGGTCACCAAATTCTGGAGAATCAGGTACCCCAACTTCCGAAACTATTTCCCTACTTAAAAGTGCTCTCTTCAAGAGGACCAAGAACATGTGAACCCCTGAATTCCGAGGGCCATTCGCACGTCTCCTCTCCCTGATTTCACGAGCTCATTTTATACTTCCGATCCCCTCTTCTTTCTTCACGCTGTTTTCTCCCTTACTTTCTTTTATGAAGCATTAACTAGGTTTTTTATTTCTCTCTTCTTTTTCCTGCTGCTTTAATACCAGAAATTCTTGCAGTTCTGCGCTAGTTCTGCCTTTCCGCTTTCCCTGGATGCTCGATTTCTCTTTAAACTTCACTTACCACCTGTAGCCATTTAACCTTCCTCTCCACTCTACCTTCTCTCTGACTGATGCACACTCCTGTTCAAAGGCCTGCTCAACGTTGCCTTTGGGATGTTCCATGGCACTTCCCCAAAATCTCCTTTTACTGCTTTAAATGGATGGATGCCTTTTCTATTTTCTAGAGATCCAAGTTTCAAACCTCAATAAATTATTCAAAATCTTTAGAAGACGAGGTATTGGGGCACCTGCGTAGCTCAGTCAGTTAAGTGTCCAACTCTTGGTTTCAGCTCAGGTCATGATCTCAGGGTCGTGGGATCAAGCCCTGTGTTGGGCTCCCTCCTCAGTGTGGAGTCTGTTTGGGAGTCTCTCCCTTTCCCTTCCCCTTTGTCCCGTCTCTCTAAAAAAAATAAATAAGTAAAATCTAAGTTGTCAAATCCTTACTCTGTCCCTTCCTATGGGCAAGGTTCTTCATCTCACAGAGCCTCAGTTTTCTCACGAGATTATCAGGAAAATTAAACAGAAAAACATATGCAAAACACCTCTCACAGTCTGGAAAATGGTGGCTGCTCATCAAATGTTACCTAAATGTTTAAGAGGGATGAATGAACTATAAAAATGGAACTAAAATAACTCAGTGGGCTGGCTTGACATCACAGGTTAAGATTCACATAATGAGTTTGTTAGATTTTTAAAAAACTACCTATATGCAAAAATATGTGGTAATGCTACCTCTAACCACAAATCCTAGTGCAACATACTTTTCAAATAGTGTCTTGAACTTGAGTCAAGTCATTCTTTAATCTGAGTAGGATAAGTGATAAACTAAGGTCTATCAAAACATTCTAATAAATATCATCAGGCAAATCTTTGTCGTGATTAAATGGAAAGTCTGGAGCCTAACAGTTGGGCCCAAATCCTAGCTCTGATACTTCTCAGCTGGATTGCCCTTGGGTAAGTCACCTAATTGTTCTGTACCTCAGTTTCCACATCAGCAAAACAAAGGAAAAACAGAACCTTCCATGCAGTGTCACTGAAAGGGTTACATAAATATTTGTGAAGCATTCACAGTGTTCTTGGCACAAGGAAAATGTTCACCAGATTCACTAGATATTATTATTGTTATCCTGTGTCCAATATCTACTAGTAAGGCAAGTTATAGAATAACTAAACCAGAGATCATCTATGTTCAGAACATGGGGCTTTCTACAATAATACCCTCAAAAAACTACAGTTAATAAAGAGGAAGTTCTCTTTTCCACAGCAATTTGGGTACATGTATGAGAGCAGAAACTAATCTTCAAATCTCTGTGTCAACCTCATCTCACTGGAACCCTCCCAGGGGGTGACTAGCTAGGCTGGGTCAGGTCTCAGGAGGGACTGGACCTCTTAAGGGTAGTTCTGGACTTTTTAGCTGCCCAGGCTGGGGGAGGACAACCCTTTCAACCGCTGCTCCTCAGCCTGAGGGCAACTAAGTGCCCACAGCTATTCCCAGCAAATCACAGCTACATGGGGTATCAGGGCAACACTGCACGGCAAAGGGAGATTCTTTCTTCTCTGCAAGACCCACTGTCCATCCTTTTATGTTTTCCTTCTCTCAGCAGCAAAAATATAGAGAATTATACTTTACCATTAACTCTCTCCTCAGATCTTCATTCTCAAACTGATTTAGGTGACTCAAAACATCTTCAATCAAGTGACTCCTTCTGACTGTTAGATTCAAAGTGGGCAGCAAAGCTAATTCGGACCCTCCTTGTTCCACAATTCCAGCCAACCGCATACATGCTCTAAATTTCTTCTCCTAGGAAAACAGAAATGTTTCACTCATTTCACCATTTGCTCTAAGTGGGAATTTGGTCAATTTATTAGGAGTGCTTGTTACAAACATTCATGAATAGAGCTTTATTTACATAAGCCACTGGAGAGAAGCCATACATTCAGCATTCACCCTCTACGAGCCGAAGAAACACCTGGTGGATGAAAAATGTTGTGGAGCCAACCAGTGTAAGCAGGAAAGTGACCAGGTGTGGCCTCCACTGGTCCACTTTATCTGGCAACAATTATTAATACTTCAGCTACCAGAGCTAACTGCCATCATTAGATTAAGAGAATGATTAGCAAGCACTGAAGCAGTATGCTGAACATAACCTCCTCATTTGGAAAAGAAGTTCAGAAAGAAAGCATGCTGCAGGAAACTTCAGGAATGAGACCCCTCTAAAGATATCCTATGCTAGGAAAAAAACCCAATGAGAGATTTTAGGGCACAGATAATCTAAAAAGTTCTATATGAGGCAGAAAGATAGATGCGCATGCGCGCAGCACAGACAGTCTATCTGATCAAACGGCAATTCAAGTCTAAGGCTCTCAGCACAATGAACAATCAAATACTAGGTTCATGAAATTATCACTGGACGCCTGCTAAAAATTAGGAGAGGAGTTGTAAGAGTTGAAGGAAAATAAAATTCTTGTATCTTTTTTCCTTTCATTTTTCCTTTGTTAAATATTTTATCAATAGTCATATTTACAAATCAATTTCCCATTTTGTTTTATAGTGGTTAACTGCATTATATAAAAGTATCCAATGTTATAACCTATATTTGAATATGATTCACACATATACATATCCAGATGCATATATAAAAGCAATAACAAGAGCAGACACTCTTTGGCGCTTTCATTTCCGGGGGCATTTTCAATAGTTTAGTTTTAAGTTCAAAATCACTTTTTGGATATGTTGACAAATAGAACCAACTCACCCGATAACAGTTCACTGAAAAGAGGACACTTTTTACAAACCTTGATCATGGCACCATTAGACTACCAGCCATCTATGTGTGTCCGCATTTCAAGAGTCCTCTGTCCCCACTATTCCCACTGCTCTGTTTTTTAATTAGACTGGGCTCCTTAAATATGGGTTTGCTAATCCCAACCAAGCCCAAGCCTACTATGCCTCTTTTGATGCTGTACAGAAGACCTGTATACATGGCCCAACCTCAAGGCAAAAGCCCCACAAGCTAGGGGAGCTGTCCATGCTGCTCTCTCTTCCACTGCTGAGGCCCTAATGTGCCTCAAAGCCAGACCAATCCAAATTACAACAGTCTTTCTTGACACCTTGGGTAGTCTAAGCTCCATGAATGTTAAACAACCATTGTTTTCAATGTTATCAACCCCCAAAATATTGTATACTTAAGAAGGCATTTATCATCTGATTTGTTAATGAAGACAAAGAAATAGGCATACATACCTGTATTTTTAAAAGTGAATCTGCATACAGTAGTTTGATTTTCGACAGAATATTAAAGATAAATGGAAAATGACTGAATATGACAGGATACTGAGTGTCTACTGAAGTGTCCTAAAAATGGAAATGGCAAGAATTCTGACAAATCAAAGAACAGAGAAATCTTAACACCTTAACTCACAGCCTAAAATCCCTGATACTTAGTTTAAGGTCTCAGTTCTTCTAGCAGAAGCAATCCAAATTGCTGGTCAGTAGTACTTAGATACCTAAAATTCTAAAAAAATGTTTTGTGTATATCAGTGAGAGATATGTAAACCTAGTACTTAAAAATAAATAAATAAAAATTGAGCTAGTATCTTCCAGTGCTCATTTAACTTAGCAATCAATTGTAAACTCTAGACACTTTCCCAAAGAGTTTGTTCTGCGACAATGTGCACTTTCAAAATGCAAATTAGTTCAGATGCACTGAGAAAAATAGGTGAATGATATAATGTGGATATAGGTGCTGAGCTTGTACTTGACTTCTGCCAGTTAAGGGTCAATGTGCTAGGGGCAGAATTCCAACATTCAGAGAGAAGGAAAAAAAGCTCAGGTCAGCTGCTGAACTGGCAGCAACGGCCCTTCAGCTTCAATTTCATAAAATTAAAAAGGACACACCCAGAGCCACCACCAAAGCTGCAGCCCCATTCTGCTTGCTGGCTCCTGGTGAGTTATGCTGCCTTGTACGCCCACCTAAGAAAGCCCCACTCCCATGTGCGCCATCTCAGTACCACCAATTCTCTCATTAGAGTATGAGTACATTTCTACCATTTTGTTTGGTGCATTTTCATATTCTTGTGGCACTCTCTAAGAGCTGCTTACCTGGTTAGATCCAAATGATCTAAGGTAGTAAGCGCTTTTCTATGAGGGCTCTGGCTACAAAACTGCATTGGTTTTGAGGGGACTATCTCGCTTTTCCTGTAAGCCCTGTTATTTCTCCTGAGCAATTTTGCAGGGTACAAGGATTGGAAACCCATGCATAAGAGTTATAGCACAAACACCTACATTAACTCACTTCCCCCTCTGATCATACCCTAATGGGGTGACTGGCTGGTTTAGTTGGTAGAGCACGCAACTCATCTGACCCCTCACACTGGGGGTACAGATTAGTTTTAAGAAATAGAATCTTTGGGCGCCTGGGTGGCTCAGTGGGTTAAGCCGCTGCCTTCGGCTCAGGTCATGATCTCAGGGTCCTGGGATCAAGTCCCGCATCGGGCTCTCTGCTCAGCAGGGAGCCTGCTTCCTCCTCTCTCTCTCTCTGCCTGCCTCTCTGCCTACTTGTGATCTCTCTCTGTCAAATAAATAAATAAAATCTTAAAAAAAAAAATAGAATCTTTACTAAATAAATAATAAACACGCTATACTTACAGAGTTAATTTTCCAAGCAGACCTTCTGTATGCATCCCCATAAAAATCAAGCCAGTGCGTAAGCTCGTTTACTTTGAAAATATTTTCAGGTAGTTGACACACAGCCTGGTTTACCTTTAATAAAATATGGCCCATGAGAAAGTTTTATATATATAAAGACAATTCTGCTTTATGGCTATTGATTAGATTATCAGCATAGACAGCAAATTAAACACTCTTTTTCAATGACCAGAATAAAGTTCTATCCAATTCCTCCACTGGCCAAGGCCCAAATTTTCAGAAACATAAAGAATACCTACAATTTAATAGCAGAAATTGATATGATGATAAACTTACTCATACTTACTTTTAATTCATAGAAAAGCTTTAAAGAATTTTAGGTCCAAGGAAAAACACAGCCAAATCACAGCCTAAATCCAAAGTACTCTGGGGCCCAATATATTATGTCCTGTTCTTCAGAGCTTAACAATATACCATTTACAGACGTCTCCCACTGATAGGGCACGTGTGGAACATCCCCCACCTAAACTGGGGGGGTGTCTTCCAGCCTTCATCACCCGATGACCAGGCGTATCCATGGACACCGTACAAGAGCACTAATCATCAGTCAGTGAAGACACTGATAATGACACTGCATGCTTTGGACCTGAGTGACAGTAGGTACTTGACATAAATGGGCACAGTCCCCACCTAAAAGACTCACTCTCGAGACGTCCTCTAAAAGCTCCTCTTGGCTTCCATTCACCTGGAATATTGTATTAACCCTGACCTAGACCTTAGATGATCCAAACCTCCAGCACCACCACCCAGAGCATCATGAAGCTGTTTCAACTCCATGATATGGTCCGCTGGAACCTGCTGATCTCAGCCTTGCACATCCCCAGTTGTGGAAAAAGTGGGTGTTTTATCCCTGTGGCTTCCTGTGGTCTCCCTCCTGAGGTTGGGGAGGGAGCCTGACAAATAATCTAATGTCACCATTAAAAGTTAAAGGATAAAGCAGGATTTCTTGAGGATTCTTGTTACTGCTTCAGTATTTCTCAGGATTCCTTTTTTGCAAGTGGAAAAAGCTCATTAGAATATACTTTCCTGTACTTTTTGGTAAATTTCTCAATTTTTCAAAACTCAAATTATTTTTTTTTAATTAATCTTTCTCTTTTGTACAAAAACTTTAAAGGTAGCCAGAGATGGCCACTGATTTCAGCAGTATGGCAGAATTCTTTTTAAAGCAGTTTGGCAGGTTAGGTATCTTGATTTGTTGAAAACAATAAAAAATACAGGATGAAGTATAAACAGATATTTTTAATGCAACACCAATACTGTAAGTAGATACGAAATAACCAGGACAAAAATGAGGTGAAAGCAGCATTTGCCTTCAGAGTATTTGCCAAACCTGGGGAACTTAACTTCAGTTTGCAATGCTTGGGGCTTTGGGGAACGGAGACAAAACCCAGATTCTGTTCAAATTATGGGGCCAATGATAGAAAACCATCTCATAAATCAGGCATCCAAAAGGGCTAAACCATCAGAATGAGGGTAAGCTAGAAATGAACAGTCCACCACCGTACCTCAACACCAACTCCAGGAAGCAGACCGCAGTTAGTTAAAATGGTGCCAAGTTGCAGGAAAAAAAAGTCACCTACAGAATTTGCAATCACAGAAGCACTTTCCTGAAAATTCACACACCACATTCAGACCACACCTGCAGATCTGAAGAGCTTCAAGCCAAAAATTTAATTTAACATAGTACCTAATGGATGTGGTGTCTCTAGGAACCTGGTACAAGAAAATCTTCCTGGAGAAACACAGTCCTCAAAGAATTCCAAAAGATAATGTTCCAAGGAAAGTGTGTGAGTGTGTACACACACACACACACACACACACACACACACAGTCACTAAACAAAAACGAAAGCACACACGAGGAAGATTCAGCAGAAGGAAGAGGACAAAGCTGACCTGTAATGACTTCAGGTACCAGAGGTATAATGCAGAAGGAAAGCTTGAAAATAAAAGACCAAGATACCATAATTCTGACCAACAAAAAAATTTTTCAAAGAAATAGAACTTCTGGAAGTGGAAAACATAATACTTGGAATGAAAACCCAAAGGGCAGTTTTATTAGCAGACAAAAATCACTAAAAAGAGATTTCATGGACAGAAAAATATAGCTAAAAAAGTCAGTCAGAATGGGATGCACTCACACGGAGAGATGGATAAGAGACATGAAAGATAAGAATGAGAAAGTCAAACATATAAATAACTCGAATTTCAGCAGGAAAAAAGAGAGTCAGTATTTGTATGGATTTAAAATGTCTAACATTTAAGAACAACCTTTACCTATAAGGATTATTTTCAAAAACTCTACGGTAAACATCCTATTTAATAGTGACATTCAAATTCTTCCTTTAAAATCACGAACGGGGCACCAGGGTGGCTCAGTGGGTTAAAGCCCCTGCTTTCAGCTCAGGTCATGATCACAGGGTCCTGGAATCAAGCCCCGCACTGGGCTCTCTGCTCAGCAGGGAGCCTGTTTCCTCCTCTCTCTCTGCCTGCCTCTCTGCCTACTTGTGATCTCTGTCAAATAAAAAAATAAAATCTTAAAAAATAAAATAAAATCACAAACAACTGAGGGCTGTTGGAGGGGAGAGGGGTGGGGAATGGGGTAACTGGGTGATGGATACTAAGGAGGGCATATGATAGAATGAACACTTAAGTGTTATGTAAGACTGATGAATCACTAACATCAACCTCTGAAACTAATAATATACTATATGTTAACTGAATTTAAATAAAAATAAAGATTAAAAAAAAATAAAATCATAAACAAGGGGCACCTGGCTGGCTAGGTCTTGGCACCACGTGATTCTTGATCTTGGGGTTGTGAGTTCAAGCCCCACATTAGGTGTAGAGATCACTTCATGATAAAATCAAATCAAAATAAATAAATAGGGGCACGTGAGTGGCAGTCAGTTAAGAGTCTGCCTTTGGCTCAGGTCATGATCCCAGAGTCCTGGAATCAAGCCCCACATTCAGACTCCCTACTCAGTAAGGAACTTGCCTCTCTCCCTCTCCATCTGCCGCTCCCCCTGCTTGTGTTCTCTTACTCTGTCAAATAAATAAATAAACATTTAAAATAAATAAATAAATAAATAAATAAATAAATTCACAAACAAGTAAAGAACTTACCATCACCAACCCTTCTATTCAACATTATAGAGGAAGGCTTAGCCAGTACAACATGGAAAAGGAAAAGTAAAGTGTGTATGCATTACTTCTCTTCAAACTGCACACAGATAAGTACATACACTCTGATACACATGACTTAACTCACAGAAAAAAAAAATTTTTAAAATACCAATATAAACATGTTTCCTGACTTTGCTTAATATTTGGGCCAGTTGAAACCAAGGGACCTTTTTTACTGCAAAATAAAAATTGTATCTGTAAGTGTCTGAAAGACCCTTACCCTATGCAGCTTTTTCAGTATTTCTAGGAGAGCCTTAACGTGGTAGTTGTTCTCCGAGCTTTCAGTCCAGTAGTGCAACTGAGCAGTGACGGCTCTTTTAAACATCTGGACTAGTCTGACGAATGCAGGTTCCTGCAGGGACGCCCAGTACTCCTCTGAGGAATACAAACATAAACAATTGTTGGCATGTCATTTCTCTTGGCCTTTTAAAGGTAAACAGAGTGAACACTGTCAATTCTATCAGTTACAAAAACATATTTGTGATAAAGCTTTAGTTAACTACAAGGGCAATCAACAAAGTTCATTAATTTAATGTCCTTGAGAAAAATCCCTTGATATAACAAACACATGAACCTGATCTCATTAATTTGTGGGGAAAAAAAACCTGACAAGTGACTTTTTTTTTTTTTTTTTGCCCAGATCCAATAGCATGTTGTTTTAAAAAACCAGAGTTAAGAATTAATTGCAATTGCACAGCTTTCTTTTTCTCACTCTCAGTATGAGTTTTGAACTCTTAAACACTTCTCAGGGCACCTGGCTGACTCAGTCAGTAGATCATGGGACTCTTAATCTCAGGGTTGTGAGTTCAAGCCCCACACTCAGCTCCCTCCTCTCTGCCTGCCTCTCTGCCTACCTCTCTGCCTACTTGTAACCTCTGTCTGTCAAATAAATAAAATCTTAAAGAAAACAAAACAAAACAAACAAACAAAAAAACCTCCCGGGTTATCTGGCTAGCTCAACAGAGCATGTGACTCTTAATCTCAGGGTCATGAGTTCAAGCCCCCATGTTGGTCCTAGAGCTTACTAAAAAGAAAGCACACATATCCATGCACCTCTCAGCATTGTGAAAAACCAAAAAATGCTTTACAATAGTTTTTCAACACTTACTTACCTAGATTTCATAAAAAACACAAGAAAGAATGGACTTCTTTGGGCTGAATATGCTATTTGTCAGAATAAAAACCTCATTAAAATCTAATCAAGCCCCTAGACCTAACTTCCAATGCACTTGAAGTAGAGAAGGCTGGAAATAATCAAACAAATTTACATGTAGGGCGTTCTACAGGACAACTGACCTAGACTCTTTAAAAAAAAAAAAAAAAAGGCTGTAAAATACTTTTATGTCAAGTACAGAAATGTGAGTATGGCCTAGATATTATGGAATTATGACTAATCTTATTAGGTGTGATAGTGATTTAACACAGGCTCTTAAGAGATGCATGCTGAAATAATTATGGGTGAAATGTCATGATGTGTCCAACTTACTTTCAAGTATTTCAGCAAACATAAAATGTAAGCTGCTCATAAAGAACAAAGCACACATGGCAAGAGGTTAACTGTCGTTGACTCTAAGGCAGAGGATATATGGATATTCATGCACTATTCCTCCAATTTCTATGGAATTTTTCATAATAAAAATCTGGGGACAAAGGACTTCATGACCAAACCACATATGTACCATTACAACAACTCTAAAAGGGTAGTGAAACAACCTATTTTGGATGACTACAATATTTACTACAGCATCTTTACAATATACTAAGAATATGAACTAAAAAACAGCAACATAGTTAACAATTATCTAAGTTTTTCTATAACTTTACCAGGTGTGCATTTCCACTGAGGGGATGGTTAAAGTATTTTCAAAATGTAAATCATCAGTCTTACCTAGAACCCGTAAAGATTGGTCATTCATGGCACAAATAGCCTCTGCAAACGGAACCACCAGGCTCTCCCAATTGTTATAATCATGCATCATGGGACACTCAGGGAGAAGGAAGAAAATCTCTAAAGCTTCTTGGTGTGGAGAATGAAATGGAAGATTTTTGAGCAGATTATCCCTGAGACATGTGGTTATCTGTGGTCAAAAAGATCAGGGAAAAGACACTCAAAACACAGCAAGAACTAGCTGCAATTTGTAATAAAATAAAATCTAGAACCCGGAGTTTCATTCCACCAAGGAATTGGAATAATCAGTCCTAAAACCCATGTTTACATCCAATCTCACATAGCTTCCCAACTACTCAAGGTATAGATACGTGACAAGTGTCATCCCATTTAATTCCTGAGAAGCATTGAAGGAGGTGGAGAAGAAATCATCTTAAAGTTATACTGGATGAACAAGGAAATCAAAATAGGCAGCCCTCCCAATAACAAATACTACATTCTACCCCCTCATTCCACTATCCTACCTCATTATCTTTAAAGAAAAAGAATGCATAAGAACCCCCAAAAGCAACATGAAATAACCCCATAGGAACAAAAAGAAATAACCCCAGCAACAAAAATAGCATGGTTTCCTCACAGGACCACCTGCCTCATCACCAACTCTCCACTACAAACTCAATCTTTTAGTCCTTCCAATCTCCATTTACCATTCCCCATATCAGAGCATTCCCACAAGCATTCCAAGAAAAATTCAAATGCAATTCTGAATGTTTATGTTAGATGTGCCCAGATAAAAGAAATAATTTGTTTCAAAATCCACTGAGAAGCTATACTTATTTAGGAGTACTCATTTGTCAAGTATTATGCTAAGTGCTTTACATATGTTAATCAGGTTATAGTTCTTCGGGAACATAGATGGTATTTTAACCCCATTTTATAGACAGGAACTCTGTATCTGCACAAAGTCACAGAGCTAAGTGGGAATCTCTTCTGGATCTTTCTGACACCAAAACCCAATCTCTTAATTATTAAATTATGATATGAACTAAATGGTGTCTCTAAATGGACTAATTCTTGTAATTATCTATTTCTGTATCAAAACACTATGGCAGGCTCTACTACATGGTTCAGTCTTTGGAGTGAACATATCTGATTACTCTAACACCTCCCGGTAACA
The DNA here is from genome assembly GCF_964662115.1 of Mustela nivalis. Classification (NCBI taxonomy): domain Eukaryota; kingdom Metazoa; phylum Chordata; class Mammalia; order Carnivora; family Mustelidae; genus Mustela; species Mustela nivalis. The sequence continues at coordinate 117,357,710 of NC_139023.1, forward strand.
CACACCCCTCCTACCTCAGTGCTCATCAGCTGCCATACCACCCAATCTCCCAGCCTTCCCCTTAGACCTGCAGAACTACTGTGATCCTCTCACTTCAGCCATCTTGTTCCACACACTTGTGTCTCAGTGTACTTTCCTGCCTGCCAGGGATGCCCCTCCTGAGATAGGCACATGGTAAACTCGTACTTCCTCTGGGGAACTTGATTTGATTGCTCTAAGTAGAGATGACCATTCATTGCCCTAGAGATGACTAAATTCATCCAGAAATATTAATTATACACTAACTAGATTCTAAGTGTGGCATCAGGGAAAGCAGCGGAGCGTAAAACACACCCAGTCTTCCCACTAATGCCTGCGTGTTCGTGTTTGTCCCTAACTAAGTGTTTTAAAGACTGGGAGCATGTCTCTCATTTTCACCAGGAGTCCGCACCACAGTGCCCTACACAGAGCAAGCATCCAAGAGTCTACTGAATGAAGGAATGAACTGCAAAAGTCTGTGAATCTGTGTCCCAGAAATCTCAAAATAGAAAGAAACATTACAGGTTTTCTTAGCCAACTATCTGGTCTAAATAACGGGAAGACTGCTCTGTGATTATGCTGACTGCATATCATACAATATTGTTCTGGCACAACCAAGGTACAATTAGCTTTAGTGAGGAACTGGCCCAAATTCTTCCCTCCACAGATGCAGAAGTGGTATCTTCCTACTAAATGCTGCAGAGTTCTGACAAAAGTACACAATTAGGGATCCATTTTACCTTAACCCCTAACAGGGTCATGGTCCTGCCAAGGTTAACAGAATTAAACTTTCATCTTCCCTCAAGAGAAAGGAGTGTGTGTAAAGAGACCCTGAAGCTCAGATAGAGAATGCTGGTTTTAGAGGATAGAGCAGAACAGGTGAGGCAGGAAAGGAAGGAGGAAGAGATGATAGGGAGACTGAGAGATAATGAGAGGTACAAAAACAGAGGCCAGGAGCAAATGAGAAGGAGAGGGGGAGAGGGAGGAGAAAGGAATGGAAAGAGGGGAAATGGGGGACAGGGAGGAAGAAAGAAAGGGAGGAGAGAGGTGAGGAGAGGAAAAGAAAGCACAGTGGAATGGAGGGGAAGGGAGCAGAGGGGAGGAGCAAAGAAAAGGGATGGGGGAGGGAAGGGAGACAGAAGAGGGGCCCAGGGAGAGAGAAAAGGAACCAGAGTGACACCAGGAAAGTAACAGATTGAGAGAACGTAGAAAGTATTACCCCTGGATCAACCAATATTAAGAGAACAAAGAAATAAATAGAGACTACATCAAGAAAGGCTAAACTAATGAAGGAAACATGTTTGGAGCATTTGGCAAAGTGGGAAACCTAAGGACAATAATAACAGTACTGAAACAAAGAGCAAAAATCCCCCAAAGAACATTCTAGAACCTATAGAAAGGTGCAACAGAACAAAACACAGAGAAAAAGAATCCAGACAGTCCCGGGTAAGGGGGATGTTCATAACAAAAAGTGTTCTCATGTCTATATCTATGTTTAAAATAATTATAGATAACACGTCTTTCTGTTCTAGTTTACAACCTCAACAAATCCTTCAATCATCTTCCTTATAGCCTGAGTTGACAAAATTCCCTCCAGAGTGTGTGTGCATCTATGTACAGATATTGTGTGTGTGTGTGTGTGTGTGTGTATCTGTTTGTGGGTACAGACGAACCCCTGAGACTACTTTTCATCCATGGGATTACCAGAGCAACCAATTTGCCCCAAAGGGACCAACTCCTGAATGCAGTCTGACTTTCACCAGATCTGGATAGCTACAGGGTCTGAGACGCTCCCGAAACTAAGTATTTCTTCTCAAATTTTGAATTGTCAAAAAAAAAAAAAAAAAGTTTTAATGTATTTTCTTTTTCTAAATAAGACTCTAAAGAATACCACCGTGTTAGCAATCCAGTCCTTCTGGGTTAACTCTTTAAAGGCACTTCTTGCTCTATTTAAGTCCAAGTGAATAAGCATCGTTTCTGCAGATTTTCTATAGAAGGAAGATAAAATTTAAAAGTACATGGATAGTAAATGGAATAGGACACTTCAAAACTATAGATTTCATTAGACTATTTATCAAGATGAGGCATTTCTTCTAAATCTTATTTCATTTCAACAAAATTACTTTTTCCCTCAACTTTACAATAAAGAAAATAATTAGGCTAAACACAAATTCAATTGAGAATGTCACTGACCACTTATGATTATTTCTAAAAGATTAAAAAAATAAAGCCCACATTAACAATATACATACTATCCAAGTTTAATTCTGATACTATCTTATATTAAATATTTATTTATTTATTTTAAAGATTTTCTTTATTTGACAGACAGCGATCACAAGTAGGCAGAAAGGCAGGCAGAGAGAGAGGGGGAAGCAGGATCCCTGCTGAGCAGAGAGCCTGATGCGGGGCTCTAACCCAGGACCCTGAGATCATGACAAGAGCAGAAAGCAGAGGCTTAACCCATTGAGTCACCACATTAAATATTTATCTTTTTTAAAAAGCCACACTACACACACAAAAAGTAGAGGTTTTTCTGCGCATTTCTGAAAAAAAATAACCATGTCTCCCACTTACCTGAACTGAAAGTCTGTATCAAAAAAAGAGGCTTCAGGGATGCCTGGGTGACATAGTTCGTTAAGCATCTGACTCAGTTTTGTCTCAAGTTATATATGATTGAGCCCCACCTTGGGCTCCACACTCAGCATGGAGCTATGTAAGATTCTCTGGCTCCCTTGCCCACCCCCCCACTAGTACTCTCTCTCTCTCTCTCCCCCTCTCAAATAAATAAATAAATACATCTTTTTAAAAAGATGAGGGGGGTTCAGAAGCAGTAAATTCTTAGTGTTGCAAAAGAAAATTACTAATAAGGGACGCCTGGGTGGCTCAGTCAGTTAAGCGTCTGCCTTTGGCTCAGGTCATGACCCTAAGATCCTGGGATCAGGCACATGCAGGGAGCCTGCTTCTCCCTCTCCCCCTGTTCATGCCTTCTCTCTCTCTCTCAAATAAATAAAATCTTAAAAAAAAAAACTTGTGAATTATATTTTTTCTTTATATGTTTATGTTCAATGTCTTAGAAATAGACACATTCTTTGTAAAATAATACAAGTATTTCGTGTCTCAAAATAGAAAATATTCTTAAGATAAACGTCATATAAATATTTAGAAAAAGAAGTGCTAAGTCGTTCTTTCATTTAAAATTTCAAAGAAATCTTAACACCTTCTAATGGGAAATAGTTAAATAAATTAATGGTTAAATAAATAAATAAATAAATAAAGTATGTCCTTCCCATGCAATACCATGCAGCCATTACAATGACATCAAAGAAAACTATTGAATAATATGAACTGAATAAATTTAAAAATGGACAAATGCATTAAGTATAAAGTAATATATAAAAGAACATAATTACATTTTTAGTAAAAAAATAAATTTGCATAAAAAAAGATATATGCACAAAAGCTAGTCCTCTTAAGTAGTGGATTACGGGTATTTTCATTTTTTTCGGTCACAGGTCTTTATTTTTTACATTTTCTACAGTGTGCATTTATCTGCTTTCATTAAAAACAGTTAATTTTTAGGGGTGCCTGGGTGGCTCAGTCAGGCATCCAACTCTTGATTTCTGCTCAGGTCATGATTTCAGGGTTGTGAGATCAAGCCCCATGTCTCACTCCATGGTCAGTGGGGAGCCTGCTTGAGATTCTCCTTCCCTCTCCCTCTTGCCTCCTCCCCCATGCCCCCCATACACATGTGTGTGTGCATGCTGTCTCTCTCTCTCATAAATAGAAATAAAGATTTTTTTAGAATCTTTAAAGAGATAAACACAGTGAATTATTTTAACCTCATGCCATCTTATAATCTTTCATTTTTTTATTGAAAGACAATTGACTCACATTATATTAGTTTCAGGTGTGCACAACATTATGAATTGATGTATATATATATTGCAAAATAATGACCACTTAAGTCTAGTTAACATCCATCATCACATATAGTTACAATTTCCCCCTTTTTTTTATAAAGATCTTGTTTATTTATTTGAGGGGGGGAGAGAGAGAGAGAAAGACCATAAGAGCCATGGGGACAGAGAAGCAGATTCCCCACTAAGCAGAGGGCCTGATGAGAGGCTTGATCCCAGGACCCCAAGATCATGACCTGAGCCAAAAGCAGATTCTTAACCAACTGAGCCACCCAGATGCCCCCCAACTTTTTTTTTTATAACGAGTATGTTCAAGATCTACTATCTTAGCAACTTTCAAATATACAATCTTTCAAACTTTCAAATACACATTATTCACTAAGTCACCATGCTATACGCAGTATTTTTAACAGGATCTTAAGCTTTATAAATATATTAAATATATTACCTTTCCCTTAAAAAACTTCCAATCAGACAAGCAGGAGATGAAAATATCTCTCTGATTTCCCTATATGAGGAATAAGATGGTGGTTAAAACACATCATACTGTATGTCTCCTTATAGCATAAGACATGATAAATAACACATCTCCTAACCATCCTTCAGACTTCTCCGTCTCTGGTTTGTTTGCATGTTGCCTTGGGCATCTAAAAGTCTATTCATTTTCCCAATCTCAAAACTTCGTGACAAATGTAATAAAAAGGTATGTAGTCATAGAAGCCACAGGGAAATAGGAAAAGGACTGACCTAGGGTTAATTCCTTGAATAAGTAAGATATCCCCATGCCACCCAGCTCTCCAAACCCTACTTATTTCTGCTGCACTTAAGTGGAACAGAAAAAAATTACCAGGAATTAAATGGGAGGATGGGGGTGAGGAGGGTAGGCTCAGTTCCATCTTGGAAGTAATAGCACAAGTAGGTTTTTTAAAAAATTATTTAAGTATAGCTGACATAGAATGTCACCTCAGTTTCAGGAGTACAACAGTGTTTCAACAATTCCATCACTCAGCGCTCAGCAAGGTGAGTGCAGTCACCAGCACAGTTCTTGATCATCTATGCAGACTACAGTGCAGCTATTTCATACAACTACTTTACAAAATTAGGAAACCATACCTAAAAATACCTCTAAAAGGAAACGCTTATAGAAGTAAATATAGGGGCGCCTGGGTGGCTCAGTGGATTAAGCCGCTGCTTTCGGTTCAGGTCATGATCTCAGGGTCCTGGGATCGAGCCCCGCATTGGGCTCTCTGCTCAGCAGGGAACCTGCTTCCCTCTCTCTCTCTCTCTCTGCCTGCCTGTCCATCTACTTGTGATCGCTCTCTGTCAATTAAATAAATAAATAAATTAAAAAAAAAAAAAAAAAAAAAGAAGTAAATATAATCTTGAGAAATGATAGGAGTTGTATGGCTTTGAGCAAGACTGCCCACGCTGTCTAGCAGTGAAGAGGTCCACAGACAAGTGGTTCTAAGGTCAAAGTGGGCTGGGAAATGGCTTAGGGGTATCTCCTTCTAAGAACAGTCACAATAGGGCACCTTGGTGGCTCAGTGGGTTAAAGCCTGCCTTCAGCTCAGGTCATGATCCCAGGGTCCTAGGATCAAGCCCCGAGTTGGGCTCTCTGCTCAGTGGGGAGCCTGCTTCCTCCTCTCTCTCTGCCTGTCTCTCTGCCTACTTGTGATCTGTCTGTCAAATAAATAAATAAAAATCTTAAAAGAAAAAAAAAAAGAACAGTCACAATATAGGCAAACATACCAGAGAGTCCTCCAGTCAAAAAAGCTGCTCTCACAGAGCTTACACATTAGCTGTGGTTTTTAATCTTAATGCGTCAACTTGGTTAGGCTATAGTACCCAAATACCTGGCTAAACACCAATCCAGATGTTGCCGTGAAGATACTTTTTAGAGATTCACATTCAAATCAACAGACTCTGAGTAAAGCAGATAACCCTCCATAAAGTGGGTGTGCCTCATCCTACATCAAAGGCCTTAAGAGAAAACGGTTCCCAGGCATGGAGAATTCTGCCTCCAGACCCAAGCTGCAGTACTAACTCCTCCCTGGGTCTCCAGCTGGCTGGCCTGCACTGCCTATTTTGCACTAAGTTCCAGCAACTGCATACAAGCCGACTCCTTAAAAATAAATCCCTGTCTCTATACACAAACACTCAACGCGCGCACAAAATCTATTCCTTCTTCCTCTGGCTGATGGACATGGTGGACCACAAAACCTCGTATCTCTGAACTGTCCAGAACCAGTTATGGGGGGGAAAGGCTACTTTACAGAACTCTATGAGCAGAGAAACACAGGGGCGGTACCTTTTTGTATTTTGCCACTGTTTAGTCCCCACATCAGCAATCCACCTCTTTATGGTCCCTTCGTTCAATGTAGGAATTTTCCTCCTCAGATTAACATAGGGATTCTGTAAACAAACAAGTAAAACACAGCAATTTAGACACCACAAAAATAGGTATCCAACTTTTAGGCACATTCAAGGATACAGGGTAATACTGATTTTTAAATATGGAGGATACAGCTGTGAGAAATCCTTAAGTAAGATTTTACCAAGAAGTAATCGATCATTTGTTTGCCTGACCGTCAACTTCTTGCCCAAGGGGCTTAAATCCAAGGTAAATTTCTCTGAGTGCTCAAACACCCAGCACTTCCAAGAGGTATAATCAGATTAAAATGAACACCACACAGCCTTGAGGGGAAGATCTTTTGTGTAGGAGTGGGAGGAACTTGGTTGGCCTCAGCAAAGCAGTGTGAGGCAGTTATCAACTCAGGATTCACAGGCCAGGAACCTCAGGTCTTTTTTACTCCAGGCCAGCAAAATGTTAGAACGTCAATGTGATGGCTTTGCTAGGATACTGACCAAGCCGCTGGCAGGGCCAAGGAAAGATCTAAGGAAATCTGATTTGACTTTTACCAGAGACAAATCTCCTGATTCCTGTGAGTCAATACTTACATAGTTTTGACAATAAAGGATCCATAATGTTTAGCTATTCCCTAAAGGTCAGCTTAGAAACTAGATGATTTTGGAATTCACCATACCTGGATACTGAAACCCTTCAATTTGCTTAATATACCAAGATATATAAAACATCTAGAGATCTATTTTTACCTTTTTTCCCATCCAGAGCAAAATGCTTTGATTCCCTCCAGCAATCATTATTAACTCCTTTTCTGAAGTTCGGCTTTCTGAAAGGGAGACACATTAAGTAAGAGTGCAGAAAGTGACTGGCACGATCATGCACGCTCAATTTAAATTATTTCAGATTCCTCTTAAATTTGGTCCTTTTCTCTTTGTGACATAAGGCCTTAGCACATTTCTCTCCCATGAAGCAGAAATATACATTTCCTTCAGAGTAAGGCTAGTTGGCAAAAACAAAGGATCTGCAAGGCTGACACATGACATCAGTTTGACATATATAATTAATGTAAATGCTTATATATAAAATAGTTGAAGCAGTATTTGATTAGTTAGCTGATCCTTGGTTAAATATGGCCCTCCTTACCAAAAGCTATTTTCTACAAATCAAGACTTAACCAGTAACTACTGGCTTAAAGAATATAAATTAAGTACTTCAAGAGTCTTAAGCAGTTATAAGGAATCAAATATATGAGGGGCGGTGGCTCAGTGGGTTAAAGCCTCTGCCTTCAGCTCAGGTCATGATCGCAGGGTCCTGGAATGGAGCCCTGCATCGGGCTCTCTGCTCAGCAGGGAGCCTGCTTTCCCCTCCCTCTCTGCCTATTTGTGATCGCTGTCTGTCAAATTAATAAATAAAATCTAAAAAAAAAAAAAAGAAGAAGAAGAAGAAGATGATGAAGAAGAAGAAGAGGAAATCAAGTATATGAACTACTCAAAGAAAACATCCTACTGTTTATTTTCCCAAAAGAACTTAAGAGAATTCTGGTACCTTGGATCACCACTAAGGTTTCAGAATTAAGTAACCAAAGTAGTCTGATGCAGTTTCTATAGCAGAGTGTTTTGAGCTCTGTGTGGCTCAGGCCACGTTCAAATCCAGCCAAAGCACTGACTGGCTGTAAGAACTGGCTAACCCTTTAACCTCCAAGGCTCTGTATCCTCCAGTAAGAGGAGCCTGAGAGCACACATCTCCCAGAACTGTTAGAGGACAGGTGAGATAACACACATAAGGGGTAAGCACAGTTACAGTGCCTGGCATATGACAGCTGCTCATTCATGATTCTTGGGGCTTTACATGATTGAGTCAGTCACCAGGTAAGAAAACCAACCACCACAGAATTAATAGGTCTCCTACAACATATGCCTCTGAATCCATATAATCTATTTTATGTTCTATCACTTTAGGTCCACATTAATTTTATTAATCTGAAGGAATAAGAGGCATTAATTACACTGAATATTTTAAGCTCTTTACAAGTAAAAAAATGAAACCAATGTTTAGGGAAACTTCCTTCATAGTCATATATTTTTTTCCTTGTCACATTACACACAGAAAAGTCAGTTTCTTGAGAACGGTATTTAAGCCAAATCCTGTGTTCCTACAAAATTTACCAAATTTGAGTTCTTCATTTGATGGCAATTTCATGGGAAGTGGTATCAGCTGATTATGTGTTCCACCGTTTCCCAGTTGTCCTTCTTTTCCAGAACCAAAAGAAAAGACCTTCCCCAAATCAGAAACATAGGCAAGTGTGTGCCGCCTATTAAATAAAAGCATAGATGGTCAATTCTCAATTATCTACAATGAAGAGAGTACACAGTACATGTAAACTGCTGAAATTAGGTCACCCAGTGAGTGAAACTAGTGAACCAACTTCCAATGGATGAAATTAGCAATATGGAAAGTAAAATAGCATTAATGTGTGGCTCAGATTTTGGAATCCCTATGGCCACTCAAGGCCACAATGCTGGGCCTTGGGAAAAGGCACTCCCTGGACAGGAACAAGCAACTGCCCTTGCTTGCTACTCCTTTTTCAAACCTTGACTTGAGAGTCACCATCTCTTGGAAGCCATCTTTGAGTGCCCCCTTTCCCCATCCTAGAAGATGGAATTAGGTGAACCTTTCTGAGCTCCATTTCCCAAAGACCTTTACCTTAATAATGACTCCCTCACTGATATGCTCCTAGGCCTCTCCCACTTTAGAATGTGTTAAGCAAAGAATTTGGCCTTTGTCTCAGTTCCTGGGAGGTAACCTCTAAACCCTTAGAATTTCCCAAGTGATAGGAGCAAGTCTTTATTATTCATGGGAAGATCCTGAGATCACACCTAACAGCCTACCCAGGTGGCTCCAGAAAGGCCCCTCTGGCTTCTCTGAAGCCCAACCTACAGGGAGGGAGAGGCGGAAATTTGAGCTCACTGCAGCCTCATTTGAGCCTGCAATGATTCAATCAACCCGGACTAAGCAATGAAGCCACAGTAACAACTCTGGACTTGGGTTGAGCTTCCCTGGATGAAAATACTATACACATCATCATGTATTGGGCTGGGAGAAGGTAATATCATTCTGTCCATGATTCTATGATGACTGGAGAGCAGAAGACTCCTCCTGGACTCTATTCTAGACATCCCTTCCTTTGACTGGTTCTAATTTGTATCCATTTCTTATAATAAATGTGAATATGGCTTTAATAACTTTCAGTAAGTTCTGAGCATCTTTCCAGTGAATTCTCTTGTGTTAGCAGGGGAACTGCCCCCCCACCCCGGTGTGTACTAAGATATCTCTAACATGAGACTCCTCTTCTAACACATGCTACTTAAAGAAATGAGAGTTTTGAAAAATCCAAAGTGGTGAAAATGTCCCCTTGAATGCACAGAATCATACCATCCCAATAATCTGGCCTACTTTAATAATATCCATTTATGTAATTTTACTCTAGGATCATAAAAGAATAGGTCTATGCACTGAAAGGTACATAAACAAGTTTTTTGGTAAACAAACACATGAACCCAATATTCAGATACAGCCTGAATTTGCTTGTGTTTAGTAAGGAAAGATTTGCCCAAAAGAAGAGTATCTGACTGAAAAGACTTCTTAACCTTACCACAAACCCCAAATCTCACTGGTTAGAAGTGAATGATCTTCATGAAATAACTAAATAAGCCAAGGAGTTTGAGCAAATTTTTCTACTTTTATTAACAACAACAACAAAAAAAGCTGGAAAAATCAAACTTATCAGAATATTCTACTCAAACTACCACTGACTTTGTCTTATCCTCTACTGTGATCACTCTGAAAGAATAACAGTAACTTAGTAGGCTGGCCTCTAAAGGGTTGTGAGAAAGACATCAATGAATAATCCTTTGTGATTCATGTTGTTTATTTACTCCCAAGTAAATGACATATTCTTCTTAAAGGTGAAAGTCTGTCTGAGCAGTTACAAAGATATTTCACTAAAGGGGCAACAGAAAGTGAATAATTTTCTCATTAATAAAAATTAATGCAGGGCATGCCTGGCTGACTCAGTCTGAGAAGTATGCAACTCTTGATCTCAGAGTTGTCAGTTCTAGCCCCACGTTGGGTTTAGAGATTATTTAAATATAAAAAAAAAAAAAAAAAAGACAATGAAACCAAATATATATGCTAAATAAAGATTATTATCTAATAACATAAATTAAGCATCTTCACCCATGTGAAAATATTTGATATGTTTATCTCAATAAAAAAACTGACAAAGTTTTATTAAACTACCTATCTAAATTTATCACAATGATCTCACCAATCTTCACAGATACTTAACAACTTACCTTCCACATGCTACCTGGGTCACTCTAATTCCAGTGAGCTCAGTCACCAAACGGGGTCTTAACTCATTCTGTGTGGAATTGTGACCGAGTTGCCCGTGTTTTCCAGCACCAAAAGTAAATACCTGCCCATCCTAAAGAAAAAAAAGTATCAGATTCTAGAAAAATACAACAGTAATATTACTTAATAATAAAATATTACTGAATTCAGATATCACTGCATAATACAAAAGGGCTATTCACTGATACCTCACTGATGCCTCACTCAGGGGAGCCTGGGTAGCTCAGTCGGTTAAGCATCTGACTCTTGATTTCAGCTCAGGGTCATGATATCAAGCCCTACATTGAGCCCTACACTCAGGAGTCTGCTTTTCTCCCTCTCTCTCTGCCCCTCCCCACCTGCTCATGTGCACACTCTCTAAAATAATTAAGGAAATCTTAAAAAAAAAAAAAAAAAAAAAGACCATCAAAGCAAAGCCCCAAATTATCAGGAGGACAATCCTACATGTGAGAAGTGACCCTTCTTCCTAGGGAAATACTAAGTGCCCAAATCCAGGGGTTTTGTGCTTTCCCCACTACAAAGTTCTTCCATTATTACCATCGGAGAGACAAGGATACACGCACCTCTGTGAGCAGGGCAGTGTGAGAGCCACCACAAGCAAGAAATTCAACTTTCTGACTGTCCAGTGCTTCAACGAGGGAAGGAAATTCTTCACCTATGCAAGAAAAAGAAGCTGAAGTGATCAAAAGAGAAGGCTGATTTGCACCCTGGAGTTCCGTGCTACTAGGAACATACCTGCACTGTCTCTCAGCTGGTGGTCACAGTTCCTAACACCTTCTGACAAGAAGGCCCACAGTGTTGGTACACTTATTCTGGCCTAAAACTGGGGGTGAGGCAGTGGTCAAAGGGCCACACACAGGAGAACACGTATGTGAAAGTGTCAAGCCACTTCCCAGAGCCCACTCTTTCTGTCAGCCTAACTTCATTAACTTCAATTGCAGCATATCTCGCATTTCCAATTCCCATCTAAAATTTAATGAACATAAAGATTCTCTTTTTTTCTTTTAAATCCTCTACTACAGTGTTCCTGCCCTATACTACCTCTCCTTTCTTTTCACAAGTTCCCTGTGAAAGCACTTAGAGGTTCAGCAAAAACAGTTTTAACTGCTCTTTATTCCTTTCTCTCCTTTGAATATTTTTCCATCACTGACTATGGTTTCTCCTGAGGGCCGTATCAGGGAAAGATGCAATGTATGACCACGAACCCAGGGGAAAACAGGTACATGACAACAACTGATAAAGCAGCAGTCTGCTACACCTGAAAACTCTAAGACTGTAGTCAGGATCATAAGAAAGTTTGCCATCTGCTTTGTGGATGTAGTTCAATAACAGGAATAACAGGTTTTTTCCCCTTATCGGCGTATACAGATATAACTAATACCCTACAGACTAAGATTAGAATCTGTGAGTTGCTAAAGAGATCATTGGTATTCTTTTGTCCTAAAATGGAGTAGTAACAGACATTTATGTGCAAAGGCACTTCGGAGGTCATTTCATCCAAATGCTTCACTTTATAGAAAAAGAAAATAAGGCCTAGAAAAAAGTTAAGTGACTCAGCCAGGCCCTGCCATTAGTTAACTGCAAAGTGGGAAGCAGAGACCAGGTATTCTGATCAGTGCAGTGCTCTTTCGCTTAGCCTACACAACCCTGACAGACATCTCTATCACAGCAACAACTTCCGCTATGCATGTCTCCTAGATTGCTTCTGCCCTGAAGACAGAAATAACCAGGAAGAAAAGCACCAATGACAGTGAAGATGTGAACCATTTTTGACAGGGAGGCTTGTGTTAAATTCATCTCTCATCTAAGAAATATATTTGATAATATGAACTTGAAAATACAGTTCCATACCGTCAGTGTGGCCCAGGCCTAGTTGCCCCAAATCATTTCTTCCCCATGAGTAAATGTTTCCAGACATGGATAAGGCCATGCTGTGGGCTTTTCCCGCAGAAATCTGAACCAAGGGGACTCCTGAAAGGTGCTCCACAACCTGTGGTGTGGGGATTGAGGCAAATAGTCTTCCAATTCCAAGCTGGCCATGTAAATTCTGTCCCCATGCAAAGAGCTCACCACCTTGACAAAAACAAACAAAATGCTGCCTTATTAAGTTTGAAGTACAGGAGACATTAACTTCGGGCATTATGTATGTTATCCATATTATACTATCAGTATCTTACATTCCACTTCCCAGGTCTGAGAGAAAAACCTGAAGCAATCTCCTCTTTAGCAGTAACAGTTATACTTCTTTACCTTCTGCTTCAAAGGGTAGAGTTTGTGTCCTTGCTTCTCCAAAAATTATCTTCCGAGAATGTGTCCAGTAAGAGCCCCTGAACATCCCCCTCTGCCCCACATCACTACATGATGGGCTTCTTTAATGGTCACGTCCCTTTCAAAAAATATACATGCGGAAAAACTAACCCTCAATGTGAGGGTATTAGGAGGTGGACCTTTGGAAGTTGACTAGGATTAGCTGAGATCATTAGGATGGAGCCCTCTAGAATGAGATTAGTGCCCTTATGAGAGATTCCAAAGAGTTCTCTTGCCCTCCCCACCATGTAAGATGGGCCCTCCACACAGACACTGGACCTGCTGACACCCTGAATTGGACTTCTAGACTCCAGAATTGGGAGAAAGAAATTTTCGCTGTTTAATTCAGCCAATCTATGGTATTTTTGTTATAGCAGCCCAAACCAACAAAGACCAGAAGAATGAAGCCACCTGAATATACTACAACCAAATTCAAAGAATGGGCCCATGAAAACCAAAACATTCTACATCTAAGAAAACAGAACCTAAAATTAAAGTTTTCCTTCTGTCCACCCACTCTGTTCACGTGCCTGAAGATTCTAAATAATGTATAATTTGAAATTACAGCACAGTATCTTCAAAGAGTCTGCATCTCCCTCTGTTAACTGAATACATGGAGTGTGCAGAAAAGTTCTGAAGTGTTTATCTAATGGAATTGACAATATATGAATCTCAAAAAATATATCAGAGAATTAACGCTTACTGAGCACCTCTTTGCAAGATACCATGCAGAATCTGGTGGGGGAGCAGAACTCTCCTTCAAAATAACACCATGAGCCTATCAGCCAGTAAGAATATAATGATGAGGGGCGCCTGGGTGGCTCAGTGGGTTAAGCCTCTGCCTTCAGCTCAGGTCATGGTCCCGGGGTCCTGGTATAGAGCCCCGCATCAGGCTCTGCTCAGCAGGGAGCCTGCTTCCCCCTCTCTCTCTGCCTGACTCTGCCTACTTGTGATCTCTCACTGTCAAATAAATAAATGTAAAAAAAAAAAAAAGAATATAATGATGAAATGATCAATTCTTTCTTGCCTCCCCAATTTTCATTCTTCCTAGATTATGATTTACCAGTATTAAACTCTGAATATCTCTTTTGCCCCAGTATCATTAGACCGCAGGCTTCTATTTTATTTTTATAACCTGAACAGGGTAGATACTCAAAACAAAATGTGTTCATGAACGGATAGTCAAACAATCAGGCCAATTTTTTCCAATGCAAGTTCATACTCTCAAACTTCAACAGGGCCCTCAACACAAGTCAAAAGCTGAATTATTTACTTCCCTTTTATCTCAACTTCCTTTTAGTTTGTTTTGATCTGTCCTATGTATTTAAATTTTTTTTTTCTTGACCCTGAATTCCTATCTATCACCATCCTGTTATAATTATTCCTCCATGGTCAAGTTTCTTTAGGAAGTAATCTATATTCACTGTTTCAACTTCCCACCATTATGGTGTCTGATAAGAAGTAAGAAATATTAAAGGCTGGGAGAATCCCTGAATTCAAATGGTAATGTGGGAGCACATCAGAGGCCTGCAAATTGGCCACAAGAGCAGACCCAAGAGATTCTAAGTTCTCCTGTCATGGGAGATGAAGAAGTTCTTGGAAAAGGTAGGAAGGTTCTAGAAAAGGGTAGCCCAAACCTGGTGCTGTTTCCAGAATGATTTTGATTATTCAAAATATTTTCATTGTTTCCTATTTGAAAAATAAAAACAAGGAACTGTTGAAATAAATCTCCAGGGTCAAGATGGAGCCATTCCTATCCAGGGTGCCATGTCAGCAAACTGACTTATATGTCTCTCTAAATGTTCTGCTTGGCCAGAAACAACATATATCCAACCAGTAAGCCAATCCTCAAACACCAGGCCAACCCTGGGCTGTATACTTATTTTCTCATTCCCTGTTCTTTCCAAATAAGGTTACATACACAACCCCAACCAATCATGCCCTAATATTGCACTGTGACTTCTAAGGCTCTATAAAAATTCTCATTCTTGCTGGAAATCCTCCCAGGAGAGTGCTCCATTGTTTGTGATACACTGTACTCCCAATCCATCAACTGCTGTCCTTGAATAACAAAGGGTATTCAAATTCCTTACTAAATTGTTTTAGTTTTGTCATTTGAAGAGTACAATGTAGGAACAGTAAATATGGAAACCTGAAGATTTTACACAACCAAAAATTCTCTTACTTTCTAACAAGTGCCTGGCTGGCTCAGTAGGTAGAGCATGTGACTCTTCATCGACTCTATCTCAGGGTTGTGAGTTCAAGTCCCATGTTGGGCCTAGAGCTTACTTTAAAAAAAACCAAAAAACAAAGAAGTGCCCTGAACTATATCAAATTCAAAACCATTATTCTTGTCTGTTACAAAGTGAAGCATATACATTCTACTCATTCTACATATACACACATTTATTCCCTCTAAAAAACAACAGTCCAGAAAGTACCTTTTGAAAGTGCAAGAGAATGATAATCTCCACATGTGATCTGAATTATACTTTTTTCTTGTAAAATGCACTGAAACCTGATGAGAGAAAATATATTTTATGTCAATCACTGTAATGGAAGTCACAACATCAATGTTATAGTATTTCATTGGGACTGAAGCTCAAGGAAAAATTTAAATTTATTACTTTATATTGAGTACATCTAAAATTATAAAAAATACTACATGTGTTTTAGTTGGTGGTTTAAAAGGTAAATAATGTACACTATATAATTATAATTAGAACGATCCTAAGTCTCTCTTGCAAACAATAATTGTATGATACAGGAATAATACAAAATGAAAATAAGTTCTAAGTCACTAGATCTACTAGGGAAAAGTCTCACAAATCATTCCATGATAATGTATTTTTCTCCTGCACTGAAAACTTTTATTTCTGATAATCTAACTCATAGGATTATTATGATGGATAAATGAATCAACGAATGTGCAAGTCCAATTTGGGGTGAGGCAGACCAACAATCATTTCTTTTAAATGTCAAAGCAACACATGATGTCTATGGCCATAACGTGGTTGTATCTCACTGATGGAATTCACTGATCATTTCAGAATTGTTTACTTAAGAGCCACTATGTAAAAGCAGGAGACAAGGTTCATATAAAGTAATGTTTTCCTATAAAAATTGATTGCCATTTGAATAAATTTTAAGTAATTTTTAATAAAAGAAAAAAGTTCCCTTACCTTGCATGCTCTATGCTATAGTTGTATTCAAATGGTTTTCCATCTGAGGATAGAATCAGCATATGCTCTGCTCCTTGGTCCACAGAATGTATCTTCATTTTTTTCCCTAACTTAATGCATTCTGCAGAGCAAACCCAATCAGGAACCATCATCACTTAGGTTATTACCCACTATTATTATTTATTTCATTAAAATATGCTTAAAACACTTGAAAAAAATTTCAACTAGACAACCTTTGGCTTAACATGAACCTCTCCTTAAAGAAAAATTCAAGAACAAAACCAGACAAATTAGGAATGACTGTTGTTTTAACCATAGATTTTTTTTTTTTTCCAAATTGGGAAGGCACTGATTTATTCTTTGTTTTAAATTGAACATAGTTTTGGGGCACCAGGGTGGCTCAGTCAGCTAAACATCTCCCTTGAGTTCAGCTCAGGTCATACATGATCTCACGGTTGTGAGATGGAGGAGCATGGAGCCTGCTTACATTTCCTTCTTTCCCTTTACTCCTGTCTCTCCTTCATATAAAATTTTTTTTAAAAATTCAATATAGTTTTTAAATAACCAGTTAAAATATTTGCTTTTAGATTCCTGTTTAATAGTTTGAGATAGAGAAATTAAATTTGAAGAGACGGAAATGAAAAAGCCTATCAGAAAATATAACAGTATCTGGATGGCACTAACTTGTTTTAGAAGAAAATATATTGTGTATTTTGAAATATACTCTTTCCAAATACAAAACAAATAATAATAATAAAATTCTCCTAATTGCTCCATATAGGAGCCAAGTTCTATATTCTGTTTTGTTTTTTAATATATTTTTTTATTTATTCATTTGAGAGAGAGAAACCACTGGGGAGGCAGAGGGAGAGGGAGAAGCAGGCTACGTACTGAGCCAGCCAGGAGCCTGATGTGGGGCTGGATGGATCCCAGGACCTGCAGATGATGACCTGAGCCAAAGGCAGACGCTCAACCATCAGAGCCATCCAAGCACCCCCAAGTTCTATAATTTTAAAAGGAAGAATTGTGGTTGAGGACTAATTTTTTTTTAAGATTTTATTTATTTGAGGGACGCCTGGGTGGCTCAGTTGGTTAAGCAGCTGCCTTCGGCTCAGGTCATGATCCCGGCGTCCTGGGATCGAGTCCCATATCGGGCTCCTTGATCGGCAGGGAGCCTGCTTCTCCCTCTGCCTGCCATTCTGTCTGCCTGTGCTTGCTCTCTCCCCCCTCTCTCTCTCTGATAAATAAATAAAATCTTAAAAAAAAAAAAAAAGATTTTATTTATTTGACAGAGAAAGACACAGCAAGAGAGGGATCACCAGCAGGGGGAGTGCGAGAGGAAGATGGAGGCTTCGCGCTGAACAGGGAACTTGATGCGGGCCTCCATCCCAGGACCCTGGGATCAAGACCTGAGCTGAAGGCAGACGCTTAACCACTGAGTTACCCACGTGCCCCTGAGGACTAATTTTTAAGGAGACATGCTGTTAAAAGAATTTTTATTGGCATTACTGCATATTTAGCCCTTCCTAAAAGTTAAGAGATTTTAAAAGTGTCCGCAGTTACCATTTACTCTTATCTCATTTAATTTGTTCACAAAAATTGGATATGGGGATTTGTTTTACTTCTCAGTTCTAACCAAACTGGGTTTATTCATGTAAAAATCTCAAAGCACAAACCTTCTTATTAGAAATGCTTTAAGAACCAAAACAGTATGGTAATAAAGAAGAAATGGTTGAACAGACTAATATTTTTCAGATATCAGCATTTCCAATCAGTTGAAAAAAAAGTTACTCAAGGGCCAGGGAGGAAAAGGTTACTCATTAAAGGTAAAGGGACATCAGACTAACCATTTGGAGAAACAAATAAATCTAGATTCCCCTACATCCTAAAATCAAACTGATTTTCAAGTGCATCCCAAATTTTAACTTTAAAAATTAAAGCGTTAGGGGTGCCTGGGTTGCTCAGCGGGTTAAAGCCCCGGCCTTGGGCTCAGGTCATGATCCCAGAGTCCCGGGATCCAGCCCCGCATAGGGCTCTCTGCTTAGCAGGGAGCCTGCTTCCTCCTCTCTCTGCCTGCTTCTCTGCCTACTTGTGTTCTCTGTCAAATAAATAAATAAAATCTTAAAAAAAAAGAAAAATAAATAAAATAAATAAAAGCGTTAAGGAGAGCCTGGGTGGCTCAGTTGGTTAAACCCCTGGATTTCAACTCAGGTCTTGATCTCAGGGTTATGAGTTCAAGCCCCGCGTTGGGCTCCACCGAGCCTACTTCAAAAAATAAGTAAAAGCTGGGGTGCCTGGGTGTCTCAGTGGGTTAAGCTTCTAAAATTGGCTCAGGTCATGATCTCAGGGTCCTCTAATAGAGCCCCGAATCAGGGTCTCTGCTCAGCAGGGAGGCTGCCCCCCCCCCCCCCGCCCCGCCTGCCTCTCTGCCTACTTGTGATCTCTCTCGGTCAAATAAATAAACAAAATCTTAAAAAAAAAAAAAAAAGTAAAAGCTTAAAATTGCTAATAAAATGGGTACATTAAAAAACAAGAACAACAACAAACCTGAGTATGGATAGCTGTAACACAAAATCCTTAAGTCTTAACAGGAAAGATCGATGAAGGAAGACTATAAAGTAACAGCAACTAAAACATCACAACGTCTATGCTATTCTTACTCAATATTCAAATAACGCTTCAAACAAATAAGAAAAAGATTAACAACTCAATTTTTTAAAAGCGTTTAAGATATACACAAGCAGTTCACCAAAAAAAGTTATGCAAATGATAGAAAAAGGAAGAGATGCTCGACTTTCTTCACTCAACGGGGGCGAAATTTCCAAGATTAAGAATGTGGCCCTTCGCTTTCCTCCACCATTAAAATCGGAACCACAGCTCCTGACCTCATCGACGGAGATTACTACCACCTCGGCCAAGGGCAACTGCAGGCGTTCTTTAAATCGTTTGCATATATATGATATTGTCGTTGAGAACAATAAAACTATTATTCTAAGGCTCACAAAATCGGAGCCGCTGTGTTCTCCACAGCAGCGAGCGAAAAGCAAACTTCGACAGAAACCAACGCCAGAGGAGGGCTGGCGGCGAAGATGCAGCGTGCACGCGCTCTCCGTCCGCGCGGGCGACTTGCAGAGCGCGCGACCCAGCCCTCGCCACGGTCCTGCAAAATCGGCGCCAAACGGGAAAGCGGATAAGGGAGCGCTCAGACACTCGCACGCGCGAAATTCAAAAGCCAGCCGGCCCGGCGCCTTTCTGAGGCCACCGGTGACCGCGGCAGCGTCGGGTCCCCTTCGGGGCTTCCCTTCGCGTTTAGAGAAGGCCCGCCACACCCACCCTCGAGCAGCTCCGCCAGCGCTGCTCTGGGGGCCCCCGGCCGCCCACCCTCACACCCCCAGCCCGAGATGGAAGGGCCCTGGGGGCACCGGCCCGCCCACTCACTCGGCTTCTTGGCGCCGTCGCTCCCCGCCGGCAGCTGGTGAACCTCGACGCCGGCCCCTCCGCGCTCCAACACCACGAGGCGCCCGCGCGTGCAGCACATCTGTCGCGTCGCCTCGGTCCTTTGGGGCAGCGCTCTGCGGAGGCCGGCGGCGCTGGGGAAGAGCCAGAGCTGAGTGCCCGACGGCTCGGCGGAGCGCCGCGGCGCTGCGGGTCGCGACGGCGGGTCCGGCCCGGGAACCGGGCGCACGCCGCCGCGAGCCCTCCTTCGCGGCCTCTGCTCCATCGCGGCTTTCCCGGGCTCCACCGCCGCGCGTCTGCTCTCCGGGTCTCGGAGGAGACGGAGCCCCCGAGAAAACCGCCCGCGGCGTCGCGGTGCGCAGCCGGAGCTAGCGGACAGCGCAGTGGCGTCGAGGAACCGCAGCCTCGCCTGCTCCGCCCCCGCTCGGACGCCGGGCTCGCAACGTGCTGTTTGGGGGCGGAGCCCGCAGCGCCGGGAAGAAACGAAACCGTCGCTCTGGTTCGGGGGCGGGATAGAGAAGGAAAGGAAAAGGGAAACTCGGGCGGGTCACGGAGGGCTTGGAAGGCTGCCAGAGGACGCAGGGTGCTGGCGGACGACGGGATTGGTGGGCAGAGCTGAGCGGACGTCCCCGGGCTCGCAGGGGCCCCCAGAAAGCCTGGACCCGGTCGCCTGGGAAGAAACACTGCAGTTCCGCTAGGAGGAGCACTGACACAGCGGACCTGCCGAATTTCCAGGAACCACTGTGGCGAGGAAAGCGGCTCCGCTCAGCGTTCGGTCTGGGGCTCCGCCAGTCGGCCGCGAGGAGACTGAAGTCGAGAGCCGCGCGGCGGGTCCCTCCGCCCGCGCCGCGGTGCCTGGCAACCGCGGAGGCGCTTTCTGTCAGCACCGTTTGCCTTTTCGAGAATCTCTTACACAGGGAGTCAGCCCTGCGCGGTCTTTGGTTTTTTTCCTCCGCTGAGCTTCATGCTGTGGAGGTTAATCCCGCGTTTCGTCAGTATTTGGTCAGTCAGTAGTGATTGTTGGTTGGTAGTTCGGCAGACGGGTAGCAGTTTGTCCATTCACT
Source organism: Mustela nivalis (assembly GCF_964662115.1). NCBI lineage: Eukaryota > Metazoa > Chordata > Mammalia > Carnivora > Mustelidae > Mustela > Mustela nivalis. The sequence continues at coordinate 117,378,435 of NC_139023.1, forward strand.
GATCCACGGACATTTCCGTTCTTTCCAGTGAATAGAGGGGCTAGGACTGTGAGCATGGCTTGGGGCGGATATCTGTTTTCTTTTCTTGGGAGTAAATACCTAAAAATGGAACTGCTGTATCGTATGGGAAATGCATGCATGCATATGATACAAGAAACTACCAAACCTTTCCAAACTGCCGTTTTGCATTCCCTCCGGCAATTTATGGGAGTGCCAGTCCCTCTATATCCTCGACATTTGGTATTTTCAGTCTTTTTAATTATAGCAGTTGCAGTCGTCTATACGCGTATCTTTTGGGTTTTTTTTTTTTTTTTTAAGGATTTTATATTTATTTGAAAGAAAAGGAACACAAGCAGGGGGAGTGGGAGAAAGAGAAGCAGGCACCCCCCCTGAGCAGGGAACCCGATATGGGGCTCAACGGACCCTGGGATCATGACCTGAGCCAAAGGCGGACGCGGAATGACTGAGCCACCCAGATGCCCCTCAATCTGTGTATCTTACTATGGTTTTCATTTCCATTTCCCTAATGCTTAATGATGTTGAAGCATCTTTTCATATGCTTATTAGGGCTAACCTCTGTCTTTTCCTTGGTGAAGCATCTATTCACATCTTTTGCCATTTATTAATTTGCTTATTATCTCAAAGTTCTTTTCATTTATTACAATACCTTGTGTTATATCTCGTCCTTCATTAGATATGTTTTTCAAATATTTTCTACCAATCTGTGGCTTGTTTTAAAATGTTATGAAGTGTCTTTCGAAGAGCTGAAAGTTTTAATTTTAATGTAATTTATCCATTTTTTTTCTTTTACATAGTTAATGCCTTTCTTTTCTTTTTTTTCTTTTGTCTTAGGAAATCTTTGCTTAACCCGAGATTACAGAGATTTTCTTATATGTTATCGTCTACAAGTTTTACAGTTTTAGGTCTTTGTTACACTTCAGATGAATTATTCTTTATGGCATGAGGAAAGGCTAGAGGTTCATTTTTGTCCTGATTTCCCATTGTTCTCCCTAGCCATTCCCCCATTGAATTGCCTTAGCATCTTTGTCAAAACTCTGTTGGCTATGCGCAATTGAGTTTATCTCTAGACTAAATTTACTGTGTCCCCTTGATCTATATTTTTATTTATACTCTAAGACCACACTGCCTTGATTACTGTAGATTATAATTAAGTCTCAAAATCACTTCATTCAAATGCCCACCATTGTCCTTTCTTCAGTGTTGTTTTGGGTGTTACATTTATTTGTTTGTTTTGGCTATTTTAGGCCCTTCCCATTTTCATATATATTTCAGGATAAGTTCATCAATATCTACAAAATGGACTGCAGGGACCTTGAGATTGCACTAAATTAAATCAGTTTGGGAACTGATTTAATTATCAGTGTGTCAAACTGAATAAGTCAGTTTGACACACTGATAATATTGACTCTTGGGTCCATGAGCATATCTCTCCTCATCAATTTCTTTTTTAAGATTGGTTTATTTGTTTGAGAGAGAGAACTGTGTGCCCACACATGTGGCGCTGGCTGGCATTGAGAGTCTCAGGCCGGCTCTGGAGGTCACAACCAGAGCCAAAACAAGAGTCTGAGGCTTAACCCACTGCAGCACTAGGTGCCCTTCCCCGTTAATTTAAAGCTGTTTTTAATGTCTTTCAGCAATATTTTCTGGGTTTTACTGTATAGTGTAACATGTTTTGTTAAATTTATCCTTAAGTATTTATCTTTTTATAAGTAGTTCTTAAAATTTCAATTTATGATTGTTGTTAATATATGTAAGTACTTAATTTTTATATATTGACCTTGAATCCTGAGACTTTTCTATATTTACTTAACAGTTTTAATAGGTTTTGGTTTGGTTCGGTTGGTATTAGATCTGTTAGGATCTTCTGCAGATAACGATGTAGTCTATAAATAAGATAGTATTACTTTTTCCTTTCCAATCATTATGACTTTTCTTTTTTCTTTGCCCTCTTACATGGAATATACCTCTAGTACAATGTTGTATAAGAAGTGATGAGAAGCACCCTTTCCTTGTTAATAGTTTTGGAAGGCATTTAGTCTCTTAACATTGAATGTTTCCTTCTGGTTCTAATTTGCTAAGAATATCATACATAAGTGGCTATTGCAATTGGTCAAAAAAATTTTCTGCCTTTATTGAGGTAATTATATGGTTTTTCTTTTTCTTATTACAGTGAGATCTAATAGATTTTTAAGTGCTTTACTGGACTAAACTCCACGTGGCCGCAAAGTATTATCCTTTTTATATTTTGTTGGATATGTTTGATATGTGAAAATCTTAGAAAGTTTTTTTTTGTGTGTTTCTGTTCATGAGAGATATTTGTAGTTTTCTTTTCCCATAATGTCTTTGTCTGACATTACATGAGAGGTTTTGACATGAGAGTAATACCAACATTGTACTTAATTGGGCGGTGTTTCCTCTTACTCTGTTTTCTTTTTTCTTTCTAAAAAGATCTTATTTTTAAGTCATCTCTATTCCCAACTTGGGGCTCAAACTCTTAACTCCCAGATCAAGAGTTGCATGCTCTTCTGACACTCCTCCTCCTCTGTTTTCTGAAAGAGTATGTGAAGAACTACTATAGTAGGGGCACCTGGGTGGTTCAATCTGCTAGCGTCTGTCTTCTGCTCAGGTCATGATCTCAGCATCCTGGAATCTAGCCTGCATAGGCTCCCTGCTCAGCGAGGACTCTGCTTCTCCCTCTTTCTCAGCTACTCTCCCCACTCATTCTCTCGCTCTCTCATTGTTTCTCTCAAGTAAATATATAAAATCTTTAAAAGAAGAAAAGAATTGCTGCTCTGTCTTCCCTAAATATTTAGTATAGTTCATCCATTTGCATTAGAAAAATTTATGTTGGAGTTGAAAGTCCTGAAAAATACAACCTAAAAGTCAAGTGCCTAGGGATCCCTGAGATTTAGAGGTTACCTTTTCCCTTAAAATTCAAAGAGAATACATCTGGGCCCCCATTCCATTTATTAGAGAAACCAGACATGTCCAAAATAAATCTGAAGATTCACTGGGGCTTGTGTTTCTAAGGACCACCCCACATACTAGTGTCCGTAGTAAATTCTCTCTGTTCTATCTATCCTCTGGCGATCCTCCCCTCTTTCCACATCACCACCCTGACATGGACTACACCCCATGGTGTTTCCTTTCCAAAAGTGCCATTGATATATGACATCATCTCTGTATGGTTTGCTATTACAACAGGCATTTATAGAACAGATTACAGTTTAAAATGTAATATAAGATAGAACTAGTGTACAAAATTCATTGGCCATTTACAGCCATATTTCTCTTTCTCCTTTAATTCATTCCATAGCCATCTTGCTAAGACATATTTCATGTCCTTCATTCTCTCCAACTACCAATAGATAGGAGTTCCTGGTTGGGGTTAGAGTTTAGCCAAAATAATGATACATGCATTTCGAATATTCTTGGAACACAGTATTGAGCATAAGTAATTCTTCAATGAATTAATGAATCCTTTAACATTTAGACTTTTCAAATAAATTACTCAGCAGTTGGCTAAAATAAAAATTCTGGAGACATGCTAGAATATAAAATATACATTTACATGCCTCAAAAACATGTTGAATTATTACTTTTCCAAACTTTAGCATATCTTTCATATTTACAGACAATGTGTTTATTAGATTTACAATATTTTAAAAAATATGTTAGCAGGGCACCTGGGTGACTCAATGGTTTAAGTTTCTGCCTTCGGCTCAGGTCATGATCTCAGGGTCCTGGGATCGAGCCCCGCATCCAACTCTTTTTTTTGCTGAGCAGGGAGCCTGCTTCCCTCCACCCCACCTCTCTGCCTGACTCTGCCTACTTGTGATCCTTGTCTGTCAGATAAATAAATAAAATCTTTAAAAAAAAACCTATTAGCTTTTAATATTGTTTATTTTTAAATGATAATTATTGTTCAGGAATAATTTGGTAAAAAAACAAACATTCTGATAACAAATTTAGGGATCAAGAAATGTTGATTCATTTTTAAAAATCACTTTTTTTAATCCTTCTTGATTCATCATTTTATTGTTTATCCCAACATTTGTCAACTAATTCTACCTAAAACTTGTCAACACTTTGTGCTACCTAGACCTAAGGAAGAACAAAAGAGTTGAAGGATGAGGGCTTAAGGCTCTGAGGCCTCACTGAAACTCAAAGGATCACTGTTGCTCTGTGACTTGGACAGAGGCAAATCCTCTGCTGCTGTTGATGGCTACTTGAAGGGCTTCCTCCACTTTTTCCATTGTAGAATATTTAGGAAAGTCCAGAATACTGTGACAGGTCAGCGCTCTTGGGTAATCTGTTTCACGGAAAGTTTCAGGACAGCGAAATATGATTCCCATTTGCTGTTTGCCTCTTACAGGCAGTCTGTCATTTCCCCTAAGAAAAACTAGAAAGGGATAAATTTTGGTTAAGATATTTCATAGAAAGAGCAAAACGTAAAATGAAAGGAAAGAAATTAATCACTTCATTCAATAGATACCACCGAGTACCCTTGTGTAGAGAGAGCCACATAGGGCCATGTAGAACATAGAAAAATTATGACATCTGGTCTTTGTCCTCAGTGAGTTTCCCTCAGTGAGGGAAAATCGCATACATGAGAAGAGCAAGATACATGGAAGTTTAATTTAGCTCAGCTAGGAAGGCTGAGATGAAGAGGCACTGAGACTGACGGGCAGTACCCAGCTGGGTGAGCAGGGAGACTACAGGGGTCACATCTGGCTAGTTAGTTCTCCAGGAAAGGCAGAAGGAGAAAGCCCAAGAAAAAGTCAGAAGTATGAGGATGTAAGTAAACGCACTGAATGCACAGACAGTGGAATCAATGGGCTGAAGCAAGTTTCCCTCATTAAGAGAGATTAGACAGGGATTGTGGAGAAGTAGTTTAGGTTTGTGAAGTTAGAATTGTCCTCCGATGTCCTCAAGAACAACAAAAATAGCAAAAAGATATATATCTACAGAATGACTGAAAACTTGGAAGGGAGGTGAGGGAATAAGTAATTAAATCTGTCCAAGGGAAACCTTAGGGTTCCCACCAAGAGAAGTTCTCGTATCACAAGCCACAGTTTATTGATTCAGAGCCTTGGCTTTGGATCAGCCTAGTGGGTTCAGAGTCTGTTTCTCATACTTGCAGGCTGTCTGAATATAGGCAAACTACTAAACGCATCAAGCCTCTTTTCCTCAGATCTGAAATGAGGAAAAAAAATAAGTACCATACCTCAAAACATGGCTATGAGGATAAAGGGAGGTGGCAGATAGGAAGTGGTCAGTACAATGCTTGACACAGAGTTAAGCACACAATAAAGGCACTGGTATTATCATCAGTGGAATTGCTACTAGTATTATTTCTAAAATAGCATTAGAAAAATATACATAGTCCTAATTCCATAGGACTTTGATAAATAAAGATAAGAATGTGAGAGTGAAGGCTTGATTAGAAGGCAACTAGTAATATTTATTATTATATTTTTCAATGGGAAACCAGGCGTATATAAGAGAAAGAACATTGATTTAGGAAGCCTGGTTTTGCTATAAACACATATGATCCACAATTAAGAATGACTTCATGGGGCCACCTGAGTGGCTCAGTTGGTTAAGTCTCTGCCTTTGGCTCAGGTCATGATCCCAGGGTCCTGGGATCAAGCCCCATGTCAGGCTCTCTGCTCAGCAGGGAACCTACTTCTTCCCAACTCTCTCTGCCTGCCTCTCGGCCTACTTTGATCTCTCTCAAATAAATAAATAAAATCTTAAAAAAAAAAAATATGACTTAAAAAAAAAAATAATGACTTCGTGGTGGGGTGCCTGACTGGCTCAGTCGGAAGAGCATGCTAGTCTTGATCTCAGGGTGATAAGTTCTTGTTTTTTTTTTTAAAGATTTTATTTTTTTATTTGACAGACAGAGATGACAAGTAGGCAGAGAGGCAGGCAGAGAGAGAGGAGGAAGCAGGCTCCCCAGCGAGTCGAGAGCCCGATGCAAGACTCGATCCCAGGACCCTGAGATCATGACCTGAGCCCAAGGCAGAGGCTTTAACCCACTGAGCCACACAGGCGCCCTTGGGGTGATAAGTTTAAGCCTTATGTTGGGTGTAGAGATTACTTAAATAAATAAATTAATTAAATAAAACATTTAATAATGACTTCATGGCAAATATTCATCTTTTAAAAAGATATATAATTATAAATCCATCTATTAGTAATACTTACAGAGGAATTTTCTCTTTTCCTCCAGAGTTAATTTGTGGAAAGCTTTCCAAAACATCAGTATAGTTGGATGTGATTTGTGGTATCCTTGATCATATTGTGAATTCTTGAGAAATAGAGGAAGAAAAATGGATTTTAGGGGGAATATACAGAAGTTGTTTGGAAGAAGTGGGGGGACTTTGGTTATCACCAACCTCTTCAAACTGCTTCCAGTCATAATCAGTATTTCCAACCACTGCTGCCATCAGTTCTTCGGGCTGGAAAAGTTTAACAAGTATTTCCTTGTCACAGACTTTATAAAATCCTCTCTGAAATTCCTCATAAACTGCCTTTACAGAGATGTTAAAAATGTAATCAATGCATGCAGAAACATAATCTTTCCTTGTGGGAAGAAAAAAAAAGCCAATTACATATTTCACCACTGACTAAAATATTCTCTATTTTGCCCTTTTAACAATTTCTATTAAGAAAGAAAAGTAAATTATTCAGAGGGAAGTAAAATCCTGTGGTCAGCTGAAGGAAGACACCCTGAAGTGTGTAGCAGAAGGACAAAGACTTTGTTTTGCTGCTCTTTCCCTCCGAGAGAGATATACTTTTAAAACAGTCATCTGTACATGTCATTCTCTGGCTTAAAATCTTTCAAAGGCTTTCTTTCCATTGCCCTTAGAGTAAATTCCAAACTTTTGGATCTGACTACTGCCTGACACAGCAGCCTCTTCCCACTTGGCATTTGAATCTTTGCCCTTTGATAGTTGCAGGGTGGGGGGCTCCCGTCTTTATCTTAGAGTTGGGGCCACAGCATGCACTGCTCCCTCGTTACATGCTGACTTCTGTCAACCATCAGAGAGGTCCATAGCAACAGGACAGGTTCTCAGGGTTGGTCCACTGTTCCTCTCTTCCTCCTCTCTCACATCATGTGTCACCGTGTGGAAATCATTTCTGCAAAAGTCTGTCTCCCGGGGCGCCTGGGTGGCTCAGTGGGTTAAGCCTCTGCTTTCGGCTTGGGTCATGATCTCAGGGTCCTGGGATCAAGCCCCACATCGGGCTCTCTGCTCAGCAGGGAGCCTGCTTCCCCCTCTCTCTGCCTGCCTCTCTGCCTACCTGTGATCTTTCTCTCTGTCAAATAAATAAATAACATCTTAAAAAAAAAAAAAAGTCTGTCTCCCACCTCCTCCCCCCACCCTGATGAATTTCCTGACGGCAGGAAGAAGGTATGTCCACCTGACAGCGACCAGAAACATGGAAGTCTCCCACCCTTTGAGCAGCTTCAGGGACTGCCCTAGCGGAGTGTCCTATCTGACTGCCTTCTGCCATCCCCTGGAACCAGTAAATGGTAAATGCTGGTAAATGGTTAACAACCAGTTCTCTAGAGAGAAGAAAATGGTAGGGAACCCTTATTTGCAGCATTTGCCAGTTTTGTGGTGTAAATATTCCCACCATGGCTGATTTCATGCTACTAATACCTCAATAATAAACTCTCAACATTTTTGAAAAATGAACATCAGCTCTCACAAGCAGATGCCAGCTGGTTCCAGCATGACACTACTGTAAATCTCTTAACTTTCATCACGATGCTCATCCTTACTGACATCATATTACATAATAATTTATTTATATATGGTCTTTCTGCCCCACTGGAATTGAAGCTCCAGGTTTTGTCTGTTTCACAGCTGTCTCTCTGACACTCAGAATAGGACCTGGTACAGAGGAAGGGCTCAAAAATAATTGTTAAGTGAATAATTAATGAAAAGTTCTGCAAAGGGAATATTTAATCCTGACTCCTTTTCCCCGTTCCCTTAACCTGTAAACTTTTTATCTTTCTCAGAGATGAGGAGCTAAAATGATCATCTGAAAAGCTAAAATACATGTATAAATTACAGTGATAACAAACACGTTATGTGTACTCACAGCAGATGTTCTAAGTCTCAAAACTTACTTGTTGCTTTGGTCTACAGGTTTAGAGATCCCATTTGGAATTAAATCAACATCCTTTTTGTCCCAGTGTATCTGTAACCAAAATATACTTAGTACCAAATATGAAAGAAATAATTCAACGGTAGGGGACACGGGCAGGTCATCCCACTGAGGGGCCACTTTAGCATAAAGATTATTTCTGAGTTAAAAGCAATCAAAACCCAGCAGAATCAGAAAAAAATAACAAAATTTTTAAAACCTCCAACAGATTCAGGAAAAGCTCTTCACCTCCCCCCCCACAAGTGTCTGAAAATAATTTAGATAGAGGACCTGCTCCAGGAAGAGAGCTACCACCACAGACAGCTACATAGACTCTGAACTAGGCATGGTGGATAGAGAGGAACCTAGCAAGGCCCATTTGATCGAAGTCCTCTATGTTGGGGCACCTGGGTGGCTCAGCTGTTAAGCGTCTGCCTTGGGCTCAGGTCATGATCCCAGGGTCCTGGGATTGAACACCACACTGGGCTCCCTGCTTGGCAGGAAGCCTGCTTCTCCCTCTCCCACTCCCCCTGCTTGTGTTCCCTTTCTTGCAGGCTCTCTGTCGAATAAATAAATAAAATCTTAAAAAAAAAAAAAAAAGCCCTCTATGTCGCATTGTTTCTGAGCTGCCCAACAAACATTTGTTTACCAAACATTAGCTCTTTTTCATCTTCCTGTAAATTGCATTTCTTCTCTCTGAAGTCCTAGGCCCCTACTTTTCCTTAGTTCAGAATGACATATATACGTCATTTTGCCTGTCTTTGGAATTCCCACGTCTGGATGGATTCCTTGCACATACAAAATTAAATCTGATATTCTCCTTTAATCTTTGTCATGTCAATTTGATTCTTAGTCCAACTAGAAGGACTTTGAAACAATAAATTCTTCCTTCCCAATACAACGACAAAACCATTATTGCCAGGACATTCTTCCCTATAACTATAAATAACTGGGAACTAAATAATTATGTAGTTCAGCCTTTTAAATACATATAAAAATTAAAAAGCCTACCCTGTATATGCTGTATATAGTCTTAAGCATTTAGTGGTTTACGTTGTTCACACTGATTGCATAATTGCTGCATTTTCACTTTCTTTGAGACTATATAATATATAAACATGAGGTATCAAAGGAGGAGCAGGTGGGCGGAAAGTCATATAATACAGAAATGAAATATGCTCAAAAAAGGAATCCCAAGGGGGCAGGGTAGAAAATTTTTTAAAAAAGAAATCCCATATTTAAGGTAATATAATAAAAATTATTCTAAAAAACAGATGAAAGCTAAACTACATTGGTACTCACTGAAAAATATATGCAAAGTTCTTCTCCAATGTCATCAGCTTCATTTAGAACTTGCAAATTCCTAATGAAAAATTTCATTTGAAAAGTAATATTTAATTAAAAAAATAAAAATTATATTCTCGATCTTCTCAAATTTCAAAAATAACAAATGTTCAGTAAAAAAACTCTTGAACAATAAAGAAATGTATAAAATGCCATGTAAATGTCCTTACCTTTCCGCTCCCTCTTCTTAGAGTTAACCTTGTTTTACAGTTTTGTTGGGCCACTGCTAATATATAGACACTGCTGTGTCTTGATGGAAATTACAGAAAGGAACCCCTTCCTCTAGACCAGTGATTCCCTATCAGGGGAGATTTTGACTCCTAGAGGACATTTGGCAAAATCTGGAGATATCTTTGGTTGTTACAATTAGGGGGAAGGTCACTACTGGCATCTAGTGGGTAGATGCAGCCCCCTTAGCTGTTAAATATCCTACGACGCCCAGATCAGCCTTCCACAACAAAGAATTATCTAGCCCCAAATCTCAGGTGTTGCCAAGGCTGAGAAACCCTGTTCTCTAGAGTGTCAGGGCATATAGTGTAAATTCAGGCAGTTTACTCTTACACAAATAGTACGTCAGAAGAAAATCCTTTTCAATTTGTTGCCAACTGTGTATTTTATGAAAAACTTTTTAACATTTGCCAGTCTGTAGGCACAAAAAGGACTTCTCATTTTCATTTATATTTCCTTAAGTACTAGAAAGATTGAGCATATTTTCATTTTTTTGATTAGCCATATACGTGTGTTTGTGCGTGTGTGTGTGTACACACACATACCCTCAGCCATATTTATCTGTGATGACGCACACACATATATATTTATATTTATACATCGGCAATACTAATCTTTTGTCTTATCATCTATGTTGCTAGTATTTTCCTCACAGGATATAGTTTACCTTTTAACTTAGAACAAGTATTTTTCAATACTTAAAAAGTTGATGACATGCTGATGAATTTAAATAAATTAAATGACAGTGCTTGCGTCACTCCATTGGTTAAGCATCTACCCTCGACTCGGGGCTTGATCCTGGGATTCAAGCCCCACATCTGACTCCCTGATCTGCGGTGGGGGGGGGCCTGCTTCTCCCTCTCCCTCTGCCTGCTTCTCCCCCTGCTTGTGCTCTCTCTCTCCATCAGATAAATAAATAAAATCTTTAAAAAATTAGTTGCTTAATTAATTAAATAACTAAACATGATTTATGAAAATAAACATAGTATGCATGGTTCTCATTAAAAATATTATTTCCAGGGCACCTGGGTGGCTCATTGGTTAAGCATCCTACTCTTAATGACCTCAGGGTCATAGGATTGAGCCTCACTGGGCTCTGGGCTCAGTGTGGAGTCTGCTTGAAATTCTCTTTCTCCCTCTCTCTCTCTGTCCCTCCACCCTTGCTGTCTGTCTTTCTCTAAATGAATAAATAAAATCTTTCAAAAAAAAGAATACTATGTACAGTTTCCATCTAGATAAATTTAAGATACTAGGCTCTGTTGTAGGTTGATAATTAGAAGAGCACTTAGCTTTTCCTTATTCTTGAAGGCATACTTTATTATAAGTCTGGCTAAGATTCAAATTCATCAAAAGAGTATACATTTATAGAAATTGAAGACCCTGTCTCTGTGTGTATGCATGATTAACATCATTTGTTCCTGAATAACTGAGACTTAACATAATTCTGGAAAAATACTACTTACTTTCCCAGAAGAGGACTGAGTTCTTTTAAATCTTGCAATGATGGCTTCTGGCCCAGAAGTTTCTTAAACAGAGCCAGTGGAAAAGGAAGGTTGGCAACATTTGAGTTGTTTAGGGAGAGTCCACACAGGATCCCAAAAAGGAAATATCTCTTCTTTTCAAATACAGGCTGGAAAAGGAGAAGAAAAAAAATCCCTAAAGTATTAGAAATAATCAATAATGCAAAGGGATAATTAGATTAGTGTAAAAATTGGTTTTGGTTTCCTTTTCTAAAAGTCACAAATTAGGAACAAAGTGGGTTTCAGGAAAAGAAAGTTTGAGCTTCTTACACAGGCTTTGTTACAATTTAAATTTCTTCCATAAGATAAAATATAAACTAATAGTTCAGAATATTAAATAAATGAATCTACTTTTTGTTACTGAAAGTATATCTGGAATATTAAAAAAAATATGCTCGGATAGCCTTATAAGCCAAGGTTGTCATTATTTAATGTTATCATCTTTGCCTTCAAATTCATGTAGAAAAAAGACACAGCAGAAGGAAGAGTACTCTTTATCTGCACTTTCATTGTGCATCAGGCATGTCATGTGCGTCAGACAAGTGTGTCCTCTTCGGTGATACTGCCCTCAGCCTAGGTGTGCTGACAGGGACAAGCATATGGGTCAGGGAAGGTGACTGATGCTGTTGACAGTGAAGGTGGGTGGAAAGAAGGAAAGAGTCCTGATGAAACGGCTTTACTCTTTGCACTTTGTAGTCCCAGATGAGGGAAAACACTGGCCACCTCTTGCCGGACCATCACTAGAGTGCAGCCAAGAGACAACTAGCCTGAAAGTCCTAAATGCATTTTTAAAAAATATTTTATTTACTTATTTATTTACTTATCAGAGAGAGAGCACAAGCAGGGGGAGCTCGGCAGGCAGAAGGAGAAGCAGACTCCCTGCTGAGGAGGGGACAACACGGGATTTGATCCCAGGACCCTGGGATCATGACCTGAGCCAAAGGAAGATGCTTAACCAATTAAGCCACCCATGCATCCCTCTAAATGCATTTTTAACTTTTATGCTTATAATAGCTGTAAGAAGTAAATAGAGCATGTAGATTGAGGGTATTACATGAGTAGCCCAATGTCATTCGCCTGCTAACGGCAAAGCTGGCCCTGAAATTTACATAAAATTCTAGGAAATTCAAAATACTCCAGAATGACAAAAATCAGATCAGTGGCTGTGTGGGCATGGGGCAGGAAGTGTGTGGAGGGTAGAATTAGAAAGGCGTATGAGGAAATTTGGGGGAATGATGAATATGTTCATTATTTTGATTGTGGTGATAGTTTCATGGATATATTTGTAATCAAAACTTAGCCAAATTGGGGCTCCGGGGTGGCTCAGTGGGTTAAAGCCTCTGCCTTCGGCTCCGGTCATGATCCCAAGGTCCTGGGATTGAGCCCCACATCGGGCTGTCTGCTCAGCAGGGAGCCTGCTTCCTCCTCTCTCTCTCTCTGCCTGCCTCTCAGCCTACTTGTGATCTCTAACTGTCAAATAAATAAATAAAATCTTAAAAAAAAAAAAAAACTTAGCCAAATTGAACATATGACGTGTAAGTTATTGTATCTCAAATATACTTCATAAAAGCTATTTAAAAATTTAACATGCAAAAAAAAAATTTAACATGCATAGAAGCAACTGGGGATCTTATAGAATACATGCTCTGATCTGGGGTGGGACCTGAGATTCTGCTTTTCTTTTTTTTTTTTTAAAAGATTTTTATTTGTTTATTTGACAGACAGAGATCACAAGTAGACAGAGAGGCAGGCAGAGAGAGAGAATGGGAAGCAGGGCCCCCACCAAGCAGAGAGCCCCATGTGGGACTCGATCCCAGGACCCCGGGATCATGACCCGAGCTGAAGGCAGCGGCTTAACCCACTGAGCCACCCAGACACCCAAGATTCTGCTTTTCTAATAGCCCCTAACTAATTTACATTATTATTATTATGGTTTTCGTGTTGCAGTATATGGTATACTTTTTCTGTCCTGGAAAACTGTAAGAAAATAAGACTTACACTGACAGGAAACCACATGTAAGAACCTTCTTCAGGATATATAAACATTCCATATTCTGTCTTGGTCATCTCTTCAAATATATAGTAGAAGAACTCAGCTATCACCCCGTACCCTGGAGAACATATTTCTTTAATAAATTCAATCTGAGGAAAGAGAACACATTCACAGGCTCAGATTTAAAATAGGATGCCTTGATCTTCGTGAAAGAGTTTCCCAAACCTCCTGCCATCATCAGAATTCCTGGAATCCCATATCCCTTCAATCCCACACCTCACCGCAATCTGTTCTCCCTCAATTTCCTGCTGAGCAGCAGATGCCGTGAACCTAGTCACAGACAGATTAGTGTGTGTGTGCGTCCTCTACACCGCCACATGAACCAAGTAAAGAGGGATTCTCGCAAGACTAAGCATTCACCAATTATTTTGACCAGAGTCTCAAACAACATTTTGATGTGCTTCAGGTCCCTGGTTCTTCCGTCTTACTGTCTATCTTCATCTCATCATTCAGATTTCACAACTTTGGCTCCAGTCAATAGCTTTTTCTCCTGCCTCTTCCCTCATTAGAACTTCTGACAAATTACCCTCCCAGTCCCCCTGGCTTTAGCACCTTTGAAGGAACCATCAGACCAGATGGCCCATAGCTCTCATGTATGAACTATCCTTTTATTTTTCTTTCTTCAGTTCTACTATTATTCCCTTTTTACTTTACTTTTCTGAAGATTTTAGTTTTAAGGAATCTGTACACCCAACATGGGGCTCAAACTCACAACCCTGAGATTGAGAGTTGCATGCTCCACCAACTGGCTGAGCCAGCCAGGAGCCCCTTATTTATTGTTTTAAATATTTTTGAAAAATTCATTTTTTAATAATATTTCAACTTATCACTATTCACACTGAACATGTATGGCAGCTTAACCTACCCAAGTATGAAGTCTGAGAAGCCAAGACTGTTCTAGCTTTTTAAAAAGTTATGCTGTAGGAAATGTCCTTCTGTAAAATCTACCTTTATGGCCAATATTGTCCCCGTTTTCCTGTTACTACTCTAACTACTTTTCTGCTTCCTTTCCTGGCCAATTTCTTTGTCTCTTATTTGTTTTCTTTTAAAGATTTTATTTTTCTTTATTATTTATTTTTTAATTTATTTATTATTTCTTTATTATTTATTTTTCTTTATTATTATTTTTTTTATGTTTTTCCATCTGTTTATGAGGACTGACAGATACTGAAATAGCAAATGCCTTCCAACAATGAAATGTAAACAGCAGAACAATAATTCAACAGGATATTTGTTGTTTTGTTGTTGATATTTTGTTGTATTCTCAAAATCTTGATTTTATGTTGCTATCTACAACACAAGCATCTTTTTCTGCAAGTAAAGTAATTCCTTGTTTGGTAGGGGGAAAAAAAACCATAACCACTATTCATGGTGTTCCACAGAGAATGCAGGCTTCTGGATGTCACATCACTAGAACAAATCCAAGAACCACCATCCTAGGTGGTTCTCTAGGTTCTCCCATCTCTAGGGGAGCAGACTCTATAAAACCTCAGTGACAGAAGTCATCACAAGAAAAACCACTGTTAGGGAGAGGTTAACCATCCCATCTCCTGAGTCGTTCGGAATCCTGGCAGCTGCATAATTGATCTGCTTGCTGGAAGACATTCAGGTTTCAGAGGCTGACCCCAAGGTGACACATATTTAATATTTATTTATTTATTTATTTTTAAATATTTTATTTATTTATTTGACAGAGAGAGAGGCAGAAAAGCAGGCAGAGAGAGAGGAAGGGAAGCAGGCTCCCCGCTAAGCAGAGAGCCCAAGGCGGGACTTGATCCCAGGACCCTGAGATCATGACCCAAGCCGAAGGCAGCGGCTTAACCCACTGAGCCACCCAAGCGCCCTAATATTTATTATTTTTGACAGAGAGAGAGCATGTACTCTCACAGGGAGGGAGGGGCAGAGGGAGAGGGAGAGTCTGAAGCAGACTCCCCGCTGAGTGTGGAGCCTGAAGCATGGCTCATTCCCATAACCCTGAGATCACAACCTGAGCCAAAATGAAGAGCTGGACACTTAATTAGCTTTTTTTTTTTTTTTTTTTCCTTCTGTAATATAAGCATCACTAAGCCCCACTAGGCATTCTCTTTCTCCTTTCTTTGCCTTAAGATTATATCTCTGCCACCCCTCACCTGACTCCCTGGCCATACACTACCATCTCATCTCCAAGCGCCCACCTTACGTTCTACCTGGATATCCCAATAACAAATGAAGCTTACTTTCACTTTTCCAATTTCTCCTCACTTAAACCAACAAGTCTGCCTTCACTGTGGTCAGGACCCACACATATCGGGCTTTGACAATCTTGCCTTGTTTAAGAGTCTACATGTTGATTGGATCTACCTTGAAGTTCACCTTCCTACCTCTCTGTATCTCTTATGGATGGAGTAATTCTCGATTGATTTCCTCATAAAGAAGATTTAAAAGAAAGTGGATACATAATGAAATATACAACTACATAGTCTGGCTTATAAAATAGTTTGTTTGCCATTCAGTCCCAGGTTGGGATATATCCCTCTCTTGGCTGAGCCCAACCTCTAGGTTCTGGTTTCTTCTCTGAGAACCTAAGTCTCCTTCTTATGGCTTATACCAGGAAAATCACTCCCACTGGACAGAGTCCAGCTTTTACCTAAAGAATTACTCATTATTTTATGGCCTCAATAGGGCAGATGATCTGAGATAAACACAATACACACCCTACAGGTACCCACAAAGGACAAAGTGAAAGATGACTAGAATTAGAACCAATATACTGGGTACTCTATGACTAAAACAAGAGCCAAAATGTAGGAAAAGTATCTCTACCTGCTGCTTGTTGATTGCATCAATATGTTTTACCCTACTTGATCCATGTCTGTGGTGTGTGACTTTGCAATTTCTTTCTCCAAAGAGGCTGAATATATTTCATCAGCCCTTGACTTGGGTTCAGCCACGTAACTTGCTTTGACTAAACCATGTTAGTTGTGTGATTGGATTTGCTATCCTATACCTTTGGCACAGAAGTGAGAAGAACATGCATGCTAGTCCCAGGAAGATGAAAAGCACAGGAAACAGCGACACGGCCCCAGCCAAGCTTAATCTAGCCTAGATCAGCCAGTTCCTGCCTAATTCCCAAACACATGAATAAGAGCAGACAAAAATCTACAAATTGACCCAAGTGAATTCAACCTAAATTAGGAGATCCTTAGCTGAATTTCAGATCTCTATAATAAATTATTGTCTTTTTACGTCATTAAACTTTAGGATGGTTCATTATGCAGCACTTTTGTAGCTATAGGCAATTAATAGTTTACACAGAATCCCAACATTCAATTAAACATCCCATAGCTTTTCTCTAAAGGGTAAGCAAGGAATTACTATTTTTTATTTATTAGGTAATCTCTTTGCCCAATGTGAGGCTTGGTCTCTCAACCTCAAGATCAAGAGTCACATACTCTACCAACTTAGACAGCCTGGCACCCCAGAATTCTGGAAACCTACAGCTGATAACTATAGGTGCAAAAGCAGGCTCTTCCTTTGCTGTATTATACAAATATTTCCCCTTCACATTAGTAAAAATGTCCAAAGAGACTTTTATTTTACCACTAATCTTTTACAGAGGTTGGTGTCTTCAACTTGGTTTAACTGACGCAGAGCATCTTCAACTAGGTGACTTCGTCTGACTCTAAGTATAAATGGAAGGGATTCATTGAACTGAAGAATTCCTTGCCCCCGATCCAGGTATTCTCTCTGTTTTAAGTCCTAAAAAAAACAAAAAACAAAGAATAAAGAAAGAAATATTTTAGGAATCTCACAGAACACTACGAAGTGTTTACTGTTTCAAATAAATGTAGTCTGCATGGCATCCGCTCATGCCTACTATTGCTATATACATTGCTATATACTCAGATTGTAATTATTTAGGAAAAAAAGGCCATCATATCTACACTATACTATGGAAGATAAGGAGATCCCAGGATCTGTGAAACCATGGCATCTAGGAATTATATTCACGGGATTAGTCACCATGGAGGTACAGCTAAGTAATTACAAGCGATCTCATTCATAGTAGACATGATCCTTAAATAGCATTATTCGATACGCTGAAACACTCATCCACCATGTCTTAAGAATCAGAGTTTTAGCACCATAATCCCCAAGAATATAAGGGTAGCATAGGAGCTCAAGGATGATGTTAAAGTAGGAAAAAGACCAGAGGAAAGACTTGCTCAGAGAAGATCCACTCTTGTTCAAATAACTGTGATCCACCCACCTGATTCATAGGGGAGCCCTCTAAAAATGTGCCACCAGTGGCCTCACTTTTTACCTGCTCTCAGTCACTCTACATAGTACTTCCATTTAGCTTTTCTGAATTTTCAACATTTCCTTGTACTCTAGTCAATATCTTATTTCTGCTGAACCCCCTCAGATTAGAAATCTAGTATTGGACTTACTAGCCTTGCTTTGAGCTTTAACACTTTTCTAGGGCTTCTGCTATAACCTAAGGACAAAAAGGAGTATTAGGACTTGTAAACCATTGTAGCTGTCTTTGAGACCTGTCCCGCGAACTGTGACAACAAGACACGTGGATAACAGCTATCCTATTCCAGGTTTCCAGGCTGGGTGTGGTTACCTTTAACAGCATTCTTACAAGCATCTCAGAGAAGGGTGTGTGTGACTCTGGGCTTGGGAAAGCCTGTTCCAGATCTCTGCCACTACTATAACTTGAGAAATTATACATGATTCCACTAGATTCTTCTGTTTTTTCCTGAATATGTTCATTTTTAAAAAGTTCCAGGTTTGTAGGGAGATGAAACAGGTGGCATTTCTGGTCCTTCCTGATTACAGGTCACCTATTCTGGTGGTCCAGGAGTCTGCGGCTCTGGGACACTTCAGCAATACTGAATGCTGAGCACCACGACCGGTGGCTCTGAGTGACAGGAAGTGGCCAGCAGCATCCTTCACTCACTATAGCAGGGAGAAGTATATGTGGCCTGCTGTAGCCCCAACTTTCTTTCACCTAACCGAGAATTAGGCAGAAAACATGCATTTTTTCTTATTTTCCAGTTGTTCTACTCCAATTTCCCATGTATTGGTTTCCTCTTTCCACATTTATGCATGTGAATTGATAATATAGTTTGGAGTTTACAGTTTAGAATATGCCCATCCTCTCTCCTTTGGAGGTCAGGATTGTGGAGTCTCCTTTCTACTTTCACCCATCACAACTACAACTGAGAGTTTTCTTGTACTCAGACCTTTCCCGATCCTTCATCATATCCAAGCTGCCTGATTCCTCTATAAACACAGCCCTCACTAACCCCTCACTACCAGTAGACCTGCTACATTGAATACTGCCGTAGAAGAAAATACCGCAAGGGAAGGACCAGTTTAAAGGAAACATAATTTCTCCCATTACCAGGGATGTTAGGAAAATGTAAAAAGAGGTGGCTGGGAAACAACAGAAATCTTGTAAACATGCCGATGACAGACACTAATAATAGTAACAAGAGGGAGAGTCTTTACCTATGGAATGCTTTTAGCAGAATGTACCTTGCCCACCTAGGTTGTTTAACATAAATAAAGCTGGAAGTTATGGATTTATGGGGCATGGATCATTGGGAAATGTCACACAAGCTGCATAATTAAGAGTATCAAAGAAATGTTTTATAATTGAAGTGGCTCCTTTTCTGCATATGATGTCCCAGACTTCTCCATGTTTCATGTAGATGGCCTGTATCCTTTAAATTATTAATAAAAGGAATGGGTATGACTTCTGATTCCCGTGAGTTTGGGTTTTATTTAAGATTTTATTTATTTACTTGAGAGAGAGAGAGCATGAGAGGAGAGATCAGCGGCTGAAGCAGACTCCCCGCAGAGCAGGGAGCCTGATGTGGGACTCGATCCCAAGGCTCCAAGATCATGACCTGAGCCGAAGGTAGTCGATTAACCAACTGAGCCACCCAGGAGCCCCTGATTCCCATGAGTTTTTAAAGTATAAATAGGAACCTTTTCTGAGGAATAACCTAGACAGACCTCAGCAATCAAAACATGTTTGGAAAATCTTTAGCATAATGTCTGGGAGTGGGGTAAGCACTCAAATACTTAACTGAGAATGAACGCTAATGGTGGTTAAGAGAGATGAAATAGTATGTAAATATTCTGTGGGAATAATTCAACGACTCGAAAAGAAGCAGAAGGAAGAGAGTAAATGGGAAACAGAATAAACTCACTGATTGACTCATAGCCGTTATTTGGGAATTAAAAAATATCAGACGGAGCTATATATCAAGCTCCAAGCTCTTAAGCAGATATGAAATCCAAACACTAAGATCACAGTAGTAACTAAAACTGGCTAGAGGATGGGGCCCCTGGGGGGCTCAGTGGGTTAAAGCCTCTGCCTTCGGCTCAGGTCATGATCTCAGGGTCCTGGGATGGAGCCCTTCATCAGGCTCTCTGCTCAGCGGGGAGCCTGCTTCCCCCCACTCTCTCTCTCTCTCTCTCTTTCTCTGCCTACTTGTTATCTGTCAAATAAATAAATAAATAAAATCTTAAAAAAACAACAACAACTGGATAGAGGAGGAGAGGAACGGGAGAGAGAAAGAGTGGTTACTAGATCATTTCAGTATTTGCTCACAGAAGGAAAACCATGGGTATTATCTAAAGTGAGGACTCAGACATTATATAATCATGAGAAAACCATTTAAAATTAGCCAAAATAATCATGATTAACCTGTTCAGTTGAAAAAGAGCACAAAGCTTGATAACACTCTGCATTGATTATAGTGTGTATGTTACTGGTAGTAACAAATTAGTACAACCTCACTGTATAGTGATTTGGCAACATTTAATAATTAAAGAAAAAGGCTTAAGCATCATTCTACTCTCCTATATGAATGTAGCCAAATGGTCCAGGTTGATGAGGAAAAGATCTTTACAGAATTCAATTAATAACTTTGGAAGGAATGATATGATTAGAAATAATGCTGTTTTGCAAACCTCAACCGAAACAACAGAGAGAATTACTAAATAAAGTGTTAGCGGGAAGCATTACGAGAGAATAATCATGTGGTCACCAACCGAAGCCACTGACAAATCTCAGCATGAATAAGAGTGAAACAACCGGAAACAATGCACTGAAGTATAGAAGGGTGAAAGGAAATTGGGTCTGGGATTTGCTTTAAAATACTTCAGCTGAAATAATAACCACCACAAAACCAACAAAGGTGATCCATGGGGAAATCGTTGATGGGTAAAATGTTGATGATGACTGGAACTTTGTGATGGGGTTCATTACACCATTATCTCTATTTTGTATATGTTTGTAATTTTGCATAATAAAAAAAAAAGTAGAGCATACATACCAGCATTTTCAAATAGGACTCAGCTTGAAATAATTGAATCTTGGATGGTAAATTAAAAATAAATGGAAAATTACTGAAAATAATGGGACTGAGGTTTTCTGCAGGTATCTAAAAAATAACAAGAGATAATAGCTTTAATAATTCAAAGGAAAAAATTTTCATTCCTTTACCTCATTTTTTTTTTTTTAAGATTTTGTTTATTTATTTAACAGACAGAGATCACAAGTAGGCAGAGGCAGGCAGAGAGAGAAGCCAGCTCCCTGCTGAGCAGACAGCCTGATGCGGGGCTCGATCCCAGAACCCTTGATCCCAGAACCCTGAGATCATGACCTGAGAGGAAGGAAGAGGCTCAACCCACTGAGCCACCCAGGCGCCCCACCTCATCATTTTTAATTGTTTCCCTCTATTCTTTTGGCAATCTATTTTTTAAAATTCAAAGTAGCTAGAAAACTTTCTAAGAAAATGCATCTGTTTTGTGAGTTAAAGGTGTTTAGATTTTCAGTGATCATCTAATTTAGCAATTCAGCATTGCAATGAAGAAATGTCCAGGGCGCCTGGGTGGCTCAGTGGGTTAAGCCGCTGCCTTCGGCTCAGGTCATGATCTCAGGGTCCTGGGATCGAGTCCCGCATCGGGCTCTCTGCTTAGCAGGGAGCCTGCTTCCCCCCCCCCCCTCTCTCTCTGCCTGCCTCTCCATCTACTTGTAATTTCTGTCAAATAAATAAATAAAATCTTAAAAAAAAAAGAAATGTCCAAATCTTGATTTATCAACAAGATACCCAGCTACTAATGTGTCCTATAAAGGATGAAAATTTTCAGAAATAAAAATTTTAGTCTTACCAGGTTGTTATTCCTAAAGAACAGCCTTCTTGTACTTTCATGAAAGATCACCTCACTGGGGAATTCATCTATGATGAAAGTATTTTCTGGTAGTCGACAGTTAGCTGTGTTTACCTTAGAGAACACATGACTTGTGAATTTCATTTTCTATTAATATATTATTTAATCTATTATATTTATGGTTATCATATAGATAATTAGAATAGAGCTCTATAAACCCAATGCATTTGGCATTGATAAAATAGAATTCTATAAAACATCTAATTTTTGATCTATAATTTATCCAATTTTCATAAATACTGTAAAAGATAACAGATGTTGACAATGGAGACTAGTAAACCAGTTCTTGGGGCACAGATATACTGGAAACAATTTTGAGATCTTAGGAATAAAATCCAAGTGCTTTTGACAAAATTAGTCTTTTCTCCATTAATTAATGAATATTATTTTAGCATACACTATTTGCCAGGTGTGGAACAAAACATAAACTAAAAATTCTCTTTGCTGACACACAGATTACTGTCTAGTATAGTAGTCAGCAAACTCTTTCTTAAATCCAAACAGTAAATATTTGTGCTTGGGACCATAGAGTCTCTGGTGCAACTATTCAACCCTGACACTCTGAAGAAGAAAATAGCCTTAGAGAATATGTAAACAAGTGAGTGTGGATGTGTTCCAATAAAACTTTAATAACAAAAACATGAGGCTGCCCATATGTGTAGATTACCAACCCATGACCCAGGGCCTGATAGGTAAAAATAAGTAATCTGGTATGGAGGACACAGTTTCTGATTGGGGGAAGGACTTGAGGGGTTCAAGAAGGTTTCCCAGAAGAAGCAATTCTGGAAAATCAATGATCTAAATAAGCCTCTATCAAATCAAACTAATCCAAAAGATGCAAGGCAGGAAAATAGAATCTAAGAATATAAATTAAGAAAGTAAAATGAAAACACAACCTATGAAATGGGGGGAAATATTTGCAAATTACATACTTGAGAAGGAATTAATATCTAAAATATATACAGAACACATGCCACTGAGCAAACAAACAAAAAAAAACATCTGATTTAAAAATGAGAAACTGAATAGCTGTTTTTCCAAAGAAGACCTACAGATCTCCGACAGGTACAGGAAAAGATGTTCAACATCACTAATCATCAGAGAAATACAACCCAAAGCTACACAATGAGAATGGCTGTAATCAGAAAGACAAAAAAGACAAGAGGTAAGTGTTGGCAAGGATATAGAGAAAAGGGAACCCTTGAACATTGCATGTAGGGCTGTTAATTGGTGCAACCCCTGTGGAAAATAGTATGGAGGTTCCTCAAGAAATTAAAAATAGAACCACCATATGATCCAGCAATCCCACCTCTGGGTATATTAAAAAAACATTCATCTGGATAAGTATATTCATTTCAAAGAATATGAAATCAGTGTCTCAAAGAGATACATGTACCCCCCATGTTCAATGCAGCATTTTTTACAAAAGCCAAGACACGAAAACAAGCATCCTGGATGGATGAATGGATAAAGAATGTATATATACATGGATAAAGATGTATATATACCCTAAATATTATCTGGCCATGACGCAGAAGGAAATCCTTCCTTTAAGACAACATGGGTTGAGTGGACTTGCAGGACATTATTTTAAGTGAAATAGCTTAGAGAAAGAAAAATACATATGTATGAGCCAAACTCAGAAACACAAAGAAGAATGGTGGCTGTCAGGGGCAAGGGGATGGGGGAAATCGAGGACTATTGGTCAAAGGGTACAAGCTTCCAGTTATAAAATGAATCAGTATACCAAATAAGTATAAGTGTACCAAAGCAATATATTGCACACCTTAAACTCACACAATGTTATATAATTATATCTCAATAAAACTAGGTAAAAGGAAATATACTACTTTAGAAATAATCAGTGCATTAACACTTCAGCACTAATTTTATACATAATGTTTTCTCCTATTGGGATTGATATTGTGTGGAGAAATGGATTTTGATTGTATTTGGCAATTTATATTTATAAAATCATCTTATCTTAGCTAATTATTTTTTTATTTTTTATTTATTTTTATTTTTTTTAAACATATAATGTATTATTAGCCCCAGGGGTAAAGGTCTGTAAATCGCCAGGTTTACACACTTCACAGCACTCACCATAGCACATACCCTCCCCAATGTCCATAACCCCACCATCCTCTCCCTTCCCCCCACCCCCAGCAACCCTCAGTTTGTTTTGTGAGATTAAGAGATTTTTTTGGTTTGTCTCCCTCCCGATCCCATCTTGTTTCATTTATTCTTTTCCTTCCCCCCATACCCCCCCATATTGCATCTCCACTTCCTCATATCAGGGAGATCATATGATAGTTGTCTTTCTCTGATTGACTTATTTCGCTAAGCATAATACCCTCTAGTTCCATCCACGTCATCGCAAATGGCAAGGTTTCATTTCTTTTAATGGCTGCATAGTATTCCATTGTGTATGTGTGTGTATATAGATAGATAGATAGGTATCTATCTATCTATCTATATATATCACATCTTCTTTATCCATTCCTCTGTTGATGGACATCTAGGTTCTTTCCATAGTTTGGCTATTGTGGACATTGCTGCTATAAATGTTCAGGTGCACGTGCCCCTTCAGATCACTACATTTGTATCTTTAGGGTAAACACCCAGTAGTGCAAATGCTGGGCCATAGGGTAGCTCTATTTTCAACTTTTTCAGGAACCTTCATGCTGTTTTCCAGAGTGGCTGCACCAGCTTACATTCCCACCAACAGTGTAGAAGGGTTCCCCTTTCTCTGCATCCTCACCAGCATCTGTCATTTCCTGACTTGTTCATTTTAGCCATTCTGACTGGTGTGAAGTGGTATCTCATTGTGGTTTTGATTTGTATTTCCCTGATACCGAGGGATGTGGAGCACTTGTTCATGTGTCTGTTGGCCATCTGGAAGTCTTCTTTGCAGAAATGTCTGTTCATGTCCTCTGCCCATTTCTTGATTGGATTATTTGTTCTTTGGGTATTGAGTTTGATAAGCTCTTTATAGATTTTGGATACTAGACCTTTATCTGATATGTCATTTGCAAATATCTTCTCCCATTCTGTCAGTTGTCTTTTGGTTTTGTTAACTGTTTCCTTTGCTGTGCATAAGCTTTTGATCTTGATGAAATCCCAATAGTTCATTTTTGCCCTTGCTACTGTTGTCTTTGGCGATGTTCCTAGGAAGAAGTTGCTGTGGTTGAGGTCAAAAAGGTTGCTGCCAGTGTTATCCTCAAGGATTTTGATGGATTCCTTTCTCACATTGTGGTCCTTCATCCATTTTGAGTGTATTTTCATATGTGGTGTAAGGAAATGGTCCAATTTCATTTTTCTGCATGTGGCTGTCCAATTTTCCCAACACCATTTGTTGAAGAGGCTGTCTTTTTTCCATTGGACATTCTTTCCTGCTTTGTCAAAGATTAGTTGACCATAGACTTGAAGGTCTATATCTGGGCTCTCTATTCTGTTCCATTGATCTATATGTCTGTTTTTGTGCCAGTACCATACTGTCTTGATGATGACAGCTTTGTAATAGAGCTTGAAGTTCGGAATTGTGATGCCACCAACTTTGGCTTTCTTTTTCAATATCCCTTTGGCTATTCGAGGTCTTTTCTGGTTCCAAATAAATTTTATATGGAACCATAGCACAGGCCTCCTCTGAACTGGGGTCCAACAGAGTTCTAAAGGAGGGTTTGCAGCTTGGGGTGTGGGTGGGAGGTTCTGGGTGAAAACAGAGGAGGAGGGGGAGGAAGGGGCCCTTCCTGGGAGGTCAGTGTCCACCGGAGTTAGAGGTGGGTCAGAGGCAGGGGGGACCCCAACAGGGGAGGGTTGTACGGAGTGGGAAAGCCTGGGGGGAGGTAGGGGCTATAGTGGGGGGGCAACTCTCCCTGAAGCTGGGGGAAATCCATTTCTTTGAAAAAAATGGATGGGATTTTGGTAGGGATTGCATTAAATGTGTAGATTGCTTTAGGTAGAATAGACATTTTCACAATATTTGTTCTTCCAATCCATGAGCTTGGAATATTTTCCCATTTTTTGGTGTCTTCCTCAATTTCTTTCATGAGTACTTTATAGTTTTCTGAGTATAGATTCTTTGCCTCTTTGGTTAGGTTTATTCCCAGGTATCTTATTGTTTGGGGTGCAATTGTAAATGGGATTGACTCCTTAATTTCTCTTTCTTCTGTCTTATTGTTGGTGTAAAGAAATGCAACTGACTTCTGTGCATTGATTGTACTGAATTCATGTATGAGTTCTAGCAGTTTTGGAGTGGAGTCTTTTGGGTTTTCCACATAAAGTATCATATCATCTGCAAAGAGTGATAGTTTGACTTCTTCTTTGCCAATTTGGGTGCCTTTAGTTTATTTTTGTTGTCTGATTGCTGAGGCTAGGACTTCCAGTACTATGTTGAATAGCAATGGTGATAATGGACATCCCTGCCATGTTCCTGACCTTAGCGGAAAAGCTTTCAGTTTTTTTCCATTGAGAATGATATTTGCGGTGGGTTTTTCATAGATGGCTTTGATGATATTGAGGTATGTGCCCTCTATCCCTACACTTTGAAGAGTTTTGATCAGGAAGGGATGCTGTACTTTGTTCAATGCTTTTTCAGCATCTATTGAGAGTATCATATGGTTCTTGTTCTTTCTTTTATTAATGTATTGTATCACATTGACTGATTTGCGGATGTTGAACCAACCTTGCAGCCCTGGAATAAATCCCCCTTGTTCGTGGTGAATAATCCTTTTAATGTACTGTTGAATCCTATTGGCTAGTATTTTGGTGAGAATTTTTGCATCTGTGTTCATCAAGGATATTGGTCTGTAATGCTCTTTTTTGATGGGATCCTTGTCTGCTTTTGGGATCAAGGTGATGCTGGCCTCATAAAATGAGTTTGGAAGTTTTTCTTCCATTTCTATTTTCTGGAACAGTTTCAGGAGAATAGGAATTAATTCTTCTTTAAATGTTTGGTAGAGGGGCGCCTGGGTGGCTCAGTGGGTTAAAGCCTCTGCCTTCGGCTCAGGTCATGATCTCAGGGTTCTGGGATCGAGCCCCACATCGGGCTCTCTGCTCAGTGGGGAGCCTGCTTCCTCCTCTCTCTCTGCCTGCCTTTCTAACTACTTGTGATCTCTGCCTATCAAATAAATAAATAAAATCTTAAAAAAAAATGTTTGGTAGAATTCCCCTTGGAAGCCATCTGGCCCTGGGCTTTTGTTTGTTTGGAGATTTTTGATGGCTGTTTCAATCTCCTTACTGGTTATGGGTCTGTTTGGGTTTTCTGTTTCTTCCTGGTTCAGTTGTCATAGTTTATATGTCTCTAGGAATGCATCCATTTCTTCCAGATTGTCAAATTTGTCAGTGTAGAGTTGCTCATAGTATGTTCTTATAATTGTTTGCATTTCCTTGGTGTTGGTTGTGATCTCTCCTCTTTTATTCATGATTTTTTTTATTTGTGTCCTTTCTCTTTTCTTTTTGATAAGTCTGGCCAGGGGTTTATCAATCTTATTAATTCTTTCAAAGAAGCAGCTCCTAGTTTTATTGATTTGTTCTATCGTTTTTTGGTTTATATTTCATTGATTTCTGTTCTGATCTTTATTATTTCTCTTCTCCTGTTGGGTTTAGGCTTTCTTTGTTGTTCTTTCTCCAGCTCCTTTAGGTGTAGAGTTAGGTTGTGTATTTGAGACCTTCCTTGTTTCTTGAGAAAGGCTTGTATCACTATATATTTTCCTCTCAGGACTGCCTTTACTGTGTCCCACAGATTTTGAACTGTTGTGTTTTCATTATCATTTGTTTCCATGAATTTTTTCAATCCTTCTTTAATTTCTTGGTTGACCCATTCATTCCTTAGAAGGATGCTGTTTAGTCTCCATGTATTTGGGTTCTTTCCAAAGTTCCTCTTGTGATTGAGTTCTAGCTTCAGAGCATTGGGGTCTGAAAATATGCAGGGAATGATCCCAATCTTTTGATACCGGTTGAGACCTGATTTATGACCCAGGATGTGATCTATTCTGGAGAATGTTCCATGTGCACTAGAGAAGAATGTGTATTCTGTTGCTTTGAGATGGAATGTTCTGAATATATCTGTGATGTTCATCTGGTCCAGTGTGTCATTTAAGGCCTTTATTTCCTTGATCTTTTGCTTGGATGCTCTGTCCATTTCAATGAGGGGAGTGTTAAAGTCCCCTACTATTATTGTATTATTGTCGATGTACTTCTTTGATTTTGTTATTAATTCGTTTATATAGTTGGCTGCTCCCATGTTAGCGGCATAGATATTTAAAGTTGTTAGATCTTCTTGTTGGACAGACCCTTTGAGTATGATATAGTGTCCTTCCTCATCTCTTATTATAGTCTTTGGCTTAAAATCTAATTGAATTGATATAAGGATTACCACCCCAGGGGCGCCTGGGTGGCTCAGTGGGTTAGGCCGCTGCCTTCGGCTCGGGTCATGATCTCAGGGTCCTGGGATCGAGTCCCGCATCGGGCTCTCTGCTCAGCGGGGAGCCTGCTTCCCTCTCTCTCTCTCTGCCTGCCTCTCTGCCTGCCTCTCCGTCTACTGTGATCTCTCTCTGTCGAGTAAATAAATAAAACCTTTAAAAAAAAAAAAAAAAAGGATTACCACCCCATTAGCTAATTATTTTTAATTGAACAATACTAATTTAATTCTGCTCTTTTATTTAAAATGCTCTGGCTCGGGGTGCCTGGGTGGCTCAGTGGGTTAAAGCCTCTGCCTTTGGCTCAGGTCGTGATCCCAGGACCCTGGGATCGAGCCCCACGTCGGGCTCTCTGCTCCACAGGGAGCCTGCTTCCTCCCCCCTCTCTCTCTGCTGCCTCTCTGCCTACTTGTGATTTCTCTCTCTCTGTCAAATAAATAAAATCTTTAAAAAAAAAATGCTCTGGCTCCTCCTTCTCCCTCAACAATCATTAGGTTTATTAGTACCCTACGTTTAAATTAGATTATGTTGTGTACTCTACTGAAAACGCTGAGTCATTCTCATTTTTTGAGTATTTGTGCATCTAGTATATATTAGATAAAATATGTTATATACATAAAATATGTAGTCTATGGCTAGGGTCTAGCCAGTCAGCAAAATGAGCAAAATTCTGAATTACTGAGGACAGAATAAAACATTTTATTTCTGATTTAGAAACAAAACAAAAGAGGACTCCAGTTGGCCAAGACCAGAGGGATTTTGAGTAAAATGGTATATACATTCCCTCAGAGGAACACTTACCTTATGTACTTCTTTCATCATTCTTAGAAGAGCTTTAAGACTGCAGTAACTCTGACTGGTTTCAGTCCACTGATACAGCTGGGAGATAATGGCAGTTTTAAGCATCTGGATCATTTTTTTGAAAGAAGATTCTTGCAAAGATGCCAAACACTGCTCTGAGGGGTATAAAATCAGCCATGATAAATATGCAGCCTCAAAAAAAAAAAAAAAATTCCCGTTTCTACTGGGTTCTTTAATGTATGAAATAGGTAATGGTTTCCATTTCTGATGACAAAATCTAGAAAGTATCTTGTATCAGGATATCATCCTGGACATTTATTTCTCATAGTTGTGAATTTAGCATCATTGGAATTAAAACTCAAATTTAGGATTCTGAAGAAACTTGCTTATAGCTCCTGTGAATACCTGACTACTTACTGGTTGCATGATTTTCAAACTGAAAATTCCATACAGTATCTAAAAGTCTGAAAACATACGTAAGAACACACACAAACACACACATACATGCATATCATGTCACCAAGGACATTATCTTTTCTTTTCTTTTTTTTTTTAAGATTTTATTTATTTATTTGACAGAGAGTGAGAGAGTGCCAGAGAGCAGAAGCAGGGGAGACAACAGAGGGAGCTGCAGAAGCAGGCACCCAGCTGAGCCCAATGCAGGGCTCCATCCCAGGACCCCGGGATCATGACTGAACCACCAAGGTACCCTTCATCAAGGACACTTTCTTTTTTTTTTTTTTTTTTTTTTTTAATAAATTTTTTTTAAAGATTTTATTTATTTATTTGTCAGAGGGAGAGCGAGCGAGAGCGAGCACAGGCAGACAGAGTGGAAGGCAGAGTCAGAGGGAGAAGCAGGCTCCCTGTGGAGCAAGGAGCCCGATGTGGGACTCCATCCCAGGAACCCTGGGATCATGACCTGAGCCAAAGGCAGCTGCTTAACCAACTGAGCCACCCAGGCGTCCCTCAAGGACACTTTCGATCTTGGGGCACCTGGGTGGCTCAGTTGGTTAAGGCCTCTGCCTTCAGCTCAGGTCATGATCCCAGGATCCTGGAATCAAGCCTGAATCAGGCTTTCTGCTCAGCAAGGGAGCCTGCTTTCTCCTCTCTCTGCCTGTCTCTCTGCCTACTTGTGATCTCTGTCTGTCAAATAAATAAAGAAAATCTTAAAAAAAAAAAAAAGAACACTTTCAATCTGAAAAAATAGTATCTATGTTTTCAGACTCTATGAATACCTGGTATATATGGGTTTATTTTTTAAACCAACTCAATAACAATATGGAAATATTACTTGGTTCCAGCTTGGATTTTTGAACTTTAAAGGATAATTCTCAGAAAACGAACCTATCAAATGTTAATACAAGTAAAATACAAGTAATACAAGTAAAATAATATGATGCAGATGCATGAAAGACAGATTTATAGAGATTCCATAAATAGACTCAAATATGCATGACATTTTAGCATATGATAAAAGTGGCATTGCACATTAGTGGGAATGAAACACATCATTCAATAAATGTGTGGGGACAACTGAAAACTGACTCAGAAAAAATAAAGTTTAATCAAGATAAACTCCATATGGATCAAAGATTTAAACATAAAAATGAAACAATAAGAATTCTAGGAGGAGAGGGTCACCTGCCTGGCTGGCTCATTCAGTAGAGCATGTTACTCTTGATCTCAGGGTCATGAGTTCAAGCCCCATGTTGGGCATGGAGCCCACATCAAAAAAGAAAAGGGGGACACATGGCTGGCTCAGTTGGAGGAGTGTGTAACTCATGATTTCAGGGTCATGGATTTAAGACCCATTCTGAATATAGAGATTACTTAAATAAATGAAACCTCAAAAAATTCTAATAGGGGGGGCGCCGGGGTGGCTCAGTGGGTTGAAGCCTCTGCCTTCGGCTCAGGTCATGATCCCGGGGTCCTGGGATCGAGCCCCGCGTCGGGCTCTCTGCTCAGCGGGGAGCCTGCTTCCTCCTCTCTCTCTGCCTGCCTCTCTGCCTGCTTGTGATCTCTGTCTGTCAAATAAATAAATAAAATCTTAAAAAAAAAAATTCTAATAGGAGCATGGGAATCTTTTTAAAAAGATTTTATTTATTTGAGAGAGAGTGAGAGAGAGAGATTGAGAGAATGAGTGGAAGAAAGGACAAGTGGAGAAGGAGGCTCCCCACAGAGAGGGAGCTCCATGCGGGACTCAATCTAGGACCCTGGAATCATGACCTGAGCCGAAGGCAGATGCTCAACTAACTGAGCCACCCAGGTGCCTGGGGATTTTTTTTTTTAATTTCAGAGTGAGGTAGGCTTTCTGAAGTATGATCTAAACTCAGAAATCATAAAAGAAAATGTTCATATACTAGACTTCATAAAAATGTTTTAAAGTAACAAACATTTTTGTTGTGGTTGTTTGCTTTTTGTTTTCTTTTTAAGATTTATTTATTTGAGAGAGAGAGAGAGAGCAAGTGAGAGCAGGGGAATGGGCAGAGGAAGAGGGAAAGAATCCCAAGACGACGCCCTGCTGAGCACTGAGTGCGGAGGTGGGGGTGGGGGGTGTTCTGATCCTACTACCCTGAGATCACAACCCAAGCTGAAACCAAGAGTTGGATCCTCAACTAACGGAGCCACCAATGCACCCCTTCATAAAAATGTAGAATAATTATGCATTCAAAAGTACCACAAAGTAAAAAAAATAATAATAACCCAGAGAAAAAAGATTTGTAATTCAATTATTGATTAAGTATTAATTGCCTTAATCATTTAAGAGCTCCTAAATAGGGGTACCTGGGGGGCTCAGTGGGTTAAGCCTCTGCCTTCAGCTCAGGTCATAATCCCAAGGTCCTGGGATAGAGCCCTGCATCGGGCTCTCTGCTCAGCAGGGAGCCTGCTTCTCCCTCTCTCTCTCTCTCTCTGCCTGCCTCTCTGCCTACTTGTGATCTCTGTCAAATAACAAAATTTTTTTAAAAAGAGCTCCTAAATAAAAAGAAAAACACTAACAACAACACATGGAAAAATCGGTTAAGAGGGAAGAACTGATAGTTCCCAGAGAATGGATTTGAGATATAGGAAAACCAGCACTATATCTCATTTATAATGAGAAAATAAAAATTCTGGGTGCCTGGGTGGCTTAGTTGGTTAAGTGGCTGCTTTTGGCTCAGGTCATGATCTCAGGGTCCTGGGATTAAGCCCCTCATTGTGTTGGGTTCCCTGCTCAATGGGGAGCCTCTTCTCCCTTTCCCACTCCTCCTGCTTGTGCACAGTCTCTCTCTCTTTCTATCCGTCAAATAAATAAATAAATAAAATATTTTAAAGAATAAAAAAAAGGAAATCAAAATTCAAAATAAGAGATTCTTCAGAAAGGCAAATACCAAAGTTTGATAATACTGTAGAAAAATGCGTGGGCTGATGCTCTTGTATTTGTTGATGAAGTATAAATTTGTATATCCTCTGTCAAGGCTGTCATGTTGCACTTTTACATGCAATTTACATAGACTACAATATGAATTTTGACCACTTAAAGTTCTGTGCATGGTCATTTGGCAAAATCTCTCAAAATTTTAAATGCACATAAAATTTGATCCAGTAATTTTCCTTCTGGAATTTTCCCTATCTGTGTAAATGTATATACATATAAAGAAATACATGTTAGCACTATTATAATAGCAAAAGCTTAGAAAAAGCTATTTATAGTATATCCTCCCAATAGAATACTAATAAGCCATTAAATAGAACCAGGCAGTTCCTGTAACAGAACAAACATATCCTTACAATATAATGTGGATGGGAAAAGGCAAGTTGCCAAAAAATGTGAATGATGTGCTACCATTAAAAAAATTAAAAAAAGAGAAGTGCCTGGGTGGCTCAGTGGGTTAAGGGTCTGCCTCGGCTCAGGTCATGATCCCAGGGTCCTGGGATCAGGCCCCACTTCGCGCTCCCTGATCAGCGGGGGAGACTGCTTCTCCCTTTCCCACTCCCCCTGCTGTGTTCCCTCTCTGTTTGTATCTCTCTCTCTTTGTCAAATAAATAAATAAATAAATAAATAAATAAAATTTAAAAAAAGAAAAGAAAAGAAAAAAAATCAAAGAATCTATGTCTCTATTTTTTAAGAATACATATCTTTTAAAGTTTACACAAAATAACTATATTCTATAACTGCTTTCTGGGAGGGGAATTGGGTGGCTTATATTTCATCATATATATCCTTTGTACCTTTAAAGCTTTGGACCTTGAACATTAGCTTAAAATTGTAAAAGGAAATTTCATAGCACTGAATACAATACATGAGAACACAAAGTTTAACATTTGTTTTTCATCACTGATCTGTTGGGAAGGAAAAACTCTCCTCTTGCCTTCAAGTTGCTTTTGGCTGGTCTAAGAATTAAATTAATGAGACAGATTAACAGAAAATCAAATTTAATTTTGTATGTATAAGGGCTCTATAAGAATATGAGGCCCAGGGGCGCCTGGGTGGCTCAGTGGGTTAAAGCCTCTGCCTTCGGCTCAGGTCATGATCCCAGAGTCCTGGGATCGAGCCCCACATCGGGCTCTCTGCTCGGCAGAGAGCCTGCTTCCTCCCCTCTCTCTGCCTGCCTCTCTGCCTACTTGTGATCTCTGTCTGTCAAATAAATAAATAAACAAAATCTTTAAAAAAAAAAAAAAAGAATATGAGGGCCAGAGGCAGTCAGACAGTTAAGGCTTATATGCTATGCAGAGTTAAGGAGAAGAGGGTAGGAATCTGAGTCTTCAAAAGGAAGGAAGACAATCACGGGAAGATGCAAAAGAGTAAATGTTTGGTAAACAAATGTTTGCTGGGCCATTTGGAAACAAAGCAATACAGAGGGGAATTTTAACAGACTTTGCTAAATTTGTCTACCACACCTAATTCATATTATACTATAGTTACCTATGGAGATAGCTCCCTTCCTGGAGCAGGCCTTATCTTTTACATCTTTTAGGCAGTTAGAGGTAAGGTCAATGGTTCCTCCTGAGCCTTCTATTTCTTAAAAATAGTCTAGAATAATCCACATGCTAGAGAGACACATTTTGGGATGGCAAATTTTGCTCCCATGCAGGTCAAAATGTCTCAAGTTTTAAAACATGAACAAAGTTTTAAAGTATGGATATATCTTTACTGGATCCTCTATAGTTATTAAATTCTGATGTCAAAGCCATACCAAACCTAAGAGTTACACATGCTTTGTATAATAATGATGATTGTAATATTAACTTAATCTTTTCAAATATTCACATACCATATACCCAAACATGTGTGTATTTTTAAATCTTGTATCCAAAATTTGCTCCAACTTTTACTTCAGTGATTCTCTACTGACAGTACAGATAAAGTGACAAAAGTAATCAAACTTACTCAGAACTTGTGATTTTCGTTTCTTACAAACAGCTTTGGCAAATGGAACCACCAGACTACACCAGTTCCTAGAATCATGCATCACAGGACATTCTAGGAGCAGAAGGAAAACTAGTAATGCTTCTTGGTGAGAAGAACAACATGGGAGAGCTCTGAGCAGATTATCCCTGAGACATGTAGTTATCTGTAATTGAAAGAACAGGAAGGGCCCAGCATCCATTAGGACAGATTATAATGAAAACAAGCTGTGGGACTAGGGGGTTTGTTCCACCATTTTCCAGTGGAAAAATAATTTAGTTTTCCTCAAACCTACTGTTCAAACTCCATCATTCCTTGCAGCCCAAATTCCCCAAAAGTGTTATGTGAGAGTCATCCTCTGTTTTATATTGGGCTGTGTGAGGGAAATAAAGTGAAATCACATGTACATACTGTGTGAATCATGGAGGTCACTCAATTAGAGATTGACAGATCAAGGATCCATACCCAGATCTATCTGACTTAAATCTAACATGGCAAAGATAATGCCATATTGTTCACCTCACCAATCCTGTTTCATTTTCCTCCTGGGCTCACAGGAAGATGGCATTTCCAGCCTCCCTGCAGTTATGTGGGGCCAAATGATTGAGTTCTGGCTAACAAGATACGAGTGAAGGTGATGTATATCACTTCCAGGCATGACCCCTGAAGCCCCTCATGGGACCTCCCATACTCTCTTTCCTTATCTGCCAACCAAATACAAATACTTAGAACCTGTTTTCAGGGAGCATTCTGTGTAACCAGTGTTCCTTGGAACTCACATTGGGAAGAGCACCCCAAGTTATCTCCCATTTAACCTAGATGTATTTATTTTTAAATACATTCAATAATATCTACTATTCTTACTTCTTCATCTTGAAAATAAAAATATCGTATCTACCCCATATTAAAGAACACTCTCCCCCTTTCCCTGCCAAATGTAGGGACCCAGTATAAAGATGACTTTAACCCAAAAGCATGTGTGATATCGCTGATGCAGAAGGAAGCCTTCAGATTTCCCTTATCTGACTAAAGGCAGGGCCTTCCCAGAATGAGGCAGCCATGGATGTCCTTGGAGGCCAAGCTTCACTGCCAGGGAATGACCGGCCACTTGCATTTGGATAAGAAATTGCATAAACAAACATTATCACAAGCTGTCCTATCTTCCATTGGACTCCCTTAAAGCCCATTTTTCTCCCTGAAAACTCCATTTGTTTTCTCATAGAAGCCTCTTCTCTCTAATTCCCTTTTCCCTATTAATTGGTAGATAAGCTCTCATTGTTAGCTCTTTGGGGAGTTTCTTCATCTGAATGATCCACAGAAGCATGGAATAAAACTCGCTTTCTTCTATTAATCAGTCTATTGTCAGTTCACAGGCCCCCAAACACATGAACCCGAGTTGGAAGAGGGAAAATTTTCCAACGCAGCCCAGAATCACAAAACACTAAACTAGAATAGATCTTAAAGAGGAACTCCATAAATAATGAGCCCAATAAAAAAAGGAAAGACCCAACAGCATAAGTGCTGAATCAGTAGCCAATTCGGCTCAACTAGATTTGACATTGATGGCAAGAGAATCGGCTTTCCATTCCCCCAGTACAGGTAAAGCTTCTCTTGCTTCCCAAACTAGTATCTGCTAATGATTATTTACCTCTCAAACTTTGTTCTTTTCATATTGAAAATAAAAATACTGTATTTACTATACATTTAAACATGTGCTTAAAAAAGTGCCAGTATCTAAAAGAAGGAGTAGAAGTCAGAGAAGGGGTTGTGACCACAGAAGCAGAAGTCAGTGATATGGGACCACGAATCAAAGAATGTAGGCGGCCTCTAAATCAAAAAAAGTCAAAGAGGGGTGCCTGGGTGTCTCAATTGGTTAAGCAACTACCTTTAGCTCAGCTCATGATCTCAGGGTCATGGGATCAAGTCCCGCATCGGGCTCCCTGCTCAGTGGGGAGCTTGCTTCTCCCTCTTCTACTCTACCTGCTTGTGCTCTCTCTCTCTCTCTCTGTGTCAAATTAAGAAATAAAATCTTTTTTAAAAAAAGTCAAAGAAATAGATTTTCCCTAGAGTCTCTAGCCCTATTTTCTATTATTACTATAACAATCACTATACTATATATTAGTACTATACTAACTAACCATACTAACAGTTACTATAACCACAAATTTAGTGGTTTAAAGAAACACAAATTTGTTATCTTGTAGTTCTAGAGGTCAGAAGTCCAAAATGAGGGGCACCTGGGTGGCTCAGTTGTTCAGAATCTGCCTTCAACTCAAGTCATGATCCCAGGGTCCTGGGATCAAGGCCCACATTAGGCTCCCTGATTAGCAGTGAGTCTGTTACTCCCTCTTCCTCTGCCCTCTGTCTGCTTATGCTCTCTCTTTCTCAAATAAATAAACTAAAATCTTAAAAAAAAAAAAAAAAAAGAAGAAGTCCAAATGGGTCTTGCAGGACTAAAATCAAGACATTGACAAGGTTGCATCCCTTCTGGAAGCTCAAAGGGAGAATCTATTCCCTGGCTAGTGGTTTCTTATAGGGATAATCCCATCGCTTTCATTTCTCTAGTTTCTAGAGACTGTCAGCATTTCAGCATTCCTTTGCTATAGGCCTTTCTTCAGTCTCAAATCCAGAAACACACATCTTCAAATCTCCCTAACTCTGACATTCCTGCTTCCTCTTATAGATACTCCTGTGATTATACTGGGCCCCTCAAGATAATCCAGAATAATCTCCTCATCTCAAGATTGGTAACTTGATGACCTATGCAAAATTCCTTTTGCCATGTAAGGTAACACATTCACAGACTTTGAGTATTGAGACATGGACATCTTGGGAGGCCATTATTCAACCACATTTCCTATTATACACTCCATGCAACCATTAATCTATTTTCTATTTTTATGGATTTGCTGTCTCTGAACATTTCATGTAAATGGAACCAAACAATATGTGATTTTTGTGTTTGTCTGCTTTCAATTACATAATGTTTTGAGGGTCACCTATGCTATAACACCTCTCTTTTTTATTGCTGAGTAGTATTCCATTGTATGAATCCACCGCATTTTATTTATCCACTTCCTGGTTGATAAATATTTGGGTTGTTTCCACATTTTGACCATCATGAACATGCTGCTATGATCATTTACATAGGAGCTTTTGTGTGGACATGTGTTTTCATTTGGGTTGGAAAAGCATCCAGAAGTAGAAGTGCTGGTCATATGGTAAATCTATGTTTAACTTTTTTGAGAAGCTGCCAAATTGTTTTCTAAAGAAATACACGTCTGCCAGCCAGAAATGAGGCTTTTGGGTTCTTTGTATCCTCACCAATACTTGTTATTGTCTTTCTTTATGATGATCATCATCATTGTGGATGTGAAGTGCTATCTCATTGTGGTTTTAATTTGCATGTCCCTAACGATTAATTGTACTAAGCATTTTTCTCTATGCTTATCCATAAATAATCATTCAAATCTTTTGATCTTTTTTTTTTTTTTTTAAAGATTTTATTTATTTATTTGACAGAGATCACAAGTAGGCAGAGAGGCAGACAGAGAGAGAGAGGAGGAAGCAGGCTCCCTTCTGAGCAGAGAGCCCGATGCGGGACTCGATCCCAGGACCCCAAGATCATGACCTGAGCCGAAGGCAGCGGCTTAACCCACTGAGCCACCCAGGCGCCCCTCTTTTGATCTTTTTTAAAATTTAGGTCATTCCCCTTCTTACTGAGTTACAAAAATCATTTCTGTATTTTGGATGCAAGTCATTTGCCGAATATATGATTTATAAATTTTTTTTAAAAGTGCTGGCATCTAATACAGTGTCTGGAATATGGTAACCTCATGGACAGTCACCCCTCCCCGATCACACACCATCCCTCTGACTCAGCTCCCAACAAAATTAAACTGCAATCTACTGGTTCCCGTAAAGAAATTCCATTGTTCTATTTCTCAAGTAAATATTGGCCATTACCATGAGAGAAATCCATTCTGTTTTGGTTAACTTCTCGAAGGTATCTCTTGCCTTTTGTAAGTCCACATCAATGGAAATCGTTTCTACAGATTCTCTTTGGATAGAAGAAATTTACAAACAAAAAACAAAACACACATGAACAGATGGAAAATAGTATTTCTAAACTTCATACATATTTATTGTTTTATTAGGTAGCAGATACAAACTTCTTTCTTACAGCTTGCCTCCTTTCAAAATAATTTACTTGGCACAAAAAAGTTATATAAAATTTATATTCTCCTAAGAGAGAGTAGGTAACAAATTATTATCTCTAAAGTGGCTACAAGTGTGGGGTGCGCTAATAGCGAGATTTTAAGTGCTGCATCTGAAAACTGACACTATTTACCCTCACACTCAGCCGGTACACTGAGAACTGAAACTACCCAACACCCCGCCCAAACCTTGTCATCTACATCTCCATTACTTAGGATTCCTCTGTTTCATTAGCATGACTTCACTATTCCAAGTGAGCCTAAGCCCAGGCAAATGGTTTGATTGTGCATTATAGGAACTTCCTGAAAAGACCCATTAACTCCTCAATGGAAAGCATTAATTTATGCCCTAAAATTCTTAGACTCTCTTGCTTCCAACCATCCTGGATCATTGAATCTTTCCCCAGTCCTAATCGAGCCCCCAGCAGCCCCACCCCTCCATCCCCCAAACTGAAAGGCCTACCCCAAACGAAACTGCCAATTCTTGATAAAGGCCCGCCCAGCCTTCCCCTTAGTAACACTATCAAAGCCTTGTCTAGGTGTTGTGTTGGGGATATCTGAATAGACTGCATCTGTCAAACAACTTATTTTTATAACATTCTATCAAGAAATACCTTATGCTTGCTGAATTAATGGATCAATAGTAATACCAGGGCTAAAATATTTATGCAAGTACTCAAAGTATTGTAATTCTCCCTTTAAAATATAGTGTCCTTTGCAGTCTTTGACATCTTAAAACCAAACCTTGAGTTTCATCACTCTTGGGAGGATACTTTTCCACTTTACAAAGATGATATTCTTCACTTGGAAAACATTCTGTATGCATTAAGGATTAGCCTGAGGCTAGAGTAGGGAAGAAAGAGGAAACACTGTATGGCAGAGTCCCTGTCCCTTACTCCTCTCCTGGAAGGAAGGCAAGAAGAAGAAGAAAGCAAATGGGAGAGGAAGAAGGCAGAGGCAGGCAGTGTCTGATCTCTCTTTTCTCGCTTGACCGGGATGTGTGGAGATGAATCAGGATGCTCTTTAGAACTCTAGAAAGACACTGCTTATGGGCTGCCAGTGGGAAGCCATGGCATTCAGCTTCCCTGGGTTTCTCTGGTCCTGAGGTGAGGTTGTTGGACTCAACAGTTCCTCCAGTCCCCTTAAGGAGTGACTGAGAGTGCAGTTGGCTTAAAAACCAATGGGACAACTGGGGGTTACACAGAGTCAAAGAATGCCTGCAACACCGGTTACGTGAGTGCCACCTACTGGCCCTCCCTGGCCAGGAGGAGGTAAAGATGTGTATAACTATCTTCAGAACCTGTGAGGCAGCTTGGGGCCTATTCAACGGGGAAGGATGAGACCTGACCTAGTGCGTCGGACTGGACTGAGTGATAACTGCTGCGGACACGCCAGCAGGGCATCAGCCTGAAGGCAGAGGGCAGCCTAAGGACCCCTTCATGCTACTATCCACCTTCACCCTTAAATACTGTTAAATTAAACATGGAGGCCATTACACTGAGGGGGCTCTATCACTGTGGGGCCTATGTACAGCTGAGCCTATAATCTGAGCCTATAAAAACCTCAGTAATGATATCGAAACCTAA
This sequence comes from Mustela nivalis, assembly GCF_964662115.1. Taxonomy (NCBI): domain Eukaryota; kingdom Metazoa; phylum Chordata; class Mammalia; order Carnivora; family Mustelidae; genus Mustela; species Mustela nivalis. The sequence goes on from NC_139023.1 coordinate 117,418,408, forward strand.
GGACTACCAGTCACAAACAGCCCTCCATGCTTTGAGCTATAGTCGATCAATTAATTGCTTTGCTTTGCTTCTGCACCTTCTCTACACATGTCTTTCCTCTAACTCCTGTTGGTGGAGTGCTCCTAACCATTCAGTTTGGTGCTGCCCAGTTTGAATCAGTATTTGCTTAAATAAATCTTGAAATGTTTAATATGCCCCAGTTTATCTCTTAACAGTTCCCAGGCACAGTGTTATAAAGCATAAAGGGAAGGAAAGAAATACCAAACCAAATGTTGAGCTCTTCGCAAGAGAGCTGTTTATAGGACTGGATCAGACACAAAATAGAGAAATTAGATTTTCCTCTGTGGTAGTGAACCTAGTTCAAGATAAAATAAATGGAATTTATTTTCCCTGTTGCTGGATTCCCCTATTGATCCCACCACAAAAAGAACTGCAGAGTGCTGCCTTGGCCTCTAAGTACTATAGCGACATCAGAATGATCCCTCATGGACATGAAGATCCTGAAAAGAACATCATTCCTTTTTGCCAGGTCACAGAGGAGGACAGGACAGAGAAGGTGAACAATGTGAATTGGGAATTACAACTTGCAGTGGTCTTTACTTTACAAAATGGGAGAATTCTGTAACAACCTTTAGGGTTTTCTATGTTGAGCTTTATGTTCGAAGATAACGTAATTCACAAATTAAAATGACTGACTTAAAGCATTTCATTTTAAATATTTCTCAATGTGTTTTTCTTTCCCCAGTGTTTTAAATGAAGGTAAAGCTCATGTAAAAACTTACCTTTTCTTTAAAAAACTTGCAGTCAGACAAGCAGGAGATGAAAATATCATCGCAATTTCGCTGTAAAAGTAACACAAGTGTTAAGTCGTACCGTACTATGAAGCATGACTCCTCTTTTGTCCAATTATACAACTGATGACATAAAATCATCAAGAAAAATAACTACTCTCATGACGAGTCTTCCAAATTCTGGATATATTTTGTGCTGATAAATCTCACCCAAACCCTTCATAGTTCATTTTACCAAGTCACGGATTTAGATAAAATCCATCCTTCTGGAAATAGAAATTTATAGCGCCCCAGAATATAAACTGTGAAAATACACAAGAGTCTAATTCAATGAAGGCTTAGTGAGACACAACATGTTTTTGATTCTCTCCTGCCTCTCTCACGCCTATCAAGGTGCCTGGGAACGGCATGTCCTCAATATAGTTAAGTAAATGACGAGAGATCATCAGTGACGTCTGCAAACTTCGAGGTGGTGGAAGAGAATATGGTTAAAATGCACGTGCTTTCCCAGCAAAGCCAAACCCTGTCTTATGTTTAGGATAAAATGACCGCATGGCTTTGAAACCAAATACCAGTGATTTATAAGATATTAGACAGAGCTACCTCTTAGCCACTTCGCGTTCAGGGCTTCTTGCTGCTGATGCTATCCATTTTTCTGTCAAGGACTGGCTAATTTGTCTTATTTCTGGCAGGATTTTCCTGGGAACATCTGTAGAACTGGTATCCTTCATGGGAAAAAAAAAAAAAAAGATCAGGAAAACACCCACATGCTGAGGAATAAATAACACAGCAAGGCTTGTGGTGCAGGCGGTAGGTAGGCCCCCACCCTCTCTGACAGGGTGTGTCCGGGGAGGAGGTGTAGTCAGAAGGATTGGGTTCTCAGACTGGCCGGGCTGTTCCAGTCCTAGCCTTGGCCACTTTGCTTGATCTGAGCCTTAGCTTTATCATTTAAAAATGGAATGACACAAAATAACTGAAAACAGGGACTCAACCCCATATTCACTGCAGCATTATTCACAAAAGCCAAAAAGGTAGAAACAGCTGGTGTCTAATGACAACACAACAGATAAACAGGGTGCATAGACACAGGAGAATATTCAGCTATTGTAAGGGCCTACTTAGCCAGAGTGATTCCATCTCGGATTAAACAGCCATTTTGTTGTTTATGCTGTAAAATATGGTCGACCAGTCCCTGATAACGGAGCCCAGAATACAAGGACAAGTCAGGCCAGGTGGAGACATCCAATCAGTAAAGCGCACATACTATCTCCCTAACTACCAAAGAATGTGGACCCCACCTTTTGGGCGCCAATTCTGACCAAGATGATAGGCTAGTTCAAATAGCTACTATAGGGTGAACTGTAATTCAATTGGCCACCCATGTGTGACTTAGCATGACTATGCAACTTTCTATGTGTGTTGCAATCTCATTGGCCACCTGTGTGTGGCCAGGCTCAACCACATGGTCTTTGCTCTATAAAAGTTAGTCTATGAGGCTGGGAAGGTTTGCTCTCTCTGTAAGAGGCCACCCTGGCTGGTCGGTTTGATTCTCGATACTGGCACGAAATAAAGCTTTGCTTGACCTTCACCTTGTATCAGTCTCGCTCCTTTGATCACGGACCCTAACACCATAAAAAGAGATTCAGATACATGCTGAAACATGGATGAATTTTGATGACATTATGCTAAGTGAAATAAGCCAGATACAAAAGAACAAATAGGGGGCGCCTGGGGGGCTCAGTGGGTTAAAACCTCTGCCTTCAGCTCAGGTCATGATCTCAGGGTCCTGGGATCCAGTTCTGCATCGGGCTCTCTGCTCAGCGGGGAGCCTGCCTCCCCCCCTCTCTGTCAAATAAATAAATAAAATCTTAAAAAAAAAAAAAAGGACAAATAGTGTCCTTTCACTTATATGAAATTGGCAACTTCAAATTTCATAGAAAGTAGATTAGACATTACCCAGGGCTTGGGGCAGTTGCAGGGAGTCATGGTCATAAATAGAGACTTATAATTTAATGGTTACAGAGTTTCTGTTTGGGGTGATAAAAAAAAAATTTTTTTTGGAAAAAAAAAAAGTTTTGGAGATGGATAGTGGTGATGACTGCACAATATTGTGAATGTAATTAATGCCACGAAATTGTATATATATATATATATATCATAAAATTTTCTATTTTAACTATTCTTAAGTATACAATATATTTTATTAAGTATACTATATATATTTTATTTTGGTTAAAAATATTTATATAGATTAACCATAATTTTTAAAAAATGAGATAATAATACCTACCTCTCTGGGCTTCTGTTAAGATTAAATGATATTAGGTACCCAAAACCTTTGGATTATAGTTGGTATTCATTTTTTTTTAAAAGATTTTTATTTATTTATTTGACAGACAGAGATCACAAGTAGGCAGAGAGGCAGGCAGAGAGAGGAGGAAGCAGGCTCCCTGCTGAGCAGAGAGCCCAATGCGGGCCTCCATCCCAGGACCCTGAGATCATGACCTGAGCCGAAGGCAGAAGCTTTAACTCACTGAGCCACCGAGGCGCCCGGTATTCATTTTTTTTAAAGATTTTATTTATTTGAGAGAGAGAGTGGGCATGAGCGGAGGTGGGAGGGGTGAAGGGGTGGGGGAAGGGGGTGGAGCAGAGGGAAAGGGAGAAGCCGACTCCCCACTGAGCAGGGACTCCCCCACTGAGCAGGGACTCCAGGATCATGACCTCAGCCAAAGGCAGACACTTAACCAACTGAGCCACCGGGGTGCCCCTATAGTTGGTGTTCAGTAAACACTGGTTTCTTTCTCCCCTCTAATCACCCATAGATTTTTACTTTTAAATCAGTGGTTTTCAAACTTTGGCATGCAACAGAATTACCTGGTGATTTTACTAAAGCATAGACTGCTGAGCCCAACCCCACAGTTTCTCATTTAGGGGTGGAGTTCAAGAATTTGCATCTGGGGCACCTGGGTGTCTCATTCGGTTAATTGGCTGCCTTCAGCTCAGGTCATGGTCTCAGGATCCTGGGATCGAGCCCCATGTTGGGCTCCCTGCTTGGCAGGAGCCTGTATCTTCCTTTACCTCTGCCTGCTGCTCCCCCTGCTTATGCTTTCTCTCTCTGGCAAATAAATTAATTAATTAATCTTAAAAAACAAAGGAATTTACATCTAGCAAATTCCATGTGATGCTGCTGCTCTGGTGTAGGGCCCACACTTTGAAAACCATGGTTCTATACAATACTTGAATGGAAATGGCTTGGTGAGAGGTATCCGAAATCACTATATGGAAAGAAAAACCCGTGTTTTAATATAGTCTTCCAAAGGCATTAGTGCTCTGCTCCATGTTATACCTCTGCCTCCAATGAACTTGTAATAAATCAGGAAATTTTTTTTTAAAGTAATTCCTATGTCCAGCGTGGGGTTTGAACTCAAGACCTTGAGATCAAGAGTCACATACTCTACAAACTGAGCTAGCCGGCCATTCCATGAGTCATAAAACTCTCCACCGTTTTTATTTAATGCTAAAATAAAATCCGGAAAAAGATGTGTAACCGTGACTTCTGAAGTTCCCTTCAGCTTCCTGATCTGAGCCCTCGTGTTCCCTCTAGCTCAATCACAAGAAAGCTTTTATTCTCCCCACCTGGCTGGAAACTTAGGACGACAATGAGGGGCTCCCTATTGGCACTTATACACCATTTCTTCTACTCTCCAAAATCCCAGCTTCTCTGAAGTAATCATCTTCCAATGTCCTTGTCACTACCCTTCAACACTGAAAATTTTAGTACCTTGCTGTCTCCCTTAGCACTGCCATGCTTGTTGTCATTCTTCCTGTAACTCTTGGCAACTACAGAACTAATAAACATGATTTATTTCCCACCAGATCGCTCAAGTCTTGATCTCATTTCCATACTTCTCCTCTGCTCCGCCTCAACTATCTGTGTCCTGGACCAGGGTTTCAAGATGGATGTTATTGACATTTTGGGTCAGATAATTATTTGTTGTGGGGGTCTTGTGCATTGTAGGATGTTTAGCAGCTGTTGTGGCCTCTATCCACCAGATGCTGGTGGCAGCCACCCCAACACACCTGCCCTTTTCCAGTTACTTCAACCTAAAACATCTCCAGGAGTTGCCCAATGTTTCCCGGGCAAAACCATTCCTAGTTGATAACCATTGCCCTAGATCTAGGTAATACCCCATGCTTTATAATCATCATTAACTATTTTACCTTCTAAAATTTCTATTAGAAACATTCTCAGGGGTGCTTGGGTGGCCTTCGGCTCAGGCCATGATCTCAGGGTCCTGGGATCGAGCCTGGCATTGGTGGATTGTGGTTGGTGGGGGAGGTCCCTTCTCAGCAGGGAGTCTGCTTTGCCCTCTCCCACCCCCACTCATACTCTTTCTCACCTCCCCCCCACCAAATAAATAAATAAAATCTTTAAAAAAGAAAAGAAACATTCTTTTCTTTGGTTATGAGACACCTTTTCTGATTCCCTTAAGGTAAAACTTCCAATCCAACATTCTTTAGTGCTGGAATGAATTAAGACTTTGGGGGGCTGTTTGGAACAGAATGAATATTTTGTATTCAAGAAGGACATGAATAATTTGGGGGGGGGGGAGAATGTTATGGACTGAATGTGTTCCCCCCCAAATTCATATGTTGAAATTCTAATCCCCAGTGCGACGGTATAAAGAGGTGGGGACTTCGGGAGGTGACTAGGTCTCATGAATGGGATTAGTGCCCTTATAAGAGACCCCAGAGAGCTCTCTTGCCCTTTCTGCCATGTGAAGACACAGCAAGAAGACAGCCATCTGTCAGTAAGGAAGCATGTCCTGACCAAACACTGACTATGCTGGCCTCTCCATCCTGGGCTTCCCAGACTCCAGCACTGTGAGAAATACATCTCTGCTGTTCAAAAGCCTCCAAGTCTATAGTGTTTTGTTAGCAGGCAGAGCAGACTAAGACACTTACTTTAGAGCAGAACCCACTCCAACATTCTTCAAGGCCATCAGGACCGCCAATCCAGTGACCCTATTGTTTGTTCATTACTCATCACCTCCTCATTCTTACCCAGCTTAGAGTCCATGGTCAGCACTATAATAAGTCCCTTGCAAATACTTCCTACTCATTCACTGTCCTATTGAACTTACCTAACAAAATTCCATCTGTGGTTAAAAAGCAAGTCTGGGATACTCCCAATTTGAACCCAAGCAAAACTGAATCTAATCCATTCACTGGAGAGATTCACCCAATGGTGCTGACTGATTTGACTTGCAGTCCTACTATCATAAATGGGCACCCAACACTATTTAGTGATTTCCCACAACATTTGCTTCTCACTCTCTGAGACAACTACTGTACACCCTCCTTTTATTCCCAAACCTGTTAACACTTCTCCTGTCTCACTCACTCCCAGATGAGGGCCTTACCCTCTTTGTCACTATGAAAACCGAAGCCATTAGGCACCTTTCCACCATCACCTCACACTCATTTCCACCGTGCCTTATTAGAGCAAAATAAAAATATTTCTGCTCAAGCCCCTCCATTCTACACAGATGCAATCCCGCCTCAGCTTCCATGCTCAGTGCAGAGTCTGCTTGAGATTCTCTCTCTCCCTCTCCTTCTCCTCTCCTATTGTGGGACATTGCTTCTGCAGATATTCATTCTTTCTCATGTACCATCATTTTCTCCCCCTGAACAGGATCATTCTCAAAAATCATCTCATTTTACTTGACCTCTCAGCAGTATGTGACAGGATTAGCCACTTCCTCCTTCTGGAAATACATTCTTCTCTTATCTTGATGAGCCTCCCTCTTTTCTCCTCCCTCAGAATCTGGCCCTTCTCAATTTCTCTTCTGGCACCTCTTCACTGCTGGGCTTCTAAATGGAGAAGTCTTTCAGGACTGGATTCTGTCCTCCTTCTCCACTTATTTTTACTCTCTCTCTCAAGGTGACCTTTCATCCAGACCCTGGCTTTAAATACTGTCTGTACTTGGATGACTACCATGTCTATACTCCAGTGCTGACATCCTTCCCGAGCTCTAGATTTGGACATGCAGTTAAGGCTCCAGATCCCCTCCCCAAGGATACTCACACTGATCCCAACTCACCTACCTGCCTCCATCTCATACAACTCTTCACCCTTTCCTACTATGTTCTGCCTTTCCGGCCCTCTCTCAGTCCCTCACACATGCTAAACTTATCCTTGCCACAGGGCCTCTCTATGTGTGCTTACCTGAACATTGTTTGTTTTTTTTTTTTTCAAGATTTGCTTACTTATTTTAGAGAGAGAGTATGAGCAGGGGAAGGACGGAGGGAGAGAGAGGAGAGAAGCAGACTCCCCATTGAGTGTAGAGCTTGTGAAAGGGCTCGATCTCACAACCCTGAGATCATGACCTGAACCAAAATCAACAGTCAGATGCTCAAACAACTGAGCCACCTAGGCGCCCCTGGAATATTCTTTCTTTGGATCTAAGCACGGCTGAGGTCTCTGAGACCTCACTTCCAAGCCTCTGAGATGTCTTTCCTGACTGACATTTCTTTTCTTTAAAAAAAAAAAAAAAAAAATTCCGTTATCTTAGAGAAGGAGAGTGCATGTGAGTGGGGCGAGAGACAGAGGAAGAGAATCTTCAAGCGGATTCCATGCTAAGAGGGGAGCCCAACATGGGGTTTGATCCCATGACCCACAAGATCATGACCTGAACCAAAACCACGAGTCAGATGCTTAACCGACTGAACTACTCCGGTGCCTCCTGACTGACATTTCCAAAGAAGTCCACTCCATCAATCTCCCATGGTTCACTTTGTTTGCTTCAGACAACTGATCGCTCTTTAATACAATCTTGTTATTTTGCATTTACATATTTATCACCTGTCCTGTAGAATCCAAATGCCAAGAATGAGACCAGCCTTTTCTGTACTACTCACTTTTGTCCCCAGCACCAAGAGCAGAGTCTGAGACATAGGAGGCAACTGCCGACTAGACAGCTGTGACAGAGCAACCAAGTACAATCTCCTCACTCTCCCCTGCAGCACAGAAACCTTTGCCTCTGATCACTTTCTGTCCCAGAGAACATGGCAAGAGTCTGTATGGATGTCAAGTTTAAAACATTCCTAAAAATAGAAAAAAGTATAAATTTGGGCCACCTGGGTGGCTCAGTCAGTTCAGCATCTGACTCCTGATTTCGGCTCAGGTCATGATCTCAGAGTCCTGAGATGGAGCCCCACCTCAGCTTCCATGCTCAGTGCAGAGTTTACTTGAGATTCTCTCTCTCCCTCTCCTTCTGCCCCCCTCCCCAACTCGTGTGCACTCTATCTCTCTAAGAAAGGAAAGAAAGAAGGAAGGAAGGGAGGGAGAAACAGAGGGAGGGGAAGAGAGGGAAAGTGGGGAAGAAAGAAAGAAAGAAAGAAAATTACAAATTAGGAAGTTAACTACGTACTGGCAGACCTCAGAGATATTGACGGTCTGGTTCCAAACCACCACAATAAAGCCAGTATTGCAATAAAGTAAGTCAAATAAATTTTTTGGTTTCCTGGTGCATATAAAAGTCATATTTACACAATACTATAGTCTATCAAGTATGCAATAGCATCATCTGTAAACAATGTGTGTATCTTGATTCTAAAAATACTTTATTGCTGGGGCACCTGGGTGGCTCAGTGGGTTAAAGCCTCTGCCTTCGGCTTGGGTCATGATCCCAGAGTTCTGGGATCGAGCCCCAAGTCGGGCTCTTTGCTCGGCAGGGAGCCTGCTTCCCTCTCTATCTCTGCCTGTCTCTCTGCCTACTTGTGATCTCTGTCAAATAAATAAATAAAATCTTTAAAAAAATACTTTATTGCTAAAAACTGCTAGTCTAAGCTCTCAGTGAGTCTTGAGAGTCTGAGTGTTTCTGCTGATGACAGTTGTAATCTTGTCTTGAGGATGCTGGTCAGGGTTAAGGTTGCTGAAGGCTGGGGTGGCTGTGGCAATTTCTTAAAATAAGACATGAAAATTTGCCACATCAATGGGCACTTCCTTTTACAATCTCTCTGTACTATGCTATGCTGTTCAAAATTACTTTACCCACAGCTGAACTTCTTTCAAAACTGGAGTCAGTGCTCTCCTACTCTGCTGCTGCTCTGTAAACAAAGTTTATACAATATTCTAGGTCCTTTATTGTCATTTCAACAGTCTTCATAGTACCTTCACAGGTAGATTCCATCTCAAGAAGGTACTTTCTTTGTTCACCCATAAGAAGCAACTCCTCATCCATTCAAGTTTTATCATGAGATTGCAGCAATCCAGTCACATCTTCAGGCTCCACTTCTCATTCTAGTTCTCTTAAAATTTCTGCCACATCTGCAGTTATTTCCCCCATGGAGGTCTTGAACTCCTCAAAATCATCTATGAGGGCTGGAATCCCGTTTTCCAAACTCCTGTTCATGTTGACACTTTAACCTCTTCCCAGGGGTCACAGATGTTCTTAATGGCATCTAGAATGGTGAATCCTTCCCAGAAGGTTTTCAACTGACTTAGCCCAGAGCCGTTAGAGGAATGATTATTTATGGCAGCTATAGCCTTAGGAAATGTATTTCTTAAATACTAAAACTTGCAAGTCAAAATGACTCCTTGATCAATGGGCTGCAGAATGGACATTGCATTAACAGGCATGAAAGCAACACTCATCTCATTATACGTCTCCATCAGAGCTCTTGAGTGACCAGCTGCACGGTCAATGAACAATAACATTTTGAATGGAAACTTTTTTTTTAAGCAGATCTCAACAGGGGGCTTAAAATATTCTGTAAACCATCTTATAAACAGGTGCTGTCATCCAGGTTTCTTTTTACATTTACAGAGCACAAGCAGAGCAGATTTAGCATAATTCTTATTCTTAAGGACCTTGGATTTTCAGGATGGTAAGTGGACACTGGCTTCAGCTTAAAGTCCTCAGCTGCTTTAGCCCCTAACAAGATAGTCAGACTGTCTATTGAAACACTGAAGCCACACACTGACTTCTCCTTGCTAGCTATGAAAGTCCTACATGGCATCTTCTTTTAATAGAAGGCTGTTTCATCTACATTAAAAAGTTCTTGTTTAGGGGGCTCCTGGGTGGCTCAGTGGGTTAAAGCCTCTGCCTTCGGATCAGGTCATGATCCCTGCATCGAGCTCTCTGCTTGGCAGGGAGCCTGCTTCCACCTCTCTCTCTCTGCCTGCTTGCGATCTCTGCCTGTCAAGTAAATGAGTAAAATCTTTAAAAAAAGAAAGTTCTTGTTTAGGGTAGCCACCTTCATTAATAATCATAGCTACATTTTTTTGTTCTTTTTAAGATTTTATTTAGTAGGTCACCTGGGTGGTTCAGTTGTTAAAGCGTCCGCCTTTGGCTCAGGTCATGATCCCAGAGTCCTGGGATTGAGCCCCACATCTGGCTCCCTGCTCAACAGGAAGCCTGCTTTTCCCTCTCCCACTCCCCCTGCTGTGTTCTCCCTCTTGCTGTATCTCTCTCTGTCAAATAAAATAAATAAAATCTTTAAAAAATGTATTTCTGAGATTTTTATTTATGAGAGAGACAGAGAGAAAGGGAGAGAGAAAGGGAGGGCATGCGAGTGGGGGAAGGGGCAAAGGGAGAGAGAGAATCTCAAGCAGACTCAAAGTTGAGCTCAATCTCACAACCCTGAGATCATGACCGGGGCTGAAATCAAGAGTTGCATGCTTACCTGACTGAGCCACCCAGGTGCCCCCATCTTAGCTAGACCCTGTGGATAACTCGCTGCAGCTTCTCCATCAGCACTTGCCGCCTCACCTTGCACTTTGATATTATGGAGATGGCTTCCTTCCTTAACCTCATGAACCAACCTCTGCTAGCTTCCAACTTCTCTTCTGCAGCTTCGTTACCTCTCTCAGACATCACTGAATTTTTTTTTTTAAGATTTTATTTATTTATTTGACACAGAGAGATGGAGCACACAAGCAGGGGCAGCTGCAGGCAGAAGGAAAGGGAGAAGCAGGCTCCCTACTGAGCAGGGAGCTCAACGTGGGGCCCAATCCCAGGACCCCCGGGATCATGATCTGAGCCAAAGGCAGATGCTCAACTGGCTGAGCCATGCAGGTACCCCTTCATAGAACTAAAGAGAATTAGGGTCTTGCCTGGATCAGACTTTGGTTTTAAGGGAATATTTGATCTTCTATCCAGATCACTAAAACTTTCTCCATATCAGCAATAAGACTGTTTGGCTTTCTCATCATTTGTGTGCTCTTTAAAAAAAAAAGAAATCTAGATGGAAAGAAATGATTTTTATTTTTGTTTTTGTTTATTTTTTTTAAGAAATTTTTTTTTAAAGATTGCATTTATTTATTTGACAGACAGAGATCATAAGTAGGCAGAGAGGCAGGCAGAGAGAGAGGGGGAAGCAGGATCCCTGCTGAGCAGAGAGCCCCACACAGGGTTCAATCCCAGATCATGACCTGAGCCGAAGGCAGGGGCCTAACACACTGAGCCACCCAGGTGCCCCTTTAAGAATATTTTTAAAAGGGGTGCCTGGATGGCTCAGTTAGTTAAGCATCTGCTTTCGGCTCAAGTCAAGATCCCAGGGCCCTGGGATCAAGTACTGTATGGGCTCCTTGCTCAACAGGGAGCCTGCCTCTCTGCCTGCTGTCCCCTGGCGTGTGCACTCCCTACCCCACCTCTGAAAAACAAATAAATAAAAATCTTTAAAAATATATATTTTAAAAATAAACAGAAAGTATAATAAATACCTGACAAGTTGTCACAAAATTGGCATGTGTTCCAGCAAAAATATGTTTGACTTCAAAATCCACAAGGTCTAGAAGAAAATGCAGATCCATGTTTATTGTTTTTAGAAGTAGAAAAATAAATCTTTTGTTACAATCTTAAAACTGCTCTAAAAAAAGTCTTAAAAAATTTTTTTTAATTAGCATGCAATGTATTATTTGTTTCAGGAGTACAGGTCTGCGAATCATCAGTCTTACACAATTCACAGCACTCACCATGGCACATACCCTCTCCAATATCCATCACCCAGCCACCCCATCCCTCCTTCCCCCGCCCCTCCAGCAACCCTCAGTTTGTTTCCTGAGATGAAGAGTCTCTTAAGGTTTGTCTCCTCTAGTTTCGTCTTGTTTCATTTTTCCTTCCCTTCCCCTATGATCCTCTGTCTTTTTTCTCACATTCCTCAAATCAGTGAGATCATATGATAACTGTCCCTCTCTGTTGACTTATTTTGCTTAGCATAATACCCTCTAGTTCCATTCATGTCATTGCAAATGGCAAGATTTCATTTCTTAAAAAATACTCTTAAAAAAACCCCAATATATTGGGGTGCCTGGGTGGCTCAGTCAGTTAAGCATCTGACTCTTAATTTTAACTCAGGTCATGTTCTCAGGGTCATGGGACTGAGCCCCACAGTGGGCTCTGTGCTTAGCATGAAGTCTGCCTGTCCCTCTCCCTCTGCTTTCCCCCTACCCCCGGCCCCATGTTCTTGTGCATGCTCTCTCTCTCTCTAAAATAAATAAAATCCTTAAAACAAAATCTGATATATTACTCATCTAAATTTACTTATTTATTGACAATTTATATTCTTCTAGATGAATTTGGACTATAAGCACCATGAAAAGATTAATTTTGATCAGGTTCTATGTTGTATATTCTTAAAATTTAATTTTAATTTAATTTTTCAGGCACTTGCATAATGAAATCAGGGTGATGTGCTTTAGATGGGGGCTTTTTTGTTTGTTTGTTTGTTTGTTTGTTTGTATTTGATTTGATTTTAAGTAATCTCTACACCCCAGCATGGGGCTCAAACTCACAACCCTGAGATCAAGAGTCACATGCTCTACCCACTGAGCCAGCCAGGTACACCTAGAAGAGGTTCGATTAAATATATAAAAGTGCTTCTGATAATCCATTGACTTGGGATTTTTTTGTATTACCCTAATCTTGAGAAAAAAATTACTAAATACTCCAGGAATCACTGCATAAGAAAAAATGCATATTGTACGGATTAAAAATAACAGTACAAAAAGAATCACAGATCTATGTACTTCTGTGAAAAGAAGATAAGTAATTTTTCTCCTCCAGTGGCATCAATTAAAACAAAATCATAAATGAGTAGGACCACCAGTACCATCAGCAGAAATCAGGCAGGTAAAGTTTTCTGTCGGAGCCTCTGGATGAGTTGGGCTGCTTTTGCAACATGGTCCACGACCAAAAGACACTACCTTTCCAGTGGTGTAGACATATGCAAGTGTATGGTAACTGCAAGAGACAGAATGTAATGAAGACCAAGGGACTCACACTTTTTGAGAAAGATGATGTCTCCTAACAGAAAGTGACAGATTTATCTTATACTGAGTACCTGGATAACCTTATCATAATGTCAAGGTGAGAGGGTATCAAATGATGTGACTAAACAAATGGTAGGTGAATATTAACTTATTACTAACCTTAAAGATAGAATATTATTGGGACGCCTGGGTGGCTCAGTTGCTTAAGCGGCTGCCTTCGGCTCATGTCATGATCCCAGTACCCTGGGATCGAGTCCCACATCGGGCTCCTTGCTCGGCCGGGAGGCTGCTTCTCCCTCTGCCTCTGCCTGCCACTCTGTCTGCCTGTGCTTGCTCTCTCCCTCTCTCTCTCTGACAAATTAAAAAAAAAAAAAAAAGATAGAATATTATTGATGGGTCTTTACTATAGCTTCTACCATTTCTGTTTTTTTGTTTCTTATTTGTCCGAGTGAGAGAGAGCACAAGTCCCTGCTGAGTCAGGGAGCCCGATATGGGGATCGATATATCCCAGGACAATATATCCCAGGCTCAGGAGATCGCAGGACACCGGGATCATGACCTGAGCCGAAGGCAGATGGTTAACAACTGAGCCACCTAGGCGCCCCACCACTATTTTTACTTTTAACTTTCTTCCCAACCCCCAGCACCTAGTAAGGTGGTCTATACACAGAAGTCTTCCAATAAATTCTTATTAAACAAATGAAATTCCTAGAATAAATTAGACAAAAATAGAAAACTCAAACTGTATTTGAAAGAAATAAATTTTCAGAAAGGAAAATGATCTATAAAAAGAGTAGTCACATATTTTGGGTTTTAAGGTTTGATAACATGGCTGGGGAGTCATTTTTTTGGATGAGTAGCAAAGCTTACTGAACCATAGAGGGAGAGGACCCCAGAGGGGTACCCTGAGGAATCATTTCTAAGTAACAAAATGTAACACTTTCTACTCAGGCTAAAAACAAACAAACAAAAACTAGTCCATTACCTTCCACAATCTATCTGTGAAACTAGGCCATCAATTCCTTCCACGAGCTGTGGCCCTTCCTTCTCAGCAGTAGGGCTGTATCCCAGCTGTCCATAGCTATTGCCTCCAAATGTGAACACTTTCCCAGTCTGTTTGAAAAAGAAGGAATCGGACTAATTTCAGATTTTATTTATTTATTTTTAAAGATATTATTTATTTATTTGACAGACAGAGATCACAAGTAGGCAGAGAGGCAGGCAGAGAGAGAGAGAGGTGGAAGCAGGCTCCCTGCCAAGCAGAGAGCCCGATGCGGGGCTCGATCCCAGGGCTCCAGGATCATGACCTGAGCTGAAGGCAGAGGCTTTAACCCACTGAGCCACCCAGGTGCCCCTAATTTCAGATTTTAAAAAGTAACTAAAAACTTGGAGATTAAGTATTATCAAAGAATTGTATGAGAGCACTATATGAAATATAAGCTCTATAATAAAGGGGAGGGGTCTTCTATTTATTATTTCTAATAGTAAATATAAGTTGCTCCAGCTTTGGGGCCAGAGGTTTCAGAGGTAGAGGTCAGTGCTTCATTTATTTTTTATTTTTATTTATTTATTTATTTTTAAAAAGGTTTTATTTATTCATTTGAGAGAGGGGGGAGCACAAGCAGAGAGGGCAGCAGAGGGAGAAGCAGACTCCCCGGTGAGCAGGGAGCCTGATGTGGGGCTCCATCCCAGGACCCTGGGATCGTGACCTGAGCTGAACAACTGAGGCACCCAGCTGCCCCTATTCATTTAGTTTTTAAATAAACATTTCAATCACACAAATAGTTTTCTATTTGTCTATTCCTTGTGGCTATAGACAGAATTCATCCCATTGGAATATACTATTTGGCCAGTAAGAGGAGGAGGCAAACATTTACAAAGCAGGCTGGTAATCGTGCCAAGCAAGAAATGGAACAAAGTAGGTTCTAGTCAGTAATCTGGGTTCTTAAAAGCTGTAAAAATTAGTTTGTCTAATTTGCAATAATTCCATCTGTTGAACTATAAAATGAATGAATAACTGCTAAAAGGATTAGCTCCTATATTAATCATTTAAAAAAAATTTTAAGATTTTATTTTTAAGCATTTTCTACACCCAATGTAGGGATCGAATTTATAGCCCCAAGATCAAAAGTTGCACGCTCTACCAACTGAACCACTCAGGCACCCCATTAATGTAATTAATGTAATTTAGTGGATATCTAAAAGTATTTCCTAAAGCTGAAATTAGCTTCTGTTATACGATCTTGAAAATGTCATGGATTACATTTGATTAATTTTACCTTTTTAGATGTTTGTGCATTGAATGGTTACGTTGAGATATTGATACACAGATTGCTTTCAATAACAGGACATGCACCTTGGAGTAACATTTCTCAGGAATTAAAAAAAAAATAGCAAAACATTTTAGATTACCTGGGTAAGCACGGCAGTGTGTTCATAACCACAGCTGATGTAAACCACACCTAGATTCTCCAGCGCATCAACTGAACAAGGCTTGGAGCTTTGCACCACTGAAAGAAAGCAGAATCTCTAGAGGCTAAGACTCAGATTTCATAACATCTATTAATATTTTCATCATCTTATAATTCATTAACATAATCTTTTAAATGAGCACTCAGGAGTATTATAGAACAGAGGGAAGGCCCTGCCTTGGAAAAGAAAGAAAAACACCCCTTCAGCATCTATTTCTGAAAACGATGTAATCTTCTGGAACACCTCAGCTTATTCTCCTAGAAAGCTAAGTTTTAAGACCTTCATTCCCAATAATATTGCCATTATGTTATATTTGTTTCTGTCACCTAGTAGGTGTTCTGTAAATATGCAATAATAATTAAGAAAAGAAGAGGACTTACTTCATGTTGACAGAGTCAAACGAAATGAGATTAAGTCCTGGCTGAGCATATATTAACTGAATATAAAGAACTGAACAGAGGGACAGGGTTCGTGGGGAAGACTTCGCCGTGAGTTTGTTTAAGGGCTGTCGGTTGTTTGTCCTGCCAGCATCTTCTAATCCAGTGGTTCACAAGCCTGACTGCACATCGGTATAACTTGCAGACTCTTTAATAATGACCAATGCCTGACTTCCATCCCCAGACCTTCTGATTTACTTGGTATGGCATCTAACTTGGGTGCTGGGATTTTTTAAATGACTTCCATCCCCAGACCTTCTGATTTATTTGGTATGGCATCTAACTTGGGTGCTGGGATTTTTTAAATGCTCTTACAGTAGACAAAATAAGGTCTTCAAAGATGTCCGTGTTCTTTCCCAGAGGTTGTGGCTATGTTAGATTACACGACAAAGAGGAGCTAATGAAAATGGAATTAAAGTTGTAATCTATTGACCTTAAAATAAGGAGGTTAGCCTGGATTATCTGGGTGGGCCCAATGTAATCACCAGGGTCCTTTATCTGAAGAAGAGGGAATGCAGAAAAATCACGGTGAGAGTGTTGTGACCCGAGGAAGATTTCACCAGCCATTGCTGGCTTTGAAAAAGCGGGGCTATGAGTCAAGGAATGGAGGTGGGTGCTAGAAGGGGTAAAGACGAAAAAATGGTGCAACACCCCTACGCATCCCCTACCCGGCTGTCCGGAAGCCTCCAGAAAGGAACTCAGCCCTGCTGACACCTTGATTTTAGCCCTGTGAGACCTGAATCAAACTTCTGACCACCAGAACTGTAAGATAATACATTTGTGTTGTTTGAAACCACAAGTTTGTGGTAATACATTACAGTGGCCATCACAAATCAAGATGGCTCCCCAGGGGATTCTCATGTATCACAAAGTTTGGGAATCACTGCTCTCATCCTAGAGAGTCCCCTTTGTGGAGCTGGTTCTACAACTGGAAAGAAAGACTGATTTACCACAGGAAGACTATCTCGTTACCTGGGACCTTCTTCTTGCGCAGGGCCAGCTGCCCTTCACTGTTGCTTCCCCAGCCAAACGAAGCCCCCGAGAGAGACAGGGCGAAGCTGTGTGCCCCACCTGCAGCCACCTGAGTGAGGGGGATGCCGTCCAGGAACTGCACCCTCTGCGGGCTGGCTTGGGAGGGGCACTCCTTCCCCAGGCCCAGCTGCCCGTGGCTGTTACTTCCCCAGGCAAACAGCCGGCCATCTACAAAGAGAAAGCAGAGAAATTGAGAACTGCCAACACACTGGAATACCAAATTCAAGTAGAAACTGCCACCCTTATTGTACAAGTCTTTAATAACTACAACAGGGATAAAGGAGGTTAGAGTATTCTCACTAAGAGCAACGAGGATGGTCAAGAACACCTTCAAAAGCCCCTTCCAACAATACCTACTCCTCTTCTCCCTCCAGTTGAGAACAACTCTGTTCCTTCAGCTGCTCAGACCAGAAATTTTGAAATCATCCTCGACTCCCTTCTTTCTTTTACACCCTTCACCGTAGCAAATCCTAAAGTCTCTACCTTTAAAGTGTGTCGAAACTGACCACTTTTCACCTCTCCACGGTTAACTACCTTAGCCACCAAGACTCTGTTACATTTCTCCCGGATGTTTACAACAGCCCCTTGCTAGGCTCCCCGTGTCCATATTTGTCTGTTTTCCAAAGCAGCCAGAGTGCTCTTAAAAAAAAAAAAAAAAAAAAAAGATAGAACCCTTCAGGAATTTGCTATCTTGCTCAATTAAAGGCTAATTCTCACCACAGCTCACAAGCCCTGGGTCACAGTGTTCCCTAGGACACATCTCAGACCTTTATCTCTCCCTTGCACAGACCTTTCCAGAGACCCTGCTGTTTCTGAACATACTGCTGAGTCTGTTGCTACCTCATTGCCTTTGCATCTAGATCATACCTCTGGATCATGGCCTTAGCATCACGTCTTCCTCCATCCCTTCTTTTGGTCTCTGGTCATGGTGTAAGTGATAGTCTCCCTAACATTATTTATAAAAGAGAAAGATTCCTTCCCTCCACTCCAGTACCTTCTCCCATCCCCTTACCTGGCCTCACTTTCCTCTACCCTTATCGCTGTTATATGACATAATTATTTGTCTATGTGTAAGGTTCACCTCTCCTACACACCGTCCAGCATATAAGCTCCATGAAAGCACAGTCTTAGGTGTGTTCACAGCTGTACCCTTTTTGCTGGAGACATAGGCACTTAAAAAATACTTGTGGAATGACTCTATGGAAGAAAAAGACCATCAACATTTTACGTTGAATTTGACCAAAGATGGATAACTTACATGAGGTAAAAAAAAAAAAAAATCAAGATCTTCTAATGCTTCATTGTTTACCCGGAAAAATGCTAATAAAGCTCAGATTTTTATATTATTATATCTAATTTTTCTTTTTTAACTCTTCTAAAGTTATTTCTACCACTGAAAAGCATTTCTGGGGCACTTGGTGGTTCAGAGGGTTAAGCGTCTGCCTTTGGCTCAGGTCATGATCCCAGGGTTTGGGATCCCAAGCCCCGTGTCAGGCCCCGTGTCAGGCTCTGTGTCAGGCCCTCTGCTTGGCGGGGAGCCTGCTTCTCCCTCTCCTACTGCTCCCTTGCTTGTGCTCTCTTACCTGTCAAATAAATAAAATCTTAAAAAAGAAAGAAAGAAAGAATTTCTGAGGGCCCACTGCACAATGTCAAACTCATAGGAAGGTCTATGAGAACTCACAGTTCACCACAGCAAATGTACTGGGTACATGGGTTCCACACAGCCCTCAGTCCAGACCAGTATAAAGGCAAATCAATACCCTGGGGAAACACATCAAGCTGTTTCAATAATGAAGAAGAAGGAAAGGAAGGAAGAAAGAAAAACTAATCCTTCTTGTACCCCTGCTATCGGCCATTGGTGGTACAGGATATATTGTGTTCCTTCTTTCACTGAATCTTCTAAATGCCCCATATGATAGGCATCAGTTCTCCTACAGATGAGAAAGATCAAACCTCTGGAAATGGTAGGAAGGAATTCTCCAAGAGCCACAGGATTATGCTGTGGGTTCATGGCCTTCATGGTACCATGGTTAACTGCTTAGGGTTGAGAAGTAAACAGATTCAGGTTCAAATTCCACTCCTATTGCTTAGTGTGTGACTTGAGGCAAATCACAAAAAGTCTCTGAGTCCAATTTCCCATTTCTACAATGAGGGTACCAATGATGCGCAGCATCTGTGTTTGTTAAGTGATTTCATGAGATTCCAGACATAAAGCATCTCCCATAGTAGCTGGCGCACAGAAGGCAACCAGGCAATGTCCGGAGCCCCTGTGGTGCAGCTGCCATTATGCATATGACATCACCTGGGGCATATGCAAATGTCACATGTCTCTGGAAGACACTCACAATATGCCACCCCAAAATACGCCATTCTGACATAAAGGTTATTGTGAGCTGAAGGCAACTGAGAATCCACAAATGTGGGAAAAGTTCTCTGCCCTCCTCTTATCCACCCAAGTGCAAGGTATATATTTCCCATTTGAAGGTGCAGGGACCCATCACCAGAGATGGACAGTCTGCCTTAACATGAGTCCTCACAAATAACCCTAAATAAAATAACTCTTATCTTCTATTAGTTTCTCCCATGTATACCTCCCATGTATTTCCCTACAATCGGTCATCCTGCAAAGCCCAAGTCCTTCCCTCATTAAAATGGTTCATAAGCCCCTAAGTCTAAACACTTCTTGAGTTTCACTTTTTTTCTGTAAACTTCCATGCACTAAAATAATAAAACTGGTATGTCTTTTCTCTTGTCAATCTATCTTTTGTCACTTAAATGTGCAGACTCCCAGGTACTGAACCAAAGAGGATAGGAGAGGGCACCTGGGTGACTCAGTGGGTTAAAACCTCTGCCTTCAGCTCAGGTCGTGATCCCAGGGTCATCAGATTGAGCCCCACATAGGGCTCTCTGTTCAGCGGGGAGCCTGCTTCCTCCTCTCTCTCTCTGCCTGCCTCTCTGCCTACTTGTGCTGCCAAATAAATAAATAAATAAATAATCTTCTTTAAAAAAAAAAAAAGAGGATGGATAGGAGAAAAGTTTTTCTTCTGCAATACTTTCTATTGGAACCTTTTAACTGACGCTGGACAAAGGATGGGGCTACTAGTAGAAAAACATGTGAAGTCATAATTTTAATATCTTGACTCTTCTTTCTTTGATCTAAGTAAAAAAGACAAATAGACCTCAGTCTACCTGAGTTTGCTGGTGTATATAACCATTCAGCATACAGGGCAAAGTTCCAGCTAAAACTACTACTAAATTCTGTGACAGTCAGATCAGGTCATGTGAACCGAGATGACCCTTTATGGCATTTATATAAATTAGGCACTACTTAGAGTATAGCATGAACAAAGAGAATAGGGGAAAAAATGAAGAACAATACAGCTTATGAAATCTAAAGAGTTAATAAAACTTCTAGGGGTGCCTGGGTGGCTCAGTGGGTTAAGTCACTGCGTTCCAGTCGGGTCATAGTTTCAGGGTCCTGGGATCGAGCCCCACACTGGGCTCTCTGCTCAGCAGGGAACCTGCTTACCCCTCTGTCTCTGCCTGTCTCTCTGCCTACTTGTGATCTCTGTCAAATAAATAAATAAAATCTTAAAAAAAAAAAACCCAACAAACTTCTAAATGCATTAAAATGAGCCCCAGTACATTAAAAATCAACAGGCATCATTCATATTCAAAAAAATTACTTTGTGGGGCATCTGGGTGACTCAGTCACTAAGCATTAAGCTTCTGCCTTTGGCTTAGGTCATGATCCCAGAGTCCTGGGATCCAGACTCAAATCAGGCTCCCTGCTAGGCAGGAAGCCTGCTTCTCCACCTCCGACTCCCCCTACTTGTGTTCCCTCTCTCACTGTGTCTTTCTCTGTCAAATAAATAAAATCTTTAAAAAAAAAAATTACTTTGCAATGACACTTAGAAGATCCAAAAACCCTTTTATTATTTTTTTTACCTTCTGATAATGCCAGGGAGTGGTGGTGTCCACAGGAAACTTGTATAATTTTTATATCAGTCAGAGTTTTTATCTTCCTGTAAGAAAAATGATACAAAATTTATTAATCTTTCTTTAGAGTGGCTCACCAAATGAACTACAGATATTAAAACAATCCCAGGTAAGATATTTGGTTTAGGGAAATAACTTTCTCTTCCTTTCTTTTCTTTTTAAACTGGGCTATCTTAATGTTTTTTTACAATAGGATAAATGGGTCTCTGGATGACGGCAGATATGTAATTCCAAACTCGGCAGTATTCAAAAACACCACAGTAATGGCAATTTTCCTGACTGGCATGTAATCATCAGTAATTATAAGGAGTTATTTGTCAGAAACAGCTGTCACACTAACAAGTTTGCATTTACACATCAATCATTTTCAGGATTTTTGGTAACCTGGGCATATTTTCCCCAGAAATAACTTTATTTTCTTATTTTTTCTGTTGTACCCTAATTCCAAAGTCCTCAAACTATTTTAAACATGACATCAGCACATATAAAGGTACAGAGCAGGGACTTCTGGGTGTCTCAGCTGGTTAAGTGACTGCCTTCGGCTTAGGTCATGATCCTGGAGTCCTGGGATAGAGTCCCACATCCAGCCCTGCATTGGGTTCCCTACTTGACAGGGAGTCTGCTTCTCCCTCTGACCCTCTCCCTTCTCATGCTCTCTCTCTCTCTCTCTCTCAAATAAATAAATAAACAAATAAATAAATTTAATCTTGGGGGAAAAAAGGTACAAGCAGAGTCCAAACAGTTGTGATATAGAAGTGATATTTATTAGATTTTAAATGCAGTATATAATGTGCTAACTTTTATTCTGTACTTATTGGCTTAAAAGAAAAGTTTCTTCATGCACATATGACACAGGGCTTTAGAATTTATAGAACACTGTTATTTATATCACCTGATTTAAACCCTATGCAATAAAGAAATCATTAGGTTGAATCCTACTAAACTGCCATTTTTGTGGATCAAAAACATAACTATCCACAATTTCATATGGCTGAACCTAACAGAACTCAGAGCTCTGGTTTGGTCTAGGGAATCACGTTATAGATATCATGTTGTAGAACTAGACTCAAAAACTTTGTCTTTTCATTTCAAGTTCAATGCTTGTCCCCCAAAGCCATACACTTTCTTATACAGTTAAAAACCAGAGAAGTAACAAAAAGTAACTTCCAAGTATTAAAAATTATACTTTAAAAAATTCTTTAACAGGGCACCTGGATGGCTCAGTGGGTTAAGCCTCTGCCTTGGGTCAGGTCATGATCTCAGGGTCCTGGGATGGAGCCCCCGCATCAGTCTCTCTACTCAGCAGGGAGCTTGCTTCCCCCTCTCTCTCTGCCTGCCTCTCTGCCTACTTGTGATCTATGTCTGTCAAATAAATAAATACAATCTTTCACCAAAAAGAAAAAAAATTCTTAAACATATAATTCATGGACACACAATTCAGACTGCTTATTGTATCATTTGTCCTAGAAAGGTGTTTGTGAGGAAATGATTCTCCCCCCATCTTACTACACAAAATATTAGGATCCAGTGGCTTAAGACAGAACAAAAAGGTCATGTTGGGAGGAAAACTCTTCCTCTTCCAGGTTGGATCCAGTCGAAAGAAAACGGGGGACATGCAAATTAACTGACAATAGACAGATTAACAGGAGAAAAAAACAAGGCTTATTTACATGTACACAGGGGAGCTCCCAGTAATGGAAAATCTGTGGAATCACTTAAAATATATCAACAGCCAAAGGAAGGGATTTAGGACTTCAGTAGGAGAGTATGGAAGGTTCCATAGGTTTTTTTAATCTTGATTGGGCAATCTGTCTTCACAGCAACTGAAATCAAAAGAAACTCGCTCCAAGCTATTAACAGCAGCTTTTTTTTTTCAAGGAGATCCTGCTTTAGTCAGAAAGGAAGTTCAGATAAGGTTTCTTTCTGTATCTTCTGTGTAATGCTTTTACTTTAAAATAATACTTATTTTATTGATATTTTATGTTTACTTTATATATTTTATTTATTTATTTATTTATTTGCTGGGAGGGCCCCCCAGTTATTTCCAATACATAAGATGTAGATCAAAGGGTCACAGGTTCTCATTTCAAATGCCCTGCCCTCCTCCTTCATAGGACTCTAATTAAGCAAGAGTTGGTGTTGGAGGTTTTTTCCTGCCTCTCTCTCACTATACTATAATCATTGAGGCTAGGGACTGTGTTTGTCATAGTCATCTTTGTACCCGGACATCTTGCATAGTGCCTCGCCCATGAAACTGAAAAATAACAGATGAATGAACGACTGAATGGAAATACTTACCTAGGTATAAGATTTATTTCCTTAAATTCTCCAATTCCCAGCTGCCCTTCAGAACCAGCCCCCCATGCAAAGACCCTTCCTTTGTAACAGACAGCAAGAGAGTGTTCCTTTCCACAGCTCATGAGATCAACACGTAGAGTTTCCAATGCCGGTATTCGTTCTTCAGGAACAAAAACAAAACAAAACACCTCAGAAGATTATTAATTTAACAAGAAGTTTAAGACAACAAGTTTACTTTCTTCAAAAAGAAGGTTCACTCAGATTTCTCATCCTTTCCAATGGACTTTTAAATCAAGACCTGATAATCACACTTAAGATGTGAAGGAAAAAAGCTCAATGTATGTTACGCTGTCTGTGTGGGAATATGGTTGCCATTCAAAAGGATGAGTTTTATGGAGGAGGGGAACTTGTAGGGACTATGAGGCTTGGCCTAAGATTTCTCTATGATGATGGTAGTAAAACAAAGGGAGACAGAGAATAGATGTCTCTTCCAACTTCCCAGCCCTGAACAGTGAGAATAGTGAGTCCCTTCTCAGGAAGAAGTGAGCAGGGAGCCTTCCCCATGAATGTGAGAGGCAGAAGCCAGATCCTCTCACAAAGAGGAATGCAGTAATATGCCCTTAATGGGTCAAAGGTGCCCACAAATGAAAACTTGGTTATTACAGCATGATTCTTACAAGTTAATCTAAACTGCTTTCCCAAAGTGTTTGTCTCTGAATTGTAAGAGGTTTCGAGTTAAGTATATCACTACTAGAAAAGTTTTTGCTAATACTTCAGTTTTCTTTTTTTTAAAACTTTGTGATCCTATCCTTTTCAATGATTTATTTTCAAACTATGGGATAATAAATATCCCAAAGAGTCACACACTCATGAAGGTAAAGACTAGTACCACATTCCTGGGGAACAATTAGGCATCAGGTATCATGTTGCCTCTCATCTTCACCTAAAGAATCAGGTTATGCCACCCCGAAATATACCACTTTGACAGAATGATGATTTTGTGCTGAAGGCAACTGAAACTCAACAGATGCAGGAAGAGTTCTCTGCCCTCCCTCTAGACACCTAAAAGTAGGGCATAAATTTCCCTTGTAAAGGTATCCTTCCTTTCCTACAGCAGAAAGAGAAGAGGAACTCTTACCACCGGAGCTGGCACTAGTCTCCCCCATTTTTTTTTTTTTAAAGATTTTATTTATTTATTTGACAGAGAGAAATCACAAGTAGATGGAGAGGCAGGGCAGAGAGAGAGAGAGAGAGGGAAGCAGGCTCCCTGCTGAGCAGGGATCCCAATGCGGGCCTCGATCCCAGGACCCCGAGATCATGACCCGAGCCGAAGGCAGCGGCTTAACCCACTGAGCCACCCAGGTGCCCTAGTCTCCCCCATTTATTTCCAGTCATTTCCCCACAACGAATTATCTTTTGAAGCTCAAACTCCCTTTTCTTTGCTAAAATGCAATATAAGTCCTTGAATTTAACCACTTTTGAGTTTCCTTTTTTTTCTGTGAACTCCTATGCACATAAAATATTAATAAAATTGTATATATTTTTCCTTAATCTTTGTCTACTTAGTTTGCAGGCCTTCAGAAAAAGAACAGGGTAGAGGAGAAATTTTTCCTCCCAGACACAATGCTTGGTATTTATTTTGAGTAAGTAGTCATAAATTTGGTCAAATAATGGCAATCACAGCATTATTTATAGCAGTCCCTAATGAGGAGAAAACCTAATGTCCATCAAAGAAGAAGAATTAACTTGTATTGTCAAAGCCTGGATGTTTTGCAACAACTTAAAATGTGTTTTCAAAAAATACATAATAAAAAAACAGTATGTTCATGATATCATGTTTCATAAGAGCGTAGTTTATAGAGCTGTATAGGTACCGCGTATACAAACTATATAATGACATGCTTTTATAAAAGTAACTACAGAATAGAGCAAAAAAGCAAATACATCAAAATATTATAGTTGTCTTTGGGTAGTGGAATTATAGGCAATTTCTTTCCCTGTGTTTCTATAATAATTAGTAATGGTAAAAATGCTATTATACTTTTTTTTTTTTAAATTTTATTAAAAGATGCCCTGGGGTATTTCTGAGTTAGGGATGTTCCACCCAGAAACCACATTTGGAAGTTCCCTCCAGTCCGGAGAGACTCGCCCTGGCAGGGATTGGTCTAGAAAGGCTCCGTGGGAGGGACCACGCTGTCCCGTTAGGTTCCGCTCTCAGTTACGCTTTTAAGAGGAACTGGAAACCGAAACAAACCGCGGTTCTGGAAAACGAAACTAACGAAGTTGGGCGCAGGCAGCGTAGAGCATCGTTTGGTCGTCTCGTGGGGCCCAGAGACACGGGACTCCCAGCACCCCCACTCCCTGCCCCCCCCCCGCCCCGCACCTTTGCCCGGCACTCACTTGGCTGCTCCTGGCGCTGCACGTCCCGCCGCCCCAGCTGGCCGTGGCTGTTGTCCCCGTAAGAGTGCAATTCGCCGTTGCTCAGCAGCAGCAGGGAGTGGCGCTCCCCGGAGGCCGCCTGTCGCAGCTCCGCACCGCCACGGCCAGCCGGCCTCCGGCGCAGAGGTCCTGGGCGGTTGGTGTTCCAGCAGAGGTACATCGCGCTCCCGCACGCCGCGCCTACGCCTACGCGCTCTCGGAGGCTAGTGACAGCTGAGTGCTGGTTTGCGGAAACCGGAAAGCCAGGTGGACCGGCCGGACTTAACCTAGAGGCCAACTCCCACCACAACGCCCCCGCCCTGGCACCCTTAGTCATCCTGACGTCCCGGCCAATGGCTTTTGGAGCTCAAACGTGAGCACCCAAGTGCTGAGGAGCGCTGAGGGATTCCAGAGGAAGACTCCTGCGTTCTCTTACATACTAGCTAAGCAGCTCCGGAGCTGTGTGACTTGGGGCTAGTTTCCTAACGAAGCTGTGCCACATCGATGACACGTGGACAGTAAATCTACCTTTAGGGTAATTCAACAGGTAATGCATAATGCTAGAATAATGCTTGGAGTGCTTAGAGTGCTTAGCAAAAGCATCTGAGTGCCTACCCTTTTTTCCTAGGCTGTTTTGGGCAGTGGAAAAGCAAAGTCCTCTTGGGACTAACACTGTCCTATTTATAAAGGGGTAAGTACTTAGTATAATGTCAAGTGGCAACAGTACAGTAAAGTAGTAGAGGGTGGGGGCAAAAGGAGCTTTGGGGTTTTAAAAAAGATTTTACTTATTAAAAACAAAGATTTCATTTATTTATTTGAGAGAGAGAGAGAAAGAGAACAAAATCAGGAGACAAGGGCAGAGGGAGAGGGAGAAGCAGGCTCCCCATTGAGTAAGGAGCCCCAGGTGGGGCTGGATTCCAGGACCCCAGGATCATGACTTGAGCAGAAGATGGAGACTTAACAGACTGAACCACCCAGGTGCCCCAGGAACTTGTTTGTTTTGTTTTTAATAAGATTTCAGGGAACACTTCTCAGATGAAGTGATATTTGAGCAGAGTCCAGGGGACATGGAAAAGGATGGTATGTGTCACGCTCATATCTAAAGGCTGAAGGTGAAGGAGAGCAGTTGGAAGCTTTTGAATGGAGAAGTGACGTGATCGGACTTCAGTTTTATTTTATTTTTTTAAAGATTTTATATATTTGACAGACAAGATCACAAGCATGCAGAGAGGCAGGCAGAGAGAGAGGAAGGGAAGCAGGCTCCCTGCTGAGCAGAGAGCCCACCGTGGGACTCTATCCCGGGATCACGACCCGAGCCGAAGGCAGAGGCTTTAACCCACTGAGCCACCCAGGCACCCCGGATTTCAGTTTTAAAAGACTCATTCTAGTTATGGTAACATAGTAGAAAATGGAAGCAGAAACGCCAGTTAGGAGAGGCTGCTGGAAGAGGCCAGGTCTGAAGGTTGACCTTGGGGCTAAGGCAACACCCTGGAAGGGAGGAGAGAACAAATAATCACATTCAGATGTTTTGAAGGAGTCCACAGGTTTGCTGACAGGTTGGAAGTAGGCAGAAAGAAAGAAAGGGATTAGGATTATTCCAAGGTTGGCCTGAGCAACTGGGTGAATGGTGGTTCCCTTTCCTGGGATGGGGAACCCTGAAGGAGCCTGCAGGTTGGGGCTGGTGGATCAGGAGTCCAGTCTGGTAATAACTGTAAAATGCTTGTTTATATAAGGAGGCAATAAGACCAACCACTTTGGAGCTGTGCAGAGAAGTCAAGGGAGAGTCCTAAAATTGGGAGTCCTCAGTGTAGAAATGAGCAATCAGTCATCAGATGGCTCAATGAGATCACTCAGTGCGGGGTGAATGTGACTAGCACAAAACAGAGGACTTATCTGGGGAGAAAAACCAGGAAGGGCGGTGTGTACTAAGCAGGTAAAGGAAAAGGAAATGATAACCTCTGTCAACTGCTTGTTGGGCAAGATCTAGATTGAGTGTTAGTCTTTAGGTTTGGCAAAAATAGGTCATTGGGGACTATGACAATGTTAGCCATCATTGGCACTACTGTTTTATTTTTATTATTTAGCACATCCATTCATGTACTCTCCGCTCCACTCTTCTTACTACTACATTTTAAGTTCTCTATAGACAGGGATAAATGTTCTTTTGTGGTTGTTGTTGCAAGACTGCCTGGCACATGACAGATGCTAACAAATATGTATTAGACAAAAGGATTTATGAGTGGTAAGTAAACGAATAGCATTCAGACTTCAGGTTCTATTTCAGTATGTACTCTATATAACCTTTTTCTGAATAGTAATTTCCTCAATATTTATTTCCCTCATGCACAAATGATAAGAGTTTGGGACCATCAGCATAAGACACTAAGCCCTCATATTAAGTCTGTCTGTCTTTCTTTCTTTCTTCCTTTTTTTTTTTAAGAGAGGGGGAGGAGGGGCAACAGAGAGAGAAATAATCTTTTTTCTCCTTTTTGAAAGATTTATTCATTTATTTATTGAGAGAGAGAGCACACACACATGTGAATGGGGGGTAGGGCCGAGGAAGAGGGAGAGAGAGAGTGAATCCCAGACTCCCTGCTGAGCACAGAGCCTGAAATGGATGAATGGATGGAGCTCTATCTCATGACCGATGAGATCATTACCTGAGCCCAAATCACAAGTCAGATGCTTAAGCCTGTGAGCCACCCAAGAGCCCCATATTAAATATTTCTTTAAAACAAAGGAATTGGAGAGCTAACATATAAATGTATGGTGTCCCTACCACCTAGCATAGTGTCTGATCCATAAAAAGAACTCATAAAAGAACTGGCTGGCTCAGCTGGTTGGGCAGCTGACTCTTGATTTTGGCTAGGCTCATGGTCTCCGGGTCCTGGAATTGAGCCATCTGTTGAGCTCTGTGCTCAGTGGGGGTCTGCTTCAGGATTTTCTCTCTCCCTCTGTCCCTCTTCCTGCTTGCACATGCTCTCTCTCTAGAATAAATATTTTAAAAATTAAAAATAAAAAAAAAAGAACTCAATGAATGTGAGATAAGTGAATAAAATGCAAATTAAAGAAGTTGATCATACTTTTATTGCTTGAGAAAAATATAATTCTCAATTCATCTGTGTTCATTCATTTGGAAAGGGTAGCTCCATTTATTGAATGTTTACCATGTGTTGGCTACTTTATATAAAATATCTAATTTAGGGGTTCCTGGGTAGCTCAGTCAGTTAAGTGACAGACTCTTGGTTTCTGCCGGGGTCATGATCTTATGAGTTGTGGGATTGAGCCTCATGTCAGGCTCCCTACTCAGTGGGGAGTTGCTTGCAGATTCTTTCCCTCTGTCCCTCCCCCCAGCCTTTTTTTTTTTTTTAAGATTTTTATTTATTTATTTATTTGACAGACAGAGATCACAAGTAGGCAAAGAGGCAGGCAGAGAGAGAGGGAGGAGGAAGCAGGCTCCCTGCTAAGCAGAGAGCCCGATGCGGGGCTCGATCCCAGAGCTCTGGGATCATGACCTGAGCTGAAGGCAGAAGCGTTAACCCACTGAGCTACCCAGGCACCCCTATTGCCCCAACTCTTTAGCAAATGCTCTCTCTCTCAAATAAATAAATAAATCTTTTTAAAAAATACCCAATTTTGTTCTTTCCTCACTTTTCTCACTTAAGAGTCTTTTTATTACAAGTGACATAAAACACGACCAAAGTTCATTTAAGCAGAAGGTAATTTTACTGTAGATTGCATTATTATTATTATTATTAAAAATATTTGATTTGCCTCTGTGCCCTATGGCATCAAGCTTGAGCATGTGATTTTGTTCTGGCCAATGACATGCAAGCAGGGAGTGTCTTCTGGGCAAATGGTTTAAGGGCCAATACTTATTTTTCCTCCTTTCTTTTTCTTCTGTTACAACAATTGGTGATTTTCCAGATAAGCGATTGTTCCATCATCCTGGGACCCAGATTAGAACCAAGAGCATAGCAGAGGTGTAGCTAATTTATGTAGTGTAAGTGAGAGACCAGTCTTTGTTGTTGTAAGTTCCTGAGCTTTGGGGAGGTGTTATTACACCCATAGTGTAACTGAGCCACTTCTGACAGTCACAGAACTAAAACGTCCACCAGTATGGCTGATTTCAGGAATTGCTGTCAACAAGGACTTAATGTCAGGGCACCTGGCTGGCATGGTAGTGAGTTTGAGCCCCACATTGGGTGTAGAGATTACTTAAAAATAAAACCTTAAAAAGAAAACAAGGACTCAACTTGTCTTAATGATTCCATGTCTCTGTATATCTTCACCCTGTCTCTTGCTCTGAGTGCTTCATCATCTAGCTCCACACAGTGTACTCCAGAGTTCTAGAATCTCCTTAGAGGTAGCAAGAGAGTTATGAGAGTTCTAAGCTTTATACCCAGCTCTCAGCTTCACAGGCTTGGAGAATCTAGAGTTTAGTCATGATGCTCTCCCATGTCCACCACACGTTTAGCTCTCTGGCTCTTCACAAATGGCCAAGACAATTAGGATAGCCGGTGTAAGTCAGTAGGAGAAAAAACTGACCTAGTGTCAGAACGGCTAAAATTAACAAGACAGGGCACCTGGGTGGCTCAGTGGGTTAAAGCCTCTGCTTTTAGCTTAGGTCATGATCCCAGGGTCCTGGGATCGAGCCCCGCATCAGGCTCTCTGCTCAGCGGGAAGTTTTCTTCCCTTTCTCTCTCCCTGCCTGCCTCTCTGCCTACTTGTGATCTCTGTCAAATAAATAAATAAAATCTTTTTTAAAAATTAAATTAAATTAACAAGACAACACACAAGGTGTTGTGGTGAAGATTCCCACCCTTGGTGGGAAAGTAAACTAGTACAACCACCCTGCAAAACAGTATGGAGGTTCCTTAAAAAGTTAAAAATAGAGCACCAATTGTACTACTAGGTATTTATCCAAAGGATACTAATGTAAAGGGATACATCACCTCACCGTTTATAGCAGCATTATCACCAATAGCCAAATTATGGAAGAGCCCAAGTGTTCATTGATGGACAAATGGATGAGGAAGGTGTGTGTGCGTGCGCGCGCGCACACACACACACACACACACACACAGAGCAGTATTACTCAGCCATAAAAAAAGAATGAAATCTTGACATCTGCACAACCTGGATGGAAATAGAGAGTATTATGCTGAGTGAAATTAAGCCGAGAATGAAGAATTATGCTAAGTGAAATTGTCAAAAAAAGACAAATACCGTATGACTTAACTTATATATGGAATTTAAGAAACCAAACAAGCAAAGGGAAGAAGAGAGAGAGAATGAGAGAGTCAAACCAAGAAACAGATTCCAACCTATAGAGAATAAAATGATGGTCACTGGGAGCACCTGGTGGCTCAGTGGGTTAAAGCCTCTGCCTTCGGCTCAGGTCATGATCTCAGGGTCCTGGGATGGAGCCCCGCATGGGGTTCTCTGCTCAGCAGGGAGCCTGTATCCTCCTCTCTCTTTGCCTGCCTCTCCACCTACTTGTGATCTCTGTCAAATAAATAAAATCTTGGGCGCCTGGGTGGCTCAGTGGGTTAAGCCGCTGCCTTCAGCTCAGGTCATGATCTCAGAGTCCTGGGATCGAGTCCCGCATCCGGCTCTCTGCTGAGCAGAG
Organism: Mustela nivalis; assembly: GCF_964662115.1. Lineage (NCBI taxonomy): Eukaryota > Metazoa > Chordata > Mammalia > Carnivora > Mustelidae > Mustela > Mustela nivalis. The sequence continues at coordinate 117,449,764 of NC_139023.1, forward strand.
AGCCTGCTTCCCTCTCTCTCTCCCTCTCTGCCTGCCTCTCCATCTACTTGTGATTTCTCTCTGTCAAATAAATAAATAAAATCTTTAAAAAAAAAAATAAATAAATAAATAAATAAATAAAATCTTTTTTTTTAAGATTTTATTTATTTATTTGACAGAGAGAAACCACAAGTAGACGGAGAGGCAGGCAGAGAGAGAGAGGGAAGCAGGCTCCCTGCTGAGCAGAGAGCCAGATGCGGGACTCGATTCCAGGACCCTGAGATCATGACCTGAGTTGAAGGGAGCGGCTTAACCCACTGAGCCACCCAGGCGCCCCAATAAATAAAATCTTAAAAAAAAAATGGGGCACCTGGGTGGCTCAGTGGGTTAAGCCGCTGCCTTCAGCTCAGGTCATGATCTCAGAGTCCTGGGATCGAGTCCCATGTCAGGCTCTCTGCTCAGCAGGGAGCCTGCTTCCTCCTCTCTCTCTCTCTGCCTGCCTCTCTGCCTACTTGTGATCTCTCTCTGTCAAATAAATTAAAAAATAAATAAAATCGTTAAAAAAAAAAAAAAATGATGGTCACCAGAGGGGAGGAGAGCCTGGGTTAAATAGGTGATGGGAATTAAGGCGAGCACTTGCTGTGATAAACACTGGGTGCTGAATGGAAGTGCTGAATCAGTATATAGTACTCCTGAAACTAATACTACACTGTATACTAACTAACTGGAATTTAAATAAAAATTTAAAAACAAACCAAAAAAGCTGACCTATCCAAACCCGGTGTTTCAGTTTCTTTACAGATAAGAAGTGGTAGTTTTGATTTTGAACTCTAGATGGCAGTATTAGTCAACTTGATCTCTTCAATGGCAGCAACCATTTCTCAGGGTTGGCAGACTTACAGTTGACATCTTCTCTCTATAGGTAGTATTACAATTATTCACAAGTATCTTAATGATTTTCTTTCCCATGTTCATTGAAAGATATTGGTATTTAAATTACTTAGAAAAAATAAAATGCTATACTCAAGTTATCCTGTTAGTACTGTAATTGTCTTTCTTGAACATTGCATTGTAACACTGTAACAAGCTCAGAGCATCAGAACATAGCCCTGAACTGGAAAGAAAGAGGAAAAGTGCCTCTAGAATCCTAGAAATGGTTGCCGCTCCAGCCAGGGCTTCAAAACGTGTTACCCAATAACAAATTGAGGGCTGCCCAAGAATTGTATTTGCTTTTGTTTTTGTTTTTGCTTTTGCTTTTGTTTTTGTTTTAATTTTATTTATTTACTTGGGGGGTGGGTGGGGAGAGGAGCAAAGGAATAGGGAGAAACTGACTCCCTAACTGAGCTGGGAGCCTGACATGGGGTTTAATCCCAGGACCCCCAGATCATGACCCAAGCTAAAGGCAGACCCTTAACTGAGCCACCCAGGCACCCCACCAAGAACTGTATTTGAAACACAGTTTAATTTGTTAACCTATGTGAACTAGTGCAGCTTTATCTATAAATTAGGATTAATTTCATCTGCATTTAATACAGCAGCCAAGTAATAATGGTTTAAATACAGAGTAATGGTTGAAATACAAATTTATTTTTCTTGCACACAAAAAGCCCTGAGGTGAGCAGTCAAGGGCACATGCGACAGCCCCATTATTTTTCAAGAACTCAGGCACCTTCTGCTTCCTTAGAGAACCTAATTGTTATCTAATGTTCCAATGACTGCTGGAGTTCTAGCTGTCACAGCTCTATTCTAAACAGCTTGGAAGGAGAAATGAGGCTCCTTCCCTAAATCTCATACATTTCTGCATGCATCTGATTAACCAAAACGTCTTCATATGGCTATTGTAGTGGGAGAAGCTGCTGGAAAATGTAGTTTTTAGCTGCACACCTTACAACCCCAGATAAAAATGCGGTTCCATTACCAAGGAAGAAGGAGAGAAGATAATTGGCAGCAACAATCTCTCCACAAGTAGCAAGGCATTTCAGACATTTGATGCAAACCTACGGGGCGGACAGAACACACTTCATGGGTGTGTGGCCAGTGACGTCAGCCCATCAGCACTCTGCTCTCAAAAGGCCCTGAGCTTAGTTTAACATTCTTGCTGTCATTATCTTGAAATTCTTAACAACTTCATGTTTGGATTTGTGTTTCATGAGTGAAATCTGGTGGAACACTGGCGCATGCATGGGGGCAGAGGAGATGTGTGTGATAGGTCAGCTATTTCTTGCTGCCATAGTTGCATATAGTGCTTGAGATGCAGCAGGAACACAGAGTTCCACTGGGCTCACAATGTGTGAGAGTTCGATGAGACCCAAAGCTAGTATAAGGTCAGCAGGTTGCATCTACAGATGAGTAAGCAAGGACACTGATAGCTTCTAGAGGCCACACTTGCTATTAGAACCAGAATTTGGGCTTCCAACACAAATAAGGCAACAGCATTTTAAGAACACAAACAAGCAAGAAATCCCATCATACCCTTTCTTACTCTCGTTACTTCTCAGTATTAGCCAACCAGCATTATGCATTTCAGCATTATGCTGAAAATAATGACACAGAAAGAATAGGAAAGACTGGGCAACCCATAATCTCTTTTCTTTTCAGTCCTTCCTTATCATTAGGCTGAAATTAGAGATTGGTAGAATATATAGGTATTAAGAAGTGGAATAAAATGATTGAGCTAGTTTTGTTTAGTATTTCCTCATTTCTGAGAAGGATGAAATACATATGCATATAAAAGCTGTGAAATATGAACTGCATAATTTTGATGATTTTACATTCAAATTAAATGCTAACATTTGCAGGGCGCCTGGCTGGCTCAGTCAGTGGGACATGCAAGTTTTGAGCTTGGGATTGTGAGTTCCAGCCCCATTTTGGATGTACAGATCACTAAGAAATAAAACTTTCAACAAATGCTAACATTTGGGGTGCCTAGTGGCTCAGTGGGTTAAAGCCTTTGCCTTTGGCTCTGGTCATGATCCCAGGGTCCTGGGATGGAGCCCTGCATGGGGCTCCCTGCTCAGCAGGGAGTCTGCTTCCTCATCTCTTTCTCTCTGCCTGCCTCTCTGCTACTTGTGATCTCTGTCAAATTTTTTAAAAATCTTGAAAAAAATACTAACATTTGCATTTATTTTTTAAAGGTTTTATTTATTAATTTGTCAGAGACAGAGAGTGGTTGAGAGTGCAGGAGAGAGCATAAGCAGGGGGAGAAGCAGGCAGAGGGAAAGGCAGGCTCCCCACGGAGCAAGGAGCCCAATGTGGGACTTGATCCCAGGACCCTGGGATCATGACCTGAACCAAAGGCAGATATTTAAGCAACTGAGCCACCAACGTATCCCTAACACTTGCATTTAAAACTGATATTGCACAATGTAAAGATGAATGGTAAAATTCATGCTAATAATTTAAAATTCTAGTTTTCTTTTTTTAAAAAAGATTTATTTTTTTTAAAGTAATCTCTATACCCAACCCAACCTAATCTCTATAGCTCAAATTCACAACCCTGAGATCAAGAGCTGTATGCTGTACCAACTGACCCAGAAAACAAACAAACAAACAAAAAACCAACTTTTTTTTAAACTTAGAACAATGTTAACAAATTAAAAAAAAAAACTATGACAAATTGAAAGATTGTGAAATATAAGAAGTTTAAATTTTGGTACTTTTAATTGTACTTTTCTCCTACTTTTTTTTTTTTTTTTTTAAAGATTTTATTTATTTATTTGTAAGAGAGTGAGAGCGAGCACAGGCAGACAGAGTGGAAGGCAGAGTCAGAGGGAGAAGCAGGCTCCCTGCGGAGCAAGGAGCCCGATGCGGGACTCGATCCCAGGACGCTGGGATCATGACCTGAGCCGAAGGCAGCCGCCCAACCAACTGAGCCACCCAGGCGTCCCTCTCCTACTTTTTGAACAAGGAGCTCTGCATTTTCATTTTTGCCCTTGGGCCCCACATGTTATGAAGCCAGGACTGGTGGTAGGGTTAAAAATCCAGTCAGACCATACAGAAACATTTATTTCTACAACTCATCTGAACTTTACTTAAGCCTCCATGCTAGTGAGTAGGCAATGATCTTAAACTAGTTTGATTATCTCATCTCTTCTTGTTTGAACTCTTGTTTTCAGGTGAATACTCCATTTTCCAGGCATATTCTTCCTTCCCATGGCAACCATCACTAACCCACCTCCACCCAGTTCTGTGCCAATACGAACTACCATAGAAGGATGGAGGGAAAGGGTGAAGCAGTTCATTCAAGTCAAAATGGAAGGCTGTTCCTTTTATAGCGTTCATCATGAGAGCTCATCACTGTGTCACGAAGTCTTATGAGAACTTTCTTCACACTTGTGCCCTTAACCATCACTAGTTTATAATATATAGAAAAGTTGAACTGAAATACACAAATTCAGCTAGTTAAATTATAGAAAATTACTGAAAGGATATAATAAACTGCCTTTTGTTGGAGTCTTGGAACCCCAAACCACAATACATCTTACTTCTATTGCCCACTAGTTAATCTTTATTAAATGATTTTTTAAGATTTATTTATTTATTTGTCAGAGTGCGAGCGAGCATACAAGCAGGCAGAGGAAACAGGCTCCCTGCCAAGCAAGGAGATGATGCGGGACTCGAGCCCAGGACCTGGACCAATCACGACCTGAGCTGAAGGCAGCAGCTTAACCGACTGAGACACCCAGTCATCCCTATTAAATGATTTCTAAGTGACAGGCACTGTTGTTAGAGATGTGCATGAATTGTTTGGTTGAATCATAACAAAAACATTGTGAGCAGATATATTTATTCCTATTTTATATAAGATGGAACTGAGACATTGAGGAATAAAGTAACTTTCCCAGAGCCACACAAATAAGAAGAGATATGACTAGTATGTCATCCCAGACAGTCTGATTCCAGAGCGTTCCCTCCTGGTACATACCCTAATTTTCTCAAGGAAACAGAATTTATTTATAATTAAATTAAACTTATGGAACTTATTCCTTTGTGAATTGCCTTGAGTGCAATGGAATCTGGAAGACTTGCAGAGGCATTTGATAACATTAATGCTCTTTATGGTTGCGGAACCTGGACTGGATACTGGCGGAAGAACCAAGCAGCATTTAGAGACTTTGGAAGATCAGAGGTTTATTGAACACTGGTGGGCTCAGATGAGGTTGTTCTTCTAAGATCTGAGCCCCAAGCATAAGAAGGGAGGGGGATATATACCCCTCTATTTCCGCATACTTGGTACTTCTGGTGCGCGAGGGAAACGGGGTAGAAAAGAAGAACCGGAAGGGCTTTGAGACAGGGACTGGAATTCCCTTGCTGGTTTGGTCAGCCATCTTAGAGTACAGTTTTTCCCTATCATTCCCCCCCTTCGATGCCCCTTTAAACACTAGTTTAGAGGGCATCATTATCATCTATTACCATGGCCCCACAAGGCTAGTATTTGGGCAGTGGCTCATCTGGTAGTAATGTTTTCTACGAATTTAGCAATCCATCTTAAGGTTCCTAAGGCTGCCCAATAAGCAATAACAATAACAAGTTTCTGGAATAAAGTTCCAGTCAGAAGGGGGAGCAATGTAAAGTCCAACTCCTGAGGTGAGGGTGTCAGTGTCATGTCGACAACCACAGTGAACAGATGTCCATCAGTCGGTGTCCATCAAAGGTAGAGCTGGGGCAGGTCCATAGGATCTGGTTGGGCTTTCCGCTGGTGTGATTCATCCAACTGGTGAGAGCCTTCTTTACTCTAAAGTGGTGGACACATTCGGTGACACCTAAGACCCTGAGGGCAGTAGGGGTAGTTAAAACAACAGTGTGGGGCCCTGTCCACCATGGTTTGAGGGGGTCCTTTCTAAAGCTTCTCAGTAGATGCACCTTTGAGTTTTTCCTGGGGCTTGGAGGTGTTGGGACACCTCTAAGTTTCCAATCTGTTTGAGGTCTCCTCTATACCTACTATGGGGGGGGGGGTGGCCCGCCAAAGAGCTTTTGAGGTGAATTATAGCTGCGGCAATTCTTTAAATCCAGTTGACTAGAATAAACAATATCAATGCCCTCCAATAGTTATGCTCTACAGAAGTGCAATGTTCAGGTCCAGGCATAAGGGTAGCTGACAGGTTTTAGGTATTATGAAAGTCTGACAGGTTTTAGGTAGTATTTCAGGCATTTCTATCAGTGTAGCCTGGTATTTAATAAGTTGGTCTCCATCATCCATCAGCAGCCTTCGGTTTCTAAAACAAATCTGGACCTGATGCAAAGTCATTAGAGTCAGCGGCTGTGCCATAGTGAACTTTGAGGCTCCTTTTACTGGGAGCACTGTTCTATGCTTAGCTAAAGCCTTTGTTTGTAATTATACCTCAATAGAGGTGGCTTCTAGGCTAAATATGACTAAGGGATGAAACCACTAAGAAGCTCTCTTCTAATTACAAAGGATCATTGGCAAGTGGGAGAAAACTTGTCAGGAGATAAGGGGAGTACCACATGCATCATCCAATCCAATCATAAAGAAAGTGGGGTCATCTATTATCGCCATAAGTCCATAGTTAATCCTATGGGATGGGGTATGGTTCTGGCTTTTAGGCAATTTCATTATATTAGCCCCACAGAATTCATTAAGGTGATAGTTAATTTATACAATTGTTGGAGAATCAATCCAATTTTCCAGTTGTTTAAATAATTATGTGCCCATGAGTTCTGTTATTATCCCCACAGAATAATCAGCAGAAGACTGTCTATATATGAGTTACTATGGTAATTTCTCTGAAGTTTACCTCTAGTTGTCTAGCTTAGGTAAAAACAAACATTTAAAGACAATCAAATCTAGAACTTAACATTCACAAAGGTGTGTTACTGAAACATAATTTTTCTCTCTAAAATAACCCTCATCTCCAGAGATAGCCAAATTAGGAGTAATTTATTTAAAAAACAAGTCCAGTTTAAACAGATTTGACCTAATTATTTACATAAGATCAGCAAGAACAGTGAGTGATCATATAGATCTTTTAGAATCTGCTTTGCTGGAACTTCTTATAAGGAATCTCTAGGTTGAACTTTTAGTAGCTTCTCCAGGCCAGAAGCCAAGCCAAGAACTTGCCATTAGACATGCCCGCAAGTTCTGGGTCTCATCGAACTCTCACACATTGTGAGCCCAGTGGAATTCTGTGTTCCTGCTGCATCTCAAGCACTATATGCAACCCCACTATAAAAATGGGGTTCCATTACCAAGGAAGAAGGAGAGAAGATAATTGGCAGCAACAATCTCTCCACAAGTAGCAAGGCATTTCAGACATTTGGTGCAAACCTACGGAGCCGACAGAACACACTTCATGGGTGTGTGGCCAGTGACGTCAGCCCATCAGCACTTTGCTCTCAGAAGGCCCTGAGCTTAGTTTAACGTTCTGCTGTCATTATCTTGAAATTCTTAACAACTTCATGTTTGGATTTGTGTTTCATGAGTGAAATCTGGTGGAACACTGGCACGTGCATGTGAGCAGAGGAGATGTGTGTGATAGGTCAGCTATTTCTTGCTGCCATAGTTGCATATAGTGGCACAAACAAAGACACACAAGTGAGTAATGGAGAATGGGTTCCTAAATCGTATTCAAGTATTGAAGTCAAAGAACCAAAGATCCTTAAACCCTGTCTGAGGAGGTTGGCGAGGCCAGTTTGCCCAGTGTCTGGAATAGATAGAGAAGTGAAAGTGACCTGCTGGAAAGACAGGAGGCCATGGTAGGTTTGGGAGGCCGGGCCCTCAAAGTGAACTCTGTTAAGCAACAGGGACTTCTAAGAAGTAGAACACAGGAGCATCGGGATTCAGCCCAATGTGGGACCGGATTATTTTATATTTAAATTGAGAGAAATTTCTCAAATGCCAATTTAGCTCAACAAGAATTTGCAGAGAATCCACCACAAATACCAGGTCACAGGTTATGTGCCCTGGAGCTCATATAATTAAATATTTGCCTTTCTGACTTGCTCTCTTCAATGTAATTTGAATATGAATTACAATTTAGGTGTGGATTTAAAAGACCCACTGGGGCTCCTGGGTGGCTCAGGGGGTTAAAGCCTCTGCCTTCAGCTCAGGTCATGATCCCAGGGTCCTGGGATGGGGGGGGGGCACATCGGGCTCTGTGCTGGGCAGGGGGCCTGCTTCTCTTCCTCTCTCTCTGCCTACTTGTGATCTCTGTCAAATAAATAAATAAAATATTTAAAAAAAAAATAAAATAAAAGAGCCACTCAATTTTAAAGAGGTAGTGGAGGTAGGGAATGGAAATAGGAAATATTGGGAAGAAGAAAATGTCACACGTCCGGTACCAGCCTCCGGTCTCAGACTCTGCACTGGGAGCGACGCGTTACGTCACCCTGCGTCACCCTGCGTCACCCTGCGTCATCCTGCGTCACCCTGCGTCGGGAATGTTAGGAGGTTTGGTAGTGGTCAGGGTGGCCAGGGGGGTGTACAGAGAAGAGGCAAGTGTAGGAAGGGAGCTGACTCCCTCGGGCCTAGAGGTGACCTTAAACCGTTCAAATCCCTTTCCAGTGCCCTCCGAGTGTTTCGTTTCATTCCCGGTATTTAGTTGAGCTATTGAGCTTTTCTGAGCCTCGTTCCCCTCGTTGAACAACAGGAATAACATTCCCACCTTCTGTAACGTTCCCAGCAGACTGCTGGACCCCTAAGCAGGTGTCTGATAAACGGCCATTCCTTTTTTCTCTTAACTGGAAGTGGTCCAAGGGGTCTCTGTTTAACCTCAGGGTTTCATTCAATAAATTGGAGAATCAGGAATCACATTCAGAAGGCAGTGAGATTACAAGCTAAGAATCACGTGGCACAAAAATGCTGCTAATCATAGAGATATAATCTGTGCATCCAATCAAAATGATGACCCCTCCCCAAATTCAGAGGGCATGTCCTAAAAATGTCATCAGTCCCATTTGAACATTTGAAGGGTAATTTCAAGAGAAGATATAATAGGAGTGCCTGGGTGGCTCAGTCATTAAGCGTCTGCTTTCAGCTTGGGTCATGATCCTGGGATCATGGTCCTGGGATGGAGCCCAGCTTCCCACTCCCTGCTCAGTGGGGAATCTGCTTCTCCCTCTCGCTCTGACCCTGCTTGTATTTCCTATCTTGCTGTCTCTCTGTCAAATAAATAAAATCTTGGGGGGAAAAAATTATAATAATCCTAAACCAAGTTTGTTGGTTTATGGGTATCAGTCTTCTACCAGGTACTCAGCCATGGTCGAGGCATTCTGAAGGGTTTCCAGAAGATTAGGAATCACATCTGAAACATAATATGTGCACGTATAAAATGGGAAAACAAGGATATATTAGAATTAAGAACTAAATGGTGGCATTACAGTCAACCACAGTAGGAGTTCAGAGAAAAAGAAGCCACTAGTGGCGATGGAGTCAGAAAAAGGTAGCTGGAGAGAGAAGGAAGGGCAGATCCCAGAGAGAAAAAGCAGTAGGATCAAAAGCAGGTAGCGAACATCGAACCTGATTTGTGTAGAGGGCGGTAAGGAGACTGGTCTTGCTATGCACAGAATGTGCATGGAGGGTGAGGTGAGGAAGACGAGTTCCAGTGGAAGCACGGGCTAAACACAGAGGCCCTGAAAGTCTCCCCTCAGCATGGAGAACCGCAGGTCCTTGAGCAACGACAGGGAGAGAGAGAACTAGCACTTCTGAGAGAAACGCCTCAGGTTATTGACAATTTAGATGAAGACTTTCCAATCTGGACTTCCCTCCTGTTTTATGGCCCAAGAGCTAAGAACAATTTCTGCATTTTAAATGATTGGGAGGGGAGGGAATAGTATTTAGCATACATGAAAAGGACATTAGCTTCAAATATCCATATCCATTTGTAAAGTTTGACTGCGTTGGTTCTCAACCTCAGAAGTTCCCTGGGGTATATCTGAAATGGGTCCTCATCGCTGGAAGGCAGGGAGACAGAAGAAAGAGGCAGACGGCTTTAGATGGGTAGGTGGCAGGTTTCAAAAGCAAAGGAACTTATATAAGAGACTTTTCGGCAGCCGCGAGATGAGAGATAGGTCTGCACACCTGTCCACCAGTATCTCAGAAGTTTTTTTGTTGTTGTTTTTTTAAAGATTTTATTTATTTACTTGACAGAGATCACACGTAGGCAGAGAAGCAGGCAGAGAGAGAGGAGGAAGCAGGCTCCCCGTTGAGCTGAGAGTCCGATGCGGGGCTCCATCCCAGGACCCTGGGATCATGACCTGAGCTGAAGGCAGAGGCTTTAACCCACTGAGCCACCCAGGTGCCCCCAGTATCTCAGAAGTTTATATAGAGAACTTAACTAGGTCCAGTGACACACACTGTCCAGTTGCTCTTAGCAACACATTACTCTATCCAGGCTGCATCCTTGAAAAATGGCTCCCACTATGGGAATAGTGGGCAGAATACACATTTCACGGACAGTGGAAGTGGTGGGGAGCCTCCGACTCCCTGGGTCCAGCTCTTAGGTCACCTGGAGGCCTTGTCTTCCTCATAACCTCCTCCAACCTGCTACAGCACAGCTACCCTCATTGTTTGTTTATTACCGATGGCTACTTTTCTGCTCCAATAGCAGAGATGGCCTGAAAAGCCTAAAATATTTCCTATCTGACCTTTTATAGAAACTGCTTACAAACCCTGGGTTTAGACTGATGTTGGGGAACAGGGAGAAGAGAAAGCATAGGAACAGGGACTAGGGTGAGGTGAATGAGGCACACACCTTGGATACAATATTTAAGAGAAAGGATGCCAAAAAGCCCAAGTCATCAAATAACATTTAATGCAGTATTTCTAAATATCAAAACTAATGCCCAAATTCTGTGATGAAATGAAGATAGGATCAATCACAATGCTGTGCTGTGCTGTGCCATTTCAGTGACTGAGCCAAACAGAAAATCAGTACTATGGAGATTTTTGGCAACCCCCCCCCCCCCAACTTCTGCATGGGAGGCAAGTGCTTCACCCCCTAGTGGTGTTCCTGGTATTGCAGGGATAATCTAGAGTCTGGGAGGATGGATGATGAGGAGGAATAAACAGGGTGGCAGAAGATATGGAGAATTAGGAGTGGATTTCAGATCTTAGATCTGATCTTGGATCTTCACTTTTTTTAATTAAAAAAATTGCGGGGGGGTGCCTGGGTGGCTCAGCCGTTAAGTGTCTGCCTTTGGCTCAGGTCATGATCCCAGGGTCCTGGGATCCAGCCCCACATCAGGCTCTCTGCTCCGCGGGCAGCCTGCTTCTCCCTCTCCCACTCCCCCTGCTTGTGTTTTCTCTCTCTATGTGTGTGTGTGTGTGTCTCTCTGTCAAATAAATAAATAAAATCTTTTTAAAAATTTTTTTAAGGAATCTCTACAACCAACATGGGGCTCTAAGTCACAACCCCAAGATCAAGAGTTGCATGCTCTTTGAAATAAGCCAGCCAGGCACCCCTTGAACCCCCACTTTCGTTTTTTAAAGATTTTACCTATCTATCTATACATCTATCAGAGGGGGGGGGGCTTACACACAAGCAGGTGAAGTGGCAGGCAGAGCAGGTAGAGGGAGAATCAGACTCCCTTATCAACAGGAAGCCCGGGGCTCCACCCCAGAACAGGGTGATCAGGACCTGAGCCAAAAGCAGATGCTTAACCAACTGAACCACTCAGGCATCCCAGATCTCCACTTCTAAGAGGAAAATTTCAGCCCTTTCACCCAAAGTAAAAGCCAAAGTACATGGCAGTTGTGCAGTCCAGCCACCAGCATTTCAGTTCTCTGACCATTCCTAAATATTCTCCTGCTTGTTTGCTTCCCACTGACCAGCTGGATTCCTTCAGGTCCCTTCACTAAGTGGGGAGTACTTCATCTCCTGCACTCGCACCCTCAGTCTCTCCTCCTGGAGTTCTCATCCCTGACATGCCTGGGGCTCAGGTCTCACCTCCCAGAGGCCTCTCCTGACCTCGAATTTAGGATTTCACCTATTGCTATCTCTCGGCCAACAAAAAGAATGAAATCTTGCCATTTGCAGCCACATGGGTGGAACTAGAGGGTATTATGCTAAGTGAAGTCAGTCAGTCAGAGAAAGACAAATACCATATAATTTCATTCATATGAGAAATTTAAGAAACAAAACATGTACATAGGAGAAGGGAAGGAAAAATAAGATGAAAATTGAAGGGGAGGCAAACCATAAGAGATGCTGAACTCTAGGAAACAAAGAAGGGTCTCTGGAGGGCAGGGGGGTGGGGGGAATGGGGTAACTGGGTGATGGGCATCAAGGAGGACACTTGACATATTGAGCACTGGGTGTTGTATGCAACTGATGAATCACTGAACTCTACCTCTGAAATGAAAAAGAAAAAAAGAAAGCTAAAAAATTAAAAGGTTAGACCTATTGCTTTACCTCCATCCCTCCCTGCTTTATTTTTCCATTGTATATGTCAAGCTCTAAAAATTAGAGAAGGTGATTTACTCTGCTTATGATTTCTCTTTTCTTGCTGACTGCATGTTCTATGAAGGCAGGATTTCTGTGTACTTTGCCACCACAGAATGCCCAGTGCTTAGACAAGAAGCACCATCCCAGGGGCACCTGGATGGCTCAGTGGGTTAAGCTTCTGCCTTCAGCTCAGGTCATGATCTCCGGGTCAGGCGTCCAGCTCTCTGCTCAGCAGGGAGCCTAGTATCCCCTCACCCCCCACCCTGTCCCGCCACCTGCCTCTCTGTCTACTTGTGATCTCTGTCTGTCAAATAAATAACTAAAATCTTTAAAAAAAAAAAAGAGAGAGAGAGAGAGAGGACCATCATCCCATCCATATTTGAGGACTAACTGAACAGATCCAGTAGAATACAAAGGGGAAAGGAGAGATTATCCTCTTTTAGGGTTTAGAACATTCCTTCTAACAGAACAAATAGGCTTCTTAACCAAAAATGACGGAGTTCAAAATGTGAAAATTCTCACATTGCCCCCTCTGACCTGTAGACTGTTCTTCCTGTGCACTCATTTTTCCTGCCTCTTGGAATTCCTAATGCCCTGTAAATTCCTAAGCTAATTTCTTCCTTTTTCCAAGGGCAGCTTTGATCACAGCAGCCAATTCTAGGAACGCTTCTACAGGAAAGGGAAATCAGTAATTTCTCTGTGTTTAACTATAAAAAATGTATTTTTTCCATTGGCCTTTTCCTTGGCTCCATTATCATGCCTGCTTTTCTGTTCAGGGCTGAGGTAATGCATCTACAATCCAGGATCCTCTCACTGATTCTGCCAAGAATTAGTCACAAGTCAGTCAGCTTGCTCACTTAACACTTCTCCACCACTTCCTCTCACATCTAATTTGTGCTTTAATTTTAGCAGATATGCAAAGTAGTCGCTGGTTGTCTGGCCATCCCTAGACGGCTAAAAGGCACTGTGGGGAGACATGAAGAAGGAAGGAGTAAGCTCAACCTGACAGTGAAAGAAACAAAGGTCCTTTATCATCCTCCCTGCAACCTGTCCAGAGAACATATCTTCCCGTCACCATAGATAATATACTTACGCTGATTATTATTGAAATCTGAATATCAAAACAGTTTTTATACAGAGGGAATAATATATGTACTTTTTAAAAAAGATTTTATTTATTTATTTCAGAGAGAGAGAGAGCGCGCGAGAATGAGCACAGGTGGGGAGAAGAGGAAAAAGCAGGGAGCCTGATGCAGGGCTTGATGCCAGGACTCTGGGATCATGACCTGAGCTGAAGGCAGATGCTTAACAACTGGACCACCCGAGTATACTAATAAATGTACGTTTCTAATAGAATGCAGCTTTAAATACCACCCCCCAATTCTTGGCTATTGATTTTTTTCTCCCCTCATACCCTTACATAAATATATTTTTAAATAGTTACCCCTGGCAGATCACCTTGCCGTACGCTTGGGATGGGTTGTGTGGGTGCGTGTCTTTATGATAATCACCTGGGACCAACAAAGAATATCCAGCCCTTAAAAAGGAAGTAAGCCAGGGCACCTAGGTGGCTCAGTGGGTTAAAGCCTCTGCCTTTAGGTCATGGTCCCAGGGTCCTGGGATCAAGCCCCACATCTAGCTTTCTACTCAGCAGGGAGGCTGCTTCCCTTCCTCTCTCTCTCTCTGCCTGCCTCTCTACCTCCTTGTGATCTGTCTGTCAAATAAATAAGTAAATAAAAGGAAGTAAGCCCTTTTTTCCTTTTTTTTAAAGATTTTATTTATTTACTTGACACACAGAGATCACAAGTAGGCAGAGAGACAGAGAGAGGGAAGCCAACTCCCTACTGAGCAGAGAGCCCGATGTGGTGCTTAATCCCAGGATCCTGGGACCATGAAGGCAGAGGCTTGAACCGACTGAGCCACCCGGGCGCCCTGAGAAGTTAAAAGGATTTAAGTGCCCTGGTTAGCTTTCTATAAAAGACCAACCCTAAAGGCCCTGGTTGGCAACCCTGTCAGGATTCCTCTCACTCTTGAAAGCGTTTTCTGTATCTTCACTTAAAAAACTTCTATCGCCTTACTTACTTACTAAATAAATAAATAACTAGCTAACTAACTAAATGGATAGACAGATAGATAGTTGTCCTGTCCATTTAATAGCAATAGAAGTACATCAATTGCTTAAGTCAAGCATCAGTAAGATTTTGTTTACTGAAGGGCCAGATAGCAAATTATTTTGGGCTTTGCTATCCATACACTCTTGTTACAATTATTCAGCTCTGACATGATAGCACAAAAGTTGCACAGACAATATGTAAATAAATGCATATGGCTGTGGTCCAGTGAAATGTTATTTATACACTGAAACTTGAGTTTTGCATAATTTTCATATGCCACAAAATACTATTCCTTTAAAAAATTTTTTTCAACCATTAAAAAAATATTACATCCATTCTGACTGAGTTCCTATACCATGCAAAAATGGAGGGGAAGGGGAAGGCCAGATTTGACTCAAGCGTCATAGTTTGCATACTGGCCCCTGGCCTTGGTTTAGAAGTCACACAGGACAGACAGTAACCTTGGGAAATCTAGTCCATATAGTAAGGGCAAATTTGTAAGTTAGGATATTTGTGTAAGGGTGTTACTTACAACATTCTTAATTGGCAGGAGAAATAAAAAAGAAAACTAAATGGAATTTCCTTTAATAGGGATTAAAGACATGGTTGGCAAATCCAGTGGCGAGTGAGTTGGATCTATACTAGCAGTCTTGGGGTATTTTCATGATTTATTTTTAAGCAAAGAAGCACATTGGAGAGAAGTGATTTTTCTTTTCTGTTTTTATAAAATGAACAATCCAGGGCACTTGAATGGCTCAGTTGGTTAAGTGTCTGCCTTGGACTCAGATCATGATCCCAGGGTCCTGGGATCGAGCCCTGCATTGGGCTCCTTGCTCAGTGGAAAGCCTGCTTCTCCCTCTCCCTCTCTGCCTGCTGTTCTGTCTGCTTGTGCTCTCTCCCTATCTCTCTGTCAAGTAAATAAATAAAATCCTAAAATAAAACAAAATAAAATAAACAATCCCATTTTGTAAAATAACGAACCTCCTGTCTACTCCTATGTATAACATTTGTCGGAGTGGGAGTTAGGGAATGCAGAAAAGGAGAGACCTAAGATTCCATTTATGTAAAATTATACATGGTATACATAAGGAAGACACAAAACTGCCATCAGAAAAATGTTAATGGTGGCTATTATAGGATGGTAGAATTGAAGATGGTATTTATTTTCTCCCTTAAATTTCATGTGTTCCTTGATTTTTTTATGGTAAGCATATATTACTTATGTACTCTAGAGAAAAGATAATGCTGTTTTTACTTCAAAGAGAAGATTTAGGGGTGCCAGGGTGGCTCAGTTGGTTGGGCCTCTGCCTTCGGCTCAGGTCAGGATCTCAGAGTCCTGGGATTGAGCCCCACGTCCGGTTCTCTGCTTCGTGGGGAGCTTGCTTCCTCCTCTCTCTCTGCCTGCCTCTCTGCCTGCTTGAGATCTCTCTCTCTATCTGTCAAATAAATAAATAAATAATCTTTAAAAAAATTTAAAAGAAAAGATTTAATTGTAATGTTCATCAAACTGCCATTTCTCTCTCTCTCTCTTTCTTTCTTTAAAGATTTTATTTATTTATTTGAGAAAGACCAGGAGATGGGAGGTCAGTGGGAGAAGCAGACACCCCATGGCCTGGGAGCCCCATGTGGGACTCGATCCTGGGATTCTGGGATCGTGACCTGAGCCACAGGCAGTCGCTTAACCAACTGAGCCATCCAGGTGCCCAATATTTTATTTTATTTTTTTTAAGTAACCTCTACACCCAATGTGGGGCAAGCACTTACAACCCCAAGATCAAGAGTCACATACTGGGGTGCCTGGGTGACTCACTGAGTTAAACCTCTGCCTTCAGCTCTGGTCCTGATCTCAGGGTCCTAGGATCGAGCCCTCTCCTGGGCTCTCTGCTCATTAGGAAGTCTACTCCCACCCCACCCCCACACCCTCAGCCTGCCTCTCTGCCTACATGAGATCACTCTCTGTCAAATAAAATCTTAAAAAAAAAAAAAAAAAGAGCACATGCTCTACTGACTGAAACAGCCAGGCACCCCAAACTGACACTTCAATATTAAAAGGCTGGAAATCACCTAAAAATCCAGTAATAAAGAAGACGCTGCGGAGTCTCTTGGTACAGCTATACAAAAGAATACTAACTGGCCTTTTCAAAAGATGCTGTTGGGGTACCTGGGTGGTGCAGTTGGCTAAGAGACAGACTCTTGATTTTGGCTCAGGTCACGATCAAGGGGTAGGGGGATCCAACCCAACAGTGCTCTGTGTTCAGTGGGGAGTCTGCTTAAGACTCTCCTTCTCAGTATGCCTGGGTGGCTCAGTCTGTTGGGTGGCTGCCTTCAGCTCAGGTCAGGATCCAAGGGTCCTGGGATCAAGTCCTGCATCGGGCTCCCTGTTCAGCAGAGAACCTGCTTCTCCTTCTCCCTCTGCCTAATTGTGCTCTCTCTCTCTGTCTCTGTCAAATAAAAAAGAAAAAAAAAAAAAACCTTAAAAAAAAAAAAAAAGACTCTCCTTCTCCTTCTGCCCCTCCCCCTGCTCATGAACCCTCTTGCCCTCACACACACACACTCTCTCTCTCAAACTAACTAAATAAATCTTAAAAATAAAATAAAATAAAATAAAAAGGTGTCATCGGTGGTAGAGGGGGCTGGCTTTACAAGTGGATAGACCTGGATGTAAATCCAGACTCCCAAATACCAGCCAAGGATCTTAAGAAAGTCTTTTCACACCTGGTGACATTTCCTCCCCTTAAAATTGGATTAGAAATGTCATTTGTTAACTCAGCAATGAACATGTAGTACGGGCTCTTTATTCATTTTTATTAGTAGTATAGTCCCTTTAAATATCATGTAGTGTAATGGTTATTGGGTGGCTTATATGGAATCTAAGAAACTATGCAATAAATATATATTCATAAAAGAGAGAAGGACTACTTTTGATTATGGTGAGAGAGTTTACTTCAGATAGAAATGGTTTCTGACAATCAGGCAGTTTGAAATTGATGGCGAGGTACCTTTTGCAGTGCAGTGTAGGTTGGGCTTGGGAAAGAAAGTCTTGCCGGGTGTAACAGTGAGAGGTAACAATCACAGTAGGAATAACAGGGGAGACTCACCTGCCTGTGGTGGGAGAATCACAAAGAGAAGTATTGCACAGGCCTGACTATGAAAAGAGAGAAGACAGAAGGGATGCCAGGCTGCATGGTCATCAGAGAAAAATGAGCCCATTCTTCACGAAGGCAAAAGCAGGAAACACCATAGCTTGGCCAACAACAGTTGTACAATGGACAGATGGTTGGTTGTCAAGGTCATGCATTTATAATCATATTGTTTGGACCACAGAGAATGAATTAAGAAGGAAACCCTTCACTCTGTATTTTTGGAGAGAATGCTGAATGTATGGAGAAGTTACATGGGAAAATATTCATAACCCAATTAAAGGGTATATGATGGTGTGACTGGTATGATCCATTAAGTCATTCAATAAATAAGTATTTATTGAGCACCACATCATGCCAGCAGCACCCATTATATACCAATCACAGATCAAGATGTGTTGTTTTGAATCTGGATAACTCTGCGGTCTGATCCCAGAGTGACTGATGTCCGTGTTCACAACATATTTGGAAGATTATGAGGACAATTTGAGTAGTCTTTGTAGCTTATCCAACTGGATGAGAAGCTAATGTGTTAGGATCACTAGCTGTGCCCAGGCACTGTGATTCAGCACATAAAGGTGTTGGCTGTGGCATCAGACTACCAGTGTTCAAAATCTAGCTCCACTGACCCTATGAGATTAGGTAAATTTCTTCATCTCTCTGAACCTCCATGTTCCCAGCTGTAAAATGAGGATAATAATGATGTGGGAAACAAAGGCAGAAGGAAATGTCGATAAAATTAAATGTCATCGGGGCACCTGCATGGCTCAGTGGGTTAAGCCTCTGCCTTTGGCTCAGGTCATGATCGGGATCCTAGGCTTGAGTGAGCCCCCACATCATCGGGCTCTCTGCTCAGCGGGGATCCTGCTTCTCCCTTTCTCTCTGCCTGCCTCTCTGCCTACTTGTAATCTCTGTCTGTCAAATAAACAAATAAAATATATTTTTTAAAGATTTTATTTGTTTATTTGACAGACAGAGATCACAAGTAGGCAGAGAGGCAGGCAGAGAGAGAGGAAGGGAAGCAGGCTCCCTGCTGAGCAGAGAGCCCGATGCGGGACTCGATCCCAGGACCCTGAGATCATGACCTAAGCCGAAGGCAGTGGCTTAACCCACTGAGCCACCCAGGCGCCCAACAAATAAAAAAAAATTAAATGTCCTCATAACCTGCAGCCCACTGACAAATAAATAAATACTCGAGGCAGGAAACTCCTGTCTAACTGTGAATGACTTACTAGAGGGAAAAACCACTTTAGCCTGACAACAGCAAAACCTAAAATATTCTGTGAGTCTTCTTTAGCATATGACAATCTTTTTGGAACTCCCTTATCTTCACTTCCCCCATGCCAAAGTGTATAATCAGTTGTCCCTCACAATCCCCGAGAAGCAGCTCCTTCTGCCCAGGGGTCCTGTCCCCATGCTTTAATAAAACTGCCATTTTGCACCAAAGACAACTTAAGAATTCTTCTTTGGCCATAGGCTCTGGACTCTACCAACCTCACCAAAACATTCCAAAAACTACTTCAATAATAGGATTTACCTGAGAAAATTTTTTCTCTAATTCAGAATTAGTGGAATAATACATAGTTGACCCTTGAACAGTGCAGATGTGGGAACACTTGAAAGAGGACTTCGGCTGTTCCATTTTGACTTCAAACTTTCTAGTTGGGTTCTTCTTTCCAGCTAGTCTCTTGGCTCAGGTGGAACTCCGTGAGGGCAAAGTATCCCCTGATGGGAACCAAAACTACCCCCTCAAGTAATAGGTGATATGGAAAACAAAGGCAGAAGAGAAAGTAATACATTTCCTTACTACCTAGAGCCCATTGACAAGTCCTTAAAACAGGCAGAGTGACCTTCCTCTACAGACTCGACTGCCTCAATGTTCATACTTTTAAATTTTTTTTAAAGATTTTATTTAGTTATTTGACAGACAGAGATCACAAGTAGGCAGAGAGGCAGGCAGAGAGAGAGGGGGAAGCAGGCTCCCCATCAAGCAGAGAGCCCAATGTGGGGCTCGATCCCAGGATTCTGGGATCATGACCTGAGCTGAAGGCAGAGGCTTAACCCACTGAGCCACCCAGGTGCCCCAATGTTGATATTTTTTTAAAGGCAAAAGCAATCTTAGCCCAACCCCCAGGGTCTTCTAAGTCTAATTTAACATATAAAAATTCCTTTGGAAACTTCCTTTATCTCTACTCCCCTCCTCCAAGACACATGTTGGCAATCAACCCCCAAGCATATGACACATCAATGTACATCTGAAGGGTCTCATAACTCTCATGACTGAGTTTCTACTACACAGTAATAAATGATCTTTCCTAATAATAGCTAGCCCTCTCAGGATCCTGGAAACCTTGTTTCCAAAATACTTGGGAGGCTTACACGATCCCTAACCCCCCTCCCAACTTGAAAGTATATAGTGGGCCACTCTTCATGAGCCCAGTGCAGCTTTACTGCCCATGGGTCCTGTCCCCATGCTTTAATAAAATCATCTTTTGTACCAAAGACATATCAAAGATCTCTCAAGAATTCTTTCTTGGCCATGGGCTTTGAGCGGTTATACTTTTCCTACAACAATAGGGACTGCAGGGTTGTTGGGTATACAGTTATATATACCCAACAATATAGTTGGGTATATAGTTATATATAGTTGGGTATATACCCAACTATATAGACATAGTTGGGTAACATGTATTTGTGTATGTTTTATATACTCTAGTCTTATAATAGCATAAGCTAAAGAAAAGAAAATGATATTAAGACAATCATAAGAAGAGGAGATATATTTACAGTACTGTACTGCATTAAAAAAAAATCTACATACAGTGGACCGCAGTTCAAACCTGTGTTGTTCCAGGATCATTGGTATAGGGAATGACTAGTATGGTGGCTGGTGATAGCAAGAATACCACCCAATAGATGTGAACTATTATTATTATTATTTCACCCTTGTGTAGTTCTATAAAATAGAGCAAGTTAAAATGCAGCAAACCAGAACCAGGCCTGAGAAGAAAATCAAAGGTGCCAGGAAACAACTTGTCTGACATCTCTTGGACAAGAGAGAATTTTATTTTATTTTATTATTATTTTTTAAAGCTTTATTTATTTATTTGACAGACAGAAATCACAAGTAGGTAGAGAGGGAGAGAGAGAGAGGAGGAAGCAGGCTTCCTGCTAAGCAGAGAGCCCGATGCAGGACTCGATCCCAGGACCCCGGGACCATGACCTGAGCCGAAGGCAGAGGCTTTAACCCACTGAGCCACCCAGGTGCCCCAAGGGAGAATTTTAATAGAGAAACTCTCCTGTGAAGGTTTTTCTCAGGGGGTGTTATTGTTTTTCATGTTTAGGTTTGGCCTTATCAAGGGACATGGTTTTGGAACCACATGTCTAGTGGAAAGTAATCCTCTTAGGGATGACTTCATACAGGTAGAGAAGGAGATAACCATCAACATCCTAGAGAAACTTAATAGGGTCTCCATAGTCAAGTAGAGCTTCCTTGAGGAACACCCATTCTAACTCATTCACACAAGCCTGCACTCTGTTTGAGGGGAATGGATTGCCTTGGAGATCCTGTTAGTGTACAATGAAATTCATTTTCATTTATTCAAGTTATGTTTATTGAATACTTACTCAGTGTCAGATGCTAGGAGCCTGAGGATACTGCGTTAAGAGGGAAAACCAATCCAGTCAGCCCCACCCTGACCTCATGGACTTCAGTAGAGAGGGAGACATTAGTCAAGTGATCACCAAAATAAATGCAAAAATATAATAAGTGGTATTAAGGAAAGTTAGATGTTGCTATATCAGGTAATAGAAGGACTTACCTGGTTAATGGGATCATAAACCCTTCCTAGAGGAAATGATGCCAGCTGACAATGGAAAGGACCAGTCCTCTGAAGAGTCTGAACATGTTGTACAAAGGTATTGTGGTAGAAGGAGGTATCACACCTTTGAGGAAAAACCATCAGTGTGATTGAAGGAGCTAAGATATGCTAATAAGAACTAACATTTGTTGAGTACTTATTAAGCTCTAAGCACTTTACATGAATTCTCACAATAACTCTAGGAGGAAGATACTATTGTCATTCCCCTTTTTACAGATGAAGAAACTGAAGGACCCAGAAGTTAGGTAACTTATTCAAGGTTATACAGTTAGTAGGAGGTAGATGGAAAGAAGATTAGTTTGGAGAAGTAGGGCAGGACGAAACCAGGCAGAAATTCATAAGCCAAATTAAAATTTTTTATTTTCATAAAAAGAAAAAGTTTGCTGAAATATTAATGAGGAAAGAAAGCTCTGTGTGCCGTGAGTGCCTGTGTATATACGTGAACATATTTGCATTTCAAAAGAGTCACTTGAGCTGAAGCTTGAGAACTAGTTGGAAGAATGGGAAGAGTGGATACTGAGAAACCCTTCAGGCAGTGACTGCGGTTCCCTGGACAGGAGCTAGAGGTGGTGGCAGTGGGACGAGGGAGTTGGCCCTGGAGAGGACAGAGAGGGAGCGTTTGGGATTTATTTTGGAGAGAAATTGGATGAGGAGTGATGAGAGGATGAGGGGGTATGTCCAGGTGCTCCTGAGGGCTCTGGCTTGTGTTAACTGAATAAATGATGGTGTCACTTTATGACACACAGAATACAGGAAGGGGAGCAAACTCAGGCATGGGAAAGGTCGTGATGCCCAGGTATTTCTTCAGGCACCTCCACTTGGCAATGTCAAGAAAGAGAGTTGTCTGTGTAGGGCTGGAGCTCGGAAAGGTCTGGGTTGAAGATTAAGTTAGATTAAGTTAGGACAATGATGAGGGAGAAGGTGAGCTGGGGACAAAGCACAAGCTGACACCCCACAACCAACACCACCACTTCGCTCCCCCGCCCCAGGTAGGATCTGTGTGACAATCCTCTGGCACTGCCGGCTGCCTTAAAGCTAAGGGGAAGAAAAACAAATGCTCAATATATAGATTACAGTCGGCAGGACTGGAGTCTCCCTCAGTATACAAATGCTTTAGTGATTTATAAGAAAAAAGAAAAGCATGCTTACTGATGACCTAACTTCCAGACGGAAACTCCCACCTGCCTTAATGTTAATGCTGGCTAGGGGGAAAAACAACCTTAACTTGACAAGGGCAAGGCCTCCAGGATCCAGTAGGTCCTCTTTAGCATATGAAAGTTCTTTTGAAAATCTCCCTTTTCCTCACCTTCCCCCAACTCCCAAGTACACAATCAGTCACCCCTCCCAACCCTGGGGCAGCAGCTCTTTCTGCCCACAGGTTCATCCCGTTGCTTTAATAAAGTCACCCATTTGCTCCAAAGACATCTCAATAATTCTTTCTTGGCCATTGGCCCCAGACCTCACCACCATTGAAAAATTATTTCAGCAGTGGTAACTGCAGACCTGGAATGGATGAGAGCGGTCAGTAGAGAGGATTGCTCAATATGTCGAGAGAAAGCCCAAGTTTTTCTTGGCCTCAATTCAGACTTCACATCTTTTACTTCCTGATCCACACCCTCTCTTCTGTGAGAGCCAAACAAGTCCCACTGAAAGTCAGAAGGAGAAAAGTGTCAAGAAACTGACAGAATGGCTTGAATTAACCCTTGGTAACCTTCACTTGTTTCTTTGGGTAGAGTTTGAAGCAGTCCTTCTACAAGGAAATAATTAACCCAACAATTCTGCCTTAATCCACTTAGTGTCTCCTTAGTGTCAAAAAGCATTTTCTCTAGGAATTGGAAACTTAGAGGAAGCACAGCCAAAAAGTAACTTGCCAAATAATGCTTCCAAAGCTGTGGAAGAATTGTTTCAGTTTCTACATGAGCTTGTCTTACAGGTATGGAAGAATGTGAGAGCTCAGAAAGGTTGACTCTTCATTTTAAAAATGTTTTAATTATCAGAGGTTTTTTTTTTTTTTAAGATTTTATTTATTCATTGGAGAGAGTGAGTGCACACTAGCAGAGAGAGTGGAAGGCAGAGAAGCAGCCTCCCCTTTGAGAACGAAGACCAGTGAGGGACCAATCCCAGGATTCTGGGATCATGACCAGAGCCAAAGGCAGATTCTTGACTGACGGCCACACAGGCATCCCCAGAGTTCTTATTTCATCCATAGCTTGCTAGGTATTGAGCATCCACCAAAGGAAAATACACATCTAGCTCTTATACCATCTATTCATGTTATTATTTTTTAATAGGTAATTTTCAAAATATATTTTTTTAAAGATTTTATTTATTTGACAGAGAGAGATCACAAGTAGGCAGAGAGGAAGACAGAGAGAGAGGGGGAAGCAGCTTCCCCACTGAGCAGAGAGCCCGATGCAGAACTCGATCCCAGGACTCTGAGATCATGACCTGAGCTGAAGGCAGAGGCTTAATGCACAGAGCCACCCAGGCATCCCTAAAATATTTTATTTTTAAGTAATAATGATGAAGTCCCAGAACCTAAGTCAGGTTCGGTGGGGTGAGGAGGTTCGGAGCCGACGACTAAAGAAAGAATTCTTAAGACGTCGTTGGTGCAAAATGGTGGTTTATTAAAGCACGGGGACAGGACCCGTGGGCAGGAAGAGCTGCTGCCCCGGGTTGTGAGGGTGGGCATGTTATATACCCCACGGTTGGGGGAAGGTGGTGAAGGAATGGGAGATTTCAACAGAGTTCTCACATGCTAGGGAGGGCCTACAAGGTGCCGGGGGGGGGGGGGGGGGGATTCTTTGCCCTTATGGCTTGATCAATGTCGTCCTTAGGTCAGGCATTAACATCAAGATAATTGGGGGATTCTTGGTGGGGCATTATGATCTGGCTATCATTTACATTCCTTTCTACCCCAGTCTCCTCCAGTTTATGGTGGGAGGGGGACATTAGGGCTTCAGGAACCAAGAGTTATTTGCCTCTGGAAATTTGTGCTATTGATAAGGTAACCTCCCTGTTTAGGTCTCTAGGACATCTTGTAGAGCAAGGGAGATTCCTGTTCTGCAGGATTGCGATCCCTGCAAGTTAACTATTTATCATTTTATGGCAGTCAGGGGTGCCTGAGGAATGCTACACATATGGAGGGGAGCGGGTGAAGAGGGGGTGCAAGGCGCCAGCTTCTGCTTTGTCCTCAGCCAGCCTCCTGCTCCCTCATCAATAACTACACCCAGAGTGGGGCTTGAACTCCCAACCCTGAGATCAAAAGTTGCATGCTTTGCTGACTGAGCCAGCCACCTGCCCATATAGCTCTGGGGAGCACCTGAATGGCTCAGTCAGTTGAATGTCCCACTCGTGATTTCTAATCAGGGCCTGATCTCATGGTGGTGAGATAGAGCCCTACGTTGGGCAGTGGGGAGTCCAGCAAGATTCTCTCCCTCTGCCCCTCCCCGGGCTCACTCTCCTCTCTCAAATAAAAATAAAATAAAATAGCTTTGGCACATGTATATCTAACATCAGGGTTTTCGTGAGATAAAAATCTGAACTTTGGGGGTGCCTCAGCAGCTTACATATCTGCCTTCCGCTCAGGTCGTAATTCAGGGGTGGGGGATCAAGTCCTGGGTGGGACTCCCCATTCAGTGGGGACCCTGCTTCTCTCTCCCTATCTCTCCCCCCACTGCTCATAGATAAACAATAGATAAATAAAATCTTAAGGGAAAAAAGCTTTAAAAAAATCTGAACTTTAAAGGAAAGCATAACATAAAGTCTTAGCTCATAAGCCACTGAAGATGAACTTTATTACCGACGTTCAATAGCAGAAGTTTCCTTCTCCTTCTGCCAGGGATTGTGAAGTAGGAGCCCCAGAGGTGAGCAGGGGAACCACGCCACTATTTTCTGGCCCATTTAACCGTCCGTATCAACAAAGCAAACAGTTAATACTCCAGTTTTGCGCCAGTCTGGGTTGTGCTTGTTGAGTGTATACAGAGTGTGTCAGACACCCAGCAGGAAACAGATGGCACATTCAAATGAAAATCGTCCCAATAGTTTGATTAAGTGCACTATTTTCCAAAATGTAGGAAGGGTAGAGGAAAGCAACCAGGCCAGGGAGTTATCCCTGGGCTGATATCCCTAGACCTGATTAACAAAACCCAGAAAGTGTAATTCAAAAACCTTTCCTGGAGGCACCTGGGTGGCATCACTTTGAGAGGAGCTGTGATCTTGGAGGGAAAGGACGCAACCTGCTTTAAGTGACGGGGCAGGGAGTAAACTTTCCTCTCCTCTCTCTTTGTTGGGGCCCATCACCTAAGCACTGACTTAGTCCTGTTGGGTCCCCCATAATGGATCCATGGTCAAAGGAGAGAGACTGATACAAAGCAAAGGTCAAGCAAAACTTTATTTCGCGCCAAGCATCAAGAATCAAACTGAGCGGCCAGGGACATCTCTTGCAAAGAGGTGACCACCCTCTGCCTTCCAGACTAGCTTTTAAGGGCAAAGGCCATGTGGTTGGGCCTGGCCACACACAGGTGGCCAATGAGATTATAACACAGAGAAAGCTGCACAGTCCTGCTAGGTCACATATAAGTGACCAATTGAATTACAATTTACCCTATAGTAGATATTTGAACTAGCCTATCACCTTGGTCAGAATTGGTGCCCAAAAGGCTGGAGGGGGGGGTGGTCACACTCCTTGGTAGCTAGAGAGACAGTACAGGAGCTTTACTGATCGGCTGTCTCCACCTGGCCTGACTCATCCCTGCCTTGGGCTGTAATCTCTACCGGACCTGACCCACCCTTGTATTTGGGCTTTGTTACCTGGGACTGGTTTCCCAGACTTGCTTTTAAGTAAGTTCCCCTGGCGGGGCAGGGTCCATTTAAGTTTTACTGCATAAACAACAAAAGGGCTGTTCAACCGAGGTGGGGCCGCTCTCACTAAATAGGCCCGTGTAGTCCTTTACTGCTAGCTTCCTGAGTCAGAGAGCAGAGGGGAGAGGGTGGGAAGAACTGGAGGGAGAAACAGAAGAGAGTGATCACAAAGAGGAAGACGGGCAAAAAACTAAAATCAGCAGGTAGAAGGTGTTGGAGTGGGGATGGGTCAGTGGCAATGGTTTCATATCAGGAAACTGGAGAGGGTGGCTCAAAAAGTTTTACATTTTTTTCTTTAAATATTTTATTCATGTATTTGAGAGAGAGAGAGTGCCAGCAAGAGCAGGGGAGGAGTAGAGGGAGAAGCAGGCTCCCTGCTGGGCAGGGAGCCCAACCCGGGGCTCAATCCCATCATCCCAGGACCCTGAGCTCATGACCTGAGCCACCTAGGTGTCCCTTTGCATTAGTTTATGTCCCCATAAGGAATATGGCAATAGCATTTCTAAAACCAGGGGGGAGGTGATCGTACTAAAGTTGAATTACTGTCTCATGGAAATTTTACAGAAATAAGGCAGAACTGGGGCACCTGGGTGGCTCTCATAAGCCTCTGCCTTCAGCTCAGATCGTGGTCACAGGGTTCTGGGGATGAGCCCCGCATAGGGCTCAATGCTCAGCGGGGAGCCTGCTTCTCTCTCTCTCTCCCTGCTTGTGATCTCTGTCTGTCAAATAAATAAATAAAATCTTAAAAAAAAAAGAAATTAAGCAGACTGAGTTACTTCCAAGGCCCCTTTCAGACTTGTATACTACAATCCTACATTTGTTGAACAGAAAGTCAAGTAGAGTTAATGTCTTAGCCAAGCTGCTGAGTTTAAAAATGTGTGTTTTCTTTTTATTTAGGAAGATGGATCACTGAAAAGCCATTACCAAACTGAAAAATCTGTATACTCAAAAATGTTCATCACAGCAAAGAACAAATGCTGGAACAAACTTTATTTCTAACAGTTGGGGAACAGTTCAGAACATTATATAATGTTTGTTCAATGCAATGTTATATGGAAGCAAATAATTATAAATACAAAGAATTATGAAACAACATGGAAAATGCATATGATGTGATGTCAGGTAAAAAAGTGGGATTTGAAATTTTATATTGTAAGGACCTATTTAGAAACTGTCCCTGCTCCCCTTCCTCCAGGGCATTTACTTGGAGACAAGTCCCGGAAACCAGCTTCAGGTAACAAAGGCCAGATATAAGGGTGGGTCAGGCCAGGTGGAGACATCCAATCAGTAGGGGGTTGCATACTGTCTCCCTAGCTACCAAGGAGTAGGAGGTCCCCACCCTTTGGAACCCTTTTGGCACCAATCCTAATCAAGGTGTAATAGGCTGGGTCAAATGTCTACTAGGGTAAATTGTAACTCAATTGGTCACCTAACATCACTATGGAGTTTCCTGTGTGTGTTACAATCTCATTGGTCACCTGTGCGTGGCCAGGCCCGAGCGCTTGGTTTTTGTTCTTAAAAGCTAGTCTGTGAAACAGAGAAGGGTCACCCTCCCTTGTAAGAGGTGAGGCCCCAAAAGTTTGGTTAGATTCTTGATGTTTGGAGCAAAGCATCTTG
Organism: Mustela nivalis; assembly: GCF_964662115.1. Classification (NCBI taxonomy): domain Eukaryota; kingdom Metazoa; phylum Chordata; class Mammalia; order Carnivora; family Mustelidae; genus Mustela; species Mustela nivalis. The sequence continues at coordinate 117,477,759 of NC_139023.1, forward strand.
ATGCTTTGCTTGACCGTTTTGTATCAGTCTCGCTCCTTTAATCAGGGACCCATTATTGGGGCATAACAATATGTACTCTGCTAATAATCTTTTAAAAAAGATTTTATTTATTTATTTGACAGATCACAAGTAGGCAGGGGGCGGGGAAGCAGTTTCCCTGCTGAGCAGAGAGTCCGATGTGGGGCTCTGTCCTAGGACCCCGAGATCACAACCGAGCCAAAGGCAGAGGCTTAATCCACTGAGCCACCCAGGCACCCCTACTCGTAATTTTTTTTTTTAAGATTTTATTTATTTATTTGACAGAGAGAGATCACAAGTAGGCAGAGGCAGGCAGAGAGAGGGGAAGCAGGTTAACTGCTGAGCAGAGAGCCTGATGTAGGGCTCAGCTCGATCCCAGGACCCTGAGATCATGAGATGCTGGGCTCGATGCCAGGACCCTGAGATCACAACCTGAGCCAAAGGCAGAGGCTTAACCCACTGAGCTACCCAGGCGCCCTAATTCTTTAAAAAAGATTTTATTTATTCATTTGACAAAGAGCAGGAGCAAGGGGAGCTGCAGAGAAGGAGGTTCAGACTCCCCGCTTAATGAGAGCCCAATGGAAGCTCTATTCCAGGACCCTGGGGTCATGACCCGAGCCAAAAGTAGATGCTTAAGTGACTGACCCACCCACGTACCCCATAATTTTTATTATTTGAGAGAGGGTGTGCATGTGCCCAAATATGGGGCGGGTCAGAGGGAGAGGGAGCCCCAACATGGGGCTCCATCCCAGGATCCTGAGATCCTGACACAACGGACTGAGCCGCCCAGGGGCACCCTACTCCCAGTTTTCTGATACCCTTGTATTTAACTGTTGTGGCTCGCTGAATTGAAGCAGCTGAATTTGATATAAGGTCAGTGTTGTGAAAAAAGACTCAAATCTGTTAAAACACAAAATTACACTGAGGTAATTTGAAGATCTACTGGATTTACTAAATGATTCATGAATCAGGCAGCATCTATCTCATCTAGCAAGTAGAGGGGAGCGCCTTAGAGCCAAACAAGAGAAGTGTTTTTAAAGGCAGAGAGAAGGCACACACAACAAAAGAAGAAAGGAACTTATTAGCAAGGAATGCATTGTTTAGGAAAGGCTGCCCTCCTAAGGGGAGCAGAAGGGATGTATCAGTCCATTTCCTAGTGTCGATGAGGAAATTCTATGCTCATCCGTTAAATAAAGGTTACATTCCTGTGGGACTAAGACTACAGGGAGGCTAGTTAGTTATTACTCCTTTGCTTACTGATTTGGGGGCTGAACCTAAGTGATGCCATTTGGAGCCTGTGGTTTTCTTTTTAACTAATGAAATATTCAGAAATCAAAGTAGTTTCATTTAGGTGGCAAAACAGTGGATGAGTTTTTTCTTCTCTCTCTCTCTTTTTAAGATTTAAGTTTTTTAAAAAGATTTTATTTATTTATTTGACAGACAGAGATCACAAGTAGGCAGAGAGGCAGGCAGAGAGAGAAAGAGAGAGAGAGAGAGGAGGAAGCAGGCTCCCTGCTGAGCAGAGAGCCCGATGTGGGGCTCGATCCCAGGATCCTGGGATCATGACCTGAGCCGAAGGCAGAGGCTTTAACCCACTGAGCCACCCAGGCGCCCCTAAGATTTAATTTTTAAGTAATCTCTACACCCAATGTGGGGCCAGAACTCAGAACCTGGAGATCAAGAGTTGCCTCTTCTTCTCTTCCCACCTACCAAGTAGAAGGGAGCTTTAAGGGGATACAGAAAAGGAAGGATCGTAAAGGTAGAGAGGGAGTGGAAAAAAGGAAATTATTAGCCCCCCCACCCCCCAAAAATCCATTGTTTTACACAAGGTCGCCCTCTAAAGGGAAAGGAGGGCAGTTTGTTGGTAAATTTCCTAGTGCTGACCCAGGACATTCCCCTGTGGAAGGGTTGAAAGTTACCTATCTGTAGGGTTAAAACTGCAGTTAGGATAGGTATTAAGTTTTGGTTTACTGACTTGGGACTTTACCCTAACTCATGCCATTGGGCACTATGGTTTTCTTTTTAATACATGTCAAATATTTAAATATTTCATTTATTTGAATTATAATTTAAATGTACCATTTTAGGGGCACCTGGGTGTCTCTGTGTTAGGCCTCTGCCTTCGGCTCAGGTCATGATCTCAGGGTCCTGGGATGGAGCCCCATAAAAGGCTCTCTGCTCAGCAGGGAGCCTGTTTCCCCCTCTCTCTCTCTGCCTGCCTCTCTGCCTACTTGTGATCTCTACCTGTCAAATAAACAAATAAAAAATCTTTAAAAAGGTAAATAAATGTACCATTTTAAAATACAATCAAAGTTGTACCTTAAGGTGGGCTGAAATTTTTCTATCTCTTGATCTGAACAGAGGTTATCTGGGTGTATGTATAACAAAAAATCATTGCATTATGTATTTATGATTAATGTAATATAGGCTTATTTATACATGTGTGTGTATAACTTCACTAAAAGAGTTTTAAAATTGTAAACCATAACACATTATCTAAAGTACCCTGGAGAAATGAGATTGACTCTAACTTTACATTTACCTCTTAAATTTTATCAGTACAACACAGTGTGATATTCCTGTTTTTTTAAAAAAGGTTTTATTTATTTATTTGACAGATAGAGATCACAAGTAGGCAGAGCGGCAGGCAGAGAGAGAGAGAGAGAGGAGGAAGCAGGCTCCCTGCTGAGCAGAGAGCCCGATGTGGGGCTGAATCCCAGAACCCTGAGATCATGACCTGAGCCGAAGGCTGAGGCTTAACCCACTGAGCCATCCAGGTGCCCCCTGATTTTTAATTCCAAAGACAAAAGGTTTTTTGTTTGTTTGTTTGTTTGTAAAGATTTTATTTATTTATTTGACAGAGAGAGATTACAAGTAGGCAGAGAGGCAGGCAGAGAGAGAGAGGAGGAAGCAGGCTCCCTGCTGAACAGAGAGCCCAATGTGGGACTCGATCCCAGGACCCTGAGATCATGACCTGAGCCAAAGGCAGTGGTTTAACCCACTGAGCCACCCAGGTGCCCCAAGACAAAAGGTTTTTTAGCATTCCTCTTTTATCAAAGCTTCTTTACCAGAAAACCCTCTTCTCTGGATATAGTACCCTGCTATCTTGATGGACAACTTGGAAGGCAGTGACAACAGGACAATAACTAAGCCTTTGACGCATATGATTCTTAATAATTGCAGTAGATATAAAGAGAGTAAACACAGATGGAGACCAAAAGAAAACTCCTATCTGAAAACACAAGACACAGGGGCTCTAATCATAGCAGCACTTGTCATTTTCACAGTACTTTCTATTTGCAAATTATTCACAATCAGAATGTTTGGTACCAAGATGACCGTCATTTGATTCACAAAAAGTAGAAATGCTTGGGGCACCTGGGTGGCTCAGTGGGTTAAAGCCTCTGCCTTCAGCTCAGGTCATGATCCCAGGGTCCTGGGATCGAGCCCCACATGGAGCCCTGCATCGGGCTCTCCGCTCAGCAGGGAGCCTGCTTCCTGCCACCCCCGCTGCCTCTCTCTGGGCCTACTTGCGATCTCTGTCTGTCAAATAAATAAAAATCTTAAAAAAAAAAAAAAAGTAGAGATGCAATGAGGTAAAATACTTGTCAGAAATTAACAATTGAGGGGCGCCTGGGTGGCTCAGTGGGTTAAAGCCTCTGCCTTCGGCTCAGGTCATGATCTCATGGTCCTGGGATTGAGCCCCACATCAGGCTCTCTGCTCAGCAGGGAGCCTGCCTCCTCCTCTATCTCTGCCTGCCTCTCTGCCTGCTTGTGATCTCTCTCTGTCAAATAAATAAATAAAATCTTAAAAAAAAAAAAATTAACAATTGAAGCCAAAGCTAGAACACATGAGTTTTTTGAAACATAATCCTGAGATTCAGATGTACTAGCTCTTCTGAGTGTCTTTAAAAGGCTGGGTCTCAAGAATGTCAGAGTTCTTTAAAAAAGCCTTTTTATTTAAGGTTCCAGGCTTTGGATGTCCATTATAATTTTTTAATCATTACTAGAGAAAGTATATCTGATATCTCAGTTTATGGGTAGCAATCTCTTCCAAAGGCCACTTATCTGGAGATATTTCCAGGTGAATAGTTATATTCTAATGCAAACAAAATGTAAACTTCAGGAACTGTTTTTTTGTACAGCATAATTTATTTTCTTTGACCTGGAACAGCGCCCATTTGGAGATGCAATGTGTCGCCATAAAATGAGAAGTAGCAAATCTTTCCCACTGTACCTGTGGCCTGGTTTCCGGTGTAGACATTAGGACTTCTTTCACTGTGAGCTTTTAAAGCAAGTCATTTACTTCCCCATATTTCTCATTCGTCATGATTATCACACAAATGTTTGAAAATATTAATTAGTAATATTGTTTGACGACTCTAAATATGTCAAGACCAATTTTCCTCTCTGATTACTTTCTGGCTTTATTGAGATATTATTGATACATAACCCAAGCAAATTTAAGGTACACAATGTGATGATTTTTTTTTTAGAATAACAAAAAACACATATGTATTTTTTTAAGATTTTTAAAAAGATTTTATTTATTTATTTGACAGAGAGAGACCACAAGTAGGCAGAGAGGCAGGCAGAGAGAGAGAGAGGAGGGGAAGCAGGCTCCCTGCTGAGCAGAGAGCTGGATGTGGGGCTCCATCCCAGGACCCTGAGATCATGACCTGAGCTGAAGGCAGAAGATTAACCTACTATGCCACCCAGACGCCCTGTTTTTAAAGATTCTATCCATTTATCTGACAGACAGAGATCATAAGAAGACACAGAGGCATGCAGGGGTGGGGGGAAGCAGGTTCCCTGCTGAGCAGAGAGCCTGATGTGGCACTGGATCCCAGGACCCTCAGATCATGATCTGAGCCTTAGGCAGAGGCTTAACCTGCTGAGCCACCCAGGTGCTCCAACAAAAAATATTTTACTAAAACATAAGACTTAAACAGAGGTTGGGGTGCCTCGGTGTCTTAGCTGTTGAGCCTCTGCCTTTGGCTCTGGTCATTATCCCAGGGTTTGGGGATGGAGCCCTGCATCAGATTCCCTGCTTGTTGGGAAGCCTGCTTCTCCTTCCCCACTTCCACTGCTTGTGTTCCCTCTCTTGCTGTGTCTCTCTGTCAAATAAATAAATAAAAAAAATTTTTTTTTTTAAAAATTTTATTTATTTATATGTGAGAGAGAGAGCGAGAGCGAGCACAGGTAGACAGAGTGGAAGGCAGAGTCAGAGGGAGAGGGAGAAGCAGGCTCCCTGCGGAGCAAGGAGCCTGATGTGGGACTCGATCCCAGGACGCTGGGATCATGACCTGAGCCGAAGGCAGCTGCTTAACCAACTGAGCCACCCAGGCGTCCCTAAAATCTTTTTTTAAAAACATTTTATTTATTTATTTGACAGATAGAGATCACAAGTAGGCTGAGAGGCAGAGAGAGAGGAGGAAGCAGGCTCCCCGCTGAGCAGAGAGCCTCACTCGTGGCTCCATCCCAGGACTTTGGGATCATGACCGGAGCCGGAGGCAGAGGTTTCAACCTACTGAGCCGCCCCGGTGCCCCAATAAATAAAATCTTAAAAAAAAAAAAGACTTACTGAAGTTTCCAGACAAGCCATATGACATCACCACAATCTTTTTCTTGAAGGAAGGATTCTACACTTCACTCTCTCTCTGTGTCAAATAAATTAAACAAAACAAAACAAAAACCTTTAAAAGGTGGGGAGATGGAGCCCATAAAATTAGAATAAAACTATCTCTCCCACTCAAAAAAAATAATAAAGAAAAACACCCACACCCCTGTAGCTAACCCTGACAACTCCCTTGACTTACAGTGCTTTTTTTGCTTTTTCTTTCTATCTTTTTTTTTTTAAAGATTTTATTTATTTATTTGACAGACAGAGACCACAAGCAGGCAGAGAGGCAGGCAGAGAGAGGAGGAAGCAGACTCCCTGCTGAACTTGACCAGGACCCCAGGATCATGACCTGAGCCAAAGGTAGAGGCCTTAACCCACTGAGCCACCCAGGCGCCCCTCACAGTGCTTTATACTTAAACCGGGATGGCGGAAAGGAATACAGGCAGAGCGGGGCCAATGCTTTTAAACGTTTCACAACAATCCTGGTGATACTTCTAGCCTCAGCTCTTGCTTTGTGACAGTGAATCAGGATAAGACACGTATTTGCTAATGTGCATTTAATCACCAAAGGACTGAAGATGTCTGGTCTTTTATTCTGTAATGTTTCTAAAACTGTGTCCATAAAAAAGGAAGAAGTCTTGGCAGAACAGGAGAAGTGAGGCACACTTGATATCAGATGGATTCTGAATATTATTCATAGCATATAGCCTGGTCTATGCTCTGGCTGTTTCTACGGCTTGAGCTTCCTCGGTCTTCCCTGCTGTGCTCCATCATTTGCTAACGAATCATCTGGATTGGGAGCATTTTTAACAAAGTCTGAATGGACACCAGATCAGTGCAGATCTGCAGTGCTGGGGACCACTTACCTTTCGAAATATCTAAACCTATTCTTCCCAACTTGTCTACATTAGGGTGATAAATTTCGGTCACGAAATGTACATTAGGAGCTTCTTTGGGTATTCTTCTGGAAGGAATGGCTCAAGTTTAAAAGTCCCTTCCTCAAAAGTGGAATCCCGAGGGCCGCTATGAAAATGACGGGTGTTGCTTTCTTCTGGTTCTACTTTAATGCCAGGAACTGGTTCTGCCACCAGATGCTGAGTTTCCTTGATAATTCTGAGGGACAGCCTGGCCATCTGGTCAGATCCTGAGTTCAGCCTCTGGTCTCAACAAAGTGATGAATATATAGATAGATAGACAGATACGTATCTATCTATCTATCTATATCTTATATTTATAAATACAAATTTATGGGGTGCCTGGGTGGCTCAGTGGGTTAAAGCCTCTGCCTTTGGCTCAGGTCATGATCCCAGGGTCCTGGGATCGAGCCCCGCATTGGGCTCTCTGCTCAGCGGGGAGCCTGCATCTCCCTCCTCTACCTGCCTCTGCCTACTTGTGATCTCTCACTTTGTCAAATAAATAAATAAAATCTTAATAAATAAATAAATAATTTATATTTATAAAGATATAAATTTATATTATGTAACCTTATTTATAAATCAATTATTTTTATAAATAAGGTTAGATAATACTTCCATACCTTCATATAATAACCTTTTGTGTGGTGTGTGGTCTTCAATTTCCTTTTAAAATAAAGGCATGGGGGCACCTGGGTGGCTCAGTCATTAAGCACCTGTCTTTGGCTCAGGTCATGATCCTAGGGTTCTGGGATTGAGCCCCGCATCGGGCTTCCTGCCTGGTGGGAAGCCTGCTTCTCCCTCTCCCAGCCCCCTTGCTTTTGTTCCTGCTCTCGCTGTCTCTTTCTCTGTGTCAAATAAATAAATAAAATCTTTAAAAAAATAAAATAAGGGCGCCTGGGTGGCTCAGTAGGTTGGGCGGCTGCCTTCAGCTCAGGTCATGATCCCAGAGTCCTGGAATCGAGTTCTGCATTGGGCTCTCTGCTCCACGGGGAGTCTGCTTTTCACTCTGACCTTCTCCTCTCTCATGCTCTCTCTCACTGTCTCTCTCTCAAATAAATAAATAAAATCTTTAAATAAAATAAAATAAAGTCATCACTTAATATGTGCAGAACTATACAATTATATAATTTAAATATCTTTTCACTGGGGTGCCTGGATGACTCAGCCAGTTAGGTGTCTGCCTTCGGCTCAGGTCACAATCTCATGGGTCCTGAGCTAGAACTTTGAACCTTGAGCCTTAGCCTTGGGCTCCCTGCTCAGAGGGGCTATCTGCTTCTCCCTCTCCATCTGCCCCTCCCCCTGCTCCTTTTCTCTCTTGCTCACTCCCTCTCTCTCAAATAAATAAGTAAAATCTTTAAAATATCTTTTCACCACATGAATAGTTAAAATATAATTTGATATCTGTAATTCTAATAAGGTAATATAAGGTCATATATTTTTATAGACTTAGCACTGAAAAAAATTCAGTTGCTCTCTTCCCTAATAGTCTGTCATTTGACATTTTTAAAAAAGATTTTATTTATTTATTTGACAGACAGAGATCACAAGTAGGCAGAGAAGCAGGCAGAGAGAGGGGAGGAAGCAGGCTCCCTGGTGAGCAGAGAGCCTGACAGGGGGCTCAATCCCAGGACCCTGAGATCATGACCTGAGCTTTAACCCACTGAGCCACCCAGGTGCCCCTGTCATTTGACATTTGGGAACAGTCTGCCATTTTCCCCAAAAAGATAACTTTTGTTTTCAGGGGATGGAAGTTCCCTCATTGCTATCCTGTTACCTCCAAAGTCATGAGCCTCAAACTTCACTCACAATACTATCTGGGGTTGTTTGTGAAAGGTAACAATACGCCACCCCAAAATACACCTGTAGGAGTTTGGGACATGTCACCCCAAAATATGCCACTTCGGCATCATGATTCTTTTGGGCTGGAGGCACTTGAAGACAGCAAATGCAGAGAAATATAGATAAAGACTTTTCCTCAACTCTTATCTGCCTAAAGGCAGGCTCCAAATGGGACTCAATTGCTATAAATCTCTTTTTGGGAGTTTCATCACCCAGGGAGGATGGACTGTGCTCACAGGAGAGGGAGACTAAAAGTTGACCCCATATCCAGACATACTTTGCCACAAATAACCATACTTTCCCCCTTCTTCTCCTTCTCCTCCTCCTCCTTCTTCTTCTTTTTTAGATTTTATTGATTTATTTGACAGAGAGAGACACAGTGAAAGAGGGAACACAAGTGGTGAGGGGGAGGGAGGCTGAGGGAGTGGGAGAGAGAGAAGCAGGCTTCCCACCTGGCTGGATGCAGGGCTCAATCCCAGGACCCTGGGATCATGACCGGAGCCGAAGGCAGATGCTTAATGACTGAGCCACCCAGGCACCCCTGTACCATCCATCCTCTAAAGGCCTGCTCATCGTTGCTAAATAAATATAATTTTCTCTTTCCTCTAAAGTCTCCATCGCCCTTCCTCTTTCCCTATTAAAATGGTAGGTAAGCCTAAATGCTAAAGCTACCTTTATGACTTACTCATTTTTCTCTGGAATCGCCCAAGTGTACGTGAGATATGCAGGTTAACAACCTTCTGTTTGTCTTCTCTTGTTAATCCATCTCTTATACAGTGGTCTCAGCTAAGAATCTAGGAGGGTAGGGTGGGAATTCATTTTCCTCCCCTATACTTGTTACAATGCAGATTCCTGGCCCAACTCCCCAAAGGGTCTCATTTAGTAAGTGTGGGTGCGACCCAGGAATATGCATTCTTAAAACATCCTGAGAGATTCTGATGCAAGTTGTCCTTAGACTACCCTTTTCCAAACCCAACCTTTGGTTTTTATTGGAGGGCCTGCATCCTTAATTAATTAGTCACCACCTATGCATGATAAGTAAAATTAGCCAAAGACATACACAAACACACTCGTATTTGAGCAAAGTTTACACTGATAAAGCCCTAAGATTGGGGCTGAGCAGAATGCAGAACACATGTAGGAGAATCTTCCGAGCCCTTGTTCTAATCAAATGCAAAGCGATGCTTTTGGGCTACATGATTCTCTTCTCTCTCAGTGTAGCACTGAAGCAAGAGAAGGCAATACAATTCCTCATTTGCAAATGTTTCATTACACAAGGAACAATGGTTTAGTAGAATTAAAAAAAAAGATTCATAAAAGATTCAATGATTCTTAGAATTCTTTTTTCTTTCTTTTTTTTTTTTTTTTTTTAAGATTTTATTAATTTGTTTGAGGGAGAGAGGGGAATCAAGCACCAGAAAGAAAGAGAGAGCACCAGGGGGAGGAGAGGCAGAGGGAGAAGGAGAAAGAGAAGCAGACTCCCTGCTGAGTAGCTCCCCCCCCACCCAAACATGGGGCTGGAGCCCAGGATGCTGAGATCATGACCTGAGCCAAAGGCAGATGCTTAACCTACTGAGCCACACAGGCGTCCCAGATTCTTAGAATTCTTAAAAAAAAGTTTCTAAAAACTTAATGTTGTCTGGGTGGCAGGAAACCAGTAAAGGCCAATATTTGATTTTCTGACCCCCAGTATCTACTGTTCTACTGGTATTTGGGCTTTACAGGGGTGCTTCAGGAATGGGAAGCTCAGAAAGTCCTGAAGCAGCTACATTGTACCTCTCATGGCCCTCTAGAATTCTCTATTGCAGAAGAACTTCAGTCTAAATTTATTGGCCTCATTTTTGCCCTGTTCCCACTGCAAGTATTTGAAGACAGTTTTGTTTTCTATTCCAAATCTTCATCTCCCAAGATAATTTCCAGTCTCCTTCAATTGTTCTTCATTTTTCCTATCTTCAACCCTTCACACTTACTGCCCGCTTTTTAATACTTTACCAAGTTCCATCTCTATATGCCTCATAGAATAGAAGATAAGGCAGAAAGATTGGTGAGCAGACATCTTAAATGTAGTTATTGATTTGCTGCAGCCGTCTTAGAGAAAGTACGGGGAAAGAAACGAGTTTCTCCTAATTTATGCAAATCTCATCATTCCTTAATTATCCATTCATTCAATAATTGTATGTCAAGTACCTATTCTGTGCAAAGCATTGGGCGGGGTGTCGGAGATTACAAAATAAACAAACAAACAGAAGACAAAAGGAACTCCACTTGGGAAAGCAGGTAAGAAACAATGATAACAACAACAACAACAACAACAAAAGAAACAATGATAACAGAGTAAAGAGGGCTGGAAAAAGGGCAAGTTTAAAAACTAAGAGAGAACCTCTTAACCTGGAATGTTAGGAAGTGTGAGAGTCAGGGAAGTTTTCCAGGAAAGATGACATCGAGAATATCCTTGTCTAAATTGGCTTAGCACACAAGTCATGCTCAGAAGTATATAAAGGCTGCTCTCATAGATGGGCTTAAATCACACCCATGCAAATGAAAGAAAGAAGTCTGAACAGGCCTGAGCACTGTTGTGAAATTATATTTATCATATTTAACATTGGCGGAGAGAGAGTTAGGGAAAGTCCAAGACTCAAAGTTGTTCACTCACAATATCAGATGGTGGAGGGCAATATAAAAGATATAACAGGGCTCCCGCTGTGGGCAACACAAAACCAGTTCAATTTACTTTAAATTAGGAGGAGGATTAATTGGCTTAATACCTGCAAATTTAAGGAATAAACTTCAGGAAAGGCTTTATCCAGGCACTCAAATGATGTCCTCAGGATGTACTGTCTCATTAATCTCTAGGCTCCACTTCTTTTTTTCAGTGGCTTTGTGCTCAGGCAGCCCTGTGTTGACTTCAAATATCATTTCAGTTTTACAATCTCAAGAGAAAGAGTTTAGCATAATGCTAGGATTGACCCTCCCATCTCAGCTGGGATTGTAGGCACACCTCTGAACAAATCATTGTGGTCAGGAGAAATTGTTACGCTTTGAAGGCTGGCCTGGATAACGTTCCCACTTCTGGAACCCGGGATTAGATTTACCCCTATCTGAACTGTATAGTGTAATACTTGGAAGAAGTAGTTTCTTCAGGGAAATAAAGAAAATGAGATGCTTTCAGCAGAACTAGGACTAGACACTGGCCATTCAAAACCAAACACACAAAAATCCGGTCGTCCAAATCATAGGGATGAAGAGAAAATACATTCACATTTTTGGTTTATAGTCCATTGAGCTGTTCAATTCAGGATTTATTGCCTTCTGAGCATGAGGTGCTATAAAATATGCTAAAACAAGCCAGACACAGCCCCTACCCTTTGGGAGAAATTGCCTAGAACTTTGCTCTCAAACTTGAGTATGCATAAGATCTCTTGAGGAACTTGTTTAAAATGCAAGATCTGGGCCCCCTTCCAGACTTATTAAATGAATTTCCGGTATTGGGGTCTAAGAATCAACACTGTTTTAAAGCAGGTGATTCTAATAGAAGCCATCCCTGCATAACACTTTAAGAAACAGGTGTCTATGGGGCTCCTGGGTGGCTCAGTGGGTTAAGCCTCAGGTCATGATCTCAGGGTCCTGGGATTGAGCCTCACATTGGGCTCTCTGCTCAATGGGGAGCCTGCTTCCCCCTCCCCCTCTGCCTACCTCTCTGCCTACTTGTGGTCTCTGTCAAATAAATAACTAAAATCTTAAAAAAAAAAAAGATGTCTAGATGGCATTAATATACACACACAAAAATAATTATGCAAGGCAGAAGTAGTTGAGAGTTTCAACTTGCGTGTTTTAAGAGTTCAGAGTAAACTTTCTTGATCAAAACTCTTCAAAGTGTAGGGATAGAGGGTATATACCTCCATATCTTCAAAGCCATCTATGAAAAACCCACAGTGAATATCATTCTCAATGGAGAAAAACTGAGACCCTTTCCACTAAGGTAAGGAACATGGCAGGGATGTCCATTATCACCACTGCTATTTAACATAGTACTGGAAGTCCTGGCCTCAGCAATCAGACAACAAAAAGAAATTAAAGACATTCAAATTAGCAAAGAAGTCAAATTATCACTCTTTGCAGATGATATGATACTTTATGTGGAAAACCCAAAAGACTCTGCTCCAAATCTGCTAGAACTTGTACAGGAATTCAGTTAAATGTCAGGATATAAAATCAATGCACAGAAGTCAGTTGCATTTCTATACACCAACAGCAAGACGGAAGAAAGAGAAATTAAGGAGTCAATCCCATTTACAATTGCACCCCAAACCATAAGATACCTAGGAATAAACCTACCCAAAGAAGCAAAGAATCTGTACTCTGAAAACTATAAAGTACTCATGAAAGAAATTGAGGAAGACACAAAGAAATGGAAGAATGTTCCATACTCATGGATTGGAAGAACAAATATTGTGAAAATGTCTATGCTACCTAAAGCAATCTACACATTTAATGCAATACCTATCAAAATACCACCCATTTTTTTCAAAGAAATTGAACAAATAATCTTAAAATTTATATGGAACCAGAAAAGACCTCAAATAGCCAGAGGAATGTTGGAAAAGAAAGCCAAATTTGGTAGCATCACAATTCCAGACTTCAAACTCTATTAAAAAGCTGTCATTATCAAAACAGTATGGTCTGGCACAAAAACAGACACATAGATCAATGGAACAGAATAGAGAACCTGTGGGGTTATGGACATTGGGGAGGGTATGTGCTATGGTGAGTGCTGTGAAGTGTGTAAACCTGGTGATTCACAGACCTGTACCCCGGGGATAAAAATATATTATATGTTTATAAAAAATTAAAAAAGTTAAAAATTTAAAAAAAAAAAAAAAAAAAAAAAAGAATAGAGAGCCCAGAAATAGACACTCAACTCTATGGCCAACTAATCTTCGACAAAGCAGGAAAGAAAGTTCAATGGAAAAAAGACAGTCTCTTCAACTAACGGTGCTGAGAAAATTGGACAGCCACATGCAGAGAAATGAAACTGGACTATTTCCTTATACCACACATAGAAATAGACTCAAAATGGATGAAGGACCTCAATGTGAGAAAGGAATCCATCAGAGCCCAGATATGGACCCTCAACTCTATGGTCAAATAATCTTTGACAAAACAGGAAAAAATATACAGTGGAAAAAAAGACAGTCTTTTCAATAAATTGTGCTGAGAAAACTGGACAACTATATGTAGAAGAATGAAACTCGACCATTCTCTTACACCGTACACAAAGATAAACTCAAAATGGATAAAAGACCTCAACGTGAGACAGGAATCCATCAGAATCCTAGAGGAGAACATAGGCAGTTACCTCTTCGATATCAGCCACAGCAACTACTTTCAAGATACGTCTCCAAACGCAAAGGAAACAAAAGCAAAAATGAACTTTTGGGACTTCATCAAAATCAAAAGCTTCTGCACAGCAAAGGAAAAAGTCAACAAAACAAAGAGGCATCCCATGGAATGGGAGAAGATATTTGCAAATGACAGTACAGACAAGAGGTTGATATCTAGGATCTATAAAGAACTCCTCAAACTCAACACACACAACACAGACAATCATATAAAAAAATGGGCAGAAGATATGGACAAACACTTCTCCAATGAAGACATACAAATGGCCATCAGACACATGAAAAGATGTTCATCATCACTAGCCATCAGAGAGATTCAAACTAAAACCACATTAAGATACCACCTTACACCAGTTAGAATGGCCAAAATTAGCAAGACAGGAAACAACATGTGTTGGAGAGGATGTGGAGAAAGGGGAACCCTCTTACACTGTTGGTGGGCATGCAGGTTGGTGCAGCCACTTTGGAGAACAGTGTGGAGATTCCTCAAGAAATTAAAAATAGAGCTTCCCTATGACCCTGCAATTGCACTACTGGGTATTTACCCCAAAGATACAGATGTAGTGAAAAGAAGGGCCATCTGTACCCCAATGTTTATAGCAGCAATGGCCATGGTTGCCAAACTGTGGAAAGAACCAAGATCCCCTTCAACAGATGAATGGATAAAGAAGATGTGGTCCATATACACTATGGAGTATTATGCCTCCATCAGAAAGGATGAATACCCAACTTTTGTAGCAACATGGACAGGACTGGAAGAGATTATGCTGAATGAAATAAGTCAATCAGAGAGAGTCAATTATCATCTGGTTTCACTTATTTGTGGAGCATAACAAATAGCATGGAGGACAAGGGGAGATGGAGAGGAGAAGGGAGTTGAGGGAAATTGGAAGGGGAGGTGAACCATGAGAGACTATGGACTCTAAAAACAATCTGAGGGTTTTGAAGGGGTGGGGTTGGGAGGTTGGGGGAACCAGGTGGTGGGTATTAGAGGGGGCACGGGTTGCATGGAGCACTGGGTGTGGTGCAAAAAACAATGAATACTGTTACACTGAAAAGAAATAAAAAATTAAAAAGAAAGAAAGAAAGGAATCCATCAAAATCCTTGAGAAGAACACAGGCAGCAACCTCTTCCACCTCAGCTGCAGCAACTTCTTCCTAGAAACATCGCCAAAGGCAAGGGATGCAAGGGCAAAAATGAACTATTGGGATTTCATCAAGATCAAAAGCTTTTGCACAGCGAAGGAAACAGTCAACAAAGCCAAAAAGACAACTGACAGAATGGGAAAAGATATTTGCAAATGACATATCAGGTAAATGGCTAGTATCCAAAATCTATGAAGAACTTAACAAACTCAACACCCAAAGAACAAATAATCCAATCAAGAAATGGGCAGAGGACATGAACAGATGTTTCTACAAAGAAGACATCCAGATGGCCAAAAGATGCATGAAAACGTGCTCCACATCACTCAGTGTCAGGGAAATACAAATCAAAACCACAATGAGATACCACCTCACACCAGTCAGAATGGCTAAAATTAAAAGTCAGGAAATGACAGATGCTGGTGAGGATGCAGAGAAAGCAGACCCCTCCTACACTATTGGTGGGAATGCAGGCTGTTAAAACTACTGTGGAAAACAGCATGAAGGTTCCTCAAAAAGTTGAAAATAGAGCTACTTTATGACCCAGCAATTGCACTACTGGGTATTTACCTGAATTACCAAATGTAGTGATCTGAAGGGGCACGTGCACCCGAATGTTTATAGCAGCAATGTCCACAATAGCCAAACTATGGGAAGAACCTAGATGTCCATAAACAGAGGAATGGATAAAGAAGATATGATATGTGTGTGTGTGTGTGCGTGTGTATACTATGCAGCCATCAAAATAAATGAAATCTTGCCTTTTGCAACAACATGGATGGAACTAGAGGATATTATGCTGAGTGAAATAAGTCAATCAGAGAAAGATTATAATCATATGATCTCCCTGATACGAAGAATTTGAGGGGCAACTTGAGGGGTTTGGGGGTAGAGAAGGAAAAAATGAAACAAGATGGTATTGGGAGGGAGACAAACCATAAGAGACTCTTAATCTCACAAAACAAATTGAGGGTTGCTGGGGCTAGGGGGGTAGGGAGAGGGTGGTTGGGTTATGGACATTGGGGAGGGTATGTACTTAATTTCTATAAAAAAAAATAAAAAACCACTGTAAAAGACAAGTGCTATGGGGGCTCCTGGCTGGGGGAAAAAAAAAGGTTTAGAGCAAGCAGGGCTTAGCTTCTGCTACAAGAGATTAATGAAGACTTGGTGGACATGGAGATATATATTCAGGGTTTCAATAGCAGATGAAAGAGCAGAATATTTGAAGTAAAAGAAATAGTGTGAGCCAAAGCACAGACCCTTAAGATGCCCAGGAATAATAAGAATTGCATTCTTGGTCAGGTGCCTGGTTGGTTAAATTGGAAGAGCATGTGACTCTTGATCTCAAGGTCGAAGTTCAAATCCCATGCTGAATATAGAGATTATTAAAAATAAATAAACTTTAAAAAAAAAAGGATTGCATTCTTGGTAATAAGGCTTTAAAAATAACTTAATGCCACTGGACTGTACATTGAAAAATGACTAAATGGGGGCTCCTGGGCTGCTCAATTGGTTATGCATCTGCCTTTGGCTTTGGTCATGACCTCAGGGTCCTTGGATGGAGCCCTGAAGCAGGCTCCTTGCTCAGTGGGGAGTCTGCTTCTCCCTCTGCCTCTGCTGCTCCCCTGCTTATACTCTCTCATGCTCTCGCTCTCTGTGTCAAATAAATAAATAAAATCTTTTTAAAAATGATTAAGTGGCAAATTTTGTTATGTATGTTTTACCAGGTTTTGTTTTTGTTTTTGTTTTTTAAAGTTAAGATGAACTGGTGGAGGAATTCTGCCTGTATTGCAGAAAGCTGGCCTGAGTCTGGAAATCCCTGATAGTCGGAAACCTCTCAACACTTAAAATATGGCAAAGGGGGCACCTGGGTGGCTCAGTGGGTTAAGCCTCTGCCTTCAGCTTGGGTCATGACCTCAGGGTCCTGGAATCAAGCCCCACGCTGGGCACTCTGCTCAGCAGGAAGCCTGCTTTTCCTGTTCACCCCCTCCTGCCTCTCTGCCTATTTGTGATCTCTGTCCGTCAAATAAATAAATAAAATCTTAAAAAAATATATGGCAAAGGATCTGGGTCATGGTCTTTTTAAAAAATATTTTACTTATTTATTTGACAGACAGAGATCACAAGCGGGCAGAGAGGCAGGCAGAGAGAGAGGAGGAAGCAGGCTCCCTACCGAGGGGAAAGCCTGACGTGCGGCTTGATCCCAGAACCCGGAGATGATGACCTGAGCTGAAGGCAGAGGCTTTAACCCACTGAGCCACTCAGGCGCCCCAGGGTCATGGTCTTTATCAGCAGGAACCATGCACAAATATTTGCTCACTTTGGCACAGTCATCAGAAATGACATGGAGCCCTGGCCGATTGGGCAGGATTCTCCTGTAGTGCCAGGGACTTGAACAACTTCCCGCAGGGCTCTCAGGGCAGAAGCTGGGCAGCCAGGGAGGTGAAAAGGTACGTGAGGGCTCAGGGGAGCAGAGACCTTACCCCCTGAATTGGAAGTATTTTTATCCCTTCAGCACTGATATGACTGTATGGGTATAAAATAGCTGAACACCCGTAACAGTTGTGGGGGTTGTGGGCACTGTGTTAGTAGAGCACTGATTCAGCCGAGGGAAAGGTATAAAGAAGGCTAGATTTGTTTTTTCCTATCACCTCTCACAGAATTTATCTCCTCCATTAAACACGCACCTTTCCTCCTCTCCAAACTTCCTGCCTTCCAGCTATCTCATATACACACCTGGAGGATCCAGTTCCAACGAGTATACTCTGATTTCCTTCAACAGCATAAGCGGAATGTGTTCCGAGTTTTTCCCAAGCTGGTCCTCCAGTATTTCCTTTACATACCCACCCAAGCTTGTTCCCTTATATCAGCTTACATGACAACCCACCAAAGAAATTGACCTGATAAATTAATAAGAAGATGATCCGCACTTTTAGTAAAGACATACGGAGGCACCTGTGGTCCAGAGTGGTGAGCAAATCCCTGTAGCTCTAATTTTCACGAGAAGGTTGCTGGAGGAGGAGCCTTTTTTTGAGACTCATGTCTGACATCTCTCAGATGATGCCTTGAGGACCTCTACTCACGGATGACATTTGGTACAGCTACCCCTCAAACAATTTTGCCTGAAGGAGGCAGGATGACTAAGTAAAATAACATCCACCAAGAATCTCAAAACCCCCAATAATTAACAGCCTCACTTTGCTAACATGATCTCAAACGTGTCCGGGTGTGCTCTTCTCAAAACCCTTTTCCTTCCCACAAACTTTCCCGGAGAGCCTGAAACAATGGGCTTAAAAAGATGAAGTGATTAAATGAAGTGAGGTATTCTGAATTGGATCCTGGAGCAGAAAAAGGATATTAAGGGGTGCCTGGGTGGCTCAGTTGTTAGGCGTCTGCCTTCGCCTTGGTCGTGATCCCGGGATCCTGGGATCGAGCCCGGCATTGGGCTTCCTGCTTCATGGGAAGCCTGCTTCTCCCTCTCCCACTCCCCCTTCTTGTGCTCCCTTTCTGGCTGTGTCTCTGTCAAATAAGTAAATAAAATCTTTTTTTTTTTTTCTTTTTAAAGAAAAATGATGGGGTGCTCAGTGGATTGGGCCGGTGCCTTCGGCTTGGGTCATGATCTCAGGGTCCGGGATTGAGCCCTGCATCGGGCTCTCTGCTCAGCAGGGAGTCTGCTTTCCCCCCCACCCTCTCTGCCTGACTCTCTGCCTACTTGTGATCTCTGTCTCTGTCAAATAAATAAATAAAATCTTAAAAAAAAAAAAAAAGAAAAAAGATATTAATGGGAAAACTAACAAAACCCAAATGGAGTCTGTAGTTAATAGTGTTGTTCCAGTGTTAATTTCTTAGCTTGGGCAAACATAACACCAAGGTTATACAAGATACTAACATTGGGGAAAGCTGGGCCAAGTGTATACAGGAACCATCTGGGCTATCTTTGTATCTCTCTGTAGATGTAAAATGACCCCATAATAAAAAATTTATTTTTAAGAAAGGTGAAGAAAGATGAGAATATAAACCATAATTAGCCTCTATTCAAGGAATGTCTATATTCCGTTTTATGCCACTCTTGGTATAAAATCTTCCTCCAGCTCATTCACACCAAACATTCCAGTGTTTTAGCAACATTGCGTCATATATAATTATTAAAAACAGGGTAGAAAAAGTAATCCAAAAAAACAGACAAGTAATCATTAACAACACTTTAGGGAAAACATGCTTATGTTGATCTAGACTACAGGTATGAGGGAAAAAAATATCCCCAAGAATTGCTTTTGTAAAAACTTGAGGATTTAATCAAACCGTCACTGGAGGTACCTTGGAGAATAAGTCTGGGAAAAGGCAGGGAGACTTATGTTTTTGATTCTATGTATTTTTTGTATTGTATGACTTTTTTTTTTTAAACAGTGAGAATGAATTATTTTTACCATTTAAAAAACAAATGTATATAGTTTTAAAGATTTTATTCTTAATTAATCTCTACACCCAACATGGGGCTTAAACCTCCAACCCTGAGATTAAGAGTCACATGCTCTCCCCACTGAGCCAGCAAGCCACCCCAACAAATATGTGTGTGTGTGTGTGTGTGTGTGTGTGTGTAATAAATCCTCTCAACACTTAAAATATGGCAAAGGGGGCACCTGGGTGGCTCAGTGGGTTAAGCCTCTGCCTTCATCTTGGGTCATGATCTCAGGGTCCTGGGATCAAGCAAATCAGTTACTTTTAAAGCCTTATTACCAAGAATGCAATTCTTTTTTTTTTCTAAGTTTATTTATTTTTAATAATCTCTATATTCAGCATGGGATTTGAACTTCGACCTCGAGATCAAGAGTCACATGTTCTTCCAATTTAACCAACCAGGCACCTGACCAAGAATGCAATTCTTATTATTCCTGGGCATCTTAAGAGTCTGTGCTTTGGCTCACACTATTTCTTTTACTTCAAATACTCTGCTCTTTCATCTGCTATTGAAACCCTGAATATATATCTCCATGTCCACCAAGTCTTCATTAATCTCTTGTAGCAGAAGCTAAGCCCTGCTTGCTTATACACACACACACACAAACACACACACACACACACACACACACACACACACACACACATATATATATATTTTAAGATTTTATTTATTCATTTGACAGACAGAGATCACAAATAGTCAGAGAGGCAGGCAGAGAGAGAGAGAAGAGGAAGCAGGCTTCCCGTTGAGCAGAGAACCGATGTGGGGCTCAATCCCAGGACCCTGGGACCATGACCTGAGCTGAAGGCAGAGGCTTTAACCCACTGAGCCACCCAGGTGCCCCACAAATATATATATTTTAAGAGCAGTTTATATACCATGAGTAAAAAATAGCTATGTTTGAAATGGAACACCAGAATCATTATAATTATAAAATAAAAGAAAGAAAAAGAGGGAAGTAAGATGGGAGGAAATATGTGTAAATGTTCATAATGCTTATATATGATGGTAAGATGAATTTTTTTATCTTCTGCATTTTATATTCTCTGTAGTCAACATGCAGTTTTTCTTTATTAGGAAAAATAAAAGTAAAAATTACAACCTCTACATACATGTTGTTATCAAAATTTTTTGCACAAATATTATGACATATATCCCTATGTGGTTCTTTAAACTTGAAGAAATTATGAATTTTAGAACCTGTATCATAAACTATTTTCAGAAAAAACTACATTAAGAGAAATAGGCTTTGAGAACTTGGCCACTGATACACAGGTTTAGTTTCCTTTTCAAAGTATTTAGAAAAAAAATCTAGCTGTGTACAAGGGCTGCCTTCTCAAAATACTAGGAGTCATGACCAGGCAGATAGTATTTGAACATTCTTGTTAACTGTCTGAAACCAAACACTTAATAACCATTTTCTTTCTTTCTCTTTCTTTTTTTAGTAAGTGCTTTCCAAAGAAAATCTTCAAACCTCTGACTTCCATTGCTGTGGTTTCTTTACTCATCTTCACTTAAATATCCCTGAGGCACCACAAACAAAACAAACTTGAAATCAAATCCAACTTCTTTTTTTTTTTTTTAAAGAATTTATTTACTTATTTGACAGAGAGAGACACCACAAGAGAGGGAACACAAGCAGGGAGCGTGGGAGAGGGAAAAGCAGACCTCCTGCTGAGCAGGGAGCCCAATGCGGGGCTTGATTCCAGGACTCTGGGGTCATGACCTGCGCGGAAGGCAGATACTCAAGGACTGAGCCACTCAGGCGCCCCCAAATCCAATGTCTTAATGGTCTTAATACCATTGAGTTCCCAGACTTCTCTCATCACCTTCCCTGGAATTGAAAGCAGGGTTTGAGTATCTCCAGCAACAATCAATCAGATCTGGAGGAGATTTCACTTAGCCTATGAGGGTGCTAGACTGGTAGGATCACATTCTCTTTCAGAGCTAAGTGGAATATACACACACAGCCAGGCTGGAGAAGGAGGAAGTTCTCAAGAAAAGCAGTGTGACTGCTCCCTTAGAGCAGAGATTAGCGGGCAAAGTGTCGACACTGCAAAGAGAGAGAGATGTTTAAAGGGATTGTAAGAAAGTTTGCTCCATAATATCCCTCATCCCCTAGCCCACCTCCAGTAGCACTCCATCCTTATTCCCAAAGCTTCTCAAAAACCTGACTGCCCAGGAGCCCCTGGGTGGCTTGGGCTCCATCTGCCTTGGGCTCAAGTCATGATCTCGGTGTCCTAGGATCCAGCCCTGTGTCAGGCTCCCTTTTCAGCGGGGAGTCTGCTTGTCCCTCTCCCTTTGCCGATCCCCTGCTGATGCTCTCTCTCTCTTAAATAAATAACTAAAATCTTAATTAAAAAAAAAAAAAAAAAAAAACCAGTTGCCTGGGTTTGAAACCTGACTCAGCTTACTGGCTGTTGGCAAGTTAACCTACCTCTCTATTCATTGATTTCCTCATCTGTAAGTGGCATATGGTCACTATGTGGGTTATGAGAATTAACTGAATTAATCCTGTTCCATAACTGAAATAATGTTTAGATGGCTACAATAGTTACCAACTTGTTCTTCCTTTCCTCGGGATCTTCTAGCCTTGATGTCTTTCACAATGGCTCCAGAGGGAAACTTGGGTGGCTCAGTCAGTTAAGTGTCTGCCTTCAGCTTGCGTGTCCTGATCTCAGGGTCCTGGGATGAACCCTACCCCCAGGCTCCCTGTTCAGCCGGGAGTCTTCGTCTCCCTCTCCCTCTGCTCCTGCTCTCTGTCACTCTCAAATACATAAATAAGATCTTTTTTAAAAAATGGTGGAGAGATTCTTTAAAATATGGCTCCTGGGTGGCTCAGTGGGTTAAAGCCTCTGCCTTCGGCTCAGGTCATGATCTCAGGGTCCTGGGATGGAGCCCCACATTGGGCTCTCTGTTCAGTGGGGAGCCTGCTTCCTCCTCTCTCTCTGCCTGCCTCTCTGCCTACTTGTGATCTCTATCTGTCAAATAAATAATTATTTTTTAAAAATCTTAAATAAAAATACAGAACTGTATGCATTAAGCCCTAGCTGAAACCCCTTTGAGTATGGTCAAGTCACCCTTTGTTTCCAACGCAACTTTTTTTTTTTTTAGGCTTTAGTATTTTATCCAAATTTTACTTTATGTTAATTATAGCATTGGAAAGGAAGGATCTAATTCCACACGAAATGTCAGACTCTAAAATGTACCCATTAAACTACTAAAAAATAAACCAAATGGTAAGAATATAAATAGAAATCCAATTTAGATTCGAATGATGTCACAAAGTGATTACAGTCACAGAGACTGTTCCTGCTTGCAGCTAGAACTCTTAGAAGCTCTTTCATCTGGCGCAAGTGCAAAAAAAAACCAAACCAAAAAAACCACCACAAACCAAAAAAAACAAAAAACACAACATGAAAGGGAATTAAGGAAATTAAGTTGAATTACTGGTTTCATCACATCCATCTTCTCAATGACACATAAAAAAACAGCTACTGTGCACTGCAGATTATGTGGTGTCAAAGAGGTGTGGAATGGGGTGGAAACAGGTCATGAAAATCTGTCTAAAGTCTCTTTAAGGGATGCCTGGGTGGCTCAGTGGGTTAAGCATCTGCCTTCAGCTCAGGTCATGATCCTAGGAACATGGGTCCTGGGATCTAGCCCTGCATCGGGCTCCTTGCTCAGCCAGGAGTCTGCTTCTCCCTCTCCCTCTGCTGGTCCCTCCCTTGCCCCCCACTTGTGTGTGCTCTCTCTCTATCTCAGATAAATAAAGGAGATCTTTTTTTTTTTTTAAAGGTTTTATTTATTTATTTGACAGACAGAGATCACAAGTAGGCAGAGAAACAGGCAGAGAGAGAGAGGAAGGGAAGCAGACTCCCCGCTCTATCCCAGAACCCTGAGATCATGACCTGAGCCGAAGGCAGAGGCTTAACCCACTGAGCCACCCAGGCGCCCCAAGCAGAATCATCTTTAGTGTGGAGGTCCAAGATGATATTTAGCAATGCAGCATCCCAGACAAAGGTACCTAAATTCTGAAGGTAGCTATGCTGCAAAATAGTTTAAAATTAAACAATTGTACAGTATTCTATTATGCTTGTGGCCACCAGTGTTGACATTCTTGCCATCCAGCAGAGCTCACAGTGTCAGTCTAACACCCCTGGCTTTAGGATCTGAGTGTATCCTAAACCCATCAGAACGGAGTTGTTCACATTAGTCGGGAAAAAGGGCATCAGGTCCAACAAGTGTTACTTGCTGTTTAGACGAGAATGACATTGGTCTCCAACTTCTTTTTTTTTTTTTTTAAGATTTTATTTATTTATTTGACAGAGAGAAATCACAAGTAGATGGAGAGGCAGGCAGAGAGAGAGAGAGAGGGAAGCAGGCTCCCTGCTGAGCAGAGAGTCCGATGTGGGACTCGATCCCAGGACCCTGAGATCATGACCCGAGCTGAAGGGAGCGGCTTAACCCACTGAGCCACCCAGGCGCCCCTGGTCTCCAACTTCTTGTTCACCTTCTGATAAATGAAGCCACTACACTCTATCCTGCCATTTACGTTAGTGCGAAGCTGCAATTCATCAGTCTTGCAGCCAACCGCAAAGTTGCTCTGGGTACCCCCCAGACTTTGTGGTCTCAGGATTCATCTGGGAGCTAGCCAGCCAGCCAGTCTTCTTGACCCAGCACCTGAACATGCCAGACTGAAGGCCCAGCCATGTAGAAATCCACATCCAGACTGATGTACTCTCGCTTATGTCCTGTCCTGATTTTATCATCCCACCCCTTCGCTGCCACTCTCTCCCTGGCAACCTGCCCCTGTCCCCCATGAGAGGATGAATCAAAGGTCAGCTTCAGTCCACATGCAAGCTGACCTTCCACCAAGATCTCCACACCTCGTATGTTCACAGTGTTTCATTTCTTCATAGACATCAAACCATGTTTGGTGCATCTACTTGGTTTCCAGGCTAACCCTCACTTTGGTGGTTGGTTTCAGTGTTGGATGAACTTAAGTTTGTACATTCCAGTTTATTCTCAGATTTTGTTTTCCTTTCTTCCTTCCTTCTTACCCTCCCCTTCCTTCCTTCCTCTTTCTTTCCTTCCCTCCTTTCTTCTTTTAAGATTTTATTACAGAAAGAGAGAGAGAGCATGAACAGATGGTGAGGGTCAGAGGGAGAGGGAGAAGGAGACTCCCTGTGAGCAAGGAGCGTGACGCCAGTTTCCATCCCAGAATCCTGAGATCATGACCTGAGCTGATAACCCTAGGATTTTGTTCCCAAATCACATTTTATGAAGTCATATCCATAGCTCTTGGGGAAGACATCCCTGGCAGATTTTCCAGGATGAGCATTTAAGGGAGGCACAGCCATCCCTGGCTCAGTGGCAGTGGTGTCAGCTGGGCGGTGGCTACAGCATGAGTGATGGGGCCCCAACTCAACATCTGATCCTTAAGTCCTGCTACTTCCCACCACCCACATATATCATCATCGCCCACACACCTGGCATGGGCATGACTCTGGGCCTCTCATTATGTTCTCTCCTTTCTTTGGATTATACTCTCTATTACTTTTAACTAATGAGTTGCTATTAAGCCTTCAAGACTACTGTTAAAAGATTTTCCCTTCTGTGAAGTCTTTCTCAGCAATCACATGCAAAAGTGAGTCACTTCCACTTCTTTGTTTCCATTTCACTTGGTATGTAGCCCTGCTTTTGTACCTAACAGGTTGTGCTGGAATTACGTGTTTATGGATCCTTCTTAGTAAACTGTGATCTACTCAATGAGAGGGACTGTTCTTAATTCTTTGTCTAAAACCACAGCTGTATCCCAGGCACATCAAAGATGTTTAATAACAGTGTGGTGAGTGGATGAGGGAATAAATCAATGGATTAGTAAAACACCTCAGGTGACATCTCCTTGGATAGGACAATAAAGACAGTAAAGTGGTGACAAGTAGGATACAAGCTCCACTGCTGTGGTCCTTGGTTTGATCTAAATTTGTGGGCAAATTTCTGACTTTTTGTGCTTTGGCTTCCTCATCTATAAAATGGTGACAATAATACATTTCTAGTTGTTTGAATTAAATAACAAATGTACAGTGCTGACAGCAAGACCTGGCACATAGTAATGATTCTATATGTATTAATGATTATTGTTGTTATTGATCATGGAGAATCACTGACAACTCCATGGGAAGTAGGGGCTATGTTCTGACTTTTACCATTTAATTCCTGACAGCCACAGTGCTTCATATACAATAGGCACTCAATAATGATTTTTTGAATAAATATCAAAGTAAAAAAAAAAGAAAACAAAAGAGAAAGAGAGAAACAAAACCAAACCCCACACAGGGTAAAAAAGGGGTGCATTTAGAACAAAGAGGTGTTCTTTGTGTCAAGAACAAAGATATCATCAAATCACCTCAGGTCCTCACCACTGGCCTAGATGACAAGGTGGCCCAGGAGTTTCTGAATCTTTCATTTACCCTCACAGGAACTTTGCCCACCTCATTCACAGTACTCTCTCTAAAGACATTGAAAGGGAAAGGGATGCTGTATATACAAGGAGTGACATTAAGAGCCAGGGAAACCTGTTTTTTCTTCCGTAGCCCATGGACCCATGACCTGATGAAACAACTTAAAAAAAAAAAAAAGATTTTATTTACTTAGATAGAGAGAGTGCAAGTGGGGGGAGGAGCAGAGGGAGAGGGAGCAAGAGAATCTCAAGCAGACTTCATGCTGAGTGCAGAGCCTGACATGGAGTTTGATCTCATGACCTTGAGAGCATGACCTGAGCTGAAATCAAGAGTCAGATGCTTAACGAACTAAGCCACCCAGGTACCCCTGAAGCCACATTTTCTGCTCCTTGGTTAGATCTATAAAAATCAAACCTTAAATATTTGCAAACCTGGGGCACCTGGGTGGCTCAGTGGGTTAAAGCCTCTGCCTTCAGCTTAGGTCATGATCCCAGGGTCCTGGGATCAAGCCCCGCATCAGGCTCTCTGCTCAGCGGGGAGCCTGCTTCCCTTCCACTCTCTTTGCCTGCCTCTCTGCCTATTTGTGATCTCTGTAAAATAAATAAATAAATAAATAAATAAAAATTTGCAAACCTATTTGCAACCAGACTAGATGATACTGGCTTTAGTAACTGATACTGCATTACAGAAATAGAGTCAAAATGAGATTTGTAACGGGTATGTCTTAGTTCAGGCTGCTATAACAAATTACCATAGACTGGGTGATGTGTCAATAATAGCAATTTATTTGTTGGGGTGCCTGGGTGGCTCAGTCATTATGTGTCTGCCTTCGGCTCAGGTCATGATCCCAGAGTCCTGGGGTCAAGCCCCACATCAGGCTTTCTGCTCAGTGGGGAGCCTGCTTCTCTCTCTCCCACCACCCCTGCTTGTGTTCCCTCTCTTGCTGTCTCTTTCTCTGTCAAATAAATAAATAAAGTCTTAAGCAAAAAAAAAGAAATTTATTTCTCACATTTCTGGAGGCTGGCAGAGTTGGGTTCTGGCAAGGGTAATCTAATCTAGATTGCTGACTTTTTGTATCCTTACATGGCAGAGGATGAAAGCCAGCTCTCTGGCCAAAGGTTCCACCCTCATGACTTAATTACCTCCCAAAGGCCCGAATTCCAGATACCAACACATTGTGATTAGTTGCAGCATATGAATTGCCAGAGTGAAGAAAAAAACATTCATCAGGTGACCTGCTTCTTTACATAGAGGAGGCAAATCTTTACTCATCTTAGGTTTTCAGCTGGGCTCTTTAACAAAGAGACAGATTAATGAGAGAAAAACAATTTAATACAGTGCAGTTCATCACATGGGAGAAACTTGAAGAGTAATTCAAAGTAGTGGCTTAGAACTCTGGCTTATGTAGCATCTTCATCAAAAAACAATACATTTATAGAGAAATCACAGGACAAAGGAAAGTAGTTTTAGGCTTCCAAGGGTGGCAAACTGAGGGAAGGTAAATAGATGGGAGGAAGGTAAATAGATGGGATGGAGTAGTTTGTTTGTAAATTCCTTGTTTATTGTCCTTGAGCTGAAGTCTGCCTCCAGAAAAAGGAGAATTTATATCCTGCTTGTAAGCAGAAAGAGGGCAATCAGAGAGAAGAGTTTGCTCCTTCTTAATTGCCTTAAGTTTGAAATAATTTTTATGTTAAAGAGGAATATTTGGGGGTGACATATTCTGGTCTCCACTATTTACTATTCAAAAAAGCCTAAGGAAAGGGAAAAAAGTTTTAAATTTACTTATTTTTATTTAAATTCAGTTAACATATAATGTATTATTGGTTTCAGAAGTAGAGGTCAGTGATACATCAGTCTTAGATAATACCCAGTGCTCATTACATCACATACCCTCCTTAATGTCCATCAGTCAGTTACCCCATCCCCCACACCCTCCCCTCCAGCAACCCTCAATTTGTTTCCTATGCTTAAGAGTCTCTTATGGTTTGTCTCCCTCTCTGGTTTTGTCTTGTTTTATTTTTTTCCTCTCTTCCCCTATGATCCTCTGTTTTGTTTCTTAAATTCCACATATCAATGAGATCATATGATAATTGTCACTCTCTGATCAACATATTTTGCTTAGCATAACACCCTCTAGTTCCATTCATGTCATTGCAAGTGGCAAGATTTCATTTTTTGATGGCTGAGTAGTATTCCATTGTTACATATGCCATACTTTCTTTATTCATCTGTTGATGGACATCTGGGCTCTTTCCATAGCTTGGCTATTGTGGACACTGTTGCTATAAACATGGGTTCACATGTCCCTTCAGATCACTACATTTGTATCTTTGGGATACACACCCAGTAGTGCAATTGCTGAGTTGCAGGGTAGCTCTGTTTTCAACCTTTTGAGGAACCTCCATACTGTTTTTGAGAGTGGGTGAACCAGCTTTCATACCCACCGACAGTCTTAGAGGGTTTCCCTTTCTCTGCATCCTCTCCAATATCTGTCATGTCCTGACTTGTTAATTTTGGCCATCTGACTGGTGTGAGGTGGTATCTCCTTGAGGTTGTGATTTGCATTTCCCTGATGCCAAGTGATGTTGACTTCATGTGTCTGTTGGCCATTCGGATGTCTTCTTTGCAGAAATGTCTGTTCATATCTTCTGCCCTTTTCTTGATTGATTATTTGTTCTTTGGGTGTTGAGTTTGATAAGTTCTTTATAGATTTTGGATACTAGCTCTTTATCTGATATGTCATTTGCAAATATCTTTTCACATTCTGTTGATTGCCTCTTGGTTTTGTCAGCTGTTTCCTTTACTGTGCAAAAGTTTTTATCTTGATGAAGTCCCAATAGCTCACTTTTGCCTTTGTTTGCCTTGTCTTTGGAGATGTGTCTAGCAAGAAGTTGCTGCAGCTAAAGTCCGAGAGGTTGCTGCCTGTAGTCTCCTCTAGGATTTTGATGGATTCCTCTCTCACATTGAGGTCTTTCATCCATTTTGAATCTATCCTCGTGTACAGTGTAAGGAAATGGTCCAGTTTCATTCTTCAGCATGTGGCTGTCCAATTTTCCCAGCACCATTTGTGGAAGAGACTGTCTTTTTTCCATTGGATATTCTTTTCTGCTTTGCTAGAGATTAGTTGACTATAGAGTTGAGGGTCCATTTCTGGGTTCTCTATTCTGTTCCATTGATCTATGTGTCTGTTTTTGTGCTAGTGCCACACTGTCTTGATGATTATAGCTTTGTAATAGAGCTTGAAATCCAGGATTATGATGCCCCCAGCTCTGGTTTTCTTTAAGGAAAGAGAAAATTGAATAGGAAATATTACATCATGGTAGTCCACCAGTTTGAACCCCAAAATGGAAAAAGAAAGCAAAGGGCAGGGATGCTGGCCAGCTCAGTCAGAAGAAAATGTGACTTGGGACTTGTTGTCTCTCAAGGTCTCTATTGCTGGGCAGTGGTGTCAGGAATTCCCCACAGAAGTGCTGGCTGTTCAGGCTGCTTGAAGTACAGCCTGAGCAAGATATACTTAGAGGACAAGAAGATGCAGAAAGCTGATGATCTCTGGTTGGAGATGAGGTACTCTGAGGTCTGAAACTCTGAAGCTATAACCCTCAGCATTGCTGTCAGTCTGAGGCTTTGCCACATTTTTTTTCTTCTATAAATTCTAACATGGACTTGCCTGCTTCCCTTTTAATATCATCATCTTGTGTGGACAAGAGTCTCTCTCCTCTATAAGCCACTGAAGGACAGAGCGAAGTCTCACAGCTTGGTCTGTCCCTGATACATGTAATCTGTGGAGGACTTTTATTTTATTATTTTATTTTTTAAAAAAATATTTTATTTATTTATTTATTTATTTGTTTATTTATTTGAGAGACAGAGATAGAAGCAGTCTCCCCACTGAGCAGGGAACCCAATGTGAGGCTTGATCCCAGGACCCTGGATCATGACCTGAGCCAATGCTTAACCGACTGAGCTACCCAGGTGCCCTGTGGAGATTTTTAATGAGGTGCAGGTGCAGATTGGGTGTAACCATTCTGTGGATTTGTTGCAATGACTGGAATAGCTAGATATTTTCTTGACACCAAGATGTTCTCTTCGAAGTACATGATATTGATTTGCATTAAGCTCACCTGCATGTGATGATATGATATCACTGAAATGATAGTGATTTAACCAAGAGAGTTCATTTCTCTTGTGCTCAAAGAAGTCTGGAGGTAGGCAGTGCCTGTGTGGAGTCTCCATGGTCATCAAAGTGTCAGATCCGTTTTGTCTTTTCTGCCCCATTATCCCAGCACATGAATATCAACCTCAAAATCACATGGGCATCGAAGTGGTAGGGAACACACATTCACAGATTTTCCAGGGTCCACCTAAAGGGCGAAAGATAGTAAGTAAAAAGCTTTAGGGCTAGGGCATCCTCCTGTATCTAGAAATCTTACTTTCCTTTTTCTTTAAACTCTCCAAGACTAGCCACTAAAGACCAATCTGATCCACCAGGCAAGCTAAGAGGTCAAGTGAATGTCAGATGTGAGCTGAAGAAGGAAGGAGGAAGAAAAAAAACAAAATTCTATGAAGCAGCAGAAATAACCCCAAACATCAGAGACATTGTTTTGGAGGCTATTTGGGTTTATACCAAATCCCTGTACATAAATTTGGGCTTATGCTAAAGAGCTGTACATAAATTTGCCATTTGACTGTTAAGCACTGTTATCAGTCAGAATCTCAACAGAAAACTGGGTTTCACTCAAGTTAGATCATTTGAGCAAGTGATCTTTGTGCCCAATTTTGTGTACAAATTGTGTAGCATCACCAAAAGAGAATGCCTTAACCTGGGGTCAGCAGCAGCAGAGTGGTTAGCACCCCACAGCCTGAAGGGATGAGGGGAGGAAGTGGTTATTGAAAGGAATGCAAGGACTTCCCTGAAAAGAACTGTGACATTTGGGAGAGAGAAATAGACTGAGGAAGGGAACAAAAAGAGTTAATGCTCCTATTCTCTTCCTTCCTAAACCCTCTAGGGTTCCCCACCGGATGAACTTAACTGAAACCAGAGGGTAAGGGAACCCTTTGGTATGGTCCATACAGGTGAGCTTCTGTGACAGGAAAGGCTAGAGTAGATTTGGAGGGACAAAAGAAGATATAAAGCAAGAGCACTGATATTAAACTGCAAATAAAGAGTAGAATAAAATCATTTTCATCTGCATTCCTTTAATCCCCATTCCATCACTGACTGTGGTAGCCAGCCTCCCAAGTAGCCCCCAGTGGTTCTTGCATCAAGAGGCAAGAAGTGTTGGAGAAAGAGGGTGGCTTCTGAGGGTGGGTCCCATTGAGGCTTCTGCCTTATTTGATCACTTCTTCTGGATGATACTAGCTGTCAGGTCACAAGGATACTCACGTGGGTGCTTGTGGTATGGAGCTGAAACCTCCCATAGCAACCACTTACCAGCCATGAGAGAGAACTACCTTAGAAGAGGACCTCCAGCCCCAGCCAAACCATGGTATGACAGCAACTCTGACTCCTACCTTCACTGAAACCTCATGAGAGACCTAAGAAGAGACCCTAAGAAGCTCCCAAATTCCTGACTCTCAGAATTATGTGAACTAATAAATGTTTGTTGTCCTTCAAGCAATAGAGTTTTGGAGTAATTTGTGGTGCAGCAAAAGAGAACGAATTATGATTATTAATTTAGGTGTCGATTTGATTGTATGCTGCACCAACTGAGCCAGCCAGGAACCTCTTATTCTTTTTTTAGAGACTTCATTTATTTATTTCTGAGAGTGAGAGTGAGACCACTGGGGTGGGGGGCAGAGGGGAAGGAGGAAGCAGACTCCCTGCTGAGTGGGGAGCTTGATGTGGGGCTCGATCCCAGTACTCGGATCATGACCTGAGCTGAAGGCAGATGCTTAACCAATTGAGCCAATCAGGCACCCTTTAGGCACCCCTCAGACACTTCTGACATCAAATGGGTGTCCTACAATTTAACTCAATTTTGACAGTAGCCACCTGGAGCTAGCACAGACTTCACAGGTTAAGAGTTCAGTCTCACAAGGCTACACCTACTTCAGATGGCAATTACAAGTCCCAGGTAGCCCCTGAACTTCTGACCAACCAGCCATAAATCAGGGGTTCTCATGACCTCCTCCTCAGGCTCAGTAATTTGGTAGAAAACTCACCGACTTAAGGAAATGCTCTACTTAATCTTCAGTTTATTATAAAGTATGTCTTTGTCTGTTTGGGCTGTAAAAAGTACCATAGACTGAGTGGTTTATAGGCAACAGAAGTTTATTTCCCACAGTTCTGGAGGCTGGCTGTCTGAGATCAGGGTGTCAGCATGGTCAGGTTCTAGTGAAAGCCCTCTTCTGGATTACAGACTATTTTTTTTTTAAGATATTTATTTATTTATTTGACAGACAGAGATCACAAGTAGGCAGAGAGACAGGAAGAGAGAGAGAAGAGGAAGCAGGCTCCCTGCTAAGCAGAGAACCCAATATAGGGCTCCATCCCAGGACCCTGGGATCATGATGTGAGCCGAAGGCAGAGACTTTAACCCACTGAGACACCCAGGTACTCCTGGATTATAGACTATTAACTTCTTGTTGTATCTTCACATCGTGGAGAAAGGATGGAGAAAGCACTCTGTGATCCCTTTTAATAAGGGCACAAGGTCTCACCATGAGGGCTCCACCTTCATGACCTAATTACCTCCCAAAAGACCCCTCTCCTAATACTGTCACATTAAGAATTAGAATTTTTAGTGATCCAAAGGGGCACGTGCACCCAAATGTTTATAGCAGCAATATCCGCAATAGCCAAACTATGGAAAGAACCTAGATGTCCATCAACAGATGAATGGATCAAGAAGATGTGGTATATATACGCAATGGAATACTATGCAGCCATCCAAAGAAATGAAATCTTGCTATTTGTGACAACGTGGATGGAACTAGAGCATATCATGCTTAGTGAAATAAGTCAAGCGGAGAAAGACAACTGTCATATGATCTCCCTGATATGAGGAAGTGGTGATGCAACATGGGGGCTTAAGTGGGTAGGAGATGAATAAATAAAACAAGATGGGATTGGGAGGGAGACAAACCATAAGTGACTCTTAATCTCACAAAACAAACCGAGGATTGCTGGGGGGAGGGGGGTTGGGAGAAGGGGGGTGGGGTTATGGACATTGGGGAGGGTATGTGCTTTGGTGAGTGCTGTGAAGTGTGTAAACATGGAGATTCACAGACCTGTACCCCTGGGGATAAAAATATATGTTTATATAAAAAATAAAAAATTAAAAAAAAAAGAATTAGAATTTTTACTTCAGAATTTGGCAACAGTAGGGAAGAGTATACAAACATTCAGTCCACTGCTGGATACAACTCTAGAACAGCTCGGGGGGAGGGGGGAGATGCATAGGGCAAGTTATGGAGGGAAGGGCACAGAGTTTCCATGTCTTCTCCAGAGCACCTGTCAGCACCTCAATATGCTCACTGACTCAGAGGTTCCTTTACTAGGCAAGAGTGAGCAAATCACTGGTCAATGCTGATTAATCAGCAGATCAATCT
Source organism: Mustela nivalis (assembly GCF_964662115.1). Taxonomy (NCBI): domain Eukaryota; kingdom Metazoa; phylum Chordata; class Mammalia; order Carnivora; family Mustelidae; genus Mustela; species Mustela nivalis. The sequence continues at coordinate 117,511,181 of NC_139023.1, forward strand.
CTAGCCCCTCTCTAGCTCCTCTCCCCTCCTTGGAGGTCAAGGAGTTGGGGTAAAACTTCCAATCCTCTAATCATGCCTTGGTCTTTCTGGTGACTAGTACTTATCCTGAAGCTAACTAGAGGCCCACCAAAAGTAGCCTCTTCAGAACAAAAAATGCTCCCAGGACATTCCAAGGGATTTAGGAGCTGTGTTCTAGGAACCAAGGGCAAAGATCAAATATATATTTGTCACATTTAGCTTCAGCAAATGAGAATTTGTGGCCAGTCTTGTTTCATCTATGCCCTTTCCCACTTTAACTCCACCCCCTCACCAGACCATTTTGAAGAAATTCAAGTTATAAAATTTCATTCATGGGGTGCCTGGGTGGCTCAGTGGGTTAAGCCTTTGCCTTCGACTCAGGTCATGATCTCAGGGTCCTGAGATCGAGCCCCGCATCGGGCTCTCTGCTCAGCGAGGAGCCTGCTTCCCCCTCTCTCTCTGCTTGCCTCTCTGCCTCCTTGTGATCTCTCTCTGTCAAATAAATAAACAAAATGTTTTAAAAAAATTTCATTTATGATATTTCAATATTTTATCTCTAAAAGATAAGGACTATCTAATATAAGAATAATATTATCACCACAGATTTTAAAAAGTTAAAAATAATCCAAAAGACCGTACATTTTGATTGTTGTAACATGTCACTATATTGCCCTCCTATAAGGGTGTAATAATTTACTCTCCTACCCCCAGTTTACAGCCCTAATGTTACCAATCTTTTTCATCTTCACCAATCTATGTCCCTTGAAAATGATGCCTTGTTCCAATCCCTGTTTCTTTGATCATTGAGACTGAGCAACTTCTTATTTTATATTGGCCATTTATATGTCTTCTATAAATTGCTTATTCATTTCTCTGCTGATTTTTCTATGCATCAATCTTATTTTCATATTGATTGATAAGTTAAAGTAGCGAGGGCTTTAATAAACATTGCATCATCTGTATTATATATAATGGAAAAAATCAAAATGAACTTTATTTTCAAACAATTATTTCAAGTATGCATGACAAATCCACAACACAGTACTCCATGCAGTCATTATATTTGTATTTATCACTTCCCAAAGCAATCTACAGATTCAGTACAAACCCTATCAAAATACCAACACCATTTTTCACAGAACTAGAACAAATAATACTAAAATATGTATGGGACTACAAAAGACCCAAAATAGACAATGCAATCTTAAGAAAGAAAAAAATGCTTCCGGTATCGTGATTTGAGATTTCAAGATATACTCCAAAGCTGTGGTAATCAAAGCACTATGGTTCTGGCCCAAAATTAGACACATAGACCAATGGAACAGAATAGAGAGTCCCGAAATAACCCATGTTTATATGGTCAATTAACCTATGATAAAGGAGACAAGAACATACAATGGGGGAAAAGACAATCTTTTCAATAAATGGTGCTGGGAAAAGTGGATAGCTACATGTAAAAGAATAAAACTTGGATCATTTTTTAACACCATAAGTAAAAATAAAATCAAAGTGGATTAAAGACCTAAATGTGAGACCTGAAACCATAAAAATCCTAGAAGAAAACACAGGCAGTAATGTCTTCAACATCGGCTATAACATTTTCCTAGACAAGTCTCCTAAGCAAGGCAAGGGAAACAAAAGCAAAAGTAAGCTATCAGGACTACGTCAAAATAAAAAACTTTTGCACCACAAAGGAAACCATCAAACAAACAAACAAACTCCCCCCCCAAACCCTATTGAATGGAGAAGATACTTGCAAATGGTATATCTGATAGGGTGTTCATACCCAAAATATATAAGAACTTCTACAACTCAACAATGAAAAACAATCCAATTAAAAATGAGCAGAGGACCTTCTTTTCCAAAGAAGACATACAGATGGCCAACAGACACTTGAAAGGATGCTCAACATCACCAATCATTAGGGAAGTGCAAATCAAAACCATGAGATTATCATCTTTCGAATAGGCAGAATCAAAACAGGTAGAATCAGAAAGATAAGAAATAACAAGTGTTGGCAACGATGTAGAGAAAAAGGAACCCCCATAAACTGTTGGTGAGAATGTATATTGATACAGCCACTATGAAAAAGAATATGGAGGTTCCTCAAAAAATTAAAAATAGAAATACCATATGTTCTAGTAATTCTACTACTGGGTATTTACCGAAAGAAAATAAAAACAACTCAAAAAGATATATGCACCCCTATGTTTATTGTAGCATTATTTGTAATATCCAAAATATGGAAACAACCTAAGTGTCCACTGATAGACAAATGGATAAGGATGATGCTGTATATATGTATGCAATGGAATATTACATAGCTATAAAAAAGAATGAGATTGTGCCATTTGGGACAACATGGATGGACCTAGAAGGTATTATGCTAACAAATATATCACATGGAAAAAGAAAAATTCCATATGATTTCACTCATGTGTGGAATTTTTTTAAAAAATGGATAAATGAAAACAGAATGTAGAATCATACCTATAAATGCAGACAACAATGTAGAATCATACCTATAAATGCAGACAACAAACTGGTAGTTGCCAGAGGAGAAGGGGGTGGGGGAGATGGGCAAAATGGGTGTAACGGAGGGGAGATATAGGCTTCCAGTTATGAAATGGGTAAATCATGGGAATAAAAGGCACAGCAAAAGGAATATAGTCAATGATACTTTAATAGTGTTGTGAGCACAACATAATGTTTAAACTTGACAAATCACTATGTTGTACACCTGAAATGAATGTAACATTGTGTGTCAACCATACTAAAATAAAAGTATGTATTTGTCAAAACGTAGAGTGTATAGAATGAAGAGTCAACCCTAATGTGAAACCATGGACTTTGAGTTACAATCATGTGTCAATACAGGTTTACTGACTATAACAAATGTGCTACTTCAGTGAGAAATGTTGGTAGTGGGGGAGATTGTGCATGTATGAGGGGGCCATGGTATATATGAGAACTCCTTGTACTTTTTGCTCACTTTTGCTGTGAACCTAAAACTACTCTAAAAAGCAATGTCTACTTTTTAAAGCATATATTGACACGGACAGGTATTATCTAAAATTATTTATTAAATGTTTATATTAAGATAATTTCTATCAGGGGGCCTAGGTGGCTCAATTGGTTAAGCATCAAACTCTTGATTTGGTTCAGGTCATGATCTCAGAGTCATGAGACTGAGTCTTGTGCTGGGCTCCATGCTTAGCATGGAGTCTGCTTGAGACTCTCTCTCTCCCTCCCTGCCCCTTGGTTTTTCTCTCTTTCTAAAATAAAGAAATAAATATTAAAAAAGTGATCATTTATCTCACTGAGTACACTATTTAAATACAAAAATAACATACTGCTAATATAATCTAATTGTAGAATCCTAGATTTCATAATGATCATACTGTGAAACTCTTTAACATGTATTTTATTTTATTTTTTAAAGATTTTATTTATTTATTTGACAGAGAGAGATCACAAGTAGGCAGAGAGGCAGGTAGAGAGAGAGAAGAGGAAGACGGCTCCCTGCTGGGCAGAGAAGCTGATGTGGGGGTCAATCCCACAACCCTGGAATCATGACCTGAGCGGAAGGCAGAGGCTTTATTTAACCCAATGAGCCACCCAGGTGCCCCTTAACATGTATTTTAAATAGTTCAAGTATATTGCTGAATTAACTTTAATTTTTTTTTTTTAAGATTTTATTTATTTATCAAGGGGGGGGGAGAGCGAGCACAGGCAGACAGAATGGCAGGCAGAGGCAGAGGGAGAAGCAGGCTCCCTGCCGAGCAAGGAGCCCAATGTGGGACTCGATCACAGGACGCTGGGATCATGACCTGAGCCGAAGGCAGCCGCCCAACCAACTGAGCCACCCAGGCGTCCCTAACTTTAATATTTTTAAAAAGGTAAATTATTTTTTATTTTTATTTTACTTCTTTCAAAGATTCATTTATTTATTTGAGAGATGGAGAGAGCAGGGGAAGGGGCAGAGGGAGAGAAGATCTAAGCAGATGCCCACTGAGTGTAGAGCCCAATGGGGGGCTCAATCTCATGACCCATGAGATCATGACGGAGCCAAAACCAAGAGTCAGATACTCAACCAACTGAGCCACCCAGGTGCCCCAAAGATAGATTATTTTTAGAGAAGATTTCTGTGTACCACAAAATTGAGTAAAAGGAGAGATTTCCTGTGTACCCTCTGCCCCCCTATATGCATGACAGCTATTATCTATATATACTGTCATGGAAAGCTATCCATAATAGATATTGGGTAAAAAGAAAATCAGCAGAAGAACATACATAATAAATAGGACATAATTTGAACTGTAATATGTGTGTTTGATAGGTGCAAGGAAAATACTACAACACCTTTTATTATTATCCCTGATTATGTGGGAAAAACAGAAACTGACAAGGTAAATAACCAAGAACAATCAGCTACAAATAGAGAAGCCTAGAGTGAAACCAAGTTTGTCTGTCATGGAACCGGGCTTAGTCCTCTTTAATATTACTAAGAAAGGTCTGTGAGGGAATGCGGGAAGCCGTTGGCACAATAATGCAAAAACTGGGGTGGTGGAGTGAGTGGGGTGGGAGAGTGGGGGGCGGGGTGGGGAGAGGGGGCACACCAAGAACCACTGGGGAATCAGTGGTTCAACCTCAGTTTAGAACAAAACCAACCATCTTGAATTCCAGAGAACCAAGGTTCAAATCCCTTCTCAGAGAAATCATCCCCAGCTATTGAGCCTTAAAATCGTAAAGAAACAAACGCCTCTCAGGTTGTGTTCTTAATGTTGCACCCTGTTATCTCATGGAGAGAGTTCTCTTGGCTTATGTAACTTTAGGTCATCTGATAAATGATCTTCTAGGCAAAGCAGGAATCTCCCCTACAATCATATAATGGGTATTTTTTTCATCCTTTCTAGCTCAATAAATTCTGACCTTTTATAAGGCATAGAACTAACTGCTGCTTTTATTGGAGTGGGCTATCTTTTTATTTGAATGTATTCCTGCAAAATATTTTATGTGTGCAAATTTTTATTTATGGGAACAGAATTGTATCACGTATCTCCTTCAGGTGTTTATATTTTCCCACTCAGCTCTATGTACTTAAGAGTTACCCACGTAGCTTGGCCTCCATCTAACCTGATACTAGTCACAGAGGCTGCAGATTTGGGCGTGTGCCTCACATCTTACCTGTCTCCTCTCTCACAGGGATGAGAACCCGGTGTAAACTCAACTCCTGTCCACCGTTGGCTACGACACAGGAAACAACTTTGTCCCTGTTCCCGTATCAAAATTTCTTCGGAATATTTTCTAGACACAGAATTTCTGGGTCACAGATATATGTATGCTTCATTCGACAAATCATGCCAGATTGGTCCCCAGAATGGCTGCGTCAGGTAGATGCCCATCAGCAGGGAAGAATAGTATGTTCCTTTTTCCCCCATCACTTCCAACCTTGGCAAGATCCAAATTTCTCATTTTTTGTTAGCCTGAAAGGTATAAAGTGATATCCTTGGGAATGTTTTTGTTTGCATCTCTCTGAGTACTATCCACTTGTGTTTATATAACTGACTAGCCCACAGTGAAGCTGATACGCTGAGAAGGGTAAGATTGATCTTGCCGTTTCAGGTTTCTCTTGCATACCTTATTCCGTTCCCTGGGTTAGGCCAATATCATTTTTTAAACAGCTTTATTGAGATATAACTCATCCATGTAAAGTGCACAGGTCAATGGTTTTTAGCATATACATAGATCCGTGCAACCAACACCAAAATCAATTTTAGATCATCAAAAAAAAAATGTTTATAGCAGGGTGCCTGGGTTGCTCTGTCTGTTAAGCTTTGGACTCTTGATTTCAGCTCAGGTTTTGATCTCGGGGTTGTGAGATTGAGCCCCGAGCTGGGCTCTGCATTGGGTGTGGAGCCTACTTGGGATTCTCTCTCTGCCTCTCCCTCTGCCCCTTGCCTCCTCTGAAAAAATTAAATAAAAAATAAAATAAACAGGCATCTCTGTGAATATGGCGATGAGAGCAGTGTGGAGCGTGCTGGTTGGGGCAGGCAGCCCGCACGTCACTCCACCACCACCACCCGCTTTGGCCCTGGGGGCTGAGGGTGGCCCCCCCCCCCACCAGCTCTGGGCTGCTCTCCGAGCATAAGTTCACAGACAAACACGAATGGGTAACAACCGAAAATGGTATTGGAACAGTGGGAATCAGCAATTTTGCACAAGAACTTTTGGGAGATGTTGTTTACTGCAGTCTGACTGAAATCGGGACAAAACTGAACAAAGAGACGAGGCTGGTGCTTTGGAAAGTGTGGAAGTGCTCGTGAACCCTATTGTCCTCTACCAGGAGAAGTCACCAAAATTAATGACACTCTTGCAGAAAAGCCAGGACTTGCCAGCAATCTTGTTATGAAGATGGTTGGCTGATCAAGATAGCTCTCCGTAATCCATCAGAATTGGATGAATTAATGACATATGAAAAATACATGAAATCTACTGAGCTGTGAAAACAGAACCCCTAAATAAACAACTTAGTCTAACACAGTGGTCTTAAATTAGTGGTACACAGAGGATTTAAAATAGCAACTATTAGCAATACCAGTGGGAAAAAACTACTTGCAACAATGCTAATGGAAGAAAATACCCCTTAACTTTATAATGATTGCAGAAAAACACAATATGCATCTGTTTTGCAATGCCCTCTAATTGGTATGTTCCAGTTCTGATGTTCAGAATCCTGAAATGATCAGCTGTTAAAAACTACCCATAAGGGTGCCCGGGTGGCTCAGTTGTTAAGTGTCTGCCTTTGGCTCAGATCCTGATCTCAGGGTCCTGGTATCAAGGCCCACATCGGGCTCCCTGCTGGGCAGGAAGCCTGCTTCTCCTCCTGCCTCTCCCCCTGCTTGTGTTCCCTCTTTGTGTCTCTCTCTGTCAAATAAATAAAATCTTAAAAAAAAAAAAAAACTAGCCATAAAATTGTGTAATTCAAGGATAACATTGTTATCCTAACCCTTAGGGAGTATTATAACTTGCTTACATCAATCCCTGGATAGGGCTTGAAATATTAATCTTTCCACTGGAAACAATGAGCAGTAGAGAAAGGTTTGTTGGCTGTATAGCATCAGAAAAAGAACAATACTACCTTAATTTTGCAATATACTGTACTTGCTGGTGCTTTTTTCACACAACAAGCAACAACCTTGCATGAAGATAGTTTAATAACAAAACATTCAATTTCTTTGTTAAAAAATAATAATAAACCATAAAAATAAAAAATAAAATAAATAAAAATATGTACAGCAACTGTTTATTAAGAAATGTATCAGGGGCGCCTGGGTGGCTCAGTTGTTAAGTATCTGTCTTCGGCTCAGGTCATGATCCCAGGGTTGTGGGATCGAGTTTCACATCAGGCTCTCTGCTCAGCAGGGAGCCTGCTTCCGCCCCCTCTCTCTGCCTGCCGCTCTGCCTACTTGTGTTCTCTCTCTGTCAAATAAATAAATAAAATCTTAAATAAACAAAAAAAAACTTTAGGGAAAAAAAGAAATGTATCAGCAGTTACTTGTAACTCTTTTTTTTTTTTTTTTTTTAAGGGAGAGAGAGTGAAAGAGAGAGACATGGGAAGAGGGGCAGAAGGAGAGAGACAGAGAATCTTAAGCAGATTTCCTGCTGAGCATGGAGCCTGAGGCAGGGCTTGAGCTTGTGACCCTGAAATCATGACCTGAGCCGAAATCAAAAGTTGGACACATAACTGACTGAGCCACCCAGGTGTCCACTGTTTTAGAATATTTCTACCACCTCAGAAAGAAACCCTATGCTCATTAGCATTTATTCTCCATTGTTCCCCAAACTCCCATACACCACAGCCATGAATCTACAAATCTCTGTAGATTTGCCTTTTTTGGATATTCCTATAAACAAAACCACACAATATGTGGTCTTTTGAGATGCTTCTTTCACGTAGCATTATGTTTTCAAGGTTCATCCATGAGGGAGCACATATGTGTACTTCATTCCTTTCTATTGCTGAATAATACTCCATTGTATGGATGTACCACATTTTCTGTATCCATTCATCAGTTGATGGATTTGGGGTTGTTTTCACCTTTTGATAGTTATAAAGAATGTTACTATGTACATTCATGTACATGCTTGTGTATGGGTATGTTTTAATTTCTCTTGGGTATATACCTAAGAACTGCTAAGAAGGGTAACTCCACATTTAATAATTTGAGTGACTGCCAAACTGTTTCCCATGGTGACTGTACAATTTTATGTTCTCAGCAATGTACTAAGGTTTCAATTTCTCCACAACCTTGTCTCACTTGTTATTGTCCATTTTGTTTATTACAGCCATCCTAGTAGGTGTGAAGTGGTATCTTCTGGTGGTTTTGATTTGAACTCCTCCCCTTTTAAAAATTTATTTATTTATTTGAGAGAGAGGAGGGTTGGGGAGGGGTAGAGAGAGAGGGAGAGAGAGTCTTAACAGACTCCATACTGGGTGTTGAGCCCAATACGCGGCTCAATCTCACAACACTGAAATCATGACTTGAGCTGAAACAAAGAGTCAGATGCTTAACGCACTGTGTCACCCAGATGCCCTGATTTGAATTTTCCTAATGACTAATGCTGTTGAGCATCTTTTCATGATGTAATTTTCATGGGTTACCTGTATATCTTCTTTGGAGGAATGTCTATTCAGACCTTTTGCCCATTTATAATTGGGTTTTTATTTTTTATTTTTATTTTTATTTTTTTAAAAGATTTTATTTATTTATTTGACAGAAATCACAAGTAGGCAGAGAGGCAGGCAGAGAGAGAGGAAGGGAAGCAGGCTCCCCGCTGAGCAGAGAGCATGATGTGGGGCTCGATCCCAGGACCCTGGGATCATGACCTGAACCAAAGGCTGAGGCTTTAACCCACTGAACCACCCAGGCGCCCCTACAATTGGTTTTTTAAATTATTTTTGAGTTGCAAGAGTTCTTTATATATTTTGAATACAAGTTTCTTATTAAATTTCTTTTTTTTTTTTAAAGATTTTATTTATTTATTTGAAAGACGGAGATCACAAGTAGGCAGAGAGGCAGGCAGAGAGAGAGAGAGAGGGAAGCAGGCTTCCTGCGGAGCAGGGAGCCCGATGCGGGGCTCGATCCCAGGACCCCGAGATCATGACCCGAGCCAAAGGCAGCAGCCCAAACCACTGAGCCACCCAGGCGCCCCTCTTATTAAATTTCTGATTCATAGTATTTTCTTGGGCTAATTGCCTTCTAGCTTAGCTTTGATGTAAAAAATGTAACAGCTGCCAACACTACCCACATTTTTGTGATTTTTTTCTCACAATACTTCTGTCACCAAATACGTGGGCTCCCCTCCATACCAGTGAATTCTCCAACTCTCTGGACACAAGTAGGTATCCTACAATTCATTTCAGTTCCGACATGAACCACCCAAAGTTAGCACACACCCCACAGGTTAAGGACTCAGTCACACAAGTCTGCCCTCATTTTAGCTTTTCACCTGTACTTCTGACCAATCAGCTAGAGATGGCAGGTTCTCTTTTTTAAAGATTTTATTTATTTATTTATTTATTTAGGGAGCGGGAAAGAGAGAATCTCAAGCAGACTCTGCGCTCAGTATGGAGCCCCACATAGGGCTCGATCTCACAACCCTGAACTCATGACCTGAGCTGAAATCAAGAGTTGGACACTTAACTGACAAAGCCACCCAGGAGCCCCTAGGTGGGAGGTTCTAATGACCCCTTCCTCAGGCTCAGTTCATTTACTAAAGCATCTCACAGAACTCAGGGAAACATTTAACTTACTAGGTTACTGGTTTAGTATAAGTGGATATAACTATAGAAGAGTCAGCTGGAAGAGATGCATAGGGCAAGGTGTGGTAGCAAGGGCATGGAGCTTCCAGTCCACTTTGAAGCATATCACTCCTTCTGATCTCCATGTGTTCAACAGCCTGAAAATTCTCCAAACTCCAACTTTCTGGGTTTTATGGAGGCTTAATTATCTAGGCATGACTGATGAGATCATTGGCCATAGATAATTACCTCAGCCCCCAGGCTCTCTCCCCTCCTTGGACGTTGGAAGTGTGACTGAAAGTTCCAACCCTCAAATCAAATCTTGGCCTGAAGCTATGGAGGGGCCTACAAAAAGTCATTTCATTAGACAAAAGGTGACTCCTATTACTCAGGAAATTCTAATGGATTTAGGAGCTCTGTTTCAGGAACTGGGGATAAAGACCAAATATGTATCTCTTAGAGTATCACAGACATAGATTGAATTGATGAGGAAGGAAGAAAGAAAACAGATTCCAGGTTGATTATCAATTCAATTTAATTCATTTCCCACATTAACAACAACCATCTATGTGCAAGCTATTCTCAGAGTGGAAAAACTTCAAGAAGCTTATGGTTATGACATAAATGAATGGAATGGTGGCTGCTAAAACTGTGAAATACTAGAAGCAGAAGGGTCTCCAGGTCTAGCAAGTGTCTGGCACAGGTGGCTCCACAAACATTTGCTTGATATAACTGAACTGAGGAGGTAAGAACAGAAGTCAAAGATGTGGCAGAATATAGAGAGTGACACAAAAGTACAGACATCTCCTGCTACAGCTGTCTACATCAGTCCTTGAGTTTTAATTGGGGCAGAAGATGGAAAAAGTGAAGGCAAATGTGAAAGAAATGAAGAGAGTTGAGAAGAAAGACTTTAAGAACAGATCAAGGAGACAGTGGTCAGGAAGAAAACCTGGAGGGGAAAGTGTGTAGGAAACTGCTCTAAAAATGTAGAATTTTTGAAAGCACTCCCCTAGAGCTAATCAGGCTGAGCTCTTTCCACATCAACCATCAAGTCTTCAGATTTGGGATTTTTACATCAGCCACGCTGTTCTGTGCCACACAATGTGTGAAACAGAGTCAAGAAGAGCGAACGCTGAGAGGTATAAAGGACCGAGACAGATGAAGGGGAAAGCAGCAGAAACCATGCCACAAAGTGAGAATAGATGTATTTAGGTAATTTTTAGTTCTATTTCCTTTTCTGCTTGCATGACTGGCAGTGGGCCCACTTAGGTTCCCTGGGATTTTCTTATGGTGGCCAACTTTGCACGCATGGTATTTGCTTGATATAATTTCTCCTAGGGCAGTGCTCAATGCAGCAAAGGCTTTGCCAGGAAATGGAGGATTCTTCATTCATTCATCCATTCATTCATTTATTCATTCATTTGACAGATTTATACTGCTCTGCTTTAAGTGTGGGAAATATTACAATTTATTTATTTATTTATTAAAATATTTTATTTTTTTGACAAAGAAAGTGAGAGAGCACAAGCAGAGGGAACAGCAGAGGGAGACACAGAAGCAGGCTCTCCACTGAACAGGGAGCCCAATGCAGGGTTTGAACCCAGGACATTGGGACCAGGACCTGAGCAGAAGGCAAACACTTAACCTACTGAGCCATTCATGAAATCCACCTTCCATGGAGCTCCTGGGGAATGGCAGATATAACTATGGCCCTCGGCCCGCAAGGACGACAAGACGCCCCAGTTCAGATGCATCTTCTTTCTCCCTATTTCCGCAAGTCTACACACTTATATACGCTTACATGACCAATCAGCGAGCAGGGTACAGGAGGGAGCCTGACTCAGGCTGTGCACCTAAACGAACAACTTCGCTAGCAACCAATGCTGTTTACTTCCTCTTTGGGCGATCCGCTTAGTCTCATGAGGGAATCCTCACCTGGCAACTAGCCAGGCGCCATCTTTTAATGGCGGAGGCCGCCCTGGCCAGGGGCCTGCCTCCGACATATAACTAAATAAATGAATGGGTAAACTTCCAATGTGTGGATCCGTGCTCTGAAGATGCAAACGGGTAAAGGAGAGGGAGAGCTATTTTAGGTAGGTAGTCAGGGGAGACTCCCCTAATGTACTGCAGAGTAACTAGAGACCTGCAGGACAGGAGAGAGTGGTCCCCTGAGCTGTCTCCAGTAGAGGCCAGAGTAGTAGAGCAGAGATAACCTGGGGAGAGTGGACGGTGTTCAGGGGAGGAGCCAGGCATACGCATATAACATCGCCTCCATTAGCCCAAAACATTTTCTATTCCTAGCTAACTTTCTGTTTTATTTTATGCTTTCTGCGATAGGTTTTACTGATGAGTTTATCAACAATGTACTAGTGTGTTTGTAATTGCTCCAACATGCTGTATTTTGAAGAGATGACTTGTATTTTCCACGAAGTCTGGCCCTATAAATTTTGTATCATGGATTCAGACTTTAAAAAAAAAAAATTCTTTCAGGAAAAGTGATTCAAAGATGTGTAGCTGCTACCATACGGCCAGCGTTTTGACTTGTAGGTACATACTCAAAATAATGAAAACATGAATCCACACAAAAACTTGTACATGAATGTTCATAGCAGCATTCTTTTTAATAGGCCCAAATGTCCTAACCTAGATGTCCATCAGCTGATGGAAGAATAAACAAAACCTTGTACCTACTATCTTTAAAAAATGGAAAATTCAGAATGGAACTTTATAAAACATATGCAAGTGATTAGCTATTTACAATAAGAAATGTCAAAAACTTGTTTTCTCCCCGTAGATGTACCTTACATGATGGTAGGCTTACAGGAGGCAGGATATGCAAACTGCCCATTTTCTAAAAGGCTAGGAACCGAGGCAATGTTGCTTCCCTGTATTTTAGTGGTCAACAGAAGTCACAGGCTCAGCCCAGATTCAAGGGTGTGCAGAAATAGACTCTACCCTTGACAGGGCACCCTTGATAGGGCAACCGCCTATGAATATAGGAAGGGAAGAAATGGAGATAGGCTATCACAAAGATAGAACTGCTTGGGAACTAGAAAACAGTTTTAAAATGTCAGAAGCCACTAATAACTAAAGAGCAACCTACATTTTAAGGAATTGAAATTTGGGTACTATACACATGTCTGATGCCAAGTATATTTCTCTAGTTTCTTGACTTTGGTCTTAGACATATGTATTATTTACCTATTGTTGCATACCAAAGGCCTCAGCTCACCTATCTTTAGCTCCATTTGAAACAGCTGCTGACACCTTTCTTCTTGAAATCCATACTGCCCTTCTCTCACTTTCTGTTGTTTTTCCTCCAACCTCAATGCTACTCCTTTTTTGTCTCTTTGCTCAATCATCTTCTTTTTCCCAACTTCTACATCCTGCAAAGTCTCAGTACCTTAGCCTCCCGCCTCCTCTCTTCTCCTTACTTCTTAGGTGGTCTGGTCCTCGTGGGTTTAAGTTCCATGCACACACTGATGACTCTAACAATCATGTCTCCCTAGAAGAAGAGAAGAATGTATTTAAGTGCCTATGCAAAATCTTCATTATATGTCAACTAGGCATCACAAATTTAACTCCCCCAAAGTAAAACCCTTGATTCTTCTTCAACTCCACGTGGAGAACTTTCTAGCTTGTCCCTTTGTTGCTCCTCTTGGGCCCCGCAGTTTAACAACAAGAGTGATCCCTTTCAATCATAAATCCATTCCTGACACTCATCTGTTCTCTTTCCCCAGGTCTTCTCAACTATGAGAGTAACATCCAAATTTCTAATCTTAGTGTATAATGACTTACAGATTCCAGTATTTCTTCAGCCGCGTTTCTGCTTAATTTTACTCACTAGCCATGCTCCTGTCGTGTTGGCTTCCTTGCCACTTGGCTACAGAGTCTTTGTACTTGTCCTGTACTTTCCTTTGCCTGGAGTACTTTTTCTTCAAAGATATGTGTGCTTGGTTCCCTCCCTTCTATTACAGTCTCTCCCCCTGAGTGCCCCTGACTCTAAAAAGTGTTCCCTGGCTTTCTCACCTCAAATAGCACATTTTCCCTGCTCTATCCCATTATTCACTGTTCTTTTTCTACAGACCATTCATTGTTACAGAAAGCAAAGAATATATTTATCTCTGTTGTTCTATCTTCTTTTCTCTAGTATGTTCCCCAAGGACAGAAATTTTGTCTGTTGAGTTCACTGCTATAATCTTCAGTTCTCAGAACAGTTTCTGGTACATCAGGAGATGTGCTAAATATGTATTATTTGAATGAGTGAACAGCCATTTATTGAACAACTAAGGAGAGAGCTGCAATAGAAAAGAGGAGGAAGAACAGAGAAATTTTGTGAGCTGGGACCAACAAGCCTAGAGCAAGGTAGGGTGTTACAGGCAATGGCAGCGATTAGTCAAAATTTCTTGCATTTACTAGGCTGTCTAAAGCCAGGAATGACTCTACGTACTGCCCACATGTTAGTTTATGGAATCCTCCCTAAAACTATGATTTGAGAAATACTACCATCTCCTTCTTCATGCAAGGAAACTGAGCATAGGGAGGTTAAGAAACAAGCCCAAGGTCACAGCTCATAAATGGAGAGCCAGAACTGAAACAAGCTGGCTATCTTCAGGGTCTTGTTCTCCACTATTGTAATACATAGCCTCTCAGACAAGCCGAGTATGAGGCCACTGAATTCATACTTTAATTACTTCACAATATTGTTTAGAGCCAATCCTGCCTACAGTCTTGGTGTCTTTCCTACAGGTATTATAAAGAAACATGTTAGTTTTGGGGCACCTGGGTGGCTCAGTGGGTTAAAGCCTCTGCCTTCAGCTCAGGTCATGATCTCAGCGTCCTGGGATTGAGCCCCGAATCGGGCTCTCTGCTCAACAGGGAGCCTGCTTCCCTTCCTCTCTCTGCCCGCCTCTCTGCCCACTTGTGATCTCTGTCTGTCAAATAAATAAATAAAATCTTTTAAAAAAAAGAAACACATTAGTTTTGCACAATCTTTCTACCATTTGGCATATCCTTAATAGATCTCTGGCTTTGTTGCCTGTTCTTAGGAGTTATGATTGCACATGGTGTGAAGAGATGCACTTAGCACTTGACTGGAATGCTAGAAATTTGGCCTATAGTTACTCCCAGTCTGTAGTTGTCAGCTCTGTGGTTTTGGGCAAAATCTATTGCCTCTCAGAGTTTGCACTGAATTCTCTGAAAAACGAAGGGGAGAGGAAGAGGAGGAAATAAATCCAAAGGTACCTCCCAGCTCCAAAATTCTTTGACACATTGACTGCTGGTCAGGCAAAAAGACTTCTGGTCCTTCTCTCTCCTGAGCTCCCTATTTAGTCAATGAGTTAAGAAGGAAGAGGTGAAAGGTCCTGGCTGGCAGCACTCTTCTACTGTGATCCTTCTCTATAGTAAACCTGTAGGCTGCTCCGCCTGCTCTTGGGCCCAGTTAGGAAATCAAGCCTTCTTCTGGAATAAAACTTTCTACATCAGTCACTGAAAAACAGACGGAAAGTAAATTCAGCTAAAAACCCAGCAGAGCGAGCCAACATTGCAAAACGGATGGTTTCTGTTTTATGCTTTCCTTCCCCATGAGAGCTCTTGCCAGCTGGCTAGTCTTAAGTAAATTCGCCCCTCAGGTTCAATTTATATTCTACTTTAACTGCTCATTTTCTCCCCTTTCAGTGCCACAGAGTGCTGTGTTCTCCGCTTGTACTTTTTCTAAACATGGAAGGCCCCAGCAGATGATACTGTATAATCTCTACCTGGTGAAACAGAAAATGTTCTTCACCCTCCCCTGCCTTTTCTTTCCATTTACTTTATCTGTAATCTCTGTTCTTTCCTGGTGCATGAAGTTTAGTCAGAAATTTATTAGTCAGAAATTTATGTTCATAGGTACGGTGTATTTCACTTGTGGAACACATTAAAACAGAAGACTAATTTTTGTTAAGCAATCAGTAAAGCCAATTTTTTTTAAAATAATTTAAGTTTTTGGGCACCTGGGTGGCTCAGTGGGTTAAGCCTCTGCCTTCGGCTCAGGTCATGATCTCAGGGTCCTGGGATGGAGTCCCGCATCGGGCTCTCTGCTCAGCGGGGAGCCTGCTTCTCCCCGCTTCTCTCTCTCTCTGCCTGCCTCTCTGCCTACTTGTGATCTCTGTCTGTCAAATTAAATAATAATAATAATAATAATAATAATAATAATAATTTAAGTTTTCAAAACAGAGGTGAGTAGGAACACGTTTAACACATCAATGAACTATGTACAGACAGCGTGGGAAGGGGATATGCTTTGAAGACAGAGGGTTCTGGGTCTAAATCCCTGCTATTCCTCTCAATATTGTGTGGCTGAGGGCAAGTCATTAACCCTTCTGTGCCTCAAAATTTACTCCATCTGTAAAATAGGGATAATGTTACCTACATCAAAGAGCTGCTTTGTGAACATACTTGAGTTTTCTGTAAACACTGGCACCTAACAGATGTTATGGGAGGGAAACAAAGATGTTTATGGGGCCAGTGGGAAGAACATATAAGGCCTCAATGAGTTGTGCGTTCACTTTCTTTTTCTTGAGAGATAAATCACATAGCTGTTAATGAACTTTGGAGCCATGTTGCAAGGATTCAAGTTCCAACACTGTCATTTGTAAGCTATGTGATCTCAGGTAAGTTACTTAACCTCTCTGTGTCTCATCTGTAAAATGGGGATGATGATAGTAACCCTACCTCATAGGCTTATTAAGATTAAGTGAATTACTACATGTAAAGCATTTAAAACAGTTCCTGGACAGAATAAACATTTGCATCAGTGAGGGCAATGGTTCATTTTATGTGTCAGTGGGACTAGGCCAAAGTACCCAGATATTTGGTCCAACATCATGTCTCCATGTCTCTGTTGAAGGTATTTTTAGATGGGATTAATGCTTAAATCAGTAGACTTTGAGTGAAACAGATTCCTCTCCATAATGTGGGGGGCCTCATCCAGTCAGTGAAAGGTCTTAAGGAAGAAACACTGACATCCCCTAAGGAAGAAGGAATTCTGCCTCCATCCAGACTGCCTTGGGTCTTGTGCTGCAACCTGACTTCCCCCCTGGGTCTCCAGCCTGCCACTGCACCGCAGGACGTTGGTGCTTTACTCTTTCTTCTGCCCTGACTACTCCTCCTTCACGTGTATCCATGGTCTGCTCCCTCCCTTTGGATTTGCATTTGCCAGCCCTCACATTTCTTAAATCTCAGTCTCTCTCCCCCCATCTACACACACACACACACACACCCCTGTTATGGGTTCGTTTCTCTGGAGAACCCTGCTACGGCAAGCAATGATGATTTGGGTATGTAGCCTGAAGTGATTGTCTATATTGGTTCTTCAGTGAGAGTAATCACATGGCAAACTTTTGCTTTAATCCTCCCACTTCTGAAGATTTAAGAAAACTAAGAGGAGAAAATAAAGATTTGCCTTTTAAAAAGGCAAGGAAGCAAGGAGTTAAGAACGCTCATGGCAGGAACAGAAAATGATGTGTTTGGATGGAATAAGGGTCCACTTAGGGAAGTGGTGGGTCATAAGGCTGGAGAAGGGCAGGGGCAGCCCATGGAAAGGTCTGAATACAAGCCTTGGAAGCTCAGGATTTCTTTCCCCCTGTTGGAAGTGGAAAGCTACCCAAACTTTGGGAAAACAGCGCGGTAAGATGAAAACACTCGACAGTGGTGTGGGATTCATCAGGAGGAGGGAGAATCCAGGGAAAGAGAGAACAGGTAGAAAATATTATGTGACCTTGCATTATGCTGTTATCTATAGTTCATCACCAAAGAGCATTAAGCACCTGTTTCCTTACTGTTTTCATTAGGTCACATTTTAGGCTATCTGGTGCTTCCTCAGGTGAGCAGGCTTATGTCCCTCTCTCAGTTCCCTTCCCCTTTTTCCTTTTGCTAGAACTCTTCTCTCCTCGCAGCTCCCAGTTTCCTGCAAGTTCCCTGGTCTATGTGAAGGTAGGGTGGCGGGTGGCCGTAGAGAACGCCTTTTTTTTTCCCCCCCTTTTGTCCTTTCTGACCTTTGGAAATTTTTCCTGGTTTCAACCTGGAGGAGTGTGAGTTCCTATTTTCTTTATATTAAAGCATCTTCAAAAAAACAGATGTTTTTTTGCTTTTTTTCTATAGCAGAACCATTACATGCTATTAGTTTATTTCAGTTTGAAAAACTTTTCCCGGAGAATTTATGTTTGTAAAATCTAGATCACCCAAAGCCAATGTAACTTTTAAGTGGTAAATGCTAAGCCTGGTTTTAGTCTATATTTAACACTGCCAGGGAGAGAAATGCCGCTGGGTACTTTCCCAGCGTATGCTAATTAGCTGAAAAAGAATACTTTCTTTGCTGCCATTGGTGAAGAAACTGACCAATAGAGGAGCAGTTCAGCGCCTACACCCACTCTGTACAAAATAGGGAGGTGTGTTTGTACATGCCAATAACTCATACTCTTGGTTGCCTCACAACCAGTGACAAGTGTGCCTTTCATCATCTCTTACAATGTTACCTTAAGATTCTGAACTTTAATCTAAATGAGACTTAGAAAAGAGGAATGAGTTTAAGAAATTAGATTTCTAGTAGCTTATAAGCATACACACTTCTGACATTACAGATTTTGAAGATAATGGCAGTTTTTTTGTAATACTGCGTGGATTTTATCCACTTGAATAAATCTACTAATTTGTGTGTTCATTTCATTCCACTGACAATAAATGTATTGAATGCTCTTTATGAAGATTAGGAGGGAGGTTTTGGCCTCTTTCAGCCATATCCTAATAACAGGACATTAGCGGCTACTACTCAGCAATAAACACTGAGTTTTAGATTCTTGAAGGTATAATTTTTTTTAAAGATTTTATTTATTTATTTATTTGACAGACAGAGATCACAAGGAGACAGAGAGAGAGAGAGAGAGGAAGGGAAGCAGGCTCCCTGCTGAGCAGACAGCCCGATGGGGGCTCGATCTGAGGACCCTGAGACCATGACCTGAGCTGAATGCAGAGGCTTAACTCACTGAGCCACCCAGGTATCCCTTGAAGGTGTAATTTTCATTGCATTAATCTGTACCATTTCCCATAGCTAGAAGGGTGCCATATTAATTTGTTTATAGGTTGCTTTATAGGTGGACCAAATGTTTTCATTATTATTATTATTTTTTAGACTGACTGTTTATAGCCTCCTCCAATGTGTTGTAAAATCTTCAGAGTAATAACACTGTTTATTATTTTGGGGACACTTACATTCACTACCTAATTTAATTCTTGCAGCAGTTACCTAAGTTGGCCAGGACAAGTTATATTTAGTGCTATTTTATATCTGATGAAATGGGTACAGTGAAGTTAGCTACTTATCTGAGGCCATACACTGGTCAAAAGTGATGTTGGAGTCTAGGCTCAGGACCCATGCAAGGAACATTTTATTTGATTACAAGATACTTCTCAAGAGTTAGAAATTTGTTTTTTCCTTCTTATTCTTTCTAGGTAGACTAGATATTCGCAACTGAATATCCCTAAGTTAAAAGGGAGGCAGAGACAGAAAGAAGATAAGCCATAAGACTCCTAGGATAGTACTCAGAGAACGCCATACTTTTTTTTTTTTTTTTTTTAAGTAGGCCCCATGCCCAGCCTAATATGGGGCTTGAACTCACAACC
The DNA here is from genome assembly GCF_964662115.1 of Mustela nivalis. Taxonomy (NCBI): domain Eukaryota; kingdom Metazoa; phylum Chordata; class Mammalia; order Carnivora; family Mustelidae; genus Mustela; species Mustela nivalis. The sequence continues at coordinate 117,530,661 of NC_139023.1, forward strand.
CTGAGATGAACACCTGAGTTGAAATCAAGAGTTGGACACTTAACTGACTGAGCCAACCAGATGCCCCATACTTTTCTCATTTTAGCATTCATTATACTTAGATACATGTGTACTATTTACTCTCCCACCTCCTAATTTTCATAAGAGCAGAAATCATGTTCATATTGTTCATTCATTGCTATAAACCCAGAGCCTAATATACATAGTACTTGATGTACAGCTGGAACTTCAGAAAAAGTTACTGAAAAAAATGAACACAAATTTCTCTTTCACTGAAATTGCCCCAAGAAAACCTCAACCAAATGATTTTATCTTATTTTTAAAAAAGCTTTATGTAAGTAATCTTCACACCTGACATGGGCTTGAACTCATGACCACAAGATCAAGAGCCAGTAGGGTGCCCTAGTCAAATGATTTTAAGTTGGAGCTACTCTCTGCATCCATCAGGATAGACTAGGTTAAATTAGCTCAAGATGCCATAACAAACAAAATCAGTGGCTAAAAATGGTGGTTTATTTCTTGTTCATGCTATATAATGGAGCAGAATTCTGCTCTTCATAGCCACTAAGTGATCCAGACTGAGGAAGAGGACATGATCTAGAACAGTGTGGGTTGCAATGGCAGACAGAAGTGGGTCCTGGAGGGTCTTGCCAAGAAACATTAATGCTCTAACTCAGAAACCCTGCTTACAAATTCATTGACCTGAACTAGTCACAGGTACCTCCCCTTCCCATAGCACCACCCACAAAGGTGCTAGAAGCTCCTGCGTGGTGGAGAGGAAGAAATATTTGACAAGTGGTGTTAATGACTACCAAATTTATTTCCTTGATTCTGAGCTTTTGTGATTTAAGTAATAAAGTCCAATTTTGCTGTAACCTTTCCTACAATATATTTATAAAATATAATTGTCCTCATAATGGCCCTGTATAAGAATGATGCATGGTGGGGCACCCCAGTAGTTAAACGTCTGCCTTAGGCTCAGGTCATGATCTCAGGGTCTTGGAATCAAGCCCCACTTCTGGCTCCCTGCTCAGAAGCTTGCTTCTCCCTCTCTCACTCCCCGTTTGTGTTCCCTCTCTCGCCGTCTATCTCTGTCAAATAAGTAAATAAAATCTTAAAAAAATAATAATGATGCATGGTGAAATTAAATACTTAAATAAGGTCAAATAGAAAAGTCAGAGGTGGAAATGGAAAGGTAATTCCAATCTCTATACTACTAGTTCTAGATGAAGCTCATTTATTCTGTATTTGTGGAGGAAAAATTATACATGGGGGAGAAAAAAGCAACATTATATTGTAAAGTAAAATCATTGCTGCAAGTTTCACTGGGTCCAAGGAAAAAACTTACAAATTCTTTGTGTCAGGGAGCCTGGGTGGCTCAGTGAGTGAGATCCAGCCTGGGGTGAGGGGAGCCCCGTGCTAACCATGGAGTCTGCTTAGGATTTTCTCTCTTCTTCTCCCTCTGTACCCGCCCCCTTTAATAATAAATAAATATATATTTTTTAATTTTTAAAAAAGATTTTATTTATTTATTTGACAGAGCACAAATAGGCCAAACAGGAGGCAGAAGAAGAGGGAGGAGAAGCAGGCTTTCCCACTGAGCAGGGAGCCCAATGCAGAGCTCAATCCCAGGACCTCAGGACCATGACATGAGCCCAACCAATGGAGCCACACAGGTGCCCCAATAAATAATGATTTAAAAAATTCTTTGGGTCAGTGTTTTGGAAGCTATTCTGGTAACACAGAGAAAGGACATCTGGGCTAGAAATTCTGGAGAGTGTAAGGACCTTATATTTAGCCAGAGCGCTTCCATCCATCCATTAAACAATAACCTTGTTGTTTAACCCTTAAAATGTCCCTGCCCCCCTTCCTCCAGGGAAAAACAATTCCCGGAAACCAGCCTCAGAAAACAAAGCCCAAATACAAGGGTGGGTCATGCCAGGTGGAGACATCCGATCAGTGGGGGGTTGCATACTGTCTCCCTAGTTACCAAAGAGTATGGGCCCCGCCCTTTGGGCACCTTTTGGGTACCAATTCTAACCAAGGTGATAGGCTAGGTCAAATGTCTACTATAGGGTAAATTGTAATATAATTGGTCACTTAAGGGTGACCTAGCATGACTGTGGAGTTTCCTATGTGTGTTACAATCTCACTGGCCACCTGTGTATGGTGAGGCCCAACCACATGGCCTTTGCCCTTAAAAGCTAGTCTCTTGTAAGAGGTGTGGCCCCAAACGTTTGGTTTGATTTTTGATGCTTGGCGCAAAATAAAGCTTTGCTTGACCTTTGCTTTGTATCAGTCTCGCTCCTTTAATCACGGACCCATTATTGGGGGACCTAACAGAGAGAGTAGGCTGAACTGTGGAAAAATACATCCTAGTATTATTCCAGGCTCCTGCTTAGGCATGAGGCCAGAAGTAGCATAGAGACAGTCACCTGGAAAATTGCTGATTCTAAAGTAGGAGAAGAAAGAATGTTTTCCCTCTACTCTCCCAGTTTTCTGGCTGGGGACCTAAAAATTAAACTGACAAAAGACAAATTAACAAGAAAAAAAAAAAGTTGTGTGTTTTTTGTTTTTATTTTTGAGTGAGATGGCATTAATGCCTTAGTAACACTAGCAAATCAAAACCTAAGTCTTTATTGCCTGAAGGTTAAGAAATAAAAACCCAAGGAAAGCCAATGACAAACAGCAAATCAAACTTTGCCAAATAAAGTAGGTGCTTAAGTTAGAGCCAGATAGTTTCCTTGCGTTGCTCTCCTCTTTTCTCTATAAAGTCTTGCCTCTAGCAAGACTGTAGAGCACTCCTAACGATTTCTGGTTTGGGGCTGCCCAATTCCAATTGATTTTTGCTCAAATAAACTCTTAAAATGTTTATTATGCCTCTGTTTACCTTTTAACAGTTCCATGCTGGTGGTTCATTAGCCCAAATCTCGAATGGCTTTCTCAAGACTCACATGTCCTCACTTTATATTTTATAAGTCCCCATGCCACCCACTTGCCCTAAGTCTCATGACCTGTCTTGGGAATAATCTCCCGATAGTCACTACTATCTAATCACCGAATTTTTTAAAATATAAAGTAAAATACAAAGGCGCTCACCCTAATGAAGGCATGGAGTGTTGTGTTTACTTGATTCTTTGGGACATTATAGAATGGTCCCTCATGCTGAGTTCATGTACATTTGTACTGTCTTTAACTTCAGAGATTCAAACAGCCTTAGCATAAAATTAAAAAGAAGTAAACTACTGGTGTTGTTTGTTATCAACTGTGGTAAGACACAGAGTGGTATGGTTTTCTTTTTTCCATTTACTTGAGAGAGCATGAGAGAGCATCAACAGGTGAGGGGCAGAACAAGAGGGAGAAACAGGCTTCCCTTGAACCAGGAGTCCTACGAGGAGCTCAGTCCCATGAGCCTGGGATCATGACCTGAGCCAAAGGCAGATGCTTAATGGACTAAGCCACCCAGATGTCCCAGTGGTAAGGTTTTCAAATGTAATTCCAAGGACTGCAATAACATCAAACATACACATATTCTTCAAGGCCACCTAATTGATCTTGTTTATCATATGACTGTAGGTTATAGTCTATTAGAAAAAAAGGATATGGCATCGTCATGATGTTCTCAAATGGTGGGCATGCAGTTTGTAAGAACTTAAAAAGAAGGTCAAAATACCATGCATAATTCAAAATGTTTTAGGTTTCCAAACTTAAAATTTCCCACATCAACAGTTCTTGTTGTTGCCAAAAGTTTTCACATTTGTGAGAGCAAAGTCCTTCATTACCTGGTCTGAATGTTTGAGATATTACAATACATGGTACTACATTATTGATGAACAGTCAAAAGTAATGTAATTGTTGGGGCACCTGGGTGGCTCAGTTGGTTAAGTGTCTGCCTGAGGCTCAGGGGCCTGGGATCAAGCCCCACATTGGACTCCCTGCTCTGTGGGGAGCCTCCTTCTCCCTCTGCCTCTGCCTGCTGCTCCCCCTCTTGTATTCTCTGTCAAATAAATGAATAAAATCTTAAAAAAAAAAAAAGTAACTTAACTGTATTTAAACTTCGGCCACCAAAATGCTCCATCAATATAAAAGGCCAAGACATGTACTAAAATGTACATATTATCACTATGGGTCATAGCTCCAAACTGGAAACTACTCTAGTGTCTTTCAAAAGAATGAATTAATAAATTATAGTATAGTCACAAAATGGAATAAAATGAATCATCTACAACTACATGCAACAGTATGGAAGAATCTCGTAAGTATAAAGTTGAGTAAGGAAGCCAAACACAAAAGAATGCATACTTAATGATTTTGTATATGTCAAGTACAAAGACAGGCAGAACTAAGTCTGTGTTGTTGACAGTCAGGACAGGCAGCGACTGGAAGGCATGATGGGGTTCTTGGGTGTTAATAATGTTCTGTCTCTTGATCTGTGTTGGATACAACAAAGGCGTGTTTGGAATGTGAAAAGTCATTGAGGTGCACACATTGCTTGGAATGTGCGTACTTTTCTGCATATATATTATGATTCAATAAAAAGTTAATGAAAGAAAGAAAATTCTAGGAAGCCCATGAAAATGGAATCTCAACCCAGCATAATAATCCCTCAGGTCATTACCAGAATTTGTGGGTCACCAATGTTAAGAATCAGTCTCTAAATAGAGTAGTTAACAAACTGGATTCAGAACAGCTGTCCCAGGAGCAGGATACCTGATAAGTCAAAACAGGCTAATAGTTTCCCTTTAATATCTCGAATCTGTCTGCTTTCCCCTCCCTTAAGTGGTATCACCGTAGCTTAAGCCGGGTCATCTCATCCAAGATGATCTTGAATTTCATCCAAGATGGTCTCCTCACCAGTTTCCTAATAGCCTGTTCTACCCGTTCTCTACACATTAACCTGCGATGTAAAGTCTAAAGTAGATCCCTTTATTTCCTTGCTTAAAATCCCTCAGTAGAATGCCATCACACTTAAAACGTAATGCAAACTCGAAGACTTGGGTATGTGGTTTGACCTCAGTCCACCTCATGTCATGCTGTTCTGCCTGGCCTTATGCGCTACAGCCAGACTGCTCTTCTTTCTGTTCTCCAAAATGTCAAACTCTTGCCCCTCAGGACCTCTGTCCTCTCTGCCCAGAATAGTTATTGCTTTCCAGGTTCCTCCGCTGACCATGGATTTCCTTCTTACTCTTCAAGTCTCCGACTGAATGGGATCTTATAAAGTTCTCTTACAACAACCCTCCCTCTCTAATGTCAACCTCCTCTTTTTCTCTATATCCACACTTCGTCTATTTCGGTCCTTGACGTGATTCTTGTTTCATATGCTTGTTTACCGGTTTGTTTGCTCCCTTTGCCTTATTAGACTGTAAGTTCCGTGAAGGCAGAAATCCCGTGTATTTGTGTCCGGATTGCAGCGCCAACGCCTGGCGCAGTGTCGGGCATACCAAAGGTCCTCCATAAACATGGAAGTATCTGTCAAACGAATGAATCGACGTTCCCAAGGAATCACAAGACGCCTGTGCAGTCACGGAGAACACTGCACTGTCAGTTTTCCAAAGAACTTCAGTGAAACCAGATGCCTTTCAAGCCTTTCTGCCGAAGTGCTGGCATTCGTTCTCGCTTTCCTAGTTGTCACAACCTCTGCCCCCTTGCCACAAGGGACACACACCCCTCCTCTACCCGCTGGCGATTTACGCAGTCTCCCGATCCCACCCACCTCCCAGGCGCCCCTTCATTGGCCCTACGGTCAAGGCCTTCGGGGAGGGCGGAATGTCACCTCGAGCCGCTACTGGCCCAGGTCGACGTCCCTCTACCGCGAGCTGCGAAAAGTCAGCCAAACCAAATTGCAGTCGCGGGGAGGCTCGTTCCGTTGGAATCTATGATTGGCTGCGACCGAGGGCGGGCGGCCGGCGCACCGCTTCTCCGAGCGCGGATTGGCCAGAGTTGCCGTCAGTCAGCGGGAACAGACGCCCCCCCCTTCCATCTGGCTCACTGCGGGCGAAAAACTGGGGAGATTTTCCAGCGGGAGAGCCAGTGGCTGTGCTAGCTGCTTGCTCCAGAAATCGGAAACATCGGGGAAGGCAATCTTACTTGCCCAACGGGAAGTCCCTTCCCCGCCCTCCGTTAATTAATTAGAAAATTTCCAGGGACGTGCCCGTCGCGAGGTAAGAGCCTAGAGAGGGCACTTCATTTATTGCTAACAGTTTATGATATTATTTGTAGGTGGGGTCGCATCCCTGCGCTCGGAGTCTGCGGAGTGGAGGGGAAACGGAGGGTTCGTCCGGGAGGGGAGGGGAAATGTAAGTCCGAATCCCCAGCCCCAGAGTCAGCGTCTGGGTTCTCTGTGCGCCGCTTCCTTCTCTTTGGAGGTCCTGAGTAGCACGTTCTGTCGCGGCCCACCCGGACTGAGCTGCCGGCAGTGGGCGTTTCCCGCCGGGACCCCCCACGCTCGACCTTAAACTTGACTTGCAGGCTGGAGGCGCCACCACTGCGAGTGGACTGGGCCGGGGTTGGAAGGCAGGAGGGACCACGAACTGGATGGTGGAAAGGACGGGGGCTGCTCGTTCGCGTTACCCGGTAGCGAAGATCCGGGTCGCCCACTCCGGACTCGAGGATGCTGCAGGGGTCAGCGTCGCGTTGCCGCCGCCGATGGAACCGGGGTGAAGGAGACGTGGCGACGCCCGAGATCTGTGCGGCGAGAGGGTGGTTGGGAGGCGGAGACCGGGCGGCGGAAGGTGCTGGAGGGAGCCTAGCCATCTGCAGCGCTGCGCGGGCGGGAGGGTGTGCTTCCTGCCGTGTTATCACACTGGCTACTGATGTGTCACAGCCGGCGAGCGAGCGCAGGATCCTGAACTGTCCGAGGGTGAGCGTTTCAGGGGACCGGAATAGAGCAGGATGCAGAGCCCTGGTTGGTGTCGATCTGAGGATGTGGGTTTTGCCTTGCCAGGAGAAGCCTTGTGGCTGGTGATGTTTTGTGTTTTTTTTTTTTAGTAACCGCATCATGTAGGTGAGAGATTTCACAGGAGGCGACAAAGACGAGACTTCGGGTGGAAATAGCCAGGGAATTTGGAGTCCCTAAAGCTCCACTGGCCTTTCTGAGCTTCAGACTGAAAACGTGCAGCAAGGCCGCTTAAGCCCTTTGCACTCATCCTCCACCAGTGCGGAGGAAGGAATGAGATTGTCGCCGGTGTCAGAATGAGTGACAAGTGACGGATTATAATGGTCTTGAAGAAGAGTAGTGATGTCATGGTATTAGAGGAAGAGAACAGATGCACCACTGGGTAATAAAATAGTTACAATTTTTGAGCAGTGAGTTCTTTTAATGTTTTTTTCTTGCAACCATAGGCACTTTCTGTTGACAAAGGCACCTCCCTTGACTAGAATCTTAGAGAAGAGGAAAGAAGAGGGGAGATGTGCTGTTGATGTAGTATAGAATGTCAAGGAAAATCCTTAAATGAAGTATAAAGGTACAGGTTTGGAACGTGGTGTATGAATTGTATCCACATTAACAAAGATGTTTTAAAATAGATCTATGGAATTAGAATAATAAACAATATTCACGACTTTACTTCCTCTAAACATCTAAACATGTTCACATCAAACCCAAGGGGAATCATTTGGGGTTTTTATTGTTGTTCTTTCCCTCATGAACATTATTATACTTTGTTTCCCTTCCTCCCAGCCGAGTACTGATAAAATATTGGAGCCCACATTTCCTGGAATACTTGAATTTACTGGGATGCGTTGCTTGTCTTTAAAAAAGTTGATAAATATTTGCTTTGGGAATATTAAAATCCCATGTGTATCCTTTGTGCAAGTTACTGATGTAAAGGTACCTGAATTTTGCTTTATAATGGGCAAATATGAATATTTTCTTACATTTTTTTTGCTGGAGGGATAGATCGAAACAGCGTTCTGCAGTACTGAACCATAGAATGACTGAATAATTTTGGCATGCACTTGAAATTTCAACAATAAATTGCCCTTTTGACCTGCTTTCAGCAGTCAACAGTTTAACTGAAATCCCAAGTGTATCCTCTTTCCAGAAACAGTGAGTGAGTGACTCTCTTATCCAAAAATAAATTTGGATAGCTTTGAGATATTTAAGCCATTGAGGGGTTATAAAATGGGAATGATATGAAGATGCAAAACTAGCATAGCAATCTTGTAGCTATATATTGTGGCTTTTCTTCACCGTCTTTTATTTTTAAATCAAGTATGTATTTCAAAAGTGCACTACAAACCAAATGCATCTTTTTCTCCTTTCTGATGCATTTCACCTGAGATTACCTACTTGCAGGATGTGGGCTTTCAGCAGTGCCCTCATGCAGAATTTCTGTGCCAACTCGAATTGTGTCAACGCTTACTTCCAATGTAACCCCTTTGCTGAGAATCCCTCCTGCTAGTCAAAATGTTAAACCAGGTGCCAACATTTTTCACTGGTCACGAGTTCTGTGTCAGGACTTTCAAGTACCCTATTAAACTGTTAAAACATTAAGGAGGAAGATGGAGAACCCCCTGGTCACACAAATCAGTGTGAAAATGATGAAAAAGGAAAATGAGGGGTTTGAAGGGGCGGGGGGTGGGAGGTCGGGGTACCAGGTGGTGGGTATTATAGAGGGTACGGATTGCATGGAGCACTGGGTGTGGTGCAAAAATAATGATACTGTTATGCTGAAAATAAATAAATTTTTAAAAATGCTGAAAAAAAAAAGAAAAAAGAAAATGTTTTCAGGCATTTATTTATTGACAGTATGTAGAATATATGGGGTTTCTTTGTGTGTGTATATATGTGTGCATACTCACATTGTTAAATATTCATGTGATTAAAAGTAAATTTGTGGGTCATAAATTTTTGTTTTGATTGGGAAATAAAAAGGAATTTGGAACAGTTTGGTCTAGAAGGAAAATTGTCCTTTTTCCCCCCCTTTTGGTCTATGACTAGCAATATAGTTTAGGTTGGGGGCACCTGGGTGGCTCACTGGGTTAAAGCCTCTGCTTTCCCCGCATCAGGCTCTCTGCTCACCAGGGAGCTTGCTTCCTCCTCTCTCTCTGCCTGCCTCTCTGCCTACTTGTGATCTGTCAAATAAATAAAATTCTTTAAAATAGATATATATTTATATATATAAAATATAGGTTTTTATATATAATATTTTTATATATAAATTTTATATATTTATAAATTATTTATATATAAATTTATATATATATATAAGCATATATATATATAAATATAGTTTAGATTGTTGATATAAATAACCTGTTCTTGTCACTAGGATTCCAGCCAAGTTATTTATCTTTATTTTCTTAAGATTGTTTTTGCATTTTATATTTGCTAGTTGAATATGATGTGTGGGTAATATATTCTTATGCTCTTGGTTGATTTAACTCTTGCTCTTACATTTTTGTGTCTTCAACTAGCTTTCATGTGGAATTCTGCCCTTTGACTCTCTTGGATGACTTTTACTTTCAAAGATTGAATATAAATGTTAAATGTTAAAATGGTTTAAAAAATAACCTAATCCTGATTTCTGAGAGATTGACATAAAAGATTCCTGAATAACTTTTTTGGGGGGAAGGGCAGAATGATAAATACATGCCAATTTATAATTGGTAAGCTGACAAATAATAAAAGTATCTCTTAGGTGTTTGTCAGGTTGTTCTCCACTCTTTTTGTTATGAAGGACATTGATTGGGTTTTTGTTTTTGTTTTTTTGTTTTGTTTTGTTTTGTTTTTCCCCCTGTAGACTTTGGGTTTCTTCCCCACATCATAAATTAGACTTTCTTGTCTGCTAGTCAGTGTGTAGCCATTTCTGTGGACGTTTGGAGAACTGGGGGCAGCTGATGGCTAATTCTTAGCTTGAATCCCTGGAGGAAACTTATTTTGATTTGCAGGTTTAATTCAAAGTAGTTATTTAGCTTGGGAATACAGGTCGTCTTTGAATGTTTCCCCAGGGAATAAGGAGATTAATATGATTTAATTATATTGCTTTGGAAATACACAGTCACCTGCTTGAATACGCTGATCTAGTTGTATATCTGGCTCACCTTTCATCTATGCCGAAAGTATCCCCCAAAGTAAATGTTTTCCTGACTCTTCTGCTTACTTTATGAGATGATTGTGCAGATAATAAATGAGGAAGAAGGCCAAGTTGATGATTGATTTTAGTCTAGCGAGGCTTTTATTATTATTTTTTCTTAAGATTTTATTTATTAGCCGAGAGAGATCGCAAGTAGGCAGAGGGAAGCAGGTTCCCCGCTGAGCAGAGAGATCAGGAGCTGAGCTGAAGGTAGAAGCTTAACCCACTGAGCCACCCAAGTGCCCCCTTTTTTAAAGAAACTGCCCAACTTCCATTTTATATAATTCCTCTTTCTCTCTCTTTTTTTTTTTAAGATTTATTTATTTATTTCAGGGGGGGCGAGAGAGAGAGAGCGCGCGCGAGAGCGAGCGAGAAAGCGAGCGCCGGAGTGTGGGGAGGAAGGAGCAGGGGGAGAGAATCCAGAATCCCCCGTAGACTTCACGCTGAGCACAGAGCCCAACAGTGGGGCTGGAGCCCATAACCCGTAAGATCAGCACATGAGCCGAAACCAAGAGTCCAATGCTCACCCGACTGAGCTACCCAGGCGCCCCACTTTATTTCATTCTTAAATAATGTTTCCAATGGATATTTGTTGCCTGATAAAAATGCAGCTCTGGTTTTGTTTTTGGAGGAGAGAGAGAAGACAAGAGTGCCCTAGAAGAGCTGCAAAATAATTTACTCAATATTTATTTGCTTCTAATTCTAGAACTCTTGTTTAAATTAGGTGAACAACAGCAAAAAGGCCCAAGGCTGAATAAAGCTCACATGATTTCAGACTGAAGCCAAAAGAACAGTACTTTGCTTATACAAAAACAAACTCATTATATTGTGCCCCTGAAACTAGTGCAGTATTGTATTGTCAATTACAGCTCAGTGTAAAAGAAAAAAGAATTGTGCTTCACTAATTTCTGTTGCACTCTTCAATATGAATGGTTTGTAAGAAGCGTATCTTAAAAGTTTTCTTTATTTTCTGTATGGTATAAAGCTGCTTTGTGAAGTATCTTCTTCAATAATCAGTTCTCTAGCATAGATTGTATTATAGTTTGAAATTTCTTCCCAAGTTCTTACCTTTATTTAACATAGTTATTATTGCTGAATAAAAAGATCACCTTCAGTCAGAAGCAAAGAGGTAAACACCTTTTTTGGGTAGTTTAATGTGTTGCTTCTGTTTGATACTTGATAACCAGAATACTACATCTCCTCCACCCCTAATACTGTCATAGAAGGGAGTTTCAATCTTCTACACCTGCTATTAGCTAAAAGGGGAAGAAGGAATGGTCTCCTAAGTCTTTCATGATACATTCATTCTTTGGGAGGCCTTCTTTATACTAAATTCTATGAAGGCAGGGCACACATGTTTTTTGTTGTAGAGATATCTAAGGGAGCTCTTTATTTATTTATTTTATTTGACAGACAGAGATCACAAGTAGGCAGAGAGGCAGGCAGAGAGAGAGGAGGAAGTAGGTTCCCCACTGAGCAGAGAGCCCGATGCAGGGCTCAATCCCAGGACCCTGGTCCCAGGACCCTGGGATCATGACCTGAGCTGAAGGCAGAGGCTTTAACCCACTGAGCCATCCAGGTCCCCCATAGGGAGCTCTTTAGAACATCATCTTTTCTTTTACTGTTTTATTTACTGTTCTTACACAACTAGACTGATTTCCAAAAATTTATTTGAAAAAGATTATTTGAAATCTGCAGTGCATGTACTTACGGGTTCACTCAAGTTGGGCTTTGTGTGTGTGGTGTGGATATGTGCCTTTTGTTGAGGTATTTTTTCAACTTTATTGTGAAATAATTCAAACATACAATTGAGAGTAATACCTGTATACCCTCCACCAGCATTATCAAATCTTGACATTATGCTGTCTTTTTCAGTTGTTTTTTTTAATACATTAAGTAACAAAACAAAGTAGTGTGAAGTTGAATTTTTGCTTGGAACCTTATTTGTATGGAAAACTGCCAGGAGCACAGCCCTTATTGCAAGGGTGTAGGAATTCCCCCTGACAACACCCAGGGGAGGATTCAGCTTTGGGGCAGAGTCCAGAAATGGGGGTGCAGAGGAATAGGTTAAAAGAAATGTGGTCTCGGGCAGTAGCTCCCAGTCTGCAGGGCACGCAAGGGCTGGGCTGCTGGATGGGTAGATAGGAGACCAGCAGCTGTTAATGTAAATGCATAAATCAGTTGCTCATAACTCACAAGGGTGGGGTCCCCCAGTCCCAGTGATCACACACATCAGAACTGTCTCTTCCTTGTGCCTGTGGGAGTGTTTGCATGAACCATTCTTCATTAACAATGAAGTATGTGAAGTTTAGTTGGCAGTTTTTTAAAAAAATTTGATTTATTTATTTGTCCGAGAGAGGGAAAGAGCGAGTGAGCACAAGCAGGGAGAGCAGCAGGCAGATGGAGAAGCAGGCTCCCCGCTGAGCTGGGAGTCCAATGTGGGACTCAATTCCAGGACCCTGTGGTCCTGACTTGAGCCGAAGGCAGCTGCTTAATTGACTGAGCCACCAAGGTGTCCCTAAGTTGACAATTCTTTTTTTTTTTTTAAGATTTTTTATTTATTTATTTGACAGAGAGAGAGATCACAAGTAGGCAGAGAGGCAGGCAGAGAGAGAGAGAGAGAGAGAGAGAGGAGGAAGCAGGCTCCCTGCTGAGCAGAGAGCCCAATGCAGGACTCCATCCAGGACCCTGAGATCATGACCTGAGCAGAAGGCAGCGGCTTAACCCACTGAGCCACCCAGGCGCCCTCTAAGTTGACAATTCTTAAAACAGAATTTAGATCCTAGGTTGTGTCTTTGTTAAAACTTGGGCACTCTGAGTATAGAACTGTCCAATTTTTTTTTTTTAAGATTTTATTTATTTATCTAAGACAGAGATCACAGTAGGCAGAGAGGCAGGCAGAGAGTGGGGAAGCAGGCTCCCTGCCTGGCAGAGAGCCCGATGCAGGGCTCAATCCCAGGACCCTGGGATCGTGACCCGAGCCTAAGGCAGAAGCTTAACCCATCAAACGCCCCAGAACTGCCCTATTTTAAAAAAAAGATTTTATTTATTTATTTATTTGACAGAGAGATAGCAAGAGAGGGAACACAAGCAGGGGGAGTGGGAGAGGGAGAAGCCGGCTCCCCGCTGAGCAGGAAGCCTGATGTGGAGCTCCATCCAAGCCTCTGGGATCATGACCTGAGCTGAAGGCAGACACTGGACAACTCAGTCACCCAGGCGCCCCTGTCCTAACTATTCTATAACCAATTACTTTTACTTCCTTCCTCCTTAAGAGACTTTGGAACTGTCAACATTTGCCCCTACCTTTTCTTCAGAGCAATGGCCTTAACAAAGGGAAGAATATTTATTTACACCTGTGTTTTACCTTCTTGCTATGCAAAGTGTGGGCCTGAGGGATCAGCTGTTTGCTGTCACCGGGGAGCTGGCTCGAAAGGCAGAATCTTGGGTTCCACCCCAGGCAGACTGAAGCAGAATCTGTGTTTTAACAAGTTCCCGGGGTGACTGTAGGTTAAAGTAGGAGAAACATTTGTTCTACATGATACATACACATTGTCAAATGTTTATAGAATTTAAACACTGTGAAAGGGGTATGTATATCAATTTTGGTTTTGATCCACTATTCTTAGAAGTAGGCTGTTAGGTGCCACATTCTTTATGGCCCTACATTTTGGTAATATGATACCTCAGTTACATGTGAAATTACTGATGGAATCTCTCTCTCTCTCTCTCTCTCCCCCCCTCCTCAGTTGCATCATTTTTCTTGAAGACATTCCATTATTGTTCTGTTGGTCTTTCCCTCATTCCCGAGTCCTTTGGAGTTGAGGTATGTCCACAGCCGCCCTAATTACTTTGGTGAGAAGCGGTGGGAGCCACGTGAGAAGGAGAGTGCTGCTAAGCTCCCGCCTACTGCAGGACGACAAGCGGCGGACACCCACCTGCCACAGCTCCACTTCGGAGCCCAGGTGTTCTCGGTTTGATCCGGATGGTAGTGGGCGTCCGGCCACCTGGGATAATTTTGGGATCTGGGATAACCGCATCGATGAGCCCATTCTGCTGCCGCCCAGCATTAAGTATGGCAAGCCAATTCCCAAAATCAGCCTGGAGAACGTGGGCTGCGCCTCGCATATTGGGAAACGGAAAGAGAATGAAGACCGGTTTGACAGCGCTCAGCTGACAGATGAGGTCCTGTACTTCGCGGTGTATGACGGCCACGGCGGACCTGCAGCCGCGGATTTCTGTCACACCCACATGGAGAAATGCATCATGTATGTACAGTGGCTTTCACTCTTGACTTTGCAGTTTACCTTATACTTCAGGTTTGAAACGTCAGCCTTTTGGCTGAGATGTTCAGGGTTACCCTAGTTAATTGAGTGGCTCCATACCGTTGGTTGACGGACAAGCAGTAGCTTAAGCCTGCCCCTTGTTACTGCTGATCGTTATTACCATTCCGCCTGGTGGGGACGCTGACCAGGATCAACAGCACTTAGATTTGTGATCGTGTCAAGCTGAGTCGTACAAGCTGCAGGATCTCATGTATTATGAAAAGCATTTACTCCTACCAGTGCATGAACTGCGGTTTTTCAATAAATGGTAATTCTTCTTCCAAGTGGTACCCGTAGCTTTAGATGATTGACAGTAGTGTGGGGGAAATGCATTTAATGAGGGTATTTTGGAGCTCTTAAAAAAGTTTATTTACTGCAGTTATTAATGTCTTTGGGGGATCATATGGCCTGAATTAAAAGAGGGAGAACATGACAATTTCTTGTTTTCTTGTGTATAGTTATTCTGTTAATCAGTTGATTTATTCATGTTTTGAACTCAGTAATGTAAATTTATTTGAAGGAAATTTTGACCTCTCAGAGTTGTGGATAGAGAGTATTCATCTTTAAGGAGGAAGACTTGGACTTTTATTGTTCTTAAAGGCTTTTTTCCTAGTCTAGTTATTTCCTAATTTGATTTGCTAATCTATGGATTTTAAGCATCTGAAAGACAAACCATGGAGTTCCATTGTATGGACTAACAGCTAGCTAGAGGGACCTGGATGAAGAAGAGAAACTATTATAAAACAGTTGTTTGGGACTCTTTTTCCCTCTCCATAAAGGGACTTGCTTCCTAAGGAGAAGAACTTGGAAACTGTGTTGACCTTGGCTTTTCTAGAAATAGATAAAGCGTTTTCAAGGCACGCCCACCTGTCTGCGGATGGTAAGTAAAACAGTCACATTCCTTAGAGTCTTAGGGGGCTTGTCTAATTAAAGGAAACAATTTAAGCCCTTTGGGGTGGGAATGTAAGTTTATTTATGAGGATGCTATGTTGAAAATGGCTTTATAGTAGGAATAACTTTAAATGCTGTTTGGAATACAAATTAATGTTAGAACCTCATTTTTAAAGGAAATATCTTGAAGAATTTTTCAAAAATTGAAACCCTAAGATGGTTCTGAATTTAAATTTTAAAAAGATTTAAAAAATTTTAAATTTGCTCTTTATATGGACAGGAGGTCCATACTGTGGGAGGGTTTACAGTTTTGGGTTTTTTAGATGAATCTGATGAGCAAGTACCGAAAGACACTGGAGGGTGATCTCATTTAGCCATGTAGTAACTGTCCAGACAAGGAGAAAACTGCTAACTGGTCCTAAATAAGAAAAGACAATGGCTAGTATGCACTGTTTTGTTTAATTAGAAGGAAGAGTTTGGTCTTGCAGCTTTGTGGTAACCAGGGATGTTTTTGTTTTTATTTGTTAAACACAAGGACATGTCAGCTGAATTTTTAAAATTTATCTACTGCATGTCCTGAAATTTTGAAAGTGGAATGTTTCTGATTTTGACCAAATTTATCAAAAGTGTTCAGAAGAATGGAATTTGTGTTTTCTAATTAGCTGACCCCCAAATCTTTTGCTCCTGGAAAACTTCCGCAGTGACCATTTAAATGTATGCATACATACCTCATAACTGATTTGAAAGTGAATGGCACAATATTAATCTGTGTTTGGTTCACCTTTTCATTTAAAGGAAGTCAAAGCACCAGAGAAATAACATTTCACAATTTTCAGTTGGAGAGCACAGGGATGGAAATTCTCCTCATTTCCCTGACAAGGGCCAGTTGCAGAGTGAGCACTGGGATTTCCCTGGCACCCACAGTAGCCTCTCTCAGGGGCATGCTTAATGATGAAGATCATAGAAGATGAGTAAGATGGCTCTATTCACCATCTTACAAGATTTTTCCTGCCCTTTTTTTTTTTTTTTTTTTTTTTTTGAGAACCTTATTGTCATCATACTTTTTGGAAAAGCATCAGAGTCCACTCTCTTTGTTCAAGGATTTGTTTTCTTGTTTGTAGATCATTCGGCCCATTTTCTCTTCTCCTTCATTCCTTTGGACTTTTTTCCTTCCAGCTGGCTCCTCACCTTTGAAAATAGAGGTTGAGAGAAGGCAAATTGTAGGTATATGATTGAACTCTTGTTCCTAATGGGTCAAATATAGGAGGTAGAAGAGAAGAGTCAAAAACACTTTCTTGTAGTTTATTTTTATGACTGAAGATTGGTATGCTCTGCTTTCATCCATAACCAGGTTGGCTGTATCTCACACCCTGGTGTTCATTGGCTCTAATGTGGGGGGGTGTGTCCCAGCTGTTACTGGGCTCTACCTGTCAGAAGAAAACCCTCAAGCTTATAATGGGGAATGTGTGGGCCAACAATCAAACATGTGTAGTCAGCCCTTTGGTAAAAGATCTAATCGACAAAGATGCTGCAAACTGAGATTCGGCATATAAGAGGACTCCTTTCATTTTATAAAATAATAAATTCTAATTAAAGGGAATTTTGAACTTAAGGAAAAAAATTGTTTAATTGGCCTACCTTAAAAGAAACTTTCTAAAAGTGTTTTACTTAGAGACAGTTGTACAAAGTAAGTAATCATAAAAAATATAATTTTTCTAATAATAAATTTAAACTGAATTTATTTAACTTAGTTCATCTGTCATATGCCTTGAGCTAATGATCTCAGAAATTTCATAAGGTAGTCTAAAATTTACTTTTCATTTAATGGCCATTTGTTTACAAGTACAATGGAGCACAACAATGTTACCCAGTGTGCTGCTAAAAGAAAGCAGTCTACCATGACATTGTTGTTCTTAAATCTCGTTTTGTATGTATTCTTAGAGATCACTTGGTCTGTGTGTGTGTTTTTAAATAAGTATTTTGGGAACAGCTTTAAAATTTATTCTTAGCAAGTTGCCAATCTTTTCAATGTTGCTAAAAACTGCCTTTTGATATTGGGGCCTATTTTATCAAATATATTAAAGCCACCGAAGGTAGATGGTGTAAGTTATTTACCTTTTCAATTTGTGGATTAAAAAAACATGTTTCAGATTTCAAAGTTATTATTTAAATTAAAAACTTTTTTTTTGGTTTTTAGTAAGAACTGAAGCTGTGTCAGCATTATAAGAATGGATAATGTTCTTTTGGCAGAGCTGTGGGTAGGAGCCAGGCTAGTTAAATAAAATTGCGAAGTAAGTGCAGTTTGCCCTTTCCAGGTCTTTTGTGGGATTTTTTTTTTTTTAGCCTTTTCTATCAGCGTCAGTCCTATTTTCTCTCCTTGATCCCTTCCAGTGAAGGATTTAAAGGTAGGGTTTGTGTTTATTCATTCTGAATCTCCATCTCTGAGCACCCTATATAGAATCTGGAAGGCACTCAATTATTTGGACTGGCCTGATCGCCATGTCTGTTCTTTCTCACCAAAGTTATTACAGTTTATTCTTTGATTATTCTAGAGCCAGTTTAATGAAATTATAAATACAGTGTATGTGTTTTAATGAGTCATCCTGTGTGGATTTGAATTTTAAGTAGGGGAAGCCTGAAAAGAGATTGGTTAAACCAAGGGAATGAATCAGTAATGGTAGAATTTGGGGTATAAATGGGAGGAGTACCCCTCAATTATACCATATTAGCTTTCTTGAGAGAAAGTAAACAAAATAAAGTGAACATAAAACATTTTCCTTTTCAAGAATTTAGTCCAAAGCTGTCACATTTGCATAACGTGCTAAAGATTATTTTGTTATCATTTAAAATAGTTACTATTTCAGTTTAAAATGTGATGGTTTGGGCACGCCTGGGTGGATCAGTGGATTAAGCCACCGCCTTTGGTTCGGGTCAGGATCCTGGGATGGAGTTGCGCATCAGGCTCTCTGCTGAGCAGCGAGCCTGCTTCCAGCCTCTCTCTCTCTGCTTGCCTCTCTGTCTACTTGGGATCTCTCTCTGTCAAATAAATAAATAAAATCTTAAAAAAAAAAATGCGATGGTTTGAGGAGAAGAAAATCAGAATGCCACTTACCAAAAACAGCAAGAATCTTGCCCTTAGAAGTTGCTGGCTATTTTTATTGATTCTTTTATTTTAAGACTTTATTTATTTGACAGACAGAGATCACAAGTAGCCAGAGAGGAAGGCAGAGGGGGGCGGGGAAGAGGTTCCCTGCTGAGCAGAGAGCCCAATGGGCTCACTCGATCCCAGGACCCTGAGATCACTACTGGAGCAGAAGGCAGAGACTTAACCCACTGAGCCACCCAGGCGCCCCTGTGGATTTGTTGTTGACACATTTTGAAATAACCCTTATTTATGAAGCTAATTTCATTATCTTCAAATATTTTTGTATTCAATTCATGCCAGTCATATGTCTTTTGACAACTAATGAAACCAGCCAGCAAATTCAAATGATTTCCCATTACGCTCCTGTCTGTGAGCAAATCTCACTTAAAACAGACAGGGTGGTAGAAAACCGAGATTACATCCTTTACATTGTATAAACGCTTCCAAGTGTTTCTGGATTGCTTAAGGCTTGAAAGCAGCAAAGTTCCCCAAAAGACAGATGGATCAGAAAGAGAAGACTTGCTCTGACGTTCAGAGTGTGAGATGTTGGTGGCAGCATCATGAGTCCCATGGGAAATGTCCACATGCTTCACATTACTTGATCCCTACAAAATAACCAGCGTTAGAAAGCCGGTGTTTTTGAGGACCCGTCTTACACTGGGCGCAGCCAAAAGAAAAGAGCAATAGGGACGACACTGAAGAGATACTTATTGTGCTGTTACTGCTTCAGTTCATTACTTGCATTTCCATGTTCAGGAGTCCTGAGTGTCTGGACACCCGTGTTTAATAAATATTGGAAACCATATTGGTTTATACATAGTATTGTTTATACCGTAAACAATTGTTATGGTGTAAACAATAATTACTGGGAGGGGTGGTTTATACTGTGAAAAGTAGAGCTTTTACTTTTATGTTGCCATTCAAAAACTTGATCATTTTTCTTTGATATGTCGACCTGCAACACCGGGGAAAGAAGAGAGCTGCAGAAATACCCATTTTGTGACTTCCATAAACTTACAAATATGCACCAGAGCTCAAGAGCCTTACTAGCTGACATTTAAACAATTAATTTAAATTAATCAGTCTACTGAAAAGAAAAATTAAGTGTCATTAACAAATGTGTACTTCTTGTGTCTGGTACAGGAGGTGCTTTAATTCCTTCTTAATATATATTTGACTCCCAGTAATTTGGTGGTATACTGTAGTGAACATCCTCTCTGATTATGTACTGCTTGTTAGATACAAAATATTCAACGCAGAACCCATGAATTTTCCCGTTAGTTATTGGGACAGTTCTGATGCTAATACCAATCAAATTGACAATGTCTTTTTTCCAGCTCCGTAGAGCTACTGTCTTACTTCTCAGGACTAACTATTAAAGTATGTGTGAGTGGTATGCATGTGTGAAAGAGAGTATGAATGTATAGATGTGTTTCTGTGTTAACACTGCATATATGTTTGGTATGCCTGAGTTTGCATATAGTTTTCCCAACCATGGGAAGCTGTGAAGCTAAGAGGTTTTACTCTGCAATGAAAAAACGGATTCAGCTACAAAATACCATCAACTTGGGCAAACTGAGTCTTGAATTCGTTGATCTGGCACCTCCTGAAATACTATGTAATTTGCTAGTGAAAATTTCACCCAAATAAAAATGCTTCCCCTTATTTTGCAGCTCTTTCTCTGTCCTCCCCTGTGTTGCAGGTTTGTAATGTTTGAGCACAATTCCTGGGTGAATTTCCTATTTGCCTCTGTGCGTGTTATTTGTGGCAGAGAACTGTGCCTGGTCAGCAGCTCTAGACCTGGAGCCCGTGGACACTATATGCTGGGCTTCAGTGGAAAGAGAGATCTGCTTAATTTTGTCCCAGGTGAAGGAGTCCAGCGGTTCCTAGCCTGGACTACTGGAAGGTTCCCACATCCTCTTTGTCCCATTAGTTGAGATGACTTGCAGTAGGAAATGTACAGTGAGTGTTAAGACCTTATTGAAAGATGTCTTAGTTTTATAGTTTTTGTTGTTAGGGCAAAAAATGAGAATATTTACTTCCATGTTAAATGTTAAATGAAATAAATGCTTATTTAATCTTTATTTCTTAGATCCTTAGCAAACCAGAATCAACAGTTAGTTTTGAAAAATTTCCCATAAATCCTGGGATTTTGGAACTGTGAAGTTGGGTTGGTTAAAACTCAAGACCTTTGAAATTCCTGGGTGGCCGAGGTGGACGTGAATAACAATAGAATCCTAAACAGTGAAACTTAGAAGTGTTCATTTATGGAATTTTAACTCTTTTGATATAGCTAATTAAAAGCACTTGTTTAAAAAGCTGCTGCTGATCACTTAAGCAAAGGAGAGGAATACTAAGTTTCTTGGATGGGTAGCATGTGAGTGACTGCCTGTGCTCTCTTGCCTGGTGCTTCCCATCATTGGAAAAGATCACAGTGGTTAAACTCTGACTGTTCCATGATACAACGTTTTGGGAAACTGAAAATTTAACTAAATGTGAACATCATTGATTCTTCTGCTAAAACAGTCACGTTACACAATGACAAATATGTAATATGTTTTAGCATTGCTGAGATACTATCTTGTGCAACAGTTCCAAAATCGAAAGATCAATGGGAAGATAGTGCAGCTATAAATGCTATTTCTCAATAAATTAGATTCAGCATGGACAAAAAGGATTAGGATTTATTAATTTTTTTCCATTTTACATTTCTGATTAAAGCAGGCATTTTAATACACCAATTGGAATATGAAAATATATATATGTGTGTGTGTGTGTATATATATATATATATATATATATATATATATATATATATATATATCTTCATCCAAAATGTATTACTGATGAAATTTTTTAAACACATTTTAAAGCATCTTTTTGGAAAGAAAAAAATTGGAAATATTGAGCCTCAATCAGTCAAATCAGTAGCACTTTCCTAAATCTACCTTTGAAAAAGAAATCATCTTTGGATGATCACCTGAATATTTTATTTAGATGCTTTAAAGAATTAATCATGTTACTGAAGATAATACCTGCTTTAAATAAATTATCTTTTTCAGTTTCTTCCAATTTGCTTTACTTTTTAGCCCTTAATTTCACAGTAGTTTCACTTTCAGCAAGGCTCAATGCATCTTCAAAATTTTTAATGCGTAGTAAAGAACTTAGGGCAGATGCAGTTTGAATAAATCAAAGAAAGATGCAAAAATGCAGTTTGGGTTGGTTGAAGGAAGCAGTGGCAACCTCGAGTCAAGTGACATTTAATTTTGTTAGTGGTCAGAGAAAATTAAGTGTGAACTAACACTAAGTGTTTGGGAAACCAGCATGAACTTCGTTCTTCACACCCCATATTTTCCTAATAAAACGATGGCTGTAACTTTGTTTCATGTCTGGGGAGGAGGACAAAGATAAATAGAAAAGAATGTGGACCTTTAACCATTTTAGGATTTTTTTTGGTGAACATTTGTAAAGTTAAAACAATTGTAGAAGGAAAGAATGTAAAATACAGCACTTAAAGAGCAAATGATACGCTCTTGGCATTCTTGCTTAGCTTATTAACTGATAATGCAGTCACAAAATAGAAGTTAAGAAATGGAAAAAAAAGCCTTTTAAGTGCATAAAAATTTTAGAAAAGTCAGCTTGCCTAAGTGAGCTCAGTAGACCTAAAAATCATCCTGCCATTTTAGCTAATGTAATTAAAATACAATACTTTTAATATGGACACCTGATGTACACAGAAGGGTGTCATAATTATCAGTTCAAGTCAGCTCTAGTTTATATAAATAGAGGCCATGTGGAGACAGTATTGTATTTTTTACCAAATTAGGTTAGCAACCTTTTCTGTTTGCATGGAGCCTTGTTACTGAATTAAATACTTCTTCCTCTGCATGCTCTTCCTTACATAGTTCCTTTGCAGTTTATTTGCATTACTTCTAGTTAGATTAAAATGACACTTTTCAGCATTAGTTTAACATGCCTGTGTTTTGTAATACAAATTCCATAACCTATCATTTGACTGTCACTGACTTACACTCTTTTTCATAATGTTTACAGCAACCCTTCTGACCTCTGGGACTACTGCAACGATAGCCCTGGTGAGAGATGGTATTGAACTGGTTGTAGCCAGTGTTGGGGATAGCCGGGCTATTTTGTGTAGAAAAGGAAAACCTATGAAGCTGACCATTGACCATACTCCAGAAAGAAAAGATGAAAAAGAAAGGTACCAGCTCCACTGATCATTCTATGAGGATGCTGTTTCTATAGTTCAAGATAGAAATGAAACCTTGCATTTTATTTTTATTTTTTTGAAAGATTTTATTATTTGAGAGAGAGAGAGCATGAGTGTCGGGGAGGGGGAGATGGAGAGTGAGAAGCAGACTCTTTACTAAGCAGGAAGCCCGACTCAGGACTCGATCCCAGGACCCCGAGATCATGACCTGAGCCGAAGGCAGAAGCTTAACTGACTGAGCCACCCAGGCACCCTGAAACCTTGCATTTTAAACTGATTTCTCTTAAATATAACCATGCCTCCATTTCTGGGGTATCATGTCAGTCTTTTTTTCTTGGACCAGGATCAAGAAATGTGGTGGTTTTGTGGCTTGGAATAGTTTGGGACAGCCTCACGTGAATGGCAGACTTGCAATGACAAGGAGTCTTGGAGACTTGGATCTTAAAACCAGTGGTGTGATAGCAGAACCAGAAACAAAGAGGATTAAGGTAACAATCTGCAACATCTGATACATGTGCAAGGAATGAAAGCAGGATTACTTCCAGCTAGAAGCCTTCATTAAAGCCAACATGACTTTCAGAAGGAATAGTTTGTGGAAGGATAGATAAACTTTTCAGATAAAATAAGATACTGGCCTGCTGTAGGATGAAGTGCTTGGTTTTTGCTTTACCCTGTACTGCGATGGCCTGGTGGAATGGCTCTGCTGTCCTTCCTCACCGACGCGTGATATCCGGCATCACCACCACTCGGAATCTGACCTTGGCCTCCCTTGTGCCCCAAAGTAAATAATCGCCCACCTCCCTTTCTCTGACATCTTTTGCATGCTGTCGATCAGTGGCCCAGTTAACACTGCACCTCCCTCAACACACACCCAGTTGTGAGCTGACACTTCCTTCTCTGCAAGTGCCAGCGCCTAGGCCTGTATAATAGAGGCTCCCAACCATGGTGGCAGAGAGCTACCCCACTTACATTTATTGTGTCTAACAGATACTTAAGTAGGGTTTACTGTGGGCCAGGCTCTGTCCAGAATAGCTACTAGCACCCCATTTTACAGAGAAGACAAATCGAGAGTGTAGGTGAACTTACCTGTGTTTGCCTAGCCACAAAGTAAAGGGACACTGTGAGCCCAGGAAGCCTGACTCCAGAGACCGCAGTGCCCACCACCATTGGACCATGCTTGCCTCTCATCATTTGGCTGTCTAGATTCTCCTTTGTGGTGTTACTAAATACATGCCAGGTTTGTCCTTGGTGGTCAATGCTACAAATGTTAATTTTGCCCCAAATATTGGCCTTCCATTTTCACTGTTAAGCTCTTAAACAAACCACTTGGCAAACCGATAAAATCTTTGAATTTTGAATACTCTTCAAAGGTTGAGTCTGTTTGGTTCTGATTGCAGCTACAGCATGCTGATGACAGCTTCCTGGTCCTCACTACAGATGGAATTAATTTCATGGTGAATAGTCAAGAGATCTGTGACTTTGTCAACCAGTGCCATGATCCCAACGAAGCAGCCCATGCAGTGATTGAACAGGTGACAGCAGCAAGAGCTTCTGCTAGAAAAGTCCCAATTTAGGCTGGTGTGGGGGAAGAAGGGGGTGTGGAGCATGCACGGGTTCGGGGGAGGTGGGGGCAGGGAGAACACCCAGGTGCAGGTCTCCGTACAGCCCCTCAGGGCTACTATGGGCTTAAGAGTCCTTTGAAATTTTGTGTTTTTGCTTCAATATTACAAGGAATTTTACACTTGACTCCGTAATAGTTCCAGTTTTAAAAATGTTCACAGTTCTCCCAAGTAGTTCAGAAACTTGTGTGCAAGGAATGTGCTATGTTAATTTTTTGGATTTGTACACAGCTTGATATGACAGTAATAGCAATAGTAAATTATAATAGTCAATAGTAATGCCACTTGCTATGTGTCAGACACTTCACATATATTTAATTCATGTAATCATCACTGTAACCTTCTGAGGTTAGAGCTAGTACTATCCCTTTTCACAGAAGAGGAAAGCCAAGGCACTGAGGCTGAAAAGTTAAGTAACTTATTCAAGATCACAAAACTATTAAATTGCAGAACTGGGCTTCAAACGCAGACAGCCAAGCTCCCAAATTCAACCACTAGACCATTAAACTAGACTGCTGCAAGTAAATATCCAGTCTAGGAATACTATAGCATAGCCCTTGTCTGGTTTTTAAGAATGGGTGTGTGAGAGGCATCTGGATGGCTCAGTGGGTTCAGCCTTTGCCTTTGGCTCAGGTCATGATCTCAGGGTCCTGGGATGGAGCCCTGAATCAGGCTCTGCTCAGCAGGGAGCCTGCTTTCCCCCATCCCCCAACTCCTGCCTGCCTGTCTGCCTACTTGTGATCTCTGTCTGTCAAATAAATAAAATCTTAAAAGAAAAAAAAAAAAAAAAAGAATGGGTGTGTGGATAAAAAATTCAGAAAGATGTATGGATAGGTCATGTATAAGTATGTCAATCAGAGCTAAAATTAGGAATGCCCAGTAATACCCAGTAAATAAAATGAAGAATTTCCATGTGCTCTTTTTTTTTTTAATAGTTAGAGTCCTTTTTTTTTTTTTTTTACGATTTATTTATTTATTTATTTGACAGGCAAAGATCACAAGGAGGCAGAGAGGCAGGCAGAGAGAGAGAGAGAGAGGGAAGCAGGCTCCCTGCCGAGTAGAAAACCCGATGCAAGACTCGATCCCAGGACCCCGAGATCATGACCCGAGCTGAAGGCAGTGGCTTAACCCATTGAGCCACCCAGGCGCCCTCCATGTGCTCTTTAAATACTCTGGATAGATAGCTCTTTGACATTGTAGCCATCACTGATCATTAGAGTCATGCTTTAATTTAACAGCTTTTTTTTATTTCCCAATTTTTACATTTGCAACTGGGAAAGCATAGTTAGCCCAAACCTTTAAATGCTAATATTTGTAATTAAGATTTAAGACCTCACTTAAAGATTATTTATTTATTTGACAGAGAGAGAGAGAGAGAGAGAGAGAGAGAGAACAAGTAGGCAGAGCAGTTGGAAGAGAGAGTGGGGGGAAGCAGGCTCCCTGCTGAGCAGAGGGCCTGATGCGGGGCTCGATCCCAGGACCCTGAGATCATGACCTGAGTTGAAGGCAGAGGTTTAACCCACTAAGCCACCCAGGCGCCCCAAGACCTCACTTAAAAAGCAGTATTTGTTTGAAAGTAGATGGGCAAGCATGAAGTATTGTCTTGTTTGCTCTGTGTGTTCATGAGATTACAGAAATGGGCCCAGTCCTTTGAAGGATCACTTCTTTTTTTTTTTTTTTTTTAAAGATTTATTTATTTATTTGACAGAGAGAGATTACAAGTAGGCAGAGAGGCAGGCAGAGAGAGAGAGGAGGAAGCGGGCTCCCTGCTGAGCAGAGAGCCCGATGCGGGACTCGATCCCAGGACCCTGAGATCATGACCTGAGCCGAAGGCAGCGGCTTAACCCACTGAGCCACCCAGGCGCCCATGAAGGATCACTTCTTTTCTAATTTCACCTACCTCTCTCAGATATGTATGTTCTCATTCACACAGCCAATGATATTTTAATGATTGCATTGTATTCTGCTATATTTTTGTGCTGTAATTCTTTTACTAGTTCCCCTAATCAGCAAATTTAGCTTCTTTCACTTTCCCATAATATTTAGGGAAGGAGAGCGCTGTATAAACATTCTTGTATCTACTTGTGCACATCTTTTTCCTTCATACATTATTTTCTCAGGTAAAGTTCTTAGAAAATTGCTAGGTAAAAAGATACATTGTATTCTAAAACTTTTTTTTTTAAATATTTTGTTTATGTATTTGAGAGAGAGATCATGAGCATGTGGGCAGGGTTAGGGGGAGAAGCAAACTCTGTGCTGAGCCAGGAACTCGATGCAGGACTCAACCCCAGGACCCTGGGATCATGACCTGAGCTGAAGGCAGATGCTTAACTGACTGAGCCGCTCAGGCTCCCTATTCAAAAATTTCTAATAAGCTTGCCAAATTGCCCTCCAGAAGTGCTATTCCAATTTACACTGTTTTCTAGTATGTTTATAGATTTCTGTTTCTCCAAATGCTGATCATTGTTTTTTTGCCAATTTGATAGGTAGAGAAATCAAATTTTAGTGTTTTAAATTTGCTTTTGTTTTTCTTTGTTGGTGGAACTAAACATTTGCAGAGGTTCATTAGACCCTTGTATTTCTTGTCTGTGTATATAGTGTTTTTCCATTTTCTTATGGGCATGTTTGTCTTTTTCATGGTTATTGTAACACCTTTCTATATGTTAAGTATATTAGTACTTTGATGTTCTGACCTTTTTTGGGGGGGTGTCTTATAATTTATTTGTAAAACATATTATATATATTATATATATATTATATTATATTTGTAAAACTTTTATATTTGGATGCTTTTAAAAAAAAATTTTAAAGATTTTATTTATTTATTTGTCAGAGAGAACATAAGCAGGGGGAGCAGTAGACAGAAGCAGGCTCCGCTGAGCAAGGAGCCCGATGGGGTACTCGATCCCAGGACTCTGAGATCATGACCTGAGCAGAAGGCAGACGCTTAGCCAACTGAGCCACCCAGGCATCCCAATATTTTGATGCTTTTTACAGCAGATATTTTTATTAACCATTTCCCTCACAGTTTCAACCTCAGGCTGTTTATTCTTTTGAAATACATTTGCTGTTCAGTATAATCCCGAGTACTTCTTACAGTGTTATATCATTTGCTATTTGACTTTGTTCTTAAAACTGATTTACAGTTCTCCCACTGTAGGAAATTTAGTTCATGCAACTTTTATTTCGTAGGGAGCATAATAAGCCTTATTGTTGCTACATCTTACACACTTTCACTTCCTTAGGTTATCACTTTTTACTTTGTATTAGTCCCTATGCTAAATGCTTTCTTTTCTTCTTCAAGAGCTACATACCTTGATCTTAGTCCACTGGTATTTCTGTTGCCAAAATTGCTCCAGTGGAATATAATTAATATGGTTTTTTGAGAGGGGGGCATCTGTTATTCTGTGTATGATCTAATAAACATGTATCAATGTCATACATATTAATACATCATGAATGATTGCAAAGTCACTGGTAACTATTTTAAATGAGATTATAGCCTTCTAGATTATCGGTTATTTTTCTTTGTATAGACTGATTTCCCGTGTTTTCTTCTTCCTTCCTGCTAAACCTTACAGGCAATACAATATGGTAGTGAAGATAATAGTACTGTGGTCGTAGTGCCTTTTGGTGCGTGGGGAAAGTACAAGAACTCTGAAATCAACTTTTCATTCAGCAGAAGCTTTGCCTCCAGCGGACGATGGGCCTGATTGCTTGCTGGGACATTGAATTGTTGTGAAACACTTATTCACTGAGCATGTCAAGAAACTTACTAGGTCAAACAAGTGTCGGGGTGACTCTGTGACTCACTAGATCAGTACACAAATCAGTGTAAGTGTATTAACCATTTACATTGTAGCTTTTCATAAATATCTGTCATATTTATGTTCAGCTGTACTTACTCGGTATCAGTATACATGTAATTCAGCTATTGGGAGTCTCAAGTTGAATGAGCAAATGAAAAATGGCTTTGACATACTTGCTGAATGTTATATGTCTAATTTTTAAAACTCTTGGGCAGCTATGAGTTTCTTTTGATGGTTCTTATTCTTCATTCAATCTGTTGGAACAGATTCTTGCCTTCAGGTTCTTCAGCACTGATAGGTATTTTGACAGCTCTGCAATGTGTTAGCTGCAAGTGTTTGTTTTTAATAGTTCTACCAAGGAGTAAGTGTGAAAACTGAGTTCTCTCTGACTATATTTTGTATTCTGGACCACTTACTGGTAAACTTCCCAATGCAAAAGACATTAATTCAGATAATATGAAAGTGTGTTTCTATGTTAAAGTGTGTGGCTATTTACAACAGTGCACTTTCATATTCCAGCTGTGTCCCTTGGTCTCCATTCTTCTCTTTCTGTAGCTAAGAATACTATATAGCATTCTTACTACTCCTTTATATCAGAAAAGTTATGTACAGATTGAGTCTTTTGGTCAAACCTACACAAACTTAAATACTGACAGTAGCAAGTATTTTGTATAAAGTTTCCATTTGTTAGCTCTAACTCTGTGTTTTGTATATAGTATGTTTATGTACTGTTTGTATAGAGTAAGCAAGTTGGATAACGTGTCAGTAAAAATAATACCATATTGGCTGACAATGCTACATAGTAAGAGGTTTATGTCTCCTTTTCGCTTATTTCTGTGATTCATAGTGTAGAATAAATCTAAAACATGAAAGCATTCTATATTTCAGCTTGCTAATGTAATTTAAGAATGTAAAACTATACTTCTTTATATCTGCATGTAAGTTTGCTGTTAAAATGTGAATCTCTACATGCGTGTTTGGAATTTTATCTGCAGTTTACTTTTGCAGACAATGTAAATTGGTTATATGTGTGGGTGTATGTACCTATGTAAATTTTGGAGTCATAGAGAATTAAAGGGAACAAGCCTGCATAACTCCTTCACCAGTTAGCTTTAAGTTATTGATAAGTTTATCCCCAAGGACTCTTGACAAACAGAAGGCAGTTTTATAGCAGAGAACCAATGGTTATTGGCAGGTGAGGAAGTGAAATTAAAATGGCTGTGGGTGATATTTTGTGGTGGGTAATTGATGTGAAAAACACAGAAGCAGACCAGCATGTTGAAGCTACATTGCTGTATGGTAATTTGCAAATAAAATAGTAGGACAGGAGGAAAATACTGAGTGTTAAGAATGATGTGGAGTTTTATTGCAGAGACAAACGAAAAAAGAAACCAAGAAGGTAAAGTTGGTGGAGTGTATATCTTCCAATCTCAGTTTTCATGGTCGACTGGTTTTCTGTCTTTACGTTTTATTTAAAGGTTTGTTGTTAGAAGGAACAGGTCCAATATAAATATTCACATCTTCTCACCTTTTTGAGAATAGAAGAAAATAAATCTTGAGTTTTTCTGCATATATTAATGAGGAATTTTCCTTTGGTAAAAAAGGTGACAAATATTTCAATTTTTTTTTCTCCAAAGGAAGCTTAGTGAAAGTAAAAAACATTGAGGAAGGCAAATAGTCTCCTGTTCATTGTCTAGGAAGTGAGGAACCAGAGGTAGCCTAAGAAAGCTGGAAAACTTCCTTGGCTCTTTCTGAGTTCGGTCCCAGAACCTAAATATAGAAGCTTCGCTTAGGAGTATGGAGAATTTCCAGACTAAAAAGCAAACGAAAACTCTAAAGCACAAAATGACATTCTGAATGTATAGATTTCATTTTTCTTTCAAAATGATATTCTGAATATATAGATTTCTTTTTTTTTTTTAAGCTTTTATTTATTTATTTGACAGAGACCACAAGTGGGCAGAGAGGCAGGCAGAGAGGAGGAGGAAGCAGGCTCCTTGCTAAGCAGAGAGCCCCATGCAGGGCTCCATCCCAGAACCCTGGGACCATGACCTGAGCTGAAGGCAGAGGCTTTAACCCACTGAGCCACCCAGGTGCCCCTGTAGATTTCATTTTTGATCTGAATTCTTCACATGACTGTTCCTGTCTTTTACTTTAGAAGCTAAGGATGGGAGTGATGTTGTCAAGCTCAAAAGTCACTGATGCACTGAGGTGGATTGGCAAGTGTAACAAAGAGGAGTTTTGTAGGCTTGTCTGGGCCTTGGTTTGAGGTGGACTTTGCTCTGTTTCACCTGAAAAGCTTTTAAAACTCAAAATCAGTCAGTTTTGATTAAAGCATAAAAACATACTGGTGTTTTTTTTTTTTAAGCCACAATGTTGAAGTAAAATTTGTAGGTTATTATAATCCACAAAAGATAATAAGCCTACAAGGGATTAGGATAATAAGCCTACAAGTAGTGGAAAGAGCACTGTTCTAAATTTAGTTTTTTAGTTATAACTGTGAATTTGCCATGTGGCTATTACCATGTGGGTGTAGGTATAAGGTAGATTATATATTGTAATTAAACCTAAATCCATTGTAATTTACACTTGTCCTTCATTTATATGTAGTATATAAATCACCTTTATCAAATGTGTTGCCAAACTATTTGCCAACATTGGTTTGGCAAAATATTCTTTAAATCATTGTGAATTTTCACAAGTTCAAGTTCTTAAGTACCTAATATATTCAAAAGTAAATGCTGTCCTGCCTCCATCAACTGTTCATTTGTTGTAGATTTTTGTGTTGAAATGAAGGGAACAGTTTTGAATCTCTGTACTCTATAATGCAAACTTTTCTCAGGTTCCAAAATTAGAAATTACTTGCTTTGAACAATTATTAGCACATAATCTGAATAGAAATTATCTTTTCAAAGTGGAACTTGATTTTTTTTTTTTTTTTTTAAAGAATCTTGGCAGAGAATGATTTAGGTCTGTGCTAACTCCTCAATAACAGACAGGTCATTTCGTTTCCTTTCTAAGAATGGACAAGAATTTAATTTCATGGTAAGATGATAGTAAGAAAATGCTTCAAGGCAGGGGAAGGCTTGGTTAAAGTTTAGCATCAAGCAGTTGAATATAAGCATGGATTTGTATTTAGCCCTTCAGTTGTTCACATACTCTTATCTGTGGAAAGTGACAAAAAATTTTGGTTGGATTATATTCTATTGTACTTAATAGATTCACTTATCTGGACAACTTAAGCAGAAATAAAATGTGTCTTTGCAAGCCTAATTCTGATGACCTGCCTGTTGCTTTCGGTATCTGGAAAGAGACCCATGGACTCTGGCAGCTCCCTCTCTGGTTGTTGGATGGTTGAAATGGTCCATTGATGGTCAATTGAGTGTTCTGGGCTGTGAAACCATGGAGTTCCTCCCCTTCCAAAAATGACTCATCTGCCATTGGATTCTAGTATAAAATTTAGCAGCTTAATGTGTCTCAATTTAATTTCTGCTGAAAATTAATTAAATTAAATGCTCCTGTGTGCATTATTTTGCAATTTTACCAAAGTGCTACTTGGGTGTATTCTGTACTTCCTCCTGGTGAGTTGATGTCATTGCTGCTTTGACGATTGTTTTAAATGTATGTAATAGAATAATTGTGAACAGACTAAAATGATATATCTCAGTGTTCAAAACACCGCTTTAATAAAGTACATCCATTAAACACTTTGAAATTCAAGTGTGTTTATTTGGAATCCAGACTCCCAATATTTATTATGTGATCCTGTGAACACTGATATTCGAGAGCCAATGAATGGTTGGGAAATTAGTAGCGGAAATCAGGATGTTTACGGAATTAGTTTGAAGAATCTTTGGAAAAAGTGTATACACTTACCTATTCAAATTTTTAAAATTTGATCTGACGCAAAATTTGTCTTTTATTTCCCTCTTCCAAAATATTTGTTGGTGCATCAGAGGAAAATGATCATGATGATTTTCTAATTTTTTGCATGTGGTGTATTTTTTTTCTTTTAAATTTTTTTTAGCGTAACAGTATTCATTGTTTTTTGCACCACACCCAGTGCTCCATGCAATCCGTGCCCTTTCTAATACCTCCCACCTGGTTCCCCCAACCTCCCACTCCCCACCCCTTCAAAACCCTCAGATTGTTTTTCAGAGTTCATAGTCTCTCATGGTTCACCTCCCCTTCCAATTTCCCTCAACTCCCTTCTCCT
Source organism: Mustela nivalis (assembly GCF_964662115.1). Taxonomy (NCBI): domain Eukaryota; kingdom Metazoa; phylum Chordata; class Mammalia; order Carnivora; family Mustelidae; genus Mustela; species Mustela nivalis. The sequence continues at coordinate 117,562,967 of NC_139023.1, forward strand.
CTCTAACTCCCCTTGTCCTCCATGCTAGTTGTTATGCTCCACAAATAAGTGAAACCATATGATAATTGACTCTCTCTGCTTGACTTATTTCACTCAGCATAATCTTTTCCAGTCCCGTCCATGATGCTACAAAAGTTGGGTATTCATCCTTTCTGATGGAGGCACATAGTGTATATGGACCACATGTGGTGTATTTCACTATCATTTCTACATATTTAAAAAAAATAGAAGTAGGGGTTTGGCAGCAATCCTGCAGACCTCAGCATTACACATTAAACAAGCAGGGTATTTTTAAAGATTTTATTTATTTATTTATTTGACAGAGAGAGATCACAAGTAGACAGAGAGGCAGGCAGAGAGAGGGAGGGAAGCAGGCTCCCCGCTGAGCAGAGAGCCTGATGCAGGACTCGATCCCAGGGCCCTGAGATCATGATCTGAGCTGAAGGCAGTGGCTTAACCCACTGAGCCATCCAGGTGTCCCTTAACAAGCAATTTTTACTGTCCTATCCTTAATTGAATAGTTGTGGACCATTGGTCCAAGGATATCTCCTGTATTGTTTTCCCAAAGGTAACTTGGTAAACTCCATGGGAGTAGAGATCTGTCCTGCTTTGTTCAAACTCCATATTTAGAACTCTTCAGAGGTTTAGCAATGAGGAGATGTTGAATCATTGCTGATTAATGTTTGTTGAATAAGTTAATGTATTCAATTATACTTCCATTGATTTTTAATGGGGAAATAGACATTACATACCTTAAATAATAAGCCAAACATAGTATTTAATGGTGAAGGAATGATATGTCACCTCTTTCAGAGTTTCTTAGACATGATCAGTTATGCCTTCATATGTATATGGCTCAGAATCTTGTTCTGAACAAAAACCTTAAAGAGCAGTGCCTCATGAATGACTCTGACCTTGCTTTTTTAGAAGACTGGGAAGGGGAAATGGATTATTAAGAGTCTCTTTTGCATATACCATCTCACTTATTCACAATGATCACACAGGAAGCCTTTCTAATTATATAGAAATTATAGATCATCTTATAGATGAGGAAATGGAGCCTTCGTGTAGCTCATAATGGCAAGATGCAATTCAGGCCCCTTTGACTTCAAAGTCCTTCTCATCTACCATAACCTCCTTTTGTACATTGGCAAGGGCAAAACCCAGTTAGTACTGTCAAACATCCGTGAACATCTATTTACAGAAGGCCCTCTTGTGCACATGAAATAGAATTACAAGAAATGATCCAGAAACTCTTCAGTGGATGGATCGGCATATTAGAGTAACGGAGCCTCTGTCACAAAAAATAAATTATGTCCAAGCCAAGTAAGTATAATGGGAGTGACTGTGAATGAATGAGCAGAATTACTGCTTTAAATAGTACAGGATTTAGATGAATTCTTAGGGAAGTCTAATAAGTCAGTCTACCAATGATAAGCATTTACTGAGAACCTGCTTCCGAGGTCTGCAAGTGGCACCAGCTTGGGCCTAGAAGGGCTTGGGGAAGGTAGTGGTTGATTACCTCCCTTGAAGAACTTTGTCAGAAGGCAGGCAAGTGAGGAAAGTGAGTTATACCAGATCATGTTCACCCGCACAGGTAAAGCAAAGATGCTTAGAGCCTAAAGAGATCTAACCAGTGAAGTCCTATGCCTTTGGCCACATGCCAAGGGTAGGTTCTTTCAAGGACCAGGAGACCTATATCATGTCTTAGGAGGCAAGTGACCAACGGCAAAACCAGTTACATATTTTGTGCAAAATGAAAACACCAGGCTCTTGTTCAAAACTGATGAAGAATTTCAAAGACAGCAACTGCAGAACACTAAACCAAGTTTGGGGCCCTTTTAGGAACTTGGTCTGACGCAGCTATGCAGGTTGTACACCTGTGAAGCTGGCCTTGACCTAAGTGAAAATACTTAACAGGAGCAAATCTTGCAAGTTAATGCAGAACATAGAAGAAAAGAGCACAATGTTAGCAAGGCAAGAATATTTCCCCTACAACACAAAATGTATACAAGCTAAGAGGGCACAAAGCCTTGATAGAAGTGATAAAAAACTTTTCATAAGAGCCAAAAGGACTAACCTTCAATAAAGTTGTCCCTAGAGTTGTCTAGGCATCTTTATTTACAATGTCTAATTTATTGCTCTCTCAAATATTGCAGGGCATAGGTAAGCTATCGCTACAGATTGGGTTCCGTGGGAAGCAGGCTCTGAGACAGATTTATTAGGTAATGCTCTTGGCAACAGCACATGCAATAGGAGTGGGAAATGGGCAGGAATGGGAAGAGGGAGAAGTTGAGTTGTGATTCAAAGACCCATGTCCCTCCACAGGGAACTCTGAAATTGGGATGTCCCTTCAGAGTTGTTTGATTTTTGTCTTAAATGAAATGAGGCCTTTATTATTTCACAAACCAAAGCAAGGTGAGGAAGCCAGATCATGAGTCACGGGTTGGTGACATGGAGGTTGGAAAAATCCATCGTGAGCATCACTGAAGAACAATATTCATGAAGGTGAATCTCCTCTGCAGGTGGCCTGCAGAACTGAGATACGGTCCTTTAGGGTACAACTGGGTCAGGGATGTGCCCTAATTAGAGAAAAAGGAACAGGTTCCCATAAAGGCTCATGCTGCTCATTATTTTCTCTAGAGAGAGCACAGATGTCTACTCTCCTGAACAGGTTGGGAGTGACTAATGCACACCATGGAGACCTGGCAGGTAGTAGAGCTGAGATGACTTTTGCCATAGTAACTGACAGTGACAATTTTGGGAAGCGCTCCAAGCAAGTTAGGAAGTATAAAACAACTGTTGGATGCTTCTTTCCACATATCTATGTGGAACTTGTGAGGGAAATTTCCCCACTGTGTGTATTCCAATGTACGAGTTTCAACTTCAGGAACGTATCTCCCTCATAAAGGTTCTCCTTCAGTGTTATTATATTGAATAAGGAGAGAACATGTTCCCTGCATGTCTATGGCTTTACTTCATGTGAACTTTCCTGTGCCCAGGAAATGAATCAGCTGAAGGCTTTCTCAAATTTACTGCACTCTTAAAGCTTATCTGCTTTGTGAAGTTTGTTTTTAAGATTTATTTATTTGAGAGACTGTGTGCTGCCTGAGTGGGGGGAGTGGCAGAGGGAGAGAGAAAATGCTCAAGCAGACTCCTCTGCTGAGTGCAGAGCCCATCCTTGGTCTGAGGACCCTGAGATTATGATTCTTGCTGAAACCAGGAGCCGGAAGCACAACCAACTGAGCCACCCCCTGCAAGATGTCTGCCCTTGCCTTGTGAAGTTTTTAGTGCTGAACCAGAGCAGACCATTGGCTGAAGACTTCCCCGTGTTTGCCCAGCACAAGATGCCTTCCTGTGTGGTAGTGAATTCGGGTGCTGAATGAGGTTAAACCTTTAGCTGAAAGCTTCCTCATATTTGTTGCACTGGTGAGATCTTTCTCTGGTATGAATTTTTTGGTACTGAGCTAATTGGGCTCTAAAGAATTTCCCACATTCTCTGCACTCATGAGGGCTTTCTCCCATGTGGCCTCTTCTGTGTTGAATGAAGTCACAATCACCAGTGCAGGGTTTCCCATGTACTCTGCACTCACAATGCCTTTCTCCAGTGTGAACTCTTCTGTACAATAAAGTTGGAGCTTTGGCCAAAGAATTCCCCACATTTGCTACACTTAACAAGGCTTTGCCTCAATGTGAATCCAGTGTTGAAGGAAAATGGAGACAAGAGTGAAGAATTTTCCACACTAGTTGCATTTATAAGGATTTTTCCCAATGTGGGCTTTATTTTACTTTTTATTTACTTATTTTTCAAAAAAAAATTTTTTTTAGATTTTTACTTATTTGACAGAGACAGACACAGCAAGAGAGGGAACACAAGCAGGGGAAATGGGAGAGGGAGAAGCAGCCTTCCCGCCCATCAGGCAGCTTGACTCAGGGCTCAATCCCAGGACCCTGGGATCATGACCTCAGCCGAAGGCAGAGGCTTTAACCCACTGAGCCACCCAGGCACCCCAGGTTTATATAGCATTTTCAAGGCACTTTTTCATAGCTACATAGATATCTTGCGCCCCACTTTGACAGTTTAAACTTTAACTTTTTGCCACCCTGGCGTCGCCCTGGCGATTAAGTGAGATTTAGGTTTAGAAGAAATTTAACTTTACTTACGTTTCCTTCTGCCTCAGCCTCCTTCAGTTTTACGGTGGGGAGGGCGACCTTAGGCCATGAGGAACTGAGCCATTTGTCTCTGGAAATTGGGCCATTGAAAAGATGGCTTTTTTGTTGTAAATCACCAGGACTTTGGAAAACCAAGGGAGACTCCTGTCTTGCAGGATTGTGATCTCTGCAAGTTAACTATTTGTTTTTCTTTAACATTTGGTCCCCAAGGAGCCACTGTCTAACGGCCCTGGTGGTATATGATTAAGGTGGGGTTTTTTTTCTTTTCTTTTCTTTTTTTTTTTTTTTTTCAGATTTTAGCTAGTTCCTCTTATCTCAAATCATGTATGCCGGCCTTCAGGATGGCCATTCTTATGCTAACCCACTCTTACAGTGCAGGGTGCCAGCTTTTGCTTTGTCAAGATGGTTGTACTTATGTCAGAGCTAGACTAGAGGTGGGTACAGCCTTGTTTTTCTTGGCCTCCACACCTGGAGCTGGTTTCCGGGACTTGTTTTTAAGTCCCCTGGAGGAAGGGGAGCAGGGACAGTTTAAGGGTTAAACAACAAAGTTCTTGTTTAACCTCAATGGAAGCCTCTGGCTAAAATAAAAATATAAACTAGGTCCTTACAGGAGAAAGCTAGGGGTTAGGGCAGAAGGAAGGGCGAAGGAAGAGAGGGAGAGATGCACACTTCCCGCTGAGCAGGGAGCCTGAGGTGGGCTCAATTCCAGATCAGAGCAGATTGCCTGAGCCACGGCAGACCCTTAGCCCCCGCGCCCCCACAGTGTGGACTTTCTGACTCTGAAAGAAGTTAAACCTTTAAGGGAAGTCTTTCCCACATTCACTGCACTCCTCCAAGACCTTTCGAAACCGCCATAGAAACGCAAAAATGGATGGAAATGAAGATATACACACTAATGCTGCAGTAAGACTTGACTTTGAACACCTTTTTTCTTCCTCATTCTTGAGCCTCCCCCTCCCCCTCCCCAGTTTTCCTGTAGAATCCTTTGTTCCACAAACTTGGTGTCAGTGTTGCCCTCTGGCGGGCTTGAAGTATATATACACTTAGAAATGAGGTTGAGGGGGCGCCTGGGTGGCTCAGTGGGTTAAGGCCTCTGCCTTCAGCTCAGGTCATGATCCCAGGGTCCTGGGATCAAGCCCCACATCGGGCTCTCTGCTCAGCGGGGAGCCTGCTTCCCCCTTTCTCTCTGCCTGCCTCTCTGCCTGCTTGTGATCTCTGTCTGTCAAATAAATAAATAAAATCTTAAAAAAAAAAAAAAAAAAGAAATGAGGTTGAGATGTCCTTCCCAGCGCCGGTCGTTGAGACTGTTAGGTTTCCCCCCAAAATGGGTATCCCAATAATGGGTCCGTGATTAAAGGAGCGAAACGGATACAAAGCGAAGGTCAAGCAAAGCTTTATTTCGCGCCAAGCGTCAAGAATCAGACCAAGAGTCAAACAGACCAGTCAGGGTCGCCCCTTAGAGAGGACCCCTCCCTGCTTTCCAGACTAACTCTGATAGAGCCAAGGCCATGTGGTTGGGCCCGGCCACACACAGGTGGCTAACTTAATTACAATTCACCCCACAGTAGCCACGGAAAGTAGCCCATCACCCCGGTAGCTAGGAGACAGTATGCACCCCCAGATTGAATACCCCCACCTGGCCTACCCACCCTTGTACTTGGGCTTTGTTACCTGGAGCTGGTTTCCGGAACTTGTTTTTAAGTCCCCTGGGGAAGGGGAGCAGAGACCGTTCAAGGGTTAAACAACAAAGTTCTTGTTTAACCTCAATGGAAGCCTCTGGCTAAAATAAAAATATAAAAGAGGTCCTTAGGAGACCGCCCTGAAGACTTGATGAGCAAGGCTGGCAGCTCGCACCAGATTCCTACAGAAAGGGCCCAGATCCTGTATTTTCCTGTAAAACCCGTCAGCCTTTTAAAATCCCCAGCGGGTCGGTGTCCTAACCCGACCCAGGCGTCCAGAGGTCGGTTTTCCACAACGCTTTGTGCGGCGCGCACTCCGGCGCCTGGCTCCGAGGGGCTGCCCAGGCGGGACTGCGGCGGCGGCTCGCGGTTTCTGCCCCCCACCCACACCGGATGCCAGGGGGTGAGGGGCAGGCTGCGGGGACCCAGCGCCCAGGACCGCGAGGACGGCGGGCGGGGCCGCGCTCTCAGAGCGCCGGAATGCGCCCCTCCCTTCCCCCGGGACTCGTTTCCTTCATGCCCCTGGCATTTGCCAGACACCTAGTTGCCTCTGTCCTCCTCCCTTCTCCTTTATTTCCTTTCCCAGTTGCTTGCTTCCTTCCTTCCTCTCCCCGGCCCCGACCGCGCCCAACTGAAACAGAACCCGGCCTGGGAGCCCACTCTGAAGCGGAAGGACCTCCGGCGCGCGGCGCCCCGCGGACCCGCCCACTCCCGCTTGACTTCCGCTCTTGCATCAGGCGATGCACACTTTCTCCCGACAGAGGGCGCCGCTGTTGGCGCGGTGGCTCTCCCTTTCCCCCCGGAAGAGGGTGGCCGACCAGGGCTTTGGTCCGGCCGCGCTCCCCCTAGTGGGGAAATAGTTTCTTTAGTCCTGAAGGTAGGTTGTGGTCGCAGAGCGCAGCTTCCTCGACGTAGTAACCACACTTTGCAGATAAGGCTGCCAAGAACGAGGGATTTGTCCAGGATCCCAGGGGAGTGTCCGTCCAGTTCAAACCCTCATTCCCGGGAACCGTGCCTGATTCATAACTTGTTAAAACTGTTGGCCTGGGTGGCTGTGTTTGCACCAACGGGCTTTCCGCGGTTTGGACGTCTTGGGAGAGCCGATCCTGAGCTAGTCAACAACCAATCAGATTCTCTCTACACAACCTGAGCAGTACTGAGGGATGGACGGGTTCCCTAACTGTAATGAGAGGAGCTGGGATCCCGAGATCATGCCGAGCTGACGAGGACGTTTCCTAGGTCACGGGAGTGTGCTGGCTTGGGATTCAAATCCAGCCCTATCTCATCCCAAAGTCAATTATTTTCCAGAAATAATAAGTATGTATATATTAGTAATTAGATGGAGGAAAAAAAACTCATAAGGAACCTGAAAATGCTACAGCTGCTTGCGGAAAACTAGGAAGACTTGAATAATGGGAAACGTGTTAGGAGAAGAAAGGACATAAAAGCACCCTGAGACCGGGACAAAAGTTAACCAAGCTCCTACACTGCATTCTTGACTACATTTGAGGCTCCTACTACCCAACATTATAACACGTTGTTTCCTTCCTTTCTTCACCTTTAGACTGTGAATTCCTCCAGGGCAGGAACTTGGTCTTTCTCTTTAATCCTAACAATAGTATGGCATATCGTAGACATTCAAAAAAGTTTGGAATGGATGAATGACATCACTCAAATAAGGAAGTTATTTCATTTCTGAGCCTTATTTTAGAACTTGAGAGCACACCCTTCCCAAAAGATGAATCATGAAAAGAAGAAAGATCACATTGTTGCTAAGAGGAATTAAGTCCTCAAGTTTCTTCAGTAATAACCAAATTGTCTAGGTGGGCCCAGCACTGTTGTTTTAAGATCTTGTTCAATCCATGTTAGGAAGTGTAGGCAGCCATGGACCCAGCTAGAGGCCAGGGATCAAACCAGGCCCTGACTCGTGCCTCCTGAGTATCAGTTGAGTTGCGCTTGAGAAAGAGCCTGAGCTATGGACCCTAAGACTCTCTGATGTGACTGCCTGCATGTATTAAGAGGCCAGACTGGGTTGTACATTTAACTGTTACAAGATTACCCGGTACTTGCACGGATTACAAATTGCACCATTGTAAGCTCACGAATTGCTAGTTAAAGATTAGCTAAGTAGACAAAATTACTGGCGTCGGAAGATCCGCTACCAGCGCTTGGGAAATGGGTTTCGTCAAAGCTTAAGGAGTTTCATGTGAATGCTACGTGTGTATGAACAATCAACCGAAAATAGATACTTCCTTATAGTTGTTTCTGTTAACTGTATAATGCTTCACAGCCTTGAATAAAATTGGCACTGCTTGGACATCATCCACTGTGTCCCTCCTGTCCTCATTTCTTTACAAGTCTTATTCTCCCTCCCTTCTCTTACCCTCTCGACCCTGCTCGTGTCGTCGCACCGGCTGCGACAAGTGGCACCCGAACAGGGACCTGAGCACATACAAGAGGAGCTCAAGTTTTTAGGTAAGTGGTTGCTGGTATTCAGGTAAGAGGAGCCCGGACTCTAAGGGTCACAACAGGAGTACAATAATATGGGGCAGTCGCAGTCTATGGAAATGGTCTTCTTTTTTTCCTTTTTTTTTTTTTAATATTTTATTTATTTATTTGACAGAGAGATCACAAGTAGGCAGAGATGCAGGCAGAGAGAGAGAGGGAAGCAGGCTCCCCGCCAAGCAGAGAGCCCAACGTGGGGCTCCATCCGAGGAGCCTGGGATCATGACCTGAGCCGAAGGCAGAGGCTTTAACCCACTGAGCCACCCAGGCGCCCTGGAAATGGTCTTCTTTATGACCGCTTTGCAGGCCCTTATGAAGCATAAAGGGTCCAAGGTCTCTAAAAAGGTCTTGCAGCAATTTTCCTACAGCGTTTCAGAATTGTGCCCATGGTTCCCAAAGGAAGGAACTGTAAGTTTGGATGCATAGCAAAAGGGACTCTGACTTTATCTCTCTCTGTTCCTCCTAATAGACATGGGGGGCTTCTCCCTCACTCATTTCCTGTGTTAATGGCTATAACTGAAGCCAGCTGAGGCTAGTCTAACTCGAGACAGAGACTGTAAGGAATATTCCCAAGCAGCTGCCGAAACTCTCTTTGTTTTGGGGAAGTTTCCCTGTCTTCTCTGGCCCGACTTGGACTGCTTAACCCCTCCCTCGTTCCAAGTGGAGTGGGCCCAGGTGGAATGTAAATCAGTATTGGAACTAAGTTAAGTTTGTTGGTTTAATTAAGATAGACATGTCTTTGAAATTACAGCAGTAAATGTGAAGCTTTGATTCTATCAAAGTTTATTGAAGGTCAAATAAGCTCGTGTTATTTGTTAAAATCTGTTAGCAAAGAAAAGACTAAACTGATGGTTAATTGTCTGTCTCAAAGTTTTAATGGGTAATTGCTGAAAATAGCTTTCAAGTCTTTAGTAACCTAAAAGTTTAAAGTTTTGGTTGGATGACAAATGGATTTAAATTATGGACATCTAGCTCTTAACCAAACAGGATAAAATGCTAAATCATTAATTACTAAACATAGGCTTGTACTTTTGATTTCTTACAGAAAAAAAAATTTAAATCTGTTGGTAAACATGTTTTACACTTAACTGATTCATAAATTTGCCATCTAAAAAATTCTATTGTAATAGTTCACAATTGGTTAATACTTAGTCTTCACTAGAGATTAAGGTGTTTCTTAAGTGATTAAGAGTACAAGTGATGCCTGGGTGGCTCAGTGGTTTAACGCCTCTGCCTTCAGCTCAGGTCATGATCCCGGAGCCCTGGGATCGAGCCCTGCATCGGGCTCTCTGCTCGGCAGGGAGCCTGCTTCCTCTCTCTCTCTGCTTGCCTGTCCGCCTACTTGTAATCTCTGTCTGTCAAATAAATAAATAAAATTTTTAAAAAAGAGTACAAAATTCTGCTAACTGTAAGACTGATAAAAATAAAGAAAGCAACTCTATGGAAAACTAAACAATATGTAAAAAATATTTTAAAAATGGAAATATATTTTATTAAAGATAAAAGATAATTTTGTCCTAAATAAGATGGTTGTTTAAAAAAAGAAAATGGCTTGGGACAAAACCTGAATGCAAAAAAAAAGAAAAAAAGGTTGTAGGTTTATGAAGGAAAACCTTCAGAAAAGGACAAAAAGACCAGATGCCTGATCCTGTTTAAATAAAAAAGAAAGAAAAACAGCTCCCAAGGTGATTTAACACTCTCCTAACATACCTCCAAATAGATTATACTTCCAAGTGAAAGGACCACTTGGCCTTGAGAGATTAGGAAAGCAGCCCGACCTTGAGGAACTGAGAAAACACCCCATTACCATCCCCCATTGCCTTTAACCATAGAGACTCACTCTTATTCGTAAAGAATGAAAGGGGAGACTGATCACCTCCCATTAGCCAGGAATACCCAGAGTGGGGGTGTCCAACCTGTCTGAATCTAAAAAGTGCCTGACTACGTAAATCTGCCTGTATGGCTCCACTGCCTCGGCTATGGAGTCTGAGTGGGCTGCACCCTGAGTCTCTTGGGGTATCATATGACATAACCGATCATCTACTCCATGGAGTAGCCTGGTCTGGGGCTTATATGGACAGACATTAGCTAAGACACTCCTAAGTTCCTACGAGGGATGCGAACAGGACAGCATCTAAAAGATCCCCCTCCCTTTGTCTGCGACATCATTCACAATGGGAGGGAAACCCAGTAAACCCACTATCTTAAGACTGTATGTGTTTAAAAGGACAAAGTTTTCTAAGGTTAATTGATCTGTTATGGTTTTCTCTTTGCCTGTCCAGAAAACCCAGTTTCTATGTTTTGTTTCATCAGGTGTTTAACATCCCTAATTATATTTAGGCATGTGTTTTAAAACTTTCTAAGGTTTTAGCAATTGTTGAGAAAATTTAAATTATAAATGAGATCTCTCTTTTTTTTAAGATTTTATTTATTTACTTGAGAGAGAGAGACAGTGAGAGAGAGCATGAGTGAGGAGAAGGTGAGAGGGAGACGCACACTCCCCATGCAGCTGGGAGCCCGATGCGGGACCCGATCCCGGGACTCCGGGATCATGACCTGAGCCGAAGGCAGTCGTCCAACCAACTGAGCCACCAAGGCGTCCCTAAATGAGATCTCTTTGACTCATAAGGCTTTCCCTTGGTGTACTAAATTACTCAGTAAATACTGCTAAACCAATAATAAACCTTGGGTTGCATTTGGGTAAGTGCTGTAACTACTCTAAGAGTTCTATACATTTCCTAAAGTTTTAATGTTTTGATAAGGTCATCACCTGGTAACTTAACCATATCTATTCTGAGTTTTTGTCATTTGTAATTGTTTTAATTCTCTTATAAATTCTGTCTTAGAGGAAATTGATATGGGAGACTTTCAGGACAAATAAATATATTTGATATATTTGATAACTGAAATGGGTAAGAATTTCCAGAACTAACTAAAACTGCATTCACCAGATTTAGTAACATGGAACTAAATAAACTAAAAGATTATAGTGTTACATCTCTTAATGTTTTGTCTTATTTTAAACATTGCTGGTTCTCTAATGTTTACTCTTCCAGACTAGGGATATATATATATTTTTTCTTAAGATATCTGTGACTTACAAAAATGTAAAAATGTTTATTTGCAAACAAATCAGAGCATTCAACTTTTCTCTCTATCTGAACCCTCTGAAACCAAAAGGTCTCAGTAAGTATTCTTTCTTCATTTTTCCTGCTTTTGGCCGTTTAAAATATATATATGTCTTTATAGACACCTTTTCAGGATGTGTGCACACTACTGCCCACTCAGGAGAAGCTTTTGTAAATGTGTAAAATCACCTCTTTTCTGCCTTCTCCCAAATGGAAACTCCTAAAGCCATTAAAATGGACAATACTCTGCATATGCTTCTAAGGCCTTTCAAAAATTCTGCCAAATTTTTCAAATTACACATTCATTGGGGATCCCTTATAATTCCCAAGGACAAGCTATTGTTAAAAGAGTTAATGGAATCCTCAAATTTTACCTCAAAAAATTAAAAGAGGGGGAGATACTATAGGGAACAGTGAAATATTCTCCTCATATGCATTTAACTTTAACTTTTGTTTTTTTTTAAGATTCTATTTATTTATTTGACAGAGAGAAATCACAAGTAGACGGAGAGGCAGGCAGAGAGAGAGAGGGAAACAGGCTCTCTGCTGAGCAGAGAGCCCGATGCGGGACTCGATCCCAGGACTCTGAGATCATGACCTGAGCCGAAGGCAGCGGCTTAACCCACTGAGCCACCCAGGCGCCCCAACTTTTTATTTTTTAAATTTTTTGAGTGTTGATGAAGGTCGCACAGCAGCTGAATACTTTTGGCATCTAGATTTATCTCCTCTCCCTTATACTAGGTGGAAAGACCCCCTGACAGGCACTTGGAAGGGTCCTGATCCTGTCCTCCGCAGAGGGCGCGGTTTGTCTGTGTTTTCTCTCAGGATGAAGATACTCCATGCTGGCTTCCAGAAAGGTGGTGCCGAATCCTCGCCTCTCCACCAGAGCATGGCTCGCCTCACGCTGAATGGCCAAGGCAGATGAGGAAGGAGAAGACGTCTCCCCACTACAACCAGGGCCTGATAGGGGTTCTCCTGAACCAGGCCCTGGAAATAGCAAATCAAACTCAACCCAATGAAGCATTGATCACTACAGTATTAACATTATTAGCTATGGTTGGCCTCCCTCATAGTGAGGCCACCATTCATTAGGCATATTTGCCTAATCCACCCACTATAAGGCCTGTCACTTGGGATGATCCCACTTCTTGGGTGCGTACTAATGGCCCTAGTTATCTTGAGGGAAGTAGTGCTGATGGTATAGAATCTGCAGAGCATTTTATTAATTGGACAGGCTTAGGGCTCAAGTACCCATATGCTTCCAGCTGCCCTTTTCTGGCTATGACCTCATCAAGGGACATGTTATAGTGCAGTCTAGGTCCCATATAGTTACTTATCTTGTAAGAGATATAGTAAGTGGAGTTAATGGGTCTAATCCTGTGATAGGGGTGGAAAAATGGATTGTTTATGGAGTCGTGGGAAATAAGACTCCTAATATGCCTCTGAAAGGTATGCGCCCTCCTGGTTACCCCTATTGCCCTCAGTGGTTGAATTATTCCTATGCAGGCCCTATTTGGACGACTTGTCTCTCAAAAAAAGGCCTATGATCATTTCTCCTCAAGGCGTTCCTGATTTCTCCATTACGGATTGGTCAAGGAAGACTAGAGAAGAACTGCGAGATACCGCCTTTCCACCTAATCTGCCAATGCATAATGTAACTATCCCAGGTGGAATCTTCTCTACTGCGGGAGGAATGTTCCATTCAGAACTGTGGAAGTTAGTTACTACTATGGGACCTCTTGGGGAGCAAGTAACTAGGAATGGCTACATCCTCACTCTGAACATCAATTTAACCTTACGGGCGTGCGTCCCAAGGCCTTTCTTGTTAGTAGTAGATTCAGGAACCATAAATTCAACCTCCTTTTCAGGGAAACACTTCTATAACATCCGATGTAACAATTGTGTATTGACTAACTGTTGACTTGTAACATTGCCTTTACCGAGTACTAGTCTACAATAGTGTTTGTAACTATGCAGCCCCCATATATGCTACTGCCTGTAGAAGTAGAAGGACCATGGTATGCTAATTATGGTTATCAGTTTGCTCTTGAAATGCAGCTACAACTTAAACGGATCAAGCGCTTTTTAGGCTTATTGATAGCTGGAATAGCTGCGTTAGTAGCCCTGATAGCTATGGCTACAGTAGCCCTCAGTAGCTCTGTCCCAAAGTGTTCATACTGCCGAACATGTAAACAATTTTGCAAAAAATGTCTCATATGCCTTAGCTACACAAGAACATATTGATAAGAAAATTCTTAGCCGCTTAGATGGGTTAGAAGAAGCAATAGAATATTTAGGAAGCCAATTGTCTATTCTCAAAACTCAAATGTTCTTGGTCTGTCATGGAGGATTTCAACTTATCTGTGTAACTCCGTTAAAGGCAAATAATATTACATGGGACCGAGTAAAAAGACATCTTCAGGGAATATGGTATCATACCAATGTTAGCCTTGATATAGCAGACCTGCAAAAGGATATTTCAAGCATCAGCCAGTCTCATTTGGACTTAGTCCTGCTGAAGTAGTATCACATATTTTAAGTAGCCTACATGGTTTAATCCCAGGAATTTAGTGAAATATTCATTCTGGCTCTTTTTTTTTTTTTTTAGATTTTATTTATTTATTTGACAGAGAGAAATCACAAGTAGATGGAGAGGCAGGCAGAGAGAGAGAGAGGGAAGCAGGCTCTCCGCTGAGCAGAGAGCCCGATGCGGGACTCGATCCCAGGACTCTGAGATCATGACCTGAGCCAAAGGCAGCGGCTTAACCCACTGAGCCACCCAGGCGCCCCTCATTCTGGCTCTTTATTGGACTTTTTATTGTTTTGTTTACTTTCATTTTGATTTGGTGCATTGTACAAATCCGTGCAAGACAGCACAGGTTTTGTATGAAGGCTCAAATGTATTTCCTAGATCTAAAAACAAAGAATGGGGGAGATGTTGGCAGCCACGGACCCAGCTAGAGGCGAGGGATCAAACCAGGCCCTGACTCGTGCCTTCTGAGTATCAGTTGAGTTGCGCTTGAGAAAGAGCCTGAGCTATGGACCCTAAGACTCTCTGATGTGACTGCCTGCATGTATTAAGAGGCCAGACTGGGTTGTACATTTAACTGTTACAAGATTACCCGGTACTTGCACGGATTACAAATTGCACCATTGTAAGCTCACGAATTGGTAGTTAAAGATTAGCTAAGTAGACAAAATTACCGGTGTCAGAAGATTCGCTACCAGTGCTTGGGAAATGGGTTTCGTCAAAGCTTAAGGGGTTTCATGTGAATGCTACGTGTGTATGAACAATCAACCGAAAATAGATACTTCCTTATAATTGTTTCTGTTAACTGTACAATGCCTCACAACCTTGAATAAAATTGGCACTGCTTGGACATCATCCACTGTGTCCCTCCTGTCCTCATTTCTTTACAAGTCTTATTCTCTCTCCCTTCTCTTACCCTCTCAACCCTGCTTGTGTCGTCACACCGGCCGCGACAAGGAAGTTGTGCTGGCACAGCTGAGAAAGTGTGACCATGGTGCTTAAAATCAGACACAATGATAATGTAAGAAGATAAAAATTTAGGAGGTTTCTTAGGTGTTGTCTGGAACATCTTTCCACTCTGATACTTCTCTGATGCTAAATCTGCTTTTAGGGATCAAAGAAATGTGAGAGGAATTCCTAATGCCAAAGCTTAAAGCCAAAGTCATGAGAGAATTCTCGACTTAAAGTTCCTATTTAGAAACCGAGAGAAAACAAGAATTGGAGTTTTTAATCTTAATCTCGTGTTCAAGATTGCATGGTTTGTTAGATGTCAGACCAGGGGACTGGCTTCCAGGCTGTACCCCAGAGGTCACTGTGCAGTTCTCTGAGGACAGAGGCTACGTAATTTTACTCAGCTTCATTCATGTGCTGAATGAAGGAGGGAATGAATGAATGTGCTCTACCCTAGGGGTGTAGATGAAAGGGAAGAGCACTGTCATTTCTCTAAAGATGGAAAGCTTTAGAATTTGGGGGAGGGGAAAATAAATATTTATTTCAAAAATAAACTTTATCAAAACAAAGGCAGAAAAAATGTTTTGGATGTCAGAAAGATCTATGTTAGGGGCACCTGGGTGCCCCAATTGGTTAAGCATTCAACTATTTTTTTCTTTTTTAAAAAATATTTTATTTATTTGAGAGGAAGAGAAAGAGAGAGAGCATAAGCAGAGGGAGGGGCAGAGGCAGAGGAGGAAAAAGCAGATTCCCCGCTGAGCAGGGAGCAGGACCTAAGCCAAAGGCACAGGCTTAACCCACGGAGTCACTCAGGTGCCCCAAGCATTAAACTCTTGATCTCAGCTCCATTCTTGATCTCAGGGTCATGAGTTCAAGACCCATGCTGGGTGATGCACTGGGTGTGGAGACTATTAAAAAAAAAAAATCTATGCTATGTTACTAAATAATTTGTCACTAATTTCAAGGGATAATTGAAAATTATCTTCTGGGGGCGCCTGGGTGGCTCAGTGGGTTA
Source organism: Mustela nivalis (assembly GCF_964662115.1). Lineage (NCBI taxonomy): Eukaryota > Metazoa > Chordata > Mammalia > Carnivora > Mustelidae > Mustela > Mustela nivalis. The sequence continues at coordinate 117,578,948 of NC_139023.1, forward strand.
AACCACTGCCTTTGGCTCAGGTCATGATCCCTGGGTCCTGGGATCGAGTCCCACATCGGGCTCTCTGCTCAGCAGGGAGCCTGTTTTCCTCTCTCTCTCTTCCTGCCTCTATGTCTACTTGTGATCTCTGTCTGTCAAATAAATAAAATCTTTAAAAAAAAAAAATAAATAAATTTCTAAAAAAAAAAAAAAAGAAAGAAAATTATCTTCTGAAATGTTGACATGTCTGCATCAGAAACATCAGGGCAAAACGCTTGAGTGTGAAGTCTGCGTTGCCTGAGTCCTTTCCTACTCATCTGAATGACTGAGGAAGTTATTCAACCCATGCTGTGAGTCCATTTTGTATTTGCAACATGGAGCTATTAACAGCATACAAGGTTGTTGTGAGACATAACTAGTTAATATACAACTGACACAGTCATACATCTCATTTTCTGCCACCAAGTCCTGTCTCCCTAGTCAGTTTTGCCTTAGATAAATGTTTCTCTTTGTATTTGGTTTATCCCTCCTCCTCCACTTATGGTCCTTTCTTTTCCTCTCACTACCTTTTCTACTTTTTCTCTTTTTTTCATTATTTCTCTCTCTGCCTGACTGGATTTCTTCTTAATATTCAAATACTGCTCCCTCACTTAAAAAAATGACTGATAGCGGGGTGCCTGGGTGACTCAGTGGGTTAAAGCCTCTGCCTTTGGCTCAGGTCATGATCTCAAGGTCTTGGGATGGAGCCCCACATCGGGCTCTCTGCTCAGCAGGGAGCCTGCTTCCTCCTCTCTCTCTGCCTGTCTCTCTGCCTACTTGTGATCTCTGTCAAAATAAATAAATAAAATCTTTAAAAAAATGACTGATGGCTATGAACTTTAGTAAAACTTCAGAACAAAAAACTTAATAACTGTTAAAATTCTGTTTTCTTTATTCCAAACTATTTTCTGATCTTTGCCATGATCATCCATCCTTTTTTTTTTTTTTTTTCTTTTACATTTTAAAGTCAGTGAGTACTTTCACGTTATTTTAGTTCTGGTTTTCTTCACCTGATATAGCTTCATACTAAAGGGGATCAGCATATGCCACTTTGACGTAAGGATTATTTTGAGTTGAAGAAAACTGAGAATCAACAGATGCAGAAAGAAGCCTTTTTGGTGCCTCTGTTATCTCATTAAAAGCAGAAATTTCTGAAAAATGAGGCTGTTGTAAATCCCTCTTCAGGATGGGTTTACTCCCAGAAGAGAGAACAAGAGTAATCCTACCATAAATCAAATGGTTCGTGGCCGTGAAGAAGATGGAAAAGATCACTCACACATTCATAAACAGACGTTATCACAAACTTTTTTTTAAATCTCCAGTTTGTTCTTCTAAAAACCCATTTAGCTTTCCTAAAGAAACTTATTTTTTCTTCCCACAGAAGCCTTTCCTCCACTCTCCTCATTCCCCTACTAAGTTAGGTAGATAAATCTCTAACATACATATGGGTAAAACCTTTTTTCTCCTGTCAATCTGTCGTTTCTCAGTTTAATTTGCAGGTCCTCAGGAAGTATATCTAAAGGTTTACTCCCTAGACAGTTCATATGTCACGTATCCATCTAGACCATATCCTTACTAATTTTTGTGATTGTGATATCATATACCATAATTTATGTTGCATTCACTTGTTGTGGGGCATGTTGTTTCTAACTTTGCACTTTTTTGAACTCTTTCCTTCCCTTGTACCACTTCCCTATACTACTTTGCCTTCTCTGCCATGGAAGATATACCAAACATACCAATACATGATTATGTAAAAATATATAAAATTTGCTGTATTCGTTGTCCAGATCCTTAGACTTGTGGAAAGAAAAAGAAAAAGAAAAATCAGGCCGTGTTGCCCTCTGAATTGATTGTACGTACATTTGTCATTTTATAAACATTTACTAACAGCGGCACAAATGTCCCAGGCAAGGGGCGCTTGGGTGGCTCAGTGGGTTAAAGCCTCTGCCTTCGGCTCAGATCATGATCCCAGAGTCCTGGGATCGAGCCCCGCATCGGGCTGTCTGCTCTCTCTCTGCCTGCCTCTCTGCCTACTTGTGATCTCTATCAAATAAATAAATAAAATCTTAAAAAAAAAAAAGTTTAAAAAAAATGTCCCAGGCAATAAAGAGAGGTGAGTTTGGTCTGCCTAATAAAGACTTACTTTGATTTGAGCTTTCCTCTCCTAGAGCTTTTTGTGTCTCCAGTTCAGTAAATAACAAGTATGAAGAGTTAACAAGGACAGGTCATCATAGTTACTAATTTTTTGTTGTGCTGTATGGCTTTTAAAACTTGGAAGCAGGGACGCCAGGGTGGCTCAGTTGGTTGGACAACTGCCTTCGGCTCAGGTCATGATCCTGGATTCTGGGGATCGAGTCCTGCATCGGGCTCCCAGCTCCACGGAGAGTCTGCTTCTCTCCCTGACCTTCTCCTTGCTCATGCTCTCTCTCATTGATTCTCTCTCAAATAAATAAATAAATAAATAATAATTAAAAAACAAAACAAAACTTGGAAGCAGCCACTGAAGCACATTTGGCGTTTCAAAGTTCTGCTACAAGTGTGACTTTATTTTAGGTCATGTTTATAGCTCTGTTTATATTATCATTTGGTTTATAATGCTGATTATAAAGCCTTGATTTTAATAACTACTGTTTGAACAACCTCATATTGTCAGACTACAAAAACCTAGAATGAGGCCTCAACTCTCAGAAGTTTATAACTGGCAAAATGAGAAACCAAATTTGTAAGTGCTGAGGAACTTGTAAATAATCATTGTGAGCCTTGATGATAAAGATATGGAACACAGAATTTCATTGTTTTTTTTTTTTTTTAAAGATTTTATTTATTTATTTGACAGACAGAGATCACAAGTAGGCAGAGAGGCAAGCAAAAAGAGACAGAGAAGCAGGCTCCCGGCCGAGCAGAGAGCCCGATGCGGGACTCGATTTTAGGACCCTGGGATCATGACCTGAGCCAAAGGCAGAGGCTTTAACCCACTGAACCACCCAGGCACCCCAGAATTTTCATTCTTATTAAACAGTTGCTAAGTCTTGGTTTGCTTCTAAGCCTTAAAGGAAATTAGGAGGAACTTTTCCATACCCTGGAAAATAGAAATAGATAAAGCCTCTGCCTTTGGCTCAGATCATGATCCCAGGGTCCTGGGATTGAGCCCTGCATTGAGCTCTCTGGTCAGCGGGGAGCCTGCTTCCTCCTTTCTCTCTGCCTGCCTCTCTGCCTAGTTGTGATCTGTCTGTCAAATAAATAAATAAAATCTTTAAAAACAAAAGATTAAAAAAATAGATTATGGCAAATTTCTTTAGATTCCTTCTAGAGAATTCTGAAGATGCCATTATAAACCAATACAATATGGAAAACAAAAGTTTGGGATACCAGAAAAGGCCCTTTCATAATTTTTTTTTAAATAAAGATTTTTAAAAAGTTATTTATTAGAGAGAGAGCAGGAGCAGGGGGAGTGGCAGAAGCAGGCTGCCCGCTGAGCAGAGAGCCACACCTGGGATCATGACCTGAGCCAGAAGCAGATGCTTAACTAACTGAGTCACCCAGGTGCCCCAACCCTTTCATAATTTCAATGGCTAAGCAAGGAAGTGTTCTTTGTTACAGCCTCTCAGAGCCCTGAGGAATGGTTAAAGACGGGGAAATTGGACTGGCAAAATATTTATCTGTGAACCACATTCCCTACTACTCTTCCTTGTTAATTTGGAATGCATTCCTCTCCACTGCCCAACTATTGATTCTGTTAAAAAAGAATCACTGATAGCTAAAAGACTTCAACTTTGAAGTAGGGGATAATGCTGGCTGTTTCAAACCTTTCTCACTCTCTAATTCCAAGGATTTCAATACATGCTTCAACAAGATTGGGGATTAAATTCCATCTACACTCTTAGGGATATACATTTTTGGAAAGAAATAATGGAGGTCTTCAAGAATGAATATCCATTACTTTTGCTACAACTTCTCACCTTTGGCACAGTGCTGTATTAGAAATAAGGGACCTTAACTGGCCTTTTCTCTCTATAAAGAAATAGCTGGGATTTCACAGAGGTTCCAGGAATGGTTGGTTTGCTCCTTGTTTGCAAAATATTATGCATTGTTGGATAGTGTGCTAAGTCAATAGAAGGATTTCCATTCAATAAGCTTTTGTCCCATGCGTTCTACCTTAGTTTTCAGCCAGAAAATTTCAAATCTTGTTGCATAAAAGTCAGGAGGTCCTCAGGCATTTTATTCCAACTTTTTAGAAACATTTTTGTTTGTTTGAGATTGGTGATTATCTTTGATTATTCAATATATACAAAAATACATGATTATATTCTTGGGAAAAATTTATGACTTTACTAGTACATTTTATTAAGCATCTAAAGGTATACTAGGCACAATTCTAGGGACTAAGGATTTATTCACGAACAAAGCAAGTAAAAAGCCATGCCCTCATAGAGTTTACATGGTAGTGGAAGGAGAAAAGCAAACACAAGAAATAGGAAAATTATACGTGTCAAAAGGTGGTAAGAGCTCTCAAAAAAATAAGCAGATCAAGAATGCTAGTAGAACTGCAATTTTAATTTGGGAGGTCTTCTCTCACTGAGAAGTTACTATCTGAAGAAAAACTGAAAGGCAGTGAAGGAATGAGCCATATATATAAATAGGGGAAGATCATTCTGGGTAAAGGGAAGAGCTAGTGCAAAGATCCTGAGGCAGGTCAGTATATGTACGTTTGAGGTGCAGCAAGGAGATCGGTCTGACCACATTACAGTTAGCGAAGGGGAAAGTGATAGCAGAGAAGTTGGTGTGGAAGAGATAAAGGGCTTTGGCTTTTACTCTAAGAGAAATAGGAAAATATATAGATACACATTGGGAAATCTTTAAACAACAGAGGTGTATGTTGTCAACAAGCCATCCCTACCTCCTGATCTCATACTAACCAGAGATTGCTGCCATTTTGAGTCATGTTTTTCAAAAGTTTTTTCTTTTTTTTTTCCAGAATTTTTTTCTATGTGATTATACATTGATGGGTACATATAAAAACATGCAGTTTTATTTTATAATGTGTTAGCAACTTGTTTTTTACAATTAATGTATCTTGGAGATCTTTCTTTGTCAAGACAGTACATATATTTCTACCTCATTCTTTTAAACTGTTGTATAATATTCCATTGTATGCCTATGCTACATTTTATTTACATTTTATTTAACCATATCCTTACTGGTAAACATTTAGATTCTAATTTCTTTGCTACTTTGTTACTTTCCTTCCCTCAGTCCCTTGCTACCTTCCTTCTTTTCTTTTCTTTTTTTTTTTTTTACTGCATTACTTTTGTCTTAATATTATATTTAATAACATAAAATTATATTGCATGAAATACAGGAGAAAATATGAAAATTAGTTTGTGTTACTTTCTGTCAGAAAAGCAGTATTTGTTTTCTTAAATTGGAATCACTTAGTTTTGCCACAGTGGAAGAGAGGCTTTAGTTATTTCTTAAGCAAGCATTTATCTAATGTTTATCATTTTGGAATAAAGGGGAATCCTGAGAGCTTACCCCCATTACTCTGAACCTTGCTAGGAACTCACTGGGTCATCTTAGCCAAGTCAGCCAAAGGTCTACATCAGTGGAACTGAGGATCTAGGATCCCTAATCTATGCTCGGTCTTCTTTCTCCCCCTACCTGCTTTCTGAACCAATCTGACTTTCAGCCAGCTCTCCTGTTAGGGCACGTGTGTTAGTCTTGTCTGCCTAACCCATGGAGGACAGATACTGTGTCATGTATTCCATTTTTCCCGCAACAATGTCTAGGTGATTCTTAGAATCACGGTTTTTTTTTTTTTTTTAAAGATTTTATTTATTTATTTGACAGAGAGAAATCACAAGTAGACGGAGAGGCAGGCAGAGAGAGAGAGAGAGAAGCAGGCTCCCTGCTAAGCAGAGAGCCCGATGCGGGACTTGATCCCAGGACCCTGAGATCATGACCCGAGCCGAAGGCAGCGGCTTAACCCACTGAGCCACCCAGGCGCCCACGGTTATTTATTTTAATATGTCTTAATTATCCTTAAAATTGTATATGCAAAGTTAGCTCTATTTGGTTTAAAATAAACCTTGGAAATGGCAAGATGGAAGTAGAGGGTATTATGTTAAGCAAACTAAGTCAATCAGAGAAAGATAATTATAGGGGTGCCTGGGTGGCTCAGTGGGTTAAAGCCTCTGCCTTCAGCTTGGGTCATGATCCCAGGGTCCTGGGATTGAGCCCTGCATCGGGCTCTCTGCTCAGGGGGGAGCCTGCTTCCTCATTTCTCTCTGCCTGCCTCTCTGTCTACTTGTGATCTCTGTCTGTCAAATAAATAAATAAAATCTTAAAAAAAAAAGAAAGATAATTATCATATGATCTCACTCATATGTCAAATTTAAGAAACAAGGCAGAGGATTATAGGGGAAGAGAGGAAAAAAATAAATAATATAAAACCAGAGAGGGAGACAAACCATAAGAGACTCTTAATCAGGGCGCCTGGGTGGCTCAGTGGGTTAAGCCGCTGCCTTCGGCTCAGGTCATGATCTCAGGTTCCTGGGATCGAGCCCCACATTGGGCTCTCTGCTCAGCAGGGAGCCTGCTTCCCTTTCTCTCTCTCTCTGCCTGCCTCTCTGCCTACTTGTGATCTCTGTCAAATAAATAAATAAAATCTTAAAAAAAAAAAAAAGAGACTCTTAATCATAGGAAACAAACTGAGGGTTGCTGGGGGGGAGGGAGGAGGGGGAGTAAGGTAACTGGGTGATAGAATACACCTTGGAATAAAACTTCTGCCATCTGTACAGATTTATCAACATATCTTTTAAATGTACCATTGAGGGATATCGGGGTGGCTCAGTTGGTTAAGCATCTGCCTTTGGCTCAGGTCATGATCCCAGAGTCCTGGGATCAAGCTCCACATCTGGCTCCCTGCTCATCTAGAAGCCTGCTTCTCCTTCTCCCTCTGCTGGCTGCTCCCCCTGCTTGTGTTCTCTCTTTCTGTCAAATAAATAAATAAAATATTTAAAAGTAAGTAAATAAATAAATATATCATTGATTAGGAGGTTTGTAACTTTGCCCTGGTTGCTTTTTACCTTTAGGCCTTGCTTAATACAAACATTTGTGCTACTAATAGAATGTACACGTGCCTTGCTTAATTACATTCCAGGCAAGATACAGCATCTCTGCTTTGCCTATGTGCTTACATCACAGTAGAATGGTCAACTGTGCAATAACTAGGAAAATTATCACACAGGATTACAGTAATACCACATAAACGATTTCTCAGCCTTATTCATGTTTATGACAAAGAATGAAATGACGTTTGTATCCTCAGTGGTACTCAGTGGGTATCAATAAATGCTGGTTTCTCTTCTCTCTTCAAAAGGAAATAATCAGCTTTATAAATTTAAAAAGGAGGGGTGCCTGGGTGGCTTAGTTGGTTGAGTGTCCAACTCTTGATTTGAGCTCAGGTGATGATCTCAGGCTCATGGGATTGAGCCCCACATTGGGCTGCATGTTGAATGTGGAGTCTGCTTAAGAGTCTTTCTCTCTCCCTCTCCCTCTGTGCCTCCCCCTGTTTGGTCTCACTCTCTCTCTAAAAAAATAAAAATTATAAAAAGAAAATGTAGAACACATTAAATAGCAGTCCAGATATATCCACAAAGATGGCAGAAATTTTACTGCAAGAAGAATAATCTCGGGACACCTGGGTGGCTCAGTGGGTGAAAGCCTCTGCCTTCCGCTCAGGTCATGATCTCAGGGTCCTGGGATCGAACCCCACGTTGGGCTCTCTGCTCAGCAGGGAGCCTGCTTCTTCCTCTCTCTCTGCCTGCCTCTCTGCCTACTTGTGATCTCTGTCAAGTAAATAAATAAAATCTTTAAAAAAAAAAAAAGAAGAAGAATCTCATATATTTCAAATACTCAAAGATGTGTTATGTGATTAAAATGTAAATTTATTTAAAAGAGTTATCTATGTTATTCTTGGCCTTATATATTTTCTCTTCAGGGGTTCCTAAAGTGCAACTACAACCATGAGGGAGGAGGGATCCTCCCCAGATTAAAAACTGATCCCCACATTAAAAAACAACAGCAACAACAAAAAGAACCAACCGTGAAGGAGCTATTTCTTTATGATTACAGAGTTTCTGTTTGGGGAGATGAGAAAGTTTTAGAAATAGATAGTAGTGGCAGTTACATAAACTTCTGAATGCAATTCATGCCACTGAACCAAACATGTAAAAACGGCTAAAATGCATATTTTATTTTACCACCATTTAAAAAATAATAAAAATAAATAGAATTTCTTAACACATCCAGATTTTTTTTTTTTTAACTTTCATTTCAATCATTATTTATTGAATGCCGGAAGAAGGTGGAGGAAAACAAATATATTTATTGAGTGCCTGATTTGTGCTTAGGTATGAGCAAAAGCAGACTCAGAATGGTGACTTAAATATAAAGAGAACTTAAATCATGGTGAGCTCAGTCGCTGACATTTTGCACATCTCATATCATTGTGCCAGTCTCTGTAGAGACGGCATCATTGTGCTCAGCCTTTTGTAACTGGGGAAGCATGGGTGAAAAGACTTGTCAAGACTAGTGAAGAGAGAGGGACCAGAAGTTCTTAGTTAATGTCCTATTATTTCACTTAATACCATCACGTTTTCAGAAGATGAACTACTTATTTAATACCGTCTTACCTTCCTATTCTATTTCTGGGTTAGAAAAGGAGAACATTAGAAGACTAGCATGTTTGAAATATAGCTGCTCTCTCTTCCAATTGCTGGTGGGTCTTTGCCTTGAAACCTAACTCTTGTCTTTGCTTTGGTTTCTTTCACTTCCTTTCAAACGTGTTATCTTCTTGTTTGCACTTTTTTTGCTAGAAGGCAGGGCCTATGAGAGGAGACACCCCCCACCTCCATTTCGTCAGAGCTAGCGAAAGACAGGAAGTTTACACAGAGCACAACTATTTGCTAGGATTGGTTTTGATTCTTCCTCAAGTTGTCGCTAGTGTCGGAGATGCTGTTACCAGGTTCTGCTGCACAAAGAGAAAGATAAAACTATCTCTCTGACACGTGCCTTTTCTCTCTTCCCCATCCTCTTGCCAGGAACGCCGGAAAAGGATCCCAGACAGATTGGAGGCATTAGGTCGTCGGTTTGAATCTGAGTAGTCCAGAAAAAAATGTGGGTAATGCTGGGCTCCTGGGGGAGAAGGAAGGAAATCGGGGAGAGATGAGAACTGTTCATTCTCCACACACCCCCCCCCCCCCGGCTATTTCCTCAAGGCTAGTTTCTTTGGAAAGTCTTGGTCTTTTTGGTCCTTGCAGGACCTTGCTGAGGGGCTGCTACATTTTCTCCCTTGTTCTTTCCCTTGTGTCCCAGGGCTGGCAAGAGTAAGCTCCTGGAACTTTAAGGGACATGGATCTGGGGCTGAAGTCTCTATAGGAAAACCTACCAGGCTAGAAGTCTCCGTCTCACCGCTGCCTTCCTACGAAGGTTGGGCTGCTTTCCATCCAGCATCGCACGTCCTAATTGAAGTGAGTTGTCTGTTTTTATTTTTTCAAGTGTTCGGAGTAGAGAATCTTGGTTCTTTTTGGATTGCTCTTTAACAAACGTGTCACCTAAATCAGTACTTCTCATCCTTTAATGTGAATATGAATCACTTGGACATTGAGTTAAAAGGCAGCAGAATTCCGTGGGTCTGGTTTGGGCCTGAGACTCTGCATTTCCGACAGACTTGCAGGCAGCCTCAGATCTGTGGGTCCTTGAACCACACCTTGAGTAATAAGGGCTTCAGCCCTCTAGGTTTTTTTGCTTTGGGGGGAAAAGGATTGGGAGGATGCTGGTGGAATGAAGGTATTTAACTAGGTATGTGATTTACGAAGAGCACCTGAAAACAAAATCAGTCCCCATGCATTACCTTGGTTGTATCTGCTCAATGGACTATCTCTAAAATTGGGGGTTTCTGTTCAACAGTTCCTAGATGGGGTAAGCCAAGTCACTCCAAGTGAGAGAGAAAGTTGGTCTGCTCCCTAGATTGTGTGGGTCACTTTAGGCAGAGCCAGAAATCTTTTTTTAATTTTTACAATTTAGGGGATTAAGTGTCCTACCACACCTCAACAGGTACAGCTAGCAGTTACTTTGATCATTTCAGTTTCAGTTAAAAATTATGCATGCTCGAAAAATAACTGATGTCTTCCACCTACCATTTTGAGGTATAAAGATTGTAAGGCCTATGAATCTACTACAAGATTGAACATCAATTCAAGTAAGGAACATAAGTAATGTGTTTTGTTTTCTTCTGAGAGGCCTTTTATCTCTCCTGGTAGTAGCTCCCTCTCTTAAATGATTCACATTTATCTGATAGTCGAGTTTAGTCCAAAAGAGACAAACTAAGAAGGAAAAAAAATGAATAGATAGGAAGTCTACCTATTCTGTCCGTAGTTGAGGGGAGAAAATAGCAATGGGGAAAAAAGTAAAGAGTGTGGTGGCCTGGGATGTCATAGCTTCGGGAAATGAATAGAAGAAGCCCCAGCTTAGAAATAGAATTCTGACCCACAGACACATGGGAGTTCTTCCGGAATAGGAGCTCATCGCTTCCTCAGCCGGAGAAATATGCTTGAAACAGAATAAATTATAAATTGTGTTGTGATGAATGAACATGCCGAAACTATGTCATGAAGTCGGGGAGTAGGCACTGGGGTCAAGGGTCCGAGGAATGCGCTGGCCTCGTGAAGCGCAGTGGGAACCCATGAAACCATCCCTGAGGGAGAATTGCTTCTCTTTGAAATAAGCTTTGAATAACATCCCTTTCGAACACTGTGGTATCGCCAGAGGTGTTACTTAAAAATTTAACAACTGTGTGGCACAAACTTTGACCAGTCAGAACAGAGGTTTTTGTAAACAGCCCGCACAATAGCAACTGCTAGGCAGTGAGAATGTCTGGGACTGAACATTGGCCGAAGCTGTTACAGGTTTTAATTAAACTTTTCAGGGGGGGATAAATTGTAAAGCCACAGATGAGTTCAGATATATTAATGGTATTCCACCACCATCTGCCAAAGCTCTGGCGCCATTTTCTCAGCTGAGGCCACTTCCCTCTGTTCTCTCTAGTCAAGCCCAGAGCAACCTCTCCTTCCAGCTGTGTATCTCTTCCAACCTACGCTGAAGAGAAATCTTGAGTCACTACAAGACTCAAAATCCTACCCGCTTCCTGAGTAGAAGGGAAGATATATGCTGCAGTAAGGAGTTCCAGCAGGAAAACAAACTTTATCACCATGTTATCCTTCCATACAAAGCATCGTCACATATCTTATCCCACATGATTTTCACAACCATCATAGGGAGCAGGTCAAAGGGCTTATTATTCTAACTTGTTAGTGAAGAAATTGAGACGCTGGTTAAGCCATTTCTTACAAGGCACACAGTTGGTTAGTGGGAGTGCTAGATGTGAGCGCCAGCCTGATGGCTCCAAGGTCAGGTTTATCTTGTACTTTCTTCAACCTCTCAGGACCTTTGACATCCTGTAGTGATCTGTATAGGTCTGCTTTCTTTTTACGTCGGACTTAGAAAATTTTGTACGCTAAAAAGAGTTCTGTTTCTACTTCTTTGTCATTGGTGCTCATGCTTGTCTTAAGCTTTGCCTCCATTAAGGTCTTCACTCTGCAGGAATAAATATTTTAGAGCAAACTGTCTCAAACTCAAACTTTATCATGCTTAAAAATCACCCGGGGAGGGTGCATGGGTGGCTCAGTCAATGAAGCGTCTGCCTTCGGTGCAGATGTTGCTTCTCCCTCTGTTCTTCACGCCCATCTCATGCTCTATCTCTTTCTCACTCTATCTCTCTCCCTCAAATAAATGAATAAAATCTTAAAAAAAAAAAAAATCACCTGGATTGCTTGCTAAAACTCAGCTTCCTGGGCCCTACCTCCAGAGATTCTGAGTCAGTGGGTCAGGTCCCAGGTATAGAATTTGCATTTCTTTAAAGATTTTATTTATTTATTTATTTATTTATTTGTTTGTTTATTTGACACAGAGAGAGAGATCCCAGAGAATTTGCATTTTTAAATTTTTTTTATTTTTTATAAACATATATTTTGATCCCCAGGGGTACAGGTCTGTGAATCGCCAGGTCCACACACCCCACAGCACTCACCAAAGCACACAACCCCCCAATGTCCATAACCCCACCCCCTTCTTTCAACCCCCCTCCCAGAATTTGCATTTCTAATAAAATTCTAGATGAATCTGATGCTGCCAGCCAGTGGTCACCCTCTTAGACTATAGGAGCAGCTTGTCAGTATTTTAAAAGAATATATTTATGATTTATTGAAGGAGCACAATGTGCTTGATAACACAGATTATAGAGCCAGAATTTCTGGGTCTGAATATTGATGACCTCACTTAGGCAAACTGTGCAGTCCTGGGGAAGTTAACCTTTTGTGTCTGTTTCCTAATCTACAAAATGGAGACAATGGTATGACTTACCTTCGAAGTGAATTCTGAGGCTTAACTGACTCAGCAGCGCAGGGCTTTTGCTCTATGTGTTTGTTGTTTTATTACAGGTCTTGCTCAATTCATAATTGTACTTTATAACAGAGACACAAACAATAAGAATTCACATAGATATTAAATACCCTTCTTTAATGTAGGTGGTATGCAGGGCTTAATCATGAGTCAAACATGCTCTTGTGAGGGTTTTTGTGAGTTAATACCCCACGTCATCAGCTAGTACTTCCCACCAAGGGGAGAGAGAGCGTATGATGCTGAGAAGTTGGCAAGGGTCTGCTCACTCAGGGCCTTATGTATCATCCCAAGGGTTTGGACTTAACAGTGATAGAGTGGTAGTTTGAAGCTGGGGAGTGCAATCATAGTTACATTTTAGGAGTTGTCTTGCTGCAATGTGGGGGGTAGTTTCGAAGGAGGTGAGGCTATAGACAGAGGTGTTTGAACAGACTGTGGCAATCATCCTGGAGACAGTGAATAAAGGCTTGAACTAAAGCAGTAGGGTAGGGCACCTGGGTGGCTCAGTGGGTTAAGCCGCTGCCTTTGGCTCAGGTCATCTCAGGTCATGATCTCAGAGTTCTGGGATCGAGCCCTGCATTGGGCTCTCTGCTCAGCAGGGAGCCTGCTTCCCCCTCTCTCTCTGCCTGCCTCTCTGCCTACTTGTGATCTCTGTCTGTCAAATAAATAAAATAAAATAAAATTAAGCAGTAAGGTAAAGCTCTGAGCATCTCTCATGATTCATTCAAGTGAGGGAGTGGAACATAGGTCATGACTCAGGAAATATGATCTGTATTAAAACTCCTTAGCTCTCACTTCCCTATATCAGAAGTCCACGGAGGCTGAGGATGGAGTCTATGTAGTCCCAGCCCCTAGCTCCCAGAAGGTCCCTGATGGATGTTTGGTGAGTGAATGAGAGAGAGTAAGTCAAATTTTCCTTGTGTTCTACAGGTTTCTGTGATCTGGCTCTGACTTACCTCTCCAGCCTCAGCTCCTTCCTCCTCTCTAACCTTTATTCTGGTCACACAGGCCTTCCTTTAAGCCTTTGAAAATGCCCAAATGTGACTTCTAGTCCAAAGAGTGTCGAAATACTGCCTCTGGAGAGCAAATCTGTCCTGCCACCAATTAAGATAAAGTGTTTTTGGAACACAGCCGCAACCATCTGATTCTCCCCATTACTCCATAATGGCAGGTGGAGTAATTGTGACAGAGACCACATGGCCTTTGAAGCCCCAGGTATTTTCTATTTGGCCCTTTATAGAAAAAGGTCACCGATTCCCTACTCTAGTTCTTTCTAATTGCTGTGACCTCTGATCTAAAACTCTAACCTCAACAAAATTGTAGTAATCAAAAAACAGTGGTGGGGCACCTGGGTGGCTCAGTGGGTTAAGCTGCTACCTTCGGCTCAGGTCATGATCTCAGGGTCCTGGGATCGAGTCCCGCAGCAGGCTCTCTGCTCAGCAGGGAGCCTCCTTCCCTCTCACTCTCTCTGCTTGCCTCTCTGCCTACTTGTGATCTCTCTCTGTCAAATAAATAAATAAAATCTTAAAAGAAAAACCCAGTGGTAATGGCATAAACAAAAAATACAGACCAGTGAAATGGAATAGAGAGAATGTCCAATGGGGAAAAGACAGTCTTTTTGACCAATGGTGCTGGGAAAACTGGATATCCACTGCAAAAGAACTGTCAGACCCTTACCTTATACCGTATACAGAAATTAAGTCAAAATGAACCAAAGATCTAACCATAACAGCTAAAAGTATAAAACTCTTAGATGAAAACAAGGGGGAAAAGCCTCGTGACAGTGATTTCTCGGATATGACACCAAAAGCACAGGCAACAAAAGAAAAACCGATCTTTGAGCTTCTTCAAAATTAAAAACTCGCAAGTCTCAAAGGACATTATTAAGAAAGTGGAAAGCCAACCCACAGAATGGCAGAAAATATTTATAAATCATGTATCTGATAAGGGGCTAATATCTAGAATATATAAAGGATTCCTGCAGCTCAACAACAAAAGCCAAACACCCGAATTATAAAAGGCAGAAGGACTTGAGTAGACCTTTCTCCAAAGATGATCTAAAAATGGGCAGTAAGCATATGAAAAGATGGTTAACATCACTAATCATGAGGGAAATGTAAATCAAAACCATAATGAGATACCACGTCATACCCAATAGGAAATAATAATAAGAAAAAAAAAAGAGGAAAATAACAAGAGTTGGCATGGATATAAACTGGACCCTTCGTGCTTTGCTGATGGGAGTGTGAAGTGGTGTAGCCACTATGGAAAAGCTTGGCAATTCCTCAAAAGATTAAACATGGTGTTACCATACGATCCAGCAATTCTACTTCTGGGTATATACTGAAAGAATACAAAGCAGGCACTCAAATAGAGATTTGTACACTTGTGAGTAATACAAGTGTCTCATCAGTAGAAGAACACCACAAAATGTGGTCTATGTTTATAATGGAATATTTGTTTTAAAAATTCTAACACATGGATGAACCTTGGTAACATTATGCTGAGTGGAATATGCTAGTCATCAAAGGACAAATAGCATATGACAAACAAACCTTTGTATGAGGGACCTACAGGAGTCAAATTCATAGAAACAGAAAGTAAGATAGTGGTTACTACCAGGGTAAGGGGAGAATGAGGAGAATGAGGAGTGATTGTTTGCGGCTACAGAGTTTCAGTTTGGGGAAATGAAAAAGTTCTGGAGACGGGTGGTGGTGTTCGGTGTCACAAAACTCTACTCAAAAGTGGGAAATTTTATGTTATAGATATTGTACCACAGTGAAAGAACAAACGAACAAACAGGTCTTTGCATGGCTGGTTCTTACTCTTCAGTTTTCAGCTCAAGTGATATTTCCTCAAGAAGGCTCCCATGACTCTGTCACTTCCTTGTTTGACATACCACTTTCTGAAATGATCATATCTATCTATATCTATCTATCTATCTATCATCTGTCTTCATTAGAATGTAAGCTTCCTGAGGAGAGAGTCTTTGTCTAATTCAAAGCTATATCCTAACACTTATATCTTGGCACATAGTAGATGCTCAGTAAATATTTGTGGACTAAACTACAGTTGACCCTTGAACAACATGGGTTTGAACTGTGTGGGTCCACTAATACATGCGTTTTTCCAATAAATATATTGGAAATTTTTTTTGATATTTGCAACCATTTGAAAAAACTCACAGATGAACTGCATAGCCTAGATCTATCAAGAAAACTGAGAAGTTAGGTATGTCATGAGTGCATAAAATATATGTAGATATTATTTTGTCACTTACTACCATAAAATATATAAAAATCTATTATAAAAATTTAAAATTTATCAAAAGGTATGTGCACGGGGATGCCTGAGTGACTTAGCTGGTAAAGCATCTTACTCTTGGTTTTGATCCAGGTGGTAGTCTCAGGGTCATGAGATTGAGCCCTGCATCCAGCCCCGTACTCAGCATGGAATCTGTTTCAGGCTCCCTCTCCTCCTCTTATACCCCGTCCCCACCCCAACTCTCGCTCTCAAATAAATAGATCTTTTTTAAAAAAGTATCTACACAAATACAGACCATACGTGGTGCCATTTGTGGTCAAGACAGATGTAAACAAATGCAAAGATGCAGTATTAAATCAGACCTACATAAAATTAACTGTAATACATACTATATACTGCAAGAATTTTGTAGCCACCTCTCCTAGCTATGGCAGTGAGCTCAAGTGTTGTCAGTATCCACTTAAAATGCCGTGTTACAGTAATAATCTCCATATGACCCATTTGTCTCTCCAGTATATCGTGTGTCACAGTAAAATGTGTTCTCTCACAGTTCTCACACATTTTTCATGATGCTTAGTGCAACACTGTAAACTTTGAATAACACCATGCCATTAGTGATGCTCAAAGCGCTTGCAAGAAACAGAGGAAAGTCATGACATTATAAGACAAAGTTGAATTGCTTGATATGTACTGTAGATTGAGGTCTGCAGTGTGGTTGCCTGCCATTTCAAGATAAATGAATCCAGCATAAGGAGCATTAAAAAAAAAAGAAAGAAAAAGAAAAAGGAAATTTGTGAAACTGTCACTGTAGCTACACCAATGGAGGTGAAAACTTTGCACTTCTTTGCAAAATACATTTTTATCTCATATTGAAAATGCAGCTCTTTTTTAAAAAAAAGATTTTATTTATTTATTTGAGGTAGAGAGAGAGTGAGCATCAGCTGGGAGGGGCTGGAGTTCAGAGAGAGAAGGAGAAGCAGACTCCCCGCTGAGCACATAGTCTGAGGGACTCCATCCCAAGACTCTGGGATCATGACCTGAGCCAAAGGCAGACGCTCAACTGACTGAGCCACCCAGGTGCCCCTAAAATGCAGCTCTTATTTGGGTACAGGATTAGTGTAAGAAAGGCATATCAGTAGACTCTAATATGATTCTAGAAAAAGTGTGGTATCATTTTATGACAGTTTAAAGCAAAAGGAAAATGAAAGATCTAAAGCTGGAGAACTTAATAATAGCAAAGGATGGTTAGATAATTTTAGCAAGAACTTTAGATTAAAAAATATCAACAGGAGAAGCAGCTTCCACCAACCAAGAGGCAGCTAGAGAAGTTCTCAGACCCATTAAGAAAATCATTGAGGAGAAAGGGTATCGCCTTAACAGGTTTTTAATGCAGACCAAAGTGACCTGTTCTGAAAAAAAAGTGTCACAAAGGACATTTATTAGTAAGGAAGAGAAGCAAGCCGCAGGATTTAAGTCCGGAAGGGAGAGGCTGACTCTGTGATTTGGGTCAATGCAGTTGGTTTATGATCACGACTGCCTTATGTATAAAGCTGCTAACCCCTGAGCTGTGAAGGGTAAAGATAAACACCAGTTGCCACTGTTTTGTTTGTCTAGCAAGAGAGCCTGGACAGGGAGAACCCATTTTCTGGATTGGTTCCATCAAAGCTTTGTTCCTGAAGTCAGAGAAGTACTATGCCAGGAAGGGACTGCCTTTTAACATTCTTTTGATTTTGGACAATGCCCCTGTTCACCCCGGACCCCAAGAATTCAACACCAAAGGTACTGAAGTGGTCTGCTTGCCCTCAAATGTGTCTAATTCAACCTCTAGCTCATGGCGTCATAAGGACCTTTAAAGCTCCATACACACAGTGCTCTGAGGAAATGATTGTCAACATTGTGAAAGAGAATTGGAATAGAGAGAACATCATGAAAATCTGGAAGGATCACACCATTGGAGGTGCTACTGCTATTATAGAAAAAGCCGTACAAGGGGTGCCTGGGTGGCTCAGTGGGTTAAAGCCTCTGCCTTCAGCTCAGGTTATGATCTCAGGGTCCTGGGATTGAGCCCCACATCAGGCTCTCTGCTCTGCAGGGAGCCTGTTTCCCTTCCTCTCTTTCTGCCTGCCTCTCTGCCTACTTGTGATCTCTGTTTGTCACATAAATTAATAAAGTCTTTAAAAAATATTTAAAAATATTTAAAAGAAAATAAAAAGCCGTAAAAGCCATTGAGCAATGGCTTTGTAAAGGCTTTTTTTTTTTTTTTTTTTTGAGGCTTTGTAAAAGCCTCAAACAATGAATTTGTGCTGGAAAAACTGTTCCCAGATGTTGTGCATGACTTCAAAAGATTTACAACAGAGCTAATCAAGGAAATTATGAACAAGATTGTGAATATGAAAAAAAAAAAAGTAGAGGGTGGTTGTGATGAAGGGTTTCAAGATATGGACCTTGGAGAAATTTAAGAGCTGATGCCAGAGGAATTAACAGAAGATGACCTGATGGAGATGAGGGTTTCCAAATCAGTGCCAGCCAGTGAAAAGATGATGAAGCCTTTCCAGAAAACATACTGACATTAGACAATTTGGCAGAAGGGTTCTGATTATTCAAGACATCTTTTGTTGTGTTTTCTTTTTTAAAGATTTTAATTATTTGTCAGAGAGGGGGGGGAGGGAGAGCACAAGCAGGGGGAAGAGCAGGCAGAAGGAGAAACAGGCTCCCCGCTGAGCCACCCCCCCACCCCACCCCCCACCTGTCCCTAGCATTTGAGCTGAAGGCAGACACTTAACAGACTGAGCCACCGAGGCATCCCTCAAGACTGCTTTTCAGTTCTTTTACAACATAGACACTGAAAGAAAAGCAAATGGTGAAAGGATTGGTACTGGTTAGAAACATATTTAGAGAAAGGAAAAAGTAAAAAAGTCAGACAGAATTACCTGTATTTCTGTAAAGTTACACCAAGTGTGCCTGCCTCTCCTGCCTTCCCTTCCACCTCCTCCACCTCTACTGCCTCTGTCACCTCTGAAACAGGAAGACCAAACCCTCCCCTTCTTCCTCCTCTGTCTACTCAACATGAAGATGACAAGGAAGATCTTTGTGATGGTTCACTTCTACTTAAGGAATAGTAGGGCGCCTGGGTGTTCTCAGTTGGTTAAGTGACTGCCTTTGGCTCAGGGCGTGATCCTAGAGTCCCAGGATTGAGTCCCTCATCAGGCTCTCTACTCAGTGGAGACCCTGCTTCTCCCTCTCCCACTCCCCCTGCTTGCTTGTGTTCCCTCTCTCGCTGTCTGTCTCTCTCTGTCAAATAATTAAGTAAAATCTTAAAAAAAAAAAAGAATAGTAAATAGTCATCATGCTGTACAGTTAATAAGCAACTGTTGTCTATGGGTGTGTGTCTTTGTGTGAAAATCTAATAACTGTACAAGAGCTGTATTGAGACACTTTGTGTCATTATCACCATCATTGCCTGAGTGTTCATCACATAGAACACTGTGTGCAAGAACTGTATGGAAGTGGATAACCTTTCAAAGACATAAGGTGAATGATATTTAATGTAAATTTAATATTGTAGTAGTTGTCTTTTTTTTAAGATTCTATTTATTTATTTGAGAGAGAAAGTGAACAAGAGAGAGAGAGAATACAAGCAGGGGGAGTGGCAGGCAGAGGGAGAAGCAGGCTTCCTGCTGAGCAGAGAGCCCAATGTGGGGCTCTATCCCAGGACACTGGGATCATGACCTGAGCCAAAGGCAGATGTTCAATTGACTGAGCCACCCAGGTGCCCCTATCTTTTCATTTTTCAAGTCTAATTTTAGTAATACATGTAATATCTATAGTGTTTTGTTTCAGATAAGACAATATGGAAGTGCAGTCACTCTGGAGAACAGTATGGAGGTTCCTCAAAAAGTTAAAAATAGAGCTACCCTATGGCGCAGCAATTGCATTACTAGGTATTTACCTAAAGGATACAAAAATACTGATTTGAAGGGATACATGCACCCTGATGTTTATAGCAGAATAGCCAAATTATAGAAGGAACCCAAATATCCATCAACTGATGAGTGGATAAAGAAGATGTGAGATATCTATCATCTATCATCTATCTATCTATCTATCTATCTATCTATCTATCTATCTATTACTCAGGCATAAAAAGAATGAAATCTTGCCATTTACACCAATGTGAATAGAGCTAGAGAGTATAATGCTCAGTGAAATGTCAGAGAAAGAGAAAATATGACTTCACTCGCATGTGGAATTTAAGAAACAAAACAACTGAGCAATCAGGAAAAAAGAGAGAGAGAGAGACAAACCACGAAACAGATTCTTAACTATAGAGAACAAAATGATGGTCACCAGAGGGGAGGAGGGCCTGGGTTAAATAAGTGATGGGGATTAAGGAGAGTGCTTGTTGTGATGAGCATTGGGTGCTGAATGGAAGTGCTGAATCACTATACTGCTCACCTGAAACTAATATTACGCTGTATGCTACCTAACTGGAATTTAAATAAAAACTTGAAGTCAATATTGATGTAGGCAGTGAGAGAGGATCTTGTAATCAGACGATGTAAACTTATAGTATCAATAACAGTAAAGTGCTATAAATGTATTATCTCTTCCTTCTGATTTTAAAAACATTTTCTTTAGTTCACTTTATTGTAAGAATACAGTATGTAATACATGTAAACATATAAAATATGTGTTACTTGGTTGTTTCTTGTAAGCTTCTGGTCAATAGTAGGGTATCAGCAGTTAAGTTTTTAGAGAGTCAAAAGTTGGATTTTCAACTGCACTGATAGTTGGTACCCCCAACTCTGGAGTTGTTCAAGGGTCAACTATAATAAAAACAGTTTAATGAGAAAAGAGAAAGGACTCCACCTGGAGGTTGTATTAGTAAGTGTATTCTGTGGGAGTTTTAAACGTACAATATTAAAGTCAAAGCCAAAGGGAAAATGTAACTTCAGTAGTATTAGTTGTGATGGTGGAGCAGGAAGACATGAAAAGAAGTGAATCAGACATATTTGTATAAAATATTTCCATATGAAGTCCCTCCTTTCCATGTAAACTCCTTTCTCAGCCTCCTAATTCCCAAGACTTGAGCAATTCCTCTGCTTCCTCTCCATGTATCACCCGTTCATTTACTTACTGTCTATGGCTGCTTTCATGCTACAGTGCCAGAATGGAGTGGTTGCTATAGCAGCATGACCCACAATCCTAAAGTGTTTACTCCCAAGCCTTTTACAGGAAATGCTTGCCAACCAATACCTAATGTAAAGACAATAGGCTGGAGATACTTGCTAACTATTCTCCAAGAATTTTCATGACATTCATTCAGGTCAATTTAGAAATAATTGCTGAGCACCTACTATGTTTCAGGCACTGTCCTAGGCATCAAGGATAGAACAGTGAATGAAATAGAACCTGCTCTTGTAAAGCTCATCTTCCAGTGAGAGAAGACAGATAATAAACAATAACCAAATAATGTAGTATGTTAGGTGAGAAGGGCTAGAGAGAAAAGCATAGTAAGGGAAGGGGTAATTAGGAAGGCAAAGGGAGGTTTCACAATTTTGATTTTTTACTTATTGATTGATGGACTGCACGTGTGTGCCCACCTAAGCACTGAGGGAGGGACAAAGGGAGAGATCATCTTTTTTTTTTTTTTAAATTTATTTATTTGAGAGGAGAGTGAGAGAGAGAGCATGAGGTGGGGGAGTGGTGGGCAGAGGGAGGAGGAGAAGCAGACTCTCCACTGAGCAAGGGGCCCAATACTGGGCTTGATCCCAAGATGCTCAGATCATGACCTAAGCTGAAGACAGATTCATAACTGACAAGCCACCGGGCACCTCTGAATTTTCATTTTTTTTAAAAAGATTTTATTTATTTATTTGACAGAGAGAGATCACAAGCAGGCAGAGAGGCAGGCAGAGAGAGAGGAGGAAGCAGGCTCCCTGCTGAGCAGAGAGCCCGATGCGGGGCTCGATCCCAGGACCCTGGGATCATGACCTGAGTCGAAGGCAGCGGCTTAACCCACTGAGCCACCCAGGCGCCCCTGAATTTTCATTTTTAATGAATTTCTAAGTGAAGTGAATGGTCACTGGTCCAGGGAAACACCTTAAATAGTATTGCCTCAAAGAGATTTGCTTGGTGACTATACACTAGCTGAAAGGAAATACCCAGTGATTCTGGGAATTATTAAATACTGCTTCTGAAATGACACTGACTCCCAGGAACACAAAACACCACCAACTTCAAAAATTCAGCATAGCGGAGCACCTGGGTGGCTCAGTGGGTTAAGGCTCTGCCTTCAGCTCAGGTCATGATCTTAGGGTCCTGGGTTCAAGCCCCGCAGAGGGCTCTCTGCTCAGACGGGAGCCTGCTTCCCCTCTCTCTCTGCCTGCCTCTCTGCCTACTTGTGATTCTCTCTCTGTCCGTGTCAAATAGATAAATCACACCTTTTAAAAAAATTCAGAGTAGCAGCTTATGGAGATGAGCAGATAGAAGAAGTCTTGGCCTAACTTAGTCTAACTTTGGGGCCCTGCATGGAGTAACAGCTATGATGGCAGGAAGCATCACATGGAATCCCCTGGACCTGCCCTCCCACTCCTGCTTCCTATGTACCAAGACATGAACCAAAAAGTAACAACACATCCTCTGAGAGGATTGTGGGGATTAATGACAGCAACAGAGATGTAGGATACTGGGGTGGGGATTCCTCTAGCCTTTCTGTGTACCTCACCTGTTCAGCTGGTACAAAAGTCAGATGGATCATACAGGATGCATTAGATTATTCTAATTTTTTAAAAAAGATTTTATCTATTTATTTGACAGAGACAGTGAGAGAGGAAACACAAGCACGGGGAGTGGGAGAGGGAGAAGCAGGCTTCCCACGGAGCAGGGAGCCAGATGAGGGCCTCCAACCCAGGACCCTAAGATCATGACCTGAGCTGAAGGCAGCCAACTGAGCCACTCAGATGCCCTAATATTATCTTTTTTCAAAAAGCTTTTATTTATTTATTTTAGAGAAAGATAGGAAGCATGAACGGGGGAAGGGAAAAGGGAGAGGGGGAGAGAGAATCATAAACAGACTCCGTACCAAATGTGGAGCCCGACACGGGGCTCGATCCCAGCACCCTGAGATCATGACCTGAGCCTAAATCAAGAGTCAGTCACTTAACTGACTGAGCTACCCAGGTGCCCCAGATTATTATGATTCTAACTGGGTGGTGATTCCAATCTCAGCAGCCACTCAAGATGTTGTATCTTTAGTGGAGATGATCAGCACAACACCTGGTACCTAGTATGCAACTCTTGACTTATCAAATGTTTTCTTTTCCTTTCTAATCAATAAGGAAAATCAAACACAATTTGTATTTATTTAGATAGCAGTCACAACAGTATACATTTATGTTCATGTCCCAGGGGTTTGTCCTCTCTCTCTTTCCTCCCATCCTAATTTAGTTGAGAGGCACCTTGACTGTCTTGATATCCCAGAGGACATCGTGCCGATCCTATACATTAATGTCATTATGCCAGCTGGATCTGGTAAGCAGAAAGAAGCAAGTATCAAAAATACCTCATTTACATACCTGATTTCAGCTCAGGTCATGATCCCAGGGCGGTGAAACTGAGCCCTGCTTTGGGCTCTGTGCTGAGCGTGGAGCCTGCTGAAGATTCTCTCCTTCCAAGGTGCCTGGGTGGCTCAGTTGGTTAAGCATCTGCCTTTGGCTCAGGTCATGATCTTGGGCTCCTGGAATTGAGCCCCAAGCAGGGCTTCCTGCTCAGCGGGGAGTCTACTTCTCCCTCTTCCTCTGTCCCTCCCCATGCTCAATCTCTCTCATGCTCTCTCTCTCAAACAAATAAACTCTTAAAAAGAAGAAAATTCAGAGACATTACCCTATGGGGTACCCAGTCCACTAAGTCAGAATCTCTGGGAGTGGACCTCAAGAATCCGTGTTGTAATAAGTTCTCAGCACATTTAAAAAGGCACCGGCTTAGATCAGTAGTTCTCAACAAAGAGTGATTTTGATCCTCAGGTTAGGGTTGACAAATAAAATATAGGGGATCACAGTTAAATTTGAATTTCAGTAAGAAACAAATAATTTTTTTAGTATAAATATACCCTAATCAATAGTTTGAATCTGAAGTTCAAATTTCATCTGTGTTTTTATTTCCTAAATCTGGTAACCCTACTCTCCAGAGGATATTTGGTAATGTTTAAGCAAACATTTTGATTGTCCCAACTGGAGAAAAGGTGATGTGTGTGTGCTACTGGCATCTTATGGGTAGAAACTAGGTTCTGCTCTCGAACATTCGACAGTATACAGGACAGTACCCTCCCCGCTGCCACACCAAAGAAATACCCAGGCCAAAATGTCAGTAGTACGGAGGTTGAGAAATGCTGGCTTGGAGGAGGATTTATGATATACCATGCCTATGGCTGTGTTGCAGGATCTTTTCTCAATCTCCCAGATTTTCCCTCTTGTTGGGGCTCTTAGTCTCTGAACTGACTTAGGTCTGGGTATTGGGTACAAGGCATCCTTTGGCAACTTCAGTTAGGTTCTGCAGACTTAGATTTTTTTTTCTTTTTTACTTTGTCCTTTTTAAAATATATATATATATATATACATAAGATTTTATGTATCTATTTGAGAGAGAAAGAGAGCACAAGTAGGGGAGAGGGGCAGAGGGGGAAGGAGAAGCAGGCTCCCTGACCCAGGATCACGACTCCTGCCAAAGGCAGAGGCTTATCCAACTGAGCCACCTAGGCCCCCCTAGGTTATTTTTTTTATATATACATATGTCAAGCAGCATATTATTATGCTGTTGGTTTATGATTTCTTGGAAATCTGTGCCCCAGTGGCACAAACCAGAGATGGTAAAAAAATGCCCCATCTGTGGTTTGTTGTAGTCACTGCCCCCTATTCTCTCAAGCAGCCCAGTGCTCTGCGGAGCCTTTCCCATGCGGAATCCCTATATTTCCACTGAAATAAGGGCACATTTTCACCAGAGCCTCATCTGCCAGTATCTCTGAGCTGCAGAGCTCTTCAAGGATGCTGAGGCCTGCCTCACTCATGCATATCCCAATATCTTGGTGAAAGGGGTGTCCTTTAGACCTTCCCAGAGGGTTCTAGTCGGGAGGTGGCTGGGACAGTTGCACGTAATGGAGCCATTCCTATTTTCCCAAAACGTGCATTCCTTTGCCTACAGGATGCTGAGAATATCTGGCATTTCAGTTTCGTTAACTCAGTGTTATTGTGGAGTCCCAGCTTTCATTAGCCAACCTTTTCAAAACTGTTAGCACTCTCCCCATTACTCCAGCCAGCATGTTATATTCAAACCCTGGAGGAGGGTGCCCATGTCAGTGACCTTGGCCTAACTGAGTATATTTTATCTCCATTGGCTTAACACTTTTAGAATCCATACCTTCAGCTGCTCCCTAGGCTTCTGCTGATACATGTTGGCAAAATCATACAACTCTGTTGGGGAATAGGCTGCCTCCTCCTGGGGCAGGCTGGTGTGCTCTCTCAGAGGTATGGCTCCAGTTTCTACTGGTGCTTAACAAAACTCTAAAACCGAGAGGCCTAAAACAACAACAATTAAATGGATTTGAGAGGGAATGGGAGAGGGATCGCTGACGCAAGTATAGAGGACTCCTTTGAAGAGTTTTGTTGTATAAGAAGGCAGAGCTATATAGCAGTGGTCATAAGGTGTGAGATGAAGAGAGATGTTGAAATGAAAGAAATAAAAAATAACATGGCTGCATGCCATTGGAAATGATCCAGTAGTAAGAGATAAATATGGTAGAGACATATCGATATATCAGGATATGGTAGATAGATACACAGATACAGATAGATCCTATGTATAGATCCTACCTATCTATATCTATATACTATATCCATATCTTATCCATATATGTTGATGTATAAGAGAATTTAAGGGATTTACTGCAAAATGGAGACACTGTCTTAAGCCTTAGACAGAAGCATAGACATTCATCTAGGCCAAAGTAAAAGGAGCAAAGGCAGAGTATGTTGGTACGTGGGCAGCCATGGTAGAGAGAATCTAGAAGTCTCTTTTGCTTGCTTCAGTTTTCTCAGTAAAGTAAGAAATAAGGTTATCAGCTGAGGATGACTATGAGAGAAGGTACTGAGCAGGAAGAAGACATTGTGACATATCAAAATAGGGAAAAAAGAAGAATGAATGGTCTAGGGAAGTAAAGTATGAATTGCTGGGCACTACTGAGCACGAAGATTCTTCTTCTTCTTCATTTTCTTCTTTTCTTTTCTTTCTTTTTTTTTTTTTTTAAGATTTTATTTATTTACTTGACAGAGAGAAATCACAAGTAGATGGAGAGGCAGGCAGAGAGAGAGAGAGGGAAGCAGGCTCCCCGCTGAGCAGAGAGCCCGATGCGGGACTCGATCCCAGGACCCCGAGATCATGACCTGAGCCGAAGGCAGTGGCTTAACCCACTGAGCCACCCAGGCGCCCCCATCATCTTCTTCTTTTCTTAAAGAAAGCTCCATTAAAAAAAAAGAAAAGAAACTTTCAAAAAAAAAAAAAAAAAGAAGAAGAAGAAAGAAAGAAAGAAAGCTCCATGCCCAACGTGGAGCCCAGTGTTGGGCTTGAACCCATCACCCTGAGATCAAGACCTGAGCTGAAAGAATCAGCTGCTTAGCCAACTGAGACACCCTGGCATCCCCCAGCGTTAAGATTCTTGATCATGAATTGAAAATCAGAAGAACCACTATTCTTCTCTGTTTTCCTCTATCCACATTTAGTGTTAGGCACAGAGTCGGGGAGATGTGGATTTAAGGGAGTTTGTAGTTTAGTCAAGCAAATGACAATGCAAAAGAAGAGCAAGGGAGTTTGAGGGTGTTTGCTAGGCTGTTACTATAATGAATAATTGGGTTTTCATCTGGTATGGAGACTAAAGTGAACAATGGGGGATGAGGCACAGTGAAATACTAGCAAAATTAATGGATTATATATTCTTATAGGGGTCAAAGATTTGTTGGGATCGGGTTCCTAGAAGAAGCTGGGCGGAAATACGAAATTTGGTGGTCAGAGAGCAAAATGGTACTAGTGTGACAGTGTCTCTGGTGACCTGGGAGTGCACAACTGGAACAGGGTGGAGAATAAGGGCATTGGAGGAGAGAAGGTCAAGGTAGTAAGAAGCCAGGGTGTCAGGAAAATCACTTGTATGTGTATTGATTTCACCAGGAAGCAAGACAGAAATAGTGTTCTAGAGAGTGATGGTGTACCAGGAACTAAAGTTACTCATAAATGGAGCAGGAGGGTCCTAGAGTTTAGAGTTAGCAGCAACCGTAAGAGGCAGGCAGTAATAAAGTCTGATGACATGAAATTCAAAGCTGCGATCTTAGTGGGGAAATTAGTAGATGATCCACTTTGAGATGTTCACATTTTGCGGTGGTTTCTCCTCCCAGAATAAGCAATATCAGAATGTAAAATTCCCCAATGTCACCTTAAGTAAAATGCATTTCCATAAAGACTTTTCATGCTTTAGGGAGACCTGGGTGGTACAATCAGTTAAGCGTCTGCCTTGGGGTCTGATCATGATCCCGGGGTCCTGGGATCGAGTCCTGCATCGGGCTCTCTGCTCAGTGTGGAGTCTGCTTCTCCTTCTACTTGCTGCTCCCCTTGTTTGTACTTTCTCTCTCTCTGTCTCTCTGTCAAGCGCCTGTGATCTCTCTAACAACCCCTACCCCGCCCCCCCAAAAGATTCTTTCATGCTTCAAACACAAGAGGGCGTCAGAGTCTACCAAGGGATTATTTTTGCTTCTCTAAAGCTAGGACAACCATAGTTACTTTTGAGAGTGAAAGGGGACCAAAAAACTCAGTATATTGCAAATATCATATTCTTTTGCATCTAAAATTCATCACTTTAGGGGCGCCTGGGTGGCTCAGTCAGTTAAGCGGCTGCCTTCGGCTCAGGTCATGATCCCGGGGTTCTGGTATCGAGCCCTGCATGGGACTCTCTGCTCAGTGGAGAGCCTGCTTCTCCCTCTCCCTCTGCCTGCTGCTCTGCCTACTTGTGCTCTCTCTCCATCTTTCTAATAAATAAATAAAATCTTAAAAAATAAAATAAAATAAAATTCATCACTTTATTATTATTTTATATACCAACATTATAATCCCTGTTAATTAAACTGAATATAAGGTTTCCCATTTACATAAAGTTTTTATTTTCTACTTATTAAACTTTGATTAGAGGTTTTCATTGAGGGTTTATGTTTTAATCATATGTTGCTTTGTACATACCAAAAAAGAAAAAAATAATAAAATTAAATGGTTTGGTTATTCCTAAAACTTCTTCACCTAAAGAGATGAACTCTTCTGAATCACATTTGACTCAGTCATGGATGTCTTTGGTTCTTCACACAACAGTGACCTTTGTGCCTTCAAGAGTGTTGGGAATACAGCTACTTCAAAGAATCCATAAACTGAAAGCCACTGTTGCTGGGCTGGGCAGCTTTTGGCAATTATACAGAGCTGGCTTAGACTAAAGCCCCAGGGACATTGCTAAATATATCACATCACCTCCTTCTGAGGTTTATATGATTGCTAGAGGGAAAGAGTGGTCCTCTACTGTTTCAGCAATTTTCATTCAAGTTACTGATGACCTTTCTATAAGTTTTGACCTACAAGTTTTTGACACTTTGAACATTCAGGCCCATACAGACCATGACAGCAACTATGCCATGACTGCCACCTGGCAAACAGGAATGAAAGATACCATTGATTAAAAATCTCACAGTGATTTTAGTGATGTTAAGATGGAAGAACAATGAACATCTTAGAATCAACAAGTATGGTAGATGATTTTTATTAAAGTTCAATTTAAGCCTCCTCTTTCTATCTTCCCCAGGGAGCAAGAGAGTTTCCAAACTATTAAAAGTAAAAATAAATATTGTAATGAGCAAATGAAAACCAAGGTAGAAAAGGGAAGAATAAAAGAATACTAAACAAACAAATGATGATGAGCTCTAAGCATAAATGTTACCGCTCCCTGTGAAGCTTCCACCCCCACCTCTGCTTACTAGGAGGGAGAGGAGAAGGAGCATGGGCTCTAAGTGCTGGGACTTCCCAGCTGTTAGTGCCAGAGAAATTGACCAAATGCCTTTGATCCTGTTTCCTTCCCTGTAGGCTAGGAGTAACGGTGTTCACCTTTCCTAGTGTTGGTGAGGGTTAACTGTGATTATGTCTCAACAAAGTTTCTTTTTCTTTTCCTTTGAGCTACTAAGCTTGTGTGTCACCCATGAGGCATATATTTCACCTACCTGCTTTGCTTGTGTACTTTTATCTCTTTGGCTTGTACTTCAAGTTTGCCCTGTTCATTGTACTGGTTCTCATACCTACTATTTGCCTATCATCCTTCAGTGTCTCAACCATGTTGAGACTGACTACCCAGCACCTCCCCTTCCCCCAACGACCTCCACCTCTGAGTTCCAACACCTAGTTTGTTGGGATTGTCTGTCAGTATAGTTTCTGGTGGTAACTCTCAGTCTAGCAGTCTCTACAGTTTGATCAGCCTCCTGTCTGATGCTGTCTGCATCTTGTGTAAGTCCTGATGTCTTGCTGGACAAAGCCAGGTGTTCTTGGGGATCTAGAAAGCAGAAGAAGAACCAGGAAACTAGAAATGGACAAGTGTCTCTGTACAGTAACTGAGTCAAAACTGAAATTCAGATTTAGTTTATACACTTGAAGGGTGGGTATGGCAAGAGAGGTTGACATAGTATCTGGACCTCAGCAGGACCTTCTAGGCTAAGTCTGAACCTTGGGGAAAGAAGACCTGTGAGTAAAAGCTGATGGTCTGTGTTCAAGAGTGACATGTAAAACTTGGGTGCGATACATTAAGAAATAGATATTATGTCTTTGTCCCTCGTTCCTGACACAGCTTCTAGAACATTGCAATTTTCTGACTGATAAGGGTGATAGAAATATTTGTCTGTGTTTCATAACAAGCCCTTTTCATTCATGTCTGAGTTTATGCTAATAAGATGACTTGTGGTGGGCCCCAAGAGGATTCAAGATGGAGGCTGGCTGCCTGAGAAACTAACCAGGTGATTAGAGGGTTGGAACCTCTAGTCTCACCCCCTAACCTCCAGGGAGGGGAGAGGGACTAGAAATTGAGCTCAGAAACCAACAACCAATGGTTTAATCAATCATGCCTACATAACAGAACTGCTATAAAAACTGCTAAATGATGGGGTTTGGAAAGTTTCAGGTTGGTGAACACATCACGGTATTGAGAGGGCAGCATGCCCAGAGAGGGCGTGGAAGCTCTGTGCCACTTCTTCCATACCTTACCCTATGCATCTCTTCTATCTGGCTGTTCTTCCTGAGTTGGATCCTTCACAGCAAACTGGTAAATAAACTGTTGTCCTGTGTTCTGTGAGCTGTTCTAACAAATTATCAAACCTGAGGAGAGGACTGTGGGAACCCCTGGTTTACAGCTGGTTGGAAAGAAGTACCAGGATGTGAAACCGGCCTCAGTAGTGAGGGCAGTTTTGTGGGATTGACCCTTAACCTGTGTCATCTATGGTAGTTCTTGGTAGTCGGTGTCGGAATTGAATTTAATCATAGGACACTCAGTTCACATCTGAAGAGTCAGAGAATTGGTTGGTGTGAGGAGAACAAGACCCTACATAATTGGTGTCAAGCGGGTTCTTTTTGTTTGTTTGTTTTTGTTTTTATGTGTCAAATGTTTTGAGTAACAAGCAAAGTATGCTGTCTCTCTCCAGTTCTGTGGGTTCATGCAGTGTTCTGGCACAGTAGGGGCTGAAGGAAATGAAGCCTTCTTCTGACACTTTCATTCAGATTTTGGAGCCCTGGAAGATAAGCACCGCTGTAGGGCATGTCCCTGTTTTTATGTAAGTCAGCTGCAGTAGTGAAGCTCTACTGTCAACTGCTTTGTGGACACTAGACATTGAGGGGCCCCAGTAGAAAGGTGTTAGGAGATTTATATCAAAATGTGATCCCAGGGGCACCTGGGTGGCTCAGTCGGTTAAGCATCTGCTTTCGGCTCAGGTCATGATCCTAGGGTCCTGGGATCCAGTCCCATGTCAGCAGGGAGCCTGCTTCTTCCTCTGCCTGCCACTCTCCCTGCTTGTTCTCTTTCTCTCTCTGTGACAAATAAATAAATAAATAAAACCTTAAAAAAAAAGGAATGTGATCCCAGAAAGTACTTGGAAGCTGGAGGTCCTGCATCGTGGAGGAAAGGGCATAAATCAGCAATAGTCAAGTACTCCCCATGCATGTGTTCATTTTTACCCCAAAGCTGGTGCTTCTTGGAGAAATTTCAAGTCATGCCAATAACCAAGAGTACATGGTCCAAACAACAAAGCTGATAAGCTTGGCCTGTCAGAATTCTGAAATGGTTATTGAAGAGACAGTACATCGGTACATGGGCACATAGAAAGAAGGAGAACCAGGATAAAGATCACAAGAACCACTTGTACCAAACTAGTTATACTTCTTTTCAGAATAGTGGTTTTACCTTATTAAAGGAGTTTAATCTGGAGTATAGTTTCCATAGACTATCAAAGAGACAACCCCAAAACAGTGAGTGACATTAGAAATAAAATATAAAATTACAGGGGTATTTTCTCTTTCTTAATATAGTTGAGATTTATGTAAAATTCCTAAAAAAACAGGGTAGTCAGTCATCAAATGCAATCATTCATTAATGGTTTCTTCCCTAGAGGGTGCCTTTGGAAAGGCTTGACTTTGAGAATTGTTAGTGAAAATAGATGCATTTCATTTCATCCTGGCAAATGCTTCAGGAAATTGCACCTGTTTGTTTGTTTTTTTTTGTTTTTTTTACCAAGCCATGGGCACATTAAGCTTAAATAATTATGACTTATTTACAAAATGATGACAGTAGGCATTCCTCTACAGATTGACTCAAAGACCTAATACTTTACTTCTGTTTCCCACCTCTACCCTTTCCTGACCAACACAGAGATTTTTTTTCCTCTTCCCTCATTACAATTAAGAGTGAATTTAAGTTCTCCTCTCTGTGTAGCTCACAGTTACTCACCATTTAGTGTTGAGACCTTTTCATGGACGTCAAAGAAACCAGACCATAGAAGGCCCAGTCAATTATTTTCTCAGGCAATTCTGGGCCCACTGTAGCACACTAAAGAGGAGGGAAATATTGATCAAATCTACCCTGTCTTACCCTTACACATTGCTTTTCAAGGTGTGGTCCACAGATTACCTGTATCAGAATCAGAATCACCTGGTGGTGTTTGTTTAAATCTAAATTTCTCTCTCTTTTTAAGTAATCTCTACATACAATGTGGGGCTCAAACTTACTGAGATCAAGAGTCACATGCTCTTCTGACTGAACCAGCCAGGCCTCCACCCACCCCATCACTGTCGAAATCTAGATTTCTGACTTATTGTGTACTGAATCAGAATCTCATCTGAGGATGTATTTGTTTAGGATTCTTAATTTTTGAGAAGTACCCCAAGTGATTCTGATGTGCCCTGAGCCAACTGTTATGGTTTTATAATTAGGTGTATCAGTTTAAGTTTAGTTAGTATGCCTAAAGTTATATTTAAGAATTTGCCAAAAGAGGCAAAGAGCACAGTCTAGGGATTTTGACCCAGAACTTTTTTTTTCTTCCAAGCTGTCTATATTAATTGCT
Organism: Mustela nivalis; assembly: GCF_964662115.1. Lineage (NCBI taxonomy): Eukaryota > Metazoa > Chordata > Mammalia > Carnivora > Mustelidae > Mustela > Mustela nivalis. The sequence continues at coordinate 117,611,416 of NC_139023.1, forward strand.
AGGATCATAGAAATAGGTCTATAATGCTCTGTTTTAACGTACAAATTTTTTTGTTTGTTTAAACTTGTAATTAAAATATTGCCGCTTGCTAGTGAAATTAGAAGTTTGAAGGAAGAACAAAATGAATAGTGAATACATTGTTAATTTATGTATTTAATGCATTTAATTATGTATTTAATAATTATATATTTAATAATGCAACTTAATTAATTAATTAAAATGTCCACATATTACTAGAATTAGTCCCTAGATCTAGATTATCCAGTCACTGGACATAAATCAATTAATTTTTGAGTATGCCTAAGATAACAACTTTAATTTTAGAATATATAATATTGAGAATTCATCCTGATAAGAACTAGATAACCAGACTCTGTATTGAGACCACCAAAAGCAATAAAATTATCTTCCCTTTAAAAGAACAAAACAAAACAAAACGGGTGCCTGGGTGGCTCAGTAGATTAAACATTTACCTTCGACTCAGTTCATGATCTTAGGGTCCTGGGATGGAGCTGTGCATTAGGCTCTCCACTCAGCAAGGAGCCTGCTTCTCCCTCTCCCTCTGCCTGCTGGTCTGCCTACTTGTGCTCTCTCTGTCAAATAAATAAGTATAAGCTTAAAAAAAAAAAAAAAAAAGACCTAGTCAACAGTTTGAAAAGACTAGATGTTAAAGAAGCTGAATCAGTAATTACTAACCTTCTAAAACACTGAGTACATGGCCCAGGTGGGTTTACTGGGGAATTACACCAAACATTTAAAAAAGATTATACCACCTATCTACCATATCTTGTAGATAGAAGCCAAGGGAATACTTCCTAGTTAATTCTAGAAGGCCAGCATTATCCTAATACTAAGACCAGACAAAGACATTAGAAGAAAAGAAAACTATAGACCCATATCTTTCATGATATAAATGTAAAAATTATCAACAAAATATTAGTAAATTAAATCCAACAATGTGTAAAAAGAATTACACATCACTTGGAGTTATGCACCAGGAATTATACCTAATTGGGATTTATCCCAGATATGCAGGGTTGGTTCAACATTTGAAATGTAATCCATCACATCAACAGGGCTAAAGAAGAAAAAAAAAATCACATAATCATATCAGCAGAGGCACAAAAAAACATTTGACAAAATCCAACACTCATTCATCATCACAAACTCTCAGTAAACTAGGAATAGAGGAGAATTCTCTGAGTTTGATAAAAATATCTACAAAGAGCCTACAGCTTACATCATACTTAATTGTGAGAAACTAGAAGCTTACCCAATAAGATCAGGAACTAGGCAAGAATGTCCCTTCTCACCACTCTTTTTCAACATTATACTGGAAATCTTAGTGATGGATGCAGTAAGACAAGAAAAAGAACAGGGGCACCTGGGTGGCTCAGTCAGTTAAATGCCCGCTTTTGGCTCAGGTCATGAACCCAGGGTCCTGGGATCAAGTGCCACATCGGGCTCCCTGTTTGGCGGGAAGCCTGCTTCTCCCTCTCCCACTCTCTCTGCTTGTGTTTCCCCTCTCACTGTATCTCTCTGTGTCAAATAAATCAATAAAATCTTTTTAAAAAAGAACAAAAGTTAGGCCAATTGGAAAGGAAGAAATAAAACCATCTTTGTTTGCAAATGACATGATTGTCTATGTAATAAATCAAAAGAATCAACAACAAAAACCCCTAGCGGTAGTAAGTGATATAGCAAGTTTGCAGTTAATCTACAAAAGTCAACTACTTTCCTATGTACCAGCAACAACCAAGTGGAATTTGGAATTAAAAACAAAATACAATTTATATTAGCATCTCCAAAATAAAATACTTAGGTATAAGTCTAACAAAATATGAACAAAATCTGCAATGAGGAAAGCTGTAATAGTCTAATGAATGAACTGTAAGAATAACTAAATAAAAGGAGAAAAACTTCATGTTCATTGATGGAAAGACCAGTCATTATCAAGTTTCCAGTTCTTCCCAACTTGAACTGTAGATTCAATGCAATTGCAATAAAAATCTAAGCAAGTTATTTTATGGTTACCTACAAACTGATTCTCAAGTTTGTACAGAAGTGAAAAACCCAGAATAGCCAACATGGCATTGAAGAAAAAGAAAAAGTAAAAGGATTGATACTACCTGACTTCAAGATTTACTATCAAGCTACGATAATCAGGACAGTGTGGTATTATCAGTGAAAGAATAGAAAAATAGATTATGGAACAGAATAGAGAGCCCAGAAGGAGAACCATGTAAACATAGTCAGTTTATCTTTGACAAAACACACACACACACACACACACACACACACACAAACAAGGGCAATACAATGGAGCAAATAGTCTACAGACTATTGAAGATAGTCTTCAATAAATGGTGCTAACAAATGGACCTTCCCATAAAAAAATTAATCTAGATAAAGACTTTACACGCTTCACAGAAATGAACTCAAAATGGATCATAGACCTAAATGAAAAACAAAAAACTCCTGAAAGATAACATAGGAGAAAAGATAGGGGACACTGGATGTGGCAATAACTTCTTAGATATAACACCAAAGGCATGATTCATGAATAAAAGTCATTAATAAGATGGACTTGATCAAAATTAAAAATATGTGGCCTGCAAAAAACAATACTGGGCAGAGTAGAGGGTGCTTGGGTAGTTCAGTTGGTTAAGTGTCTGACTCATGATCTCAGCTCAGGTCTTGATCTCAGGATCGTTAATGCAAGCTCCACATTGGCCTCCATGCTGGGGGTGGAGCCTACTAAAAAAACCTCCAAAACCCCAAATCAGTTTCAAGAGAATGAGGAGACAGACCACAGACTGGGAGGAAATATTTGCAGAAGATACCTAATAAAGGGCTGTTATCTAAAATACACAAAAACCATTTAAAACTCAACACTAAGGGGCGCCTGGGTGGCTCAGTGGGTTAAAGCCTCTGCCTTCCGCTCAGGTCGTGATCTCAGAGTCTTGGGATCGAGCCCCGCATTGGGTTCTCTGCACAGCAGGGAGCCTGCTTCCCTTTCTCTGCCTGCTGCTCTGCCTACTTATGATCTCTCTCTCTCTGCGTCAAATAAATAAATAAAATCTAAAAACAAAACAGAACAACAAAAAACAAAACCTCAACACTAAGAAAACAAAAGATCTGATTTAAAAACACACAAAAGACCTGAACAGACACCTCACTAAAAAAGTTATACTGATGACAAATAAATGTATGAAAAGGTGCTTCACACCATATCTCATTATGGAATTACAAATTAAAACAGCAAAAAGGGGTGCCTGAGTGGCACAGTCAGTTAAGTGTCTGCTTTTGGCTCAGGTCACAATCTCAGGGTTCTGGGATTGAGCCCCACATCAGGCTCCCTACTCAATGGGGAGCCTGCATCCCCCTCTCCCTCTGCCTGCCACACCCCCGATTTGTACTCTCTCTATACATATATCAAATAAATAAATAAAATCTTTTAAAGATAACAATGACCACAAAAAGACTTTACTACACACCTATTAAAAAGACCAAAATCCAAAACACTGACAACACCAAATGCTGACCAGGATATGAGAAACAGGAACTCTCATTCATTTATAGGAATGCAATTGGAACAGCCATTTTGGAAAACAGTTGAGCACTTCCTTCCATACTCTAAACATACTTCCTAAACATACTCTTACCATAGAATCTACCAGTTGTGTTTTCTAATATTTACCCCAAAGGAGTTGGAAACCTGTTCTCACAAAAACTGAATGTGGAAGTTTATAAGAGCTTATTCATGATTATTAAAACGTGAAAGCAACCGGGATGCCCTTCAGTAGGTGAATGGATAAACTGTGGTACATCTAGACAATGGCATATTATTCAGTGCTAAAAAGAAATGATCTATCAAGGTATGAAAAGACACTGAGGAAACTTTATGTTTTAATTACTAAGTAAAGAAGGTAATCTGGAAAGGCTACATACCGTGTGATTCCAGTAGTTAAAGGCAAAACTATGCAGGTAGTAGAAAGATCAGTCATGGCAGTAGGATTTTTAGGGCAGAAAATCTATTCTGTATGATATTACAGTGGTGGATACATGTTATTATATACATTTGTCAAAATCTATAGAATGAAAAATAATTTTTAAAAAATAGAATAGACCAAGGACCAAAAAAAAAAAAAGTAGCATGTATAGCACCAAGAGTGAACTTAATTGGGCGCCTGGGTGGCTCAGTGGGTTAAGCCGCTGCCTTCGGCTCAGGTCATGATCTCAGGGTCCTGGGATCGAGTCCCGCGTCAGGCTCTCTGCTCAGCAGGGAGCCTGCTTCCTCCTCTCTCTCTGCCTGCCTCTCTGCCTGCTTGTGATCTCTCTCTGGCAAATAAATAAATAAAATCTTAAAAAAAAAAAAAAGAGTGAACCTAATTTAAATGATCAACTTTGGGGTGATTATGATGTGTCAATGTAGGTTCATCAATTGATCAACAAATGCACCACTCTGGTGGGTTATGTTAATAGGGGAGGAGAGTGTATTTGTGAAGGGAGTAGAGAATATATGGGTAATCTCTGTACAGGCATACCTTGGAGATATTGAGAGTCCCTGACCACCACAATAAGGTAAATATTACAATAAAGCAATTTAAATGAATTTTTTTGCTTTCCAGTGCATATAAAAGTTATGTTCATATTACACTGTAGTCTATTAAGTGTGCAGTAGGATTATGTCTTAAAAAAGCACAACAAAGGGCTGCCTGGGTGGCTCAGTTGTTAAACATCTGCCTTCGGCTCAGGTCATGATCCCAGGGTCCTGGGATCAAGCCCCACATTGGGCTCTCTGCTCAGCGGGAAGCCTACTTCTCCCTCTCCCACTCCACCTGCTTGTGTTCCCTCTCTCACTTTGTCTTTCTCTGTGAAATAAATAGATAAAATAATCTTCAAAAAAAAAAAAAACACAAACACAACAAAGTACATACCTTACTTATCATTACCTTTTTGTTGTTGTTGTTGCAAAAAAGTAGTTTTATTAAAGCCCAGGGACTGGATCCGTAGGCTGAAGGATCTACCCAGTACATACCTTAATTTTAAAAAATACTTTATTGCTGACACACCTGGATGGTGCAGTTGGTTGAGCATCTGACTTGGTTTCAGCTCAGGTCATGATCTCAGGGTCATGAGATTGAGTCTTGCATCAGGCCTCATATTCAGCACAGAATCTGTTTGGAACTCTTTCTCCTCTCCCCCTGCCCCTCCCCCCCCCATGCTCTCTCTCTCTCTCTAAAATAAATAAATCTTTGGAAAAAAATACTTTATTGCTAAAAAAATGCTAATCATCATTTGCGCTTTCAGCAAGTCCTTTTTGCTGGTGGAGGGTCTTGCCTCAGTGTTGATGGCTGTTGACTCATCAAGGCGATAGTTGCTGAAGGTTGGGGTAGTCATGGCAAATTCTTAAAATAAGACAACAGTCAAGTTTGCTGCATCAGTTGGACTCATCCCTTCATATGACATTTCTCTGTGGCATGCAATGCTGTTTGGTAACATTTTACCCCTAACAGAACTTCTTTCAAAATTGAAGTTAATGTTCTCAAACCCTGCTGTTGTTTTAGCAAACAAATTTATGTAATATTCCAAATCCTTTGTTGTCATTTCTTTTTTTTTTTTTTTTTTAAGATTTTAGTCATTTGACAGAGAGATCACAAGTAGGAAGAGAGGCAGGCAGAGAGAGAGAGAAGGAAGCAGGCTCCCTGCCGAGCAGATAACTGGATGCAGGGCTCTATCCCAGGACCCTGAGATCATGACCTGAGCTGAAGGCAGAGGCTTAATGCGCTGAGCCACCCAGGTGCCCCCTTTGTTGTCATTTCAACAATCTTCACAGCATCTTCACCAGGAGTAGATTCCATCTCAAGAAAACATCTTTGTGGCGCCTGGGTGGCTCAGTGGGTTAAAGCCTTTGCCTTTGGCTCAGGTCATGATCTCAGGATCCTGGGATGGAGCCCCTCATTGGGTTCTCTGCTCAGCAGGGAGCCTGCTTTCCCCCGCCCCCTCCTGCCTCTCTGCCTACTTGTGATCTCTGTCAAATAAATAAATAAAATCTAAAAAAAAAAAACAAAAAAAACAAAAAAAAAAAACAAACCAAACCACATCTTTTTTGCTATCCATAAGAAGCAACTCTTCCATCTATTCAAATTTTATCATGAGATTGTAGCAATTCAGACACATCTTCAGGCTCCATTTCTGATTCTAGTTCTCTTGCATTTTCCATCACATCTGCAGTTAACTCCCCTCCCTCAAGTCTTGAACTTTTCAAAGTCATCCATGAGGATTAGAATCAACTTCTTTTAAACTCCTGTTAATGTTGGAATTTTGACCTCATCCCATGAATCACAAATGTTTTTTGTTTGTTTGTTTGGTTTGTGGTTTTTTAAAAGATTTTATTTATTTATTTGACAGAGATCGAAAGTAGGCAAGCAGAGAGAGGGGGGGGGGAAGCAGGCTCCCCGCCGAGCAGAGAGCCCAATGTGGGGCTCGATCCCAGGACCCTGGGATCATGACCTGAGCCAAAGACAGAGGCTTTAACCCACTGAACCACCCAGGTGCCCCGAATCACAAATGTTTTTAATGGCATCTAGAATGGTGAAACCTTTCTAGAAGGTTTGTAATTGACTTTGCCCAGATCCACAGTGGAATGACTATCTATATGGCAGCTATAGCCTTATGAAAAGTATTTCTTAAATAATAAGACTTGAAAATTGAAATTACTCTTTGTCCAGGGGCTGCTGAAGGGATGTTATATTTGTAGGCATAAAAACAACATCAATCTTATTGTGTATCTCCATCAGAGCTCTCAGCTGACTGGGTACTTTATCAGTCATGGTTTGGAAGGAATCTTTTTTTTCTGAGTAGTAGTTCTCCACAGTGGACTTAAAATATTCAGTAAACCATATCATGAACAGATATGCTGTCATCCAGTTTTTGCTGTTTGATTTTAGAACATAAGCAGGTAGATTTAGCATAATTCTTAAAAACCTTAATATTTTTTGTGAGCATTGGTTTCTATTTAAAGTTATCAGTTAATAAGAGAATCAGCCTGCCTTTGAAGATTTGAAGCCAGGCATTGACTTCTCATTAGCTATGAAGATCCTAGATGGCATCTTCTTCCAGTAGAAAACAGTTTCGTCTACTTGGAAAATTTGCGGTTTAGTGTAGCCACCTTTATTAATTATCTTAGCTACATCTTCTGTAGTTTCTATTCATCTTGTCCTTTTATGTTATAGAGATGACTTCTTTCCTTGAATCTCATGACTCAATCTCTGATACTTCAACTCTTCTTCTGTAGCTTCCTCAACACTTTCAGCCTTCACAGAATTGAAAAGAGTTAGGGTCTTGCTCAGGATTAGACTTTGGCTTAAGTGGATACTGTGGCTGGTTTGACCTGTCCAGACTACTCATACATTCCCCATATCAGCAATAAGGATCTTCCACTTTCTTATCATTTATGTGTTCACTGGAGTAGCACTTTTTGTTTCCTTCAAGAGGTTTTCCTTTGCATTTACAATTTGGCTAATTGTTTGGCACAAGATGCCTAGTCTCAGCCTATCTTGGCTTTTGACATCCTTCCTCACTGAGCTTCATCATTTTTAGCTTGATTTAAAATGAGAGATGAATGACTCTTTCTTTCCCTTGAACACATGGAGGCCATTGTAGAGTTATCAGTTGGCCCAGTTTCAGTATTGTTGTGTCTTCGAACAGAGAGGCCCAAAGAGAGGGGGAGAGACAGAGGAACAGCGTCGGTGGAGCAGTCAGAATACCACATTGATTAAGTTTATGGTTTCATATGGGCATGATTGGTGGTGCCCCAAAACAATTGCAATAGTTTTATCAAAAATCATTGATCACAAATCAATAGAACAAATATAATGATGATGAAAAAGTTTGAAATATTATAAGAATTACCTAAATGTGACTCAGAAGCACAAAGTAAGCAAATGCTTTTGGGAAAATATTGCTGATAGACTTGCTTGACCTAGGGTTGCCACAAACCTCCCCAATTTGTAAAAATGTAGTTACCTGCAAAGCACAATAAAATGAACCTGTAACTTCCACTCAATTTTCTTGTAAACCTGGAACTGCTCTAAAAAATAAAAAACTCTACTTTAAAAAATACAAAATAAGGAAAAAATTACTTTGAAAATTGTGGCCACATAGATAAAACTATAAACAAATATCCATATTCAATCTGATATCCTTTTTGTATCAGAAAAAGTATGGTCCTAAAAGCAAGAATATGAAAGAATAAAGAATTTATTAAATTTTAAAAGCTTTAAAAATAGAACCAAAATGACAATTACATTAAGGTTACCTCCCACGATTAAAAAACAAAGCAAAACAAACAAACAAAAACGGCAGCATTCTATCAAGGCTAGAAAAAATTGCAGACTTTGGTCGGCAAGCGTAAGAATTAGCTAATACATGAGGTAAATGCATGGATATCACAGTAACTCTCTTGAAGGTACCAAATAAATTACAGATTAGGGCCAGGGCAAGAAATCAATCTGCAGAAATCTCTGGTTTCCAAATTAGGTTAGATCAACTAGTTGCTAGGGTATCTGCCAACAGTGCTCAGGGGTAACATACAGTTTTCTTAGTGTTAAAGCTTGAATGTGAATTCTTCCACTTGAAAAGAATTTGGGATTAAAGAATGTTCACCACCTCTTTTTTTTATTTTATTATTTAATATAATTTGGCCTATTAAAGTATGAGACTAATTTTGTCAATCTAATTTTAAATGTGTAATTAAATAAGTGATCTAAGCTTTTGATTTAAAGTTGAAACTTTACTCAGTTTTTAGAAAGTAATAGAACACTGAAAAAACTAAGGTTAACTGTATTATGACCTTTATGCACACAGTCTATTATGCTCTGTGGTTTCAGGTGTGCAATAACTTGCCCAAGGGTTTAATCCCAAGAATGTGGGATTAAAATGTGTTTTTTTTTAATATAGTTCCTTACCTAATAAATATGTAATATAAATTTAAGCAAACTTCTATTTCATATATTTATAAACTCTAAAGTAAAAAAATGAACATTTTGTGGAGTTTGTATTTTGCATATTCAAGGTGAGAATGAAGTTTCAAATAAAACTGTAATATTAAAAAAGAAAAAAGATTTTAGTTAATAAGTAGGAGCCTAGGATCCAGCCCTGATTATACCACTTGGTAGTACACCATATGACATCATCTTATAGAATCTGTTACCAATGGTGATATTAAAATGTGATTTCTATAAAAGTATCAGTAGGTAGGAAGTCCAGTTGAATTCACGCAGCAGCTAGTAACTCTATACTGTTAAAGACCCAGGAAAAACTAATAATATTTATCAGCCTGTTAGTATTATTTAATGCACTTGGCAGATTTCTCCATTGGATGCAGAGTGTGATAGGGGTCTTCAAAAGAATAGTCATACCGGGGCACCTGGGTGGCTCAGTGGGTTAAAGCTTCTGTCTTCAGGTCAGGTCATGGTCCCAGGGTCCTGGGATCAAGCCCCGCATCGGGCTCTCTGCTCAGCAGGGAGCCTGCTTCCTCCCCTCTCTCTCTGCCTGCCTCCCTGCCTACTTGTGATCTCTGTCTGTCAAGTAAATGAGTGAAAAAATCTTAAAAAAAAAAAGAATAGTCCTACCTTAAAGCTACTTGTTATGCATTTAAAAACAACACTACACTATAAAGAGAAAAGAATGAGTTTCTCCCCATACCTAGCATAGTATCTGGCATTTAGTAAACCTCGTATGTATTTGTTGAATGAATGGAATGATTTAGCTGAGGGATTAAGATGTAAACATCTCAAAGTTAGATGATACTATGAGATGGTGGTTCTGGAAGCGTGTAAGAAGGAATAAGTGATAAATTGCCAATGAATGAAAGTGAGAATAAGTGTTAAGAGCTCAAAGTTCGGAGAGACCACTGGGGGCTGGAGTGGTCAAGGAAGGCTTCATAGAGTAGGTTAGTCTTAGAACATGTGATTTGAAAGTGTAAGAGTGGGGAATGGCATGGGATGCAAGACGACAAGCAAAGGAACGGAAGTGAGAAAATAAGATGCACGTGGACTCTCTAGCATGGCAGCCTGGCTGTCTTAGAAAAGAAGAGGCAGGAAAGGCCTCTTAACACCAGGGTGTGGTGGTCATGCTTCTCAGGCTCAGGAGTTTGGACACGATGCTTTCCGTAAAGAGGAGAACAAATGGCTTTTCAACAGGCAATGGTAATACAGAAAGACTTTGGTGGTTCTGGAATAAAGGTAATCCTGGGGTCAAGGTGTAGGGTGGTTTGGGTGGGATTAGAGGAGTGAGTGCTGTTGGCAGAGAATACTTAGAACACAGATATAAGGTAATAAAGGGCTAAGCCACAGTTAAGGTCAGAGGTTATGGGAAGAGATTCCTTCGACATTATAAAGGAAGAAGTAAAGGGACTGATGACTACATAAAAAGGAAGGACAAGAGTGTATGAAAGTGGAAGACAAGGGTAAATTTTCAAAAGAAGCATACATCTGTAGGTTGTTTATATTTTTAGTTTTGTTGTTGTTTATTCCAAATGTCTTGGAATCAGCCTCTATAGCAGAAGGTAGTGTGGAGAAAGGTTGACTTTTTCAACAGAGAAAAGAACTTTTTACAAATCAACATGTAACTGGAATGCATTACTCCTAGGGGTTTAACTCTTAGGTATTTTAATATTAGAATCTTGGCTTTCCAAATAAATGCAGTAAGAGTTAAGCAACGCGTACGGAGCGGGATAATGTATATTCTGAGAAGCTGGAATGTCGCAGTCTGCTGGGGTCTTTGGGAGACTTTTCAACCATTTTGTAAGGAAGAGCCTGAGACACAAACAGGTTGTGCTTCAGCAAAGAGGATAGGAAGTCGAGTTCTCTGCCAGTGCAACTGAAGGGAACAACTACAGGAATTTTTTTTTTTTTGGCATGTTTTTTAATGTGTCACTGCTGGTAAATATGCTTTAGGAAAGGATGAGTAACTCCTGGCCAAAGAGGAAGCAGCTTTAAAGAAAGCAAAGACAAAACAAAGAATTGGCAGGACTCTTCAGAGGCTGGCTAGTATTGTTCAGGCCAGACTGGCCTTCCTGTTTTGTGGGATTCTCAAACAGCTTTTGTTTTTAGCTGACAAATATTGTAGCAGCTTAGGACCTGGATTCCCTGTCTATTTCTTTCTTTCTTTCTTAAGACTTTATTTATTTATTTGACAGACAGAGATCACAAGTAGGCAGGGAGGCAGGCAGAGAAAGAAGGGGAAGCAGGCTTCCCACTGAGCAGAGAGCCCGATGCAGGGCTCAATCCCAGGACTCTGGGATCATGACCTGAGCCGAAGGCAGAGGCTTAACCCACTGAGCCACCCAGGCGCCCCCTTCCCACCTATATCTTAACTACAGGGGAAACAATGAACTTAATGAACTCATTGTTTTTTAAGTCTTAGTTTTAGTCCACGATTGGCGGGGTCCAACAGCGGCAGCATCCACCTCTGGGGGGCATTCTCGTCCTCTGCTCATTTGGCGTGACCTGCGTGAATCCAGGCCCTGATGCCTTCTACTTTTATTGCCATGGGGGTGGTCAGAATGACACCTCCCTTCCAGCGAGGCTCCGGGTTTCCCACTTGGTGGCGGTGTATCCAAACCAAGTCCCTGGGTTGGTAAGGATGTGGCTCCACCTCCGTCTCCGTCTCTGCATGGGCAGTCCGGATCCCTGAATGGGCTCTTTTTAAGACAGACCGTAATGCCTGCAGTGACTGGAGTACAGACTGAGCAGTCATTTCTGCTATAGCAACCTCTTGTAATCAAGGGCAGAGGGGTGGGGTGTCTCCCGAACATTATTTCAAGTGGGGTCACCTTATTTAAGTAGGGTAGGGTGTACATCGTGCCCTGAGGAGGGCAAAGGGAAGGAGATCCACCCATTCACCACCAGTTTTCAGAATTAACTTTGTCAAGGTCACTTTAAGAGTCCAATTCATTCTTTTTACTTGGCCAGAACTCTGGGGCCGGTAAGCACAATTTAACCCCCAACTAGTGTCCACAGCTTTGGCCAATGCCTGCGAGACTGAACTCACAAATGCAGGGCTGTTTTCTGACCCGATCACAAGAGGTAACCCAAACCTCTAGTAGCTTTTTGGCTATCACTCCTGCCATCCTACTGACTATGCCATGACAGAAAAGTCTTTACCCAGTCTGAAAAGTTATCTGCAAAAACTAAAATATACTTGTGCCCATATTTTCCTGGTTTCATCTCTGTAAAATCTATTTCCCAATAAATTCCTGGTTCCTTACCTCTTTCTCTTTTCCCTCTTCCCATTCCAGTTCTTTCCTCATTTACCACCTGACATTGAGCACATCTATCAACCACATCTTGAGCCAACTCCCTAATTTAGAAACCTGGAACTGCTTGTCTATAAGCTCTTTAAGCTTTGCGTGTCCCCAAATGAGTGCCCTAATGTATTTGGCTTACTAATTTCTTCTAGTTTTTGAGGAAGAATTAACTTTCCTGTTCTAGTCTTAGCCCAATTCCCTTTTTAGTCTAATTTAGTCCATTTCTGTAAATATACTTGCATCCTTGACCAGGAGGGCCATGGCAGCAATTATGATGTTACAAGGGGGAACCCAGATGCTACTGGATCTAGCTTCTTGCTAAGGTAAGCTACTGGCCTTTGCCAAGGCCCCAGAGTTTGAGTCAAAACTCCTTTAGTCACCCCTGCCTTTTTATTCACATACAAGTGGAAGGGCTTGGTAACGTCTGGGATGGCCAATACTGGGGCACTCAGTAAGGCCCAAAATTCCCAAAATTCTCCTTCTGCCTTAGTTGTCCACTCTACCATAGTGAGTCTTTCCTTAGCCAGTTCGTAGAGAGGTTGTGCCGTCTCTGCGAACTGTGGTATCCATAACCTGTAGTAGCCCACCATCCCAAGAAACTCCCTCATGGAGAACAAAGCTTAAATAAGTGGTGTGGCTCTGACAAAGCTGTGCTTTTATTGCTGACACCTGCTACCCTTTTTCCTGCAGGATCTGTAAGAGAGTTCTCGTCCCCCACAAGCATGACCCATAGTCCTCAGCGGCTATTTCCATTATTCTCACTAACTCAGTCAGATTCTTCCTTTCAAATCCTTCAATTTTCTGAAGTTTTCTCCTTATATCTGGGGCTGACTGACTGGCAAAGGCAAGATCGTCTACATGAGTTATCATGCAACTTCTCTGAAGTTTACCTCAAGTTATCTAGTTTAGGTAAATAAATATTTAAAGACAATCAAATCTAGAATTTAACATCCAGAAGGGTGTGTTATTAAAACCTAGTTTTTCTCTCTAAAATAACCTTCATTCCCAGAGATATCCAAATCAGGACTAATTCATTTGAAAAACAAGTCCAGTTTTACCAAACTTGGCCTAATTATTTACATAAGCTCAGCAAGAACAGTAAGTAATCATATGGGTCTTTTAGAATCTGCTTTGCTGGAACTTCTTATAAGGAATCTCTAGGTTGAACTTTTAGTAGTCTCTCCGGGCCAGAAGCCAAGCCACGTACTTGCCATTGGACATGCCTGCAATACCTGTCAGATTGGGCGAATTACTCTTCCTGAGGTGCGCAGAGTATACTGAGCCTCCAGCTCCTACCAGGAAATGACATTCTTTACTCACCTGGTGAGGCTGCTGGGAACTCTGTAAGCAAGGTATCAGGCCAACAGTTCCAAAGGGCTTTATGGCTCTAGGTTTTATAAAGTCAACCTTAGTTCCTTCAAGTTGTCTGGTTGTATCTGAGTCTTTTCAAATATGGTATTCCAGTCAAAGCCCTGGTAAAATAACCAGAGTTTCCAATGGTGTCCTGTTACAAGGAGAACAGATTCTTATTGAACTTATGCAAATGACTGATTGCCAAGGAAGAAAGAATACTTACTGAGACCTTTTGGTTTCAGAGGGTTCAGATTGAGAGAAAAGTTGAATGCCTTGATTTGTTTACAAATGAGTACTTTTACATCTCTGTAAGTTACACATAACTTAAGAAAAAGTTTCCCTAGTCTGGAGGAGCAAACATTACAGAACCAGTCATGTTTAAAATAAGACAAAACATTAAGAAACACAACATTACAACCTTTCAATTCATCTAGTCCCATGTTACTAATTCTGTTTTAGTCCGATTGCAGCCCTTACTTCTGTAAATTCTTACTCATTTCAGTTCCCAGGATTTTAACGTATCAAAGACCTGTATTTGTCCTGAAAGTCTTCCCATACAAATTTCCTTTAAGGCGGAATTCATCTTACAAGAGAATTAAAACAATTACAAATGACAAAAACTCAGAATAGATATGGTTAAATATCAAGTGATGACTCTTATCAAAACATTAAACTCTAGGAAATGTATAGAACCTCTAGAGTAGTTATGGCATTTACCCAAATGTAACCCAAGGTTTATCATTGGTTTAGCAGTACTCCCCTGAGTAACTCAGCATATCAAGGAGAAGCCTTATGAGCTAAAGAGATCTCATTAAAAACTCTGGGCAGGCAAGGATAAAACCATTTACATTTTTTAGCAGATCTATTAACCTAAGAAAATTTTGCCCTTTTATTAAACAGAGAGAAAACCAGCTTTTTGTTTTTGTTTTTAATATTTATTTATTTTACAGAGATCACAAGCAGGCAGAGAGAGAGAGAGAGAGAGAGAAAGAGGAGGAAGCAGGCTCCCCGCTGAGCAGAGCGCCCGACATGGGGCTCTATCCCAGAACCCTGGGATCATGACCTGAGCAGAAGGCAGAGCCTTTAACCCACTGAGCCACCCAGAAAACCAGTTTTTTATACCACTGTCTTTCCTTTTTATTTTTAAGCATGCAGTCTTAAGATAGTGAGTTTTCTGGCTTTCCCTCCCATCGTGAATGACGTCGCAGACAAAGGGAGGGGGATCGTTCCGATGCTGTCCTGCTCGCGTCCCCTGTGGGAACTTAGGATCGTCTTAGCTAAGGTCTGTCCGTATAAGCCCCGGACCAGGCTACTCCGTGGAGTAGATGACCGTTATGCCATATGATGCCCTGCGAGACTCAGGGTGCAGCCCACGCAGACTCTGTGGCTGAAGCGGTGGAGCCATACAGATAGATTCACACAGTCAGGCATTCTTCAGATTCAAACAGGTTGGACAGCCCCCCCCCCCCCATCCCTGGCTAATGGGAGGTGATCAGTCTTCCCTTCCATTCTTTACAAATGGATTTAGCTCAGACAGTGGCCCTGGGGCTGTTTTCCTTTCTTTCTTATTCAAACAGGATCAGGCATCTGGTATTTTCCTCTCCTTTTACTTATCTCCTACTTTTCTACATACAGAGTTGCTTCCCTTATTTCCTTCTATCTTAGTTACACTTAGAATTTTGTACTCTTAGAAATACCTTAACCTCTACTGAAGACTAAATATAAACCAGTTGTGAACTGTTACAACAGAATTCTTTAGATGGCAAATTTATCAATCAGTTAAGCACAAAACATGTTTATCAACAGATTTCAAAAGCACAAACCTAGTTCCAGCAACCAGCACTCTAGCATTTTACCCCATTTGGTTTAAAGTTTCAGGTTACCAAAGACTTTGAAAGCTACTTTAATAATTACCCATTAAAACTTCGAGACAGACAATTAACCATCAGTTTAGTCATCTCTTTGCTAAGATTTACTACTGTTAACTCAAAAGACATGTTTATCCTAATTAACCCAACAAACTTAACTTAGTTCAAATACTGATTTATGTTCCACCTTGGCCCACTCTACTTCAAATGTTTACCTGAGACCTGGGTGGGAAGACCCAGAGTGGGGGGCGTGTGTTAGGTCCAGGGGGTGCTCTTCTTGTTTTCCCGACAGTGAAGAACAGAACAAAGTGCCACCAGAATGCAGAGAAAGGGTTCCTAGTTCTAGGGCTCATCAGCTCCAAGAGACAGCTCCAAGAGAGGAGCAGACGCCATTCTTTCCCGCCAGCAAGTGGGGGAGGGGCTAGGCAGTCCCCGTCGGGCCAGAGAGGGCAAGGAATGTCCCCGAAACAAAGTTTGTTTTGGCAGCTGCTTGGTAATATTCCTTAAAGTCTCTGTCTCGAGTTAAACTAACCCCAGTTGGCTCCAGTTATAGCCCTTAACACACAAAATGAGTGCGGGAGAAGCCCCACATCTATTAAGAGGAACAAAGAGATGAAAGTCAGAGTCCTCTTACTCTCTGCTTGCCCCATTCCTTCAAACACAACAAACAGCACAGCAGACAGCAAAAAGACAAGACAAAGACAACCGAAGGCCCAGTGGTTCTTACCCAGAACCTGCTGCTGGTGGGAATTTTCTCCATCCCCTGCAAACAGAATGAACAACAGGACAGACAACAAAAAGACAAAACAAAACCACAGGCCCAGTGGTTTAGAACCAGAGGTGACCACCTAGGGAGACTTGAGCCCCCTGACTGTGACCACCTAGGGGGACTCTAAATCCCCAACTGTCTAGGGGGACTCGAATCCCCTGGTGATCTACCAGTGGAGGGAAGGGGCATCCCCGCATCCTCTCCAGCTCTAGGGAGCATGGCTGTGTCCAGCTTCTCCCCGGTGGGCTATACCTGGAGCTCTGCAACCAAACAGACAGACCGGATCCCAGAGTAAAATCTGGAGATCAACCAGACTGACAGACCTCCGGAGGCTTTTCCCAGAAATTCAGATGCTGGCTCAGTTCTCATTTAATCCTGGCAGAGCCCCCATATGATACGGCCCCCAATAATGGGTCCATGATTAAAAGAACGAGACTGATACAAAGCAAAGGTCAAGCAAAGCTTTATTTCATGCCAAGCATCAAGAATCAAACTGAAAGTTTGGGGCTGAACCTCTTACAAGAGAGGGCCACCTTTCTCTGTTTCACAGACTAGCTTTTTTTTTTTTTTTTTTAAAGATTTATTTATTTGACAGAGAGAAATCACAAGTAGACAGAGAGGCAGCCAGAGAGAGAGAGAGAGGGAAGCAAGCTCCCTGCTGAGCAGAGAGCTCGATGCAGGACCCGATCCCAGGACCCTGAGATCATGACCTGAGCCGAAGGCAGCGGCTTAATCCACTGAGCCACCCAGGCGCCCCCACAGACTAGCTTTTAAGGGCAAAGGCCATGTGGTTGGGCCTGGCCAGGCACAGGTGGCCAATGAGATTGTAACACACAGAGGAAACTCCACAGTCATGTTAGGTCACACATAAGTGACCAATTGAATTACAATTCACCCTATAGTAGACATTTGACTTAGCCTATCACCTTGTTAGAATTGGTGCCCAAAAGGCTCCCAAAGAGCGGGGCCCATACTCCTTGGTAGCTAGGGAGACAGTATGCAACCCCCCACTGATTGGATGTCTCCACCTGGCCTGACCCACCCTTGTATCTGAGCTTTGTTACCTGGGGCTGGTCTCCAGGACTTGTTTTTAAGTAAGTCCCCTGGGGGAAGTGGGGGCAGGGACAGTTTAAGGGTTAAACAACAAGGTTATTGTTTAACCTTGATGGAAGCCTCTGGATAAATAGGTCCTTACAGATACCACCAATAACATTTAACTGTCCTTTCTCAAGTTTAAAGGAAACCTAGTTTCTTAGGTGTAGCTCTCAAGTTATTTTGGAACTCCAATTTTGAAAGACTACAATTAAACCACTTTGAAGCAATAGTCCTACCATCTGTTAACTACAGCCTTCTTGAGGAACCAGCCGTGCTTCTCCTTTTGCCCCTCTGTCCCTCCCCCTGCTCATGCTTGTTCTCTCAAATAAATAAAGCCTTAAAAAAAATCTCTTTTGAAATTTGGCTGAGTTTTAAGTAGCCTATGGAACTTTAAAAAACCCCAAAGTCCAGGCCAAACTTATGTAGGTTAAACCAGAATTTCCAAGAGATTCCAAAGTGCAGAGGGGTTGAGAACAAGTTCTCAATCCTTGATTTGCACATAAGTCACTGTAGGATTTTTAAAAAAATATTTTGTTTATTTATTTGAAAGGGAGAGAATGAGAGAGCACAAGAATGGGGAGGGTCCAAGGGAGAAGCAGACTCCTGGCTGAGCACAGAGCCTGATGCAGGATTGACCCTGTGACTCCAAAATCATGACTTGAGCCAAAGGCCGTCCCTTAACCAACTGAGCCTGAAGAGCTTGATGAAAATGCTGATTCTAACTCTGCAGATCTAGGGTCGAGCCCAAGAATCTGCATTTCTAACCCACTTCCCAGATGACGCCCACGCTCTTTCTTCTCTGGCCTCTCAGTAGCAAGGGAGATTAGACAGATGGTCCAGATCAAACCTGGGTCCAGATCACACTCACCTGAGAGTCTGTTAAAACAGCAAAGGCCTAGGGGCGCCTGGGTGGCTCAGTGAGTTAAGCCGCTGCCTTCAGCTTGGGTCATGATCTCAGGGACCCGGGATCGAGCCCCGCATGGGGCTCTCTGCTCAGCGGGGAGCCTGCTTCCTCCTCTCTCTCTGCCTGCTTGTCATCTCTCTCTGTCAGATAAGTAAATAAAATCTTAAAAAAAAAAAAAAAACACCAGCAAAGGCCTAGACCTCTTCCTGCTTCCAAGAAGCAGCGCCTCCGTGTTTTTTGTTAGCTTCTAGGTGATTCTGATGCAGGTTAAGACCCAAGAACTGTGGGTCTGAATTGCTGTCTGATCACGGCCCTGCCTGTCTGAACTTCCTTGTTGCCTCTCTTGTTTCCTTTTCTGTACCTTCTGAAACCCTAGAATACAAGTACCAGAAGAAACAAAAAAAACCTAAAATAATGGGTTTTAATGTAGTCTAACATTGGGTATACAAAATACATTACTCAGTTTGAAAAAAAAGAATAGGTCTTGTGGCAGATAAGTCCTGACAAACAACTGTCTAAGGAGATTTAACATTTTATTTGCAAAACCTCATTTGGACTCATGGTATGCAAGAATCTTTATCTCCCTCAATTTTCAGTCTTTGATCTCCTCAATTTAAGCTCAATCTACTATATTTGGTGTTTTCGCATATTTTAAGGACAATTCTACTTAAAACTATAACAGTATCACCAAATAGCCTTATTTAAATAAGTATATCAAAATAAATTTTCTGGGGTGCCTGGGTGGCTCAGTGGGTTAAAGCCTCCACCTTCAGCTCAGATCATGATCCAGGGTCCTGGGATCGAGCCCCACATTGGGTTCTCTGCTCAGTGGGAAGCCTGCTTCCCCGCCCCACTGTCTGCCTGCCTCTCTGTCTACTTGTGATCTCTGTCTGTCAAATAAATAAAGTCTTAGAAAAAAAAAGAAATTTTCTGGTCTCTAGATCATATTTTGTCATAATATGCTCTTTCCTACCATATCTTAGGGCCCACACTTGTGATGTATTAAGAAAATCTGTAGTTTTCCCCCTCACCGACAGATATAACATCTCCAGGCATGATGGACTTTATAAAATATTGTGTTGATTTTTTGTTCTTTTAATATTAATAATAGTAGCTTACATTTATTGTGTACTAACTACCTGCCAGATGCTTTTCTAAACACTTTATATGGTTTAACTTACGTTGGGCTCCCAGCAACCTAAGAGATGGGTGTCCCTTTTTTGACAGATGAGGAAACCAAGAAGTTGACCAAGGTGACAAACTGTGACAGAGTAGGACTGAGAGCTGAAACCTACCAGTCTTGCTGACAATTTCTGTGTCATATTCATTTTAGTGTTTTTGTTTACCTGCATGTGTCTTTTCATTAGAAGCCTGTATGTCTAACTTTCCCTCTGAATAGGCTTCATTTTTGGGGAACAGTTTTAGATGCACAGCAAAATGGGACAGAGGTCAGAGTGTTCCCACATATAACCCCTGCCTCCACATGGGCACTGCCTCCTGTCCTAGTGATATGCCCATCCAGAGTGGCACATTTCTTTAAGTGATGGATAGGCCTTGGTAGCATTATCACTTATCATGCAAAGTCCTGAGGGTATTTTAGGGTTCACTCTTGGTGTTGAAAGTGACATGTATCCACCATTATAGTATCATGCAGAAGGGTTTCACTGCCCTAAAAATTCTCTGCACCTTAACTATTTCCCTCCCTATCCCCTCCCTCTGCCAATCACTCATCTTTTAACTGTCTGCACAGTTTTGCCTTCTCCTGAATGTCATATAGTTGGAATCATACAGTACGTAGCCTTTCCAGATTGGCTTTTTCTTTACTTGGTAAGAGGCATTTAAGTCTCCTCCACATCTTTTCCTGGCTTGATAGCTCATTTCTTTTTAGTCCTAAAAAAATATGTCATTGTCTGGATGTACCACGGTTTATTCATCCATTCAACCTACTGAAGGACATCTTGGTGGAGGCTTCTAAATTTACACATTGCGAATAGAGCTGCTACAAATTTCTGTGTTCAGATTTTTGTGAGCTTATATGTTTTTAGCTCATTAAAGTGAATGTCAAGGAACATGATTTACTGGACCTGTGGTAAGAGTATGTTTAGTTTTGTAAGAAACTGCCACTGTTTTTCTTAACCCACTGAGCCACCCAGGCGCCCCTGCCACTGTTTTGCAAAGGTGGCTATGCCAATTTGCAGTCCTAGTAACAATGAATGAGAACATTGGCATCATCTGCATTTTAGATTATGACCTTTCTAATAGGTGTGTAATGGTGTCTTATTCTTGTTTTAATTTACAATTCCATAAAGACATATAATGTGGAGTATCTTTTCATATGCTTATTTGCCATCTTCATATCTTCTTTGTGTGGTATCAAGGTCTTTGGCCCATTTTCTAATTGGGTTGTTTGTTTTCTTATTGTTGGGTTTTAAGATAAAAAGCAGTGGTAAAAGGGGACATCCTTGCTTAGTTCCTGATCCTAGTGAAAAGGCTTCTAGTTTTTCAAGATTAAGTGTAAGATTAGCTATAGACTTTTGTGGATTTTTTTTTTTTTAACCAAATTGAGGGAGTTCTGTATTCCTAGGTTGCCGAGAGTTTGTAATCATGAATGGGTGTTGGATTTTCTTGAAAGCTTTTTGTGTCTCTATTGATGTGATTGTGACTTTTCCTCTTTAGTTTGTTGATAGCTAGATGATATTATCCAAATATATATATTCTTTATATACATATTTATACATTGTTGGTTTCATTTTGTTATACTTTGTTGAAGGTTTTTGCATCTATACTCATGGGAGATATTGCTCTTTTTTTTTTTCTTGTTTTGTCTTTTCTTTCTTTTTTTTTTTTTTTTAAAGATTTTTTATTTATTAATTTGACAGAGAGAAATCACAAGTAGGCAGAGAGGCAGCCAGAGAGAGAGAGATAGGGAAGCAGGTTCCCTGCTGAGCAGAGAGCCCGATGCGGGACTCGATCCCAGGACCCTGAGATCATGACCCAACCGAAGGCAGCAGCTTAACCCACTGAGCCACCCAGGCGCCCCATTGTTTTGTCTTTTCTTTCAATGTTTTCTTGTAATGTCTTTTTCTGGTTTTGGTCATAGGGTAATGTTGGCCTCATGGACTGAGTTAGGAAGTATATTTGACTCTTGAACAACACAGGCCAAGGGATGCCTACTTTCTGCACAGTTGAAAATCTGCATATAACTTTTGACCCTTAAAAACTTAACTACTAATAGCCTATTGTTGACTGGAAGCCTTACTGATAACATTTTATACTGTTTTCTTACAGTAAAGTAAGCTAGAGAAGAAAATGTTATTAAGAAAATTGTAAGGGGGGGGCGCCTGGGTGGCTCAGTGGTTTAAAGCCTCTGCCTTTGGCTCATGTCATGATCTCAGGGTCCTGGGATTGAGCCCCACATTGGACTTTCTGCACAGTGCAGAGCCTGTTTCCTCCTCTCTCTCTGCCTGCCTCTCTGCCTACTTGTGATCTCTGTCTGTCAAATAAATAAATAAAATTTTCAAAGAAAAAAAATCGTAAGGGGTGAACCTGTGTGGCTCAGTCAGTTGTTCAAGGGTCAACTCTATTCTCTTGGCTTCTATCTTTTGAAAGAGATTGTGGGGAATGGATATAATTTCTTCCTTAAATGTTTTGTGGAATTACCCAGTGAACCCATCTGGGCCTGGTGCTTTCTACTTTGGTAAGTTATTAGTTATTGATTTAAAGTCTCTAAAGATATAAGCCTATTTTAGATTTTCTGTTTCTTCCTGTGTGAGATTTGGAAGATTGTGTCATTCAAGGAATTGTTATATTTCATCTAGATTATCAAATTGTTGGCACAGGTTGTTTATGCTATCTTTTCTTATTTCCTTAATGTCCATAGGATATGTTGTAATGTTCATACATTCCTTTTGATATATTGATATCAGTATTAACATTGTATAATTTCTCTTTATTTTTATTTCTTAGCTTATCTAGAAGCTTATCAACTCTGTTATTCTTTTAAAAGAAGCAACTTTTTGTCCTTCAATAATTTTCTCTGTCAATTTCCTGTTCTCAGTTTCATTATTTTGTGCTATAATTTCATTATTTCTCTTTTTTGCTAACTTTGCATTAATTTTCTCTTTTTTTTTGAATTTCCTGAAGTTGAAACCCAGATGACTGATTTTAGTTCTTTTTTTCTTTTTTAATATATGCATTTAGTGCTGGAAATTTTCATCTCAGTATTGCTTTTGCTACATTCGACATGTTTTTATAAGATGTATTTTCATTTTCATTTAGCTCAAAATGTTATAAAATTTCTCTTGAGATTTCTTCTTTGGCTCATGTGTAATTTGAAAGTATATTTAATCTTCAAATATTTGGGGATTTTCCATTTATCTTTATTAATTTCTAGTTTAAATCCATTATGATTTGAGAGCAGGCATTGCATTTTATGACTTTTTTCCTTGAAAATTTTTAAAGATGTGGTCTAACTTGGTGTTTGTTCTATGTGAGTCTTAGAAGAATGTGTAATCTGCTGTTTTTGGAAGAAGTAGTTTATAGATGTCAGTTATACCCTGTTGATTGATGATGTTGTTGAGTTCAACTATGTTCTTATTTTCTATGTGGTGAATGTGTCCATTTCTGATAGAAGGGTATTACGGTCTCTAACTAGAATTGTAGATTCCTCTGCTTCTCCTTGCAGTTATATCAATTTTTCCTCATATATTTAATGCTCTGTTGTTAGGTGCCTACTCATTAAAGATTATTATGTCTTCTTGGAGAATTGACCCCTTTATCATTATTTAATGCCCCTTCTTTATTCTTATAATGTTCCTTGTTTTGAATGCTGCTCTGTCTGAAATCAATATAAGTAATTTGTCTTTTGATTAGTGTTAGCATGATATATCTTTCTTTGTCCATTTATTTTCAATCTATATGTATGTTTATATTTAAAGTGGGGATGCCTGGGTGGCTTAGTCGGTTGGGCCTCTGCCTTTGGCTCAGGTCATGATCCCAGGGTCCTGAGGTTGAGTCCCACATCAGGCTTCTTACTCAGTGGAGAGCCTGCTACTCCCTCTGTGCTCCACTCCCCCTGCTCCTGCTCTCTCTTTCTGACAAATAAATAAATAACATCTTTAAAAAATAAAAATAAATAAAAATAAGGTGGGTTTTTTAAAAAAGACACTGTGTAGTTCTTTTGACCCAGTTTGACTATTTTTATCTTTTAATTATTATATTTGGGCCATTGATGTTTAAAATGATTATTTTATTGTTGTATTTGGATTAATGTATAACTTGTTATTGTCTTATCTTTATTGCCTCTTTCCTTTTTTAAAAAATATTTTATATATTTATTTGAAAGAGAGAATGAAAAAGAAAACATGAGCAGGGGGAGGGTCAGAGGAAGAAGGAAGTAGGCTCCCCGCTGAGCAGGGAGCCCTAGAGGGGCTTAATCCCAGGAACCTGGGATCATGACCTGAGCTGAATGCAACACTTTTTTTTTTTATAATTAAAAAAAATTTTTTTTTAAAGATTTTATTTATTTATTTGACAGAGAGAGAGATCACAAGTAGATGGAGAGGCAGGCAGAGAGAGAGTGGTGGCAGAGAGTCCGATGTGGGACTCGATCCCAGGACCCTGAGACCATGACCTGAGCCGAAGGCAGCGGCTTTAACCCACTGAGCCACCCAGGCGCCTTAAACTTTTTTATAAACATATAATGTATTATTAGCCCCAGGGGTACAGGTCTGTGAATCGCCAGGTTTATACACTTAACAGCTCTCACCATAGCACATACCCTCTCCAATGTCCATAACCACACCACCCTCTCCCTACCCTCCTCCCCTGGCAACCCTCAGTTTGTTTTGTGAGATTAAGAGTCTCTTATGGTTTGTCTCCCTCCCGATCTCATATTGTTTCATTTATTCTTTTCCTACCACCCAAACCCCCCACATGCATCTCCACTTCCTCATATCAGGGAGATCATATGATAATTGTCTTTCTCCGATTGACTTATTTTGCTAAGCATAATACCCTCTAGTTCCATCCACGTCATTGCAAATGGCAAGATTTCATTTCTTTTAATGGATGCATAGTATTCCATTGTATATATATACCACATCTTTTTTATCCATTCATCTGTTGATGGACATCTAGGTTCTTTCCATAGTTTGGCTATTGTGGACATTGCTACTATAAATATTCAAGTGCATGTGTCCCTTCGGATCCCTATGTTTGTATCTTTAGAGTAAATACCCAGTATTGCAACTGCTGGGTCATAGGGTAGCTCTATTTTCAACTTTTTGAGGGACCTCCCTGCTGTTTTCCAGAGTAGCTGCACCATCTTGCATTCCCACCAACAGTGTAGGTGGGTTCGCCTTTCTCTGCATCCTCGCCAGCATCTGTTATTTGCTGACTTGTTAATTTTAGCCATTCTGACTGGTGTGAGGTGGTATCTCATTGTGGTTTTTAGTTGTACTTCCCTGATGCCGAGTGATGTGCAGCACTTTTTCATGCGTCTGTTGGCCATCTGGATGTCTTCTTTACAGAAATGTCTGTTCATGTCCCCTGCCCATTTTTTTGATTGGATTATTTGTTCTTTGGGTGTTGAGTTTGATAAGCTTTTTATAGATTTTCGATACTAGCCCTTTATCTGATATGTCATTTGCAAATATATTTTCCCGTTCTGTCAGTTGTCTTTTGGTTTTGTTAACTGTTTCCTTTGCTGTGCAAAATCTTTTGATCTTGATGAAGTCCCAATAGTTCATTTTTGCCCTTGCTTCCCTTGCCTTTGGCGATGTTTCTAGGAAGAAGTGCTGCGGCTGAGGTTGAAGAGGTTGCTGCCTGTGTTTTCTTCAAGTATTTTGATGGACTCCTTTCTCACATTGAGGTCCTTCATCCATTTTGAGTCTATTTTCATGTGTAGTATAAGGAAATGGTCCAGTTTCATTTTTCTGCCGGTGGCTGTCCAATTTTCCCAACACCATTTGTTGAACAGACTGTCTTTTTTCCATTGGACATTCTTTCCTACTTTGTCGAAGATTATTTGACTATAGAGTTGAGGGTCTATTTCTGGGCTCTCTATTCTGTTCCATTGATCTTTGTGTCTGTTTTTGTGCCAGAACCATACTATGAATACAACACTTAACAAACTCAGCCACCTAGGTGCCCCTATTACTTTGTTCTTTGTTCCTGTTTTTGTCTTCCACCTTTCTCCCCCTTACCAGTTATGACATTTATGGTTTTAATTAGGCATTTTATATGATTCTATTTTCTCTCCTTTGTTAATATATAGATTATGTATTTTTTTTTCTTTTTACTTTTTTTAGAGGTTGCCTTCAAATTTCTGACCTATATCAATTTCCTTTTCTCTAAAGTACTTCTTTTAACATTTCTTGCAAGGAAGGTAAACAGGCAACAAATTCCCTCAATGTTTGTTTGAGAAAATATTTCTTGTTCACTTTTGAAGGATGATTTAATAGGATATAGAATTCTAGGTTAATGTTTTGGGTTTTCTCTCTCAATAATTTTTTTTTTTAAGATTGTATTTATTTGAGAGAGAGTGAAGGAGAGAGAGAAGGAGCAGGGGGAGGAGCAGAGAGAGAGAGAAAGAAGCAGACTCCTTGCTGAGCAGGGAGCCTGATGTGGGGCTCCATCCTGGGATTCTGGGATCATGACCTGACCTGAAGGCAGACACTTAACTAACTGAACCACCCAGGTTCCTTTCTCTCAATACTTTAAATATTTTCCTCCACTCCCTTCTTGTTTGCATCGTTTTAGAGAAGATAGATGTAGTTTTTATCTTTGGTCCTCTATCTATAGCTTCTTCCTTCTTTTTCTTTTGTCTTTTATTTATTATTATTATTATTATTATTAAAGATTTTATTTATTTATTTGACAGACAGAGATCACAAGTAGGCAGAGAGGCATTCAGAGAGAGGAGGAAGCAGGCTCCCCACCGAGCAGAGAACCCAATTTGGGGCTCGATCCCAGGACCCTGGGATCATGACCTGAGCTGAAAGCAGAGGCTTTAACCCACTGAGCCACCCAGGCGCCCCATTGTCTTTTATTTTTATAAGACTTTTTCTCACAAGACTTTTATTTTCTGCAGCTTGAATATGATATGCTAAGTGTAATTTATTTGGCATTTATCTTGCCTTGTGTTCTCTGAGTTTCTTGTGGTTTTGTGGTGTTATATGCTGAATGTTTGCATTCCCCTCATTATTAAGAGGTGGGGGGGTCTTTGGGAGGTGATTAGGTCACAAGAGTAGAACCTTTATGAATGGGAATTAGTGCTTTTATGAAAAGGTACATGAGAGCTTGCTCTGACTTTGTGAGGATGCAGTAAGGAGACAGCCGTCTACAAACTAGGATGCTGGCTCTCACTGGAACCAAATCTGCCTGCACCTTGATCTTGTATTTCTCTGCCTCCAAAACTCTAGAAATAAACCAGTCTGTAGTAATTTGTTGTAGCAGACAACTAAGACATGTGGTTTGACCTTAATTTGGGGGACATTCTCAGTCATTATTGCTTCAAGTATTGCTTTTGTATCTTTGTCTCTTTCTTCTCCTATGGTATTCTTATCATGTGTATGCTGTGTGTTTTATATATGTACCACAGTTCTTGGATATTCTGTTCCCTTTTTTTCCCTTCAGTCTTTTTTCTCTTTACTTCCAGTTCCCATTGACATATTATTTTTTATTTTTTTTTTAAAGATCTTATTTATTTATTTGACAGACAGAGATCACAAGTAGGCAGAGAGGCAGGCCGGGGGTGGGGGGAAGTAGGCTCCCCGTTGAGCAGAGAGCCTGATGTGGGGCTCGATTCCAGGACGCCAGGATCATGACCTGAGCTGAAGGCAGAGGCTTTAACCCACTGAGCCACCCAGGCACCCCTCCACTGACATATTCTTAAGATCAAGATATTCTTTCCTCAGTTCTGTTCAGACTACCAATGAGCCCATGAAAGGCATTCTTCATTTCTCTTACAGTGTTTTTATGCCCTAACATTTTTTTTTGATTCTTAGAATTTTCATCTGTTTACATTATCTATCTATTCTTTCAGGTTTACTTTACTTTTATTTTATTTTTTAAAAAAGATTTTATTTATTTATTTGAGAGAGAGAGAGAAAGCATGAGAAGAGAGAGGTCAGAGGGAGAAGCAGACTCTCTGCCGAGCAGGGAGCCCCATGTGGGACTCGATCCCAGGACTCCAGGATCATGACCTGAGCCGAAGGCAGTTGTTTAACCAACTGAGCCACCCAGGCATCCCTTAGTTTTATTTTTAAAAATATTTTATTTATTTATTTGAGAGAGACAGAGAGGCAGAGAGAGAGAAAGAGCATAAGTAGGGGGAGCAACAGAGGGGAGGGAGAAGCAGACTCTTCGCTGAGCAGGGAAGACCAATGCAGGGCTTGATCCCAGGACCCTGGTATCATGACCTGAGCCAAAGGCAGATGCTTAACCAACTGAGTCACCCAGGTGCCCCATCAGGTTTACTTTCTTCATGAGAACACTTACCAATTGGGGTGTTTAGGTTTCAGCTCAGGTCATGATCTCAGGCTCATGGGATCAAACCCCACATTGGGCTTTGTGTTCAGCACACATTCTGCTTGAGATTCTCTTCCTCTCCCTCTATCCCTCTCCCTGCTCACATACACTCTCTAAAATAAATTAAATCTTAAAAAAAAAAAAAAAAACGCTTACTGTATTAATCATAAGTTGTTTTAAATTAATGATCTGGGGACACCTGAGTGGCTTAGTCAGTTAAGCCTCTGCCTTTGGCTCAGGTCAAGAGCCCAGGGTCCTGGGATTGAGTTCTGCATCAAGCTCCTTGCTCAATGAGGAGCTTACTTCTCCCTCTTCCTGCTGCCTTCCCTGCTTGTGTTTTCTCTATCTCTGTCTCTATGACAAATAAATAAATAAAATTTTTTTTTCCAAAAGATTTTATTTATTTACTTGACAGATAGAGATCACAAGTAGACAGAGAGGCAGGCAGAGAGAGAGAGGAGAAAGCAGGCTCCCTGCAGAGAAGAGAGCCTGATGTGGGGCTCGATCCCAGGACTCTGGGATCATGACCTGAGCTGAAGGTAGAGGCTTTAACCCACTGAGCCACCCAAGTGCCCCAAATAAAATCTGTTATGGTTGCAGAAAGCCTCTGAAGTAAACCTATTTCTGCATTTGCTTTGGCTGTACATATTGAGAAAAATAAGATTTGCAGACAAGTAGTGAGAAATGGTTTCAGGTTTTTGTATTGTTTGGGCCATCTTAATAATTTATGATTTTTCTTTGATTAAACAGATGACAAGAGAGGATGTATTCTGAAATATACATAAGCACCCATAAGTTAGCACAAGGGCTTCCAACTTGTTAAACTTTGGTAGAGAGCAGATGAAAGAGCACTGCATATTTTTGTACACTTTCTTAAATGTTTTGAATAAATAAGGAAATACTTATCTTTATATTTAAGATAAATGCATTTATTGGCTTTTTAAAAAACTGCTTTGTTGAAATTTAGATACCATAAATTCTAACTGTAAAATCCAATGAATTTAGTAAATTTACAGACTTGTGTAGCCATTACTAATCCAGTTTTGGAATCTTCCTATCACCTCAAAAACCTAGCTGCAGTTCTATGCTTCCTGGTGCCAGTTACACCTCCTGTACTCCCTTCCCTTATTTCCCAACCTTCCAGTGAAAAGGGTAGTTGGTCTCCTGGAAGCTGATGTGCTAGTGTCTCGGTAAAAATATCCATGATCTGTGTTCCTGTAAAAGTGACCACTATAGGGATGCCTGGGTGGCTCAGTCATTAAATGTCTGCCTTCAGCTCAGGTCATGATGCTGGGGTCCTGGGATCGAGTTCTGCATTGGGATCCTTGCTCAGTGGGGAGCCCACTTCTCCCTCTTCCTCTGCCATTTCCGCCTGCTGTGCGCTCTCTCTCTGACAAATAAATAAAATCATAAAAAAGTGTCCAATATAGCTATAGAACTTGTAGTGAGAGGTAAAAGCTAGAAGTGATTTTGTCACTGGGAGGCCTGTGAGCAAATTCATTTTATGCACTGTGTAATAATGTATAATTGGTGCTGAAGCGTGTTACATGGTGAACTGGAATGTTCCTGTGGTATCAGAGGACCATTCTTCTGATGTCCAGCATTTTCAACATCTAACGAAATCTTATTGATTGGCAAGTTGCAGGTGACATTGTCTATGGCCTTTGATGCCTACCAGAAGGGAGACTTAAAATCCCAAAGGAGGACATACTTGTCAGTTTTGTTACTGAAACTTCTGCTAGTGGTTTGACACACAGAATCCCATGTATAGTCAAAGAATAATTGCTGTCTTTCACAAACTCTCATAGTGTTTGTTTCTGAGAGAACCCTTTTTGCTCCTTTGAAACTGCTGGAAAAGTTGGCCTATTTGTCCCTCAGCAAAAGAGGCAACACTATCCAGGACTTTTGGCAGACTGACTTCCTGGGATTTAAAACTCTCCTTTTGTGGAGCTGTTAAGGTGACCAGGCTCTTTCAGAAAAATGCAGGTGACATCTGTCTGGTATGCTCACTAAGCCAAGTATGGAAAAAGCACTATAAGAGTAGTAGACCTTATTCATAAAGTGTTTGGTGACAATGGGGAGCTGGTTATATTGAAATGTACTATGGCCTACTAGTAAAGAAGTCATATGGATAGGTTTGGGTAGAAGTTTCTTGCTCAATTAGCAAATGAGGGAGACCTGCCAATTGTCTGGGAGGGCCAGGAGTGGAGATCACACAGTTCTCCATAGCTGACTCCATGTTGCAAGACCATATTGCTGAACAGGGGGATCAAGAAGAAAGACCCTCTTGCTGAGATCTGTGCAGTGTGGACTGCTGTCACCTGATGTGTTCGATACCACCTCCTACCTAATCCTTTATCCTTTCGGAACAAACAGGCTTAGATTCTTAATGTGCCCCTGATTTAATGCTGGCCCAGCCACAAGCTCTATTCCTTGTGTTGTCCCCCAAACATTCATGCCCTCAGCTCTGTCCCCCAGGGGCCTTAGCCAACATGGAAGGCCTGAGGGCAGGGGGCCAGCCTGGGCCCAGGAGTCTGAGGTTGTGTGCTTAACCCAGGTTCAGATCTCTGAGACTCGCAGGCCGGCACACTCTGACGCAGCTCTGGTGAGGCCAGACAGCCCTGGTCAAGTCCATAACATCTGCTTTGCTGAAGGTGCCACGAGGCAGACCCTCTGTCCCCAGGTCTTTAGGCCCCTTGCACACCGTCAAGCTTTGTCTCCTCCCCACCTCCCGTTGGCCTTCTCACTAAGTACCTTTTCCATGCTGCCATTTAGATGGAGGAAGACCTGGAAACTTTGAAACCTTGTGAGCCACCCCCACCGCTGCATCTGCAAACACCAGGACTGCCCCCCCCCCGCCCCTCAGGGGTGGGCAATGCTGATGGGTGATGCTGATGGCATCATCACCGCAGGAGCAATTAAGACAGGGACCACGCCGGTTACTTAGGGAAGGTTGGTATGTGGCATTACCACTTAACGAGGACCCAGAGCTTCTGCCCAACTACTGACCTTGATAAACAGTGGATATTGATTATTGACGTAAGCGGGTAAATGCAGCTGAAAACAAGACAGGAGCAACTACTTTCAGTGATGTGGTGCAGTCAGGCTACTGCAAAGTTCTGGAGAAAGGAAAGCTCCGAAGGGAGTCCGTTATCAGGAGGGCCCAATTCTTCACAGGAGAGCTAAGAAGATGAAGGTTATCTATCGGGGAGACTAGATGGGAGTGGGTGCTGTGTCTGGTAGCTTGAAGCCACTTTGGGGGGGGGGGTTCTTAATGCTAACAAAGGCTAAAAAGAAAAAAAAAAAAAGAATGAACGGACCTAGGGCAGGGATTCAACCCCCCTTCTCTAGCTGACACTGATCAAAGTTTGTTGGGAACTTGATGGAACTTAAAGTTGTCAGTACCATCAGTCCTTAGCGACAATGGGGCACAGGTTAGCGTGGTTCCTAGAGTATCCCACTGGCATAGTCCAAATCTAGTTTGGAGGTGGAGACAAATATCCGATTGGACCGTGGACTGATGCGAGCATCTGGCTGAGCTCTTTTGAGCCAATATACAGAAGATGTAACTGAAAATGCTGAAGGCATTATAGGAAGTAGATTTTTAAAAAATTCCTCAAGCCGATTTGCAGTCATTCCCCTTTCCCACCCCAAGCCCCAGACAACCCCTAACCTGCTTTCTGACTTTATACCTTTGCCTTCTCTAGGCATTTTGCTAAATGGAATCTTTTTTTTTTTTTTTTTTTGCCTGGCGTCTTTCACTGAGCATGTTTTTGAGGTCCATCTGTCTTATAGCATGAATCATTCATTTTTATTCCTGAACAGTATTCTATTGGGTGGATATACCAAATTTTGTCTGTCTTCTTGCCAGTTGACAGACATTCGGGTTGTTTCCAATTTTGGGGTATTGTGAATAATCCCCCTGTTTACAGGTTTTGTGTGAATATATGTTATTATTTCCTTTGCATAGATTCCTAAGAGAGAAGTTGCTGAGTTATGGTAAATTTATCTTTCACTTTTTGAGAAACTTCCAAACTATTTATCCAAAGTAATTGTACCATTTTACATTCCCACCAGCAGTGTTTGAGGATTTCAGTTTTTCTACATTCTCTCACTAACACTTGTTAATTGTGTCTTTTTGATTATAGACATTTCTGCTGTATGCAGTGGGATCTCATTGTGACTTTAATTCGTATTTCCGTGATGACTAATGATGTTGAACATCTTTTCATGTGCTTATTGGTCATTCAGATATTTTTACTGCAATGTCTACATAAATCTTTAGCCCTTTTTTTTTAAAAAAATATTTTATTTATTTATTTGACAGAGAGAGATCACAAGTAGGCAGAGAGGCAGGTAGAGAGACAGGAGGAAGCAGGCTCCCTGCCAAGCAGAAAGCCCAATGCAGGGCTCGATCCCAGGACCCTGAGATCATGACCTGAGCCGAAGGCAGAGGCTTAATCTACTGAGCCACCTAGGCGCCCTTTAGCCCATTTTTTAAAAAGATTTTATTTATTTATTTGGGAGAGAGAAAGCGGGAGACAGAGCATGAGCAGAAGGGGAAGGGCAGAGCGACAGGGAGAAGCAGACTCCCTGCTGAGCAGGGAATCCAACTTGTCTGCTAAAGGCAGACTGACTGAGCCATCCAGGCACCCTCTTTTGCCTGTTTTTAAAACCAGGTTTTTTGTTTGTTTGTTTTTTGTTTTTTATATTGAGTTGTAAGTATTCCTTATAAATTCTGGATATTAAATTATTCTTCTATACTACACTTTAAAAAATAAGCAACTCACTTCTACCCTCCATATCCCAATCTCCTCTGTGTTATTCCTTGTGCTCCAGAAGTAAGTGAAGCCATATGATAATTGACTCTCTCTGCTTGACTTATTTCACTCAGCATAATCTCTTCCAGTCCTGTCCATGTTGATGCAAAAGTTGGATATTCATCTTTTTTGATGGAGGCATAATACTTCATAGTGTATGTGGACCACATCTTCCTTACCCATTCGTCCATTGAAGGGCATCTTGGTTCTTTCCACAGTTTGGAGACTATGGCCATTGCTGCTATGACAATTGGGGTACAGATGGCCCTTCTTTTCACTACATCAGTATCTTTGGGGTAAATACCCAGTAGTGCAATTGCAGGGTCATAGGGAAGCTCTATTTTTAATTTCTTGAGGATTCTCCACACTGTTCTCCAAAGTGGCTGCACCAACTTGCCTTCCCACCAACAGTGGGAAGGCAAGTTGGTGCATTTCTCCCCACTTTCTCCACATCCTCTCCAACACATGTTGTTTACTGTCTTGTTAATTTTGACCATTTTGGCCATTCTAACTGGTGTAGGGTGGTATCTCAATGTGATTTTGATTTGAATCTTCCTGATTGCTAGTGATGATGAACATTTTTCATGTGTCTCTTAGCCCTTTGTATGTCTTCTTTGGAGAAGTGTCTGTTCATGTCTTCTGCCCATTTTTTGATGTGATTATCTGTTTTGTGTGTGTTGAGTTTGAGGGGTTCTTTATAGATCTTGGATATCAGCCCTTTGTCTGTACTGTCATTTGCAACAGTACAGACATTTTGCACAATACTTTATTTTTTGCAATTTTTAGTAAAAATTTCCAAAGTGAACAAAAAGATACTGTATAAAACACAGTGGACATAAACTGACAGTAGTATTAGATCTCATTTGTCTTGATCCTTTTGTTTTACCACATCTTGATTTGCAGTGGAAAGGGTTCAGTGCATGTATCTCTTGTCAGAAAACATTTAACTTAGACTCAAAATAAAATAGGGCAGTGTGTACCTGCCAAAACCCTACCACAGGATAACATTACAAGCAAAAAATGTATATGTTCCAAAGTCTACCACACTCAAGAAGTTACTAAGAACTCTTGCAGCCCTTTGTACTGTCATTTTCTCCCATTCCATGGGTTGCCTCTTTGTTTTGTTGACTGTTTCCTTTGCTGGGCAGAAGCTTTTGATCTTGATGAAGTCCCAAAAGTTCATCTTTGCTTTTGTTTCCTTTGCTTTTGGAGACAGATCTTGAAAGAAGTTGCTGTGGCCGATGTTGAAGAGGTTACTGTGTATGTGCTCCTCCAGGGTTTTGATAGATTCCTGCCTCACGTTGAGGTCTTTTATCCATTTCGAGTTTATCTTTGTGTATGGTGCAAGCTTAAGAGACCTTCAGACACCATCAAGTTGACTAACATATGCACTGTAGGAATATAAGAAAAAGAAGAGAGGAAAATGAACAGAAAGAATATTTCAAGAAAATGGCTGAAAAAATACCAAAATTTGATACAATATATAAATGTACCAATTCAAGGAGTTCAAGTCCGAGTAAAATAAATCCAGAGACCAGCATCAAGATCTAATTGTCAAAAGAAAGGCAAAGAGAGAATCTTGAAAGCAATTAGAAAGAAACAAATCATCACATGTAAGTGATCCTTTGTAAGAGTCTAAGTGGATTTCTCAATAGAAACCTTGGAGGCCAGAAGTAGTGTACTGATATATTTAAAAAGATAAAAGAAAAAACTGTCAACAAAGAATCTTATATCTGGAAAACTGACTTTCAAAAATGAGAGAAAAATGAGAATATTCCCAGATAACCAAAAGCTAGAGATTTGTTACCATTAGAACTGCCCTGCAGGGGGCGCTTGGGTGGCTTGGTGAGTTGGGCCTCTGCCTTTGGCTCAGGTCATGATCTCAGGGTCCTAGGATCAAGTGCCCCAGCGGGCTCTCTGCTCAGCGAGAGACTGTTTCCCCCCTCTCTCTGCCTCTCTGCCTACTTGTGATGTCTCTCTCTCTGTGCCAAATAAATAAATAAAATCTTAGAAAAGAAAAGAAAAAAAAAAAAAAAAGAACTGCTCTGCAAGAAATGCTAATTAGGAAATCCTCCCAGTAAAAATAAAAATGTTCCAGGGGCACTTGGATGGCTTAAAAAAAAAAAGCATATGCAGTGTTTACATTTTTAATTTCACTGCAGAATGGATCTATAAATGTATGAATGTTATTTATTGATTTTGGGGAAAAAAATCCCTGCTATGGATACAAGTTGTTTGTCAGATAGATTTGTAAATATTTTCTCTAAATGGCTAAAGTATCTTAAAAACAACATTTACATGAAAGGTTGTGGAGTCCCTGAAGCCTTTCCTTGGTACCCTAGGATTATCAGACCACAATTTGAAACCCTCTGCTAGTGAGCAAGCTGAGTAACTGATCTCCAGCTGAGTCAAAGGGACTTTACAACTAACCAGACACCTTTTAATTCTGTAAATGAACTCAATGACTTAGTTGCATTGCCTGTATGCAAGGTGTTTGGAGCACTGGAGGCCGAGCTTAAATTGAAGAAAAACAATACCATCGGGAATCATCAAGTTCAGGTAAGGCAACAGAACAAAGAGAGAAAGTCATTATTTCCTGATAAGATTGAGGTTTTATTTGCTGGCTCGTGATAAAGCAATTTAAACATCAAAGAGAAGTGAGGAAGAACTGAACTCTGCAGAAACCCAGGCTTTAATAATAGAAGTCTACCTCAAGGATTTTTGTTTTAAATAACAGCAGCAACAACAAAAAACTCTTGCTGTTAAGGGAATTAGATTGTTTGCAGTGTATAAGGGCGAACTTTGTACATTTCCCTCAAACCACCCCCTGCTTCCTTTGCATTTATGATTTACATACATTTCTTTTTTTGTATACCTTATTAAACTAACCTCATTTGTTCATTTAACAGTGAATTTACTAAGTACCCATTAAAAAGCTAGAAACTGGCTTTAAAATGTAATTCACAATGTTTTAAGGAAAATATTTAAGGAAGCATTTATAAAATCATGGACATATTTTATAAGTACGTATATTTATAAGTTTAAATAATACCGTGAAATAAAAAATTGTTTCTTTGAACAGATCAACAAAACTGACAGACCTTTAGCTACACTAACTAAGAACAAAGAGAGAAGATTCAAATTACTAACAACAGTTGGGACATTACTACTGATTTTACAGAAATAAACATGTTATAAAAGAAAACATGTTATAAAAGAAAATGCCCATCAACAAATTAGGTAACCTAATTAAGAGGGACAAATTCCCAGAAACATACAATCTGCCAAATGAACTCATGAAGAAATTGAAAAGCTGAGGCACTTGGCTGGCTCAGTTGATGGTATATGTTACTCTTGATCTCGGAGTTGTAAGTTCGAGCCCCATGTTGGGTGTAGAGACTACTTAAAAATAAAATCTTAAGGCAACCCTCTTGGGTCCCCTTCTTCTTCAGGAGTTTTGTACTATTGTTCAACAAACTTTGCTTTGCTGCCCACCAAAAAAAAATTTAAAAACAGAATAATAAGTAAACAAACAAATAAATAAAATCTTAAAAAGAAAAAGAAATAGAGAACCTGAATAGACCTACAACTGGCAAGGAGATTGAAACAGTAATAAAAACCTCCCAACAAAGAAAAGCAATGGACCAAGCTACCAAATATTTAAAGAACCAACACCAATCCTTCTCAAACTCTCCAAAAAATTAAAGAGAAAGGAACACCTCCTAACTCATTCTGTGAAGTCAGCATTCCCTGATACCAAAACTACATAAAGACACTACAAGAAAAAAGGAATGGTAGGCTACTATCCTTTGTGAATAAAGATGCAAAAATTCTTAACATAATACTAGCAAATCAAATTTAGCAACTTATTAAAAGGATCATAAACCATGACCAGATGGGATTTAACCCTGAAGTGTTAGGATGGTTCAACTTATGAAAAACGATCAATGCACTATACCACGTTATTAGAATGAAGGGAAAAAAAATTATAGGATAATCTCATGGTGCAAAGATATACTCAAAGTATCTTTACAAAGATACACCCTTTTATGATAAAATTAACACCCTTTTATGATAAAAAAAAAAAACCTCAATAAGCTAGGAATAGAAGGAAACTTCCTTAACATGATAGAGGCCATATATGAAAGATTCACAGCTAACATCATACTTAGTGGTGAAAGACTGAAAATTTTACCCTTAAAATCAGATACAAGACAGGGGCGCTTGGGTGGCTCAGTGGGTTAAGGCCTCTGCCTTTGGCTAGGGTCATGGTCCCAGGATCCTCGGATCAAGCCCTGCATTGGGCTCTCTGCTCAGTGGAGCCTGCTTCTCTCTCTCTCTCTCTGCCTACTTGTGATCTCTCTCTGTGTCAAAAAATAAATAAAATAAAAAAAAATCAGATACAAGACAAAGATGCCTCCTTTTCCCACTCCGATTCAACACGGTATTGGAAATTCTAGCCAGAACAATTAGTCAAGAGAAAGAAATGCATCCAAACTGGCAAGTAAATAAATTATCTCTATTCATATAGTATGATCTTTTCTTTCTTTCTTTTTTTTTTTTTCCCCAGAAGAGAGAGAGA
This sequence comes from Mustela nivalis, assembly GCF_964662115.1. Lineage (NCBI taxonomy): Eukaryota > Metazoa > Chordata > Mammalia > Carnivora > Mustelidae > Mustela > Mustela nivalis. Next base: position 117,648,654 of record NC_139023.1, read on the forward strand.
ATGTGCACACATGGGGGTGTGGGAGAGTGGAGGGTAGAGGGAGAGGGACAGAGAGAATCCCAAGCAGGCTCTACTTTCAGCATAGAGGCTGTTACGGGGCTCAGCCTTACAACCTTGAGATCATGACCTGAGCTGAAATCAGAGCTGGATGCTTAACCGACTGACCACATAGGCACCTGATGGTATGATCTTATACATAGAAAACCCAAAAGATTCCACACACAAAAAATGTTTTAGAGTTAATGAATGAATTCAACAGCGTTGCAGCTACAAAATCAACCTGCAGAAATCACTTGCTTTTCTATACCACATCAATGAAAATCTGAAAAGAAAATTAAGAAAACAATTTTGTTTACAATTGTATAAAACACAATAAAATACTTAGCGGTAAACCAAGAAGGTGAAAGACCTGCACACTGAAAACAACAAAATATTGCTGAAGGAAATTAAAGAAAACATAAATAAGTGTAAAGACATCCTGTGTCCATGGATGGACACAGTGCATGTTAAGATGACAGTGCTACCCAAAATGACTTACAGATTGCGTGTAATTATCAAAATCCCAAGGGCATTTTTTGCAGAAACAGAAAAACCCATCCCCAAAATGCATCTGAATCTCAAGGGACTAGCCAAAATACTCTTGAAAATGAAGATCAAGTTAGAAGTCTCACACTTTCTGATTCCAAAACTTACTTCCAAGCTAGTATAATCCAACAGTGTGGTGCCGGCATAAGGACAGGCATATAGACCAATGGAATAGAATTAAAAGCTCCAAAATAACTCCGTGCCTGTATGCTCAATTTTCAACAAGCGTACAAAGGTCATTTAATGGGAAAAAGATAGGAGGCGACATCATGGCTCAGAGGGTTTGGCCTCTGCCTTCACCTCAGGTCATAGTCCCCCGGTCGTGGGATTGAGCCCCGCATCGGGCTCTCTGCTCAGCGGGGAGCCTGCTTCCCCTTCTCTCTCTGCCTACCTGTGCTCTCTCAATCTCTTTGTCAAATAAATGAATTAATAATTTTTTTAAAAAATGGGAAAAAGAGGGACGCCTGGGTGGCTCAGTTGGTTAAGCAGCTGCCTTCGGCTCAGGTCATGATCCCAGCGTCCTGGGATCGAGTCCCACATCGGGCTCCTTGCTCAGCAGGGAGCCTGCTTCTCCCTCTGCCTCTGTCTGCCATTCTGTCTGCCTGTGCTCGCTCTCTCCCTCTCTCTCTGATAAATAAATAAAATCTTAAAAAAAAATGGGAAAAAGATACTATTTTCAAGAAATGGTGTTGGGAAAACTGTATATTCACATGCAAAAGAATAAAGTTGGATCTTTTCCTTACACCATGGACAGAAAACACTCAAAATGGATCACAGACCTAAAGGTAAGAGCTAAAATTGCAAAATCCTTAGAAGAAAACATAGGTGAAAGTCATTATGATATTGGATTTGACAGTGATTTCTTGGATGTGACACTGTTGCTTATTTCATGGGACACTTTTCATCCTTGGCTCATGACCATTACATGACAATAACAACCCTCAAACATGACCACAAAAAGGCTACTGGACATTTCTAAACATCCTCTATGTGTGTGGGGAGAACATTATGAAAATGTTTATGAAATACATATGATAATGAATGAAAGTAGTTGCTTTCTGAAATTTGTTTCAAAATAATTTGTGGGAGGGTAGCTGGGTGGCTTAGTCAGTTGAGCATCTGCCTTCAGCTCAAGTCATGATCTCAGGGTCCTCGGATTGGAGCCCCGCATTAGGCTCCCTGCTCAGTGGGGAGTCTGCTTCTCCCTCTCCCTCTGTCCCCCCACTTGTGCTCTCTTTCTCTTTCTCAATAAATAAATAAATAAATAAATAAATAAATAAATAAACAAAACTTGAAAGCATTCTTCAAAAAAATAATTTGTGGGAAAGGAAAAGAAAAGGGGAATATGAATAAAAATTAAGATTGGCCGCTAGTGGCTGATCCGTGCCTTGGGCCTCATCATATTTTTTCCTACCTGTGAAATGTTTGTAATTTTCCATAATAACATGAAAAAGTAAAAAAGATGACAGATATATTTGAGGACTTTTGTTTTTTGCATGTTTGCCCCGTTAGATGCTCTGAAACCGTGCAGTTATATGATATCTAAAAATACATCATTAAATATTAAAACCCACTTTAAATGATTAAGTCCACTAGCATCAGTAATAGAGCAAAGACCAAGCAGGTAAGCTAATTCTTGAGGCCGCTGGGTATCTGAGATATACACTGGTCTTTGTGATCTGAACTGCATTGCACAGAGGGCACAGGGCCAAAGCCTTGAGTTTGCATAAAATGGAAGCATAATGCCTAGACCTAGGAGAAGTATACCTTCAGAGAGGTCAAACTAGAAAAGAAACCCACCCTGCAAAGGCAGGCCACAAGAAAACATTGCTATCTTGGCCCACACTATGAATGGACATTTTAAAAAGAAGGGAAAAAAAAGTCCCCTGAGAATTTGTAGCAATGGGCCAAATCTTAAGCTACTTGAGAGCTGAATCTATATTCTTTGCTTGACCCCAAAACATGCACCTATAATGTAATTATGAGGATGGGTAATATCCCCAGATGTCTGAGAGAAGGAAATCCAGACTTTTCCAGATGACTGTACCCTCAACTAGGCCTCAAAAAATTCCTACAGGTAGATTGCCCAAAAAACTTAAAAAATTAGAAAACGAACATCAGTGAGCAAGCCATCGGTAACAGAGCCGGAACCACAAAGACTTCAGAGATTATAATTATCAGAATTAAAATGAAAAATAATTCTGCTTGAAGTGCTGTAAAATGTAAAAAAAAAAAAAAGATACTGAAAACATGAATAAGAATAGGAGACTATCAAATAATTAGGCCAGTTTGAAGAAGAACAAAATATTGCTTTTAGAAATGAAAAGAATCCCTAATCATTGAAGTTAAGAATTTGGATAGAAGATAAATACAACTGCACAGAGAACAGAGAAGATGTATCTGTGAAGAAATTATCTAAGATACAACACAGGGAGATGAAGATGTGGAAAACATGTGAGAGCTAAGAGACGTGGAGGAGTAGAAAGAAGGCCCAGCAGCGTGTACATGTGTCTCCCTATTTCCTATAAATGGAGCAGCCTTAGCCATAGCTTAGTAGTGACTTTTTTTTGTAGGATTAACATGATTTAATTGAATATCAGATTTTTTTAAAGATTTTATTGATTTGACAGAGAGAGAGAGAGCCCGTGCGCCCAGACAGTCAGGGGGAGGGGCAGAGAGAGGGAAGCAGACTCCCCGCTGAGCCAGGAGCCTGATGTGGGGCTTGATCCCAGGACCTTGCGATCGTGACCCGAACTGAAGGCAGAACTTAACTGACTGAGCTACCCAGGCACCCCCCAAATCACTCACAAATTGCTGAGTTTGGGAAGGCCAGGATAGTAACTTGAATCTCACACACTTCTCTTGAGGACATATGTAATTTAGGGAAGCCCTGTTACTGAGCAGGGAGCAGGGGAAGCACAGAGCTTATCCAGTAGTGTTGAAGACCTTCCCAGAGGCAGCCCATGAGACCAAGCACTTCCCAGTCAAAGAGCCACATCAGTGGCTCTCAGTGCCTACTGCCCCCTTGACTGTGGGGAGACACAGAGACCTCTGACAGGCACTAGGGAGGCAAGGAGGGCTGGAGGAGCTTCCCCACCAACATGCTGTGTCTCTGCCTAAGTATCCCCCTCACACAACAAAGCCACACATCCCTAGGCAGAGCTGAACAGCCCTGTCTCTCACCACCTCCACCCTTTTTTAAGTGGCCACCCTCATCCCTGACTCTGGCCCTCTGCTTTGTGTGGTTTGAATTCCATTGACCAAACTCCTTACCACCATTCCCTGCTTCTAGACCTAACTCCCTCAACCTGCAAGCTTTAGTACAATTCTTACCATTTGGGGTTTCTTTCATGGGGATCTCTATCTTGGATTTGCAACTGCCTAGACTTTCTTGTTTTTCTTCTTTTATGTTGATAAGTGTGGTTCAGGGGGACTTTGTAGGGTGAGCAAATTCATTCTACGTTTTTTGTCCAAACTTTTTTTCTTAGTAGTTTCTTTTCTTTTCTTTTTTTTTTAAGATTTTTATTTATTTGTTGGACAGAGATCACAAGCGGGCTGAGAGGCAGGCAGAGAGAGGGGGAAGCAGGCCCTCCACTGTGCAGAGAGCCCAATGTGGGGCTGGATCCCAGGACCCCGAGATCACCACCTCAGCCGAAGGCAGAGGCTCAACCCACAGGTGTCCCTTCTTGGCAGTTTCTATAGGAAATAATGGTGTAATTGTTTCTTATATCAGCTGAATGCAGAGCCAAAATGTGAGCCTAAGTTCTTTACTAGCTTTATCACCTGGGGTAGATTGGTTAATCTCATTATGCTTTAGTTTTGTCTGCAACATAGAGATTTTATTTATTTTTTTAAAGATTTTATTTATTTATTTGACAGAGATCACAAGTAGGCAGAGAGGCAGGCAGAGAGAGAGGAAGGGAAGCAGGCTCCCTGCTGAGCAGAGAGCCCCGACGCAAGGCTCGATCCCAGGATCCTGGGATCTTGACCTGGGCCGAAGGCAGAGGCTTAACCCACTGAGCCACCCAGGTGCCCCGCAAAATAGAGATTTTAATAGAATCCACCTAAGGGTATTATTATGAAGATACAGCAAGGTTTAAAAACAAAACAAAACAAAAAAGACCCTCACAAAACTTAAAGGCATTGAGAACAATCCCCAGCAAGTAGCAAGTACTTAATAAATATTAGCTGTTATGATTGGCATTGGGTAAAACATTTTCCAAATACGCATGATTTTATTTTTATCTTTATTTAACCCTGTAACATAGGTATTATCACCCCTAATATGAAGAAAGACATTGAGGGCACCTGGGTGGCTCAGTGGGTTAAGCCGCTGCCTTCGGCTCAGGTCATGATCTCAGGGTCCTGGGATCGAGTCCCGAGTCGGGCTCTCTGCTCAGCGGGGAGCCTGCTTCCCCCCGCCCCTCTCTCTCTGCCTGCCTCTCTGCCTACTTGTAATTTCTCTCTGTCAAATAAATAAATAAATAAAATCTTTTAAAAAAAAAAGATATTGAGACACAAAAGGGTCAAATAGCAAAAACTCTCAAGGTGAGATAAAACTTGAGTCCATCTAGATCGGCAATGGCTTTGTTACTCAGAGAATAATGGGTGTATGTTTCCTACTCTAATAAGGGTTATGGGCGAAGTGTTTGGCTTTGCTGACATCATCTATGATAATATTAAGCATGACACCCAGATGTGAAAAAATTCTAAGTGTAATGAATCCTGTGTCCTTTAATGCTCGTTACACTTTGACTTCATTCACAACCAAGAACAAATTCTTCCCTCTGCAGGCAATAAAGTGTTTATAGTACTCAGTAATGTATCATGTGAAAGGGGTCAGCCACTGATGAAACCCTCATCCAGTTTTATAGCCTGGCAGATTTAGGTTAAGGGTGGAGAGGCCCCTGAATTGCATATGATTAACTTGCTTTTATTATTAAGTCGATAAATTTTTATCAGTTAACTATTGTGTTCAAGACTCGGAGAGAGGCAATGTGTAGGACATACACAAAGGGGGAGGGGAGGAGGGCATTACTTTCTCACAATTTCCATTACTGACACCATAAGGTCTTTAGCTTCTCAGGTTCAGGGTCTGCAGTCAGCTCTAACTCCTATGTCTTTCACCTTCAATATTCTCTGTTACCAGGTACTGTAAAGTTCTCCTTCACAATGTTTCCCTCATGCCCCTTCCCTCAAAATTTTTTCCTCCTTTGTTCTAGCTCAGTGGTTTTTTGGTTCATTTCCAAACTGATTTCTCCCATAACCCCCATCCATTCTATATGTGGACAGATCAGTCTTTTTAACACTATTTTGACAATATCATCCCTTTACAGTAAACTTTCATGAATTTTTCACGCTCCGGATTCCCTTTCGACCTGTCCTTTCCTGGCTTCACTTTCCTATGACGAATCATTTCGCACACTGAAGTCCTTACTCCGTTTTTCTGTGCCTTGTCCACCTGGCCAAACCGTGTTTTCAAATTTATTCGACCTTCTAACCTCTCTCTCTTTATGAATGGGAATTCTTTGTGAATGGGAAAGCAATGCCCACTCGTGGCTTTGATCCTGCTACATTTGCAGAATGCAGTCTTCGGGGTCCCTGGTGTTGCTGTGCGCTCCTTCCAGGTCCCTTACTGCTATTGGGAGGACAAATTTTCCCTCCACCAATTCAGATCCCGTGGGGTGGGGGAGGAGCTTGAAAGTTACCTGACAACAGATTACAGTAGAAAAGATAAGGTTTGTGAGGTTTCTATACCAACTAATGGGGGCAAAGAGGGACAGGAAAGAGGACTTCCACTGGATAACCTAGGGCTTTTCGAGAAACAAATGAAAGTATGACTGTTTGTGATAGTGCTTGTTTATGCAATTTCTTATCCAGGTGTGAATGGTTGGTCTTTTTCCTAGCAGTGAAGCTCCCCTGAGAGGGGATTTATGGTGTTTTCCTCTCTGAAGTCCTTGCCTTTAGTCAGAAAAAGGAAACTCCAAGAAGGCTGCTTTCAGCATCAGTTGTCTCTCAAATGTCTTCGGTTTAAAATAATATTCATAAGAACTCTGTGGGGCTGGGTGGTGATGCGGGGAACAAGGGCAAAAAGAAATGTAGGTAAAAGTAAATTTTCTTAGAACCTGTAGCCCACTGACAAATACTCGGGGCAGGCCGAGGACAACAGTCCTCCAGGAACTCCCATGTGAATGCCTTGCTAGAGGGAAAAACCACCTTAGCTTGACAATAGCTAGGCCGCCAGGATTCTGTGAGTCTGCATGAAAATCCTTTTGGAAACTACCCCTAGCTTTACCTCCCCCAATTCCATAGTATATAATCAGTTGCTCCTCACAATCCCTTGGCAGTCCTCTCTGCCCGTAGCTCCTGTCCCCGTGCCTTAATAAAAATACCTGTTTGCACCCAAGACATCTCAAGAATTCTTTCTTGGCCTTTGGCTCGGAACCCCAACATTTCCACATTAGCTATTAGCATCCTCTTTGTTTTCTTAGGGCCTTGTATTAGGCAGAATAATGGCCTCCTGAAGATGTCATGTCCTTTTTTTTTTTTTTTTTAAAGATTTTATTTATTTATTTGTCAGAGAGAGAGAAAGAGAGAGAAACCAAGAGAGCACAAGCAGGGGGAGAGGCAGGCAGAGGGAGAAGCAGGCTCTCTGGAGCCTGAGCAGGGAGCCCAATGCAGGACTCGATCCCAGGACCCCACGCTCATGATCTGAGCTTAAGGCAGACACTTAACTGAGCCACCCAGGCAACCCAGATGTCATGTTCTAATAGTCAGAAGGTAAATGTGTTAGTTTGCCTGCTAAAGGAGAATTAAGTTTGACAATGAAATTAAGGTTGCTAATGAAATGACTTTAAGGTAGAAAGATTATCAGGGCTTATCCAGTGTGTCTAAAGTAATCACAAGAGTGCTGTCAAAGTAGAAGAGGGAAGCGGAAGGAAGATACGGTAACAGAAGCAAGGTCAGAGTGATTCTCTGCTGTTGGCCTGGAAGCAAGAGGAAGGGACCATGAGTAAGGGATGCATCTGCCCTTTAAAATCTGGAAAAAGTTCCAGAAAGGAATACAAACCTGCTGGCATCTTTGATTTTAGCCCAGTCAGGCCCAGTTTGGACTTCTGACCTATGGAAATGTAGAATAACACATTTTATTGTCTTAAGCCATTAAGTTTGTGGGAATTTGTTATGGCACCATAGGAAACAAATAGAGGTCTATTTCAGGGTTAAGTCCCTTGTCTTTGCTTTCACATGATACCTTCAGCAGATCCTCCAGCTTCAGAGAGAAAGTGTACTTCTTTCCATTTTCTTTCTTTCCCTTACTAAAACACTCATCTGCATGAGGACTCATCCTCACTCCCTTTCTTTCTGCCATAATTAAAAGAAATTTCCTTTTCTAATGCTAATTCCTCTTTCCCTTTGTAAGGGACCTGATCACACCAGTTAACTACCGTTTCTTCTCTGTGACTTCCTCTTGGTGTGCAAACATATTCCAGCCTGCCTAACTTAACCAAATAAGAAATATATTCTTTGAACCCCAAGATGGTTTTTTTTTTAAAGATTTAAAAAATTTATTTATTTATTTGACAGACAGAGATCACAGGTAGGCAGAGAGACAGGTAGGCAGAGAGGCAGGCAGAGAGAGAGCAGGAAGCCGGCTCCCTGCTGAGCAGAGAGCCTGATGCGGGACTCGATCCCAGGACCCTGAGATCATGACCTGAGCCGAAGGCAGAGGCTTAAACCCTGAGCCACCTAGGTGCCCCCTAAGATAGTTTCAAGAGACGCTCCTTTCTCTTACCTTCTTGTTATAGTGAAACCTTTGGTAAGAGTTATCTACACCCTGTTTCTACTCCTTCACTTACTCATCAGTGTTCAAGCCCTTTATAGGCTGATCTTTCTCTTCTGGAGTTCATCAAATGTCTCTAGTGGCTCTAAAAAGAGCCATGGGGGAACTCAGTGCCTACAGCCACCTGTACTGTTTTTTATTTGCTTTTTAAAAATGGTTTTTATTTGGGAGTAGTGAAAATAAATATACTGGACCCATTACAGGTGTTATACACAAATGCCCCCAGGTCCATAATAGGTTCTGTCTGAAACCTGGACTTGTAAGGGGAAAATTGACCCTGAGAAGTTCACCACTTGAAGTGCTGAGGAAGGTACTGAGTCCTTACCAGCTCCTCGCCCTTGGTGGTCAGGCTGGAGAATAGACCGAGAGCTTGGGGCAGCTGGGAAAATCTAGGATGGTATTAAAACTCCTATGAGAAAGAGGAAGAGAGCTTCTCGTTTGGTCTGTATGGGAACTTTGATAGTAGAGTGACTGTTTCATGGCGTTACAAGTCCAGGAGGTTTGCTCCTTTAATGAGAATACTGTTTTTGATTTGGCTTTGGTTGCCATTCTTACAAGAAGCCATACCATTTATCAGCATTAAGCGAATCTGTAGCCTTTGCCTGTGTCTGTTGCTGACTTTCCACCAAACATGAATACCTGGCGAAAACCACACAGGATGTGTATTATCACCTCCTCCTCCCCCACAAAAAGAAAAACTTCCCATTATTTTTGGAGTTTTCAAGAAGTGAGGCTTCATTGATTCCATGAAAGAGTCTGTCTGCTCCCTTCCCCTGAGGGCATCTTCCCTATTTGTCTGTCCTTACCTGTCACAAAAGCACTTGGCGACACCTTACTCCTGCCAGGGGCGCATTTGAGATCTTCAATGTGTGTTTCACAGGTATGGACTCCAGATGGCCCCAGAGCTTTCCATTAGGATTGTAAAGAAATCGTTACTTTTGATAATTCTGTGGTTTGATTGGAAGGCTTGTAAAATAGGACAGTGACTTCAACTAACTTGGAGACAGCCCAGCAGATCAACGTTCTTCAGAGAACCAGTCTCCTCCTTCCTTGTTCTGCAACCTAAGAACTTTATAGAGAGAAATGGGAAAAGGCCTTACATAGGAAATTTATAAATAAACCACAAATGATCATTAAACATTAAAAAAGTTTACTCTCACTAAATCTAAGAGATGTAAATCGAAACACTGCCATTTGTTATCAGATTTAAAGAGATTAAAATTATTACTCTATCCAGTTTTTTTTTTTTTTAAAGATTTTATTTATTTATTTGACAGAGAGAGAGATCACAAATAGGCAGAGAGACAGACAGAGAGATGAGGAGAAGCAGGCTCCCTGCTGAGCAGAGAGCCCTATGCGGGACTCGATCCCAGGCCCCTGAGATCATGACCTGAGCCGAAGGTAGAGGCTTAACCCACTGAGCCACCCAGGCGCCCCTCTATCCAGTTTTCGTGAGAGCTCAGGTGAACAAGTGACCTTTTTTTTTTTTTAAGACTTTTATTTATTCATTTGAGAGAGAGAGAGATCACAAGTAGGCAGAGAGGCAGGCAGAGAGAGGGGGAAGCAGGATTCCTGTGAGTAGAGAGCCTGATGCAGGGCTCAATCCTAGCACCCTGGGATCGTGACTTGAGCCGAAGGGAGAGGCTTTAACCCACTGAGCCACCCAGGTGCCCCAGGAAGGTCATCTTTATGTTCCTTCTTCCCTATACTCTGTGACATAAAACACTCAAACACTAAAAGAGAAGACAGGGAATTTGAAGATGATTAGCCCAAAATAAAATGCTAACATAAGCTAAAATGACGCATTTCTTAATAATGCAATGCATTCATGAAAGGCTGACTCTAATCTGAATTTATCAAACAGAATTTGATGGCAGTGATCAGCTGTAGCGAGTGTTAGAGTGAGAATAGGAATTAATGTAATTTTAGCGAGCATATACACTGATTTATCAATATGAAAAAATCAAACTCCTTTAAAAATTCTACTAAAAATAAGGTAGAAAATTTTTTGTTTTAGTGATTTTTAGCCCTATTTTAGGTGAGGTTCTGTCTTTAAGTATTGTCATATATTTTTTACTGACTAAAACACTGGCATTTTATTGATTTACTTTAAAAAAAACTTTTTTTTTTTTTTTTAAAGATTTTATTTATTTGCCAGAGAGAGAGAGAGTGTACACACAAGCAGGCAGAGAGGCAGGCAGGGGCAGCAAGAGAAGCAGGCTCCCTGCCGAGCAAGGAGCCCCATGTGGGACTCGATCCCAGGACCCTGGGGTTATGACCCTGGGATCATGACCTGAGCTGAAGGCAGCAGCTTAACCAACTGAGCCACCCAGGCGTCCCTGATTTACTTTTTTTTTTTTTTTTTAAGATTTTTATTTATTTATTTGACAGAGATCACAAGGTAGAGAGAGAGGAAGGAAAGCAGGCTCCCGAGGAGCGGAGAGCCTGACGTGGGGCTCAATCCCAGGACCCTGAGATCATTACCTGAGCCGAAGGCAGAGGCTTTAACCCACTAAGCCACCCAGGTGCCCCCTGATTTACTTTTTTAAAAAAGGTTTTATTTGGGTGGGGGGAGAGAAATAACACAAAGGGGGGTGGTAGGCAGAGGGAGAAGTAGGCTCCCTGCTGAGCTAGGAGCCCCTCTCCGAGACTCGATTCCAGCCCCAGGACCATGACTTGAGCCTAAGGCAGATGCTTAACTGGCTAGCCATCCAGGCATCTCTTACTGATTTACTTTTAAACAAAATTCTTTTTTCTAAAATAAAAGTTGTATATCTGCACTAAAAAATTTTAGAAAATTACACTAAAATAGAAGAAAAAAAAGAACCATAATGTCACAACCCAGAAAAAAAAATTTTTTTTCTTGTATTGCCAGCTATTTTCTATGCATAAGGTTTTGGTTTGTTTTTGTTTTACATATTACACAGTGCTATATTCAACCTATTGTCCTGTTTCTTTTCTAAATGTGCTTTTCATCAATTTTATGTATATGTTCCCCCCATTTTTACAAGTCCCCTCTTGGAATTGCCTTTAGAATTTGCTAGCAATTTAAAAAATCTTTACTGACATCAGTAAAATTTTGTTCTTTAGTGGGTGTTTTTAAATTTTGCAAGCAGTTATTAAAAGCCGTCTCTGAAAAATTTTTCTCAGTCCTGGCCTAAAATGACAAATATATTTGTATACAGGTCTTTAAATGTCTTTTAAAATTTATTAATTTATATTTTTAAAGATTTTATTTATTTTTTTGACAGAGAGATCACAAGTAGACAAAGCAGCAGGCAGGGAGAGAGGGGGAAGCAGGCTCCCTGCCGAGCAGAGAGCCTGATGCAGGGCTCCATGCGGAGGTCCATCCCAGGACCCTGAGATCATGACCTGAGCCCAAGGCAGAGGCTTAACCCACTGAGCCACCCCTGAAACTTACCCTTTTTAAAGTAGTCTCTGCACCCAACATAGGGCTTGAACTCATGACCCTGAAATCAAGGGTCACACACTTCACCAACTAAGCCAGCCAGATGCCCTGTGATTAAAGATTTCCTGTAAGGGGTTAAGAATTAACAGTTAAGGGATGCCTGGGTGGCTCAGTTGGTTAAGCAGCTGCCTTTGGCTCAGGTCATGATCCCAGTGTCTTGGGATCAAGTCCCACATCCGGCTCCTTGCTTAGCAGGGAGCCTGCTTCTCCCTCTGCCTCTGCCTGCCACTCTGTCTGCCTGTGCTCTCTTGCTCCTCTCTCTCTGACAAATAAATAAAATCTTAAAAAAAAAAAAAGAATTAACAGTTTAAAAAGAGTTAACAGTAATACCTGGTGTTGCTTTAAATAATTTGATTTTTGTTTGTAAACGCAAATCAGAAAGTAGATATAAGTATTAATTTTCAAGGGCATCTGCAACAGGCAATTTTTGGGAAGGTCATAAACACTCATAAAGCCTGATAACCAAACCCTTTCTTGAATATGCACACTTTCCAGCTTTCTCACATGAACAGTATTACAGAGAAGTATTTATTACAAGAGCGTGCAGGTACACATGGGTGGCTCAGGCGGTTAAACTGCTGCCTTCAGATTAGGTCATGATCCCAGGGTCCTGGGACCAAGTCCCATATCAGGCTCTGTGCTCAGCGGGGAGCCTGCTTCTCCTTGCCACTCTGCCTACTTGTGTCCTCTCTCTCTCTCTCTCTCTCTGATAAATAAATAAATAAATAAATAAAATCTTTTAAAAATGTGTGCAGAATACACTCAAATCGTTCGAAGTAATATTTTCATTCAACTTGTTCCTCGCCCCTCCCCCCCGTATTAGATTCAATTCCTTAAGTTATTGTTTTGGGGAGTAATCACCTAATTTCTCAGAAGCTCATTCTATAGAGACCTACTTGCTCTCGGGGTGGGCAACGTATTTGATAGGAAAAAAAAAAAAAAAACCCTCGGTGTCAGCGTCCCTCGGAGCTTAGGGCGCGGGACACAGACAGTGAGCAAATCCGTCCAGGTTCGAGCTCGTATCCATCAGCCCCGGTAGCGTCCTGTGATTACCAGGGCTAATCACCACTGTCCCTTTCGTACAGACCCGGCAAGGCGGGATTTTGGGGTTTGTCCATGCGCGCTCTGGGTGAGTCAGCTCCGTGACCTGGGTCCCGCAACAGGATGGCCCTCGAGCCAGTGTCCTGTTTCGTTTCCTGGCCGCCCACCCGCGCGCTGCTCCGCGGCGGCCGTAGGGCGCTTTATCGCGGCCAGGCAGGCGGCGCTACTCCTCTGGTCGGACCCCGAGGGAGCCGCCGCCCTGCGCTCTCCCGGCCTGCGGCGGGGGGATAACGAAGGCGAAGCCGGCGTCGGCGCTGCCGGCGCTGCCGGCGCTCGCCTCTTCGCAGCCCTGGCCGCCCTGGCCCGCCGCTCCCGACAGTTACTGTGCCCCGGCCGCTAGCTGCGCGTGTGAGTGCGGGCCAGGCGGGAGCGCGCGGACACCGTGGGTGGGCCGTCCGCCGAGCCGAGCGCGTGGGTCAGGGCGGGTCGGCCGGCGCGGTGGGGGTGGGGTGCGCTGTGCGCGCCCGCGGTGTCCTGAGTCCCGCGCGGTTGGACCTGGAGTCCGGAGCGCGCGGGAGCCAAGAGGGAGTCCCAGACAGTCCTGCAGAGACTGGGAGTCGCGGGAAGAAAGCAGCCTGGAAAAGAGCCAGGGAGGTGTTAGAAAAGCTCTTCCCGATTTAGAAAGCACGGTACAGATGCTTGATGCTATTTTTAAGAGCTGCTTCCTTAGGGTATTTGGAAGGTTTGGCTGACTCAGCTCAGCGTCTATATAAACAATTGTTAGGGCTCTGCCTCTGGACACACGGACTCTGAGATCGAAGACCTCGGTGGAACTGAACCTCTACTAAACTGAGTGAGTACATGGTGAAAGCCATTTGGGATGTGTGGCTTGAAAGATCTGGTGGGTATTGCACGGACATTTGATAGAAAATAGAAAACTTCAGTTGAGACGACTAGGTTTTAGTTAGTCCTTCCCAATTTCACTTGGAAATGACTGTGAAATCCAAATCCAGATTTCAGACCGTTTTTTTTCAGAAATCAGTGCCTTGGTGCCAGCTGATTTTGTTTCCGGTGGTGTGTCTTAAGAACTAGACGGTAAACTGGCTTTCTCCAAATGTGTGGAACAAGAGTTGATAGATAGTAAATGGGTAAAAACTTAACTAAGCACAGAAGTTACTACAAGGTAGGAGAGAAATTTGTTAATGTTAGTACTTTTAAAGGGATTAACCAATCATTTTGTCTTTTTTTTCTTAGCCCCAGGGTAGGTATGTGTATATATATGTACCTATACATGTATATATACTTTGAAAGATTTTATTTATTTATTTGACAGAGACACAGCGAGAGAGGGAACACAAGCAGGGGGAGTGGGGGAGGAAGAAGCAGGGTTCTGGCCTAGTGGGGAGACCATGTGGAGCTGGATCCTAGTACCCTTGGATCATGACCTGAGGGGAAGGCAGATGTTTAACCCACTGAGAGACCCAGGCGTCCCAGGACATAAAGTTTTGTCCACAACTTTTGAGTGGCTTGCTAAAAAGTTATTGAGCTCCCTTTTGTAATTGTGTGTGTGTGTGTGTGTGTGTGTGTGTGTGTGTGTATAGTTGGTTTTTAATGATTGACTTCAAAAAGTTAACCAGCGTATTACAGTTATTATTAAACATTGTACTAGAGCAGGGCACCTGGATGGTTCAGTTAGTTAAGCGTCTGCCTTTGGCTCTGGTCTGGTCATGATTCCAGTGTCGTGCTCAGCTTAGAGCCAGCTTCTCTGTCTCCCCCTGACCCCCACACATGCTCTCTGTATCTCAAGTAAATAAATAAGATCTTTGGAAAAAATAATTCTGAAGAAGTTAGAACAATAACGAAAAATACAAGATCAAAAAAATTAGATTGTAAATTTACAGTTACAAAAGTAACTAATGTTGCCTAGTTTTATTTTCTTGCCTAGCAGTGGAAATATAAAAGCTCATTCCACTTTTAGAAAGAAACAGATTTATAGTATAAATGTGTGTTGGTTATCTTTTTTCCAGCCCCAGTGCATTCAGCAACAACTCCCTTAGGAAACACGTTCTTTTGTATTAAGATGCTGTTAAAATACACTTAGAGCCAAGATCTATTTCTGCATTTATTTTTATTAAGCATCCATGAAACATTTGAGGTGAGCATTAAGTATTCCAAGTGGAAAATAAAATAGTGTAAAGGAAAGCACGTTAAAATGGACTTGGATAGATGCTGTGCAAATTAATGTTGCCTCTGGAAGCCATAATAAAAAGGTATGATCAGTCACACAAATCAATGAGCATAAAGGGGGAAACGTATCAGCTCCATAGAAAAGCTTTTCCTAACATTTACAAAAGATGCAAAGGAGACTGTAAATGGCATGGGAGAGCATCCTGTGTGCCCATCCATGTAGTACATGCAGTAGTGCATTTTCTAGGACCGTTCGCTGTAGTTGCAATTTTCCTTACCCTAAGGGTAATAAGAAACCCTTGTGGTGTCTGAGACCTTTGGTCACACATGCTGTTGTTTGATGGTTTGGGGTTTATTAAGGGATAAATCTTTTATATTTTATAGATGGATGATTTTATAGATGGATGGATGGATCTAATGTTCTTTAAATACACCGTATTTAGGGTGCCTGGGTGGCTTAGTCATTAAATGTCTGCCTTCGGCGCAGGTCACGATCCTAGGGTTTTGGGGTCCAGCCCCACATCAGGCTTCCAGGAGGCCTGATTCTCCTCCCACTCCCCCTGCTTGTGCTCCCTCTCTCACTGTGTCTCTCTCTGCCAAATGAATAAATAAAATCTTTAAAAACAAAACCAAAATACCCTATATTTGTCTCTGTTGGGAGTTTTTGATAGAAGTTTGGCAGCAGTTAAAGGTTATATCAATAGGGAAGGCTTAATCTGTGTTGCTTACTGGGGTGATAGGTTAGGGTTGAGATTTTTTTTAGTGAAAATTAAAAGAACCTGAATGACTATCGTCTCTATAGGATATAGGATACATGGGTCTACCCACAGGAAGCTAAAATTTGTCCTTTAAAATATCAGTTCCCAGCTCACTCTAGGTTGTGAATCAGTGATAATAAAGTGTCTGGATGGTTCGGACTTTATTTTTTCCCCCGCATCACAGAGCTCACATATCCCACAGTTCATCTACTTAAAGTATGGTGTGTAGAACCATCACATTTCTTCATCCTCTCCCCTCGAAACCTACGGGCAGGTACTCCCCCTTCTCATGTCAGGCTCGCCCCCATTGCTTTTTGAAGCAGGTATTCTGCGTCGCTGAGAGACCGTTAGAAAGTGGGTATCTAATTTTTGAGCCACACTATTAGCTTATTCATAGAGATGAATACTCATTCAGAGAGTCCTAATGTGGGACGTTAGTAGTGTCCTGGTTGTTTGGTTTATTAAGGGATAAATCTTTTATATTTTATAGATGGATGATGGGTTGTTTAAAAACCCAGGCAGGGGGTTTGTGAGTAAAGCCAAACTGCAGTTCTTTTTTTTTTTTTTTTTTTTTAATAAAGATTTTATTTATTTGTCAGAGAGAGCGAGCGAGCACAGGCAGACAGAGTGGAAGGCAGAGTCAGACGGAGAAGCAGGCTCCCTGCGGAGCAAGGTGCCCGATATGGGACTCGATCCCAGGACGCTGGGATCATGACTTGAGCCGAAGGCAGCTGCTTAACCAACTGAGCCACCCAGGCATCCCCAAACTGCAGTTCTTATCACGATTCCGAAGACCTTCTGTTTTTGATAGAAGGGCGGAGCAAAATCTTGGCCAGGTCCGAAACTCCACGAAGGAGGTTTCTTGCACTTTACTGATCACCAGCCCGATCTTTTTGGGTTTGCAACTGAAAAAAATCTTACTACTCTTCAGACAGGAGCTGGCTGGAGATTAGTACTTGGGGTCAGGTTAGCATTAGGTCGTTGTCATTTCACTGGTATTAAATTCTTCGAGGTAACTGGAAGGGTAAAATTGGAGGAATGTTCCCTGGAGCTACAAACCACCCATTGTATTCAGACATAGAGGTAGATACGCATCTCCCCACCCCTCAGGGAGATTTGTTCCATCTTACCTCATAGAGTGCTGTCCCAACCCAGAGGCAAATTAAAGTGTTTTGAATTTTTCAACAAAAAGCAAATTGCTGTTTTTCTCCCTTCACTATTTCCACCCATATAAGTGATGTGGTTTTGAAACATAGGTGAGGTTTGCTAGGATGAGGTCTGGAGCCAATGACCAGGAAAGAATTCTTGAGACATCTTTGGTCCAAAATGGCCGTTTTATGAAAGCAAGGGAGCCCCAGGGGCAGAAAGAGCTGTTCAGGGGTTGTGAGGAACAATTGATTATGTACTATGGGGTTGGGGGAGATAAGGAAAAGTAAATGAGGTTTTCAAAAGAACTTTCATCTACTAAAGAGGACTTACAAGATCCCGGAGGCCTTGCCATCATCAAGTTAAGGTTTTTCCCTCTAGCAAGACATAAACATTAAGAGAGTTAGGGCTTTCAGAAAGAATGTCACACAAGTCCCTCCATGAGTGGGGGGCGGGGGAGGGTTGTGGTTTGCAGGATGTCAGCTTGTGTTTTGTCCTCAGCTAGTCTGCTTCCTCAAGGAAGAGGACAAATCACTTCTGGAGAACAATTTTACACAAGGGAAGCTTCTTGCTCTTCCTTCTCAGTGTAAAGTGATATAGCCGTTGAAGCTTGGCTTTTAGGAGTCTCTCACAACCTTCATGTCATTTGAATTTCAGCTAATCATAAATATGCCAGAGTAACAAGAAAGAGATGTTATAGTTGTGTCTATAAAACACTATAAATGTGTCATAAAACACATATAACAAATGTATTATAAAACAATGCTTTCCAGAATGCCTACAGCGGTGGTTGGGTTTGTATAGCTCTTGTTGAAGTTTTCAAGAACACAGATGACATTTTTAATTTAATTTAATTTTTTAAAAGATTTTATTTATTTGACACAGAGAGAGAGACAGTGAGAGAGGGAACACAAGCAGGGGGACTGGGAGAGGGAGAAGCAGGCTTCTGGTGGAGCAGGGAGCCCCATGCAGGGCTTGATTCCAGGACCCTGGGATCATGACCTGAGCTGAAGGCAGACACTTAACAACTGAGCCACCCAGGTGCCCCCAGAGATGGCATTTTTTTTAAAAAAAAGTTTTGTTTTGTTTTTTTTCTGAAAGAGAGAGAGAGAGAGAGAGAACAAGAGAGCACAAGTGGGGGGGGGGCAGAGGGAGAGGGAGAGAGAATCTCAAGCCGACCCTGTGCTAAGTGCAGGGCCAGACGCTGGACTGGATCTCACAACCCTGAGATCATGACCTGAGCTGAAACCAAGAGTCGGATGCTCCACAGACTGTGTTGCCCAGACAGCCCCAAAGATGGCATTTTAAGTCTGACATTATGCTTCTGTTATAAATACTGAAAAAAGATTGGGGTTCTTTGATTACTGATTTTTATGTGCTGTTTTGAAGTAATTTTTTAGGCTTCCTGAAAAGTTGCAGAAAAATATGGTACAGAGAGTTCCCGTAACATCTTGTGAAACTGTAGTTAAATTGTCAAAACGGATAGATTCACATTAGTGTGAGATTATTTTACTGTTATTGAAACTATAGACTTCTTCGGAGTTCAGTGGCTTTTCACTATCCTTTTTCTGTTTAACATCCAGTCTATGAACTTGTGAAGAGTACTGGTCAGTTATTTTGTAGGCTGTTCCTCAATTAGTACTTGAGGTTTTCTCATGATCACATTGAAGTTACGCATTTGGGGAAAAAATACCGGAAGGAATCTCAGTGCGTCATGTCCGGGGCCTGTGATGTCTTTTTGCTGATGTAAACCTTGATTAAGGTGCTGTTTGCCTGGTCCCCAGTGGAAAGTTATTTTTCTCTTTGTAATTAGTAGATATCTTGGAAGAGAAGCTCGGGCTGTGTGAGTATTCTGTTTCTCCTTAAACTTTTATTCACTAATTTTGCATCCATTGGTAGAATTGGATGTACATTGGACTATATTGTTCTTATTTATTTAAAAGATTTTATGTATTTATTTGAGAGACTGTGAGCTTGAGCATGAGTGGGGAGGGGTAGAGGGAGAGGAGAGAGATAATCTCTGAGCTTAGCATGAAGCCCCTGACATGGGGCTTGATCCCACACCTGTGAGATCACCACACGAGTCGAAACCAAGGGTCAGCTGCTTAACCCACTGAGCCACCCAGGAGCCCCTGTAGTTTATTGTTCTGATGGTGGTCATACATTTTTTTTTTCTCATTCTTCTGTGTTTACTGATTAGAATTTTTTCCCCCATTTATTTGTTCAACTATTTGTATCAGTACAGATGCATGGAGAGTTGTTATTTTATGGGTTGTTATTTAACTTGCTGCTCAAACTCTTCCAGCTTTGGCCACTAGAACTTTCTTTCAGGTTGGCCTCTGTGCCCTTCTAACATTCCACTTGCCCCCTTATCCCAACTCTAAAAAGCTTTAATCTTACTTGCTGGTACCACAGAATGCTCTAGGCTCGTTTTGTATTTTCTGTGTCCTAACCCTGGAATCAACCATTTCTCTAAGACACTCTGGTTCTTTATTTGAGAAACCAAGATCTGGGCACTAAGAATGTTACTGGAGTTACTTTGGGCTTTTTAAGTTTAATAAATTTGTGACCTAGCAAGTGCATGGGTACAAATGGGATAATGCTTTTTATTTTTTTTAAGACTTTATTTATTTATTTGACAAAGAGAGAGACACAGCGAGAGAGGGAACACAAGCAGCGGGAGTGGGAGAGGGATAAGCAGGCTCTCCACTGAGTAGAGAGCCTGATGCAGGGCTCTATCCCAGGACCCTAGGATCATGACCTGAACTGAAGGCAGCCACTTACCGACTGAGCCACCTGGGTGCCCCCGGATAATGCTTTAAATATCAAACATTATAGAAGACCTCAGTGTAGTTGACAGTTTAGGGTTAGTCTCTTATGGGAAATAAATAAAATTGTCAGGGTTTCGAGTTTTTCTCAAGTAGTGACCTGTAAGTGCTTACAAAACAAACAGAATGAACACAAAACTTTAATTTATTAGGCTCTAAAAGGAAAGCAGGAATTTAATTGTTGTTGTTAAGTAGCTTAGTTAAATTACATTTTTGACTAATGGCTGAATATATGTAAAGGGGACATCTGCATAGGTCCTATCTTTGTACTGTGCAAAATGTCTTTAAATCATAAGGAGAGTTGAAGGTTAACTTTGGGTGCGAACAGAGGGAGTCCTGGGGTGTTGTCTTGAGATAAATAGAAGCAGTAGGCTGGAAGGATAGGAGATGGATAAAAGATGAAAAAGATAGGTGGGTGAGAAGACAGTTCCAAGGTTGTGTGTCTGCAGGACTTAGATAGTAGGGAGCACGAGATCAAGGGGCTGAGGAGACCAAGGACAAAGATCCTTAATTTGGATTTTTGAAATTTACTGCAGCTGCCAAGATCCTAAACTTTACAATTGTGTGTGACAGTGTAAATCCATCAGTGCCTCTTGGAAAGAGTTTACACTTGGGTGCTCCATCAAATGTGGGTCTGTAGTGTTTTTTTAAAAATCAAAAAGCAGTACGTTATCATATTAGGTAGACCCCAGGAGGGTGGGGTTGTTTGCAATCCTCAAGAGTCTTGTTTATGGTTCTGAGTTTTCTAACTGAAGATCTCTCTCTCTCAGATGTCTTACAGGCTTCTAAAACTTACCACATTGGAAGTGAGTCCTTGAGTTTTTTTTTTGTTTTTTTTTTTAAAGATTTTATTTATTTATTTGACAGAGAGAGAGATCACAAGTAGGCGGAGAGTCAGGTAGAGAGAGAGAGAGAAGCAGGCTCCTGCTGAGCAAAGAGCCGGATGCAGGGCTCGATCCCAGGACACTGAGATCATGACCTGAGCCGAAGGCAGCGGCTTAATCCACTGAGCCACCCAGGCGCCCCGAGTCCTTGAGTTTTTGATGTCCCCTCTGTCATTACCGAGGCTTATCCTCTTGTCCAAGCA
The DNA here is from genome assembly GCF_964662115.1 of Mustela nivalis. NCBI lineage: Eukaryota > Metazoa > Chordata > Mammalia > Carnivora > Mustelidae > Mustela > Mustela nivalis. The sequence continues at coordinate 117,669,595 of NC_139023.1, forward strand.
GGTGAGAGCTGCTTTCTTCTAACTGGCCCCTGTGCTCTGCTTGCCATGTACCTGCCAGAACAGCAGTTTAAAAACTTAGTTCAGGGGGTGTCTGGGTGTCTCAGTGTGTTAAAGCCTCTGCCTTCGGCTCGGGTCATGATCCCGGGGTCCTGGGATCGAACCCCACATCAGGCTCTCTGCTTGGTGGGGAGCCTGCTTCCTCCTCTCTCTCTGCCTGCTGCTCTGCCTACTTGGGACTTCTGTCTGTCAAATAAATAAATAAAATCTTAAAAAAAACAAACAAACAACTTAGTTCAGATCAGACATCTTGCTTAAAAGGCCTGGGTGGCTTCTCACTGATCATACATGCCTTCCATGATGAGTTCTCTGTTGCTCTGTCTGGCTGACCTTGTGCTTCACACCATGTTTCCCAGATCACTCTGCCGCAATGCTGTGGGGGCCTAGACTGCCATTCTGGGCTTGTTTCCTTGTCCCGGAGACTTGAGCAGTCTGATTCCAACTCTGTTGCTGAGCAGACTTTAGACCTGAATATGGTGTCAACAGTGGATGCCTCAGGGTGGATTTGTCAAATCACAGATCATGTGAATACCCACTGATTGATAGATGACTTTTGAAATGCAGGGGGTAATTTATGGAAGTCAAAAGTCAGATTTTAAGTTCCCTTTCGAACAATGCTCTATACTCTTCCTGCTTTTGTTTTCTGTCCATAAGTTTTATAGTAATCACCAGACAGTGACTTGAGACCCCCTAACTCCAGTCAGGATTGTAGTCTCTTGGCATCGTAGTAAATAGTTGAAGGAGGTTTGCCTACACAGCGTGTCCTTGTGACTGCGAGGCAGTGTTGAAACTCTCCATTTACTCGTGTTAGCATTAAGGAAAGAATGTAAGAGGAAGGCCCTGAATTCTTGACCTGAGGCTCTCCTGGCTTCTTCTAGTGTGAGCATTAGTCATAATTGTGGGCAGGTGTCTGGCTAAGGACTTTAGAATTAACCTGTGAACTTTTCTTATCTCTCTGCAACTTTTATTGTATTATGCATTCTGTTTACAGTAGACTTTCAGATTGTAAGTATGGTGAAGAGTGACATAGAGGAGAAGGTCATTTTAAAATGCAGGTTATCATCCTTATAGTCAATATGGCAACATCTATGGCAGAAGACTGTTCGAACTTTTCAAAAAAGTAAAAATGTGGCTTCACTAGTAGAAAACAAGAAGAGAGAAAAGGTGGCATCCGTCCGATCACCAGAATAGGGACAGCTGGAAAGGGGAAAAGAATCTCATTATTTAAAGCCCTTCGATCATGCTTGAAAGGATTTTTCCAGCTGGCTAAGTGATATTATCAGGCCAGACAGCAGAGTAGGCTGGGTTCGAGTGACTTGTGAAGCCCTTTGTATGCTTCTCTTTACTTTATTATGTTATTGTACCCATTATCAACAGTGTATTCATAATTCAATTCATATTTTGTGTGTCTGATTATAAATTTTATAGCATCTGATTTGACATTTAATGTAAATCCATTTGATTTGAATACGGTGGTGTGTGTGTGTGTGTGTGTGTGTGTGTGTGTGTACGCGCGCCGTGTGTACAGTTTAGTTCCATTGGTCTTGGGAAACTAGCTCTACAGATATATGTAGACATAAATGTATAAGGGCTGGTTTTTTTTGCAAAGTGTCACATACTTGCCTCTTATTAAATTGCTGACTTCAGTGTTATGTAAAGATATTTACAGACTAATTTCAGAACACAGTTAAAATATTGTGGAAATTGCAGCTTAGTAAATGTTTTGGGAGACATCTGGCTGGTGTAGTCAGTTGAGCATCTGACTCCCGGTTTCAGCTCAGGTCATGATATCAGGGTCGTGAGATTGAGCTGAGCCCCGTATCAGGCTCCGCACTCTGCATGGAGTCTGCTTGGATCTCACTCTTCCTCTCTCCTTGCCCCTTCCCCCTCACACTGTCTCTCTTTCTCTCTCTCTCTCTCTCAAGATAAATAAATAAATAAGCCTTTAAAAATAAATATTCTTGCAGTAGGTCTAGGATACAGAAAGGGATAAGAACGCGATGAGGATCAGCAGATGTTCTGGGAGGAGGGAAGGAACAACAAGGTGGGAAGGCGGTTTTTGCGATAGGGAATTAAGTTGTTTTTGTTTTTAATACAGTTTTTAATAATTATTTGATACAGAGAAAGAGATCACAAGTAGGCAGAGAGGCAGGCAAAGAGTGGGGGGAAGCAGGCTCCCTGCTGAGCAGAGAGCCTGATTCGGGGCTCAGTCCCAGGACCCTGAGCTGAAGGCAGGGAGCATGACCTGAGCTGAAGGCAGACACTTAACCCACTGAGCCACCCAGGGGCCCCAATTTTGGTTGTTTTTTATGTACAAAAGAAGATAATGCTAATCCAATGTTAGCAACACATATGTCCAGAAAGCTTCTGACCATAGGGAAAGATTAATGTTTACTTGGAGGCAGTTTTGGTGATTCCTCTAAATGCAGTATACGGTCTTAACTGGAGATCAAGCCCTTTGAGGTTAATATGGTGCTATGGTTGTTGTATTTTCTTCTTTTGTAATTATTGCTGTATGTTTTTTGTTTCGTCTTGGAGTAATGCATTGTTCCATATTGGTGTTAGAAATAAAAAGTTGTCTTTTTTGTGTGTATGTGTATAATGTGCCTTAGCTGGATGGTGTGCCTTGGTTATAGCTATCTAATCTCTAGATGTGTGCCTCATGAATTTTTGAAGCCCTGCCATCTCCCTGAGGAAGACGGTTGGGATCCTCTTGAGCAGCTCCTACAAGTGTGAATCGCAAACTTAATCCCATCACAATGAAGGGACTCTTTGTATGCACACACTTCTGAAATGTGATCAAATGGGTAAATTTTAGCCATCTTCCTTGCATGGGCATGGGTGGTCTTTGGGGTACTTTAGCTCCAGTTGGTGCCTTTTACTAGCAGAAAATCTCACAAAAAAATCTTATTAGAGGATTTCATCTTGAGCCAATGTCCTATTTAAATTTGATTATGTTATTTGATTTTCTGTAGGAGTCTTAAGGATTAGTGGCTTCCTCAGTGCTAAACCTCCCGTGGAGATGGTAATAGAAGTGATTGCTGGTGTTAGAACTGGCATATTTTGGCTTCTGATGACATGGAGACATAGCTTAAGAAATTTATAAAATCAAGATGTAAGTGTTATAAATGACTTGAACCCCATATTTTTGTTTCCACTGTTTTCACCTATTTAAGAGAATAGGATTTTGGCTAATTATTACCATTCATTGTGTTCACAGATTAGAACTAACCTATTTAGGGGCACCTTGGTGGCTCAGTCTTCCGCTCAGGTCACGATCCCAGATTCCTGGGGTCAAGCCCCTCATCAGACTCCCTGCTCAGCCCTCTTCTCCTCACCCCGCTCTCATCCTTTCTTACTTTCTCTCTCTTTCAAATAAATAAATAAAATCTTAAAAAAACCACACACAACTAAGCTATTTACCTTTAATTTCCTGGGTGCCAATCTTTGGGTGGTTCCTACTTTTCCAGTTTCTAAAATTGAATCAAATGTTATACTGTGACAGCAATAGAGCAGGTTTTGGGTGCAAAAACATAACTTAGTTAATACTTTGGTTTCTAGCAATTTTACTACGAAATGCCCAGGTGTGATTTTCATTTATTTATCCTGCTTTGATGTTCCTAGAGCTTCTTCAGTTTGTGGCTTAATAACTTCATCAGTTTTAGAAAATGCATGCCAGGATTCTTAAAATTTGATTCTGCTTTAGTTTTTCCACTCCCAGGTTTCTAGTCTCATGTATGCCAGAATGTTTTCATCATATCCCGTTTGTTTCTTAGGCTCTTTTATTTTTAAGAGATTTATTTATTTATTTTAGAGGGAGAGAAAGAGAGAGCATGAGCTCCTAGGAGGGGCAGAGGAGAGACAATCTCAAGCAGACTCCATGCTGGGCATGGAGCCCAACGTGGGGCTCAATCTCATGACCCTAGGATCATGACCTGATCTGAAACCAGTAGTTGGATGCTTAACTGATGGCACCACCCTGGCACCCCTCTTGGGGTCTTTTGTGGCATTTTCATCCTTTTCAGTCTGGAGGACACCCCCCACTACCATGATGTTGATCATTTTCATCTATGCTTCATTCTGGATGCTCTCTGCATACAAGTCTCCCAGTTCCGCTGATTCTCTTTTCTAAAATGTGCCTAAATTGCTGTTAAACTCATCTATTGATTTTTTTTTTTTTTTTAAATATAAATTCTAGTTTTTGGTCATTATCTTTTCATTCATTTTCTTAAAGATAAAGATTTACATATCTATAAAGATATGTCAATGTCTGATTAGTCTGCATTACCTGTGGGTATATTTCTATTTTCCTGTTTTCGGAACATTAGGTCCTATTTTCTGGCATGTCTGGTTATTTTTTATTGAAAATTTGGATGATGATAACTTTTAAAGTGGATTTAACTTTTTTCTTGCACGCAAATCAAGTATGAATGGGTCACTTTGATTGTGTAGAAGTTGATCTGTTTCTGGGTTGCCGATATTCTCAGGGCATAGCCCTTCTGGGACTGCAAAAGCTTAAGGTTTCCAGTTGATAACTTGCAACTCCAAATTTCACATTTATAGGCCTAGGAGATGTTGAGGGAAAATGAACAAACTTTTTAAAAATTTGAAAGAGAGTCTTGTCTGGTTTTGGAAACAGGATAATGCTAGCCTTGTAGAAGGAGTTTGGAAGTTTCCTTCCACTTATAGTTCTTGAAATACTTTGAGAAGAATAGGTATTAACTCATTTAAATGTTTAGTAGAATTCCTCTGTAAGGCCACATGAAACCATGCTCAATTCATTGGCATATAATTTTTCATGACATTCTCTTATAATTGTTTGCATTTTTGTGATGTTGGTTGTTACTTCTCCTCTCTCATTTGTGATTTTATTTATTTGGGTCCTTCTCTTCTTTTTGATAAGTTTGACTACAGATTTATCAATTTTATTAATTTTTTTTTCAAAGAACCCAAGTCCTGGTTTCATTGATCTGTTCTCCTATTTTGTTTTTCTCTTTGCTTCTATATCATTTATTTCTGCTTTGATCTTTATTATTTCCCTTCTTCTGCAGGCTTTAGGCTTCATTTGTTCTTTTCCAAGCTCTTTTATGTGTAAAGTTAGGTTGCATATTTGATATTTTTCTTGCTTCTTAAGGTAGGCCTGTATTGCTATATGCTTCCCTCTGATGACGACTTTTGCTGCATCCCAAAGGTTTTGGATTTTCATATTATCATTTTCATTCGTTTCCATGTATTTTTTCTTTCTTCTTTAATTTTCTTATTTTTCCATTCTTTAGTTTGAGGTTCTTTAGCCTCCATGTATTTGTGGTCTTTCCAAATTTTTTCTTGTGGTTGACTTCAAGTTTCATAGCATTGTGGTGTGAAAATATGCATGGTATGATCTTAGTCTTTTTTGTACTTGTTGAAGCTTGATTTGTGACCTAGTATTTGATCTTTTCTGGAGAATGTCCCATGAGCATTTAATTTTAGTAAAATTTTTATTTATTTATTTATTTATTTATTTATTTTTAAGATTTTATTTATTTATTTGACAGACAGAGATTACTAGTCGGCAGAGAGCCAGACAGAGAGAGAGGGGGTAGCAGGCTCCTGCCAAGCAGAGAACCTGATGTGGGGCTCGATCCCCGGACCCCGGGATCATGACCTGAGGCAAAGGTAGAGGCCTTCACCCACTGAGCAACCCAGACACCCCCCCATGAGCACTTTAAAAGAATGTGTATTCTGTTGCTTTATAATAAAATGTTCTGAATATATCTGTTAAGCCCATCTTGTCCAGTGTGTCATTCAAAGTCATTATTTCCTTGCTGATTTTCTGCTTAGTTGATCTGTCCATTGGTGTAAATGGGGTGTTAAAGTCCTCTGTTATTATTATTATGTTGTTATCAATGAGTTTCTTTATGTTGGTTAATTGTTTTATATATTTGGGTGCTCCCAAGTTGGGAGCATAAATATTTACAATTGTTAGATCTTCTTGTGAGATAGACCGCTTTATTATATAATGCCCTTCTTTATCTCTTGTTACTATCTTTGGTTTAAAATCTAGTTTGTCCACTAAAAAGAGAACTACAAGCCAATATCTCTGATGAACATAGATGCAAAAATTCTTGACAAAATGCCAGCAGATTGTATCCAACAGTACAGTAAAAGAATCATTCACCACCATCAAGTGGGATTTATTCCCAGGTTGTAAGGGTGGTTCAATATTATAAATCAATCAGCATGATAGACCACATTAATAATAGAAAGAATAAGAACCACATGATCCTCCCAATAGACGCAGAAAAAGCATTTGACAAAGTACAGCATCCATTCTTTTTTTTCCTTTTTTTTTTAAATTGAATTTCTTTTCAGTGTAACAGAATTCATTGTTTATGCACCATACCCAGTGCTCCATGCAATATGTGCATTCCATAATACCCACCACCAGACTCCCCCATCCTCCTACCCCCTGCCACTTCAAAACTCTCAGATTATTTTTCAGAGTCCATAGTCTCTCCTGGTTCATCTCCCCCTCCAATTTCCCTCAATTCCCTTCTCCTCTCCATCTCCCTATGTCCTCCGTGTTATTTGTTATGCCCCACAAATAAGCAAAACCATATGATAATTGACTCTCTCTGCTTGACTTATTTCACGCAGCATAATCTCTTCCAGTCCCGTCCATGTTGCTACAAAAGTTGGGTATTCATCCTTTCTGATGGAGGCATAATACTCCATAGTGTATATGGACAACATCTTCCTTATCCATTTATCCGTTGAAGGGCATCTTGGTTCTTTCCACAATTTGGCGACTGTGGCCATTGCTGCTATGGAAATTGGGGTACAGATGGCCCTTCTTTTCACTACATCTGTATCTTTGGGGTAAATACCCAGTAGTGCAATTGCAGGGTCATAGGGAAGCTCTATTTTTAATTTCTTGAGGATTCTCCACACTGTTCTCCAAAGTGGCTGCACCAACTTGCCTTCCCACCAACAGTGGGAAGGCAAGTTGGTGCATTTCTCCTCACTTTCTCCACATCCTCTCCAACACATGTTGTTTACTGTCTTGTTAATTTTGACCATTTTGGCCATTCTAACTGGTGTAGGGTGGTATCTCAATGTGATTTTGATTTGAATCTTCCTGATTGCTAGTGATGATGAACATTTTTCATGTGTCTCTTAGCCCTTTGTATGTCTTCTTTGAAGAAGTGTCTGTTCATGTCTTCTGCCCATTTTTTGATGTGATTATCTGTTTTGTGTGTGTTGAGTTTGAGGAGTTCTTTATAGATAGTGGATATCAGCCTTTTGTCTGTACTGTCATTTGCAAATATCTTCTCCCATTCTGTGGGTTGCCTCTTTGTTTTGTTGATTGTTACCTTTGCTGTGCAGAAGCTTTTGATCTTGATGAAGTCCCAAAAGTTCATTTTTGCTTTTGTTTCCTTTGCATTTGGAGACATATCTTGAAAGAAGTTGCTGTGGCTGATATCGAAGAGGTAACTGCCTATGTTCTCTTCTAGGATTTTGATGGATTCCTGTCTCACATTAAGGTGTTTTATCCATTTTGAGTTTATCTTTGTGTACGGTGTAAGAGAATGGTCGAGTTTCATTCTTCTACATATAGCTGTCCAATTTTCCCATCACCATTTATTGAAGAGACTGTCTTTTTTCCACTGTGTATTTTTTCCTGCTTTGTCGAAGATTATTTGACCATAGAGTTGAGGGTCCATATCTGGGCTCTCCACTCTGTTCCACTGGTTTATGTGTCTGTTTTTGTGCTAATACCATGCTGTCTTGGTGATCACAGCTTTGTAAAGCTTGAAATCAGGTAACGTGAAGCCGCCAGTTTTTTTTTTTTTTTTCTTTTTCAACATTTTCTTAGCAATTCGGGGTCTCTTCTGATTCCATACAAATTTTAGGATTATTTGCTCCAGCTCTTTGAAAAATACCAGTGGGATTTTGATCAGAATGGCATTAAAAGTATAGATTGCTCTAGGCAGTATAGACATTTAAACAATGTTTATTCTTCTGATCCAAGAGCATGGAACGGTGGTTCCATCTTTTTGTGTCTTCTTCAATTTCTTTCATGAGTGTTCTGTAGTTCCTTGAGTATAGATCCTTTACCTCTTGGGTTAGGTTTATTCCCAGGTATCTTATGGTTCTTGGTGCTATAGTAAATGGAATAGATTCTCTCATTTCCCTTTCTGTGTTTTCATTGTTAGTGTACAAGAAAGAAACTGATATCTGTACATTGACTTTGTATCCTGCCACATTACTGAATTGCTGTATGAGTTCTAGTAGTTTGGGGGTGGAGTCTTTTGGGTTTTCCATATATAGTATCGTGTCATTTGCGAAGAGAGTTTGACTTCTTCATTGCCAATTTGGATACCTTTTATTTCTCTTTGTTGTCTGATTGCTGTTGCTAGTACTTCTAATACTGTGTTCAACAATAGTGGTGAGAGTGGGCATCCTTGTTGTGTTCCTGATCTCAAAGGGAAGGCTGTCAGCTTTTTCTCATTGAGGATGATATTTGCTGTGGGTTTTTCATAGATTTTATGAAGTTCAGGAATGTTCCCTCTATCCCTGTACTTTGAAGTGTTTTAATCAGGAACAGATGCTGGATTTTATCAAATGCTTTTTCTGCATCAATTGAGAGGACCATGTGGTTCTTCTCTCTTCTCTTATTGATTTTTTCTATCACATTGATTAATTTGTGAATGTTAAACCATCCTTGCAATCCAGGGACGAATCCCACCTGGTCATGGTGGATAATCCTTTTAATGTGCTGGTGGATCCTATTTGCTAGGATCTTGTTGAGAATCTTAGCATCCATATTCTTCAGGGATATCGGTCTGAAATTCTCCTTTTTGGTGGGGTCTTTGCCTGGTTTGGGGATCAGGGTAATGCTGGCTTCATAAAAAGAGTCTGGAAGTTTTCCTTCTGAAAAGTTTCCTTTTGAAGTTTTCCTTTTTGAAACAGCTTCAGGAGAACAGGTGTTATTTCTTCTTTGAAAGTTTGGTAGAATTCCCCAGGGAATCCATCAGGTCCTGGGCTCTTGTTTTTTGGGAGGTTTTTGATCACTGCTTCAATCTTGTTACTAGATGTTGGTCTACTCAGGATGTCAGTTTCCTCCTGGTTCAATTTTGGAAGTTTATAGTTTTCCAGGAATGCATCCATTTCATCTAGGTTGCTTAACTTATTGGCATGTAACTGTTGATAATAACTTCTGATGATTGTTTCTTTTTCTTTTTTTTTTTTTTTTTGATGATTGTTTCTATTTCCTTGGTGTTAGTTGTGATCTTGCCCTTTTCATTCATAATTTTATTAATTTGGGCCTTCTCTCTTTTCTTTTGGGTTAGTGTGGCCAATGGTTTATCGATCTTATTGATTCTTTCAAAAAACCACCTTCGAGTTTCATTGATGCGTTCTGCTGTATCTCTAGTTTCTATCTCATTGATCTCTTCTCTAATCGTGATTATTTCCCTTCTTCTGTGTGGAGTTGGCTTAATTTGTTGTTGATTCTCCAGTTCTTTAAGGTGTAGAGACAGCTGGTGTCTTCTGGATTTTTCAGTTTTTTTGAGGGAGGCTTGAATGGCTATGTATTTCCTCCTTAGGACTGCCTTTGCTGTATCCCATAGATTTTTGGGCCAAAGTGTCTTCATTGTCATTGGTTTCCATGAATTGCTCAAGTTCTTCTTTGATCTCCTGGTTGGTCCAAGCATTCTTAAGCAAGGTGGTCTTTAGCTTCCAGGTGTTTGAGTTCCATCCAAACTTTTCCTTGTGATGAGCTCCAGTTTCAAAGCATTGTGATCTGAGAATATGTAGGGAATAATCTCAATCTTTTGCTATTGGTTGAGCCCTGATTTGTGACCCAGGATGTGGTCTATTCTGGAGAAGGTTCCATGTTCACTTAAGAAGAATGAGTATTCTGTTGTTTTAGGGTGGAATGTTCTGTGTATATCTATGAGGTCCATCTGGTCCAATGTGTCATTGAATACTCTTGTTTCTTTATTGATTTTCTGCTTGGATGATCTGTCTATTATTGAGAGTGGCATGTTAAGATCTCCTACTATTTATGTATTTATATCAATATGACTTTTTATCTTGATTAACAGTTTTCTTATGTAATTGGCTGCTCCCATATTGGGGGCATAAATATTTACAATTGTTAGATCTTCTTGGTGGATAGTCCCTTTAGGAATTATGTAGTGTCCTTCTGTATCTCTGACTACAGTCTTTAGTTTAAAATCTATTTATCTGATATGAGAATTGCTACCCCGGCCTTCTTTTGAGGCTCTTTGGCATGAAAGATGCTTCTCCATCCCTTCACTTTCAGTCTGGATGTATCCTTACGTTCTATATGGGTCTCTTGTAGACAACATATGGATGGGTCCTGTCGTTTTATCCAGTCTGCAGTCCTGTGCCATTTTATGGGCACATTTAGGCCATTCACATTAAGAGTAATTATTGAGAGATATGTTTTTATTGACATCATGTTACCTTTGAAGTCTTTCGTTCTGTAGATTGTTTCCATATATTTCTGTTCAATGATATTCTTAGGATTTTTCCTCTTTTATAGAACCCCCTTAATATTTCCTGCAGTGTCACCTTGGTCATTGCATACTCTTTTAAACCTTGTGGGTCTTGGAAACTCTTTATCTCTCCATCCATTTTGAATGTCAGTCTTGCTGGATAAAGTATTCTTGGCTGCATGTTCTTCTCATTTAGTGTCCTGAATACATCTTGCCAGCCCTTTCTGGCTTACCAGGTTTCTGTGGACAGGTCTGATGTTATTCTTATGGGTTTTCCTCTGTACGTAAGGAACTTCTTTGTCCTAGCTGCTTTCAAGAGGTCCTGTCTACAATTATGATTCCTCATTCTTACTATCAGGTGTCTTGAGGTCTTTCGAGATTCTGTAATCTTGGGGGGAGACCATTCTGTCTCTGGTACATGAACGCTGGTTCCATTTGTGAGATTGGGAAAATTTTCATGGAGAATTTGTTTAACTGTATCTTCTAGTCTTCTTTCTTTCTCCTCTCCCTCAGGGATTCTAATAATTTTGACCTTGGAACGTTTCATGGTGTCATTTATTTCCCTAATTCTGTTTTCGAGGCTTCTGAGCTGTTTGTTCCAAGCTTCCTCCTGATCCTTTCTCTCTGTTTGTCCTCCAGATCACTAATTCTATCTTCTGTCTCAGTTACCCTAGCTTTTAGAGAATTTAGATTAGATTGGAACTCATTGAGAACATTGTGAACATCATCCCTGGTGGCTTTCACTTCTGCCGTGATCAATTCCATTTAGTTATCCATGGTTTTCTTCAACCTAGCTATTGCCCAGATAATTGTTAGCCTGAATTCCCTTTCTGACATATTGTCTATGTCCATAGCCATTAGCTCTGTTGCAGAAGGCCCAACCTCTGAATTTTTCTTCTGTTGGGCATTCCTCCTCCTAGTCATTTTGGTGAGAGATGGCTGAATGGATGTAGCTGAATGTATCGATCGTGGTGCAGGCAAGGTGCACCCTGGAACGCTTCTGAGCAATCAGGAGTCCCCACCCAAAATAAAGAAAAAAGAAAGAAAGAAAGAAAGAAAGAGAGAGACAGGAAAAAAGAAGAAATATAAAATAAAAGAGAAGGCCCAGCCCAAATGGGCTCCAGGGTAAGATTTATGAAGTATACAAACAAAAAGACTGATAAAGTAGATGACAAGAGAAAAAAAATAAATACGTAAAAACAAAACAAAAAAAAGAACCTCGTCAAAAAGAACCCCAAGTATAAGATTTATATACTACCAGGACAAAAACAAATACACAGAAACACTGGTGGAAGAAAAAGATGGGAGAGTGGTTATAAATTCTCAGTGTGGGTGAGGAAGGTTATTTTGATTCTTCCTGGATGTATCTTGATATATTTGTTAAAGGACTCAGCTTTCCTAAGATAAAGGGGGATTAAAAACTGGTTTACCTATAGGGGTAGCATTGACTGGGGAAAGGGGATTACCTTGAAGTTTAACACTACATGAATATTTTAAAATAAAAACAAAAAAATAAACTAAGCTAAAATTAAATTAAATTGAAAAAACTTAAAAATAGAAAAGCAAAAGAAAAACACAGGTATATGTATCAAAAAGTTCAGGTTAAAAGATTATTATGAATTTGATGTACTGGACATCTCACAGTGATGGTAAATAGATTAAAAAATTATCTATAAGAAAAATGAACCAGAATAGTGGGAACAAATTAAAAATAAAAGTTGTATCTATGAAGTAGTGGTGGTTGTTCTCTTGTTGTTGTTGTTGCTGTTTTTTGGCTGGCTTTCTGGAGGAGAGTCCTGCCATGTGGTTTTTCAGGCAATGATGTTCCCTGTGTTAAGTCCTGCCCCCATCAAGGGAGTGGGCTCTGAGGAAACCTGTTATTCAGGCTTTGATCTCTGGAGGGTTTTTTTGTTGGTTTGTTGGTTTGTTCTTTTGTTTTCTCTTGCCTTGGCACCTTTTGATAGTTTTTGGAGGTTTAGAGGAAAACAAACTGCCCCCAGACCTCCCTTTCAGAAAGAAGCCTCAGTCTGGTCCCCTCTGGGTGCTCCAGAGCACGTAAATTCCCCCTCGGCTTCTGGCAGAGCACGTTCCCAGTCACGGTCTCTGGGGTCACAGGAACTCCCGCTTGTATCCAAACCATGATAGCTGCTGCTGTCTGGGAAGCTCCAGACCTCCAGAGGGGTTCCAAGCAGCGAAAGCACGCTGAGGTTTTCCCGCTGGCCCCGGGCTGGGAGTGCTCAGACTCTCCAGGTCTGAGAGTGCTGGCTGGCACCTGCATGCACCTCTCTTGGGTGTGTGTGTGGGGGTGGATGTGTGGGGCACGACTCAGCCTCTGGTAGCATGGTGCTCACACGGAGAGTGCAAAAGGCTGTGGTTCTGCTGGCTGGTGAGGCTCCCTGCCCCCCACAGGAGCCGCCACCCAGATGCTCTCCGGCATGCTGGTGGCTCAGGGACCAAGACCTGGCTTCTTCGCCCACACTCTCTCTGGCTCAGTGCCAGGGGTGGCTGTCCTGGGTCCGGGGACTCAAGCCCCTATCCCTAACTGCCCCGATTCCCACAATTTCCCCCCACGATCCTTTGCTCTTTTTGAGTGCTTTCAACCAGTCTCCAAGTTAAAGCTGGTCCCCAATGGCAGGGCACTCTCATATTGAGGTATTACTTTCCAATGGGTTTTTTCTGGTGGCTCCCTCCCCCTTTTGCCTATCTTCCAATATCAGTCCAATGTTCCCCTTCTGCTTTACCTGCCTACTGGCATCTTCTGCCCCCGTAGAGATCCAGAAGTGTATAACTCTAATCTCAAGCTGATTTCATGGTTGATCAGAGTTCTTTGGTAGGTAATCAGTTCACTTTAGGGTACAGGTTGAAATGGCTCCTCCTCCTGCTTCCCCACCATCTTGTCTCCCAAAGCATTCATTCTTGATAAAAGCCCTCAGCAAAGTAGGGATAGAGGAAACAAACCACAACATTAAATAAAGGCCATATATGAAAAACCCACAGCTAATGTAATCCTTAATGAGGAGAAACTGATAGCTTTTCTTCTTTGGTCAGGAACAAGATGAGGATGTGCACTCCCACCACTGTTTTTTTTTTTTTTTTTTTTTTTTAAGATTTTATTTATTTATTTGACAGAGATCACAAGTAGGCAGAGATACAGGCAGAGAGAGAGAGGTAGAAGCAAGTTTCCTGCTGAGCAGAGAGCCTGATGCAGGGCTTGATCCCAGGACTCTGGGATCATGACCTGAGCTGAAAGTAGAGGCTTTAACCCACTGAGCCTTCAAGGCTCTCCTCCACCACTGTTCTTTAATAGTCCTGGAAATCCTAGCCTCAGCCATCAGACCACAAAAGGAAATAAAAGGCATCCAATTCAGCAAGGAAGAAGTCAAATTTTCACTCTTTGCAGACAGCATACTCTATATAGGAAACCAAAGACTCCACCAAAAACTTGCTGGAACTGATAGACAAATTCATTGAAGTTGCAGGATACAAAATCAATATAGAGAAATCTACTGCATTTCTATATACCAGTAGTGAAGCGGCAGAAAGAAAAATCAAGGAATTGATCCCATTTACAACTGCACCAAGAACTGTAAGATACCTAGGAATAATTGTAATCAAAGACCTAAAATATTTGTACTCTGAATACTATAGAACATTTATGAAAGAAATTGAAGATGGCACAAAGAAATGGAAAAACATTCCATGCTCATGGATTGGAAGAAAAAATATTGCTAAAATGTCTATATTATTCCAAGAAATTTACACATTTACTGCAATCCTCTTCAAAATACCAACAACATTGGGCGCCTGGGTGGCTTAGTGGGTTAAGCCGCTGCCTTCGGCTCAGGTCATGATCTCAGGGTCCTGGGATCGAGTCCCGCATCAGGCTTTCTGTTCAGCAGGGAGCCTGCTTCCTCCTCTCTCTCCCTGCCTGCGTCTCTGCCTACTTGTGATCTCTGTCAAATAAATAAATAAAATCTTAAAAAAAATACCAACAACATTTGTCACAGAACTAGAACAAACAATCCTAAAATTTGTATGGAACTACAAACACCCCAAGTAGCCAAAGAAATTCTGAAAAGGAAAAGCAAAGTTGGAGGCATTTTGATTCTGGACATCCAAGTTATATTACAAGGGGATAGTGATCAAAACAGTATGGTACTGGCACAAAAACAGACACAGAGATCCATGGAATAGAGTGGAAAACCCAAAAATGGACCCATAACTATATGGTCAGCTAATCTCTGACAAAGCAGGAAAGAATGTACAATGACAAAAAGACAGTCTTTTCAACAAATGCTGGTCAGTAAACTGGACAGCAACATGCAGAAGAGTGCAACAGGACCACTTACTTACATCAGACACAAAAATAAATTCAAAATGGATGAAAGACCTAAATGTGAAATAGGCAACCATCAAAATTCTGGAGGAGAACATAGGTGGTCACTGCTTTGCATTGGCTATAGGAAATTTTCCCTAGATGTGTCTCCTGAGGCAAGGGAAACACAAGCAAAAATAAACTATTGGGACTACATCAAAATAGAAAGTTTCCGCATAGGGAAGGAAGGAGACAACAAAACTAAGAGCAGCTTTCGGTATGGGAGCATGTATTTGCAAATGACATATCTGATAAAGGGTTAGTAGCCAAAATAAATAACTTACCAAACTCAACACCCCCAAAAAACCGCACAAACAATCCAGGTAAAATATGGGCAGAAGACATGCATAGACATTTTGATGCATGAAAAGAAAATTTCAAAGAGAAAGGAAAAGAGTTTTATTTAAGCCCAAGTTAGGACAGCTGCCTGGTATATGTAATCTTCACAAAGAAGATAGTGCCTTGGGGAAGAAACGTTTGGTGCGGAGTTATATATGGGTTTTACATAAAGGGAAACAAATCATGGCGATGAAGGATATTCCTTAAATGTTACAGATTCTATGTTTTTAGCATGTGCATGGCCATATGATTTTATAATCTTATGGGAATCAGGGAGGTTTGTTTTGTTTTTCTTGTTTTTATGTTTGGAATACTCCTTGGTAATTTTTTGAATGATGCAGATACACAGTGTGCGCCTCAGGCAGAAAGGGAGCCTATGCTTTGTGATTTTGCTGAGTCATTTTGACCTTGGTGGCAAATGTTAAAGTGTAGCTTCCTGGAAGCCTAAGAACAGGGCCAGCAAACAATAAAAGGTGAAAATTTCCTTTATCATTTCTGCCTTTAAAAAGATTTTTTTTTTTAAAGTGAGCTCTACACTCAATGTAGGGCTTGAACTCATGACCTCAAGATCTAGAATCATATGGTCTACTGGCTAAGCCAGCCATGCACCTTACATTTCCCCCTTTGATCAATAATTTTTCCTCAGGAATCACTGGATGGTCAGCTTTATATTTTTATGTCTCTTGGTGCCAGGGTTCCTAGCTTGTCTGTCCTGGGTCCCTTAAGTCCTTTGTTGCTAGGTATGAAAAAATAATTATATATAAAGTAATAATAATAATAAATAAAAATAATATATATATTACCCCCCAAGGGGTCCTTCTTGCAGGGAACTTATTGTAAAGAATGGTGGGAAGGCTTGAAATTTATGTATGTTCTCTATTAAGTCCAGTTAACAAGCAGATATAGTAAGTGTGCTTGGCTTAGGTTGTCTGGTTTTGCACTTGGTATAGCATTTATAACAAAGATACATGGACAGTAAAAGAATTCACTGAGTACAATTTGAAGGAACCAATGGGACACATTGTCAGAGAAAGCTAGTGTGCACAAGCAGGTAGAGTGGCAGGCAGAGGCAGAGAGAGAAGCAGGAACATGTGCACTGAGGAAACACATGTGTAAAATAGATTCCCATGTTTACTTTGGGGGTGGGCAGTTAACTTCAGAACGGGGAGAAAATTCTGTCCCTCACCAGGAGGTTATTTTAGGGCTCTGGGTATGCTCTGAGAGCTGGGGTAACCTGGGTGGACCCATTGTCTCAGGAATGGAAGGTAGGGCCTTGTTCTACATAGGCGGGAGCCACACCAGTTGCCCTTGAGTTGGGGCTTCTGCAGAGACGGCTAGTGAGTTTGTTAGAGGGGTCTGAAAAGACACGACAGCTGATTGGGGTAACAGTTCTCTGAAAAACAGGCTTTAAACTTAATGCTAGTTTTAACTGCATCAGCCCTATGGGGAACAGTTTCAATTCTATCTTGAACTGAGGTCATTTCTCAACCTTGGATTGGGACGATGAATTGTTTGGGTAGTTGATCTCCTCAGGTGAAGTAAATTTCTGATAAGAGAGCACTTCTGTAAATCTCAGCTGTATTATGCTTGTGTGCAGGGTTGAGCAGAAGTTTTTTGTTGTTGTTGTTTTGTTTTGTTTTGTTTTAACATATGGGTCACAGCAGCATGAGAAATAGAAGCAACATGGATTCAGACACGCTAAATTTTTCTCTGTTGTAATTCCCCATTGTCCATGTTTTATTTCATTTTTATGGAGCATGGGCAGAGGTCTGTAACTGCTTCAGGCTGATAGAGGGCACAGTAGGGCTTTGGAATAAAAGGATTTGACATGGTGTAGTATGTAACTTGGTTTCTTGTTTTAATGGAGGGGATATTGGAGGTAGTTGGTCATCTGAGAACTTCGATGTTTTCCTGCATTTTTTTGGCACTATATATAACATTGTTGACTTTATCCTGAACTATATTCCAAGCTATAGTAACAGTAGAGTTAAACCCAATGTTCTCATTCCCTCTAAAATTGATCTGATACCTATGGTTATCCAAGATAATGTCACTAAACCAGTCCCAGCCACCTTGAAACAAAAGTTGGTGGGAGGGGGTGGGGAGTGGTAGTCAAGAGCCTGTTGTGGCCAAGTGGTTCCCTGTTTGATTCTATTTATATGGATTCTTATTTCTGAGGAGGAGCTAGTAGAGGTGTGACCATTGGTATTGGCTGCCAGGTAGACTTTGCCTTGTTTAGCAAGCAATCAGGTAAATTACCAAGAGGCATTTCTATGGAAACCAGAGAAAAACCCAGGTTAAGGGTTGGAACAACTTCGAATCCCAGTGTCTGAGTCCTGAACACCGCTAGTGAGATTTCTAGATATCAGGCTCAAATGGAATGAGAACAGGCAGCAGCAATCTGACGGATTTTTCTGCTTTGTTGTTAGCATGTGTCTGGTGATCCTTCTGTGTGGCCCATAAAGCAACAGGCACTAAGATGGTCTATATATGTTATAGTGTATATATTATACTGTACAAATACAGCAACTTCTTTAAAGTTTATCTCAAGTTGTCCAGCTTCAGTTTGCCAAGCTTCGGGAAAAAGGGCAATTTTCATTCCTAATGATTTTAAGGCTAGAAAATGGGAGGAGATTAGGAACCTTGGTTTGGAGAATCATAGCCAGATGTTGGAGGAAACCAGAATCAAGCCCAGTTTTATAGGCAAACAACAAACACTCAGATATTTAATCAGAACTAAATCTAACATTCCAAGGTGTGTTGTTAAAGTACAGTCTCGAAAGTGATCTTCATTCCTGTCAAAGATAGCCAAATTAAGACCAATTTGTTTGTAAAGTAAGTCCAGTTTTAACAAACTTGGCTGAATTATTTACAGAAGTACAGCAAGAATAGTAATCGAACATATAGGTTCTTTTAAATACATACATCTGCTTTTTTGGAACTTTTATAAGGAATTTCAGATTGCACCTTTAATACTTTTCAAGGCCAAGAGCTCAGCCAAGTGTTTGCCATCAGATTCTACTGCACTGTCCATTGGTATCAGTGAGTTCCTCTCCTCTTGAGGTTCTCTGAATATCCTGAGGTTTCTTGCACCTGCCAGGAGTGGCATTCTTTACTACTTGGTAAGGCTGCTAGGAGGTCTGTAAGCAAGGTGTCAGGCCAACATCTCTAAGAGGCTCTGCTGGTACCATTTCAGTCAACTGTACTTCCTTAAAGTTGTCTGGTCATATCTGAGTCTATGCATGTGTCTCTCAAATAGGACATTCCAGTCAAAGCCTTGGTAATATAACCAGTGTTTCCAGTGGTGGCCTGTAACATGGAGAACAGATTCTTACTGAACTTATATAAATAACTGCCATGAAAGCAAGGCTCATCACTGAGAGTTTCTAAATTCTGGAGTTTTCGGGTAGGGAGAAAAGAGAAATGTTTTAATATGTTCACGAAGGAATATTTTACCCTATTTTTGTAAGTCATAGGTATCTTAGGAGAAGTTTCCTTAAATCTGGAAGAGCAGAGAACCAGCAGTTTTAAACCAGAGTTATAAAAACCATAATTATTTTTTCTTAATTCATTTAGTCCCTTTTAATTAATTTCAGTTTTGTCTGAGAGCAGTTTCTTTGTTAGTGCTGGAAATTTAGTTGTGTTCTGTGATCTTAAGGGTATCAGAAACTTACATTTGTCAAAAGTCCTTTTTGTGAATCTTCTTGGAGTTGAAACACATTCTGCAAGAGTATCAGAATAATAACTGTCAATGACTAAAGACTCAAAAATGGATAGGGTTAAAGATCTGAGGAGAGCTCATTATAATGCAGTCAATAAGTAAATCTGGTTATTTTTGAGACGCCTAAAATTTTAATATTTCAGTAATTGGAATTTAAAATGATGTCATTATTCTGCGTCATATTAAAGCTTTAGGAATTTCATATAATTTCTGGAACAGTTATGTAGCATTTACCCACATAATATAATCTCAGAAGGTTATGACAGTGTTTCCCATGTAACCTAACATAGCAAACAAACAAGCCTAATTAGTCAAAAAACCTTTATTTAGAATTTTAAAGTTTTGGAGAGTTTGTTGAGAATATAAAAAAATTTTAAAGCACATGCCTAAATACAATTGGAGATCATTGCAAAACTTAAACTTTGTGATCTGTTTAACTAAAGTGGCAATAAAAGCTTCTATACAAGGTTTATCTACCTCTTAGCAATCATCAGCTCCTTTAATACTGGCACATTTTAGTTTTCTCAAGTAATTAAAGACCTGATAAAAACAAAAAAACTTGGTTTTACAGGGCAGATTAAGAAAAAAAAAAACTTTGTAATTTCTTATCAAGAGCAGACCAACAATCCAAGAAAACCTTGTTTTTTTAACAGAGAAAAAAAACCAGATTTTCATTTTATACCAGTGTATTTTTTTTTCATTTTACATTTTTATTTCAATTCCAGTTAGTTAACCTTCAGTGTTATATTAGGTCTCAGGTGTACAATATAGTGATTCAGCGCTTCCATACATCACTGGGTGTTCATCACTAGAACTGAAGCCCTTAATTCCCATCACCTATTTAACCCAGGCCCACAGCCTTTTTCTTCTGGTGACCATCAATTTGTTCTCTATAATTAAGAGTCTGTTGCTTGCTTGCTTGCTTGGTTTTTTTAGATTTTAGTTTTAAGTGCTCTCTATACCAATGTAGGGCTTAAACTCTCAATACTCAGATCAAGAGTCGCACACTGCACTGACCAAGCCAGCCAGGATGCCCAAGAGTCTCTTTCTTTCTTTTCTTTTTTTTTTTTTTTAAAGGAATTATTTATTTATAAGAGAGAAAGAGAGAGAGAGGGAGAGAGAGAAAGAGAGAGCACGAGCAGGAACATGAGCAGGAGCCGGGGAAAGGGTAGAGGGAGATAATATCCAAGCAGACTCCCGCCGAATGCAGAGGCCGATACTGAGGTAGGGGGGTGCTCAGTCCCATTCGTCATGAGATCAGGACCTGAGCTGAAATCAAGTGTTGGACACTTAATCGACTGAGCCACCCAGGCACCCAAGAGTCTATTTCTTGGTTTCTCTCACTCTTTTATTTTTTCCCCTTTGCTCATTTGTTTTGTTTCTTAAATTCCACATATGAGTGAAATCATATGGTATTTGTCTTTCTCTGACTGATTTATTTTGCTTAACAATACTCTCTTGCTCAGTGTCATTGCAAATGGCAAGGTTTCATTTTTTTTATTGCTGAGTAATATTCCATTGTGTACATTTATCCATTCTTCAATTGATGGATACTAGGACTGCTTCCATATCTTGGCTATTATAAATAATGTTGCTGTAAACAGAGAGGTGCATGTATCCCTTTGAATTAGTGTTTTTTTTTTTTTTTAAGTATTTATTTATTTATTTATTTGACAGAGAGAAACCACAAGTACACTGAGAGGCAGGCAGAGAGAGAGAGAGAGAGGGAAGCAGGCTCCCTGCTGAGCAGAGAGCCCGACACGGGACTCGATCCCAGGACCCTGAGATCATGACCTGAGCCGAAGGCAGCGGCTTAACCCACTGAGCCACCCAGGCGCCCCCTGAATTAGTGTTTTTGTATTTGAGTAAATACCGGTAGTGTGATTTATTGGGTCATAGGGTAATTGTATATTTAACTTTTTGAGGAACCATACTGTCTTCCAGAGTGGCTGCACCAGCTTGCATTTCTTTCAACAGTGCACAAGGGTTCCTTTTTCTCTACATGCTCGCCAACACCTGTTGTTTCTTCTGTTGTTGATTTTTAACCATGCTGACAGGTGTGAGGTGATAAAGTATTGTAGTTTTGATTTGCATTTCCCTGATGGTAAATGTTGATGAACATCTTTTCATATGTCTGTTGGCCATCTGTATGTCTTCTTTGGAGAAATGTCTGTTCGTTTCTTCTGCCTATTTTTAAATTGCATTGTTTGTTTTTTTGGGTGTTGACTTGTATCAGTTCCTTGTGTATTTTGGATACCAACTCTTTATTAGATATATTAGTTGCAGATATCTTCTCCCATTCTGTAGAATTGCCTCTAGTTTTGTTGATATTTCCTTTGCTGTGCAGAAGCTTTTATTTCAATAGAGTCCCAATAGTTTATTTTTCCTTGCCTCAGGAGACATATCTAGAAAAAGGTTGTTATGACTGATGTCAAAGAGGTTACTGTCTGTGTTCTCTGCTAGGATTTATATGGTTTCAGTTCTCGCATTTAGGTCTTTCATCCATTTTGAATTTATTTTTGTGTCTTGTGTAAGAAAGTGGTCCAGTTTCATTCTTTTGCATGTTGCTGTTCAGTTTACCCAACAGCATTTGTTGAGGAGACTATTTTTTAGCCATTGGATATTCTTTCCTGTTTTGTTGAAGATTAGTTGGTCATATATTTGTGGGTTCATTTTTGGGTTTTCTATGCTATGTGTCTTAATTTTGTGCCAGTATCATACTGTTTTGATTACCACAGCTTTGTAAATATAACTTGAAGTCTGAATTGTGATGCCTCCAACTTTGCTTTTCTTTTTCAAGATTGCTTGGACTATTCAGGGTCTTTTGTGGTTCTATACAAATTTTAGGATGGTTTGTTCTTTGAAAAATGCTATTGGTATTATGATAGAGATTGTGTTAAATGTCTAGATTGATTTGGGTATAGACATTTGAACAATATTTGTTCTTTTTTTTTTTTTTTTAAAGATTTTTATTTATTTGACAGAGAGGGGAGGGACACAGAGAGGGAATATAAGCAGGGAGAGTGGGAGAGGGAGAAGCAGACTTCCTGCTGAGCAGGGAGCCCAATGTTAGGCTTGTTCCCAGGACCCTGGGATCGTGACCTGAGCTGAAGACAGATGCTTAACTGATTGAGCCACCCAGGCGTCCAGTATTTGTTCTTCTAATCCATAAGCATGAAGCATGGAGTATCTTTCCATTTCTTTGTGTTGTCTTCAGTTGTTGTTGTGTGGTTTTTTTTTTTTTTTTGGTCAGTGTTTATAGTTTTACAGTATAGGTCTTTTATCTCTTTCATTAGGTTTATTCCTAGATATCTTATTATTTTTGGTGCAGTTTTAAATGGGATTGTTTTCTTAATTTCTCTTTCTGCTGCTTCATTATTGGTGTATAGAAATGCAGCAGATTTCTGTACATTGATTTTTGTATCCTGTGACTTTACTGAATTTGTGTATCAGTTCTAGGAATTTTTTGGTGGAGTCTTTTGGGTTTTCTACCTAGAGTATGCTGTCTGCAAATAGTGAAAGTTTAACTTCTTCCTTACCAGTTTGGATTACTTTTACTTCTTTTTGCCATCTGATTGCTGTGACTAGGACTTCCAGTACTATGTTGAATGAAAGTGGTGAGAGTGGACGTCCTTGTCTTATTCCTGACTTAAGGGGAAAAGCAAACTGGTATAGAAAAAGAACAACAAACAAAAGCTAAAACCAGCATAAGGAAGAAGATAATAAAGATGAGCACAGCAATACATGTTATAGTAAGAAAAAAAGAATAGATCAATGAAACCAGGAGCTGTTTCTTTGAAAAAATTATCAAAATTGATAAACCCATAGCCAGACTTACCAAAAAAGAAAAAAGAAAGGACCCAGATAAGTAAAATCACAACTGAGAGAGGAGAAATAACAACCAACACCACATAAATAGAAACAACTATAAGAGAATATTATGAAAAACTGTAAGTCAACGAATTGGACTACCTAGAAGAAATGGATAAATTCTGATGTTTAGTCAGTGCTGACCACGCATGAAATTCTTTTCCAAAGATTCCCCTTCACAAACCTTCTACAACTTTCCTTTTCTTTCAGACTTTGTTGTAAGCCTTTCCTTTTTTTTTTTGTTTTGTTTTTGTTTTTGTTTTTGTTTTTGAGAGAGAAAGCAAGAGAGGGAGAGAGAAAGTGTAAAAGTGTTGCAGGGGAGAAGTAGAGGGAAAGAGAGAGAATCTCGGGCAGGTTCCATGCGTGCAAAGCCCTTTGTGGGACTCAATTTCAGGACCTCGTGATCATGACCTGAGCTGAAATCAAGAATGGGTCGCTTAACTGACTGAACCACCCAGGTGTCCCCCCCCCCCCCCCCGGGCTCTGAGCCTTCCCGTGTAAAATAATCAGTCTTTTTGGGACAAAATTATTTTCTTTTCTCTCAATAAAAATATATTTTCATTCTGTATACATTTCTCCCATGTCTCCTGGTTTCCTACATACAGAGCTGTTTTATCATTTTTAGCAGTCTCAATTACATTTAGCAGTTTTTTGTTTTTTTAAAAAATATTTTATTTTTAAATAATCTCTATACCCAACGTGGGACTCAAACTCAAAACCTCGAGATGAGATCAAGAGTTGCATGCTTTACTGACTGAGCTAGCCAGGTACTCTACATTTTGAAATCTAACTTTTTTCTTTTTTTCCTTAGAGAGTGGGGCTGGGGGCTGGGAGAGAAGGAGAGGAAACGAGATAATCTTAAGCAGGCTCCACACCCAGTGTGGAGCCCCACTCAGAGCTCTATCTCATGACCCTGAGATCATGACCTGAGCAGAACTCAAGAGATGGACACTTAATTGAGCCATCCAGGTGCCCTCAGAATTTTAACTCTTAGAAATCTTATTCTCCAGTGAAAGCTAAGTAGTAAATAGGTGTGAACTGTCTATTACACTAGAATTCTTTAGACTGGCAAATTTATGAATACATTTCATAATTTTTAGAAATTTTTTCGTGGTATGTTTTTAATAAAGTATAAAACATGTTTACTGACAGACCCAAATATCTTAGTTTCTCTGTAATATATAAGACAAAAGCAAAGAGATCTTATGTTTAGTATTAAATGTTTCTGTATTTTATCTTATTTGGAAAAACTTAAATATCCAATGAAGTCAACCCAATTTATCATATAGATGAGCAAAACTTCAAAGTTTTAATTTACCAGAGATTTTGAAGGCTATAAGCTTTGTTTAGCCTATTTGCTCTTGACAAGTGCCCATGAAAACTTCATGAGACAGACAAGTTTAGCTATCATTTTAAGTTAAACATGAATTTAATAAATTCAGGTAGAATAAAGGCTGATTTTCTGCTTTATATTTGATGTCGACAACTACAAAAATGTCCATTTTAGTTAAGCCAACAACTTTGAATTAGCTTTAATACTCAATATGTTGCACCTGTGTCCACTCAACAATTTGTTCCCTGCTGTCAGTTTTCCCTGGGGTTCCTGCGGAGGAAATATGAAGTGAGTGGTTTAAGTTCAGGAGTTACCTCAGGCCTCGTCATGCTGATGTAGGTTTTGCTCCAGTTTGAACTTCATAAGGAGGAGGCCCAATAGCCTGGGGGGCTTCGGGCTCCTGGAGAGTGAGGGTGGGAGGAGCAGGAGTTGATGGTGGGGGAGGTGCCGGGGATGGTCTAGGAGCTGCAGCTTCAGCGGCCCAGGTGGTGGTACCGGAGCAAGAGGAGAGGTGGAGGCAGAGGTGTTAAGGCTGCTGCCTGCGAGGCCAGAGACGGATTCCAAGTCTGGACTCACTTGCTCTTATCTTCATTTCCTGTCTCTCACTCCTGCAGAAAGGGCTTTTTCTCTGCTTGCTTCTCAGGTCCCTGAAGGAGGTGGAGGAGCTGGCAGTGGCTTGGGCATTGGTCCTTGTGTCTGTGTCTGGCCAGGTGGTTGTAGGATTTCCAGGGTCTGCCTCTCTTCCTCCCCCATTCCTCATTATTTTGACTCCTTGGGAAGGGGGTCAGGTGTCGGAAATTTTTGTCTACTCTCATCTCTTCAGACCATCAGTTGGGTTCCTTCCCGTGAGGTAGCTTTATTATGGAGTAACATAAAAGCCTGAATGTATGGAATTTTATCCCAGATTGATGTGAACCTGAAAAGCATTAGAGTTGTTTTTACCTTTGAGTTTTAGAATGCCCATTTCTACAAGCTCTTGCCTTTAAACTTCATGAAATAGAGCTCCTTCACAAATTAATTCTAGCAATACCATCTGGAAGTAGAGAAAATAATCTCATTGGTAACAGATATGGATATACATACACAAAGGAGCTGCAAACAAAATTGAACTTCTGTTTCAGTAATCTGTGTGGAGAGGACATGAAATTCCCACTTTCCAAGTACCCTCCTTTTATTAAAGCAAGTCTGATGGCGAAATAGCACTATTTATGATCCATTAAGTAGTTATTTTCCACTGCCAGTTAGAACCTGGTCAGTTTTGGCCACAGGTAGCAACAGAGAAACCAAATGAAGCTCAGAGGGAAGAACAAAACAGAACAATACAAAGCAAATGAAGCCCAGAGTACCTTCTCCAGCATTGGTTCCTCCTCAAAAACCAGGAGCTTTGCTGATTCAACCAGATGGCTTGTTAGTTTCTGCCTGCTTAGTCTTAGAGCTGGCTTTCTTTAATTTTGTGCACAAGAAAACTAATCCTGACATATCCAAAGAACTGCACTTGGGATCTGAGACTCAGGTTATCCTTAAATTTTCCCAATAGTACGCACTTGCAAGTACACGATCTACATGTATTGTACCTCTAGCCTGCCGGAGTTTCCTGTGGGGGATGATTGTTTTTCCAGGGGCTGGGCAGCTTATGAAGCATGGTTCCCCATTCCTTTTGGTTTCAGTTTTATTTCTAGAATGAGGCTTGAGTAAGAGCTAAGAGTATTAAGTGTGGTGCATTGAGAGGGGACTGCTTGTGAGAGATACTTTCAAGACTTGTGATACACCCTCTGGTGTGTCTTGGATTCTCTCAGTGAGGTCTAGGACTGTTAAGGGGGCTGGGATCACTGAATGATCAGTCTTTATGGGTGTGTTCTTGGATTAGCCAATGATTAATTACCTTATGAGACAGGACATTTCCTATGGGACCCCTATAGTTCTCTCTCTCTCTCTACTAGGCTTTCTGTCACCTGAAAGCCTCATTTGGCCACAAGGGGGAAATGTCCCTATTCTTCAAGAGCTGAGTGAATCAGTCTCTCATATTTCTAGCCAGAAAATTTACTCAAGCCTTATGTTAATAGTAAATCGATAATATAATGCCAAATTAAAACAGCCCACCCATCAACTCCAACTCCTCTAGATTATGCCCACCTAGAGAACATTCCCTGTAACCTTCAACAATTTGAATAAAAGTCAGGACTATCAACTCAAATTAAGGAGGTCCAGATATCAGGAGAGCTCATCTGACACATTTGTGAGCTGAGAAGTCAGAGGGCCATAAACCCAGCTGGTACCCAGGGCCAAGTTACAGAGGACCCCCCAGGTGATCTCACGAGAGTTGCTCTCATATCCAGTTGAGTGCACCAGGAAATGTCAATACAAAATGAATAAACCTTTTACAAATTTTTAAAGAGAAAGGAAAAGAGTTTTATTTGAGCCCAAGTTAGGACAGCTGCCTGGGATATATTATCTTGACAAAGAAAAGAGTACTTAGGGGAGGAAACGTTTGGTGCAGGGTTATGTATGTTTTCTACATAAATAGTTACAAATCATGATGTTGAAGGACATTACAGAAAGTTCCAGACTTTATCTTGTGACTTTAGCATTTTAAGGCTGTATGACTTTAATCTTATGGAAAGCAGGGAGGTTTGTTTTGTTTTTCTTATCTTTTTGTTTGGAATACTCCTTTTGGTTATTTTTTGAACACGCAGACATATGTGCTCCAGGCAGAAAGAGAGCCTTTGCTTTGAGGTTTTGCTAGTCATTTTGACCTTAGTGGGAGATGTTTAAGCACAGATAGCTTCCCTGAGGGTCCACAAACATTAAAAGTTGGGAATTTCCTATATCGCTGGCTGCTTAAATATTTGCTCAGCTTTTTAGCCTCTAGCACCTTCTTTCTGTCTGTTTTTTCTGAATTTTACCCCACAAATTGTGCGGAATTTGCCTTGATAGGAAAGGGCACAGAATGCTAGGTTTGCCTTTGTGTTCCCTGCTTTCCAGGAACGTGGCCCTGCAAGTTCTGCTTTGCTTACTCTCATCAGAGAGAAGTTTTCAAATAGTTGCCCCTTGTATTTTATTTATTTTTATGGTTGTTCTTAGGAGAATGCTTGGTTTGGAACAGCTACTCCATCATAGCCGGATAAAAAGTTCTTTGTGGATAACTCTGATTTTTTAAAAAAATTAAAGCTGGGATTATCAATTATACTTCAATTAAAAAACAAAACAAAACAAAAACAACTGAAAACAAAAATGAAGTTTATGGACATTTCACATTTCAAACCTGCTTCACAAACTATTAAGTATCTAAATCTTTTATAACTTGTCCAATGAAGCATTTTTAAACTCCTTTTATAAATTTAATACTGTTTTTGTTTTAAATTCTTTACCTGCTTCACTATTAGTTTGATTTTCTAAATCATTTTTATACCTAATTCTAAATCTTCGTAGAGTTTAAATATATTCACCCATTATGGAAATGATTATGTCATCCTGAGCAATTTTGTTGGAGATTATTTTCTTGGCTAATTGAGGGAGTATAACAACCAGGGGTATAAAGTCTGGAGCTATAAATTCAGAGAAATTTCTCTTGTCCTTGACTGTCAGAATTAACCCCCTTTTTTGTAATAACTATGTCTAAAACTTCTAAATAAAACAAAAACAAAAGCAGGATGATGGTGATCATGTGGTCTTCCCCTAATCTTGAGTTGTCTCGTAATATGCTTTTCAAACCAGGCAAGTTTGTCTCCCATTCATCTTTCTTCTGCTTCATGAATTTTGATTAATTTTCATATTCTATATTTACTTACTAAATGTTTAATTGACATTGAGGAGTTTATACATTTAATTGACATTAGGGGAGTTTATGCATTCAGAGTTGTGTCTGCTTCCCTAATATAGCTCCCATGCTTGTTCTTATCATAGCAAGATGGACTGTTCATTGCAAATGGAAGCATATATTGCATTGCAGTTTAAAACAGACTTATTTTTTAAAAATGCTTAATAACATTTTATTGAATCTACTGTATCAAAAAAAATTTTTTTAAAGATTTTATTTGTTTATTTATTTGAGAGTGTGTGAGCACATGCATGCATGCTGGTGGAAGGGTCAGAGGGCAAGGGGGAAGGAGAGAATCTCAAGCCAACTCTTTGCTGAGCACAGAACCCATGAGGCTCCATCCCAGGACCACAAGATGATGACCTGAGCCAAAACCGAGTCAGATGCTTAACTGTCTGAGCCACCCAGGTGCCCCCAAAAAACATTTTCAAAATTTTTATTTATTTGTTTTTTATTTTTAATATATGATGTATTGTTTCATGGGTATAGGTCTGTGATTTATCAGTCTTACACATGCCCTCCCCAGTGTCTATTACCCAGTCACCCCATCCCTTCCACCCCCCTCCATTCTAGCAACCCTCAGTTTGTGTCCTGAGATTAAGAGTCTCTTATGGTTTGTTTCCCTCTCTGGTTTCTTCTTGTTTTATTTTTTCCTCTCTTCCCCTATGATCCTCTGCCTTGTTCCTTAAATTCCATATATCAATGAGATCATATAATTGTCTTTCTCTGATTGACTTATTTTGCTTAGCATAATACCTTCTAGTCCCATTCACATCATTGCAAATGGCAAGATTTCATTTTTGGTGACTGCAATAGATAGATAGATAGATAGATAGATAGATAACACATCTTCTTTATCTATTCATATATCCATGGACATCTGGGCTCTTTCCATAGTTTGACTATTGTGGACATTGCTGCTATAAACATTGGGGTGCAGATGCCCCTTTGGATCACTGCATTTCTATCTTTGGGGGAAATACCCAGTAGTACAATTGCTAGGTCATAGGTACCTCTGTTTGGAACTTTTTGAGGAGCCTCCACAACTGTTTTCCAGAGTGGCTGCACCAGCTTGCATTCTTACTAACAGTGGAGGGAGGTTCCCCTTTCTTCCCATCCTCACCAACATCTGTTGTTTCCTGACTTACTAATTTTAGCCTTTCTGACTAGTGGAGGTGGTATCTCATTGTGGTTTTGATTTGTATTTTCCTGATGCTGAGTGATGTGGAGCACTTCTGCAAATGGTCTGTTGGCCATTTGGATGTCTTCTGCCCATTTCTTGAATGGATTATTTGTTCTTTGGGTGTTAAGTTTGTTCAGTTCTTTATAGATTTTGGATACTAGCCCTTTATCTGATATGTCGTTTGCAAATATCTTTTCCCATTCTGTCAGTTGTATTTTGGTTTTGTTGACTGTTTCCTTTGCTGTGAAAAGGTTTTTGTATTGATGAAAAAAAAGCTCTTTGTATTGATGAAATCCCAGTAGTTCATTTTTTGCCTTTGCTTCCATTGCCTTTGGTGATGGTCTAGGAAGAAGTTGCTGTGGCTGAGGTTAAAGAGGTTGTTGTCTGTGTTCTTCTCTAGGATTTTGATGGATTCCTGTCTCACACTGAGGTATTTCATCTATTTGAGTCTGTTTTTGTGTATGGTGTAAGGAATTGGTCCAGTTTCATTCTTTTGCACATGGCTGTCCAATTTCCCAACACTATTTGTTGAAGAGGCTGTCTTTTTTCCATTGGACATTCTTTTCTGCTTTGTCAAAAATTGGTAGACCATAGAGTTGAGGGTCCATTTCTGGGCTCTCTGTTCTGTTCTGTTGATCTATGGGTCTGTTTTTGTTTCAGTACCATACTGTCTTGATGATGAAAGCTTTGTAATAGAGCTTGAAGTCTGGAATGGTGATGCTACCAGCTTTTCTTTTCTTTTTCAACATTCCTCTGGCTGTTCAGGGTCTTTTCTTGTTCTATATAAATTTTAGGATTATTTGTTCCATTTATGTGAAAAAATTGATGATATTTTGATAGGGATTGCATTAAATGTGTAGATTGCTCTAGGTAGCATAGATATCTTCACAGTATTTTTTCTTCCAATCCATGAGCATGGAATGATTTTCCATTTCTTTGTGTCTCCTCAGTTTCTTTCATGAGAATTTCATAGTTTCTGAGTACAGAGTCTTAGCCTCTGGTTAGATTTATTCCTAGGAATCTTATGATTTTGGATGCAATTGTAAATGGTATTGACTCCTTAATTTCTCTTTCTTCTGTCTTGCTGCTGGTGTATAGAAATGCAGGTGATTTCTGTGCATTGATTTTATATCCTGCCACTTTACTGAATTCCTGTTTGAGTTCTAGCAGTTTTGGGGTGAAGTCTTTTGGGTTTTCCACATATAGTATTATATCTTCTACAAAGAGTAGGAGTTTGACTACTTCTTTGCTGATTGAGATGTCTTTTGTTTCTTTTTGTTGTCTGCTTGATGAGGCTAGAACTTCTAGTCTAGACACATTGCCAAACTGCAGTGGTGATTGTGGACATCCCTGCTGTGCTCCTGACCTTAGGGGAAAGCTCTCAGTTTTTCCCCATTGAGAATGATATTCGCTGTGGGTTTTTCATAGATGGCTTTGATGATATTGAGGTATGTATCATCTATCCCTACACAGTGAAGAGTTTTAATCAAGAAAGGATATGGTACTTTGTCTCATGCTTTTTCTGTATCTATTGAGAGGATCATATAGTTCTTGTCCTTTATTTATTAATATAGTCTATCACATTAATTGCTTGTGGATTTGAACCAATCTTGCAGCCCAGGAATAAATCCCACTTGGTCATGGTGAGTGATCTGTTGGATCCTACTGGCTAGTATTTTGGTGAGAATTTTCGCATTTGTGTTCATCAGGGATATTGGTCTGTAATTCTCCTTTTTGGTGGGGTCTTTGTCTGGTTTTGGAATCAAGGTCTCATAAAATGAGTTTGGAAGTTTTCCTTCCCTTTCTGTTTTTTGGAATAGTCTCAGAATAGGTATTAATTCTTTAAATGTTTGGTAGAATGTCCCTGGGAAACCATCTGTCACTGGGCTCTTATTTGTTGGGAGATTTTGATGACTGCTTCAATCTCCTTGCTGGTATGGCTCTATGCAGGTTTTCTATTTCTTCCTGGTTCAGTTTTGGTAGTTTATATGTCTCTAGGAATGTATCCATTTCTTCTAGACTGTCTAATTTGTTGGTATTCTGTGCTCATAATATGTTTTAATTTTATTTTTAAAGAGATTTTATCCTTTATTTTTTATTTTTTTAAAGTTTAAAAAAAAATTATTTATTTGACAGGGAGAGGCACAGCAAGAGAAGGGATAAAAGCAGGGGGAGTGGGTGAAGGAGAATCAAGCTTCCCGCTGAGCAAGGAACACGATGCAGGGCTCAGTCCCAGAGATCATGACCTGAGCCCAAGGCAGCTACTTAATGACTGAGCCACTCAGGTGCCCCCATAATATTTTTTAAATAATTGTTAGTATTTCTCCAGTGTTGGTAGTCATTGCTCCTCTTTCATTCATGATTTTATTAATTTGAGTCCTTTCTCTTTTCTTTTTGTTTAAGTCTGGCCAGGGGTTTATCAGTCCTATTAATTCTTTCAAAGAACCAGCTCCTAGTTTCATTGATCTGTTCTACTGTTCTTTTGGTTTCTGTTTCATTGATTTCTGCTCTAAACCTTATTATTTCTCTTCTGCTGGGTTTCATCTTTATTTGCTGTCTTTTTTCTCTTGCTACTTTAGGTGTAGGGTTAGGTTGTATGTTTGAGATCTTTCTTGTTTCCTGAGAAAGGCTTGTATTGCTATACACTTCCCTGTTAGGACTGTCTTTGCTGCATCCCAAAGATTTTGAACAGTTGTGTTTTCATTTTCATTTGTTTCCATGAATTTTTAAAAATTCTTCTTTAGTTTTCTGTTTGACCCATTCATTCTTTAGTAGGATGCTCTTTAGCCTTCATGTATTTGAGTTCTTTCCAACTTTCCTCTTGTGACTGAGTTTGAGTTTTAAAACACTGTGGTCCAAAAATATGCAGGGAATGATTCCAGTCTTTTGGCGGTTGAGACCTGATTTGTGACCCAGGATGGGATCTATTCTGGAGAATATTCCATGTGCACTCGAGAAGAATGTGTATTCTGTTGCTTTGGGATGGAATGTTCTGAATGTATCTGTGATGTTCATCTGGTCCAGTGTGTTATTTAAAGCCCTTATTTCCTTATTGATCTTTTGCTTAAATGATATGTCCATTTCAGTGAAAGGGCTATTAAAGTCCCCTACTATTATTGTATTATTGTTGATGTGTTTCTTTGATTTTGTTATTCATTGGCTTATATAATTGGCTGCTCCCATGTTAGGGGCATAAATATTTACCCTTCTTGTTAGATCTTCTTGTTGGATAGATCCTTTATTTTTAAGTATGATGTAAGTGTCCTTCCTCATGTCTTATTACAGTCTTTGGTTTAAAATCTAATTTGTCTGATAAAAGGATTGCCACCTCAGCTTTCTTTTGATGTCCATTTGCATGGTAAGTGGTTTTCCACCCCCTCACTTTAAATATGGAGGTGTCTTTGGGTCTAAAATGAATTTCTTGAAGACAGCATATTGATGGGTCTTGGTTTTTTATCCATTCTGATATGATGTGTCTTTTGATTGGGGGCATTTAGCCCATTTACATTCAGTGTAACTATTGAAAGTTATTAATTTCATGCCATTGTATTGCTTGTAAGGTGACTGTTACAGTAAATTGTCTCTGTTCCTTTCTGATCTATGTTACTTTTAAGCTCTCTCTTTGCTTACAGGACCCCTTTCAGTATTTCTTGCAGGTCTGGTTTGGTGATTGCAAATTCTTTTACTTTCTGTTTGTCCTAGAAGCTTTTTATCTCTCCATCTATTTTCAGGGACAGCCTAGCTGGATAAAATATTCTTGGCTTCATATCTTTCTCATTTAGTACCCTTAATATATCATGCCAGTCCTTTCTTGTCTGCCAGGTTTCTGTGGATAGGTCTGTTCCCAATCTAATGCTTGTACTGTTGTAGGTTACAGACCTCTTGTCCTGAGCTGCTCTAAGGGTTTTCTTTTTGTCTCTGAGATTTGTAAGTTTTATTATTAGATGTCGGGGTGTTGACCTATTTTTATTGATTTTGAGGGGGGTTCTGTGTGCCTCCTTGACTTTGATGCCTGTTTCCTTCCCCAAAGTAGGAAAGTTGTCTGCTATAATTTGCTCCCATATACCTTCTGCCCCTCTCTTTCTTCTTCTTCTGGGATTCCAGTTATTCTAATATTGTTTAGCTCTATGGTATCACTTATCTCTCGAATTTTCTTCTTGTGATTCAGTAGTTGTTTGTCTCTCTTTTTCTCAGCTTCTTTAGTCTCCATTATTTGGTCTTCTATATGACTAATTCTCTTTTCTGTCTCATTTAGCCTAGCAGTTAGGGCTTCCATTTTTTAAAAAGATTTTATTTATTTATTGGACAGACAGAGATCACAAGTAGGCATAGAGGCAGGCAGAGTGAGAGGGGGGAAGCAGGCTTGCCACTGAGCAGAGAGCCCGATGTGGGGCTCGATCCCAGGACCCTGGGATCATGACCTGAGCTGAAGGCAGAGGCTTTAATCCACTGAGCCACTCAGGTGCCCCAGAGCTTCCATTTTTAATTATACCTCATTAATAGCCTTTTTGATTTTGACTTGGTTAGATTTTATTTCTCCAGAAAGGGATTCTCTAGTGTCTTATTGCTTTCTTTCAGGCCCAGGTAGTATCTTGATAATCATTATTCTTTACTCTATTTCTGACTTACTAATGTCCATATTGATTAGGTCCCTGGGAAGCTGTTCTTTTTTTTGAGGTGAGTTTTTCTGTTTTGCCATATTGTCCCGAGAAGAACAGATGACTGAGAGAACAAAATACTAGAAGGGAAACAATGACCCCTGAGAAACATTCACTAAAAAGATCAGAAGAGACATGAAACTGGGGGGAAAAGGAAAAAGAATATGATCAGGATAATGAATAGAAGAGAGCCATACACTAGATTTTGGGTGTGCTTTGGTCTGTTAGAAGAAACTGCCTCCCAAAATTTTAAGAAAAGAAAAAAAATACATATATACACATATAAAAATAAGGTGAAATACTATGAGGGGATGGAATATGAATGTAGAATGAAAATTTAAACAGATTTTGAAAAAGAAATTGATAAGTTGGTTGAAAACAGAAAGAAAATTTTTTGAAAAGGAGAATGTGATCAGGTGGGTGAATAGAACAGAGCTATACACTACACTTAGGATATTTTGGTCTGTTAGAAGAAATGTGAATAGAACTGTACGCTAGACTTTGGGTGTATTTTGGTCTGTTAGAAGAAACTACCTCCCCAAATTTTAAAGCAAGAACAAAAGATACGTATATATTTGTCTTTTTTCTTTATATATATATATACACACACACACAGATATATCTCTGTATATATATCTGTATATCTATCTGTATATCTATCTATATCTATATCTGTGTATATATATATATCTATATTTCGAGTATATATATGTAGATATACAGATATACTGTATATCTATATGTATACATCTGTGTATCTATATATCTATACATATTGTATAGATATATACACTCAAAATACAGATATAGATATAGATATATATACACTCAAAAAATAAGGTTAAATACAATGAAGAGAAGATATGACATAAAAATGGAAATTAAAAAGATTTTCTAAAAGGAATTGAAAAGATAAGTTGGTTGAAAAAGGAAGGAAGAAAATTTCAGAAAAAATAAATTAAAAAAAGTTAAAGTTGAAAAACTAAAGAATCATGGGGAAAAAGCCATGAATTCTATGTGCTATATTCCCCTAGTGCTGGCATTTTGCAGTTCTCATTGAGTGGTAAACTTGGTCTTGGCTGGATGTTCTTGCTGATCTTCTGGGGAGGCACCTGTTGCACTGATTCTCAAATGCCTTTGCCAAAGGCAGAATTGCACCACCCTTGCCAGGGGTTAGGCTTGGGGCCCCACTCCTCAGTGTGCCCTCTGAGAAAAGCAGTCAATCCCTCCTGTCTCCTGGGTCTGAACACTCTGTGCTCACCTTGCCTGTGACCCAGCAATTCTCTCCCTGGTACATAGCCCTGTTTGGAGTCTCCAAACCCAGCAGATTGCTGCAGTGCACTCCCAGGGGGTAGTTGGGGAGTCTCCCCAGATCTGCCGCTTGTTTAGCCCCTGTTTGAGGAGAACTGGCCCAACTGTGCCATGATCACGCTTTATAGCCACCCCGAGCTGAGAGCCCACTCCTCAGCTCAGTCTTTGCAGTTGGCTTCTCTGCTCTGATTCCTGGGAGCTCTGTCTCACTCAGGCAACCCCAGTCTTTCTGTGACCCCAAGTGTCCTCAGACCACACTATCCCACTGTCCCACCAAGGGCTCCAGCCCCCCACTCCTGCTTACCTACCAAAGGAATGTCCTTCACTGGAGCAAACTTCTAAAAGTTCTGATTTTGTTCTCCTCTACTATCACTTGCTGGGAGCCAGCTGACGGAGGCTCCCTTCCCCCATGGTCTATCTTCCCATATATCACCTCGGATTCACTTCTCTACACATCCTACCTTGAGGAAAGTGGTCACTTTTCTGTTCATAGAGTCGCTGCTATTCTTTTCTTTGATCTCCTGTTGAGTTCATAGGTGTTCAGAATTGTTTGATAACTATCTAGCTGAATTCCTGGGACCAGACCAAATTAGGTCTCCTACACTTCTGCCATCTTGGACCACCTGTGCCCCCCAAATATTTTTCTTTAAGCATGTAATCAGTGTAAAAGTGACTAATGAGGTATTTTACATTCTTTTAAAGTTTAGATCTTCATTTTTTTAAATTGTGATATAGTTGACATATACCATTATATTGTTTCAGGTGTGCAAGATAATGATTTAATATTTGTATATATTGTGAAATGATCACCACAATAAGTCTAGTTAACATCTATCACACACAAAGTCACATTCTTTTTTCTTGTGATGAGAACTTTCAAGATCTGCTGTTTTAACAGCTTTCAAATATACAATGCAAATTATTATCGATAGCCACCATCCCAGGACTTACTTATTTTATAGTTGGAAATGTATACCAAAATGGACTTGTTTTAAGTGTCCTGTTACTGGTGTTTACAGTCTCATTTATCTAGACTATCAACTTACTATTGCTTTTCCCTTTGCAGAAAGGCGGAAACTCTCCAGATGTCTTCCGAAAATGACCAAGTTTTTATCCCAATGCCACGAAGAAACACCAGTGACCTCTCCAAGATGACCTCCAACAACCAGAAGACCTTTACTGAAGTAGCGGTGTTAAGTTTTCATAACATTTACTATCGAGTGAAAGTGAAGAGTGGCTTTCTTTTTGGTCGAAAAACAGTTGAGAAGGAAATACTAACAAATATCAAGTATGTGCATGAACTTGTATTAAAATAGCCTTATTGACATACAATGAGCTTTATAGGTTTTGCTTATTGCAAATAAAGGTCTTACGAACATTTGTGTACAAGTCCATACAGACATACAGACAAATGCTTTTATTATTGTGTGGCTAACCTCAGAGTGAAATGGCTGGGTCACATCTTAGGTATATGGTTAACTTTAAAGGAACTGTCAAACTGTTTTTAAAGTGGTTGTTCCATATCCATCAACTTTTGTTTGAGAGACCAAACAATGTGTTGTTTGTTTTTTTCTGGGTATGAGCTCGGGTTCTCTAGAAAGCGACTGTCTGTATGATTTACTAGTTCTTGGTCGTCGGGATATAATTGTCCTCTCCAAGCTACCGTTTTCTGATATGTGAGGTGAAGAAAAATATGGCTGTACCTTACAAGCCAAATATTTTTAGGTCCTTATGCACTTTATGTCCTTTATGTTCCAGATGCTAGAGTGAGGTAGTTGAAATGACAGTTGAGGTAGTTGAAATGACAGTATGTTGTAAAAGTACCTTGGTTTTCAAATACACTTATTTCAAATGAGTGGTCTGTTTATGTAGTAGTTTATGCCATGTACTTAATGCTTCTCTCCATTACACAGGCAGAGATTATTTAAATATAAAGACAACTATAACTTTGCTTAAGCTGTGTAGCTGAAGTCCAAAGTGATAAGAGAAATCAGGAATTGAATCAGGTCTTGATTAGAACCAACTGACCTTTCTGAAAAGCTGACAAGTTCCTTGTGAAACATATTAATCAAGAAAATATTGGTCACTTTGGATATTGTGCTAATGAATGGAAGATAAAGGATTTGAATACACACAGGTGGAATAGATTTAATCATACTATGCGAGTGTACATTTCTCCTGCTTATGTTTTAAAGCTACTAGATTAGTAACTTGGTACAACACAAGTGTTATCTGATCAATGCTTCATAAAGTTTTATGGCCCCATGGTATGCATTTTAGCAACAGATGAGTTCATTCTAGGTTGAATGTGCATAGCTAGGTTCATAAAAACTCAGTCAAATCTTGCAGTTCTTTCTGATTCTATAGTTAAAAGGACAGGAGGGATTGGTTTTCTTGCTAACTCACATTTCTGGTTTAGGCATCTCTGAGAGAGGTCATCCCTGTTTTTGCTGCAGTATCTCTAATCTTTCCCCTATCTGCTGACTTTACCTAAGTAGAGTTTCTGAGATGGGGGAAGATTGCTCTCCTATGTGTGATTTTTTATTTGTGTTTGATAGTGCCACCGCCATTCACACTAATTACTGTATTTCAAAAAACCTGGTGAGAAGCTTGGTTTTTGTTTTTTTCTGTGGACATTTTGTAATCTCATTTATAGAACTGAGTAACTAGAACCTGATTTCCTCTTGTGGGGGGAGGAGTGAAGAAGATAAAACAAAATCTTTTTTTTTTTTAAAGATTTTATTTATTTATTTGAGAGAGAGAGAGAGAGCATGAGAGTAGAGAGGCCAGCAGGAGAAGCAGACTCCCTGCAGAGCAAGGAGCCTGATGTGGGACTCAATCTGGGGACTCCAGGATCATGACCTGAGCCGAAGGCAGTTGCTTAACCAACTGAGCCACCCAGGTGCCCAGATAAAACAAAATCTGACTATGAGAATTCAAAAATATGAGACCTTAATTCCTCATGAAAATCTTTCTGTTATACTTAGTT
This sequence comes from Mustela nivalis, assembly GCF_964662115.1. Classification (NCBI taxonomy): domain Eukaryota; kingdom Metazoa; phylum Chordata; class Mammalia; order Carnivora; family Mustelidae; genus Mustela; species Mustela nivalis. The sequence goes on from NC_139023.1 coordinate 117,707,753, forward strand.
TGTCTCCATGCCCAGCATTTGAGCTTTCCCTCATCCATATGAGGATATATGGAAAATATGATCCATTCCAGTAGATGTGTGCAGTCATCATGGAAATTCAATATACCATTTGGGAATTTGTTAAATTGATAATTTATTTTGACATAATTTTAAACTTAGACCTCGTACTTTTCACCCCTATGCCTCACCTGTTAACATTTCACTGCATTTGCTCATCACATTTAGTTTTTATATACTCATTATCATTGGTATTTTTCTAAAGGCAAGCTCCCATATGATGTTTTATTATCCCTAACTCCTTTGGTGTATGTTTTCCAGAAATAAGAGTCCTCTTTTCTGTAATCACTCAGTAATCATTTTGGAGCAGCCGAGGGGGAGTGCAGCCTCATAGTGAATACAGTGGTGGGTGCTAAGAGACCCTCGGTCACCTGTGCTCTTAACACAGTTGATTGACCACCACATCATGTCTCCTTTGTCTCATCCAACCTAGTATTTCTGTCTCATGCCTTAACCTTGATTACTTGGTCATGTTGGTGCCTACCAACTTTCTCCACCATAATGTTACCATTTTCCACTTTGTAATTAATAAATGCTATGAAGGGAGATAAGACATTATCCCAAAACAGTATTCCTCGTTAATCTTCACCCCACCAGCTTCAGCTCCCATTGACTCTTCCCGCCCGAAGTGACAGTATTGATCACTATGATAGTTATCAAAGGGTGATTTTCTCTTTTCATTCATCTCTTCTGCATGGATCAATTTGAAGTCTACTGAAAGAAAAAAGCTTTATTCGCCATCTCATTCAGTATAGACTCATGGATTTCATATTCAGTGGTAATGCACTATTATCATTATTCTTCTTGACACTCCCATTGTTCCTGATTCGGTTAGTGGGAGACTTTCCTTTATTTTTTTTTAGCTCATTCTTTTGAGATGTCCTCTTATTTGAGTAGTTTTTGGCACAGAAAGAAGTTTCAGACTCCCTGAATACTTATCTTGCTTCAGACCTGGAATCAGCTATGGTTCCTTTTTGTGGAAGATGGTATTTACACACCATGAACTGGGTGCTTGGAATATTGGTTGCTGTTGGGATGCCATATGTTCTTAGCCCTTTCAGTGGGTAGACCTAGCGAGCATATGTCTATATATGTATACACACATATGCCTATACTTTTGCCTCTATATCTGTATATATAGATTAAAACCTAGGACTTCTCATTAATACCGCCAATTGTAATCTAATAGCCCATGGTTCTTTCCACATTTCTATGTTTGTAAAACATCTAAAAAAGTGAAAACCCTGGCTCTTGTTATCCTTGATACACTTACTGATTTGCTCATTTTTCTTATTCTTTAATACAAGGAATTAGCCTACCCTTCAGCTGTCACCTCTCTTCCTCCCATCTCCCTTCACAGCCTGTGTTCTGTTATAGCTGTTGAGTTTTTCCCACTTCTTCACATTTTTTTTTTGCAAGCTTGCCTTTTTGTTTTCCTGTAATTCTCATTTATAAAAATGCAGAGACTCATTTATTCAACAAATTTTAGATGCCTGCTAGGTGCTTGACATTGTGCAAGATGCTATGACATAGATATATCCTCTGCTCTCAGAAAACTTCTAGTCTAATGGATTCAGACAAGTAGAGCATGGCACTGTGTTATTCTACCATGATGGAAGCCCCTAAACTTAAATTGGAGGGCCAGGGGCATGAGAGAGAGTGTCTGTGAGTGCCTTTGTGTGTGTGTGTGTGTGTGTGTGTGTGTGTGTATGTCGGGTAGGGAGGAAAAGTGCACCAAGCAGTGGGAATGACATGGACTTCTCCATAAAATGAGACCAGAGGATTAACCATTATGCATTAAAATGTAATCGTTGGGACCTCAGTCCGTTAGCTGGGTTTCACCTGATGTGTTCAGCATTTAATAATCTATTTAATGATCTACCTTGTAGACTGCTGTGCTGCATGCTATGGTGTGGTGGGGGGAACCCGAGATGGCACCATTCTTGTTGACAAGACTTTATAGTACAAGAGTGAAACTTCCCTGGACGCAAATGCTGTAAAGCCATAAATAAGGGTGGAAAATGAGTTTTGAGGGATGATAGTAGAGTGGAGGGCGGGGTGAGGGAGCAAGGGCATTGTAGACCATAAACCAGGACAGAGGTCAACAGCCTTTCTGTAAAGGGACTGCTAGTAAATATTTTCCACTTTACGGGCCACTCTTCAGTGCGGCAGCTCCTTGGTCCTGTCACTGCAGTGTGAAGGCAGTCATGGATGTAGACGAATGAATGCGGCTCTGCTCTAGTAACACTTTATGAACAGAACAGGTGACTAGCCATTGGCCAGTCCCTGGCCTAGAGTGCAAACTCCACAAGTCCTAGGCTTTGTTTTATCCTCAGCTCCATCCCATGTCCTAGAAGAGTGTCTTACCACCTGTAGTAGTTACTGCTAGGTGAATGGAGGGAGAATTAGCCCCTTCTCCCAGCTGGAACTCTTTCTTGCATTTGTGACTGGACAGGACTGTTGTTTTCTGTAATGCAAGGGTCTAGTGCCAAAGAAAACCCAACTCAGGGAACTGAAAGATTGTCCTAGCCTGTTCACATTCAATTTTGGGTTGATCATTTAGGATTGTTGGTCTTTATTTGAGTAGATATTTTAAAAACCTGGAAAAGTTTCCTGACAATGACATGTTAGTGAATATCAAGCTGATTTTTGGTCATTTTAGAGGAAGTTACTTGGTAGCTATTAATATAGTTCCTGGGTAGCTTTTTTTTTTTTTTTTTAAAGATTTTATTTATTTATTTGAGAGAGAGGGGGAGAGCATGAGCGGAGAGAAGGTCAGATGGAGAAACAGACTCCCCGTGGAGCTGGGACTCCAGGACTCCGGGATCATGACCTGAGCTGAAGGCAGTTACTTCACCAAACAAGCCACCCAGGCACCTACTGGGTAGCTATTAATAAAGAAGATCCATCAAAAGCTACAGATAAATGCATCTTGAAAGTTCACTTAACCAGTGTGTCTTTTTATACTGTGGGGGGTGGGTGGGGAAGATAGCACTGAAAGCACAAGAGATCTTTCTGTTCTACAGCTTGCTCCCACTTTATCAAATTCATTTTTTTGTTGGGTCTTTCAGTGAGAGGCACCTCAGTTCATGAGCAGAGTGAGGGCTACCTTCTCTCTTAGCCTCCACCAGCCATTCTATACTTGTAACAGTTTAAGCACAAGAGTCAGTAAATGCTGAGGTCCTCTGTGGTTGAGGAACTGGGGTACAACTGCTGTGTGATGTTCAGCACTCCTGGTTATATAACCTTAGGATTGGCCTCTGAGAATCATTGCCTGGGAATGAAATAGATTTCAGCTTTGGAATAGATACTATTTTTATTTTGGGATAAATTTTGATTTATCTGTTCCAACAGAGATTGGGCATAGACACCAAGGTTTTGAAAAGGCTTTTCCAGCTTTTCCAGGTCTCTATTTTATCATGCCTGTTGAGCTGGAGAGACCCTACTTTTTTTTTTAATTTAATATATTTTAAAAATATTTTATTTATCTATTTTAGAGGGGAGATGGGGCAGAGCCAGGGGGAAAGAGTATTAAGTAGATTCCACACTGAGCATGAAGCTCAATGTGGGGCTCAATCCCATGACCCTGAGATCAGGCCCTGAACCAAAACCAAGAGTCAAATACTTAACTGACTCTACCCTGTGGGTGCCCCTGGAGAGGGCATAGTCTCCATTCTCCCTTTTCTAGTCCATTTTTCCTTGCCAGTTTACTGGTTACCTTCAGGATGAAATTCAAACTACTTACCTTCTTTTTGAGTCTTAGCACAGTAAACCCTGCCTTAATTTTTTCTACCTTCTTGCTCTCTATCTGGATATTCACTGCCCTTAAACATCGTGGTTTGTCTGGGACATGCTGTGTAGACTCCCATGCCTCTATATCCTTAAAGGTTGTTCCCTACAGAAAGCGGCATCTACCAGTTCTATGCTGAGAATTTTCCAGTCCACCTACCTGATACTTTATAAGGGAGAGAATAGTATATCCTGAGGGTACATATTTTACTTTTCTAATTCAGTAACAATTTTGTGACAGTTAAGAATTGGTATTTTGTATTTTACCCATGAGGTGCTTTATTCTTAGCCATTGAAATTCTACTTCACATATATTGTTTCTTAATCTGACGAGTTTTAAGTGGTGAGAAGGCTACTGGTGATTCTAGAAATCCCGTTGACTTATTAATTGTGTAGAACTTAGAGTAGGTAGCCACAGAGGTGACTTGAAGTAAATCAGTTAATGTCATCAAACATTAGTTAAGACTTGTTACATTCTTTACACTGTGTTAAGAGGGGTAAGTGTACAGATATGTTTAATCAGAATCTGTGACTTTAAGGAAACTTGAAATTTCTTGTGTTCTTTTTCAAAGACTATAAATGGTTTAGAGAAGAAGTGAAAGGAGCTTAGAGGGACCCAAGCCATTTTTCTTATAGGTCTTGACTAGTGATTAAGATCCTTCGTGTGGGGGGCGCCTGGGTGGCTCAGAGGGTTGGGCCTCTGCCTTTGGCTAGGTCCTGGTCTCAGGGTCTTGGGATCGAGCCCCACGTTGGGCTCTCTGCTCGGTGGGGAGCCTGTTTCTCCCTCTATCTGCTTGCTTGTGATCTCTCTCTAATGAATAAGTAAAATCTTAAAAAAAAAAATCCTTCGTGTGCTGGACTTATGTTAATTGACATACATTAATGGACATAACGTTAATTGTCTTTTTCCTTTCAGCATTGGTTTGTGCTTGCTTTCCGTCTATAGTTTAATCACTTTCATTGAGCATATGAGATACAGACTCTAAATTTATAGAACCGGTTTTGAAGTGGGCTGATAAACTGATGTGTTCTGTGCTTACAGTGGCATCATGAGACCTGGCCTCAATGCCATTCTGGGACCCACAGGTGGAGGCAAATCTTCGTGAGTATAATAGTAGAAGTCAGCTTTTCCTTTGGGGTTTTAATGTGCTTTTCAGGATGCCTTTCATGTGAGCAGGTATGTGTTGAGCGTTTGCTGCCTTTCTAGTGTGGTTCTAGGTGCTGTGGATAACATGCATGATGCCAGCTTGGGGCTGGTTGTCCCAAGGACTGGGAAATCTTGGTCAGCTTACTAACAGCACATGATAACAAGACATGACTGGCATACAGCTGTCGGCTATGATTTGAGCTAATGGGGAGGGAAAGGAGAGAGAAGAAAGTTGAAGGTGGGTAGATAGAGCCAAAGGCCCAAGTGAAGACTTACTTCTTAGACAAAGGAGCGCATTGTCTGACTTGAGAGAACCCCCCCAAGGTCACACGACCTGGAAGGTTGCTGGGGAAGTCTGTGCTGGAGCAGCCAATGGTGACTTGGTTCCATGTTTTTGAGTTATACTGTAATATAAACTAAAAAAGGAAGGTGAAAATTGAAAAATATAAGTAATTTTATGATGAATCATGAAATTCTACACCTGAAACCAATTTCATCATATATGTTGACTAACTAGAATTTAAATAAAAATTGAATTCAAGGAAGTACCTGAAAAAAACAGAAAACCATATACCTAATTTTAGGCAATCCATGGAATTTCTTGATCAGTCAATATTCTAACTTGAGCAGAATTTGGATTTAGAGTAGCTGAGAGATACAGCCTGAAATGGAGAAAAACAACAACGTAATATGTCCTCTCATAGGTTGTTAGATATCTTAGCTGCAAGGAAAGATCCAAAAGGATTATCTGGAGATGTTCTGATAAATGGAGCACCTCGACCTGCCAATTTCAAATGTAATTCAGGTTATGTGGTACAAGTAAGTATTTGTGGATTTGTATTTTAGCCTTCTTCTATTTCTGTATGGGCAAATGCCTTGGTTGATAGATCAGTGTACTTCCAGCTGACATGTTCATGGAACCAGTTTCCTTCACACCAGCTTTTCATAATCCCTTGTTTAGATTCGGAGTGGTGTTAAATGAAGAGGCAGGAAGAATCTGAAATCTAACCGCTGTAAGGGCAATGATATCCATTCTAGTTATGATTTCCACAAGACACTACTATTCTCCTTTTTTGCCCTACCTTCACCTCTCTCCTTCCCCTAACTTAGAAAGATGTTTTGCTAAATTTGTATAAAGCAGTCTGGACATGTCTGGTAGTAGTAATCGTAATTACAACCTGTGTCGACTTGGATGTACAGATGGGGAATGAAAATTATGCCATCTGCTTTTCCAGCTGTCTGTATTTGGAGTTACTGTCATTTGTCTACCTGCAAGATCACCATTAGCTAGAACTTTATGTTGGATATGGTATTCTTGGGGAGGAAGTTACATGTGCTTAAGTGTGATAGTACTAGAAAAAACCTAATATGTCTTGTTAAAATGCCATTTTGCTTCAAGGATGATGTTGTGATGGGAACTCTGACAGTGAGAGAAAATTTACAGTTCTCAGCAGCTCTCCGGCTTCCAACAACCATGACGAGTCATGAAAAAAATGAGCGAATTAACAAGGTCATTCAGCAGTTAGGTCTGGATAAAGTGGCAGATTCCAAGGTAATGTGGAAAAACCAGATGGGGTCATAGCCAGCATTAAGATCTCACCTGTGTGGATAGCATAACTCTTACTCAAAAGTTTTCTACAATGTGCGTGCTCAGAAGTGGCTGCTTTCTGTACTATAGAGAAATGCGACTCGTTAGATAATGTGAAGATGGAAATTAAAGAACAACCTAAAAATGTTTGGATCCTGGAAATGAAGTGTGGGAGGGTGGTCCAGTGTGTAGAAGTGCCTTTGCAAGGAACACAAGGCCCTTTCCCCATGATTATAGCTCTTGATGCTCTCACACTGTTTGTCAGGTCTCAGCTGTAGCTTTCCACTAACTTTCCTTCTTCCTGCTTTCTTTCCCCTTTTAGCTCTCCTTCCTCTTCCTCCAGGAGACTTTGTGCCGTTGCTTTTGAGGTATATTTCCGGAATTCTTAAATGACAAAAATCCAAGGGTTCTGGCTCTATGTTTCACTTTGCTGTAATTTGGCTTTCAAAATTCTATTTCGTCAAAGTGGAGTTTCTTTTTTTCTTTCTTTCTTTCTTCTTCTTCTTCTTCTTTTTTTTTTTTTTTTAAAGATTCTTTATTTATTTATTTGAGAGCTAGAGCAAGAGAGCACGAATGAGAGAGGGGCAGAGGGAGAGGGAGAAGCAGATTCCCTGCTGAGTGAGAAGCCTGATGCGGGGCTCTATGTGGAGCTTGATCCCAGGACCCTGGGATCATGACCTGAGCCGAAGGCAAACACTTAAGTGACTGAACTACCCAGGTACCCCAGTAGTGTTTATTTCTAAGTTGTGTAGCATCTGAGTTGTTTCTCTATAGACTTTTCTTTGGTACTTTTGTTTCTCATTCCTTTCTTCCTCTCTTCCTATCTTCCTTTCTTCTGCCAGTACTTACTTACAGGCTGTGTGTTATGTGCTGGGTTCTTAGGTTTTAGAGATACCAGTTGTGGGCAAGAGAGACAAAAATAACTCCCTTTTGTGGTTATGTAGAATCAGGAGGAAGAAACGAGATGAACAAGGGAGTTTTATAGTTGATGACTAAGGATGAAAGATTTGCCTGGAACTTTTGAAGCTTTGGGTGAAGATGAGCTTTTTAAGATTATGGTGACTATTGTTTAGCATTCTTTTTTTTTTTTTTTTAAAGATTTTATTTATTTATTTGACAGAGAGAGATTATAAGTAAGCAGAGAGGCAGGCAGAGAGAGAGAGGAGGAAGCAGGCTCCCTGCTGAGCAGAGGGCCCGATGCGGGGCTCGATCCCAGGACCCTGAGATCATGACCTGAGCCAAGGCAGCAGCTTAACCCACTGAGCCACCCAGGCGCCCTTAGCATTCTTTTTTTAAGATTTTTTTTTTAAAGTAATCTCTACACCTGAGTTGGGGTTCGAATTTGCAACCCTGAGATCAAGAGTTGCATGCTCTGCTGATTGAGCGTGTGGTGGTGATAGTTTAATTCCCCTGAATATATATCCCTTACTTGGAAATAATAAAGAATGGGGGTTTCTGCTCATTATTGCTTCATGTCATATTGTCTGACATTTTAGAAAAACATAAAATGTATTTTGCTTGTATTTTGTTCAAAGACATAGCGCTGAGATGCCACCATTTACCATTTATTTTTGTTTTAGAAGTTTATGAGTTTAGGTTTCCTTTGTCTTGGCTCTGTTATTTGATTTTGTCTTTTTCTTAAGGTGCATTCCAATCTTTGCCTTTAGGTTAAAGTTCTTTACCAATAGGCAGTCAATTGCCCTAACTTCCTTGCATATAATTCCAGGAAAAATGAGCTAAAGGTAGTTGTTGACTTCTTGGAATTTATTTAATTGACTGAAAATAAGTTTAAAATTTTTTACTTTTTATGAAAATTTAAATATAGCAGAAATATAGTGAGTAGTCTAATTACTATCATAATTACATGTTTATAGTATAATTAGTATAATGGTATGATTACAAATATTATTCATGTAGATTTCCCAGTTGTTAACATCTTATCCCATACTAGCTTTGGTGTTTTTTCTGAAATATTTTAAAGAAAGTTGTAAATATCATATTTTACTCCTGACTACTCATTTTGCATCTTTTTTTAAAAAAAGATTTTATTTATTTATTTGAGAGAGAGAGATCACAAGCAAGCAGAGAGGCAGGCAGAGGGAGAGAGCCATATTCATTCACATTTTCCCAGTTGTCTCCAAAATATCTGCTATAGCTCATTTGTTATAGGATCCAATCAAAGGCATGAGGAACACTTCCTTGTTATCTCTTTGAAGACTTTATTTTTTTTTTAAGATTTTATTTATTTATTTGACAGAGATCAGAAGTAGGCAGAGAGGCAGGCAGAGAGAGAAAGAAGCAGGCTCCCCGCTAAGCAGAGAGCCTGATGTGGGGCTCAATCCCAGGACCCTGGGATCATGACCTGAGCCGAAGGCAGAGGCTTTAGCCCACTGAGCCACCCAGGCGCCCCTGAAGACTCTTAATATAGGAATTCCTTTCTACTTCCTGCCTCCCCAAACCTTCTTGTTTTCCCTGCCCCCCTACACAATGACATTGACTAGTTGAGAAGACTGGGCCAATTGCCCTATAGAATATTCCAGCTTCCGGATTTGTCTGAAAGAATGGGTCAGGAATTCTGTAGTGAGTTGGGATACAGGCAGGGTCAATTTGGGAAGCCTTGTGGTCATTTAAGAGGTGCTAATGTGGTGTGATAGAAAGTGAACTTTCCCATTTGCATCCCGCCCACAGGACTATTAGAGGGTTGGTGAGGGAGGGTGTAATACTAATAAATTCTACATGCTTTCCCCTTTTCCTCTCCTACCTTTGTCTCCCTTCTGCTTTGTGATTTCATTATGCCAGGGCCATATGTTTTATTGTTCCAACTTAACTATCTTAAAACTAACTATTTGACTTGATAGGGAATGAGAAGTACTATTAAGCATGGTGTTCATATCAGGCTTGGCCACTTCCCGACCTGAGCCTCAGTTTGCTCATGTTATTAGAGAGAAACCTACCTCTTCTCCCATAATTTCATTTATTTGTTATTTGGAATAAGTGAGGACAATGAGATAAAGTGCCTCTTATAGGGCTGGCATGTTGTAGGACCTCAACAAATGGTAGTAGCTGTGGTTGTAATTGTTAATGATGTTATTTGTGCTTTAGGTTGGAACTCAATTTATACGTGGTGTATCTGGAGGAGAAAGAAAAAGGACTAGTATTGGAATGGAGCTTATTACCGATCCAGCCATCTTGTTCCTGGATGAGCCCACCACTGGCTTAGATTCAAGCACAGCAAATGCTGTCCTTTTGCTCCTGAAGAGGTAAATGCGATGGGAACATTTTTCTTCCACTCATCCAATATCAGATCCCCTGCGATGCACCAGGTAGTATTCTCAGTGCAGGAAGTTCAAGAGTGAACACAACAGACAAAATTGTCTTCCTTCTTTGTTGGAGGGGAGTAGTCAACTGACAAATAGAAGTGTTTCAAGAAAAATGAAGCAGGGTAAGAGTGTAGCAAAAGATGGCTGTGGTGGGAGTGGGGGTGCTCTATTATATAGCAGGGTGGTCAGGGAAGACCTCACTGATGTGACATGTGAGCTGGGAGCAAGGGAATGGGGCCTGGATGTCTGGGGAAGAGAGTCCTTGCTGGAGGGAAGAGCTGTGGGTCCTGAGCATGCGTGATGTGTTTGGAAACATCAAAAGAGTCGGAAGGAACTGAACCCCAGTGAACTAAGGGTAATGGAGACTGCTTACTGATTCGTTTGCTGGGGCTGCCATAATGTAGGACCACAGGTACACAGGTGACTTAAACAACAGAAGTTTAGTTTTTCACATGTTTGGGAGGCTAGGAGTCTAAGTAAGATAAGAGGTCAGCAGGATTATTTCTTCTGAGGTCTCTCTCCTTGGTGCAGGTAGCTGTCTTCAATGTGTGTCTTCATTTCATTTTCCCTCAGTGCATCTGGGGCCTCCTCTCCTGTTCTTATAAGGACAATGATCCTTATTAGATTAAGGGCCACTCATATGACCTTGTTTAACCATAATTACCTCTTCAAAGACCCTATCTCCAACTACAGGTATATTCTGAGGTACTAGGGGTTAGGACTTCAACATGAATTGGAGGGGAGGACAAAATTTAGTCCATAACAATTAGAATAGGACATGAGATGGAATTGAGAGGGTGGCTGATTATGCAGGCTTTGTAGGCCACAGTAAGAACTAGGGCTTTTATTGTCTCTAGGTAACATGGAAGCTTTTAGAGAGTTCTAGAACAGAGAAGTGGCAGCTGTGTAGAGAAAAGAACTGTATAACTGGGCAAGGTGAATGCAAGGAAACTAGTCAGAAGGCTGTTTGTATTAGCTTGGTTGAGATATGATACTGGCTTTGAGTAGGGTGGTAGTGGTGAGGTGGTGAGAGAGAAGTCATGGATTCTGCATCTATTCTGAAGATAGAACCAACAGGATTAGTACATGAATTGGACGTGAGGTGTGGTTTTATCGAGAAAACAAATTTCTAAATTTTAGGGCCTAAAAAATGGAAGAATGGAGAAAATAGTTGCATTTACTTTTATTCTTCCAGTGGGAGGAATATGTCGATAGGAGAAATTTCAGAGGCTAAATTTTGGGCATCTAAAAAAATTTAAAAAATTTTTTTGACCTTACAGAAGAGTTATAAGACTAGTACAAAGAAATCTCATGTCTTCTTACTGAGATTTCCCAACTTACTATTTATCTGCATTTGCTCTCTCTCTAACCCTCCACCCCACATAGTCTTTTCCTGACATCATATACCTTCACCCCTAAATACTCTGGAGTGTAACTCCAGGAGACAAGGACGCCCCTCCTACACTACCACGGTCCACACCTCCCAGCTGCAACGTCTCCATTGTTGCCATCACCACCATCCAACCCATAGACTTCAGTTGGACTTCACCAGTTGTCCCAGAACTATTTCTTTCTCCTTTCTGACTCACAATGTTCTCTAGAACCTCTTGTTTAAGTATTTTCTAATCCTGAATAGTTTTTCAGTATTTGCTGGCTCTCGAGTCCTTGTCTGTCTTCAAGAGTCCATTTCGTAGAGTGGCCCTCAACTTGGATGCCCCCAGGGTTCTCTCATGACCAGACTCAGGCCATGAGTTCTTGGCAGGGCTACCACAGAAACGATGCCGTGTTCTGCATATATCAGGGGCTAACTGATTTTGACTTCTTCCACCGTGGGTGATATTCATGACCACCACCTGGTCGTGTTGGTGTCTGCTGGGTTTACCTGCTATGAAGCAACTCTTTTTCCCTTCATGACTGGTGGGTATTTGAGATGATCAGATAATATGTCTGTACCCTATTCTTCAACAAATCTTCACCCACCAGTTTTAACATATACTAGCAATTTCTGCCTCTATCAGTTACTTGTATGATAGTTGCCAAGTGATTTTCTATTTACATCTTTCCTTCTACATATATTAGTTGGCATTCTACTGTAAAGAACTTTTCCTCCTTCCCCATTTATGTTTTCTCATATTCTTATTTTCGTTAATGGATCAGTGGATTATATAACTTACATATTTTATGATTAGATTAGCCCTTATTTAGCCATTAGAAGCCCTTCCAGTCTGACTTTTGTGTCCTTTTGACATGTTCCCTGATCATTCTTCAAACAATTCTTTACTTTATGGTCAACAAGGTGTTCCAGGCTCATCTTGTACTTTTCCTGTGTCTGGGGAGTCCTGGTACCTTCTGTTGTAGTCAGAATTTAGAAACCAAGATCTAATTACTTAGTGTGCTCACTGCTACTGTCACTTCATTGCTTCCAGACCAACTTAGCAGACATACCTAGGAAATACTTGTGTACATGTGTGTGCTTTATGTCTGTGCATATATAACACAGAAATATGTATCTGTATTTTTTTATTAAAGATTTTAAGCAATCTCTACACCCAGCATAGGGCTCAAACTCACAACCCCAAGATCAAGAGTCGCATGCTCCATGGACTGAGCCAGCCAGGCACTCCTAGTTCTATATTTTATATGGGAAATATTTAGAATATTATTTTATTATGTATTCATGTGTATATAGTTTGAATAGAATGATACATGCAAACATACATCTGTAATTATTGCTCTGTTAGCCTGTGTGTATCAAAAAACCCATGAGTGCATAATATTTCCAATCCAGTCTAACACTTGAATGTTCTTTTTAGTCTTTGCCATTTCCGTATTTGTAAATGATATTTTTAAAAGATATTATTTATTTATTCCACAGAGAGAGGGAACACAAGCAAGGGGAGTGGGAGAGGGAGAAACAGGCTTCCTTCCGAGCAGGGAGCCTGACGTGGGCCTCGATCCCAAGACCCTGGGATCATGACCTGAGCCGAAGGCAGACGCCTAATGACTGAACCACCCAGGTGCCCTGTAAATGACTTTTTAAACAGGCAAAAACTTGCTGCCATTATCTCAATACATTTACTTACTTTCTAAGCCAGGTAACTTAATTGTTAAATATAACTGATGATCTAGTCACGCTGGCCATGCTTTCTGCCCACCACCTCTGGGACTGCTCCCTACCACCCCAATTTTTTAAAAGCTACCACACACATTCTCTTCCTGTGGCATCCCCTCCTTGTCATTGCTGTGCTTTCTCAGACGCTCATGCCCTCCTAATCAGGTCTCTGTGCCAGGGTAAGAAGAAATGGGAAGATTTTAGACATCTTAAGTTTGAGATGGCAGTTACACAAAAAAGTGAAGATGCCAAGTAATGGGTCAGGTTCTGTTAGGGAATGAATGTTATCTTTCAGTGTGTTAACAGTGTTCATTAGAGGATGGTGGAATGCTCTGGGCTCTGTCATGTTTTATCCTGTTCTGCACTAGTTAGCACATAGGCATCTTTCCCTGGGCTGGAGGGCTTTAACCTAGAATTTTTGACACCACTGTGCACACTGATCACTTGGATCTTGTTAACATCAGATTGCTTCCATTGCTCTGAGATGGAGTTTGAGTCTTCCTGTCTCCCAGGAGATACTGATATTGATGTCATTGGTCCTTAGACCACAAAGCTCTCATGGAAGCACTTCTTTGCTTTCAGTCCTTCACTGGCTTTTTCTTGCCCTCTGACGAAAGCTGCAGCTTCTGAGTGAAGGGACTCCTCATGGACTGGTTTTGGGGGGCAGTCTCTTTTTCATAGCTTCTTCCCCTCCCCCTGGCCTCGATCCCCATGCACACATCCGGGCTTTGCAATGACACGGAAGTACTTGTAATCTCCTTAATAGACCTTGTTATTGCATAGTCTGTTTGCCGTCTTCCTTCCGCTTGACTACAATTTCTCTTCTTGGCTTACTCTGGTTGGCCCCATTGATGCACTACTTATGTTATCTTCAGAGTGGGTTACGGTCTTGCATTTAGCTTATAAGGAACCCTCAGCTTCTTTTATTCCACACTGTACTGAAATGGTTGAATCTACTGGCCTGATCCTTTTTAAGGCAGAGTAACCTTGTACCTACTGCTAACATGCAGTAGGTGCTTAGAAAGTGCTTAAATTGATATGATACCACTTATAAAATATTTTCAATAATGACAGGTTTTCAAAAGTGATTTTGGCCTTTTGTTTCTTCTATCCGTGAGTAGTACCTCCCATGTCAATGTAGTTTAGCAATGTTTTGGCCTTGGAATCAGACCAGGGATCAAATCCCAGCCCCGCCCCTTACTGTGACCTTAGGGTCAGTCGTTCAACACACTACATCTCATCCCTAACATAAAGGTACCTAACATACTGGTACTGCCTAGTAACAGTATTGTGAGAAGTAAGATAAGTATGAAAGTATATAATAGCAAAGACATTGTAAGTACTCAGTAATGTTAATTGTATCATTAGGGCAAAAGAATGAAAACCAATTCCTACAAAACGAGGAGATTTAAATGATCAGTGAAAATGGGGCATACATCCATCATTTTAACATTCAGTCCATGATATGTTTCCAAACTTGAGTTTTCTTTTTTTTTTTTAAAGATTTTATTTATTTATTTGACAGAGAGAAATCACAAGTAGATAGAGAAGCAGGCAGAGAGAGAGAGAGAGGGAAGCAGGCTCCCTGCTGAGCAGAGAGCCCGATGCGGGACTTGATCCCAGGACCCTGAGATCATGACCCGAGCCGAAGGCAGCGGCTTAACCCACTGAGCCACCCAGGCGCCCCCCAAACTTGAGTCTTCTTAAAGATTACCTGGGTGCCTGTTAGAAATATGGATTCATTAGGCCCAGTATGTCTGAAAAGACTGTCCAGGGATCTGCATTTTTCATGAATATTCTGGTTGATGTCAACTGCCCGTGGAACTCACTAGTGTTTTATGAAACCCTAGTGTTTCATAAAAGCACTGCCTTTAGGTCCCCTAACCATCAGATAATATGAAATGAGGAGTTAGTAAGAGAAAATCAAGTCAAACTAAGAATAGATGATTAAAGTTGCCATGATGTTCAAGTTTTAGATGTTTAATGACTTTTATTTTTTCGCTTTTAACTTAGGATGTCTGAACAGGGACGAACGATCATCTTCTCCATTCATCAGCCTCGTTATTCTATCTTCAAACTGTTTGATAGCCTCACCTTGTTGGCCTCAGGAAAACTAATGTTCCACGGGCCTGCCCAGGAGGCCTTGGGGTACTTTGCATCAGTAGGTATGCTTGACTTTTTCATACAATAAGATCCTTTACTAAAAGAAACCTGAAAGAGAGCAATGGAGGTCTCCAGAAGTGCTGTTTGGTCTTTGAGTAGACATACTATGGCTTCCACCACTCCAAAACATCTTTGGTGAGTTTGGTGCTAGAATTTTTCTTCACTTTACAGTGCTACCTTGTTCTTTAGTTCTCTTTCCTGTCTTATTCGAATATGCCTGCATACATATTTATGAATATTTCTACTGGGCCTATATCTGACCCTCTTCCCAGTTCTGGTGACCTTTCACTAACAGTTCAGTGAATGTGTTGGCCTCATAACCAGTTATCTGTCAGTCAAACGTTTTTGAAAAGGTCTCATAATATCCTCCAATATTTTGTCTTCTTGTCCAGATTATGGATCAGGCTTTCTTATGTCATTCCTTTTTACGGGATGTTGATCTGCTGTGGTCGGGATTCATGGAGATGCTACTTAAAATTTTCTAGTAACATTAAATTACAGATTTAGGCTTTGAGGGGGTATAAGAGACTTACCAGTCAATAGAATGACTCATTGTAAGTCTTACTTTGAGGGGCCAACACTTCTGACAGTTTTGGACTGCCTGGTTCTATTTAGAATGGAAATATATAATTTTTTTTTATGACTCATGCAGTCTGTTTCATTTTAGAGTTATTTGGATAGGATTACAGATGGTGCTCCATGACTCCAAATACAGTTTTAAATATTCAATAGCCATCTTCTGAGATTTTTGTTTAATCTCTCTCATTTAAAGTTAATAAGCACACAAAGTCTAGGGAGTTTAGGGGAGTTGAACCTAATAGACTACAGGTCAATTTGAGTCAGAGGATCATGCCACAAGGAGTTGAGATAAGCATTCACCTGTGCCAGTCACATTCTCTTGGGAGTGCTGCTCTGGGGATTTGTTCTCTATATTGGAATTATGACAGCACAACGCATGATCATTTGGCAGGTGAACTGGGAGAACCGAACACACCCCTGGCCTCTCCCAGGTGCTGTCTTGCTGTTCCCTGGCATTTTTGCTTTAAGGAGCATTTGTCCTAGCTACAGCCTTTTTTTTTTTTTTTAACTTAATTTTTCCCCTTTGACCAAATTAGATTTTTTTTTTTTAAAGATTTTATTTATTTATTTGACAGAGAGAAATCACAAGTAGATGGAGAGGCAGGCAGAGAGAGAGAGAGGGAAGCAGGCTCTTCGCTGAGCAGAGAGCCCGATGCGGGACTCGATCCCAGGACTCTGAGATCATGACCTGAGCCGAAGGCAGCGGCTTAACCCACTGAGCCACCCAGGCGCCCCCAAATTAGTTTTTTGAAGCAGTTCTGATAAGCATCAGTGCATACTGATAGCTGTTTCAGGTTTCATTTGAGACCTGATGAATTATGATGAATAAGGACCAGCTATTAACTTCAGACTTTTGGGGAGTCTAAGGTTGGCTTTGGGTATGTTGTTTTTCTGGAAGACGGAGCATTGTTGAAATTTCATGTGATTGAATGTATAAAAAAGAAAGGGTAAATCAGTGAAAGGAGAAGAGGGGAGAAAAGAAAGAGAGTTGAGGGAGAAGTTGTTCTCTTCCCCTGCCTCACCTCTCTCACCCCTGAAAGTGAGTTTTTACTTTCCAAGACCAAGTTTATATACCTGAGTTGCCTTCTTTTTGTAGGTTACCAGTGTGAGCCTTATAATAACCCTGCAGATTTCTTCCTGGATGTCATTAATGGAGATTCCTCTGCTGTGAAACTGAACAGAGAGGACCAAGAGGGTGAAGGTATGTGAATCTGTTGAGAGTCACAGATTATTGTGAATGGAATTGGCCGAAGTTTAACCATGTGGCAGCTCAGGAAAACATGGCTTTACATGAATTTACATTAATGCTGTCCTCTGGTAATAGTTGTCTTAGTCCGTTTGGGCTGCCTACCACAGATACCATACACTAGGTGGCTTAGACAATAATCATTTATTTCTCACAGTTCTGGAGTCAGAAGTCCGAGGTGAAGGTACTAAAGACTCAGTATCTGTGGAGAACCTGCTTCCTGGTTCAAATATGGGTGACCATCTTCTCGATGCCTCCTCACATGATGGAAGCAAGGAGGGGCCTCTTTTATAAGGGTTCTAATCTCATTCATGAGGCCTACACTCTCATACGACTTACTCACCCTTCAGATACGATCACACTGGGGATTGGGTTTCAGCATATAAATCTTGAGGGAACATAAACATTCACTCTATAGCACTGGTCAACATAGATTTTGTTTTCCGTGATTGGTATATTTTTGACTGAATGTATACATGAGTATTCATGTGATAGTGTCACTTTTACGGGGAAATTTCATTAAAAATACCCATTTATATTATGTTTTGAAATAAGAAACTTGGCAATTTATATATTTGCATATAGAAGAAAACAAGGACCAGGTTTGTATATCAGGAATTATAACTCCTTCTGGTAAGTAGTCTATTTTAAAAGAATTAGGGTTCAAGTGTTAGAGTTAGGAGAAGGCAGTAGGTTTGCTATATTCATAGGTTTATGGAAGCAGTCGGGCAATTAACTATTTTTCTAATATTGTAAAGCAATGACAGATCTAATAATTTTTTATACTCAAGCATTAGAATTATGATGTTAGGGAGGAACCAAAGAAAGGGGTTGCAGGAAAATGGACTAAATCAGTTGTTATTTTATTAATAATGTTTCCCTTCTTTATCCACCTTTATTCCAAAGTCAAGGAGACTGAAGAGCCTTCCAAGAGAGGTACTCCACTCATAGAAAAAATAGCTGAGTTTTATGCCAACTCTGACTTCCACAGAAAAATGAAAGATGAGTTAGATGAAGTCCTAAAGGGTCAGAAAAGGAAGAGCTCAGCCTTAAAGGAGATCACCTATGCCACCTCCTTCTGTCATCAACTCAGATGGATTTCCAAGCGTTCATTCAAAAACTTACTGGGTAATCCCCAGGCCTCTATAGCTCAGGTAACCTGGCAGATTCTTTGGATTATGCTGGGACATAATCATGTGGGAGCATTAGGTTCTGATATAATCTATTAAGGTTATGCTTATCTTCTACTCAAGCTTCCATTTATTTATCTCCACTCCATTTGGGATATAAAAATAGCCAATAGCATAAGTGAAACACCATGAAATTTTTACTTATGGAAAACTTTTTTGGTGGTTTTTTTTTTTTTTTTTTGACTACCTAATTAAGACTTCTTGTTGATTTAGACTAGCTGTAATGGGTAATCTTTGTTGAAAAATATTTTCTTCAAAGATGGTGAAATGAAGTGTTTAGCCACATTTAGGGTTTTCTGGTGGCTGCACACATTCGTTTCCTGACTCATTGTCTACGTGTACCATTTTGGGAGCTTGTATACAGGGGTGAACAAAATCGGTGAAAATAAAACTCCTGTTCTCATAGAGCTTGTTTTCCTATGAGGAGTGACAGGGGACAAATTCATACAGTAATGAACTAGATATAGATAGCAAGTCATATGGTAAAAGGAGCTATGGAGAAAGTTGAAGCACAGTGGGGGAGAAAGGAAGAGAAGAGAGAAAGAAAGGAGAGAGGGAGAGAGTGGAAGGGGGTTGATTGCATTTGAAGTCAGGAGGTCAGGGAAGCTGGCATCTAGATTCACTGAATGCAGCTGAAGGTCACGGGGGTCATCTGCTCTCTCTGGGAGGAGCCTGTGTGCAAGTGGTTTTCCTCATCATTGACCTTCTTCATTTAGGAGTTCTCATCTTAGGAAAGCACTAGGTACCTAAACAGTCGGCAATTAACACAACATAGTAAGCAGGCTTGAATTCTACTAAATAAGGCTATTTGCTTTCCCATTAACTTTCTTTTGATGAAAAGGAAATCATGTTCTTTTCCCCTTTGGCTGGCTCTGTTGGTAGTTGCTGATTAGTACCCCTTTATTGTTGTTATTCTCAGGTGCTCTGTTCTACAAACCCCTAGTATTACCAGTTTGTTGGTCCATCTTTTCTTTTAATTTTTATTAATATGTAATGTATTATATGCCCCAGGGGTATAGGTACAGGGCACATACCCTCCCCAATGTCCATCGCCCGCCACTCTATCCCTACCCCCCTATCCCCCAACAACCCTCAGTTTGTTACCTGAGATTAAGAGTCTCTTACGGTTTGTCTCCCTCCCAAACCCATCTTGTTTCATTTTTTCCTTCCCTACCTCCCATAAGCCCCACCCTTCCTCTCAAATTCCTTGTATCAGAGAGATTATATGATAATTGTCTTTCTCTGATTCGCTTATTTTGCTTAGCATAATACCCTCTAGTTCCATCTACATCATTGCAGATGGCAAGATTTCATTTCTTTTGATGGCTGCATAATATTCCATTGTGTATATATACTACATCTGTTGAAGTGGCCCATTCTTTTTAAGGAAATCAGTTTAGCCACCAGTTGGGAATGCCAACTGGTGAAGTCACTCTGGAAAACAGTACGGTGGTTCCTCAAAAAGTTGAAAATAGAGCTGTTGAGTACCAAAAGATGGCATGTTGTTGGCACTACACTAATAGAATATTACTCGTTTCCTGGGGCACTTGGGTGGCATAGTCAGTTGAGTGGCCGACTCTTGGTTTCAGCTCAGGTTGTAATCTCAGAGTTGTGGGACTGAGCCCTGAGTTGGGCTCCTTGTTCAGTGTAGAGTCTGCTTAAGACTCTCTCCCTCTGCCCTGTCCACCCCACCCCATGGGTGCATGAGATCTTTCTCTCTCTCTAATAAATAAATGAATCTTTAAAAAGATATGACTGACTTCTTAACCACATGAGCCGTAATTTTCGTACTTTGGTGCTGTTGCCTTTTAAGTATTAGTACTCAGAATCTCTGTCCCTCTTTAAGATATACTGCTAATTGCTCCAAACATTTTTGCTACTATAATTTTGTATTTCTCTCAGAATATGAACACTTCTGTGTACTATCAATCAAAGTTAGATTTTTCTTTTTTTAAGAGAAGATTTGATATCATTTGGAAACAGAGATCATTGATATCTGATAAATGAGGTTAGCCTTGTTTACCCATTTTTTTCAACAGTGAGATAATGTACTGGAGTTGATTCTTTAGTATGATGTATACATTATATTTTTTTACTTGGAAAATAATGTAAATTTCTCTTTTTTCTAAAAGTGATTTTTAAGTATCTTGTCCAAGTCACACATACAGTAGTGCTGGGCAGGATGTGATTAGAATGTGGAGTTCTTTCTTTCCAAGTTTTTATTTAAATTCTAGTTAGCTAATATACAGTGTATTGTTAGTTTCAGATGTACAATACAGTGATTCAACACTTTGATACAAACCCTGGTGCTCATCACAGGTGCCCTTCTTCAGCCCCATCACCTCTTTCATCCATCCACCCACCCATCTTCCCTATGGGAACCATCTCTTTGTTCTCTATAGTTAAGAGTCTATTTCTTGGTTTGCCTCTCTCTTTTTTCCCCTATGATTGTTTTTGTTTCTTCAATTCCACATAGGAGTGAAATCATATGGTATTTGTCTTTCTCTGACTTATTTTGCCTAGCATAATGCTCTCTAGCTCCATCTATGTTGTGCAAATGGTGAGATTTCCTTCTTTTTTAGGATGAGTAATGTTTCATTGTATATACGCCACATCTTCTTTATCCGTTCATCGGTCGATGGACACTTGGGCTTTGTCTATAATTTGGCTATAGTAGATGATGCCGCAACATAGGGATGCATACGTCCCTTTGAATTAGGTAAATGATTTGTAAATAATTACCTTTGGGTAAATAATAGTAGTGCAGTTGCTGGGTCATAAGGTAGCTCTATTTTCAACTTTTTGAGGAACCACCGTACTGTTTTCCAGAGTGACTTCACCAGTTGGCATTCCCAGCAGCAGTGTAACAGGCATCCCCTTTCTAGAATGTGGAGCTCTTTCTAATACAGCATAATTCTGCATCTTCTGTTGCTGGGCCTCCTTCAGCTGTAGACTCAGCCTAGTGCTGCCGGGCTGCGTGTTCATCCTGCTTGCCTCCTCAGTGAACTGTTTGACAGAAGGAGTCCTAACAGTGCTCAAATTCACGGAGCTCTTGTAAAACAAAGATAGAACACTGCATCTCTCTGAGCATCTGCTGTTCTGATTTGTACATACTGGCATGTTAGGATAGGAGCAGGCAAATCTTTTTTGTAAAGGGGTAGATAGTATATACTTCTGGCTTTGTAGGCCGTGTGGTCTTTGTCTCAGGTAGTCAACTCTGCCATTTTTGCAAGAAAGGAGCGATAGATAATACATAAACAAATGATCATAGCTATGGTCCAATAAAACTTTACTGATGGACACAAACCAAATTAGAATTTCATGTGGCAAGAAATAGTCTCCTTCTCTCACTCTTCGAGAAGAGTGGTAAAACCTGTTCTTAGCTAGAGGGCTGAACAGAAGTAGACCCTAGCTTACCGACCTTTGGTTTAGTGTTTTTAATCTGGTATGTATGGTTTACTTCTTTAAGTGTTTGAATGTAAGGCTATTAAACTGCTTTATGGCTTCCTGCTGATAAATCTCATATTTGTAATATTACAGCCATGCTTAGATTTCAAGTAGTCATTTATGTGGTTCAGACTTTGCTTCTGATAATGCCATTTAACTAAAGGTTGTGTTTGGATGACCTGGGAGTAAATGGATCATCTGTGTAAAAGGATTTAATGTTTGTTTAATGTGCCATGGGTTTTTCTCATCAAACCAATTTGGAAAACACTATCATAACTCTTAGAGATTCATCTTTACATTGCGATTTTTAATGTGTGACTATAGATCAGTTTTTTTTTTTTAAGATTTTATTTATTTATTTGACAGAGAGAGACCCAGCAAGAGAGGGAAAATAAGCAGGGGGAGTAGGAGAGGGAGGACAACCTGCTGAGCAGGCAGCTTGCTGTGGGGGTTGATCCCAGGACCCTGAGATCATGACCTGAGCTGAAGGCAGACGTGATTGAGCCACCTAGGTGCCCTCATTTTGTCAGTCTTAAAAAACAAAAGTGATGTTTATGTAGTGTTCTTAGGAGTCCCCAAAGCAAGTAAGTGAATGCAGGTAAGAATGGCTAAGCAGCTTAGTTCTACACTGTAGGTCCTTGGTCTAAGGTTGCTAGAGGAGCTGTGACATGAGAAAGGGCAGTGGCAGCATTTGAGTGCCCTCAGAGAGAGCTGGCTGAATGCTTTGGTGGCTATGACTTTGCACTTTTCCAGTGCAGGCAAGCCCTGTCCTCTAGGTCAGGTGGGTGGTCAGCTAACGCCTGTTTCCTTATCATGCAGAATAACATTGTTAGAATTTTTTTTATGTGTGCTCAAAAAATTGTATTTATTTATAATAGTAAGAGTAAAGATATCCTGTTTTTACTTGTACTTCTTGAAATATAAAACTGCATGTTCACTGGAACAAAAGGTTGAGAGTTCAGGTCAGAACTCTTATCCATTTGGACTTTACTCCTCCAATGACTTAGCCAGATGCTTCCATTGTTCTGCTGGCCTTCCCAGGCCTTGTAGCCTGAACTGGACCTTGAATTGGCCTGGTGAATCACTGGGAGGATCCTTGGCATTCAGGGGGTATTGTGTTCTGTCAGCCTCTCCAACATGGATCAGTTATTTTTTAATTTAGAAAGCAGTCTCATAACATACACTGTTTTATATTCACCCAAGGATTTTGAACCACTGGAAGCATGTATCTCAATGGAGAAATTTGATTACATATCTTGTAATAATAAATGGTGTATTAAGTTTTTATCTTGCATTAAAACTTGTTTTTCTTTTTCTTTTTGAAAAGATAATTGTAACAATCATCCTGGGATTGGTTATAGGTGCCATTTTCTATGATCTAAAAAATGATCCTACAGGAATCCAGAATAGGTAAGTAAATTTGGATCTTGATTGTGAGAAAGTGCTGTTACATCTTTCAAGTAATGAAAATTCATTAAGAATTTGGATTTGAGACAAGTACAGAGTCAACTGAGGATCAGGATAAGTCAGTGAATTGCAAGCTGAATGTGTAATTTGTATAAATATGTAATTTGTACAGATTATACAGGTTGTTAATTTTTACTGTCTTGACCAGTTTTAAGCATATAGTTCAGTGACATTAAATACATTCACATTACTTTGTAAAAGAATTTATTTATTTATTTAGAGAGAGCATGTGAGCATGGGGAATGGTAGAGAAAGAGAGAGAATTTCAAGCAGAGTCTGCACTGAGTGCAGACCCTGATGTGGAGCTTGATCTCATGACCCTGAGATCATGACCTGAGCCAAGATCAAGAGTCAGATATTTAACCGACGGAGCCATCCAGGCTCCTCAGTACATTCACATTATTGTACAACTATTACAACCATCCAACTCCAACTCTTCATCTTCCCAAACTGCATCTCTGTACATATTGAACAACAACTCCTCATTCTCCCTTTCTTTAGTGCCTGGAAATGGCCATTATACTTACTGTCTCTGAGTTTGACTACTCAAGGTACTCATATAAGTGGAATCATACAGTATTTGTCCTTCGGTGACTGGCTCATTTTCCTTAGCATAGTTATCTTCAAGGTTCACCCATATTGTAGCATGTCAGGATTTCTTTTCTTTTCTTTTTTTTTTTTTTTGTTAAGATTTTCTTTATTTATCAGAGAGGGAGAGAGAGAGGGAGAGAGAGCAAGCGAGCACAGGCAGACGGAGTGGCAGGCAGAGGCAGAGGGAGAAGCAGGCTCCCTGCCGATCAAGAAACCCAATGTGGGACTCGATCCCAGGACGCTGGGATCATGACCTGAGCCGAAGGCAGCCGCTTAACTAACTGAGCCACCCAGGTGTCCCAGTATTTCTTTTCTTTTAAAGGCTGAATAATATTCCATTGTATGGAATACCATATTTGTTTATGCATTTCTCTGTCCTTGGACACTTGGGTTATTTCAGCCTTTTGGCTGTTGTGAATGTTGGAGAGGAAGAATTTCCTCTGCCATTCAGAGTCCTTCTAGTAGGACTAAGCATCACATTAACATGAAACAGATTAACAGGAGAAAATCAAATTTAATAGTATGTGTACAGGTAATCCACACAAACATGCAAATTCCAAAAGCAGTGAGATAACATGATGCTTATATGATTTAAGGAGAAGGGTGGTTAGGGTAAGGGAAAAAAGACCTTAGCAAAAAGTTGGGAGATGTTTAGAAAACAAAGGTTGCCCTCTTTATGCAAATAAGTTTCTTAGGCAAAGAGGCATCTTTCTTAATGGCTCTCTCCCTGGTACAGGTTCTCCTTTCTAACGTAAATTTAGGCAGTTGAGGGGAAGATCCCGGGACTCCAGAATCATGACCTGAGGCAGTTGCTTAACCAACTGAGCCACTCAGGCACCCCGTAAGAAGTTTTCTTTCTTTTTTTTATTTATTTGACAGAGAAAGCACACAATTTCATGCACAAGCAAGGGGGAGAGGCAGACAGAAGTAAAGGGAGAAGCAGGCTCCCTGCTAGGAGCCATACTCAGGGCTTGATCCCAGGGCCCCAGAATCATGACCTTAGCTGAAAGCAGATGCTTAAATGACTGAGCCACCCAGGTGCCCTGAGATGAAAAGTTTTCCTGAGTCTGCAGGCCTTGAATGCTTTTTTTTTTTTTTTTTTTTTTTTTAATTGCTTTTAACTCAAAATAATTTTCATGTTGCTGTGACCCCCATCTTGGAGTGGCCTGCCCTTTGCCCCTCCTTGAGCAATGCTGCTATGCACGTGGTTGTACAAATAAATATGTCTCAATCTCTGCTTTAAATTCTTTTGGATTTATACTCAGAAGTAGAGCTATTGGATTATTTGAAATATTTTATCTTCCACAGCAGTTGTATCATTTGACATTCCTACCAGCAGTGCACAAGTGTTTAATTCCTCTACAACATTACCAAACAGTATTTTCTGTTCTTTTTCCTTTTCTTTTCTTTTTAAAATAATAATAGCCATCCCAGTTAGTGTCAGGGGATGTGGTTTTATGATTTGCATTCCCCTCATGATTAGTGATATTGAGAACTTTTTCTTTTCTTTTCTTTCTTTTTTTTTTTTTTTTGTTTTTAAGATTTTATTTATTTATTTGAGAGAGAGCATGAGAGAGGAGAAGTTCAGTGGGAGAAGCAGACCCCCCAAGGAGACCTCCCAAGGAGGGACTCGATCCTGGAATTCAGGGATCATGACCTGAGCCAAAGGCAGTTGTCCAACCAACTGAGCCACCCAGGCACCCTATTAAGAACCGTTTCTTGTGCTTATTGGCCATTTGTGTATCTTCTTTGGGGAAATCTTCTGTGGAGAAATCCTTTGCCCATTTTTTAATTGGAGATTCAAATTATTGAACTATAAGTGTTCTTTATATATTCTGGATATTAATCCTTTATCAGGTCTAAATTTGCAAATATTTTCTGACATTCTGTGGATCATCTTTTCACTGTTGAGTGTCCTTTGAAACACAGAAGTTTTAAATTTTGATGTAGTCCAGTTTATCTGTTTTTTCTTTTGTT
Organism: Mustela nivalis; assembly: GCF_964662115.1. Lineage (NCBI taxonomy): Eukaryota > Metazoa > Chordata > Mammalia > Carnivora > Mustelidae > Mustela > Mustela nivalis. The sequence goes on from NC_139023.1 coordinate 117,733,426, forward strand.
TGTAAATAATTTTTTTGATTTGTTTGCTCGGGGGAGGTGGATGACACTCAGGTTTTTCTGTTATATGGTTAGTGCTTATGTTCATTTACCTTACCGAGTTTTAGTCATCATGTGCCCTTAAAAATATTTTTTCATGATGAGATTTGGTAATGGGCTCTAGCATGTTCTGAATGTCTATGCTCTGCAGTGTCAAAGACTGCAGACTTCTCCTTATACTTCATGTACAAAGCTGTTCTATGCCAGGCACTATGCTCTGTGTTTTAAATCATGGATACGGATTTCTGCCCCAAGAGATGGGGGTGTTATCCCCATTTTGCCAGAAGGATATGAGGAAAGTTGCAGTAGCTTACGTTGAATCTGTTTTGATGTCAGATTGTTTACAAAAGAAAGAATAAGCATAAAATTCAATTCCTCACTCAAGTAAAATAAATTATCTCCTGTATGGGATCAGATAGTGTTACTCCATGTTGAAATTATTATGGAAGCTTATTTCCAGAGTTATATCACTGCTCTTCCCTTTACTTTCTCTGAAGGGTGTGGGGTTCTCTCACTTGCTTCCAAGCTTTCTAGTCATTGATGATCTGTACCTATTGCAAATGCCATATTTTTACCAGGCACAGAATATAGGTCACAGGATCTATTGCCCATGGACCTTTTGTGTTGTGCAGTGGGAAGTATTTGGAAAAGTATTGAAAAACCTGTCCTCAACTGGAATTTTAAAGAGGAATTGGGTATCTAACCATTAGAATTCTTGGTAGAAGAATCCAGAGAAATAAAGAAGAGGTTTAGAAGTTTCTTCAAATGTTTTCTGGAGAAATAGTTCTTTGGATTTATTTTAATTTGTATTTTTGACATAAACTTGCTGCCACTTTTTTGTCATTTGAAATTGCTTAGGAGGCCAGTGGTTTGGTTCTCTTTGGGAATGAATTATCCCAAAGATGTGCTCTTGGCTCCTTTTCTTTCTTTCTTTTTTTTTTTTTTTTTAAGATTTTATTTATTTATTTAACAGAAATCACAAGTAGGCAGAGAGGGAGGAAGGGAAGCAGGCTCCCCACTGAGCAGGGAACCTGCTGTGGGGCTTGATCCCAGTACCCTGGAACCATGACCTGAGCCAAAGGCAGAGGCCTTAACCCACTGAGCCACCCAGGCGCCCCTCTCTAACTAACAAGCTGGGTTTAATTTGTATGTAGTATATGAGCTTCTGTGGCCTAATATTTACCTTACAGGCTTGTGGTGGTTGCTAAACAAATTAATATAAACAGAAAAGATATTTTAAAAAATATTTGGATCAATAAGTAGATATTACAGTCCTGGATTACCAGTGTGAAAAGAATTTGAATACCTTGCATTATTTAGCAATAAAAACTATTTACTATAAAACAAACCATATGATTTAGAAGTAATAGCAGTATCTCCTAGTTCAAAATCATGATGAACATAACAGTGTTATGGATATAAGGCTTAACAAATTGAGCTAAATTGTTGCGTGTCCCATCTTTCTTTCTTTCTTTCTTTCTTTCTGCATGTTTCTTGTTTCTGAAATTAGCTTTTACTTTGCTAGTAGACTTACTTGTGTGGAAAAAGTTACATAGCCTCCTGTGTACCAGTTCTGGCTATTTTCTGTTCATTAATTATTGTATAAACATTTACTTATAAAACAGTCTGTTCTCAAAGATAAATAAATAAATAAAAATAAAACATTCTGTTCTCTCAGTTCTTTCTTTCTTTTTTGGTGTTAAAAACAATTACTAAGTGTCTATGAGCTTTTTTTTTTTGAGAGGCTGTACACTTGGGTTTATATATTTTTATTTTTATTTATTTTTTAAGATTTTATTTATTTATTTGACAGAGATCACAGTAGACAGTCAGGCAGAGAGAGAGAGGGAAACAGGCTCCCTGCCGAGCAGAAAGCCCGATGCAGGACTCGATCCCAGGACCCTGAGATCATGACCCGAGCCGAAGGCAGCGGCTTAACCCACTGAGCCACCCAGGCGCCCCGGGTTTATATATTTTTAAAAGTGTTCTCTTGTATTCTTGTGTCATTTAAATGATGGGTCACTTTAGCTCTTTCAGTGTCAACTCATGTCCTCAATGTCAATGAAATGATTTGGTTATAAAGGGAAGCCCAACACCAGTTTTTAGAATGTTGGCATGCTTTCATAACACGCGTTTGTGTAGCAAAGTGTAGATTAACTGTGACTTTCCTTTTAAAGCCTTAATTATTTTACTGAGAAAGAAGCATTAGTAGTCTTCCTTTTCCTACAGGTACACAGATTTTTCCTTTATAAACATCATTTTGTTTTCTCTCTTTTTTTTTCTTTTTAAAGCTTTTATTTATTTATTTGACAGACAGAGATCACAAGTAGGCAGAGAGGCAGGTGGAAGGGTGAGGGGAGCAGGCTCCCCGCTGAGCAGAGAACCTGATGTGGGGCTGCATCCCAGGACGCTGAGATCACGACCTCAGCCGAAGGCAGAGGCTTTAACCCACTGAGCCACCCAGCTGCCCATGTTTTCTCTTTTGAGCATGTTGGAAACCATTTTGGTGTGGCTTGTCAAGGACAACATCAAGGCTCTCGACAGTTGTGGGCTGATATGATATGATGTGATCTCTGTCTGTCAAATAAATAAATAAATCAATCTCTTTTTTTAAAAAAAAGGTGGCTGATAGCGGTTTTTAAGCTTTTCAGGCTTTATTTGGTTCATTCTTTCTCCCTTCATACATTAGGAATGGTATTTGTTGCTGCTGTTGTCGTTTTTTTTTTTTTTTTTTAATGATTTTTTTAATTTATTTGACAGAGAGAGAGAGAGATCACAAGTAGGCAGAGAGGCAGGCAGAGAGAGGGGAAAGCAGCCTCCCTGCTGAGCAGAGCCTGATGCGGGGCTCAATCCCAGGACCCTGAGACCATGACCTGAGCCTGATACTTGTTGATTTGTTAGTTAAAATTCAAGATGATAATATTTTTATGACCTACATATTCATCAGCACAGACTGCCATCACAAAGAACCGTAGGCTGTGTGGCTTAAACAATTGTCTAAACAACAATTTCTTATACTTCTAGAGATCAGGATCTAGAGATCCATGGTCAGATTCCAATGAGAGCTATCTTCCTGGCTCACAGGTGGCTACCTTTTTGCTGTGTCCTCACACGGCAGAGAGAGTACACTCTGATGTCTCTCCCCTGTCTTTTAAGGGTGCTAATCCCATTGTGAGGCCTTACCCTCATGACCTCATCTAAATCTAATTACATCCCAAATACACTGTCTCTAAATATCATCACGTTGAAGGTCCGAGCTTTAACGTAGGAATGTGGGGGAGAACCCAATTTAATCCATGGCAGCCCAGGACAAAGACTTCCAGACTGTGCTTTGTGGACTCTGAGGGGTACCACTGTGGATACCCAGAGATGGTGGGGAGAAGGCTGATGGCGCGCATACTTCCTTGTTTTAACCAGAACAGTTTCTATTTAATGTTATGAGGTATCCTTTGAGGAGAGCATTTCACAATTAGAAAATTGACCTAAGAATGTTTCACTGACTGCAGTGCTTCCCCCCCACCCCCCACTTTTCTTTCATTGCAGGTCAGGGGTGCTCTTCTTCCTGACGACCAACCAGTGTTTCAGCAGTGTGTCAGCTGTGGAGCTCTTTGTGGTTGAGAAGAAGCTCTTTATGTGAGTAGGTCTCTGTTCCAGGAAGGGGACTCTCCGGTATCAGGGGCTGTTGGTCAAACTGGTCATATCCAGTGTTGGGCCACAGCTTGGTTCCTGGGGATTGCCCACGTTACTTGAGAAAAAGCAGCCAGAGGTTGTGAGGACAATCATTGAGCATGTAGAGCTTGATACTAAGGGGAAAAGGAGTTTAAGATTAAGGCAGAGCCAGCAAATCCAAATGCTGCAGAAAAAGCAAGCGATAAAGGGGCAAAAAAGGATTTTTTGTTTTTAAACAGATGAGAAGTCATGATGGCTCACACAGGCAAAGTCAGAGGGGCTTGGTAGAGAGAAAGTAGTAGGCTGAGCAGTAAACATAAGATGTGGAGGTCAAGCTGACAAAGAATGTGGACCCAACTTAGCCCTCAATGGAAGGGAAATGGAAGGAGCCAAAGGGCAGAGCCTTAAAATAAAGTAAGGGCTCTTTTGTTTCTTGTGTTTTTCAAAGTTGGACAAGATTTGCCCATATTCCCATACTGAAGAAAGGAATCATTCTAGAGGGAAAGAATGATATTGGTGGAGGAGTTTGGAATTACAGGAGGAAGATGCCAGGAAGAGGAAGGGATCTAAAACTGGAGAAGGGAAGGAAGCAGGATTTGACAGGGATGTGTGGTTGAAAGGTGTGATTGTTGAAGGAAGAAGTGCCATTTTCTTTTTGTCATGAGAGTTGAGTAAGTGATCCAGGGCTGCTTTAGGAAGCTTGGAGGATAGCAGAGCCGCCACCTTCATAATCAGAAGTGGAAAGAAAGTAAAGCCTCTACCATAACTGAGCTACTGGAGTGCTATTCTTCAAGGAGAGCCAGTGTTGGAAGAGAGGAAGGAGATGCAGATCTGCTCACTGGGAGTGGGCGCTCAGGGAGCGGAATGGATGGCATCCAGAGGGAGTTCTATAATGAGAAGAGGGGTATTGCACAGACTCGTGTGGGGGTGACAACACAGGTGAGGCTCACACCCAAGAGGGTGCCTGATGCTGACAGGATGGAGGTTCACCTCAGGGATGTGAGAAGCTGTAGTCATTTGACCCTTGGTGGTGGCGGAAGTCTGCAGATAAGCAAGCAGCCCAATCTGGTTTCTGCCTTCCTTAACTAATGTAGGATGAATTTTTCTTTTTTAGACATGAGTATATCAGTGGATACTACAGAGTGTCGTCTTATTTCTTTGGAAAACTGTTATCTGATTTACTACCCATGAGGATGTTACCAAGTATTATATTTACTTGTATAATATACTTCTTGTTAGGTAAGCAGTATGACAAAAGGTTTGTGTCTTTACTCTTCAATATGAGGGCAAGCCAATTTCTTTTACCAGCTTCATTTTGGTTCTCAAACTCTAAACCAAGCCAGTGAGATAAGGAGACATCTATCCACATGCATACTCTGAAATAACTGTTCGCTGAGGACATTTTTATCAAGACTTGCCCTAAACTAACTTTTAAAACTACTTATAAAACTCAATTTTACTGAAAGATGCTGTGTGTCATTTATCAACATGGAAAGAATTCACAAAACTATTTGAGACTATGATAGAGGAGCTGGGATACTTACTATGTATTTGTATTTTTATTATTATATTTGTCTGTGTGTTTACACATAAAGATAGTGAAAGACAGTGACTTTCAGGGCTTCCTGGTTTAATACAAATACTTGTTCGATAGGTGTAGTTAGATTCATTTGTGTATTAGGCTCATTGTATCATAATGTCCTTATATTTTCACTGAGGCAAAAACACACATCAGAAATAATCTTTTATTTAAAAAATATATATAAGTAAAGCACTACAGAATAAAACCAACTGATTGAGTTTAAACTTCCATTTTATAAATAAGAGGTGTGTCATGAAGAATTAGGCATACAACCTAGATCCTCAGAATTTTGACAGCTGTTCCAAAACCTTCAGATTGTATGATCCATGGTATTAGTCCATTATCATTTATAAAGTAGCTTTAGGAAATTTATTTAACCCCACCCTCAATCCCAGAATTAATATGGTGCTTTGTCTTGGGGAACTTGGAATGTGGAGACATTCCCCCCGATATTGAAACCACTGGGAGGTCACCTAATCTTCCCAGTTTCTTTACTCAATGCAGTGATAGCAAACAGACATGTGGTGATGTTTGAGTAAAAAAAAATATGCTCTTGACAAGTTTTGTTCTTAGAAAAAAAGGCAATAGAATTGGGGCCAGTTGTGTTGCCTGGAGCTCTTCATCTCAAATACTCAGAAATTGTTAATAATTATAAATAAAGGAGGAGCAGAGATGTTACACGGAAATGTGCTTATGCAACAAGTATAAAAAAGAAACTATGATAACTTTATACAGTAATATGGAGGGGGGGACTGGTAATGAAATTGGTGACCCAAGGTTGTTGAATAGAGGATGAATATTCTTCATTTTGGTATTAGTTTCTCCAAATATTATAGTGCTTTGCATAGGAAGCAATCCCAAATACACAGTTACTTTGGCAGGTGGATTCAACACCTTCTTTCCTTCCCAACTAAGGCTTGAAACCAGTTGTGGAGGCCTTCTTCGTCATGATGTTCACCCTTATGATGGTGGCTTATTCGGCCAGTTCTATGGCACTGGCCATAGCAGCAGGCCAGAGTGTGGTATCCATAGCAACACTTCTCATGACCATCTCCTTTGTGTTTATGATGGTGAGTAGGAACTGTGCTTCTCTGAGAACTAGTTATTTCCCCTTGTTCCTTCCACAGATTTGCCTGTTACCTAAACCTGCTTTGAGGATTCTGTAAATGGGATCGTGTGCTTTAAGGAGACCATGTATTGAGGGATAGCTTATATTAGAGAATATACAGATTTTTCTTGGCATTACCGAGCCTTTTTGGCTACTGTTCTAATATAATTGCTATAACTTTAGTTAACATTTTGTTACACATGAGTTCTTAAAAGAAGCTTCTTGGGTGACATATAGTGAAACCTTGATAAACTTAAACTTCAAAAACCAAACTGGACTTTAAAACCAAAGACTGTAATAGGAGATGAAAGAGGACACTGTATCATGATAAAGGGGACAGTTCAACAAGAAAATCTAACAATTGTAAATCTTTATGCCCCCAATATGGGAGCATTCAAATATATAAAACAATAACAGACATAAAGGAACTTATTGATAATAATACAATAATAGTAGGGGACTTTAACACCCTACTTATAGCAGTGGACAGATCCATCTAAGCAGATAATCAACAAGGAAACAATGGCTTTGAATGACATACTTGACCAGATGGACTTAACAGATATAATCAGAACATTTCATCCTAAAGCAACAGAATGCACATTCTTTTCAAGTGCACATGGGACATTCTCCAGAATAGATCACATACTAGGTTATAAATCAGTCCTCAAAAAGGTTGAGATCATACCATATGAGATCATACCCTACATATTTCTGACCACAACACTATGAAACTTGAAGCCAACCACCAGAAAAAATTTGGAAAGACTACAAATACATGGAGGTTAAACAACATTCTACTAAATAATCAATGGGTCAATCAGGAAATCAAAAAATTAAAAAAATACATAGAAACAAATGAAAATGAAAACACAATGGTCCAAAACCTTTGGGATGCAGCAAAAGCAGTCCCGAGACATATATATAGCGAAGTATATAGCAATATAGGCCTACGTCAAGAAGGAAGAAAAAATCTCAAATAAACAATCTAACCTTATACCTAAAGGAGGTATAAAAAGTACAACAAATGAAGCCTAAAGCAAGCAGAAAGAAGGAATATTAAAGATTGGAGCAGAAATAAATGATACAGAAACTAAAAAAAAGCCCAATAGAACAGATCAGTGAAATCAGGAGCTGGTTCTTTGAAAAAAATTAGTAAAATCGATATACGCATAGCTAGACTCATCAAAAAGAAAAGAGAAAGGATCCAAATAAATAAAATCACAAATGATAGAGGAGAAATAACACCACTACAGAAATACAAAGAATTCTAAGGGAATATTATGAAAAACTATACGCTAACAAATTGAACAACCTGGAAGAAATGGACAGATTCCTAGAAACCTATAACCTACCAAAACTGAAAGAGGAAGAAATAGAAAACCTGAACAGACTGATAACCAGCAATGAAATTGATTCAGTCATCAAAAATCTCCCAACAAACTAGAGTCCAGGGCCAGAGGATTTTCCAGGGGAATTCTACCAAACATTTAAAGAATAGTTAATACCTATTCTTCTCAAACTATTCCAAAATATAGAAATGGAAGGAAAAGTTCCAAACTCATTCTATGAGGCCAGCATCACCCTATCCCCCCCCCCCCCACCCAAAAGACTCCACTGAAAAAGAGAACTACAGGCCAATATTTCTGATGAACAAGGATGGAAAAATGTTTAGTATAATACTCGCAAATTGAATCTAACAGTACATTAAAAGAATCATTCATCACAGTCCCATGGGATTTACTCCTGGGCTGCAAGTGTAGTTCAGTATTTGCCAATCAGTCTGCATGATTCACCACATTAATAAAGGCGAGGATAAGAACTATATGCTTCTCTCAGTTGATGCAGAAAAAGTATTTGACAAAGTACAGTATCCCTTTTTAATAAAAAGCATCAACAAAGTAGGGATAGAGGGAACATATCTCAACATAAGAAAGGCCATATACAATAAACCCACAGCCAGTATTGTTCTCAGTGGGGAAAAACAGAGCTTTTTCTCCATGGTCAGGAACAAGACATGGATGTCCTCACTCAACAGTGTTATTTAACATAGTACTACAAGTCCTATCCTCAGCAATCAGACACCAAAAAGAAATGAAAGGTACCTAATCAGTAAAGAAGAAGTAAAACTTTTACTGTTTGTAGACATGATACTCTATAGTAAACTCAAAAGACCACCAAAAATTGCTAGAACTAGAACATGAATTCACAGGATACAAAGTCAATGTACAGAAACCTATTGCATTTCTATACACCAATAATGAAGCGGCAGAAAGAAAAATCAGGGTATTGATCCCACTTACATCTGCACCAAGATCCATAACCATCCAGTAACTGCACTATTAGGTATTTACCCAGAGGGGGGAGAAATACTGGTTTGAAGGGATACATGCACCCCTATATTTGTAAACACATTATCAACAATAGCCCAATTATGGAAAGCGCTCAAATGTCAACTGACTATTGAATGGATAAAAAGATGTGAAGATGGATAGACAGAATGGAATATTACTCAGCCATCAAAAGAATGAAATCTTGCTATTTGCAATGATGTAGATGGAGCTAGAGAGCATTTTGCGAAGTGAAACAAGTCAGAGATACCACAAGATTTCACTCATATGTGGAACTAAAGAAACAGAACAAACGATCTTAGGGGGAAAAATGAGGCGAACCAAGAAACAGACTTAACTATAGAGAGCAGACCGAAGTGGTTAGGGGGTTGGGTCACAGAGGTGATGGGGATAAAGGAGGGCACTTGTGACGAGCACCAGGTATTGTATGGAGGTGTTGGATCATTAAATTGGGCACATGAAACTGATAGTACACTGTATGTTAACTAATTGGAATTTAAACAGAAACTTCTAAAAAAAAAGAACCCACAAAACCCAGAAAAATTTTGATTGTAAGATTCCCTCATAAAAGCATCAGGTTAATTGCCCAACTTCTTTGCTCGTGTTAGACTTATTTAAGCAGTGGCTTAATGGTTTGGCTGGATATACTCCCCTCCAAGGGAGTAGCTAAGCTCCATGAGAAGTGGAACAGTTTGCAGTGTGGGTAGTCTATCTTGGGTCCCTCCAGTATTTTGAAAAGGGGTGTTTTAAAAACACTGAGAAGGGGCACCTGGGTGGCTCAGTGGGTTAAGCCTCTGCCTTTGGCTCAGGTCATGATCTCAGGGTCCTGGGATCGAGCCCCATATCGGGCTCTCTGCTCAGCAGGGAGCCTGCCTCGCCTTCTCTCTCTGCCTGCCTCTCTGCCTACTTGTGATCTCTCTCTTCCTGTCAAATAAATAAATAAAATCTTAAAAAAAAAAAATAAAAACACTGAAAAGTTCCAAAGTCCACACAGTACTGTGTCTTCTCCCTTCTGGGTTCCTGACATTCTCTTATACCAATCTATTCCTGCCTACCTTTTTTTAAATGGTTACTGAAGCCTAACCTTACGTGTCCCTTAATTTTCCCTGTACATAGACGAATCAGTAAGCGAATCAGCTAGTTACCACCTTGCCCCTTAACGTCAAGTGAACAGGAACATTAGCCTGTTTACTTAATACATGTGTTTTTTTCTGCTAGAGGAGGAGAGATGTCCTTAAAAGGAGCATAATTAGCACAAATTTTTGCCAAAGTTTAAGTCTTCCATTTCTGAGTTTGACATCTACCAATCTAATCGTTATTGAGAAAGTGATAAACCTTCCCATATGTTTTCTATCATGTTATCCAATAAATAATGTGTCTTCAATTTATAAAAATGTTCTAGATAATGTATTAGATGCTTCATCTTATTGTTATTTAGAAGTTTGTATATAGATCCTTTAAAACCAGTCATAACACCACATTTTCCTCTGAGATGCAGTGTCTCCTCTGTTAAGCACCTGGTTAAGTTAAGTTCAGGAATACGTAGTCACTCCAACATTGTCAATGGTAGGTCTATCCCAGCATACCTACTGCCAGTTAAAAGTTAAATATAAACCTTCTCTCATGTAGCCATCTGTTGCTGGCCTCGGTCCTTCACCATAAGACGGCTTTTTGGTAGCTTTAAATGAAGGTATTCACCATATGTTAGGCTGTACTACTCCATGTTATTCTGTGTATCAGTTCCAGGCTTTGGGTTATTTTAAGCATGCATCCCGAACGCCAGATTATTTCTATAGTCACGCGGAGATAGAATGCAAGCCCTTGTAAATAACAGATCTTACTGTGTTAGGGAAGTAGAGAGGGGCAGGAGATGTTCAGGATCTGCTCTGGTAAGTTTCTTGGTGTGAGCATAGAGTGATGGTATCGCTGGGACAGTCAGTACTTTATTGATCTTTCATCGTGAGCAGTCACCAACAGTAAAAGCCTTGACAATGAAGGGTCTTCCAATTAGATGATATAGGGATTAGAGATATGTTGTCATTCATTTAGAACCACAAATAGCCTCAGCTCTAGCGGGGCATATGTAAGCAAAGGGAAGTCTTAGAAGAAATGTTTGTGAAGGTTGTAGGGGACTCAGAAATTATTCTCTGTAATTCGCCATGAAATCCCTTCACCAGGTCTGATTCTTGGCATTTTCTTTCCGTAGATATTTTCAGGGCTGTTGGTAAATCTCAGAACCGTTGCACCTTGGCTCTCCTGGCTTCAGTACTTCAGCATTCCTCGATACGGCTATGCGGTAAGTTTTCCTCATCTGTCCTTGTGACTGCTTCATTGTTCCCAAGCTAGGAACAACCAGAATAAAGCCTGCCAACGTCATTACCCCAGCCATGAACTGTGAAAGTCTCCCAGGGGTTTCATTTTCCGAGCGATGAAGAAGAGTTTCACCTCCATCATCCCCTGAGGTTTCCCTAGTCACGCTGCTGTCCGAGGGTGCTGAGGGGTGGAAGAGAACTCCACAGAAAGGAGAAAGATTGACTAATGGATATGAAAAACTGTCGTTGCATTTCAGTTCCACACGAAAATAGAGAAGGGGGGGCTAGAATATATATTTTATATTGAAATTAGAAGAAAAAGAGCATATAATACAGCTACTCTATTGGCTTTAGAAAAAGCTCATCAAGTCCACAGAAAACTGTGTCTTAGTATAGTACGATTGGGTTTCTGACTCCCAAGAATTAGCACTGGTTTTGATGAAAATAAACAGGAACAATATAAAACATTCTTAAATAGATGCTGTAAATTAACAACAGTCACTGACTACCGTTTTATGATTTTAATCCCACTGTTTGTGGGATTATAAAATTAGGAGGAGGAAGGAGCTATGGGTAGGATAGCCACAGGTCTCCCCTCTTTGCCAAATACTTTTTAAAGCCTTTGTTTTAGAAGCCAAAAGCCCGACATAGGCCACCCAGTTAGTTGCCAGGGAAAAGAATTTTGACTGTTCTGATGTGACCAAGACCATGAATGTGAGGCTTGGTTTGTTTTTAGGAATAGCAGTAAAGATTAAACTAGGAGGACATGATCATTCTCTGGAGACTTTTTGAAATTTAAAACCATTTACCTTGTCTCATCCCCCCTGTATTATAGGCTTTGCAGCATAATGAATTTTTGGGACAAAACTTCTGCCCAGGAGTCAACGTAACAGGGAATGATACCTGTAGCTATGCAATGTAAGTTTGTACTCAATGTCAGAATGGATTTGCTTACTCTTGGGGTGTCATGTAGAAAGGCCACTGGACCATGTGGCTCCTGAGGGTCCTTCTACTGCAGACCTGTGCACAGTGCACGTCTCCTTGATGTTCTACTACAGTCCAAGTTATAGTTAAGTTGGGGAAATGTTTCTAATGAGTTGTTCATTTGGGGCCTTTTTAAAATGCTGTTTTGAATTGTGGGTTTTAGCTTTTATTTTCAGAACACCTGAGTTTGAAATGAGCTGCTTTGATATTTTTGCAAAGCCTTAGGATATTAAAATTTATGGATTATAGCAAGTGTACAGATTCATGAACTTACAGCTTCTTGGAAGCCCAACCCGAGGCCAGGAGCAGAACATTTCCCTGGCACACTCAAGACACCTGCCCCTTCTTCCTGCACCTAAATAGGAGGCATGAAGAAATTGAAGTCTGCACAGCTATTTTTTTTTCTTTTAAACTGACTTGGAATACCCTTATTAAAGCATGTGCCTCTAAAGAAGGAAACACATTTCAGTCATGAGAAAGAATTTGCATTTATTGCATAGTGTCAATAAAACAGAAATGCAGATTTCCATAAAATCAAGAGGATGTTTTAAAAACTGAGTAACACTTTCCTTATCCATGATTGTTGTTAACGGTTTGACTTTGATACATTAACTAATGAAAGAAAAGAGGATGCTGGTATCCAAAATCTTATGGACCTTCATGAAATAATTCTTAGTAACAGGACACATTGCTAGTTTGAAGTATTTCTAGAAAACCTCTGCAAAGAGCAGCTTTTTTTTATCCTGCCCACTCTCTGTCTTTTGTCTGGCCATACCAATTTTTTTTTTTTGAACTGCCAGATTTCAAGAGTTGCACAAAAATGGGGAATAATTAAGGAATAATTAAGGAACAAGGACTAATTAAGGCTGTACCAGGTGTTTTAGAAAAGCCAGGTGCTTTTCTAAACGGTGCTAGGGCTACCCCACCCTGTTCTGCTTCAGCTGCCACTGAGGCTTCCCCCTCATAAAGGGGCCTGCTGGTGACAGCTTGCAGCCAGGCATCTGCTGGGCTCTTTCCAGTCCTGCTGCAAGAGTGGATGGAACTGCAACGGTGCCAGGAAGCCCTTGCTCACCTCTCTACCCAGTTGCAAAATTCTTAGCTTGTGTTCGTTTGCATGGCTGATTTGTGGGTGATGAGTTCTAGAAAGAGCTTTGACTGTCTTGGTAATAATGTCATCTGTTATCTGTTGATGCCTTCTGTTAAAACTGAGGTTTACCCCTTTAGGAGTGAGGGCAAATTACTTGATTAATGTTTCTGCCCTTCAAAGAGAGCAGCATCGTAGATCTGGAAACAAATGAATTTGCAGAGATTAGCAACTTGGTTCACAGTGTGAATCTGTGGCCTTGGACCTAAATTCCTTAAACCTTAGCCTCTTCATCTTTTACAGGTATATCCGAACCCCCACTGGGTTGTTTTAGGGATTAACTAAACTGTTACATGTGGGTTGCTCAACATAGTATCTAGCAGATTTGTAAGCACTCATTGTCTGTTACCTACTATATATAAAGGCATAGTTATTTGACCCTTGGAAACCTATGGGAGGAGTGAAATAATTAATTAATAATTAATTTTGGTTAAAGATTTTATTTATTTATTTGACAGAGAGAGAGAGAGAGAAAGAGAGATCACAAGTAGGCAGAGAGGCAGGCAGAGAGAGGGGGAAGCAGGCTCCCCGCTGAGCAGAGAGCCCAATGTGGGGCTCTACCCCAGGACCCTGAGATCATGACCTGATCCAAAGGCAGAGGCTTAACCCACTGAGCCTCATAGGCATCCCGGGAGGAGTGAATTTAATTGAGTAGAATTTGGCAAATGCTAAGAATGAAGTCATATTCTCTTTCTGTTGAATTTCAGATGTACAGGCGAAGAATTTTTGCTCAACCAGGGCATCGATATCTCCCCATGGGGCCTGTGGAAGAATCATGTAGCCTTGGCATGTATGATTGTTATCTTCCTTACAATTGCCTACCTAAAATTGTTATTTCTTAAAAAATATTCCTAAATTCCCCTTTAATTTACATGATTGATCCACACATTAAAAAGGGAGCATCTTTGACATTTTAAGTTTTCAGACGTGTTTCTGTTGTCTTTTCTTTTGGCATTGTACCGTTCAGCAAGAATTATTTTCAGCACAGACAACCACAGACACCACTATGAACTGAGTTATACACAAAAGAACCCAGGTCATAAACTAGTGCCGTGAGGAACTGCATATCAGTTCATCTAATCACACAGTAACTACGGGGGAAGCATCTAGGTTAATTTGACGACCTAATAAAGAATTGAATTCTAGGAACTAGTGACGGGTTCTGAACATCTGTGACACCAATTTCCTCATCTTTAAAACAAGTAGAGGTTCGTTGCCCTCCAGCTCCACCACTGTTCAAATCTAGGATCTGCCGTTACTTAGTAAACAGTAACAACAAACACAGATGCAGTGGTGGAAGTATGAAGTCTACACAGTGTTGGAAAAACCCGGTGTGATTGATGGGGTAAAAACAGCTGTTATGAGAGAAGCAGCTTTGCTGAGCCTTTGAAGGTTATGAGAACTTACTGTGATGGCTCTGTTGTGGAATCAGAACACAACAGGGGGCTCGGCTAGCCTCTGGACCAGGTGTGGAGGGCATGCGGTTCGCAGCCGTGCTGGGGCAGGTCAGGGGTCTGTGACCTGCGTGCGTGTCACAGCGGCACCCTGTGCGCCTGGCTGCGTCAGCGCTTCTGGGGCTGCTCCAGATAGAATGGTCTGCGCCAGGACCTGGGGGCCACCAAGATCCTTCCCGGCTCCGAAAACTTGAATTTAGAATACCCTGTCATAACCGCCCCCATGCAGATGTCTGCATTCCCACATAGACATCTCCTAGTCCAGATTCTCCCTTCATTCTAACCTTTATCGGTACCGGGGAAGAATTTCTTCACTTTTTTAATGGCAGGGTAACATAGGGAAAGGTCGAGTCCAGTGAATTATCGTAAAAGGAACACGCAGGTGCAACTACAGAACCTACGGGCAGAAACAGAACACGATGGGCCCACGGGAGTCCCCTCGCACCTTGTCCCCATCACCACTTCCTTCTCTCTGGGCTGTTTCTGAAATGACGCTGGCATACTCCTCTCTGTTGCTGTTATCACACATCGTGACAGCTGAGTTTTGTGGCCCTGTGTGCACAGTTACACCCTTATTTTAAGTCCCTCCTGCCCCCCTTTAGGGAAATGTTAATTTTGGAATGATCTTAGATTTAGAGAAAAGTTACAAAGATAGTATGGAAGAGTTCCCATGGGCCCTTTGCCCAGCTTTCCTTAATGGTAACATTTATAGACCACTGCATGTATCAGAAGAAAGAAATTAACATTATATGTTGTTACTATTTAAACCACTCTCTTTATTCAGACTTCACCACTTTCATACTAACATGCTTTATTCCAGGATCTGTTTCAGGAGATCACATTGCAACTAACCCCCCTTTTATAAAAAGTCAACACTAGTCAGTATCCCTAGGAATTAAGTGAGCCTGAGGATCACTGGTGCAGACTCGTCGTGACTGCTCATCTTCGAGTATCAGTCAGTGTTAGTGGGAGCCCTGCTATATTGGCGAGATGTCAGTCTAGGGACATAGCATATTTCTAAGAAACTTTTTAAAAATGACATTTGATTGATGTGTCTTGTAACATATGATAACACACTCTTTTATTATGTGACCGTGCGGGTTAATCAGTTTTTCCTGTTCTTGGTATAGAACCCTGACTTCTCAGACTTCTCTGTAAACACTTTTCCCTCATTTTACAGAGAATAATATATATCTGTATTTTATGAACAAAATACACTTGAAGAAGAAACAAAACAGCCAAATATATTGGTACCTCTTTTTAAAAAGAATTTAAAAATGCATCCTATTATGCTTATCTGTTTCTATTACAATATACTTTTCTACATAATTTTTTTAAAAAGATTTTATTTATTTATTTATTTGACAGAGAGAGAGATCACAAGTAGGCAGAGAGGCAGGCAGAGAGAGAGAGGGAAGCAGGCTCCCTGCTGAGCAGACAGCCCGATGCGGGACTCGGTCCCAGGACCCTGAGATCAAGACCTGAGCCGAAGGCAGAGGCTTAATCCACTGAGCCACCCAGGCACCCTACATAATTGTTTTTAATTACTATGATAAGAAACACATAACATGAAATTTGCCATCTTCACCATTTTTAAGTTAAGGAAGATTTTTTTAAAGTAAAAGTAAATGTAAGTCCTATAAGGCAGGACATATTCATTTAAAGATACTTACTTCAAACTATGTCTATATTTTGAATTTTGTTTTTATTTTCTTGGATGTCAGAAGGACTCATCTATAATGGAGAGGATGAATTAATTTGGTTTAAAATAAAAGAAACCCCAGGAATAAATGAAAAGTGTTAGCTACTACTTAGACTCCTTCCATTGCTCTCAAAGTGGCCTAAAGTGAGTTGTTGAAGAGGCCGTGTACCTGCTCATCTGTTTCTCCATCTTGGAAGCCATTCTTCATGGTCATAATAATACGCAAGAACTTTATGACTGTCCCAGAAATATGTGAGGATCAGCGTCTTGGAGTATGAGTCCTACTGGAGGTCTTTGTAGAAATTCTGTACTTTGTGTCTTATCTTGCATTTCAGGGAAGAATTGTACAGTGTCTTATGATACCTCTTGCTCTGCTGTGTCTAAGGAATTTTCCTTTGGGCGTAGCAGTAGAATTATTAGAAAGCCATCGGCTTGTGAGTACTTCTAAGTCATTGCAACATTCACACCTTTGGCCGGCATCCATAGCAAGTATACTTTGCTTTACAACCCATTGCTTGTGTATACACAGATAATCCAAACAAGCTTCATGGGGTGCATTCCAAAAGTTATTTTTGAAAATAAAGTTTGAGTAAAATAATTTTATAGGCCCACCAATATGATTCAATGAATATGCAATCAATAAATATTTTCAAAGTTACACAATTTTATATGTCCTTGTTTTTAGTGTCCTGGTTTGATCAATTCTGTTTTTATGGTGCTACTATTGCTTTACCTACCTTCGATAGAAATCATAAAGATTAAGTAATTCTTGCTATTTATGTTTCATTTTATGGGTTTTTTTTTCATACATCCTTACATTCTCTGAATTCCTCTGTCAGCTGTAAAATGAGAATTAGCTTTAGCATTTTAAATTACATGGTTGTTTATATTGAATTGTCCGTTTTCCAACTAGCTTCAAGAAGAGCAGCTATCCAGCTTGCTTTTTTCAACTTCAGCTATGTGCTTTGGTATAATACTGTAATTTCTTTCATTTGAATTGTTACCAAAATAATTGGAATCTTATTTATGCAGATTTATACTCAAAGTTGCTAAGATCGAGGAGGGCTTCCTTCTTTCTGTTTGAAAGGTTGGCCTTTGACCTGTTCTCCTGGTTAGCTTTGAGTATTTTCTTTTTACATTTCATTGGGGTAGGACCAAGCAGCGTGCTCTCTTCCTATAGACGAGGGGTGACAGGCTTTATCTGTGAAGGGATCCAATAAATATTTTGTAGTCTTTGTCTTTTTTTTCTTTTAAAATGACCTCTTAAAAATGTGAAAGTCGTTCTTGAAAAATGTAAAAACTATTCTTAGCTTGAGGCTATCCAATATGGGCAGTGTGAGCCAGATCGGGCCGCAGGCCAGATTTACGAAGAGCCTTGGTGTGAACAGTTGTCACTCCTGCGTCATGTGAAACCATACTTAAAAGTGTTGATGAACCAGATTTCTAAGAAATTTGCTGGTAATTTTGCTAAGATATTTTTCAAGGTATTATATTGAGACTCTGTTTCTGCGTGATAGGACAAATATATCGCTTCTTAGTACTTGGCTCTCCCTTAAGAGATCTAGCCACCAGTTGAGATCAGGCCTCACAGAGTCTGTGGGAGGGCCTGTTTTGCATGTTTAGGAATTGGGCTTTTTTTTTCCCACAGTGCATGTAAGTAGTAGTGTTATGCTCCGAGGAATTGATTCACACTGGCCATCCTCAGAAGGGGATTGATAAGCCAGAGGACTGATTCATTAATTTAAACAGTAAAATGTTATAATAGCTGTTTACTTGTGACATTCTTCTCTCAGGTGTGAAACTGAGATCAAAAGCTTCCTTGGACAGAATTAGGATTTCAGATTAATTCAAATAATGTCTACTACATTCGTAGGAATGTGTGTCAAGCTGAGCGGAATAGTTGTGAGAGCTCTTTGTCACCAAGACAATGCAGGAGACCAACTGTACCCTCCTCACTATCACATGTTGGAATAAAGATCCCAAGGAAAGAAAACCTGGAACCTCACCAAACCTGGTTCTCCTGTTTTGCTGTACCTCCTGGCCTTCTGTCTCTTGGTACATACATTTAAAAAAAAATGGTTGACTCACATATTGCAGCCTACTTTTTGTCCCCACTGAGGACTATGAACACAAGATACTTACATTCTAAGTTGAAGTAACTCTTTTTTTTAAAAGATTGATTTATTTGACAGAGAGAGAGAGAGCAAGCATAAGCAGGGAGAGCGGGAGAGGGAGAAGCAGGCTCCTGGCTGAGCAGGAAGCCTGATGCGGAACTTGATCCCAGGACCCTGGGATTGTGACCTGAGCCGAAGGAAGGCAGACGCTTAACCAACTGAGCCACCCAGGCGTCCCTAAGTTGAAGTAACCCTTGTTTCCTAGACACTGAGCTTCCACATTTCTTTGCTGTTACCTAGGATTTCCCAAGCTTGCCTGGTAAGAATCCGTGATCATCTGGGATGCTTATATGAGGAAGGAAGGCAAGGAAAGGCTATTTTTTCCCCCAGCTGTTGAGAAATCTTTGAAGATTGAGGACTGGGAGTGAGGACTGAGCCTGGGAATTCCAGGTGATTCTTTGCGATATACCAATTTAGGACTGTAACTGGGTAAGGCTGGGTAAGGTCACTTTAATTTCATTGTAATTTGATCTCAATCCAATCACTGTGAGAGCCTCATTCAAAGCCATCTATTTTGTATCCACCTATATATCGGAATCACATTTAGAACCAGGTGAGCTCATTAACATCATCTGATCTTCAAACCCTTTCTAACTGGCGGGATCGTTCTTCCCCTGGCAACCCCACATGACAGCACTGTGGGTCTCTGAAAACTGACAGCTGAAAGTGCCGTTGCTGATGGAGTGAGGGTTTGGCCTTTTTTCTTTGCCAGGCCAACAGACCCCAAGGCATCATTTCTCAGTAACAGAGGGCTTGGCAGTACAGCATTTGGAAGACTTCAAGCTGTTCCCAAGTTTTTCATTTTGCAGATGAGGAAACTTGAGTTTCAGAGGCCGTGACCTGCCAAAGGCCACATAGATGATTTTGTTGCTGAGATTTGGAACATACTGCACTGGTCCCAGGGTAGCCTGACAAATCACCTGTGGTGGGTCCCTCATGCAGATGTGCAGTAGCCAGGATGGGCACAGTGGGTCTCCGGTAGAAACCGGGGAGTTGTGCTTTATAAAAGTGTTTCAGGGCCTGTGACAACAACACGGGGCCTTTTTTTTTTTTTTTTAAAGATTTATTTATTGATTTGTCAGAGAGAGAGAGAGAGTGAGCACAGGCAGGAGCATAGGCAGACAGGCAGGTGGAGGCAGAGGGAGAAGCAGGCTCCCTGACGAGCAAGGAGCCCAATGTGGGACTCGATCCCAGGACACTGGGATCATGACCTGGGCCAAAGGCAGCCGACTGAGCCACCCATGCATCCCAACCCGGGGCCTTTTTATCTCTACAGTTACTCAGGTAGATGTCCTTCCTTCCCTCCTTGTCATGTTCCATTCACCAGGTTTGTGACTTGGATTCAGACTGACTTCACGTCATCTGTATGTAACTAACTCAGCCTCTTATCCATAAAATAGGGACCCTGTTAGTTACCTCTGTGGAGGTGTGACGGTGGAATAGGGGAATGCATGTAAAGGGCCTAGAAGCACCTGGCTCCTACGATGCCCTCAGTACACAGTAGCTATTCTTGCTACATCCCATAGGACATCAATACAGGTTGTTAGCATCATCTCAGTGCTGGTTCATGGATGATACCCTTGGTGGGGATGAGAACACCATCTTCTGGAGTATGTTCCATGCATTAAACCCAGGGTTGGCAAACCATGGCCTGCAGGCCAAATCCGGCCCACCACCTGGTTTTGTAAATAAAACTTTATTGGAACACAGTCACACA
This sequence comes from Mustela nivalis, assembly GCF_964662115.1. NCBI lineage: Eukaryota > Metazoa > Chordata > Mammalia > Carnivora > Mustelidae > Mustela > Mustela nivalis. Next base: position 117,753,659 of record NC_139023.1, read on the forward strand.
CATTTGTATTTGTATTGTCTATGGCTGCTTTTGCATTATGACGGCCAAGCAGTTGTGACAGAGACTGTTATGACCCATAAAGCCTAAAATACTTACTCTCTGGCCCATTACGGAAAGTTTGCAGGCCCCTGGAGTAAACCAGGAGTTCTTGCTCCCAGCAGTGATGGTATACTGGTCCACACGCCAGTGATCTTGGGTTTTCTCAGCATCATTCCTTGGGACCATTTGCACAATTTATGCTTCCTGTCTACAGCTGTCAGCTCTACTGTAGAGGAGCTCGCAAATCCTCGGGGGGGGGGGGCGGGGGCGGACACTTCTACTTGGGAATACAGTGAGGGTTCCACCACACCTGAAACTGTCTGCCACGTACACACTTGGAGATTTGCACACTGGTGAACAGTAGGCAAAGAAAGCAGGTATCACACTGGTCATCTGTGTTGAGAGGCTAGACTTAACCGCTATCTAACAGGGCAGAGAATTCACAGAGATAACCTGGTGTTTCCATGCTCAGTGGTTTCCCTCAACAGGCAGGCAGAACCACCACAGCTTGATAAAGGATGAGGGCTTTGAACCCCCAACGAGGGTGTGATCACTGCACCAAACCCGCAGTGCAGTACAGGTGAAGTACTGGCCAAGAATGAGGAAACTCTAGGAAGTCTGGGAGAGGAGGTAAATAGTTTTGGACTTGTGAGCAGCAGCAATGGGGACCGGCAAGTTCCACTAACCCTCTTGAGTTATACGCTCTAGAGATTAGAGCGTATAATGGCCTCCCTCAAAAAAACCCAGGGTGGACTTAACATTGTCATGAGTGGATCTGAGTGGTGCCAGGAGTGGATGAGAGATGCGTTTGGTGCCCTGTGGCAGGTCTCCTCTGCACCTCCGATTTTGGCTGTGATAGCTGCGTGTGAGCTCGGATAATGCTGCCAACACCCCGCCTCAAGCCTGCACCACGGATCTCTTCACTTTTTGCTGCTGTCAGGCTTCCAAAGCTAAGAACCTGCTGGCCTGAGTGCAAGCATAGCCAGAGAGTGTGGGGAGTGTCTACCCTTCCACCAACAGGGACCAGAGCCAATGGATTAAACTCTGGCCTTAGGCTCTTCCGACATAGAACTATGGGAGGCATTCTGTAGTGCCCTCAGAGGTGGAACTGAGCTCCCGTTGCCTCCAGAGGCACCTTCCATAACACACCTGTACGTTAACTGGCATTTCCTCCTTTCCTGGCTCACTCTCCATCTCCTGCTCTAGTTGTGTAGTATCACCTCCCCGATAAACTACCAGGACTCAAGTCCTTTCTTGGCTTTTGTTTTAGGACACTAAAACACATTCCCATTAATACCAGAAACAAAATAAGCATGAATACTCTCACTGCTTCTCTCCAACACAGGACTGTCTTTACTTACAAATGAGCTGCTCTCCTCCCCAGAAAACCCAAAGAACCAATACAGAATCCATTAGAGTTAGTAAAGGAGTTCGACACGTGTGATGTATGTAAGATTAATTTACAGAACATCTGTAGTTTCTCTTCATATCAGCAATAAGCATCTAGAAAATATAATAGATTCTCATAGTACCAATAAAACTTTTAAAAATGCATAAGATCTTTAAGAAATTTTAAAAGACACTTAAAGGACACTAAGGAAGTTCCGAATAAAGAAAGAACAGTTCCTGATAGTGTTAAGATGTCAGTTCTCCCTAAAATAATCAATGAATTCAATGCAATTCTGGGGTGCCTGGGTGGCTCAGTGGGTTAAGCCTCTGCCTTCAGCTCAGATCATGATCTCAGGGTTCTGGGATGGAGCTCCGCACGGGGCTCTCTGCTCAGCAGGGAGCCTACTTCCCCCTCTCTCTGCCTTCCTCTCTGCCTACTTATGATTTCTTTGTCAAATAAATAAGTAAAATCTTAAAAAAAATAAATTCAGGGGTGCCCGGGTGGCTCAGTGGGTTAAGCCACTGTCTTCAGCTCAGGTCATGATCTCAGAGTCCTGGGATCGAGCCCCGCATCGGGCTCTCTGCTCGGCAAGCAGCCTGCTTCCTCCTCTTTCTGTGCCTGCCTCTCTGCCTGCTTGTCATCTCTCTCTGTCAAATAAATAAATAAAATCTTTAAAAATAAATAAATAAATTCAATGCAATTCCAATAAAATTCCAGTGGGAACTTTTTCTCTCTGTACACCCTCCACCTCCATAGGAACCCACCAAATCTGTCTGGGCACTTGCATGGAAAAATGAAGGTTCACAATAATAGCACAATTTTGAAAAAAAAAAGAAAAGGAAAAGATCTTATCACATACAAGCACATACTATAGAGTCCTAATAATAAAAGTTGTGCAAGAACATTCATAGATCAATTTGTAAAAGGCTAAAAAGTTAAAAAAAAAACCCACATATTTATACATGAAACAGAAAAGACATCATGAACTAACAAGGTAAAGTAACTTACTTAATAGAGAATATTGGCAAAACTGGCTCACTGTATGGAGAAAACACCTGTGGGCCTTACACAAGGTTACCTTTATACAAGGTATTAAATGTGAAAGGTAAAACTGTAAGTTTAATAAATAAAAGCTTTTCACCATACAAAGGTCTCAAAACTCCTAACACAATAAGGCAAGATAAATTGATGGATTTTTTTAAATATAAAAACCAAGGAAATATTGACAAAGTTATCAGTTGGATGAGAGATACTAGTAAGAGTCCAAAACTGGTAAGGGATTAATACTTAAACCATACAACAAGGAACTTGATTTGTTGATTGGCAAATCAACAAAAAGGCCATGACCCAGTAGAAAAATAAGCAATGAACAAAAACATAACGTGTTTCCCAGTAGATCAAAGTGTAAGATTTTAAAGTTTGAACAGGCAACTTACCAAAAGGGAAACCCAAATGTTGAACAATTATGTGAGGGAATGTATAACCTTAGGAATTAGGAATCAGAGAAATGCAAAATAAAATGAAACCTTACTTTAAAACCATGCTATTAACAAAAAGTAGGAAGCTAGATGATAGGGACGCTGGTGAGGGTATGCATAAAACTGGTTATCTCATGCACATTGTGGAATTGTAGACTGGTGCAGTCATTCCGGAGGGGAATCTGACAGTTCTGAATAAAATTAAGTATTTATAGGGGCGCCTGGGTGGCTCAGACAGTTAAATGTTCTACTCTTGATTTCGGCTCAGGTCATGATCTCAGGGTCCTGGGATCAAGCCCTGCACTGGACTCTGCGCTCAGTGCAGAGTCTGCTTGAGATTCTCTCTGCCCCTCCCGCCTGCTCACGCACTCTCTCTCTCTTTGCCAAATAAATATAATTAAAAAAAAAAAAATATTTGTAGACCTGGCATTCAACACTCCAACTCCTGTTCTATACCCATGGAGGAACTCACGAAAAGCCAATGAGGGAATTATGTTCAAAGTTTTCAAATATCAGAAATATTAGAGCCAACTCTTCACTACAGAAAAGCATTAAGTAAAATGTGGTAGCTGCACAGTAGGAAATACTACACAATTCTTAGAATAACCTCCTAGAAGCACATTCAGCAGAAGAAGTCATGTGTCAATCATAGAGTTCCTGGGATATAAAAAAACGAAGATGCCTTTTTCAAAGTCTAAGCCTTTACTAATAAGTCTCATGTGATACAAATTACCCAGATGCTTCTACTTAGGAAATAGACCACTATCACATCTGTTATTATACCAAGTCTTTATTGAGAAGTAAAGTGCTCAATATTACACATTAATGAAGTTCTCAACTGTCGAGAGACTTGCGTATGTAACATCTTAATAACACAAATACAGAGGGGAGGTTGATAGGAGAGGGATGAGAAGGGAATGCTCCATGACTAAAGAGAAAAAAATATGTAACTTACAGGTAAAAGGGATTTTGTAAAATCTTACAGGTGAAATGAGGAACAGTATAATAAGAAGTACATAAGAAGACTTTCTAGTAACCATAACTGACTTATGGCACATGGTCAATGCACATGGATACCACATAATGGCTGCACTTCAAACTGAAGTTTGTTTACATGTGACAACACGGTACACAGACATAAACACGTGCACTCAGTATCCCTGGAATGCAAACTTTAGTACCTAGTAATAAAGAACTTTGTGTAGCATATTCGAAAGAAAGCCAGGAGAAATCCTGTTAAAGAAACCCAATGTATATCACTTCTCTGGAAGCTAGCTTTAAAAGATTTGTTCGCTTATGTTTTCATTGAAGATTTGACTGACATATTCTACCCATTACATGAACAATGTGAGAATTCAAAACAAGGCACTAAAACGTGGGCCTCTCTTCTCCTGTTCTCCGAGTCGGAGTTAACTCACCAACGTTGCATTCTCTCTTGCTTGTCCCATTAGCTCACAGTCACCTCATTGAACACTTTTGAAAAATAAGATCTTTATTTTTTATTGAGAAATAGATTTCTTCTCCATTAATTTGGTGAGAGATCCTCTCTTAATGGGGGAAAAAAAACCTGCTGCAAACTCGAACTTTGGCTGATACGTTTTGTTAATGAAATTTTCAATACCAGAAAATTGATTAAACTGAGCTCCATTTAGATGAAAAATTCTAGTTCTGAGATGCAGGATCAAGAGTATTTGAGTTCTAAGGGTGCCTGGGTGGCTCAGTTGGTTAAATGTCCAACTCTCGATTTTGGCTCAGGTCATGATCTCAGGGTCAAGAGACTGAACCTTGTGTTGGGCTCTCTGCTGAGCTTGGAGCCTGCTTAAGGTTCTCTCTCTCCCTGTTGCTCTGTCCCTCCCTCTCTCTCATAAAAAAAAGAGCATTTGAGTTTTATATTCTCAAACTATCATAAAACTCAAACTTTAGTTTTATAATATTTATGTATGCATTTCAAAACTCCTTTAAATTTTTGTGTAAAATGAACATATCTGCTGAGCTAAAACCTTCCGTACATACTTAAAACATTTAGTAAGTTGGCCATCCCAGATTAGTTACAACATTAAAATCAGTTGCAAATAAGCTGGGCCACCTAGGAAGAGAATATATGGACAAACCTTCATATAAAACTAATTATTAGACTAAGTAAAACTCAGTGATTGGGCTCTTTCCAATTTTCCCACGTTATGGTTAGAGATGACATATTAACCCACAATCAGTCACTTTTGGCTTCCTGCAGTTCAGAGCAAAAATATTGTGAATAAGTCAAACAGTTATTCCCACAGACATCAGACACAGTAACAACAAAAAAAAAAATAGCACATTATTCAACATTTATCTTAACCATTCATACAAATTCTAGCATAATGACTACATATCCATTCTCTGGGTTGGAGTTCTTTTCCAGCTCATCTTTTAGAAAAGTTTACCCCAGGAAGGTAGTTGAAATAACAGGCTCCTTTCTTAAAAGAAAGTGTTATATTACGTCCATGAGCTAAGCCTGAGTGGGAAAGAATGCCCCTACTTTCCCTCCACACACTGGGCAAAAATACCAATACTGATTTCTGTGATTGGAAGTAAAACTCCGATAGGAGTTCCAACAGGTCTCCCCTCGCTTTAAAGGCTACTTCATTGTCAACTGAGAAGACTCACCCACGGGAGCAAGTAGGCATACCACTCCAAATACTTTACAAAGACTTTTTTTCTAGACTCAATATTTACACCCAGATTTCTTACATGAAGAAAAAAAATCTTCATTGATCCATGGGCAAGGTTTATCTAAAATAAATTAAAGTGCAAAAGCATTAACAGCTGGTCACAAAGACCAGCATTGCATGGTGGGCGGGGCATATAAATAGTGTACTTGTTCTGCCAACGCAACACAGCCCCTTTCTCACCAATTAGGAACACATCCTAACACACGTCCTAGACGTGGATACTGGAACTCCCATTTGCACCTGCACCTTCTAATCCTTCTGCAGACTGGGAGGAAGAAGGGCGGGAGCTTCTGGGGCGAGGTGGACCATTCGGTCCCAGGGGTGTGCCTAAACCATGACTTATCTGGGAAGCCGCATCATCCGATTCCCAGCGTTCCAGCTCTTCCCGCACCAGCCGCTCCATCTGCTCCCTGTGGACCTCACTGTCACGACCCAGTCTTTCATCCTAATAAAGGAAAAAGAGACCACCATGTTGGGTGTAGGTCGACACATATTTTTGTGCTTAGAGGCTGCCCTAGGAAAGTAAGGAGTCAAATTATCTCTCATTAAGTGACACCAGCAATTTAGAGCATACATAGCAATTCCCTGAGCTACTGGAGTAACTTTTTTGCTTCATTCTACCATTCAGGGAAGGCAGAAGCCTCAGTGCTTGCAGTATTACGTTAACAGCTCCAGATTATCATCTGATTGCCCTGATCTGCAGTTACACAGACATCTCAAAAAACGTCTCAGATTAAAGGTTACAAGATAGGATACCCTGATATTTTACTGAATCAGTGTTTCTGTGTCACATGACCACTTACCTCTGCTACCCCATCCAGCAGCCTTCCCAACACTTCCCTTCTCTTCAGTTTGGCCCGCTCCATGATCTCCAGCTTCACGATCACGGCATCTATCTTGGACACGATGCTGCCGATGGAGTGCTCCATGCGGTCCACTCGTCTCACCAGGCTGTGGGAAACCGCAGGGGAGCGGGTCAAAGCCACCCAGTTGGCTTTTCAGATGGACGTGCTGAGGTTTCTTTTCTTAAACAACATGATAATCTGAAACACATTCTAAGCAGTCTCAGACTTTAGTGATAAACTCACATATTGCTGATGGGAATGCTAACTGGCACAACTTTTCTGCAAGTCAACACTGTATTAGAAGTTTTAAAAATATATGCTTAACTTTTATTCCGATGTTCCATTTTTGGGAAAATTTCCGAAGGAACTATGTATATGTGTGATTTTTTTTGGGCTATCAGCATACTCATTAGAGTTCTGCTTATTAATAGTAGTTCACTGAAAATAGTTACATTAGGGGCACCTGGGTGCCTCTTGGTTAAGTGTCTGCTTTGGAATTAGGTCATGATCCTGGGGTCCTGGGATTGAGCCCCGCATCAGGCTCTTTGTTCACTGGGGAGTTTGCTTCTCTCTCTCCCTCTGCCCCTCCCCTCTGGTTGTGTTCTCTCTTGCTCTCTCAAATAAATAAATAAATAAATAAAATCTTTTAAAAAAAATGATCATAATTAACAGAGAATCATTCAAATATGTTCTTGTTCATCCATAAAATGGAATTCCAAGGAGACACCAGAAATTATATGGTGATGGAATATTTAATGAAATAATAATGTTCACAATATATTAAGTAAATAAAGTAGCTAGAAAACACTGCTCACTAATGATTTGAATAAAAAGTTATGTAAATGCTTTAAAAACACAGAAATAGGAGACAACTTCTGGAATGATGCCATGAGGGCTCTATAGGTACTCTCCCCAGAGAAACAACCATAGCTATTGAAAATTCTTTAAATTCTTTTTTCAAAATTCTGTAAATCTTCTTAAGAGTATACAGCAAATGAAGAAGCATTTATCTAAGAAAATCCACTGGATTTTAGTAAGAGGAGTGCGAGTCTATGACATGTCAACTACAGTCTGCTCCCTCTCTGTCTTCCCCAGTTCACTGTGACAGAAGTGTCACTCCAGTTTGGTTTGGCAATGGACACAGGGCCCCCACTCCCTTCAACTCCCAGTGGGGGGCTATGGGATCCCCCAGGGAGGGGCGGGCTGTTGCATTTCTCCTCTCCAAATCCAGGTTGCAGAGGATCTAATCTAAGGCAAGAGTGGCTGAGAGGAATGAGGTTCTCTTTTTCTACCCAACTGACAACTGTAGGGTGGAGTTTCCATGCCAGGACAGGAAAGCTGAGAAGACTGAAGGCTGCCATCCTAGCCCAGTGGCTTATTCATGAAACAGGGGTATCACTTTGGGAAGCAGTCCCTGCCCCTAGCTCTGAGGCTGTGGTACAGAGGTTTTGCCTGGGAGGAGAGTCAGGTCACAGAACACAGGGCTCCAAAGCTTCCTCCAAGAGAAATGCTTTATGTGGAACAAAGTGCTAAGCCTAAGAGTGTTCCTCCAAATGGAGATTGTTAAGACGAGGTTGGTCACCCCATGAGATAAAAAGGCAAATTGTTTACCAGCTAGTTTACCAGAAAGAACCAGGGAAAGAGACAGCTAAGAAGACTGCTAAAGACTGGCTTCAGTAACTACCCCTGCAAAGGGGCCTGGATTGAACTGGGTCAGAGTGTGGAACAGCTTATATCCTGAGGCATTACTGAAAACAGACCAACCAGCCAACAGTTAGTGGAAGCTAAGAGTTGGAAGTAATATCAACAGAGGTGGAAAGCTTCACAGAGAGATCGGGAACGACAATGAGAGGAGCCCTGCTAAAAGCACTGTCTTTTCAAGACGTGTCTGGTCACGTGGTCACGAATGTGCCCTCTGAGAAGCAACATCAGAAGTTTCACAGTGTGGGGTGGGGGGTACAGACTTCATTAAAAAACAAGCATGCAAACAGCAAATACAATAAGCCTGGGGGTAGGGGAGGAAAGAAAATTAGTATTCTAAACTGCTATAATATATATTTAATATCTCCAGTTTTCAATTAAAAAAAAAGGCATGCAAAAAAAAAAAACAACAGAAAAAATGTGACCCATACATATACATAAGAAAAATGAGGCAATAGAAACTGCCTATAAGGGGGCCCAGATAGATTTAGTAGACAAAGAGCTCAAAGTAGCTATTATAAATATATTCAAAGAACTAAAGGAAATCAGGCTTAAAAACATAGATAGTATGATGTCATTGGCTCATCAAATAGAGAATATCAACAAAGAGATGCAGATTATTTCAAGGAAACTAAGAGAAATTCTCGAGTTGAAAAGTACAATAAATGAAATGAAAAAGTCACTAAAGGTTGGGTTTCAACGGCAGATTTGAGCTGGCAGAAGAAAGAATCAGCACTTCAAGACAGATGGACAGAAACTATGTAATCTGAAGAGCAGAGAGAAAAAAGAGTGAAGAAAGACGTGGGACAGCAGTACATACATAGGATAGAACTCCCAGAAGGAAAGGAGAGAAAGCAGCAAAAAAATATTTGAGGACTCGGGACGCCCAGGTGGCTCTGTTGGTTAAGCGGCTGCCTTTGGCTCAGGTCATGATCCCAGCATCCTGGGATCGAGTCCCACATCGGGTTCCTTGCTCGGTGGGGAGCCTGCTTCTCCCTCTGCCTCTGCTGCCACTCTGCCTGACTGTGCTCACTCTCTCTGGCAAATAAATAAATAAAATCTTAAAAAAAAAATTGAGGATATAATAGTTGAAAACTTCCTAAATTTGATAAAAATATTATATATTCCAGCAGCTTAATGAACTTTAATCAGGATAACTGCAAAGAGATCCACATCCAGACAGATCATGGTCAAAATACTGAAAGACAAAGACAGACAAAATCTTAAAAGCAGCAAGGAAAAGTGACCCATCACATACAAGGGAACCTCAGTAAAATTAAGTTTTAGTCTCATCAGAAATAGTGGAGACAAGAAGAAAAGGAAGGGGAAATAAAATTATCCCTAGATAAAGAAAAACTGAGAGAATTCAAGCTGGTGGGCCTGCTTTGTTTTTTATTTTTAAAGATTTTAAAGAGAGCGAGAGAGCACAGAAGTTGTGGGGAGGGGCAGAAGGGAAGGGAGAAGCAGACTCCCTTCTGAGCTAGGAGCCCAACACAGGGCTTGATCTGAGAACACTGAGATCATGATCTGAGCCAAAGGCAGAAGCCTAACGGACTAAGTCGCCCAGGTGCCTCAGCAGGCCTGCTTTAGAAGAGATACTAAAGGAAGTTCTTCAGGCTGAAAGCAAGTGATCCAGATAATAATTAGAATCCCCATGAAAACCCAAAGAGCACGGGAACATGTTACTGTGTAACTGTAGAAGACAATATAGATGCATACTCCTTTTCCTTTTATTTCTCATTCACTGATTTCAAAAGGACTATGCAAGACAATATGTACACAATTGTATTGTTGGGCCTATAACACATAGAAATGGAATAAAATATTTGACAATACCAGAACGAAGGAGGTGGGTAAGATCAAAGTTGTACTGTAATACGAAATGACACCAGATGGTAACTTGAATCCACAGAAACAAATGAGGAGAACCAGAAATGTAAGTACGAAAAAGAATATGCTGAACTCTATAAATATATACTTTCTCTTCTTGTCTCAGCTCTTTTAAGGGACATAAATTTATATGAAGTGGTAATTCTAAAAATGTGATACTGGATTTCTAACATATATAGATGAATATGTATAATAATGGCATATAAAGGGGAGGAGTTAACAGAGTTAAATAGGAATTATATTTCTATATCTCCTCAGATTAAGTTAATATAAATCTGAGGTAGATTCTGATAAATTGATTTGTGTAGGTTAAGTCCTAGAGCAACCACTAAAAACATAACTGAAAAATGTAATGAAAAAAAAAACTATTAAAGGAATTAAAATGTTACATTAGAAAATATCCACTTTATGAAAAGAAAGCAATAAAGGAGAAAAAGAGAAACAAAAAAGACATAAGGCCTATAGAAAATGAAAAATAAAATGGTAGATGTAAGTCCAGCCGTATCAATGATAACATTAAATGTAAATGAAGTAAACATTCTAATCAAAAGGCAAAGACTATCAGACTGGATAAAAAGACCAGATCCAACTAAATGCTGTCTACAGGTGACACACTTGAGATTCAAAGATACAAACAGGTTGGAAATGAAAGAATGGAAAAAAATACATCATGCAAAAAGCAGCAATAAGAAAGCTGGAGTTGCTATAATAATATCAGACAAGAATGACTTTAAAACAACAAAATGACCAACAAAAACAACAAAATATCTTACTAGAGATAAAGTAGGACATTTTATAATGAAAAGAGGGTCAATCTATTAGGAAGAGGTACCAATTGTAAACATATATACACCTAGCAGCAGAGTTCCAAAAAACACAGAGCTAAAGCTTACAGAAAAGAAAGAAGAGGCAAGTTAATAATGATAGTTGGAGATTTTTTTTTTAAAAGATTTTATTTATTCATTTGACAGAGAGAGCACAAGCAAGGGGAGCTGCATGCAGAGGGAGAGGGAGAAGTAGGTTCCCTGCTGAGCAAGGAGCCTGACGCAGGTCTCCATCCCAGGACCCTGGGATCATGATCTGAGCCAAAGGCAGACACTTTAATGATTAAGCCACTCAGGAGCCCCAATATAGTTGGAGACATTAATAACCCACTTCCAAAAGTAGATAGAACAAACGGGTGGAACAAAAGGAAATAGGAGATTTGAGTAACACTATAAACCACTAGACCTAAAATACACCTATAGAACACTCCACTTAACAAGAGCAGAACACACAGTCTTCTCAGAAGCACATGGAACATCCTTTAGGATATATCATGGGCCACGGCAATAAAAACATATAAAAAAAAAACAACCCACATGTAAATAGAGATACAAACATCAAAATGTTAACTGGCATTTTGGTTTAGTGGGATTAGGAGAGATTTTAATGTTTTCTTTATTTGCTGATTTTCCTATAAGGAATTTCTTTAGTATGGAAAGGATCAAACTGAGAGGTAAGAGAAGCTGCTTGGTCTCCTTTGAACTTGTCAGCCCCAATTCTGCCAATTCCTTAATACTTACACTTGAAACTCTTCATAAGAAACCCCACTGGAAATGCTTCCCCTCCTTCTGGAGCTATGTCCACTGTCTTCATCATCATCCTCCTCAGAGTCATCCAGGCTTCGTGGGAAACTTCGGCTGCTCATGGGACGTGGTAAAGAGCTATGATCCAGATCCAGGTCCTCCTGAAGAACAAGGGGTCACTGAGTGAGGAGCGAGAACAGCGAGTCCCACAGAGCTTCACTGTGGGCTCAAGCAAATGGCAAATGGGCATGTACCATTTAGCACCAGACTGTGATTGCCACTCTTCTAAATTTCATGGACTGGCCAATTTTCAAAACAGATCTTTAATGACCAGCATGGAACTGCTAACTTGTTTGGACAAGAAAGAATATTAAAAAATAAAACAACAACAAAAGTAAATGAAGAAATGTATTATCCCCTTTTCATAAAAGAGAAAACACATTTAATAGCTACAAAGTAGGGAGGATATAATCTTAAATAAAAATTTTAACTAAATACAGCCTAGTGAAAGATGATTTTATTCACTGTCCTGTTCACATTTCACTATACCTGGTAAAGTTTCCCACCTACTGACACTATTCTGTGGAGCAGTTTGGAAACTGCTGTTCAATACTATCTCCTTATAGAAAAGGGACTTTTGCATAGAATATTATTCACCTATATTCTCTGTACCTCAATTACCATGGATGTTTTTGGTTTGTTTAGCCATTTTTTTTTTTTTTTTTTTTTTTTTTTTTTTTTTTTTTTAAAGATTTTATTTATTTATTTGACAGAGAGAAATCACAAGTAGATGGAGAGGCAGGCAGAGAGAGAGACAGAGGGAAGCGGGCTCCCTGCTGAGCAGAGAGCCCGATGCGGGACTCGATCCCAGGACCCTGAGATCACGACCTGAGCAGTGGCTTAACCCACTGAGCCACCCAGGCGCCCCTACCATTTTTTTTTTTTTTAGGATATTATTTATTTGACAGAGAAAGATCACAGGTAGGCAGAGAGGGAGGCAGAGAGAGGGGGAAGCAGGCTCCCCGCTGAGCAGAGAGCCCGATGGGGGCTTGATCTCAGGACCCTGAGATCATGACCAGAGCTGAAGGCAGAGGCTTAACCCACCAAGCCACCCAGGTGCCCCTGTTTAGCCACTTATTTTTAAAGTTAATGTTAAAAGCTTTTAATTATCCTTTCTGATTATGAAAGATCATTTCATGATAAGCACTCAGATGGAAGGCAGCTGCTAGTTTTATTTTAAGTGTTAATTTATAGAGCAACTAACTTTATATCTCCTGAGCAATCTTGTTTTCCTCACTCTCATGGACACTGTGAAGTATGTAACTCCTAGGTTTCCCTTTTCAAGCTGATGACCAGAAAGCTTATTAGGGCCGAAAATGTAGCTCAGTCTTTAACAAGCATATATGTATTTAAATTTTTAGCTTCATAGTCTAGTTTTAATTTCAGTTTTGTTTCACCTCATTTTTTTCATTTTGATTTTTTGCATTTATGCCAATCTAATCTAGTTTTACATATTATTACGTTATATATCCTTTTTGGAATATGCCGGGTACTACTACATAAACTGAGACAGAAAGACAGAGAAAGAGGCAGAGAGACAGAGAGACTCTCGGTAACCCGCCACATAGCATGGTGTCTGGAACACGGTGGGGGCTGAATCAAACCCGGCTCTAAACGAGACCCACCCTCTCTCTTTCCAAGTCGTCTCTCATCTGCTGATGTTCGTGTTCGGTCAGTTCTTGATCTCCATCTTGGTCATACTTTGTGAATATTGCCTCGATCTCTGCATCAGTATGGCCCTTCCTGAAATTATTGAGAGGTTACAGATGAAATCATTCATGTACATGGTCCAATGCAAGCACAGAGACATGATGCAGAACAAAAGGGAAACTGCTGAATCAAGGCCAGCCCTCCTCTGAGGATACGTTCCAGAAAGACACCTCCCTTTGAAAAAAAGAACATTTCTCTGAGTACTCAGACCAGATAAATCTGTGTCACCAAGAACTTATGTTTATATAGGAATTTCCCAGGGCCTCAAAATGTGTGATTCTCACCCTTTGAGATCTTGTCGAAGTTCATCAAAGTTTAACTTGCCTCCCCCTTGCCTCAGACTCTCAGAAATGTCATCCACAGTATTTTTTTTCAGTTTGAGTTTGACCAAGGCTTTATGGCAGCCCTGTTGAAAAGAAACGACTGGGTTTAGTTTATTCTCTTTTTTTGCATGTGCTTTCCCACTCATTTACACTAGTAACCACTAGTGTAGATCTTGCTTTGCACGGACATGCAGGACTGTCAAAATGATCACACAAGGCGAAACTGCAAGTGATGTTAATAATCAACAGGAAAACTTGTGACTGCTCTGTGACCTTTGAAACATCTTACCGGGGCACCTGGCTGGCTCAGTCAGGAGAGCATGCGACTCTTGATCTCGAGGTCATGAGTCTAAGCCCCACGTTGGGCGTAGAGATTACTTAAATAAATAAACTTTAAAAAAAACCAAAACCTTTTATTCAAAGCATTAAAAACTCCCTTGGCATTCGTTATAAATTTATAGGGAGATTAAAAAAAACATAAAATGAATATTTATTTAGTACACTGAAATTTAAAACACTAGAAACATTAAAAAATAAAATGTCTTATTTCTTTGTAACAATTTTACCCAGAGTAGTTTGAATAGTGCTTCCCTTCTTCCCGTGTCACAGGATATGCAGGAAGCCTCTTTTCTATCTTGAGGAGCTCTGATAATCCCTTCTTAATATGGATCAGCTCCGAACATTTTATCCTTTGCCCTTTTAATGTTGTAAAATATCTCCAGAGTTCCTTGTATGTGACGCTGTTTGCCAGCGTCACTTCCTTGGAGACGCTTCGTCGGAACTTTCCAACACAACCACTACCCTCATTCACATTGATAAATTTGCCTTTACTAGGTTATTAGACTCCATATCATTTTTTCTACAGATATTCAAGATTTTGAAGGGTAGCAGTGTCAGCATTCCCACAGCTCCCTATTCTAGAACTCTCTTACATTTGTTTTGAACTTCACTTTCCGTGTTACCAGTCTTGGTTTCTTTGCTCTGCTTTCCTCTTTGCTGGCCCATTCTCCCTTTGAGATGTTTTTGTAAAACATCACATGGGGGTGCTCACAGGGAGAGAGAGAGAAAGAAGCAACACAAGTACATGTTTTATGCCTGCACTGAAAGGCAGGTGCTCCTTGACCTAGCCTAGACTTTGTAAGAAGGGATGTTATTGCTCACTGATTATGATACACATCTGTTATTTATGTAACGATTTGTAGACTGAAGAGCTAGCCGTGAAGTTTATGTTATGCCAGTACAGTTAATATACTGTGATAACTGAAATGTTCTGTGGAAATTGGAAGTTTGCACTTTATAGTATTATTCACAGTCAAGATACTGTGACAACTGAAATGGGGAACTGTGTGGAGAGGCTGGCCATATTTAACATGAAATAATTGAAACCTGTGCATCTCAGAACCAAAGTGCAAAGTAAGGACTGCTTGTATACACCTTGGACATTTGCTAAGATGTCATAAACTGTTTTTGAAAAAATCTGGATAACCCAAATTTTAGGTCCCATCCAAGTGTTGTTTTGTTTTTTTTTGTGTGATCTGAAAAGATTTTCATAGTATTTATTTATTTGTTTAGTGTGTGTTATTTCTTTTTAAATTGAATTTTGTTTTTTCCAGTGTCCCAAAATTTACTGTTGAAACAAGGGGTTTTGTTTAAGAACTGGAAGTTCTCTGTTTCAACGTGATTCACAGACAGCACAGTCTTAGGATCTGAACCAACAGAAAAAGATCACACAGTCCAGGAGCCACTGGTCTCTTAGCAAAATGATGTTAGGGAACAAGCTGTGTGCTTTAGATGTAGTTATTTGTTGTTGCTTAAGTTTTATACTTTAAACCAAATAAAGAAATCACATTGAGAAGAACAAAGCTACCCAACTTTCCTGTCCTGCCCTTCCATTTACTTAACAACTTCCTGAGAAGGTGCGTAAGTGAAAGTTCTCAGGCCCTTACTCTGTGGCCTTTTTCCTTTGATTATTTTAAAACTTCCCTGGAAGGTCAAGGATAAAGGGTGAATGACAAAATATTCTCTTCTAAAACTGTTTTTTTCTTCTTTTTGAAAACTGTATGTGAGAAAGAGAAAGTAGAAATGTCTTTAGGTTCTTCCCTTCCAGTTGATTCTGAACTCTGGATCTGCACATGATAGCCTACCAGAGGTGTCCTCAAAACAATAAAGCTAAAACCAGCAGCTCAGCTCTCAAGAGTCAAAAGAGATTGTTGAGATTTTTAATTCTAGGGCAAGAGACTGTTGAGAATTTAATTCTAGGTCAATAAAAGATTCCCAGAATTTAAGTCCAAGCTAGCAGCATACCCATCTCTAGCTCCAAGACAGAGAACATTTAAATTATTGATGACATGTAGCAATCTACTCTTCACTTGAAACCCTTACAATGGATCAACTTTGATGTGGAAATCTGGCTGAAACAATGCTCATTTTATGTAGAAAATAAAGCAGTTGTGAGAATTAGGGCTTGTCATACCTTTCTGATAAGATCTGAGAGTTCCATTTCAGCTTTCTGCTGGGCCAAATCAGATTTAACTTCAGAGTAAGTATCATTGATGATAGCCAAAAACATATTCTGTTTGTAAATCAAAGGAAAGTTGAGATTAAAGAAAAAACTAAATATACTTTCTAAACATCAATCCGAAATTTGACATATGCATTTTTGTTTTTTAACAATCTGATTTCTTAAGAAGACATAAATTAATAGTTTTGCTACTATATACTTGGGGAAAATTATTTTTTTCACTAAGTCATGCCAAAGGAAAATGCAATGTATATTCTTATTTACAAACCATATATTGTGATATATTTTACAAAAAGAGACAAGAATGAAATACAACAAAATACTGATGTATTTACCTATGGATGATGGTATTATTTTATTATTTTTGCTTGTCTATGTTATCTACACTTTTTTCACCTGACAGAAATTAATAGAAATGGAGAACTCTACATAGCTCTTCAAATTTCAACAGTCAATACAGACAAGGGGAATTCTATGCTTCTTCCAAATACTGTTATATTTTATTATTTGAGATTTACAGAGTGCATTTTGAAGAGTTAAAAAGATCTCTGCAAATGGGAATACAGTAAGCTTCATAGAAGATAGTCAAGAGAAGCTTAGTGAAAAATACAGACTTTGGAGTCAAACACGCTTGGGTTTCAGTATTAGCCCTGCCAAGACTATATTGTTTAAATGTTCCAATCTTTAAAACTCATTTGTTCTTACATTAATAAAATGGGAGAAACAACAGTTCCTCCACTACAGATCTGTTGTAAGAATTAATGAAATAATCTATGTCAAGTGCTTAGGACAAGGCCTCACACGTGATAAGTGCTACATAATTTATAGTTGTTATTATTCAATAATGGTTAGTTCATTTTTCCTAAGTTTCCCCTCCCCAAGATAATGGTTTATATTTCCAACACCTGTTTCCCACAGTTTTTTTGTTTTTTTTTTTTGAAACACCACACCCAACCGATCAGTTCCTTCTTTAATACATTCTTTCTTTACTCCTCTTTCTGGTATACTGATATGGTTTGTGACTATAGTTATTTATTTATTTTTTTTTAAAGATTTTTATTTATTTGAGAGACAGACAGAGAGAGAAAGCATGAGTGAGGAGGAGAGGGATGAGCAGAACCTGCCTGACACAAGGCTCCATCCTAGGACCCTGGGATCAGGACCTAAGCCAAAGGCAGACACTTAACTGATTGAGCCACCCAGGTGCCCCCAGAGTTATGTATTTGACTAGGTCTGTTGTCTCCACAAGTTTGTGGAATCTCCCTGAGGGCAGGGCTGGTCTCTTACTTTCCTTACCACCGCACCCCCAGTACCTAGCACCCTCCCTGGAATACAGTGGAGTGGCTCAGTAAATACTTATTAAATGGGGAATGAATGAAAGAGAGCTCTATTATTTTAGTGTGCTACTAAATTGCTACAAATAAAGGAGGAATACTATTTAAGATCCTGTAGCAAAAATGAGAATAAAATATAAAATGCACGAAAGTTCCTGGCTTAATGCTCAATTCCAAAGGCAGTCAGAGTAATATCTCCCACATTTTTCCTCCCAACCCAGGCAATTAGTGTTCTCTTTTTAAGTTTCCAAATGGCTGGTAGCTAACACCTGTAAATATCTTAGTTATAGGATTAAAGTGTGGATTCTCTGAAGAGATTTAAAAAAATTAAACGTGGCTGAGAAAGGCTATTGAGGATGTGGGTAGAGAAGCTCCCCCTCCTTTCCATTCTGTCTCAGAAGGTTTGCTTGATATGTAATCAGAAGGCCTTCCCTAGTGATGACGGACTTTTGCTTCCATTGGACCAGCTCACATCACAGTGGCTTCTTTCAAAGCCAGGGCAAGGCCACCTGGGTAGCTCAGTCAATTAAGCATCTGAGACTCTTAATTTTGGCTCAGGTCATGATCTTAAGAGTGATTGGGCTCTGTGTGGAGCCTGCTTGGAATTCTCTCTCCCTCTGCCCCTCCCCCAACTCATTTGCATTCTTTCTCTCTCTCTCTCTCCCTCTATATATATATAAATAAATAAAATCATGAAATAAATAAGTAAATAAGTAAATAAATAAATAAAATAATAAAAAAATAGAGTCTGGGCAATAAACTAACACCTTGCAGTCATCTCAGACAAATGGCCAACTCTGCACTTGGCTTGTCATTTCTTTAAAGAAAAATGTGAATTGACAGTAGCATCTTCCTCTCTCTCTGTGGGGTGCAGGGAGACCATTTCCTTTTTTGCAATAGCACGAAAAATTACTTTAGTATAAAGACAGAAGCTAAAAGCTTCTTTTCATGTTCTATTGATGGATTTGATGAAATGACCAGTTTCAGGGCAGAAAACAACCTTCAGACAAGTCCACATCTGACCATTTTGAATTGCTACAGGTCCGTCTCTCATGCAGCAGACAGACACACAAAGAAAACTTAGGCGACCTGCAGTTAACTAGAGGGTCTATGGTGGAGCTCTCAGTTCCTGGTTTTTGTTTTCTTAGTAGAGATTCAGGGATTCAGGAGTTCCAGAATCGAAAGTGCTACCAGTGTTAGAACTGAAAAAGGCTAACTGTTCCCTCTATGTTTCCCTTAACATATGACCAGAAAAAGAAACTAGAGAGGTTTCACTTTAAAACTAATGCTATGGGGGCACCTGGGTAGCTCAGTCAGTTGAGCATCTGACTCTGGGTTTCAGCTCAGGTCATGATCTCAGGGTCATGAGACGGAGCCCTGCGTCGGACTCTGCGATCGGCAAGGAGTCTGCTTGAGAGTCTCTCTCTCGCCCTCTGCCTCTCCCCTTGCTCATGTTCTCTCCCCTCTCTAAAATAAATAAATAAATCCTTTAAAAAAAACTCAATAAAACTAATGATACATACATATAAGATACAAATGGACTTATTTGATATTCCTGACTCTTTCCATCCTACTAAAGTAGTTCTGATACTCAGTCTATAAATAGTGCTTAACCATATACAAAACCACTAAATTCTTGGAACAACTTTGGGGATAGTACACTGAATTACTGAACTTTACACAAAGCATCTTATAAAATCTATTGAAAATGGAGACAATTTCGTTGTTTTCTTACAATGATGACTGATGTAAGGAAAGACTTAAGTATTTTTTTAAAAGATTTTATTTATTTATTTGACAGAGATCACAAGTAGGCAGAGAGGCAGGCAAAGAGAGAGGGGGAAGCAGGCTCCCCGCAGAGCAGAGAGCCCCATGTGGGGCTCCATCCCAGGACTCTGGGATCATGACTGGAGCCGAAGGCAGAGGTTTTAACCCACTGAGCTACCCAGGCGCCCCAGGAAAGTCTTAAGTATTAGTGTTTAGATGAAAAATACCCACTGCCTAGATTAAGCTAACTTACTTGAATAATTTCTTGGTAATTTTTTGGTAGACAAATGAATGTGTAAATGTTAAGATGAAGAACAAAATGCCTCCTAAAAACTCTTAATTAACTTAGGGTCAAAGTGTTAAAAATGTTAATTTGCACAAAATCAAGAGAATGAAAAATTATTTTTGAAAGTAACTTTTTTTTTTTAAGATTTTATTTATTTATTTGACAGAGAGAAATCACAAGTAGATGGAGAGGGAGGCAGAGAGAGAGAGAGAGGGAAGCAGGCTCCCTGCTCCCTGCTCCCGATCCCAGGACCCTGAGACCATGACCCGAGCCGAAGGCAGCAGCTTAAACCACTGAGCCACCCAGGCGCCCCTGAAAGTAACTTTTAAAGCAATTTCTACTCATTGTTAGATTTAGTTTTATTTTGTATTTTCTAATTTTTAAAGATTTTTATTTATTTATTTAGAGAAAGAGCAAGAGCTGGGGGTGGGTGGGAGAGAGAGAATCTCAAGTATGCACTGAGTGTGGAGCCTGACACAGGGCTCAATCTTACAATCCTGAGATCATGACCTGAGCTAAAATCAAAGAGTCAGTTGTTTAACCAACTGAACCACCGAAGTGTCCCTACATTTAGCTTTAAATTTAAAATCTGAATGTTCTTTGCAGGCAGTCTCTAGATGTGTTAATATTTTTTTTTTTTTAAGATTTTATTTATTTATTTGACAGGCAGAGAGGCAGGCAGAGAGAGAGGAAGGGAAGTAAGCTCCCTGCTGAGCAGAGAGCCTGATGCAGGGCTCAATCCCAGGACCTGAGATCATGACCTGAGCCGAAGGCAGAGGCTTTAACCCACTGAGCCACCCAGGCACCCTATTTTTTTTAAAAAAGATTTTATTTATTTACCTGACAGAGAGATCACAAGTAGGCAGAACAGCAATCAGAGAGAGAGGGGGAAGAGGCTCCCTGCTGAGCAGAGAGCCCGATGCAGTGCTCCATTCCAGGACCCTGAGATCATGACCTGAGCCAAAGGCAGAGGCTTAACCCACTTAGGCACCCAGGGGCCCCAGGATGTGCTAAATATTATTAAGTTAAAACAAAAATATCTTAACCTTTACAAGCAATAATTCACTCAAATATTACTCTTGACATCCTGGATCTAGCTTGCTTTGTCAGTTCCTTTTTTCTTTTTAGAAAAGAGGAAAAAGATGAATGAAAGTCATGCTAGCAAGTGATCACGAAAGTGCTGACATCTGTGTTTTAAAAAAGCAGGGGCCCCTGGGTGGCTTAGCCGGTTAAAGCCTCTGCCTTCAGCTCGGGTCATGACCCCAGGGTCCTGGGATTGAGCCCCACATCAGGCTTTCTGCTCATCGGGGAACCTGTTTCCCCCTCTCCCTCTGCCTGCCTCTCTGCACTTGTCATCTGTCAAATAAATAGAAATCTTAAAAAAAAAAAAGCACATACACGTGTAAGCATTCTACTTTTTCGGCAAAGCACTATTTTAAGTGACTTTATAAATTTGCATGTAATCTTATTTTTTTTTACACTGAACAGACACTTATATGTAGATGAATGAAAGACCATGGAAAAGGTATTTGGTGACGACTTAAACCTGAATCAATGGGAAGTAAAATAAAAAAATGTCTTCTGGTATCTACAGTTATTCCTGGGTCTTTTAAAAAAAATGATAAGGACCCTAGAGAGTGACAGAAAAAGGAAGATGGTGATTTTACAGTGGTGATTTATGAAGTTAAAATCACCTCATTATAAACAAAAGTGTACATACCAAAAGAATGAAGAACATAAAGAACACAAATGTAGTGAAATAAATTGGTCCCAAAACTCGATTAGCTTCCTCAATCTCTGCGAAGTTGATATCACCCAAAATGATACGGAATTGAGTGAAACTATAAAAACAAAACAAAACAAAACACCACAATACAAAAACAAAGAATGGCCAGCATTGACGTAACTTTCCTTAAAGATGATCTCACACTTTTGGACCTTTTATATATAGATAGATATATATGTATAGATATATATGTATAGATAGCTGCCAAATAATAGAAAATTGTCAATCCCTTTGGAAAACTCCTGCTACTTATATGACCAATTGAAGCCTCTGGAATAAAAATAATATGCTTTCATGCTAAATATGTTATTTCCATTTAATTAAAAGGAAAATAATAATATTATTATTAGGTGACACAAAGCAATCAGCTATAAGAACTTAACACATAATCTGGCTAAAACATGGTAACTCTAAACTTCACAACAGTTACCCTGGTTCTGAATTTAATACCTCTTTAAAAGAAGACTTGAAGGACAACCAAAATTGTGTGCATTCAAAGATCCAATATCCCCACATGTACTCAAAGTGGTACTGAGTGGCCATGGGTTGCCAATTCTGGGTCTTAATCAGCAAAATCATTTCCATTCCTGACATCCATCAAACAGTGACATTAATTAGCTGTCCTCCAGTACAAAGCCCTATTAACTTCTATTACCATAATCCTCTTCTTTCCTAACTAACTCCTTTCTAAATGGTATGTAAATCTAATAATGTTATTTATTTATTTAGTTTTCATATCATATTTGAGAACTCTGGATGACTGAAAATTCCTGTACCGATTTGAATTGCTCTTAGAATATTAGAAATACTATTTTTTTCTTAGAAAAAAATCTCCAAATTTAAAACATATGGCAACCACATTGAGTAAGAATGAAAATATAGGCAAATGTCTCTTAAAAGCTGCCATCTGCACTCGGTGCTGAGAAGCCCTCCGTCTTTGTAACAGTACTGGTTCACCATTGCTGTTCTACTATGTCTTATTACTTTAGAGCTGCTCTCTGAAGCTTTTTGGCATTATGCACTGCCATCTCTGCATGGGTGGGCCATTGCTTCCGGGAAAGATAATAAATTCTTATTTTTAAATAACTATTTTAAAATACTTGTTGATTAAATAGCACCCATGAAGATTTCTTTAAACTTCAGAACACAGTAACATCTCTGATTAAATTTTTCTTTTTAATTTCATATATACTTACATACACTCTTGGAAAGTACTGAAGTCATCAACCTGAGTTCCAAAGACGAGGTAGGCCAACTGAGCATATGCTAAGAAAATAATGAAGAACATAATTGCAAAGCCAAAGAGGTCTTTGGCACACCGAGACATGGTTGTGGAGAGCTGACTCATTGTCCTGTTAAAGTTGATGAATTTGAAGAGCTGTAACAGAGAGAAGGTATCAATAGATGAATAGGTAAACAAAATGTGGTAGATATGCACAATGGAATGTTATCCACCCCTACCAAGGAATGAAATTTTGATATAGGCCACAACATGAATGAACCCTGAAAACACTATGCTAAGTGAAATAAGCCAGACACACACAAAAAACCCAACTATTGTATGACTACACTAACACGGAGTAGCTAGAATACGGAAATTCATAGAGACAGACGAGGTGACCAGGGCCTGGGGTGAGGGGGGAATTTGGAATTAGTGTTCACTGGATACAGAGTTCAGTTGGGATGATGAAAAAGTTCTGGAAATGCATATGGTGATGGTTGGACAACACTGTGAATGTAATTAATGCCACTGACGTGATCAGTTTTATGTTATGTTATTTTACAACAATATTTTTGGATGAGAGAGTGCTTTTTTGACTTGCTTCCCCTGCCCCCCCCCAAACCCAGCAGTTTCTATTTATTCGTTCAAAAAGTATTTGTTGAGTGCCTACCATGTGCCAGGCACTGTTCTTAGAGCTGGGAACAGCAGAGGACAGAACAAAGGCCTGCCCTGATGTTGCTAACATTTGACATGATGGTGGCAAGTAGAAACAGGTTCAAATAATAATTAAGAGGACTGGGGAATCCTCCCCTAAGAAAGATTAAAATTAAAGACGAAAAAAAACCTCAAAAAGAAAGTTAGTAAAGAAAAACAAAAACCTCCTCCAGGAAATACTTACTGCATGTTATTAACTATCATTCATTGTTTAGTGACTATGTGCCAGACATTATGGGAAGGGCTATGTATACTGACTCAAATCTTTGCAATGACATTGAAATACTGGTATCCTGTCTCTAGGAGGCAGCAAGGACTCAGAGCTAGCAGTAGAACCCAGCTCTGTTCGATGCCAAAGCCACAGTGAACATTTCTTTCTTTCTTTCTTTTTTTTTTTTTAAAGATTTTATTTATTTATTTGACAGAGAGAGATCACAAGTAGGCAGAGAGGCAGGCAGAGAGAGAGGAAGAAGCAGGCTCCCTGCTGAGCAGAGAGCCTGATGTGGAGCTTGATCCCACTACCCTGGGATCATGACCCGGGCTGAAGGCAGAGGCTTTGTCACTGAGCCACTGAGCCACCCAGGTGCCCCCACAATGAACATTTCTGTAGGCAAAACACTAAGGATGGCTGTTCAGGTTGCTGATCACAGCCCAGAGGCCCGACAACCTCAGGAGCTCTAGCGCGAAGTCCTGAGGGAAGACCATTAGGGGGATACGTTAGAAGTCGAGTCACAGGCCCTGCCCTAAACAACTTTAATGGTTCTTCAAGTTTCGGAAGCAGAACAGTTACAAGCAAAGCACTAAGTAAAATTCTTAGCCTGAGGCACAAATTGGAAGGAAATCTCTAGAATTTTACGTAAAGAGCTCTTATACATTGATTCGGGCCACAAGAAACATTTTTTGAAGGTTGTTGCAATCACATTACTTAATTCCTATTGGACTTGGATTATTATTACTATTTTGTGCTAAAGGTTTGGTGTGCGAGCGGTGGTTTTTCCCGAATAAGAATGTACCTAAATAAACCGCACGAGAGATAGAGGATGAGGCCTGCACCCTCTGATAGACCGCAGGCCTTCCAGGTGTGAATACCAATTCAGGGGGAAAAGTAACTGTTGGTGAGTAGCTTCTAAAACAGTGCTGTTTAATAAAACTTTCTGTCACGATGGAAATGTTCTTTATTTCCACCGTCCAGTATAGTAGCCATCAGCCACATACAGACGCTGAGATCTTAAAATGTGGCTAGAGTGCCACAGGAACTGAATGTTTAATGGTATGTGATTTTTACTAATTAAAATTTCAATTTAAGAGCCAATTGTGGCTCGTAGCCGCTGCCTAGATAGCAGAATCCTAGATCTTCACAGGTGACACGCTGGCAGATGCCTCGTGATTACTAAAATTTCCTGCATATCCAGCACTGAGGCTCATTTGCATATGAGATGCCCTAACCTTTCACATACATGGAAATGCACATTATGTTTCAAGAAAGAAGGAAACGAGTAATTAAGGTACTACTTGGAAGAGTATGTATCTGTCCCAACCTCAATTCTAGGTAAAACTTCCGTATGGCCTCCACCCAGGAAAGAGGGTGACCCCTCTTTTACCCCACTGTAGACCATTTCCATTGCATCTTCCCCTCCCTTCCCATCTGTATTCCTCATTCTTAGTTTCTTTTCCTTCCCTTGGTCACACCACATCAGGTGAAACTCAGACCAGTCCCTGTGTTAGTGTAGCCGAGGGCCCCAGGCCAAGATGACCTTGAGAAGGGCTCTTAACCACATCTGTTAAACAAACCTGCAGGGACAGGTCTTGCAAGATAGCAGGCCAGGTCATTCACAATGAGAGGAAGGATGACATGGATTCTGCTAGTTTACTTGTAAGATATGAAGCGGCTACAGCTGGCTGTCTGAATTTGGCCACAAAAGCAAATTCAGGTCCTCCAGCATTTTGTGTTAACTCTTGTTAGTAAAAAGAAGAGAAAAACATTATCGAAAATCCAGGACATGAAATTTGTAAATTACCTTAATCCAGACAAAAAACACGATGACAGCAGCTATATTGTTATACTGTATTTGCCAGTATGCCGGATGCTCAAAGTTGGGGAAAGTATTTTGATCTTCTAGAAACTGTAGCAGCACCTCCACATTTGATGCTCTATGTATGTTAATTCCTATAGCTACCATTGACAGCTGGAAAACAGAAGATTTATGTATCATTACAGTGTTTTAGAAACATGTAACTTACCTTCAAACAACTATTTTTCCTCACCCATGTATTAGTCCTAGGGTTCACCCATCTACTTATCCAAATCACTCATACAAGTGACAGGTGTTGAGCACGGCCCAAAACAGGTATAACAATAAGCCACTTACATTCCCTTAGCTAGGAAGAGAAATCCAGTGAGTGTACGTGTACGTGTGTGCACCTATGCGCGTGCGCGCGCACACACACACACACACACACGATATGTTGCTCTATTACAAAATCAAACAGGAATGCCTTGTTTTTTTTTTTCTGCCACCCTCATCCAAATCACTTTCCACCCTTCTGCTTTCTCAGCCTCATCTTGCTTTGTTTTTGTTTGTTTTCAACCACCAGCCATACATTCTTTCCACTATTCAACAAATATGAGTACCTACGTACACAGTACAGTGCCAAGGCTAAGATATAAGTAAGTAAGAAGTAAGATGCACAAGCTGTTCTCAAGAAACTCATGCTCTGGTTCAAGACGAGGCACACATGCAAAAATAAGTAACACAAAGACCTAGGAAGGAACTGACATCACACTACATAAGATGAAGGGTGAAATAAGACATAGCGAAAGAGGCCCTTAAGAGGAAAGATCCTTGGTCTTGAAAGATGGTGGGGATGATGGGTGTGAGAGAACTCAAGATTTACTGTGGGAATATATGTGAGCCAAGGGTTTCCCTCCTGCTCACTTCTCTCCCTTAATTTATGACCATGCAACTTTTCACATTGGCTTTAGTTCTGGGTTCTAAAACCACATCTCAGGAGAACATTGGGCCCTACTCCCATCCATTGCCACTGGATTAATGTGTAGATGTGGAAACTGTTAGAGGTTCACCATTGCAACCTGGGCCTCCTGTGGGGCCTGAAGCCACAGCAGGTGGGCTGTCACAGGTGCTGAGACCTTTGCTGTTCATTCCCTTTCTCTCCTCATGCATGATGGTCAAAGGTCACTTCACTAGTCCTTCTGGAGATGGCTGTCCAAATCATGGCTCCGGGTGGTTATCATAGCAAAGACCTGCCTGGCTACCAACCACAGCCGAAAAAAGCCAACCTCACCACCTTTTCTTTTTCTGTGAAGGATCCCCAGAGCAAATCTTGGATTTCTGTGCTGGTGGTGGGAATATTTGGGGTTCTCTGGAATACACCAAAAATATTTTGTTATGTTAACTTAGTTGAGAGGGGAAGGGTTGACTGACTTAAACAACAATAACCCTTTATCCAACTCTCACGAGGGACAACTGCCTTGTACCCAAGATGTGGTCATTTAAACAACATTAATATCTTATCAACACACTGAATTTCCTACAAAATTCATCATCAAAATAGAGAATGAGAGAAAAGAGATGAGGAAAAGAGATTCTGTAAGCACTTGAGTGATGTCCTCCTGAGTTTTCTTTGGGATTCTCCATCCCCATCTACCAAAGAACTTCCCTTCCTTAATGTAAGCTTCCTAAGGGCAGAGGTTTGGGTTGTTTTGTTCAGTCCTATATCCCTAATGCCTAGAACAATGCCAGGCACATAGTACACACTCAGAAAATATTTGCTGAATAAATGAATTAATCATTTTCACCCCTGAGCCTACCAATCAACAAAACAATTTGAGTTTAGACCTTTTTTTTTTTTTTTTTTAAAGATTTTTATTTATTTGAGACCGAGACAGAGCAAGAGACAAAAAGCACAAGTTGAGATGGAGAGAGAGAGCAGGAACTTTGCTGAGC
This sequence comes from Mustela nivalis, assembly GCF_964662115.1. Lineage (NCBI taxonomy): Eukaryota > Metazoa > Chordata > Mammalia > Carnivora > Mustelidae > Mustela > Mustela nivalis. The sequence goes on from NC_139023.1 coordinate 117,780,969, forward strand.
AGGGAGTATCCTATACAGGGCTGGATCCCTGAACTCTGAGATCATAACCTGAGCCAAAGGCAGACACTCAACTAACTGAGCCACAAGGGGCCCTGATTTTTAGACTCCTTAATAGTCTTCTTTTTATCAGTAACTCTGATAGAAAGACTGTTTAGGTCAAATAGGTTGACTAAAGTAAGTCCAGAGATTTCAGAGCCTTTGTTAAAGAAACAAAAGGATGAGGGTTGGGGGGGGGGAGTAGGGAGAGGGTGAAGGGGTTGTAGACATTGGGGAGGGTATGTCCTATGGTGAGTGCTGTGAAGTGTGTAAACCTGGAGATTCACAGACCTGTACCCCTGGGGTACAGGGGTAATAATTTAATAATACATTAAATGTTTATATAAAATTTTTAAAAATTATTTAAAAAAAAAAGAAACAAAAGGATAACAGGGAAAATGATTTCAAAGTGATTCCAAGATGTTATATTTATATTTAGGGTAGAATTAATTTTCAAGTTTCAGGTGTGCCTTAGCCTGATAAAAATGCCTTTGCTTTTTTCATGGGATTGAAGGTCCTGTGCATAGGGCTTATTTTGGAGGGTGAGCAGAAGGCGTGCCCTTGTTTCTGCTGGGTCTGAAGGTTTCAAAGGAGAAGGAGGATTCCAGTAGCCTTTCCTTATTCTTTATAAAAGCACACTGTCTGAATTGTTGTCTTGGCAGTACAGAGAGTTAAAAAAAAAAAAAAAAAAAAGAAAGAAAAAAGAACAATAGAACAATAAAGCAAGTTTTCAAAGAAATACTTGCAAAACTGAGCCAAAAAACTACCCTCAAATTCCATGATATTAACAGCTATTTTCTCTGAAGTGGGTACAAGGCTATTCCCTAGGGTGTGAAAAGAAAATATGAAAACTTCTATCCAAGTAAAAAGAAAGTGTTAAGAGTTCTATTTGTATTTTTTTAATCCAATCTTTCAAATTCTATGTTGTGTGTGTTTTCACAAATGTACCTATTATACCACACACACACGCACACACACACAAACACATTTTATGAATAAATGGAATACATTAGGGTGTGTTATTAAAGTTTTCACTGATAGGTACATAATCGAAAAGGCGGATGGCCACCGACTGACTATTTTTTTGCTGATATTGAAGGTATTTGGCTAAAACCCAAACAAACCTGCCATTAATTAGCATAATATCACACTCACACTCACCTTTTCACCGTTATTCTCAATGACTTAACTATAAATACATCCATATAAACTAAAAAGGCAGTTAGAGTTCCGAACGTTAATTGTCTTCTAGAATAATTTTCATGTGTATGGACCCACACTCTTCCATCATGCTGGATACTGGAAAATTACTTCCAGTATCCTTGCCTTCTTTGCCTCCCTAAATGGTGAAATTGCTTTGCTACAGTTATTAATATACTGAGAATTTGGGGATGAAGAGTTTACCTCCAGGAACGGCGTGATGTTACACAGCCATCCTGAGAGAAGGGACGCCCTTCGGAATGCATCCGGGCCAAATGGGTTCTACCCAATATTCTATAGGAACTTTTACTTTAAGTAAAAGCTCTTTCTGAATTACATAGGCATGTAGCTTGAGAGGCAATGACAGAGTGGTTAAGGTTACTCTGAGAACTCAGTGTACATCTGGATATGAAAAGCACTTGGAACTGTGTCTGACACACACCATTTCTAAAGCATTAGCAATTACTTAATAGTAATTAATAGTACTTAATAGTAATTGCTAATGCTTTAGAAATGGTGTGTGTCAGTTAATGTTATCGTCACGCAGTACAGATCTGTATAATTCTCTTCAATGTCTTGAGCATTCTTTTACTCACATGTAAGTAACATTTTCCTATATTTAAAACATCTCAATAATATATTTCAGAACACATTTTCTATATTTTGCCAGCTAATTCTAGTGATGATTTGATAATGGCTTGATGTAAACGCTTCACAAAGCCCAGATGAATTTTTGGTTGTTAAGGGCAGGAGAAGAGTAATGGCCAAGAAGTAGGGTGACAGAAGACAGAGACCTGATAGGGTAATGCACCCCTTATTGAGACTTCAGGGGGCATCTCTGTCAGCGGACAGTGGGGAGGATGGACTTTGAGGCATGTGACAATTAAGCATGTCCTTATGTGCTTCAGTGTGTAAGAGAACTCAGCAAAAGATTATGCGTTCTTGGTCAAGGGAGAAAGATTGGCAAAAATGCATGTCTGCAGTGGGGACCCTGGAAGAAAGTGACGAGGATGATGCGGAAGGCAAACCATGTTGAACAAGTGTAAGATGTTATAATAAAGTCAAGGGCAGATAGCGGATCTACAAGGTGTCCTAGTCTCGGCTCTCTCCTCACTGCCTTCTGATTTCTTGTACCTGATACAGAAAACCCTGATGGTCCCTCACTGGTATTTTGTACACTGGACTATTTGCGGGAAATTTCAAACTGCAGAGAGGCGTTCTCTGCCACCCCAAATATCTTCAAGATGTTTCTTCTTACTATAACTTTACACATGTGCAGAAACATACAAAATGATTTTTGCTAGTAGTTGGAAAAAAATATCATTAACAATAACAAAAAAAGAATAAACAAAACATTCTTTTCTCCCTGTCTCCCATGGCATGCCAAAGACAAATATGAATTTCTAAGTTCTTCTTCTTTCTTTTAATGTCTTAGAACTCCTGCTGTATCAGCACATATGGATCTGTCATTTTTAAAAAAAAATAATTAGTTCATTAATTTTTAAGTAATCTCTGCATCCAACATGGAACTCAAACTCATGACCCTGAGGTCAAGAGTCACATGCACTTCCAACTGAGCCAGCCAGGTCCCCCACTAAGTTATTCTTGTTATTAGTGTGGCTAACTGACAACTTAACGTAAACAACTCTCTGCTTCTATATTCAGAAGGGTTACTCTTGTGCAAAACGCAAAAATAATTAGTAACACTGAAATTGAAACAGCAGAGCAAAACGTTCAGATTCTCCTTCAGGAATATCAGGATCCACAGTACTGAGGAGACACATCAAGGACTCTAGTTAACATGTTTTTATAACAGAGGAGGGAATTCGGTGGTGTTCTCAAACCTACCACAACGATCACAACATCCAGACAATTCCAGAAACTCCTGAAATAGTGTAGCTTGTGAATGCGAATTTCCAAGATCTCTTCCACCACATAGTAAAGGATAAAAAAACAAAAGATAATCTCACAGGCTGCCAGGAAGAAATCAAAAGTTGTGACATATCGGGTCAGCTTTACAGGCTGAAATTGCCAAGATGGAATCACACCGCCTGTTGCTGGGAATTCAACCAATAACCTGCGTTGCAATAAGAACAATTAAAACAGTAACAACAACAACATGGACGCAGCCAGGAAGGGACAGCTGTCTAGTCTGTCCCTGCACTCATACGGGATTCAAACTGTAACCACAAGTCACCCCAGGCTGGTGGCAGAATATTTTTTATCACAGCTAGTAACTACACACTTGTACAATTCTGTGCCCCCAAAGGGAACAAGGCTTCCCAAATCCTCCTAAAGAGATTATTCCTTCTCACTCTCGCCTTTACTTTTCTGGTATTTATACTGCTCAAAATGCTCTATAGGTTTTTTTTTTTCCTTAATGTAGAAGCTAATCAACAAACAAGCCTTTCTAGGACTTCTGTTAAATGCAAGTAATTCAACTAGGCAATGAAGAACATAAGAAATCTAACTCGTGCATTCAAATGTGTATGGCCTATTGAGAAGCAGGATATGTGTTTGTGTGTGGATGTGTACATGTGTGTGTGGATGTACATGTATGTATGTGTATGTGTATGTGTTTCTATTACATTCATTTGGTATCACCTAACTAGCACTGAATGATTTGTCCTAGGGGATATTCTTCTTACCCTTCCCAGAGCCTTATAGTTAATAGGTGTTCAGCAAACGTCTGACAGTCTGAAACAGTAACATATTTTACATTCATTCTGATGGCACTGATGTTTAGTGTTTTTAGTATAGTTGAAGTGAGGATGTTTCTTGACAAATTCCCATTTTGGAGGTGTCACAGTGAGAAAGTTAAATGATTCATTTAATGGTACAGCTTCCCTATCAAACTAGAAATAGACTACCTAGCTCCTTCACTTTAAGACTTTCAAAAGACCTTCAGTCAACTAGTAGGTATAACCGTCTCTCTCTCTGCAGGACTGGTAGCTGCACCTGGAGCCCGAGTGTCTAGGACCAAAGCATGAGCAATAATCAGGTCCAGGCAGAGACAAGGGCAAATTAGAATTGGTCAAGGAAGGGCAGAAAGTAGCCTCTGTGCGCCAAGTCCTCTCTCTGTCCTGCTCTGGCCCTGTGTCTGTCAGCCCCTCCAGAAACATAGACAGCAGCATCGAGAAATGAAATAATCGCCTTGACGATATTGACTTGTAAAGTATGGGGAGGACGTGGAAGACATACTCAGGGCCTTCTACAGAAATTCCCTGAAATGTCAATCACAGTTGAGTGCCTGTTTTTATCCTCTTTCTATTCAGACTGAAATCACGAAGAAAAGTTCAATAATAATTGCAATCGGTTTTCATTCACTTCTAGTAATAACTCTTATTTGACTTATGATGATACTATTTCCTTCAAAAGTTGTTAAATACATGGTCTGGAAAAATCCAACTGGCCATGTAAAGCTGACTTGCGTTTAGCCTCAAAAATAATCACAAAATAAGGAAAGTATGAGAATTTATACTTCTTTTTGGTTGGTAAATATATGTGCAAGAAATTCATGCCAGCTACGTCTGGGTGTTGCTGACACGTTCACCAGGAGGAGTCAAGGGGGATGAACTCTGGATCCCTCTGGACCTGTTCTACTTTTTTCCTTTTTTATATTACCTTATTACATATACCTTCTAATATACCACTTTATTAATTCGTTTCTTTTGCTTATTGTCTAGTATCCATCTCCTCCTGGTTGAGCACAAGCTCTGGAAGACGAGGGATCTTTACTTTGTTCACTGCGGTGTCCCCAGAGCTGAGAACTGTGCCTTGCACATACTAAGGGTCCAATAAATGTTTGCCAAATAAGTAAATAAATGAACACAAGGCTCCAGACAAGTCCGCAGGATTTTTGTCAGTTTTCTCATTGCTAACCAGAGTGAGCAGGATGGCAATGTCACAGGATCTGAGAAGGAACTTTATGTGCCTTTGCTGAATCTTGTGTGTAAGCAGATACCTGGGTATCCTCCTGAACCCAGGCATAGCCCCTGACGGCTGTGCTTGTGTTCTTAAACAGTATCATCTGAGAGTGGGAAACTTGGAAAGGAGCCAAGGCCAGAGGTCATGGTAAAGGAGCATAGAGCACCCATCATCTTACAATAAGTAAGAATAGATACGAAACACGGTGCTTTTTCTGGGAAGGTTTCAGCTTTGGGATGAACTTGGACCAGACTTACGTTTCTTCCCAACTCATAATATTCTAGGATCCTAACTTACTTGCACCAAATATATTTATCCCAGTAAGCCTTTTGTTTCCCCCTTCACTTGCTATTGGCTCTGACCCTCGGCATTCTCTTTTAGCCAAAAGCAGCAATGGTTTCCTGGTCTCTCTCAGGACTGAGATGTACCTACAAGTACACAGACATGGGAGGGATCAGTGCCCTTGGTACACACCTGATGACACAGAACAGGTTAATGTTGGCGTTGTATACCGAAAAATCAATAAAAGTGGCCCTGGTTCCTCGGTCCAGCCAGCCGTTTTTCTTGAGGCTGGCAATCTGAGCCGCTGTCTCCTCTCTTGTTCTTGACAAATCCAGGTAATAGCCAGCTCCGCTATAGGTTGCAATCATTCCCCAGTGGCTACTCCCATTCAAGTCTTTTTCACTTGTGTAGATCCAACTAATTAAAAGACAAAAGGGAAACAAAACAATCAGTGGAACACTTAACGGCAATTACAAAGACAGCTGGTTCCCCGCATAACTGAGTATGTAATACATCAAGTTAAGTCTTATCAAGTTGGGTAATATGCTCGGTGGGGGGCTTTGTGTTTTTTATTTAACTCTCATACACTTATTATCTCCATTTTAGGAATGAGGGCTCTGAAGCTTAGTGAGGTCCACTCAATCTCACAGCTTCTGAGGTTATTGTCAGGAACCCACACCAAGTCAGAGTCTCTAGAATCTGTGCTATTAGCACTCAGTCTATGTGGGTAACTATACTTAGAAGCTAGATGACTCTAGGCTCTCAGAGAAAATTGCAGACAAGTTCATCAAGTACCACTAATGGCAACTGAACCAAACAAGACTCCACAGGGCATTTGGGAATTAATTAATTAACTAAATAACTTGAGAGGGGGAGAGAGAGTGGTAGGGAGCAGAAGGAGTGGGGGGAGACAGAGAGAAATTCTTAACCAGGCTCCAGGACCAGTGCAGATTCCAACATGCAGCTCGATCTCAGGACCTTGAGATCATGACTGGAGCTGAAATCAGGAGTTTGACACTAACCAACTAAGCCACCCAAGCTTTCCAGGGCATTTGGGAATTTAATCCACAAATATTGGCAGAGGCTCTCTTGGGAACCAGATGCCTCTCTGGCATTAATGAGGATATAAAGATGAACCAAGTTCCATTCCTGCTCATTTATAGGAAGCGGGGAGAGAAAAGACATGAAAAAATTCAAATACAAGGTAGATGGATGATGTTCAAGAGAAGAAAGGGAAATTTCTCAGGCAAATCAGAGGAAAGCTGTTCTTGTCTAGGCATCCAGTGATAGGGAAGGTGCATCAGAGAAAGCTTTTGGAAGAAGCTGCAGTGGACCTGGGCTGTGAAAGGTAAACAGAATTCAGGCAGGCACCAGTGGATGGGAAGGGTGTTTTCAAGCCTGAGGCAGGGGGTAGGGGGTTGGGAGAGGTGAAGGAAGGGGGGTAGTACAAGGCACCCGGCTAGTAGCTGAGGTCGGCTCACATACATGAAGAAAGAAGGCTGAAAGGTAGACAGTGATCAGACTGTGGGGGAAGGGGTTACGGAGGGAAGGTTTCTGAGAGGCACAGAACAGAGTTCCTTTGGTGGCAGCAGGAAAGACTGGAGTGGTGAGAACACGAGGCTCACATGTCGAAAAAAAGTGGCCACAGCAGGTCTAAGACCGCTTTTCCTTAGGAAGGCCCGCTGGCAAGGCTGCACCTTGGCTGGCATCTGCAACTTGATAAAAGGCTCCCTACGCTGATACGAAACTTATCTGACCAACTTGTCTGACCGGCTGCTTCTCCCTCTCCTCTGCCTCATCCCCCCACCCCACCCCAACCAGCTCATAGGTGTGTGCTCTCAAATAACTAAAATCTTAAAACAAACAAACAAACAAACAAAAACAAAAACATTAAGTGACTAGGAAGAGTGATTATGCCTAGACCATCAGCACAAACACAGTGGCTTATGCCCAACGACTGCCTGCCTTCTGGGAGTCTGGTATTCTGCCAGGCAGTGGCCGCCTATGTGACCAGCAGCCGGAGACTACCTCGGGCACCAAGTCTCTAATGAGCCTCTCTGACACACAACAGTTCATACATGTTGTCACAGCTTGTTCCTGGAGGAATTCAGCGTGTCCTATGTGACTCCGCTGGGAGAGGGCTTCTGGAAGCCTGCGTGTTGTTTCCTCCAAACCTTCCCCCATGTGCCTGGACCCTCTGCTGCTTTTGCTTTTATCCTTTCATTGCGTTGAAGCTAGCCATGAGCATGACTGGATGACGAACACTGCGAATCCTTCCGGTGCTCCCCTGAGCCTGGGAGTGGTCCTGCACACTGACACAGCTCAGTTAGCAGTGGCTGCAACTACTCAGAGGAGCCGATGAGGCCTGAGCCAGAGCAATGAGAGGAGGACAGGATGACGGACAGGAAGGATGGACAGACTGTCAGCAGAACGTGGCCTCTGACTTGGAAGCTGGAGCGAGGGAGAAGGGACTTCTGAAAAAATGGAGATTCTCTTTTTGGATAACGCAAAGGAGCTGGTAGGACAAAGGTAGGATATAGATTTGGCTTTTGTTTCCTGTCACTAGAACATAAGCTCTGTAAAGACGGGGAATTTGTTTCTGTTTTGTTTCCTGCTGCTTTGTTACCCCAGCCAGCACCAAGGGTGTTTCTAGAAGAGGGAGACTTCACTGAGAAAATGCTGGCACATGTTAACACTCTGTATACTTGTTGAAGAAACAATAAATTATCAAACGGGCATGAGAGAGGAAGTCACTGGAATGCCAAGGGCAAGAATGTGAAGAAAGCAAATCTAGAGATCTGAATACAGAACCTGGGAATAAGAGATAAGTGGGAGAGTTAAGAGGGGCATTACAGAATGAAGGGAACCCCAAGTTTAGTGTCACTCTCAGAAGTCAAAAAAACGAGCAATCAACATGGCCGAGTTCTGCAGAGGTTGGATGGGGTGAAGATCAAGAACTGGTCACTGGGGGGCGCCGGGGTGGCTCAGTCATTAAGCATCTGCCTTTGGCTCAAGTCATGATCCCAGGGTCCCATCCGGCTCCCTGCTCAGGGGGAAGCCTGCTTTCCCTCCCCCCACTTCCCCTGCTTGTGTTCCTGCTCTTGCTGTGTCTCTAATAAATAAATAAATAATCTCTAAAAAAAGAAAAGAATTGGTCATTGGGTTGGCAAATTCAACAAATCCACTGGTGGCTTCCAAGAGAGATGTCAGAAGCACAAAGTTTAAGCTTTAAGGAGTGAATCAGTGGTAAGGGAATGGAAGTGGCAAGTGAAGGCTACTCTTTCCAGACACTTGTGGAGTTGAACGGAAGGAGAAATGGGAGTAACTTGAGAATAGGGCAGAATCAAGGGGTGGTCTGGATCCACGGTGGTCCATCCTGTAGTGGAAATCACACACCCATCTATGCCCCGGTGGGTATTTACGGAGCAGTGTTAGACACCAGCCAGCGGTCAAGGCTGTAAGAATACAGCAGCGAATGGAATATAGTCCCCGTGGTCCTGAAGCCTGAATACTGACGAGGAGCTGAGGGAGACCAAGAGACACCTCAACAGTGTAATTGCTATGGAAGGAGCAATGTGGTTTAGTGGAAGAATTGCGGGTTTTGGAGTCAGGCTGGTTAAATCCCAGCATGGTTCCGTTTGTGAGCTGTGACGCTTTGGGTAAGTTAGCCTCAGTTTTTTCATCAACAACATAGAGATGACACGTATTTCAGGTTGTTTTGTGAAAGCAGATGAGACAATGCATGAAATCCCTTCTTAAATAGCATCTGGTAAGTGGCTGCATCTACTTCTCTTATTAATGATATGAAATAAGTAAAATATTAAACCTGGACAAAACATCTTTTGGGATGATTTGATCCCTTTATGCTGAATCTTCTGACCTTTACTTAGTGTGTTCCTTAGGGACTCTGGTCCTAAATAAGATATCCACTGGATGACAAAGAAATCTGATCACAGGAAGGCTGGCTGCCCCACTGTCTATGAACAAATCTGGGGTCTGGCTGTCTCAGTTCAAGAGAGGGATCTAGATGAACTGACAGAATTAATTAGTAAAGTGTAGAAGACAATTCTAACCATAGTGATTCCCCCAGGGGCAATGACCCTAAGAGGTCCACCTTGGGACAGCTCGAGCATTCTTCTTATTTCTTTATAATAACTGCAGTAATTCTAAAAATAATGACTATCCTCCCTTAATACACAAGATGTTATAGGTGTGGTTACGAAAGAACATCCAAAATCCGTGCCAATATGCACAGGAACAATACCTACTCAAAATCAGAATTCACACATTTGAGGGGACAGGCTTTCAACCAGACACAAAACTGCCTCACAAGCTTATTATACACTTTAAATACCTGTAACTTTGAACCAAAATGTATTTGTAAATGCTAGTAACATGAGAATTTCCACACCAGACCAGTTCTCAGTAACAACCCAGTGAATGTCATCCCCGTATCTAGAAAAAAAGGATTCAGGCATCTTCAAAGAAACCTCCAAAGGCCCAGGTAGCTGCCTTCTTAGGGGCCATATGGTCAACAATTTAGCCTTTTGAAAAATACGTATGCAGGAGCCAAAGGGGGTAAAAAGTAGAAAAAACCTGAGAAACCAAAGGCCAATTTGGCCATGGTCTTAAGTCTAAGCACTGAAGACTCACTTAAAGCACGTTCTCCTCGGTTAAGGGGTTAGAGGATGAATGAATGAACAAAGGAGTGAATGAGAAGCCAGGGCACTGATACTTACGCAGTTCCATTTCTTGGACCGAAAGGAGCCCTGTCTTCACTACTGACCGAGTAGACATCATAGCACTCTTTAATCTCATCTCTCAAGTCCTGGGGGATCGAACAGGACCCATTTCTGACTTTGAGTTGCCGGATACGTGGCACCCCTAGCAGGAGGTTCTCGTAGTAGATGAAGCTTCGGTTGTCAGCTTCCGTTCTGTTGCTGGGCTGAGTCTTCCAGTAAAGCCCATCCAGTAAGGCACCTTCTGTGAACTGAAAGTGAAGGAAACATTGTGGAAAAGTTTTTTGAAGAGCCCCAAGCTTAATGGCTGTTTTGCTCTTTCCTGGAATGTTTGCATGACCAACAGTCTGGGAACTCTGTAAACACGGCAGAGTGACAAGTGACAGTTCTGTCACTTGCCAGCTGTGAGGCCTTGAGCAGGATCTAACTTTGAGCCAAGGTTCCTGCATCTATAATATCCATCCTCTGCATGGCTGCTAGTCTGGTCACCAGTAGGTGCTTAACAAAGGGCAACTCAGATTTTTATGCTAGGACTAAAGGTGTGTGTGTGGGGGGATTCACATAAGTCCACAAGTATGAACAATTTTACTTTCCCTTATTAAAACAGCATCCTGGGGGCACCTGGGTGGCTCAGTCGATTAAGCGTCTGCCTTCAGCTGGGGTCATTATCCCAAGGTCCTGGGATGGAACCCCGTACCGGGCTCCCAGCTCGGTGTGGAGCTTGCTTCTCCCTCTCCCTCTGCTTACCACTCTGCCTGCTTCTGATCCCTGTCTCTCTCTCTTGGATAAATACATAAAATCTTTAAAACAAAACAAAACAAAACAAAACACCGCACAGCGTCCTACATAATCCCGGTTCCAAACTTGTCTGGAGAGGAAACACTAGCTTTGGTTAACAGTCTGCCATCTGGTGGATCATTTAAGTGTCTGGATTATTTTTTTATTTTTATTTTTTTTTTATTAACATATATTATTTGCTCCAGGGGTACAGGTTTGTGAGTCATCAGGCTTACACATCTCACAGCACTCACCATAGCACATACCCTCCCCAATGTCCATCACCCAGCCACCCTCTCCATAACCCCCCCACCCCCCAGCCCTACCCCTCAAATTCCTTGATTCAGAGAGATCATATGGTAATTGTCTTTCTCTGATTGACTTATTTCACTCAGCATACTATCCTCTAGTTACATCCATGTCATTGCAAATGACAAGATTTTGTTTCTTTTGATGGCTACATAGTATTCTAAAACACACACACACACACACACACTTTTTTTTTTTAATTTTTAAAGATTTTTATTTATTTATTTGACAGATACACAGCGGGAAAGGAAACACAAGCAAGAGGAGAGGGAGAGGGAGAAGGAGATTTCCTGTGGAGCAGGGCGCCCTGGGATCATGACCTGAGCCGAGGACTCTTAACCACTGAGCCACTCAGGTGTTCCTACCACATCTTCTTTATCCATTCATCTGTTGATGGACATCTAGGTTCCTTCCAAGTGACTGGATTATTGTGGCCTATAGTGAACTCTGTAAGTGCCCCCCACCCCTGCCACTGCCCCTGCTTTTCGAGCTTGGCATTCATTACCATGGAACTGTACATATTGGAGAAGTCTCTCATTAGTTTGCCTTAGGGGAGAAGAAGCTGTTTCTCAGTGTCTTATCCTTATTAGATAATCAGTAGAGAACAACTGATTTGCTTTGCTGAGGCTGGGAGAGGCGGGGTTTGGATGCCAAGTATTTTTAGGTGTCAGCATTAATGGGTTCATATGGTCCGGTTTCCTCTATCTTTACAACCACCAGCTCTGACCCCAGGGTTCAGTAAGAGCTTTAGAAAGCATCTCTGCTGGAAGAAACAAGTCTTTCCTCTCCAGTTTCCCTTTTGATTTTCTTAGGTTCTGAGCACTATACCTCCCAGATCAGTCTAACATTTCTCCTACAGTATCACTCAAAATTTACCCTTGGTTACCATGTTGGATTTTCTGACAATCTGGGAAGGGCCTGGGTTGAATTTCACATTAACAATCTCTAAAAGAACGTGCCTGCCTTGTATCAGGCGCTGTTCTAGGCTACATGCCAACATTAACAAAGAGACAAAAGACAAAAAAAAAAACAAAACCAAACCAAAAAAACAAAAACCCAAAGCAAGACAAAACAACCAAATCTTGCCCTTAAAGGCCATACAGCCTAGGAGATACTCAACAGACACTTACTGAATCATGAATGACTGAGTGAATTACATACTAGGGAGAGGAAGTGCCTGTCAGGCTGGAAACAAGGCCATTTTTCTCCCTCGCTGATCATGTGTAAGCAAGCTGAATGACTCCTCGTCCCTCACCTACCACCAGTGTGTAATGTGAGCCCTTGCCTCGTATGGTTGCTTGGGATTAAAGGCAGGAAGGTACGAAACACACAACAGGGTGCAAGACACACACATGGTTCTCAGCCTAACACCTCGCCATAGCCTTCACCTCATACAGCATCACAAAGTAGGTCCTACAGATGGATACTGCTGACTTAAATTTATGAAACTCAATGAACAATTTTCAACAGTAAAGAGGTACGTTGAAAGCCATCTGCAAATACCTTCCAGAAGTCTTCCATCGAAGAAAGTGTTTTAAAATTTGTTTTCTCTGTTTTGGACACTGGGGTATCCAGGAAGAGCTGTGACATTGTCCGGGTATAGTAGTACGCACTGGAGCTCATCATCCCATAGGTCACTGGAACACAGAAAAAGCCATGTGAACCCTGTGGGGAAACCCGCACACTCACTTGCACACTCCCAGTGGGCAGGTGGGTAGCCACAAACATTCTGCTGTGTCCCCTGCCTTCCTTCCTTTTACCATTCTTCTAGGATCTCTCCCTAGCTCTTCTTTCTTTATTTATAAAAGAAATAAATTCACATTGGCTTATGGGAAACAAAACTGGCTCACTACAGGGAATGAAGTTAAGATCAAGCGCCTCTACTTGACATCTGGGATAGGCCTATTCAACCTCACCCCCCACCCCCCACTAGCCCCTCCACGCAGTGAGGCTGCTCCTGGATCAGCCCCTCCACACGGTGAGGCTGCTCGGCATAGGCGCCTACAGAGGCCATGCTGCACTCCTTGTCCTGCGGCTGGGCACACACTGTTACGCTCCCTACAATAACGCGGGCGGCTGCTCTCTGTTCCGCATCACTTCTCCATTCTTCTCTGCTCTGCACCTTGAGGCTGACCACTACCGACTGTACCACATGAGCTCCCTTGCCCTTGGATTGCCCATGTATTTGGCCCAGAGGAGGCTGAGCGGGAAATCCGGGGACCTGAGAAGAGCGAGGCTGGGTTTGCTTCCTCTACCTGTACTCTATTCTCCACCACCTGGATGCAGTTTGGCAGGGCACCCTCTAAGCTTGGCCATAGCTGCTGGGGGAAATCTCCCCTCCCGCAGCCACACTGGGTTCATGCCATGCCATTCGCTCCCTTGTCCCCTCAGGTCTGGCGGTGGTAACTGTTTCGAGGGCCTCACTCCCCTTGCAGGTTCCCATAACCCTCCCACTAGGGGAAACAGTCCCTTCAGGAAATGTTCTTTAATTGCCACTTTGAGCTTTCCATCTCTTTCCTTCCAGAATGCTAACACAGACACATCTGCCTCCCATCTACCTATCATATCTTCTACAGAACCCTCTAAAACCAAGCTACACCCCTGCCATGAAATTTGCTGATTACATCAGCCCATTCTGGTCCCAGAGGGAGATGGGAAGATAATTTATAGGCATAGTGGGTTACAGGAGATCAGAGGTTGAATCTTGGCCGTGTCTGCTACTTACTATGTGGCCTGTGCAAGTTGTTTAAACTTTCTTTTCTTTCCGTTGCTTTTTATTAAGTAGGGGCTTGAACTCAACAACCCTGAGATCAAGACCTGATCTGAAATCAAGAGTCAGATGCTTAACTGACTGTGCTACCTGGGTGCCCCAAGCTGCTTAAACTTTCTGAGCTTTGGTTTCCTTTTCTGTAGGATGGGGATAACTAGCTATCCCATTGGAGTTTTGGGTGCGTACATAAGAACAGTAACTAGTAGGCGTGCCTGGGTGGCTCAGTGGGTTAAGCCTCCACCTTCAGCCTGGGTCATGATCTCAGGATCCTGAGATCAAGCCCTGCATCGGGCTCTCTGCCAGGCAGGGAGTCTGCTTCCCCCCCGCCCCCCGCCGCCTCTCTGCCTACTTGTGATCTCTCTCTCTCTCAGATAAATAAATAAAATTAAAAAACAACAACAACAACAAACTAGTAACTAGTAACTAAAAATTGCCCAATATAGTGGTTGAAATTTACGATTCCAATAATGATGGTTCTTTCTCCTTAATCAGTTGCTCTAACATATCTATTAAAAATTTCAGTGCTTTTATCAGGGCTGTCTTACACTGGATGCTAACGATTGCATGTACAATATGCTATGATCCCTCTCACTGACAAAAAGCTTCAAGGGAAAACACTTCTCTCTTATACTTCTGTCGACCACAGAGGTTTTACTCTTCTTTTAACCATTGTTCTCAACATCCAGTGGGTAATTAATACTTAGCTGACTCTGTAATAATCTTCAAGCATCATAAAATGCATTTTAAAACCTTGTATTATATGATTTGGAGATAAAGTGCTACTGGGTGAAATCTCGTCCCCACCTGTGCAGCAGAGAAAATCACTTAAAAAGAGGAGTAGACAGTAGTGATTCAAACCCAAGTGTGTTTTAGAGTCTACCTTGAGCAGTCAATGGATCAAACACACAGTCATGAGGCTTCTGTGCTCTATCAGGAGGGGAAGGAATGTTTTCCAGTCCCCTTAGTTAGGCTCTCTTTCCTCCCTGTCCCTAGGACCCACAAATTAGGATAAGAACATTCCTCTTCAAGTGTTACATGACCTGCTACCTCTCAAAACTAAACTGGGCCAGAGTTAGGGGCTTAGACTTAATCCATTCACATTTATGAGACAAAGTACTTAAGAAGATAAGCAAGGTGTGATCTCCATCAGTAAGAAGAAAAGCCAATAAGCTTCCCTGGGAACAGCACTGCTCACTCAGCTCCCACAGAGGGATGGGCAAGGAACAATGAACTCTAGGAAAGCTTTCTGTGGATCCAGAGACAGCTGAGGGAACAAAGCTGATATCATGCAAAAGAGGACAAGGGAAGGATCCCCAAAACCTAATAAATAATTACTAAGCTGATTTTTTCAATTAACTTGAAATTAAAATTTGCTTTGGATTGATTGATTCCAAATGTTTTACCTGTGTGGTTTTTTTTATTTGTTAAAAAAAAATTATGACAAATGATTTAAAGATTTTGCTTTATAAATTATGCTAGTTCTATCTATACACAAATGTAAGTATTTGAGCCACTGATTAAAAATTGTAACTCTTTTGTTTTCCTATATTTATAGTTTTGATTGCTTTTGAAATTCTCAGGACCTGTATGAAATTTCAAGGCTTCACTAAAAGGGAAGTGATGCACTCCCTTGGCTATTTAGCACCATCTGTTGGGCATCCAGAGAAACAATGTCATCTAGCTTTGAAGGGATGATTATTCTAATACATTCAATCAGTCCCTCAATATTAACTCAATCAATATTAACTCAGTCCCTCCCTTGTGCTAAGTCCTGGGTTGGTCCATGGGATATCTCTGAGTGCCAGTGCCACACATTCCAGGCATCATCTGCACCATGAGTCCAAGTAGGTTGTAGCTAAAGCAGCCCCAGGATTTGGAAGCAGAATGATCTGGGTTTGAGTTTCAGCTTTGCTTTATCAAGAATGTCTGCCTCTGTGGTTGTGATAGTAGGCCTTGGTGTTTTGGGATCTCAAATACTTCTCTGAGCTTGAGTTTCACCTACAAGGAAGCAGGTATAATAATATATAGGGCAGGATGCCTGTGTGGCTCAGTCAGTTAAATGGCTGCCTTCAGCTAAGGTCATGATCCCAGGGTCCTGGGATGGAGACTTGCATCCCATGGGACTCCTTACTCAGCAGGGAGCCTGCTTCTGCCTCTGCCTCTGCCCTCCCCCCTGCTTATGCATGCGCTCTCTCTGGCAAATAAATATCTTAAAAAAAAAAATAATGTCTAGGGCTTCTGCATAGTTTAATGGGAGAAATGTATGTGAAGACATTTTGCAGTAATACACGACTGTTAAATTATTTTCTCTTCAGTCCCAGATGGAGAAAGCCCACTTGGAAAATAGCATTCACTCTTTAAATGATATGAATCATGAAGAAAAAAAATACAGGATGAAATAGATAACCTTAAATGAGGAATAGAAAGGAGGAAAATGTTAAAAAATATAAGCTAAAGGAGAAATATATGTCCAATGTGTATATATTTCTTCTACTATATAACCCTTGTCTTAACTTCCAAGTTCCCTTTGCCATAAAATAAGGCGAATAAAAAATATTATTACAGCATCATCAACTAATCAGCATGCACTATAAGTAAAGCTGTTTTAAAAACGTGCCTCAGATCAGAGAGGCAAGATGGTGGAGGAGGAGCAGACTGAAATGACATCAGATCCCAGGAGTTCAGGTAGATAGTTATCAAACCATTCTGAACACCTACAAACCCAACAAGAGATCTAAGAGAAGAAGAGCAGCAATTCTAAGAACAGAAAATCAACCACTTTCTCAAAGGTAGGATGTGCGGAGAAATGAATCCAAAGCAGCGGGAAGATAGACCATGGAGGGAGGGGGTGGCTCCTGGCAAGTGGCGGAGCAATGGAGCACTAAATCAGAACTTTTAGAAGTCTGCTCCACTGAGGGACATCGCTCCAGAGGCTAAGCAGAGCCCTCGCAGGGACAGTGTGGTCTCCGGTCCCATGGGGTCACAGAAATGTCCGGGGTGCCTGAGTGTGGTATCAGAGCAGGGAAGCTGGCTCCAGAGATGGAGCTGAGGAGTGAGCTCTCAGCTTGGGGTCACCTTAAACCGTGATCCAAGGCACAGTTGGGCCACTCACTGCTTTTTGAGCACAGACCCCACAAGTGGCAAGTCCAGGGAAACACCTTTCTGCTCTAGGAGGAGCTGCGCAGCAGGGATCTGCTGGATTTGGAGACTCCAAACAAGGCTGTGTGCCATAGATAGAAATGCTCAGTACCAGGCCAGGTGAGCTTGGAGTGCAGACAGAGACCAGGGAGACAGGAGTGACTGACTACTTATCTCTGAGGGTGCACTGAGGAGTGGGGCCCCGAGCTCTTGGCTCCTCCAGGCCAGGGACTGGGAGACTGCCATTTTCATCCCATCCTCTAAAGCGATACAGAAAGCATTCAAGGAACAAAAGCTACCAAGAGTGAACCCAAGCAGATTACTTAGCCGGTCCCTGGTGAGGCGGTGCAATTCTGCCTTGGCCGAAAACATCTGAGAATCACTGCAACAGGCCCCTCCCTCAGAAGATCAGCAAGAACATCCTGCCAAGACCAAGTTCACCTATCAAGGAGAACAGCAGAACTCCAGAGCTAGGGGAAAGCAACGCATAGAATTCATGGCTTTTTCCCCCGTGATTCTTTAGTCTTGCAAAGTTAAATTTCTTTAAATTTTGCTTTTTTCCTTATTTTTTAACTTCTCCTCTTTTCTCTTTTAACATTTTTAAGTAGTTTATCTAAATAAGACCTTTCTTAAAAAAAAATATTTTTTAAACCTTCATTGTCATACTCATATTTTATCCCTTCACTGTATTTAATCTTATTTTTTATATACATATAGGTTTTTTTTCCTAAAAAGTTTTGGGATACAATTTCTTCTAATAGATCAAAATATACCCTAATCTACCACATGGCTTTGTTCTAGTCCCCAGCCTGAGCACATTCCCTCCTCTTTTTTTTTCCTCTTTTTCCAACCAACTTATCTTATCAATTTCTTTTTTAGAATTTTTAAAAAATTTTCACCTTTACAGTCATATTCCACCCCTTCATCGGGTTTACCCTTATTTTTGTATATATGTAAGTTTTCCTTTCTTTAAAACTTTGGGAGGTAGTGTCTTCTAAGAGACCAAAATACACCCAAAATGAAGTGGATGGCTCTGTTCTATTCACCAGTCATATATATATATATATATAAAATTTTTAATTTTTTAAAAAGATTTTATTTATTTACTTGACAGACAGAGATCACAAGTAAGCAGAAAGGTAGGCAGAGAGAAAGGAAGGGAGGCAGGTTCCCTGCTGAGCAGAGAGCCTGATGCGGGGCTCAATCCCAGGACCCTGGGATCATGACCTGAGCCGAAGGCGGAGGATTTAACGCACTGAGCCACCCAGGCGCCCCTATAACTTTTAATTTTTAAATTTTTATTTCTTTTTCCTCCGTTCTTTTCCCCCAAGTTTTGGTTCTCTTCTGATTTGGTTAGCATACATTTTTCTGGGGTCTTTGCCACCCTTCCAGTATTTTATTCTCTGTCCATATATTCTTATCTGGATAAAATGACAAGGTGGAAAAATTCACCACAAAAAAAAGAACAAGAGGCAGTACCAATGGCTAAGGACCTAATCAATTCAGACATTGGTTATATGTCAGAACTAGAGTTTAGAATGACGATTCTCAAGGTGCTAGCTGGGCTCAAAAAAGGCATGAAAGGTATTAGAGAAACTCTTCTGGAGAAATAAAAGAACTAAAATCCAACCAAGTTGAAATAAAAAAAGCTATTAATGAGGTGCAATAAAAAAATGGAGGCTCTTACTGCTAGGATAAATGAGACAAAAGAGAGAATTAGTGATATAGAAGACCAAATGACAGAGAATAAAGAAACTGAGCCAAAGAAAGACAAACAATTACTGGACTGCAAGGGGAGAATTCGAGAGGTAAGTGATACCATAAGATGAAACAATATTAGAATAATTGGGATTCCAGAAGAAGAAAGAGAGAGAGAGAGACAGAAGGTATATTGGAGCAAATTATAGTAGAGAATTTCCCTAATATGGCAAAGGGAACAAGCATCAAAATCCAGGAGGCACAGAGAACCCTCTTCAAAAATCCATAAAAATAGGTCCACACCCCATCATTTAATAGTAAAACTTACAAGTCTTAGTGACAAAGAGAAAATCCTGAAAGCAGCTCAGGAGAAGAAATTTGTAACATACAATGGCAGAAATATTAGACTGGCAACAGACTTATCCACAGAGACCTGGAGGCCAGAAACAACTGGCATGATATATTCAGAGCATAAAATGAGAAAAATATGCAGCCAAGAATACTATATCCAGCTAAGCTATCACTGAAAATAGAAGGAGAGGTAAGAAGCTTCTAGGACAAATAATAATTAAAGGAATTTGCAAACACCAAACCAGCCCTACAGGAAATATTGAAAGGGGTCCTCTAAGCAAATAGAGAGCCTAAAAGTAGTAGGCTAGAAAGGAACAGAGACAATATACAGTAACAGTCACCCTACAGGGAATATAATGGCACTAAATAACGCTGAATGTAAAAGGGCTAAATGCCCCAATCAAGACAGAGGGTAAGAGAATGAATAAAAAAAAAAAACCCAAACCCATCAATATGGTGTATTCAAGAAACTCATTTTAGACCCAAAGACACCTCCAGATTTAAAGTGAAGGGGTGGAAAACAATTTACCATACTAATGGACATTAAAAAGAAAGCTGGGTGGCAATCCTTACATCAGATAAATTAGATTTTTAAGCCAAACACTATAATAAGAGAAGAGAAGGACACTAAATCATACTTAAAGGGTCTGCCCACAAGAAGATCTAACAATTTTAAATATCTATGCCCCTAACATGGGAGGAGCCAACTATATAAACCAATAAATAACAAAATCAAAGAAAGACATTGACAATAATACAATAATAGCATGAGACTTTTAACACCCCCCCCTCACTAAAATGGTAACCCAAGTAAAAGATCAACAAGGAAATAAAGGCCTTAAGATGGACATCACAGATATATTCAGAACATTCCATCGCAAAGCAACAAAATATACATTCTTCAAGAGTGCACATGGAACATTCTCCAGAATAGATCCTGTCCTGGGTCACAAATCAGTTCTCAACCAGTACCAAAAGATTGGGAGCATTCCCTGCATATTTTCAGACCACAATGCTCTGAACCTAGAACTCAATCACAAAAGGAAAGTTGGAAAGAACTCAAATACATGAAGGCTAAAGAGCATCCTACTAAAGAATGAATAGGTTGGGGCACCTGGGTGGCTCAGTGGGTTAAAGCCTCTGCCTTTGGCTCAGGTCATGATCCCAGAATCCTGTAATGGAGCCCTGCATCAGGCTCTCTGCTCAGCAGGGAGCCTGCTCCCTCCACTCCCAACCTGCCTCTCTGCCTACTTGTGATCTCTGTCTGTCAAATAAATAAATAAAATATTAAAAAAAAAAACAAAAAGAATGAATGGGTCAACCAGGAAATTAAAAAAGAGTTGAAAAAATTTATGGAAACAAATGAAAATGAAAACACAACTGTTCAAAATCTGTGGGACACAGCAAAGGCAGTCCTGAGAGGAAAGTTTATAGCCATACAAGCCTTTCTCAAGAAAAAAGGAAGGTTTCAAGTACACAACATAACCCTACACCTAAAGATGCCAGAGAAAGAACAGCAAAGAAAGTCTAAACCCAGCAGGAGAAGAGAAATAATAAAGATCAGAGCAGATATCAATGAAATAGAAACCAAAAGAACAGTAGAACAGATCAATGAAACTAGGAGCTGGTTCTTTGAAAGAATTAATAAGACTGATAAACCCCTGGCCAGACTTATCAAAAAGAAAAGAGAAAAGACCCAAATAAATAAAATCACGAATGAAAGAGGAGAGATCACAACCAGCACCAAAGAAATACAAACAATTATAAGAACATATAATGAGCAACTACACGCCAGCAAATTTGACAATCTGGAAGAAATGCATGCATTCCTAGAGACATATAAACTACCACAACTGAACCAGGAAGAGATAGAAAACCTGAACAGACCCATAATCAGTAAGAGGATTGAAGCAGTCATCAAAAATCTCCCAGCAAATAAGAGCTCAGGGCCAGACAGCTTCCCAGGGGAATTCTACCAAGCATTTAAGGAAGAATATATACATATTCTCCTGAAACTGTTCCAAAAAATAGAAATCGAAGGAAAACTTCCAAACTCATTTTATGAAGCCATCATTACCTTGATCCCAAAACTAGACAAAGACCCCACCAAAAAGGAGAATTACAGACCAATATCCCTGATGAACAGAGATGCAAAAATTCTCACCAAAATACTAGCCAACTGGATCCAACAGCATTAAAAGGATTATTTACCTCGACCAAGTGGGATTATTCCTGGGCTGCAAGGTTGCAAATCAATTAATGGGATAGACTACAAACATAAAAGAAAGGGCAAGAACAATTAATGTGATAGACTACAAACATAAAAGGAAGGACAAGAACAATAGATGCAGAAAAAGCATTTGACAACGTACAGCATCCTTTCTTGATTAACTCTTCATGTGTAGGCGTATTGGGTACATACCTCAATATCATCAAAGCCATCTATGAAAAACCCACAGCAAATATCATTCTCAATAGGGAAAAACTGAGAGCTTTTCCCCCAAGATCAGGAACAGAGCAGGGATGTCCATTATCACCATTGCTATTCAACATGGTATTAAAAGTCCTAGCCTCAGCAATCAGACAACAAAAAGAAATAAAAGACATCCAGATCAGCAAAGAAGTAGTCAAACTTTCACTCTTTGCAGGTGATACAATATGATATGTGGAAAACCCAAAAGACTCCACTCCAAAACTGTTAGAACTCATACAGGAATTCAGTCAAGTGTCAGGATATAAAATCAATGCATAGAAATCAGTTGCATTTCTATACAACAAGAGCAAGACAGAAGAAAAAAATTAAGGAGTCAATCCCATTTACAACTATACCCCAAACCATAAGATACCTAGGAATAAACTTAATCAAAGAGGCAAAGAATCTGTACTCAGAAAACTATAAAGTACTCTTGAAAGAAACTGAGGAAGACACAAAGAAATGGAAAAACGTTCCATGCTCATGGATTGGAAGAACAAATATTGTGAAAATGTCTATGCTACCTAAAGCAATCTATAGTTTAATGCAGTCCCTATCAAAATACCGTCAATTTTTTTTTTAAAATGGAACAAATAATCCTAAAATTTATATAGAACCAGAAAAGACCCCGAATAGCCAGAAGAATGTTGAAAAAGAAAGCCACAGTGTGTGGCATCACAACTTCAGACTTCAAGCTCTACTACAAAGCTGTCATCATCAAGACAGCATGGTATTGGCACAAAATCAGACACACAGATCAATGGAACAGAATAGAGAGCCCAGAAATGAACCCTCAACTGTATGGTCAACTAATCTTCGACAAAGCAGGAAAGAATGTCCAATGGAAAAAAGACAGTCTCTTCAACAAATGGGTTGGGAAAATTGGACAGCCACATGCAGAAGAATAAAACTGGACCATTTCTTTACACCACAAAAAAAAAAAAAAAAAAAAAAAAAGACTCAAAATGGATGAAAGATCTCAATGTGAGACAGGAATTCCATCAAAATCCTTAGGAAAACACAGGCAGCAACCTCTTTCGACCTCAGCTGCAGCAACTTCTTCCTAGAAACATCGCCAAAGGCAAGGGAAGCAAGGGTAAAAATGAACTATTGGGATTTCATCAAGATCAAAAGCTTTTGCCCAGCAAAGGACACAGTCAACAAAACCAAAAGACAACTGACAGAATGGGAGAAGATATTCGCAAACGACATATCAGATAAAGGGCTAGTGTCCAAAATCTATAAAGAACTCAGCAAACTCAACACCCAAAGAACAAATAATCCAATCAAGAAAGGGCTGAGAACATGTACAGACATTTCTGCAAAGAAGACATCCAGATGGCCAACAGACACATGAAAAAGTGCTCCATATCACTCGGCATCAGGGAAATACAAATCAAAACCACAATGAGATACCACCTCACACCAGCCAGAATGGCCAAAATTAACAAGTCAGGAAGTGACAGATGTTGGCGAGGATGCAGAGAAAGGGGAACCCTCCTACACCATTGGTGGGAATGCAAGCTGGTGTAGCCACTCTGGAAAACAGCATGGAGGTTCCTCAAAAAGCTGAAAATAGAGCTACCCTACAACCCAGCAATAGCACTACTGGGTATTTACCCTAAATATACAAATGTAGTGAATCAAAGGGTCATGTGCACCCAAATGTTTACAGCAGCAATGTCCACAAGAGCCAAACTATGGGAAAAAAAGCTAGGTGTCCATCAACAGATGAATGGATAAAGAAGATGTGGTATATATACACAATGGAATACTATGTAGCCATCAAAAGAAATGAAATCTTACCATTTGCAATGACATGGATGGAACTAGAGGGTGTTATGCTTATCGAAATAAGTCAATCAGGGAAAGACAATTATCATGTGGTCTACCTGATATGAGGAATTTGAGAGGCAGAGTGGAGGGTTTGGGGGGTAGGGAAGGAAAAAATGAAACAAGATGGGATCAGGAGGGAGACAAACCATAAGAGACTCTTAATCTCACAAAACAAACTGAGAGTTGCTGGGGGAAGCAGGGTGTGGAGAGGGTGGTTGGGTTATGGACATTGGGGAGGGTATGTGCTATGGTGAATGCTGTGAAGTGTGTAAGCCTGATAATTCACAGACCTGTACCCCTGGGGCAAATAATACATTATTATTTAATACAACAATAATACATTATTATTTAATTATTTATTATTATTATTATAAATATTATTATTATTTAATAATATTATTTAATAAAAATATTAAAAAAAAGAAAAACAAAAATGAAAAAAAAAAGCCTCATTTCAAAATAAGCAATGGACACTATTTTATCCTTAATATTGCTGAAAAAAAATGTAGGCTCAAAGACTAAAAACAAAGAGGACTGTACTCCCAAAACTCCAGGTCATTAGAATTAAAAGAAGCAAAGCAAAGGAAAAAAAAAAAAAGAAGAAGGAAAGCAAAGAAGAATTTTCCAGTGTAACAAGACAAACAGAAACACGGAGAATAACAAAAAGTCCCCCACAGGGGCGCCTGGGTGGCTCAGTGGTTTGGGCTGCTGCCTTTGGCTCGGGTCATGATCTCAGGGTCCTGGGATCGAGCCCCGCATCGGGCTCCCTGCTCCGCAGGAAGCCTGCTTCCCTCTCTCTCTCTCTCTGCCTGCCTCTCTGCCTACTTGTGATCTCCATCTTTCAAATAAATAAATAAAATCTTTAAAAAAAAAAAAAAAAAAAAAGTCCCCCACAAAAAATGAAAAAGCAGTATTTTTAAAACCACAAATGCAGAAAGTTAATTTTAAAAGGATTAAGCAAACACAGAGATAAAACCAAGCCATCTAGAAATGAAAAAAAATTTTTTTTTCTCTTCATAACTCTTGGGCCAAAGACGAAATCAAAATGCCTCCATAATTATAAATATGCCAGACGTAAAGACAGTAGAATCCAGTATTCCAAAGCCATCTGCCATAAGATGAAGCCATAATCCTGACCGGGCAGCTGATGTCCTTTGCTAGCTCTGTGCTGTCCCACATCCTCACAGAAACACGGTAGAAATAAAATAAGAACACATATTTGAAGAGACTCTATAAACAAAATGTACCAAATACAAAGCGATACACATAATTCAAAGAATGATTAGGCTTGAACTCTTGCAGTTGTCCTATTAGGAACAGTTCCGGGATGGTGAGCAAGAAGGACTAAGAAACAGAAAACGAGAAATGTTAACATTTAGTAAGAACATCCATGTGGCATCTCTTGAGATGCACCTAACAGGACCCCTTTTTCCCTCTCGGTGCTGAAGGACACGGATGCATGAGCTAGCCTGACAATCCTGGGGGAGGAGTGTGGTTGGCTGAGGCGGATTCGGGATTTCACCACAGCTCAGGGGAGGGCTTGGTGGATAAAACTTCTCGATGGATCTGCCTCTCCAGCTCATCTTGAGGGATGAGGAAGAGCTGAGCAGACCCAAGAAAAGGGGACAACCAAGTAGGCCAAGGCCTTTCTGAGACCCAGAGTGGACTGATGGGGCTGAAGTTAACACGTATTCATTGGAAATGGCTGGTGTGAAGAAGTAAGCCAAGACGGAATAATGAAGTGCGCTTTATTATACAATGGTTTTAAACTTCATCTTGAAAGGGAGGGGATTATAGCATGTTCAATAGAAGAGTGACCTGGGTTAATCTGGTCTCAGACAGCAGTTTGGAGGCAGTGCCTGGGAACCCTACTAAAAGATCTAAAAAGATGTCAAAAAAGGTGAGGGGGGCACCTGGGTGGCTCAGTTCGCTAAGCATCTGCCTTCGGCTCAGGTCATGATCCCAGTGTCATGGGATCAAGTCCTGCATCCAGCTCCTTGCTCTGCAGGGAGCCTGCTTCTCCCTCTGCCTCTGCCTGCCACTGCCAGCCTGTACTCTCTGACAAATAAATAAATAAAATCTTTAAAAAAAGAAAAAAAGATGTCAACCAATCTGTGGTCTCATGGCACTGAGGCACTGTAGTTTTGTTCAATTTCAAAGACAGCTTTCTCGCCATAGGCAGTCTTTAAAAGTTACTTTCCATGGGCTGCAAGCTGTGATCTTCAGACTAAATGTGCTTGCTGTGGGAAGCTGTTGGAATGTTTGTCACCGGAAATTGAATTAGCTTTCCACCAACGTGATGATTAACTCCCGGACTTTGACTTTCTTGACCTAGTTTATCAACAGTTCATCTGCATGAATTCTCTTGCAATTAGGGAAACTATCTTTAGATTAGACAATCATCTTCGCAAGATTTTTACAAGTAAAATAAAATATTCATTTCTTTTTCATTGCAATATAACTGACATATAGTATTGTGTAAGTTTAAGGTATACAATGTGTTGATCTGATACTATTCATTTCTTTTTTTTTTTTAATACAAAACAAAGCCTCCTTTTTTCATAAATAAAAAGATGGAGACATACAGATCTCTTCTTATAAGAGCTCTTCCCGCCCTAGGACATACCATGCTGTATTATAGTATTATGACTGTGTTGTTCATTTCTCCAGTTTCATTACTTCTTTGGACACTAGTGAGTTTAAGGTTAAAGACATTCTTGCACTAATTGATTATATTTGTTACTCTGTACAATATTTAGTGGGGCCGTGATATTTTTTTCTCAGTGCTTTGTGGGTTATAAATGTGTTAAAATATTAATCCTTTGTAATATTTTTTTCTAAGGATTCTTTAGAGTTGTTTTCTGCCTTTTCATCTTATCTATTTCTTTGACATGTAGAAATACCACATTTCTATGATGCTAACTCAACCAACTCTTAGGATTTCCATTATTATGTCTAAACAGGAAATTTGAGAAAATTTAATGTAGAGCGCAAAAAAAAAAAAAAAAAAAAAAAGAAGAAGAAGAAGAGGCAAATGTATTTTTATCATAGATTCACCAAAGACTTTGTTAGGCTTTTCCAACGATCTTTAGCAATACTACTAATCCCCTTCTTTAAGTTCAGCATCTAAGTCACACCAAGAAATACTGTTGCTATTTTAACAGTAACCATATTTATGAATGTACTTTGATGGTGATGGTGGATTCATGGCAGTTTATTAGGTTTCACGAAAGAATAAATTCTAAACTGTAGAGGAAGTGGGATTACCTAGTTCCCATGTTATTTCTCTCCTCTGGGTTAATCAGACTAATTTTAAAGACAAAGGGGTTTAGAACTAACACTGATAAGATTGAAAATAGGTTTTGATGGGCACTTAGTTGCTTCAAAAGAATGCCCAAACAGTTTGAACCCACAAGTTTTTAGAATCTACTGATGAAACAATTCAGCCATTGTCAACTATCTCTGGGAGGAATTCTGCTCTTACTATTCTTTATATGATAGACAGTATCACTAGGGTCTTTTGGTATATTAATCCCAATCTTCAGAAAATATATATATATATATATTTTTTTTTACAGATTTTATTTATTTATTTGAGAGAGAGAGAGAGACTGAGCAAGGGAACAAAGGGGCAGAAGGAGAGGGAGAAGCAGACTCCCAGTTGAGCAGGGAGCCGGACAACTCTGGGCTTGATCCCAGGACCCTGAGATCATGATCTAAGCCGAAGGCAGACGCGTAACTGACTGAGCCACTCAGGTGCTCCACAAAATCTTTCAAAATAAGTATTTCACAGATGGGAAAATAAGGGCTCAGAAAGGTTAAATAACTTGCTCAAGCTTACCTAGCACATAAGTAGTTGAGCTGGGATCTCTGTTGATGCAAAAAAGTCTCTGCTTTTCCTACTATGCCAACTGCCTTCCTGAACCTTATCTATTTTGTGTCAAGAGCATCCAATATGCAAGGCATACAACTAAGTACATTATCTCATTTACCCACAAAGTAATGGGCTTGACATTATTGGTCATTTGATATTGATACTGCTGACAAGATTTTAAAACTGGTAGTTAAAAAGATGGTTTTTGAGCAGTGGGCAAGGGCTCAACCACTAGAAGCCAGTAACGCTTTGTTAGGAATAAGTCATGTCTGCTTATCCACACAATGTCCATTTTTAATTTGGTCAACAGCTGTGACAGCAGAGGAAGGCAGAGTTATTCCGACAAGCTTTTGAAAAGGTCTTTCTTATCCTTCTGTTTCTTGAACATTCTGAGCTAGATGAGGATCGAATTCAGTGAACTCCACTCAGAGAGCTTTGACTAATTCATGATGTTCTTTGACCAATCTTTTTTTATTTATTAATCAGAATAAGGACATGGAGATAGTATTAACTCTGTTGATCCAGTGAAACCAAGAGGAACAGATGAATGAACCTTGATCCAGAAAAATTTCAACAGATGGAATGAATGACATGAAATTTAACAGAGCTGAAAGGGCAGTCCTTCACTCTGTTCCAGGAAAAAGTGTTCATATGCTAGTTGGTGGGACGCAGTACTTTACAGTTTTTGGTGAAGAGACTGAAGAATCATTTATGTGAAGACTTAGGGACTGGGAAGAGGAGAGACCCACAGCCGTGTATCTGACTGAGGACACCCACCCATGGCACCACTTTTGCACTCTTTCCTCATGAGGCTCCTACTGTGCTTTCAAAGGGACCTGATAAACACAACAGGTGCTGGAGAGAGTTTCTGTGACATGGGTCCTCAAATGCATGTCTCCAATTACACAACCAACAGTTAAAGGAACTAGAAAGATTTAACTTGGAGAAGACTTAAGGGAGACTGAGTGTTGGTCTTCAAACTTCTGATGGGCTAAATTGGAGAAGAACATGGGCTAAATTGGAGAAGAACATGTACTTGGTATATGTGGGCTTGGAGGGGGGATAGTTAAGAGAGGAAATTAGACAGGATAGACTTGGCTTCATATAAAGAAGTACTTTCTGACATAGGCATGGAAAAACAAAATGAACTATTTCAAATAAGTAAGTCCCTTAACTTCGACTCTTGCTCAATCACACAGGAAGACTGACCATTTGAGAGGGATGCTGCAGGGGAATTTTACCATTCAGTGGAGGTTTGATCATATGGTTGCTAAGATCCCTTCCTAGCCAGAGATTCTACAATATCCTGAAAATGGCCTATGTAAAATATGTAGCTAATGATATAAGAAAAAAAAGTGACTAGTGTGAAAAAGAAAAGCATTAAAAATTCCAAAATAAACAAGAAAACACTAATTATATGACTTAAGGCATGTTTCCTAAAACTCTAACTATTTGGTTTATTTATCTGGCCTAGTTCCCAAACTTGTCAGTGTATGGGAACACTCACTTTCCTGGGCCACATCTGGAAGGCTCTGATTTAGCAGATCTGGGTAAACTATTTTTAAAAAGTAATTAAAAAAAAATTCTCTTGGTGATTCTGATCCTCAAGGAGTTTGGGAGGCCACTGAAACCTAAACTTACTATAGGGGTACTTATATTTTGCATAAGAAATATGTATGTATGTATGTGTCTGTGTCATGCTTGAAAAAAACTTAATAACGACTTTAACCAATCTGTTAATATTTAAAGTCACTGTAGTTTAATATTCAAGTGCCTATGCAGGGAGCAAACTCTACTTCAGTATCCTAAGCTCTAACAGCTTAGGACATAAAAATTAAAAATACCACAACTTTTAATATTATGAATAGATCTTTTGTATTTTTTTAGCATTTCTATCTTAGATAGAATGTTGTAAAAAGTAATGACATTCCTTCCTAAACAAGTAACAGAAAAAAATAAAGAAAACAGATATTATTCACTCATACATACATTCTAGTTTAAATACCTACTTTTTTTCTTAAGTTCCCACTTGGATTGGCAAAGTCTCAGAAAATGCAAGAAGTCGTCACTCCCTGTTAAAGCTCGTTAAGAGCTTACTAGTATTAATAAAAAAAAAAACCCACAACTGTGGGTGGGATAGTAAACAAATCAATACTCAGTTTCTTGAAATTATAAATATTGAAACTTAAGTGTTTCCTCAATATTTTATGTTACACTTACAAGTTTATAGAAAAAAATTTTTTATAAATCTAATACATTTTTAAAATGTTTTTAAGGAAGCTTTCTTTACCTAGTCAATTAGATTCAAGGTGATCAATTTTAATGTATTACGAATAACCTTATTAAATCATCGATTAAATTTTGATTCTCTCCATAAAGAAAAAAGAGGACTCTTTTTCAGATTGGTGTTAATTTTTTAAGCATTTCTAAGTGTACACTATGCGAATGAAGTCCTTTCCCAGACGTCTGGGAAGAGGTCCTGGTTGTCATAAAGCTGCTTCCTTGTCTGTTTTCATAAAGGGCTTTAGCAAGAATGTAACAGAACTCCCATCATCCAACAACCTTTGATTCAGGACATTAATCCACTATCTAAGACTTCCTGGACTTGGAAGTAAATGGTTTCTAAGACTTGTCCTGGCTAAGGCTTGACTCCCCTCCCCTCGCAGAGGATGCAGGGACATACCGAAAGAAGAGAGGAAGAAGAGATGAGTCTGCAGTAAGTTTCCTGTAGAGTACAAGACCGGTGATTACCGCAGATTTGGAAAACTTTAGGAATCAGAATGAAGGAACCCCCACATACGGGAACAACAAACATATCCAGATCCAAAAGAGTGGGACTTATAAGTAGGTAAGTAAATAAATAAGTTAATTAATTAATTAATTAAATCCATAAAAGCAATATTAGGAGATAATTATTTGTATTTCCTGAGTGTTAAACTTTGAACATCATTTTGCTAAAAATAATTCCTACATTCAACTTTATGTTGACGGATGTAAAAAATAGTGACAGTATATTTATTGGGAAAACTAATAAAAAATTCTTTTACTTGGTTTTTTGCTACCTGGCAGACTGCCCTATGCATCTCATAGTGAAAAAGGGTCATGGTAACAATGAGCTAGCCAATCAGGTTAAGGCTGAATTTTCATCGGTGTTTGCCAAAAGAGAGAGGAGAGCTTTATCAAATTCTCAACTGAAACTGAGAACAGAGAGCTTCTGAATGAATCCCTCTGATGCACGTACAATTCCTTTCAATTATGGTTTGGACAGGTCAAATATTTTCACATCTTTTCCTTTAGTAGAAGGAAATGTTCTACTTACAGATGCACAAGACTATGAGAAAAAGGAGGTACGTGGTCAGCTCCCGTAAAACACTTTTAAGATACTTCTCTCGGTTAGTGCTGCTTTCTTCCATGAGCCTTGTCCCCCAGAGACCTTTAAAAGAATAATGAAAAGTATGAATGGCAAAGAAGAAACATAAAATAAATATCACCTGTTAAGGGGGATTCTCCTGTATTTTTTTAAAAAATAGGCATTCTTCACCTTTTTTTTTTTTAAGATTTTATTTATTTACTTGAGAGAGAGAGAGAGCATGAGAGGGGAGAGGGTCAGAGGGAGAAGCAGACTCCCTGCTGAGCAGGAAGCCTGATGTGGGACTCGATCCCAGGACTCCAGGTCCATGATCTGAGCTGAAGGTAGTTGCTGAATCAACTGAGCACACAAGTGACCCTGTATTTTTTTTTTTAAAGCAGGAGTGCCTTTTAAGAATACATCAGCATCTACTGTCCCCCCATATGCATCACATACAAGATGACAATATGATCATTGTCTAAACGCCCCATCCCATCAGAAAATGTCTTAGTAAAAATTTATAAAGAGAAAAGGAAATAAGGGCGCCCCAGAAGAATGTATTAAATAATTGTGCACACACACATGTGCTCTTCCTGGATGGGGGAGGACACAACCTGTCAATTATCCTCTCCCTAAACCTAGTTAGGACATGTGTAATTCTATGACACAAGACACCTTTTGGATCACCCCTGATGAAAAGAAAGCCTGGTTGGAGCATCATTTCACTATGGAAATATCCACCAAACTTCTAGCACACTGGCCCCAAATTTTGCTACTCTGTAACCCTCTTTCTCCTTTAAGAAACTCCATGCTGACCGACTACTCTCAACCTGCATAGCTTAACAGATTTGAAAAATGCTAAGTAACATTGCATCTTTAAGTTAAAAGCAGCAATCATCTGATTTCACTCTCTTTGGAGAAAGAAGAAAATCAGCAACCATGTTTCATATTTTAGCAGATGGAAAAAGTGCTGGGCTGGCTGAGCGGGGATGACATAACCCTCTGTGAGCTTGCTGGAGGCCGTTACCGCAGTTTTGGACTCACTCAGCAGACAGACATGGTAGCCATCCAAAACCCCCATTAATGAACAGTGCAGTAAAATCACATTGCTGGCTACTTGGAAGAGCCTTAGCGTTTGCCAAAAAGGACAAACTTCTCAATCCTTTCAGTTAGATTAAGTCGGCTGTGGATGGCAGTCAGCCTGGCCCTGGCGTTCTGCCTCACACGTTTAGTCCGCAGACTTTAACGCCATCCATCACTGAAACTCACATAGCTACTTAAGCTACCAACAAGCCACACAGAGGACAGGGAAAAATGGCATCAATCCTTTTACTTCCCGGAAATGACTCCATCACCAGTGTTTATGTATTTTTAAAGTCTAATAATAATACATTAATTCTCCTCCTAAATTTCAGTATTCCGTGTCCTTTTCTTTTTTTCTCCCAAATTTCCTTTAGGAAAAACAGCAACTGAAATCAAAGACACCATGTTACGCATCACAGGTTTCAGCACACGGAAAGTGGAGCAGGACTTATGACCAGGTCTGCTTCTGCCAAGATCTGGTAGTTGTCAGGGAATTACTCACTCAGAAGAAATGCAGCAAGCAGAATGTTTGTTCGCTGAAACTCTATCATATTTAAAAATTATTACAAATTTAGACGACATGGAAAATTACAACTCAGAATAACATAGAGGCAGCCAAACATTAGGCTCAGTAGCCCTGGACACAATCACGCTATTTCTTCGGTTGTATTTCTTTTGGAGACCAGGCCTAAAATATACACATAAGTGGAAATTACTAGTCTTTTTATCATCAGGAAAGATTGTTGTCTTGCCTCAGTCAGTGATTTCACTCTTTCCCATGCTTTATAAACAATTATGCACTAAGGAATGGTCATGGTTCTTAATATTTACAAATGGTACTGCTTGACCTATAAGCAGAAAAACAAACTCTCATCAAATTTTATTTAAGTAAATGTGCAATGGTCTACTGCAATTTAATTCAAGCCCTCAAATGAAACATTTCAAATAAAAAGAAACAAAGTCCCCCATTATATTTTTATGTATTATACTTCACACATTTCATTGACTTTCTAAATTAGTCTATCCACTTCCTCAAGTATTTATCACTTTCAAAATTTCATCCAGTTTTTGCACTGGGTGCGTATGTAGGGTCTGTCTTAGTACATGGGGACCTCTTTACATTCTGATGAGTGAGAAGTGTTTGTTTTAACAGATAGAAAACAATTGCTGTCCTATGGCTAGCTACTTCCCATGTTTAGCAGAGCTGACAGACTGAGAACGGTTAAAGACAGAGTTCTCGTCCCAAGTGTCAGCATTCTTCAAAATCAACTGTTGTCTTTTCCCACAACTGTCCTCACCCTGGAGGGAGAACATGCCCAGCATTTAAGGCACTCACTCACACGTAGTACATAAAGTGTCCCCGGCTGTTAGGAAGAACATGGTATGAGGGGGACACCAGACAATATCCAGCTTCTCTCGTGTTTAAGAAGGTGCTTGGTCAATGCCAGAGCCCAAAGTTGGAGTATGTCATCTCAACAGTGTGTATTCCCCTAGTCAGTGGTACTTACGCATATGAACACAGGGAAACTGCGAGATAGATCATCCAAAACACGAAAGATGTCTCAAACATAAATAATTGTGAAAAAACGCCATTTTTGCAACTATCTTATTCACCTACTTCCCAAAGTGTTATTTTTGCAATACACAACAAATATCACAGAGAGAATGATATAATGATGTCCTATGTATCTCCCACTCAGCTTCAACAATTATCAATTGAACACCTGCATTCATTGAAACCGTCACTCACTTCTTCCCAATTTTGAAACTAATTCCAGCTATCGTATCATTTCATCTTGAATATTTCAGTTCCATGGTTAAAAGATTCTGTGTGGATCATTTGCCTCATACTAACCCTGCCTCTTCTGATGGACACTAAAGCCCCATGACTCCTTGATCATGACAGGGTGCAATGTGGAATTTCGGAGTCAGTTGCGTTCAACTGCGGGATCAGTCACCTATGAACTGGGGGACCTTATTGAACATTATGAGCCTCCATTTCCTCAGCTGAAGATGGGATAAAAGTATCTCCTTGTGGGGTTGCTCTGGGAATTATGTAATTGCATAAAGTACTTGAAATTATGTAAATTGCATAAAGTACTTGAAAGAGGCCTGTCTATATCTCCAGAAACAGGTGCAACTCTGAAAAATATCCTACTTCTTTCTGACTCCTAGTTGGCTTAAATTTCAGAACAGTGTAAACACCCTAATCCAAACGAACCTCAATTTCACTGTGAACAGCCTAACCAAATTCTCACTGCATTTCTATCATGAAAGGAGTCTGGTTTTTTGTGCCCAGACACATGGGGGCCTTGTTGAGGAAGACAAACACAATCTTTCCAAGTATTTATTTAACTGCAGGCCCAACTTTAAAAAGGGAAGTGACCTTTTCCCTACTACTGGCCCATTTAATATAGAATATTCGGTTGCTACCTTATATGTTATTGACTCCTGAATCTTCAGTTCTCAGTCAGGCCTCTCCTGAGGTACACACAGCCACAGCTAACAGCCAGTTCTACCTGCATATTCCACAGACAGCTCGTACTCGCAGGCCCCATACTGAGAGCTTTTTCTTTCTTTGTCTAGAAACCTACTTGCCCTTATGGGTTAATGATACCAAGTCAGAAACATGGGTTTCATCTGAGAAGAGGCCCTTTTCTTAACCCTCATATGGAGCTGGTCCACAATTCTGATGGCTTCTGTCTGTCTCCAGTCCAGCTTCCCTCTATCCCAGCACACACACCTTGGTTGCAATCGTTGTTACCCCGTCTCTTGGTTAGCCCTCTCCAGACCTATTCTCCCACCAACCAGCACCATGCACTTCACTCCATTCTCCACATTCTCGCTAGAATCATCTTCAGATGGGCACGTGACCCTATCAGCCCTCTTCCTGAAGCCTCTATGAGCTCTAACTTTTTAGAGGGAAAAACTTACCAATAAGCTCAAGGTTTGCCTCATCTTACTTCTACTACTTTTCCCTCCTTAAATTCCCTCCTCATCCTTCAAGATGTTAACTCTACCTCCTCCAATAGAGTTGGTCCTCTCTTCTTTGGGTCCCCCCCAACCCTGGGACCCCGCATTGCAATTATTTACTTACACCTGTTTCCCCTACTAAGCTGAGCTCCTTGAAAGCTGGGACCTTGTCTTATTGATCTTTGTATCTCCAGTATCTACCACAAAGGAAACTCTCACAAATGTTTGTTGACTGAACAAATTCTGTTACTAGCATAACCTTACCACATACCCCACAGTAGCAACACTCCCTCAAAAAAATCCCCACAGCTACAGAAATACAAAATCTTGTTTGTCCAAAATTATAGTGCAAATAAAAAAAAGGAAGAAGTGATGGAGTGAGGTTTGGATTTAAAACCAAAAGGTGGAAAGAACCCCTGTGTTCATCAACTGATGATGGATAAAGCTTGAAAAATTATGCTAAGTGAAATAAGCCAGATGGTAAAGGACAAATAAAAAAAAGGAAGAAGTGATGGAGTGAGGTTTGGATTTAAAACAAAGGGAAACTCACAACAGCCAAAAGGTGGAAAGAACCCCTGTGTTCATCAACTGATGATGGATAAAGCTTGAAAAATTATGCTAAGTGAAATAAGCCAGATGGTAAAGGACAAATACTGTATGATTCCACTAATACAATGTACCTAGATTAGAAAAATTCAGAGACAGAAAGTAGAATAGAGGTTGCCAGGAGCAGGGGAATGTGGTAATGGGTAGAGCTTCTGTTTGACATGATGAAAAAGTTCTGGAAATGAGCAGTAATGATAAAACATAGTGACTAGTAGAGGAGGTATGTATTTGTTATAGCAGTTTAGCCCACCCTACCAATTCAGCTGATACTTTAGGATTTCTACAGGAAAACAAAACCCCAAGCACAGACATTTAAAATAACAGGGGATGATTTTACCAAGTTGATTCATCCATAGAACATACTCAATTCTGGAAATTCAGATAATTTGATTACTCATGTAAAGTGTCAAATTTTATTTTTGCACTAAGAAGAGGGTACTAAGGAAAAAGTAAAGATTACTGGGGCTATCTTTTAAGTTTGGGTGCAGTCTTTACATCCTTCAGCCATCCATCACTTTCTTTGGTCCAGACTGCCTACATGGTCTTCCTGCCTCTCTGCTTCTCTGCCTCTCTGCGTCTCTGCGCAAGCTTTTCTGCGTAGCACACTGCCTACTGATATCCTCTATTTCTGCATGTTTCTGGTCTTATTAACAACTTGCAACTGCTTCCTAATATTTAGGGCTAAAATCTCAGTTCCTTGGTTGGACATAGTATTTGCCAATAACCCTGCCTCAAACATTTCTTCTTTACCATCTTACTCCTGCTAAGAAGATAGATCGAATTATTGTACCAAGAGCAAAAAGGACCCTTTGTTGTCTATCTTGGATTCATGTCATTAAAGAACATCACAGAGTATGCTGAACCCAGAAAAGACTTTGGAGATGAGATTATGAGGAACGGAGGCCCAGGAAATAAATGAGTTGTATAAAGTCAAGGAGGAAGGCAGGAGACCTCCAGGGAAGCTCCTGACCACTCCAAGCTTGAGGAATCTTTCCTACCTTTAGAAATTGCAAGTTACTTTCTGTTCCAATCCTAGGGTACTATTTATACAATGCATGTAAGATTTTTGTCATTGGTATCTCATGAGGGGAAAAAAAATCACAACTCATTGATGGTTATTTATTTTACTTTACTTGGTTTCTGTCCATAGGAAAATGGTGATGGTGCTATTTTAGTTTTTCGGGTTTTTTTGTTTTTTTTTGGTGGTGGGTGGAGCACCTGGTACAGTGCTACAGTGCTAATTTCATAGTAGGTGCTAATTATTCAATGAATGTCACTTATTTAATAAGTGATAAGTATATGTTTAATTTTTGATATATTTAATAAAGTAAAATTTATTCTAATATTTTCTAAGCTTAACATTTTCCTGAGTGTCTTCCCCTACTAATTAGAGCATTGATAAGGTTCGACTAGAAGTTCACTATGAGCTTATATGCTGTAAATTTTTTGAAAAAAAAATTTTTGAAGAACTACACTTATAAACTCATATAAAGATACAAATTTCATTTCATTACATTCAATTATTGAATTTATTCAAAAAAGGTTAAAGGATTATTATACTTATTCACTAACTTGTAAAAAACTTCTCTTACTCCAGTGAATATTTTTTAAAGCACATTTAAAACAACATAAAATAATAATTTGTTTGCATAATTTTGAACCTTAAGAAGCACAAGGGTTTTTTACTAACTTATTCACATAGGTTGCTCAAAAAGGACCTTTTGTTCTCCACCATGCCATGAATCAAATTTACAGCATAAACACTTATATAAAAGAAATACAAAAGTGTACACTATTAAAAATCTATCATTTACTTTATAGTTATAAAGCACTCACATGTCAGACATGCTATGAATTTCACAGGTTTCATCTCATTTAATTCTCCCCACTCAGGAACAAAGTATCATGATTCTCTCTTTTTAAGAAAAGCAAAAATTGGGGATCAGAGAGATTAAGCAATTTGCTCAAGGTCATAGGGCCAAGGTGTGGTAGAACTGGAATTTGGGTGTAGGGCTGACTTGGTCTTAATCACATTGCTATTAAAACACCTGGCCTTTTTTTTTGTACAAGATTTGCAAAACTGACAGGAAGAGTAGGGAAGGGAAATTTTCAAAAGAACTGAGAATGGAAATTCTTAAAAGTGGAGATTAAAATAATTTGAATGTGAGAGCAAATGCAACTCTTTTCCAAGGATGCCTCTGACAAAACCTTCCAACACAAGATCCTCTCTGCTCCTGGAAAATCTGTGTCCTCTGAATAGGCACTGGCAAATCTGAAAATTCCTTTCCTGCCTTTGGAAAGTTGGGTGCACCGAACTCTGACACATGTACACACAGCTGGTATCTGGTGACTTCACTGTTTTGTTGGAATTTCAAAGAACGTTAAGTTAGCTATTTAAAAACATACTACCAAGTGTTTAAACAATGTTACTTTTTCTTTGCAATTGTTTTAGAAAAATACCTAGATTAGAAATGGCTAAATAACTGTTTTCGAAGACATTATTTTCTTCTATTTGTGGTATTCTAAACAGCTCTCTCTCCCCAAAACAACCACACACATCACCAAAACAACATCCGTGACAACTCACTGACACTTCTCCCACAACTTGGATAACAGTACAGATACCCTTTCCAGAATGGAATGCGGGGTGAGAGGGCATCCAGACCAGCGGAAGACCCGATATACAGGTGCAAATACCTTCAGTTGTATTAGAATATTCTTCCTTTTTTCCCCTACAAGAAAAAAAAAAAAAAATCTTCAAAGGCACCCTTTCATTTTAATACGGCTTTCACTGAGATATGCAGAGGTAAAAATATGCTGACCCATGTTCTTCTGTTAGAAGGAGGTATCCCATAAATTTGCACAAACAAGGGCGCAGTGGAATTCCGCCACGGGTACCGGAAGTAGAGCGCAAGTAGCAGAGGTGGAGACGCGCTTCTAAGGGACGCAGGGACACAGGGACACGAGGGCGATGCGAGCTGGAGCCCCGGGAAGCTGCCCACAGCGGGCGACGGCTCTGGCCCGCGCCCGCGGTTCGGGTTTGTGCATCAGCCGCTGCGGGTCGCGCT
This sequence comes from Mustela nivalis, assembly GCF_964662115.1. Classification (NCBI taxonomy): domain Eukaryota; kingdom Metazoa; phylum Chordata; class Mammalia; order Carnivora; family Mustelidae; genus Mustela; species Mustela nivalis. The sequence continues at coordinate 117,819,458 of NC_139023.1, forward strand.
CTTACCTCGCAGCCCGCGAACCAGCCTCTCGGCCCAGGCCACTCGGGGCGGCTGCCCGTCCAGGGGGAGGTGGCGATGCAGCGGGTCCCCGCCGCCGGCCGGGCTGGGACTCGGGGGGCCCTGGTCCTCTCGCCTACGGCGCCTCCCGCTCGGGTGGCCAGGGTCGTGGTAACCCCCCAGCCCCCGGCCTCGGGCGCCCACGGAGCTCACGGCGGAGGAGGCGGCCGACCTCCGGCTGCCCGGGCGCCACTCCACGTCCATCTCCACCACCATTCCTCCTTCCTCTCCTTCCACCTCCTCCTCCTCCTCTTCCTCCTCGGCCTCGAAGCCCGGGTTGTCACGGCTCCACGCCTGCCGCGAGCACGACGAGAGCGGAGGCGAGGGGGAGGCGGAGGCTCCGGCCGGGGGGTCCCGCGCGGCCGCCTGCCGGATACGCTCCATCTCGATCTCCAGGCCCCTCTGTTCGCGGAGGCCGCCCGGAGCCGCGAGGCCGGCGCCCACGGCCGCGCCGCCCGCCATCAGCCGGCCGGGGCCTGCCGCTCGGGATGCGGGCGGCCGCTTCGGGTCCCCCGGCTGCTGCGGCTGCACGCGGCTCGAGTTCACCATCGCGGTCACTGGCGTCCGGCGCGCCTCCGCCCCGCGCCGCGGTCGGCGCAGCCCGCCGCAGGAGCCATGTTCTTTTCTTCCCGGGGCCCGCCGCCGCCTGCTCCCCGCCCCCGACTCCCCGCAGACCCGCGTCCCTCGCCCGCCCCCTCGGCCCGCCTCCCCCTCGCCTCGCCTCGCCTCGCCCAGCCGCTGGGGCGCGCTGCCTGCCGGGGGAGGTGCGAGGAAGCCGCCCCCGCGGACCGCGCGGTGGGCTAGCGGCGCCCGGGCTCGCGTTCCCAGTGGAGCCGGGGGCCGGTGCGGGCGCCCACGTTCCGTTCGGGTGCAGGGGCTCCGGCAGGAAGGGTTCGCTGCCCCGCCCGCCCGCCCGCCCGCTCGCGTGCGGGGAAGGGGCTTCTGGTGCTGTCCCTGCCTGCGGGACCCTGACATAATGGTTGGGTCCCAGTTAACCGCCAGGCTCTTCTGCCTCGACTTCCCGAAGTGCAGGGACAGCGAGAAAACCATTTTGTGGGATGGTGTGTACTAGCGAAATCCAGCCTGCGCTGGTTTGCCGCAGGGGCAGAGAAATCTTAACTTCATCTGAGAACTACCAACAGGCTGCTCAGGCTGCCTTGCTTGGCCTTTGGCGGCCCCCTTGTCCCCACTTCTGCTGCTTTTTGGATGGTTTTTTTTTTTTCAACGTCTGGTCGGCTCCTCTCTCCACACACTGTGGGGACCCCAAGGATTCCGTCCCGGAGCCTTCAGATCGCGGGTGCTCTGAGCTGGAGCTCGTCCCCGGCCCCCTCCCGCTGCCGGCTCCGGCTCGGGCTGCCGAGGCACAGCCCCACGTCAGCCCCGGGGCCAGAACTTTATTCCCACTCTGCGGAGCGCATCCGACTGGATGTTCTGCAGTTGTGTCACACTTAACCTGTCGCAAACTAAATCTCCGTCCCCTTCCTCTTTTAAGTCTGCCTCACCTCCTGTGCCCCCAGTTGAAATTTGAGGCAGGCTGTCGTCCTTCTCAAGCTAGGCTTCTCCGTGATACCCTCATCTGTCTGCTCGTCTCCTACGCCTCTTCTCCCCAAATCTTGTCACTTCTGCCCCACAAATCTCTCTGATAGAATCGTCGTTTCTCATGCCTGTTGTCAGCGTTTTCGTCCAAGGCCGTTGGTGTATGTTAGTTTTATTCCTCATTGGAACATCAAACCTATCAGTTCCACCTCCATTCGCCACTTTCAAGATCCCCAGCGTTCCCCAAATTGTATTCAGAACCAAAACTGCTCCTGTCACATTGATGCTTGGATACTTCTGGGGGTTCCTGACAGCTTAATAGATAAAATTTAGTTTCCTTAGATCTGGTTAGTAAATTTTCTTCATCCGCCCTTGTATTTATTGGTTTGCTTACGGCTGCCATAATGAAGTGCTCCAGACTGGGTAGCTTAAACAACAATTCACAATTCTACAGGGTGAAAGTGTGAGATCAGGATATTTGCAGAATTGGCTTCCCCTGAGGTCTCTCTTCTTGCCTTGTAGATGGTGGTTTTTCCACTAGTGCCTTCACATGGTGATCACTTTCAGGGGTCAGTGTCCTAATCTCATCTCATAAGGACACCAGACACATTGGATTCAGGCCTATTCTAGTTGCTTCACTTTAACTTAATTACCCAGAAAAAAAATAAAAAAAGATAAAAAAAAACCCAACCCTGTCTCCAAATACAGTCACATTCTGAGTTGTTGGGGATTAGGACGTCAACCTACGAATTTTTGAGGGGGACACAATTCAGCCCATAACGGCCCCTGCTCTGCTTTTCTAGCATTGGTTCCGGTCTTGTATGTACATCAGAGCAGCATCCTTTGTTGCTTCCCTATTTTATTCAGGTAATCATGGCCACCTATCATCAGTTCTGTGGTTTATTTATTTACTTATTGGTGTCATTTGCCTAACTTTGAGCTTTTTTTTAAAGATTTTATTTATTTATTTGACAGAGATCACAAGCAGGTAGAGCGGCAGGTAGAGAGAGAGAGAGGAGGAAACAGGCTCCCTGCCGAGGAGAGAGCCCGATGTGGGACTCGATCCTAGGACCCTGAGATCATGACCTGAGCTGAAGGCAGAGGCTTAACCCTCTGAGCCACCCAGGTGCCCCCTAACTTTGAGCTTTTTTAAAGACAGGTCTTGTTTATCCTAACCTACTACCTCAGCCCAAATTCCACTTAGAATTCTTTCTTAATTAAAGCTCTCAAACATCTGTTGTCTTTATGTCTGTCAGTTCCTTAGAAATTTACTGTCTCTTTGTCTAAAAAATATGAAAACTGCCTGCCTCGGTCATTTGTTTAGGCCCTAATTTCATTATTAGCCCTCTGTGTGCACATAATAAAACTTTAGGGTTTTTTTTTCCTCCTTATTAATCTGTCCCATGTAAATTTAATTCTAAGTTCAGCTGGAAGACCTTGAAGTGTAGAGGAACAACTTCCCTTCCCTACAGTACTAAATTTATATTCTCTTATCTGTTGTTATTTAGACTTAGGGTATGTATCTCGCCAATGACATAACTCCCTACAGTTATGACCCAAGAGTGTTTTATCCTGCATATTCTATTAAAATGATAATGTTACTTACTATGCATAGCGAAAGCACAGAACTTGAACCCAATAAATAAATAGTAATTGAATTAATTCTATTATTCCTTGGTATTATTGTTTTTCCACTCAGTATTCTCTTCCCTGTATCTCTAGACTATAGACTTGCTAGCAAAAAAAAAAAAAAAAAAAAAAAAAAGTAAGAACAAAAAAGAAATGGATAAACTAGGGTAGTAATTTGCTGTGTTCTCAATCTTGAACTGTGGAAAATCAAAACATCTTTGGGAAACAAATATCACAAAACTGAAAATAGCATTTGAACAGTGACTTAAGAATGGTTTCACCTGGGGGACGTCTGGGTGGCTCAGTAGGTCAAACATCCATCTTCAGCTCAGGTCATCATCTCTGGGTCCTGGGCTCCCTGAGTTAGGTTCTCTGCTTGGCAGGTAGTCTGCTTCTTTATCTGCCTCTGCCCCTCCTCCCTGCTTGTGATCCCACTCTCTCTCTCAAATAAAAAAATCAAATCTTAAAAAAAAAAAATGTTTCCTGGGGGCATAAGCTGTTCCAAGGCCCCTTATACCTCAGAGGAGAAATGGTGGCATGTGAAGGTTAGAAAGGCCTCTACACAAGGGACACCTGGGTGGCTTAGTGGGTTAAAGCCTCTGCCTTCAGCTCAGGTCATGATCTCAGGGTCCTGGGGTAGAGCCCCTCAGCCACCTCCAGCTCCCTGCCAAGCAGAGAGCCTGCTTCCCTTCTTCTCCCTCTGCCTATTTGTGATCTCTGTTTGTCAAATGAATAAATAAAATCTAAAAAAAAAAAAAAAAAAAAAAGAAGAAGAAAGAAAGAAAAAGAAAGGCCTCTATGTGAAGAATTAGGAAACCCCAGTTGTTTGTTTGTTTTTAAAGATTTTATTTATTTGACAGAGATCAAAAGTAGGCAGAGAGGCAGGCAGGGGGACTGGTAGCAGGCTCCCTGCAGAGCAGAGAGCCCAGTGCAGGACTGGATCCCAGGACCCTGAGATCAAGGGCCTGAGCTGAAGGCAGAGGCTTAACCCACTGAGCCACCCAGGCGCCCAGGAAACCCCAGTCTTAACCAAAGGTGTAATGGTGTGACTGAAAATGATGCTGCCTGACTAGGCTCACACAGTCCCTCAACAATTACACAGGGAATTCAAACTCCTTAAGGCTGGACTTTTGGCCTGCTGAACTGATTGCTTTCTTTCATAGTGTTGTGCCCCGGCACATAGCAGGTGTTCAGGAACTATTTGTTGTAGGATCCTCTGGGCTAGGCAGGGAGTGTCTGGCCTTAAGAAGCTCATAATCCAGTTGTGACAAAACCCCAAAGCCACAGAAGTTATTGTAATAGATGAAAATATTTACCATAATTAAGACAGAGGAGCATGGGGCACCTGAGTGGCTCAGTCAATAAAGCATCGGACTCTTCATTCCAGCTCAGGTTATGATCTCAGAGTTTTTTCTACGGGTTTCTCAGCTTTAAAGATCCTGTCTGGTGATAAGGATATCTTTGTACTTCTTAGGACAGGAAGGATGCCTTTCATACGAGAAACTGATTTCTTGCTGGAGGGGTTTGGAGGTGATTATAAGTATACTTACACCGTAAGTAGATTTGATTTAAAATAATCAGTATGCTTAAAGTGCACTTTTTGGGGTGGCTTGCCCTTGAGCCCTATGGTATCAAGTCAGTATGAAGTCTTTCAACACAGGAAGGGGTTGAGGAGAGAGACTACTCAGGCTGGCATGGGAGGGGAAGGTAGGGCTAAATCACAGAAGGCCTGAGATGCATGTTAAAGAGTATTATAGCCTTTATTTAATAATAATAATAATAATAATAATGTACCTTCTTTTATAGTGTCAGTGATTTAAAACAAAATCTTAAACATTCTTTTTAAGACTACACCATTGTCTCCAAAAGAATTTGGACTCACCAAAAATGTATCCACATATACATAATTCAGAATTAAATGTATGCTTGCTCAAAATTTTAATTACAAATCTTCACAAGCCATGTGATTTTTAAAAACTTCAGAGAAGTACTTGTGTACATGGATAGTATTTAACGTACCACAGCCTAAATCTTACATTCCAAGAATTTCACTAGCACTTCCAATCTTAGTTTTCATAAACCCATCACCAGCCATGCAATGTATTTCCTGTTCAAGTACCTAGTCATTTTTTCTGGCTTCCTAATGTTCTCCCTTGTGCTTTTACCTTGGCATGTTTTCTTCCTTCGGAGCACCTCGCTTTTCCTCAAGTAGGCCTTGAAGCTGTAAATTTCTCTCCCTTCCCACAGAATTCCTTCCTTTGATATTCATCTTATTATTCCTATTTCTCATAAAAAGTATTCTCTTATTAAATAAATGAGAGGCACAAACTCATATTTTCCTTCACCTGGTTACCATAATCCTGTGACCATACTATAAATTTTGATAATCTACAGGGCTTGAAATACTGTGTGGGATAGATAACATAGCTGGATGCTATTTAGTTTTATTTCAACTGTGTGGTAAGTTTTTCTGGAACAAGCTACACAAACCCCATCGCTTTGTCTCAGTGCCATGGTGGATACTCCGACAAACCCTTCAAAAGGCAACTTAAAAACTGTCCAGTCTGATTTAAGACTTTGTATTCTCCATGCTTCTGGCTTCTGCATTATTAAACTTGACTGTTTGTTTCCTGTTTTGCTTTTATTTTCCCATGTGAACAGATGAAGCAGACACAAGCAGAAGGACCCATCAGTCCTGCAGATTCCACCTTCTAAAGGAAATTCAAAAGGACTCTCTGGCTTGTGTGGTGTTGCTTAGCAACCCACCCAAACAAACATGTTTCCCTCTCATTTTTTTCCCAGTCCTTATTTATTTAAGAACATTGTAAAATAAATTATTACCACTTGACATCTGAAATCATTAGAAAAAAATTTGGTGTTTTGGGCTTTGTAAGAACTGCTAACCGTACTAAAATTTTTACTTGTTTTTATTTCTCAATTTACTACACTAATAATGCAAGACCAAGATTTGTGATATTCTACCTTATGTCTAGAATTTGGTTTGGATGTGTCCCTGCCTCTGTGGGAATTACCCTGGCACTGTTGTTGGCTGGCACTGTGATTTTGATGACCTAACCTCTGTCTCTCAGTTTCCTTCTGTGAATAATGTGGTTAAATATCTACCTTACCAATTCCTGCAGGATTTTTGCTGAACACATAGTGAGGGAATATTAACAAATTAATCAAACACAGTGTCCACTAGACACCAGGTTCCATGTTGGATTCCAGTGGGGCAAGGATAAGACGTAATTCCTACCTGTAAGGGGATCAATTTGAAAATGCCTGGAAACATTGTTACATCATCCCCAAGCCCATTTCTACACCTCCTAAAGACTTGGAATCTTTCTAGACTCCAGCATCATCTTCTTTTGAAAAGTTACTTAGCCACATCCCTGGCCCCTAGCTTGAATTTACTTGCCTCTCCTCCCTGTCAAATTTTATCACAACATTTATCTTTCTTTTTAAAAGATTTATTTATTTATCTGAGAGAGGGAGTTTGAGTTAGTGGGGGGAGGGGCAGTGGGAGGGAATCTTCCAGTAGACTCCCCACTGAGCGTGGAGCCTGATGAGGGGCTCAATCTCAGGATCCATGAGATCATGACCTGAGCCAAAAACAAGAGTCAGATGCTTAACCAACTAAGCTACCCAGGCATCCCAACATTTATCATTTCATATTAAAAATATCTGTTAACAGAATTGTCCTTCTGAGTAGAATGTAAGGCAGAGAACTTGGCTTATTTGGTTTATTGTTTAACAGTTCAGTAGCCATTCTCCTTTCTTACCAACACAAAAATGAGATTTTTGTGGGGAACCACCCTCTCCTGTTCTGAGTCCCTGTGTACCTCAGATGTGGCTGACACCACCACTAGTTCCCAAGTGATGAGTGTGGAACTCAGGGATGGCCAACCAGAGCATCACGAACACTTGGCACCTGGGAATGGTATTTACAAACAAGTGTGGGCTCTGGTTCTGTTCAGTGGAAATCAGGACAGAACTTTTTTTCAAGTTGTGGAAAAGAAAAGTGTTTCTTCCTGCTAGATTTAGAGTCAAAGGATGTGAGTCTAGACAAGCTGGCAGCCAAAACGTTGATGCTCAGGGGTAAAATGGAGCCAACAATATATATATATATATATATACACACACACAAATGAGTATAATGTGAGGACTGGAAGAATATCAAAATTGATCTAGTGGTAATGTTTGGGTGGCCATGCTATTCAAGAACATTGTGGAATACATTTTTATCATTTGACATCTCCTGGTTTTGTCAATTGCAGATAAGATATTTATCATCTATATCTTTATTCAAGTTTAAAAGAATTTTGAACAATGCAGGGCCAAGAACAGAGTGCTTTGGAATACTGCTCTTTACTAACTCAAGTTTATTCACTAATTCCATGTGGATGTAGATGTTCAAAAATTTTGAATTCAACTGTATTTTCACGAGCCCAGATTTTTCAAAAGAATGTCAGATTTCTTTTCAAATGCCTTCTGATGCTTATAGCATTAAACTTACAGCATTCCTTGATCTACCAGATTCTACAGAATATCTTTCTAATATCCACTGAGCACAATCTTAGATATGATTAGGGTGCAGAAGAAATTTTCCTTGCAGGCAAGAAGCTTATAATTAGCTTGCAAAGACAAGCTGTACACAGATAAAGCAATTAACTGATAAGGGCTTTATGGTACTCATCTGGAAAGGGCTTTCTGTTGTTGGTTATAAGATTCTGGAGTCTGACTCCTAGGGATTCTGATTTATTAAGTCTTAGGTGGGTCTTAGGAGATGAAGAAAGATCAGCTTCTGATGATATCATTTGAGTCCCTCAGCCAGCACTAATTGAAGGCAGATCTACCCCTGGACTTCATTAGCTCTAACATTTCCTTTCTAGTTAATTTATTTTAGGTTAGGATTTCTGTCCCTCCAATTAAAATAGTACTAATAAATTTGAATAGAAGTGAATCTACAGAATGGCAAAAAGTTGTGTTAGTTACGTGCATAAGAAGCTATATGGCCACGGGATCAAGGCCCCTTGTCTGGGCCCATAGGGTGGCTGGTTTGGCTTCCCAGTCTCCAAGAATTAGGAGATCAGAGACTTTAGAGGATGCTGAGCCTTACTTTACCTTTTTTATGTAATTAAGTTACAGCTTTGAAATCTTTGCTTTAATATTCCAGAAGTCCTTTTTAAAGTGGACTTTCTGGAGTGCCTGGGTGGCTCAGTGGGTTAAAGCCTCTGCCTTCGGCTCAGGTCGTGATCCCGGGGTCCTGGGATCCAGCCCTGCATCAGGCTCTCTGCTCACAGGGGAGCCTGCTCCCTCCTCTCTCTCTCTCTCTCTCTCTCTGCCAGCCTCTCTGCCTACTTGTGATCTCTGTCAAATAAATAATAAAATCTTTTAAAAAATGTTTAAAAAAATAAAGTGGACTGGGGCGCCTGGGTGGCTCAGTGGGTTGGGCCGCTGCCTGTGGCTCCGGTCGTGATCTCAGGGTCCTGGGATCGAGTCCCGTATGGGGCTCTCTGCTCAGCAGGGAGCCTGCTTCTCTCTCTCTCTGCCTGCCTCTCTGCCTACTTGTGATCTCTGTCAAAAAAATAAATAAAATCTAAAAAAAAAAAATTTAAAGTGGACTTTCTTAGTAATTTTTAGTAGAAATTCTTAATTTTGACAAAGTCTAATTTATGAATTTTTTTCTTTTACAAATTATACATTTGGTGTCATATTTTTAAGAATCTCTTCTTCACCCAAGGCCATGAACATTTTCTCCTATATTTTCTTCTAGAGGTTTTATAATTTCAGGTTTTACGTTTAGGCATATAATCCATTTTGAGATAATTTTAGCATGGTGGGTGGTATGAACCAAGGTTTTTTTTTTTCTTACCCAGTTGCTCTGGCATCATAAGTTTCTCTCTGGAATTATCTTTGCACTATTTTTGAAAATCAATTGACAATGTATGTGTGAGTTTATTTCTGCATGTTGTATTCTCTTTTTTTGATTTATGTGTTTAAACTTTTATTAATACCATCCTATTTTGGTTGCAATAGCTTCCTTCATACTCTTGCTCACTGACTACATATTTTAAATTCATAAATTTTAATGGTTTAATTTTATTTAATGATTCTGTCTGGTCATAGTCCTTACTTTGGCCTGACCTACCAAGGGCTTCTCATCAGTTTATTAGAGAGGATCAGTGAGCTATGTTGAGTTTTTGTCTGAATGTTATTTAGAAATTATTTACAAATGTAAATTTTAATATCAGCATCAGTTTTCTAAATTAAGCAAGCAATTTTGTTTTGATCTGTCAATTTTTTTCAGTAGGTTTTGACTCTTCTGAAAAATAAGGTATTAACAAATATGTACTCCCGACCAACACTTTTAAAAATTAATAACTTTGCCATTGTCAAATTCCTTAAGCCTTTATTTTCCTCTAAAATAATTAATATAATATTTCATCTTATATTTAGATATATTCAATTCTCATAGCCCATACTTTTTAAACATGAGTTCCCCTTCCCTGAGTCTTCTTGATTCAATCCTTTTTTGGGATAGATTTTTTTATTAAGTGTTCTTTTTTTCCCTTTTTTTAAAAGAAGGACTCATTAATGCCTCATTACTCCCAGAGTCTGTACAAAATTGAGAGTGTCTTTCTGTTGCCATAAACATAAAACAAATGGACTGGGCATAGTATTCTTGGCTCAATCTTGTCTTCCTTCTTTTCAAGATTCTGAACACATTGCCCTCACCTTCCTCTGTCATTAAATGTTGCCATGGAGAAGTAAAGTTCAGATTAAACCCACTCTTTTCTCTCAGCTATGGCAGATGACTTGATTTTTCTGCCAAAAAGTTACCTGCTTAGTAAATTTCTTATTAACCTGCTCTAGAATACATCATTGTGTTGATTATTGTGCATAATTATTTTTCTGGGAAAAATTATATGGGTTGAATCAGCAAATTCAATTTGTCATTTATTTAAGGTTTTTTCCTTTGTAATATTGAGATATTTTAAATTTTGCTTTCTTAATTCAAGAATACCAATTTTGCATACTTTGGAGCTACTGTGTTTGATTTCTGTATTATCTTCTTTCTAATTATTTCTTTTTATCATTTTCTTTTTTTTAACAGAATTTTTACAAATCCTGCCTTCCATGTTACAGTATCTTTCAATTTTTAAAAAATGTACTTGGTGGGAAAGAACTGAAATTAACAACAGATTAAGTTGATGCTAATTATCCCTGGAAATTGAACATACTGTTTCACAAGATCGGTGTAAAAGATCTATGCATGCAGATATGGCCTTTAGAATCAGACTTTTTATTCTATAGGATGCTGCGTATATAAGGAAATGAGATTGGATTGGTGAAAAAAAATATATATATATATAATTTTTAATTACCTTAACTTGGGCACTCAAATGAATGTTGTCTATGAAGCAAGGGTATACACTTACCTAAATGTTATTATTGATACAGAGTATGGATATGGAAGTCTTTTGGAATAAAAGTTATCTCTCCTACCCTTGAAAAAAATTAAGATTTTATTTCTTTATTTGAGAGAGGGGAGGGTAGAGCACAAGCAGAGGGCAAGTGGGGTATAGAGGACCCCAAGATCATGACCCGAGACACCGAAGGCAGAGGCTTAACCATCTGACCTGCCCAGACACCCCTGTATCTTTTTATAGTTTCGAATGTGGCTTTTATTTCATTATTTATTTATTAAGATTTTATTTATTTATTTGACAAACAGAGATCACAAGTAGGCAGAGAGAGAGAGAGAGGGAGAAGCAGGCTCCCCGCCAAGCAGAGAGCCTGATGTGGAGCTCATTCCCAGCATCCCGGGATCAATGACCAATGGAGCAAAGGGGATAGATATACCCACTTACCCTCAGTTTAAAAAAAAACAGTGAAGTTGTTTTTTTTTTTTAAGAATTTATTTATTTATTTGACAGACAGAGATCACAAGTAGGCAGAGAGGCAGGTAGAGAGAGGAGGGAAGTAGGCTCCCCTCTGAGCAGAGAGCCCAACGCGGGGCTTGATCCCAGGACCCTGAGATCATGACTTGAGCCGAAGGCAGAGGCTTTAACCCACTGAGCCACCCAGGTGCCCAAACAGTCAAGTTTTATAAAGAATGGTTTGCAAACATCAATCAGCAGTGATGAACAGTAATCCTTGAAAGAAGATAAACAAAGGAGGTGAACAGAAGATGACAGTTCTGTAGTTTCCCAGTACTTCCCTAGAGAGGGTTCCCAGGCTGTAGTGCAGTCTCTCCCAGTTGAGAAGACTAAGTTGAGAATTTGGGAAGGCCAGGGTGGCCAAGGAGGCCAAGGTGCAAGGGAGGCCAATTTACAAACAGAGTACCGCAGGGGAGAGAACTGCAGAAAGGGCTCCAGAGATCTCCAAAGCTGCCCTTGGGTCTTCAGACTATGCACGTGAGGAATATGCCTGAGGACAGAACTGCCTACCAGGAAATCTGCAGGGGAAGGAACTACCCCCAAAAGAGCAAGTGGGAAATTTTCTGATGCTCTCACAGAGCAGGAAAATTTTCTAGTTCTCAACATCCAAAGAGGGGAAAGTTTATAATAGATGGGGCACTGAGTAGAAGACTCAGGAAGATAATGCCTCAGTTGTGGGGCCAAATTAGCCTAGAATAAAAACTGGCCCATTCTATATAACTCCTAGTCAGATCAGCTGGTTGAGTATGCTATCTGTTTCCTAATTGAATCTAAGTGACCTTAGATGATATGCTACAATTTTTCACTACTATTCCCTCCCCCATATTTAAAGACTGTTTTTTAAAAGCAGTTTTACATTCACACAAAATTGAGGGAAAGGTACAGAGGTTTTCCATGTACTCCCTGTCCCCTGCATGCATGGTTTTCCCCATTATCAACATTTCCCACCAGATTGGTACATTGGTTATGTCTGATGAGCCCACATGAACACAACATAATCACTCAGAGTCTACAGTTTACATGAGAGTTCACTCTTGGTGTTGTACCTCTGTCGGTTTGGACAAATGTGTAATGACATATATCTGTTATTATAGTAACACTGGCCTTGTAAAATGACTTTGGAAGTGTTCCCTTCTCTTCAATATTTTGGAAGAGTTTGAGAAAGATTGGTATTAGAACTTGGCCTTAGAGCCACAGAGCCATTTCGGCCTGGGTTTTTGTTGTTGTTGTTGTTGTTGTTGTTGTTGTTATTGTGGTTGTTGGGAGATTTTTGATTATTAATTCAATGTCCTTACTTGTCATCGAACAGTTCACATTGTCTATTTCTTCATGATTCAGGCTTGGTAGGTTGCATGTTTCTAAGTATATATCCATTTCTTCCAGTTTATCCAATTCATTGGCGTAAAGTTGTTGATAATAGTGTCTTATGATCCTTCACATTCCTGTAGTTTTAATGTCCCCCTTTTCATTTCATTTATAGTTTCACTTATAGTCTTATTTATTTGAGTCTTTTCTCTCTCCTTCTGTCGGTCTAATGAAAGGTTTGTTGATTTTATCTTTTCAAAGAACAAATACAATTTTGTTAACTTTTCTATTGCCACCTACTCATTATTTCATTCATTTCTGCTCTAACCTTTCTTATTTCTTTTATTCTGCTAATTTTGGCTTAGTTTTTTCTAGTCCCTTGAGGTGTAAAGTTAGGTTGTTTATCTGAGAGCTTTCTTTTTTCTTAATCCAAGCATTCTTGTTATAAACTCCCTACTTAAAATTGCTTTTATTGGATCCTTTAAGTTTTGCCATGTTGCCACTCCATTTCAAGATTCTTTCTGATTTTACCTTTAATTTCTTCTTTGACTCATAAATTGTTGAAGAGTGTGTTGTTTAATTTCCATATATTTGTGAATATTCCAGCTTTCCTTCTGCTACTGATCTCTAGTTTTGTACCATCATGATTAGAAAAGATTGATATCATTTCAGTCTTCCTAAATTTGTTAAGGGTTGTATTGTGGCCCAACATACAGTCTATCTGAAGAACGTGCTTGAAAAGAATATATATTCGGCTGCTGTTGAAAGTAATGTTCTATAAATGTCTGTTAGATTCATTTGTTCTATATGTTATACAAGCCCATCATTTCCTTTTTGATTTTCTGTCTGATGATGTATCCATTGTTGAATGTGGAGTATGAAATCCTCTACAGTTGTTTCACTGATATTTATTTGTTTGTTCTTCTTTGTTCATATTTGTTTTAAATGTTTAAGTGCTCCAATGATGAGTGGATATTTACAATTGTTTTATCTTTCTGATGAATCATTAGTGATTTTGGATAAATCACTTCCTTATCCAAACTTCTCTATCCAAACTTCATTTGGCTAAATACCCAGAAGTAGAATTGCTAGGTCATATGGTAGCTCTATTTTTAATTTTTTGAGGAGCCTCCATCCTGTTTTCCCTAGCCACTGCACCAATTTACATTTTTACCAATAGTACCCAAGAGTTCTCTTTTCTCCATATTCTTGCCAACACTTGGTATCTCTTGTCTTTTTGATAATAGCCATTCTAACAGGTATGAGGTAATATCTCCTTGTAGTTTTGATTTACATTCTCTTGATAATTAGTGATGTTGAGCACCTTTTCACATCCTAGTTGGCTATCTGTATGTTTTCTTTGGAAGAATGTCTATTTAGTCTCCTGTCCATTTTTAATTGGATTGTTTGGGGGGTTTTTTGTTGTTGTTTTTGTTGTTTTGTTTTGTTTTTGCTATTGCATGGGGTGAATTGCCAAGTATTTAATTGGATTGTTTGGGGGTTTTTTTGCTATTGCATGGTGTGAATTCCCAAGTATCTTTGTGTGTGTGTTTCTTTTTAATCACCATTTTATAACTTTTATCATACAGATCTTATACCTATTTTCTTAGATTTATACCTAAACATTTCACTTTTTTTTTTAGCAAGTTTAAATGACATCATTTTAATTTTGGTTTTACCTTGTTCATTGTCAAATATAAGAATTCAGTTGATTTTTCTCTGCTGATCTTGAATCCCACAATGTTATTGGACTCATTGTTTAGTTCTAGGAATGTTTTGTAGGTTTCTCAGAATTCTTTACATACAGAATCATGTCTAAAAATAGTTTTATTTTTTCTTTTCTAATTTGTGTGCTTTTTACCTTTTAAAATCTAATTTAATTTATTTTTTCCTTATTGCAATGACTAGAACTTCCAGTGCTATGTTGGATAGAAGTGATGTAAAGGGACATTCAGTTTGTTTTGCTCTTGTTTGTCGGTTTTTTTGAGGTAGATTTGCTCACTGTTTTGACAGCTCCAGAGGGGCTCTGGAAGCACTGCCAAGAAGAGTCTGCTTGTGTTTTGGTGCATTTCCAAATGGTTTAAGGCTGGAAGGTAGGTGCTGTAGACTAACTCTTTGTGTGCCCCTCTCCTTGCCCAGATTCATATGTTGAAGTCCTAACCCCGATGTGATGGTATTAAGAAGCGGGGCTTTGGGACATGGTTAGATCAAGAGGGCACAGCCCAGAATAACCTTATAAAAGAAGTTCCAGAGGGATCGCCAGTCCCTTTCATCCCATGAGGACACAGCAAAAGATGACTGTCTATGAACCAGAAAGTGAGCTTTCACTAGACATCAAACCTTCTTGCACCAAGATCTTGGATTTCCCAGGCTTCAGAACTATGAAAAACAAATTTCTGTTCTTTATTAACCATCCGCTTGTGGTATTTTCGTTATAGCAGCCTGACCAGACTGAAACAATGAGGGCCTTCTTTAGAAGAACATGTCAGCATCAGCTCTTAATCCCCTTCCTCTCCATCATTAGTGTCTGGAATGAGGAAGAAGGTGATGTATGGGGAAAGTCAGGTATTTGAGCTTTACTAAGGTGAGGCCTCCCCTCAAGAAATCGGATGTATTATTTCCATGCAAAACTTCTGTACTTTTACTCAATAATTTCTAAATAATAACTTCAAATTAATTTCTAAATAATAACTTCAAAGTAGTACCTTGATATGTTATAAACAATATTAGTAATACTCAGGGCACCTTTTGGATTTTTCTTTAGGTCTGCCCCACATTCTTTTGGTGGTTGGTTCCTCAGAGGCAACTGGTCTTTTGCCTGTTTGGTTGCCAACCTATCCTTTCAATTTGACCAGATGAGTATATTCAGCCACATAGTTCTCCCAGATTTGTTTGCATCTTGGGGGTGGGGGCATCTAGAGATTGGGATCTAATATGCAATGTGTAGCTGCACTTCAGATTAAAATAACCACACTAGTCAGACATAAGTTTTTATGGTATCTGGAATAAAAGAGGTCAAGTCAAAGAGACTGCAGGGAACAATATTGCAATTGAACATGTAACATGTTACACAGTGTGTGCTTTGGGTCTGGGTGTTGCAAGTGGAGAACATAATTCATAATACTTCAATATGGGAATTCACTAAATTGAGGAAGCATAAAAAATTGCCTCATGATGTTGTGCTGTAGAAGATAGTTCTTTCTTCCTCTGCAAAACAGCGTTTTTAAGTCCTTTTCTGCATGCTCAGTACAGATCAAGAACAGAACTGCTTATTTTATTTTATTTATTTATTTTTAAAGATTTTATTTATTTATTTGACAGAGAGAAATCACAAGTAGATGGAGAGGCAGGCAGAGAGAGAGAGAGAGAGAGGGAAGCATGCTTCCTGCCGAGCAGAGAGCCCGATGCGGGACTCGATCCCAGGACCCTGAGATCATGACCTGAGCTGTAGGCAGCGGCTTAACCCACTGAGCCACCCAGGCGCCCCAGAACTGCTTATTTTAATTATTTGCTTCTCCCCTGCTGCACAGGCAACACTAACGCACAGGGAAGTTTTGTTGTTACTATTATAATTGCAATCAAACAATCTTTGGAGCCACTGTTACTAGAAGCCTGAAATATTAGGTGTGGGAGAGGGGAAGAGGCCATGCCAGCGACCAGTAAAAAAGGACTCCGAATCATGGTTAGGTTATACTACTACCAACATGGAAAAAGGATGAAAATATTGTCAGATTGCATCTGAAGTCAGCAGCTACAGGATCATTAGGAGATACTAGGTGACGGGTCATAATTTAAACATTATTTTTTGTTGTTGTAAAAATGTATTAATTCTTTCTTCTTGATTTTATATAAGAAGTGAACCATAAAGGAATTGCTCTGAGACTTTTATATTAATGGATGAGACATTATTTTAAGGACATTATTTATCATACATTCTTGTATTCTGCCAGCCCTTTCTTTCTACTCCCAATTTTGGGAACATTTCCAAACCTTGAGAAAAGTTGAAAGAATAATACATTTTGCCACATTAGTTTCTCTCTCCTTGTGTAACCTGTGTTTTCTGAATCATCAGAAAGCAAATTACAAAAGCCATGGCACATTACTCCTAAATATTTCTGAAGAACAAGGACATTCATTTCATAAATATGATGCCATGATCACACTTAAGAAAATTAACTGTAATTCTGCAATATCATCTAACATACTGTGTATATTCCCATTGTCATAACTGTCCCCAAATGTGTTTTATAGTCTTGTTTCTTTTTCAGTCCAGGTGCCAGTCAAAGTTCATGTTTTGTCCTTGGTTATGCCTCTTTAGGCTTTTAATCTAAATAAGCTAACACCCTTTTTTTCTAGGGTTGAAAGATTTAAAAAATAAAAATACAGTTAATTTGAATATCAGATAAATAATGACTCATACTTTAGTATAATACATACCATGCTTACGCTAAAAGAAGATTTTGTTGTTTATCTGACATTCAAATATAACTGTGTCCTTTATTTCATCTGGAAACTTTTTAGAAAGTTCAGGCCAGTCGTATCATTGAGTAACTCAATGTCTGGGTTTGCTTGTTTTCCTAGGACTTGATTCTGTTAAACATCTTTTTACAAAAACGTTTCATAGGGGATGTTGTGTGTTTCTTACTGTGTAACATTAGGAAGCAAATGTCGAGTCATCCCATTTGTGAAGCTAAGTTTGATTACTGGATGAAGATGACGACCACCAAAACTCTCTAGTTAGAAGCATCTTCTTTTGGAATCACTAATTCATGGAGGTGATCTTCTTGGACAAGGTGAATATTCTGTTGCCAATAACCTTTTGTGCAATTATTTTAACACTCATTAGTGGTCATTCCCCGAGTCAATATTATACTGTGGGTTGCAAGTTGATTTTCTAATTTTATCATTCCTTCTACATTTACTATTACCTGGCATTTCTCTGTAAAGAAGACCTTTCCTTCTTTTATGCCCTCTCGTATAGTATCACTATGTAGCAGTGAAACTAAGAAAAACATTTAATTTGTTATAATTCATTATTGCCATTATTCTTTTTATTCTCACATCCCTCCAGTTTTGCTGAATGAAAATCCCCTTCAAGTTTGGTTTTGGTCCTTTGGTTATGACCCTCTTTTGTCTTTGAGGGCTTCCTTGCATTCTATCGTTAAAGAGATTTCCCAAGCCCATTTTTTACTCGTTTTGCCCAAGGAGTGGGAATCAGCTTTTTTACCCACCTGTGACACCTGTCAGTTTCCTGCTGTCCTGCTTCATGGTACTGGCATCAGACCTGTGCACAGGGCCAGCTGGAATGATGGTCAGCGTTGTCAGTAGATGGCACTGGAGGGACGCTGCAGGAAATGGGCTCTTGCTGTCTGTGTCCTATCTCTCTGCTGTTTCAATGGGTCCGCCCCTAGGCCAACACAAGAACACCCAGGGTCCCTCACTCTCTGGTGAGCTTTCCTGACTCCTTCCTGACTTCTTGCTCTGCAGTCGTGGTGCATGGTTTCCTGCTTGCCAGCCTCAGCCTCCCGGTGCCCCAATGGGACGTGTCCCGTTTTGACCAGCGTCCACCCGCCAGCTATAAACCGGCTACGGCCCAGGATAACGTGACAAACTTCTCTGCCATCCCCTGGGCTACCAGCCATTCTCTCTCACGAAGTCTGAACCTTAGTTTTGAGGATTCATTGGACTAACCTGGAATGTCCTTGGCTTTGAGTCCAGTGTGGAGCTGCTTGCCAGGAGGAAATGGGATGCTTGTATTCTATGGCAGGCAGGGACAGTATAATTAATAAAGCTATCGCCTGTGGCTGATTGTGATGAAGTGGCAAATGAAGCAAATATAATGGGAGCCCAAGGGGCAGCCCACTAATGATGAGTTCAAGAATCGGGGTGTCTTAGCTTGTTTGAGCTACCATAACAAAAATACCAAAAAGACCTGCTGCTTTATATAAACAACAGACACTTATTTCTCACTGTTCTGGAGGCTGAGAAATTCAAGATCAAGGCCTCCATAGAGTTGGTGTCTGGTAACAGCCTGCTTCCTGGTTCATAGACAGCCATCTTCTTACTGGGACCTCCCATGGTGGAAGGGGCCAGGGAACTCTTGGGGTCTCTCTTCTAAGGACACTGATCCCATTAGTGAGAACTGCACTCTCATGACCTAGTCACTTCCCAAAGTCCCTGACACTAACACCCTTGTTTTAGGGGATTAGGTTCCAAATTACAAATTTTGGAGGGACATGAACATTCAGTTTATAGCAGGTGATGTGGGATTGAGTCTTCCCATAGTTAGGAAAGCTTCCCCACACCCAAGTTATAAAGTAACTCCTTCACGTATTTCTCTATTGTTTTTATAGTTTCCTTTTAAATTTACATCTCTGGTCTATTTGGAGATTCTTCTGTTGTGTAGTGTGAGATATGGATCCAATTTTACCTTTTTTCCAAATGAATATCCAGTCACTCAACACCATTTATTTAAAAGTCCATTTTTTCCCCCAAATTATCTTGGATGCCCTCTAGTAGTTTCCATATATATTTGGGTCTATTTTTGGAATTTCTATTCCCTTCCCACTCTATTTGTTTGCCCGTACCACAGTGTTTTTATTAGAGAGGCTTTATAGTCTGATTTAATATGTGTTAGGGCTAGTCCTCTCTTATAGCTTTTATTTTTCAGGATTTTTTCTTCCATTATTACATATTTATTTTTCCATATAAACTTTAGAATTAGCTTGCATCACTCTAGGAAAAAGTTTACCTTTATTTTAATTGGAATCACATTTATGTATTACTTGGAGAGGATTGTCATCTTTATGGTGTTGAGTTGTTTTATATGAGAACAAATGATGTCTTTCGATTTCTTCAAGCCTTTTTTAGCTTCAAGCTTTTTTTTTTAGCCTTTTCACTTACTGAAGTTTTTCTAATATAGTTTTGGCACATTTCCTTAAGTGTTTTATCCTTTTTTGTTTCTATATTGAATGACATTGTATCTTTTATTTTATTTATTTACTTTTTTTTAAAGATTTTATTTATTTATTTGACAGAGAGAGATCACAGGTAGGTAGAGAGGCTGGCAGAGAGAGAGAGAGAGAGGGAAGCAGGCTCCCTGCTGAGCAGAGAGCCCAATGTGGGACTCGATCCCAGGACCCTGAGATCATGACCTGAGCCGAAGGCAGCGGCTTAACCCACTGAGCCACCCAGGCGCCCCTGACATTGTATCTTTTAAGTGGTTACTGTTTGCATTTTTATGTATATGTTTCAGGTAAACTTTATTATTATGGTACTTTACAGAAATTGTTATCTTTAGTACTGATTCTTTGTTTTCTAAGTGTAGTATTACATGATCTACATAGAGATATAATTTATATCTCATCTTTCTCAAGTTTTATGCATCTGAATGTTTATGATTATTAACTTATCTCTAATACTTTGCTACATATCAAAGTATATCAAAGGACATAGAGGACATCAGAGGACATAACTGCTTTGTCCTTGATCTTAATGAAAATGTTTTCTCCATTAAGTAGGATGCTGGTTTTTAAACTGAGGTATAAAATATTTAATTGTGTTAAGAAAGTGTATCTTAATTTTTATGTTATTTTTCTGAAATTAAGAATGAGTGTTGAAATTTGTCAAAGGCTGTGCTACATTTTACTATGTGTTCACAGTTGTTTCTTTTTTCCCTTCTTCTATCATGATTTATTGTTGGGAGAGAATACTTCACCTGTATACTGGTTTTGGGTGTGAGCATGTGGCTTGCTTTAAATGATCAATAGTTGTAGTGTGTCAAGTTCAGAGTCTGAAACAGCCTATGTTTCTGCTCACCCCTCTTGTATTTCCACCTCTACCATCTGAAAGGCCCCTGATGGTTGCTGATCTCAAATGGAGAAGCATGGGGCGCAGACCTGAGTCCATCCTGAAGCCGGAAGCATAAGCATCCCTGATAACCCACAGACTGGTGAGTGAGAACAAGAAAAGTATTCGACCCTGTAAGTCACTGAGCTGTTGGGGCTGTTAATTACTCACTATTTTCATCCTGGTAAAAGCTCATTAACGCAAAGTCCTTTTTGTCATCTCTACATCTATCTAGTTGCATAACATCTTTGTTCTTAGATCTAACTACATGATGAACTATAGGAATGAATTTACAAATATTGAAGCTTCATTGTCTGGGGATGAGCCCCTCTTGATTATGAGGCAGTCTTTAAACTTGATTTTAGATTCTGTTTGCTGACGTTTTATTTAGAATTGTTCCGTTGCTAGTCATGAGTAAGACTGCTTTATAATTTTCATGTTGTGTGCGTGTTTTTGTAATCTAACCAGGTGTGGGTGTCAGAATATATTTGTTTCTTAGAGATCATTTGAGAGTTTTCCTCTGTGCTACAATTTAAATGGGATTGGGCTTTTCTGGTCTTTGAAGTTTTCATAGAATTTCCCTGTAAAATCATTTGGATCTGGTCTTTATAGTTAGTTTCTTGGTAACTTTTTCTCTTTCCTCTATGGAAATCTGTCTATTTATACTTTCTACATATAGCAAGACCAATGGTGATAAGTTGTATTTTCTTAGAAAATAATCCAACTTACTTAGGTCTTCCATTTTATTTGTATGGAGTTGTGTAAAGTAGTCTCTTTTAATATTTAAAAACTTACCAGTGTCATTGGTTATCTTCTTGCTTGTATTTCTTGTTTTTTTCTGCCTTCCTTCCTTTACTAGGTGAGTTAAAGGTTTATCTATTTTGCTGTTGTTGTTTTTACAAAAAGCTAGCATTTTCATTTATTAGTTTCTACTATTTTTCTCTTCTCTGCCTCATTACTTTTGCTTTTAAATTTATTATTTCCTTCCTTTCCTTTTATTTTGTTTTACTTATTTTCTCTACTTTTTTTTTTTTTACTTGTTCTTTTAATTTTTAAGATGGGAGCTCAATTTATTTCTTTTCTTTTTAAAGATTTATTTATTTATTTGACAGACAGAAATCACCAGTAGGCAGAGAGGCAGGCAGAGAGAGAGAGAGAGAGAGAGAGGGAAGCAGGCTCTCGGCTGAGCAGAGAGCCAGATGCGGGTATCGATCCCAGGAGCCTGAGACCATGACCTGAGCTGAAGGCAGAGGCTTAAACCCCTGGGCCACCCAGGCGCCTCTTTATTTTCATTTTTTAATGTGCTTGTTGCTGCAGGAATTTAAGACCATGGCTTTTCTGTGATCACTGATTTAACTATAATCAATTGATTCTGTGTTTTCATTATGATTCTTTTTAAGAAAATCTGCCCCTTAATTTTTCCCTTTTTGTCCTAAAAGTTACTTAATAGAGAATTTTAAAATTTCCAAGTGAAATTTCTAGTTTTAGAAAGAGCAGAGGAGTAAGACATGGAAGTAAAGATTCTTGTCCCACTTCAGGCTTCTAGAACTTTCAGTTTTGAATGAAATTGAAAGTCTTGCTTATTACCTGAAACTGCATTTTAAAATTTTCCAATACAAGAGGACTGCTTATTATCTAAGGTTGATCAAAATAGCTAGGGAAAAAACTGCTATGGGACCTATCAAATTTTCATCCAAGGACAAAAAAGCAATAGATTTACTGAGCAAATTAATGATGAGTGATGAAAAACAATAAAATTGATTTGTGATTGCAGCTAGGATTTCGTTAGCTTTTATATCAGCTTTGTAAAAATGAGAAAAAGGTGTTTTCCTGCGTTAAAGAGTCCAGCATGGTTGGAGGATTTCTGGCTCAATATCAACCCCAACTTGAATTCTCTTTCTGTAACTAGGAACTTTAACTCAGCCAGAATCTGTACGGTTGAACCGTCAAACCCCAGATCGCTCTCTACTAAGCTTAGTCGGTTCACTAAAGTAGTAAGAGATTGCTAAGACAGTATATCTTGAATGCTCTCAGCACAAAAAAGAAATGATGGTTATGTAACAGGACTGAGAAAGTGACAAGTTAGAGGTGTTAGCTAGTGCAATGGTGGTGATCATTTTCAGTACGAGTATATCAAATCGTCATGTGCTATACTTTACACTTACACAATGTTATAAATCATTTATATTTCAATAAAGTTGTGGGAAAATAAAAAGAGGAAAAGAAAAAGAAAAAAAGAAAAAGATACCACTAAACTCATTATATCTGAGACTAAGATTTATTCACACACACACACAAAAATAATCACAACCAAATATATACTAATTTAAAAAAGAAATGTTATAGTGACGTAAAGTTTTATATTCTCTTTTTATAAGTGTGTAAAAGTATTTTGTTTGTTTCTACATAAATTTCTATTCATAAAAGAAGAGCAAACATTACAATGCAGTGACAGCTTGCGTTTCTTCTATGAAAAGAACATAGACCAAACCCTGAAGCTTTTAGTTTACAAGGCTGTTACCATGAAGCCACACACTAAACTAATGATCAAAACTGGTATCTCTTTCCAGATCCATATACATATACCTTCACCAACTAAGCTGAGAAATAAGCATTTCATATTGTCTCCCATCCTGCTACAGTGTATTTTTTCTTTTTACTAAAAGCAGAGTAAGAAATTTCATTTTCTCCATCTAATTGACCTCAGTAGATGCACTGTCTAGTTCATGAGAGATGTGAAATTCCAGGTGCTTATCTTCTTCCACACTCCCGGAGTCTAGGACTTGCTCATTTTCGTGGCTCTTAACAATATAGATGCTGAGTTCACTGCTGACTTCAGAATTTTCCTGACTACCAGTCTCCTGGGAATGCTTACTGCTCTCATCACTTGCTCTCAGCTTATACTCCCTGGTTTGCCTGCGGTCCTTGGTTTCCATACTATGGTCATCCATCTGACTGGTTTCCTGACTGTGTTTTGCGTGGCTGTCCCTGTCAGAAGTTCCTTGCACTGTCTGGGAAAGAAGGTCAGCATTGAAGTCCTCTTCCGTACTCTCACTTTTCACAAGTGATGTCAAGTCCTCCTCTGTAGAATCAGGATACTGAATCACAGAACAAATGGAAGAAGAATTAAATGAAGAACCAAGGATGGGGACAGTCTAATTCTGCTTTCTAACTTTTAGACCAATTATACTGAAAATTGTCTAAATTTGGCTGCAGCAGAAAACAGGACTAGCGTGTTACTTTGTTTTTAACCGAGTCTTTTCACATATTCATCTCCTTTAGTTTAATAGATACATCAATTATGCATATGATAAAGACTATGATGTAGGTCTCATGATCTCTGTTTTACATAAAGGGAAAGTGAAAAAAGTGAAAGAGTAAAACGATTAGTAAGTGGCAAGGCTATGTGTCAAATTCAGATCCTTCAACTATGGATTAAACAAAATTTGCAACCCTACAGTTCATCTCAGGTATTTAACTTCAAAGCATGACCATTATATTGTGAAAATAGTTGCTGTTTTCCAAAGTTGTTTTCTTTAATCTAAAAAAGTGAATAGAATAAAATGCTTTAGAGCCAGGATTTGGGAAAAGATCATTGTTATTGAGAGACAAAAGTAGGGAGAAATTGCATGAACTTAAATGTAAAATCACCAAATGAAAAAATGTTTCGTGTTCAATAGTCATAAATTAGAGGCACTTGGGTGGCTCAGTCGGTTTAGCGCCAGACTCTTGATTTTGGCTCAGGTTGTGAGCTCAGGGTGGAGTCTATGTGTCCGTCTCCCCCCCCCCTTCCCCTCCTCCTGCTCTCTCTCTACAATAAATAATTTTTAAAAAACTTTAAAAAGTCATAAATTAATAATTCCTACTGAATGAATGAATGAATAAATGAATGTGAATAGACACACTCTGGTTTCCTAGAATAGGGCTCAAGTCATCGTCTGTGTCTGTTTAAGGATTTACCTGGACTTCATATGTGTGGGACATCTTCGATCTGGACCTCAGTCCATGAGCCATACTATCACCTCGGCCATCATTTGAGTCTCTTGTGGGGACAGATGGAGTGAAAAATTGGGTTGCTGGAATGTCAGTGGGAAAATCAGTGACCACTTCGTCAGACTCATCAGACTGCTTAGAGTCATCATCTACGTCATCGGAATCCACAGAATCCTGACTGTCCACATCATCTCTGTCATCGTCATCCACATCTTCATGGCTTTCATCGGACTTGCTTGAGAGGGTCTGAAAAACAAGATGGCCAGAAAAATTGGGGTAATAGTTTTTTATTTTCCCTTAGTCTTTCCTGGTGCATTTGTCTTACAGACTAATTTGGTTTCAGAATCTTTGCATTCGCAACAGTGTATTCAGTGGTTTCTAGGAGCAAAGTGAGTATCTTCCAACTTCTTTTTTAACACCAGGATGAATGGAATCATAATCTGAGGTATTTTTCTTGCTCTTCCACAAATAATTACTTTCATAGACATTTTCAAGCCATATATGTGAGTATAATGTTTCCATGGATAACATTGCTTTTCCTTATTCATATTAGATATTATTTAAATTACCAAATTCAATGATGAAATGAATACAGATACATAATTGTGATATTACTTTTTATTTGAAATGATAATTCTCAGGAGATTGGAGCATCCATGTATTAATGCATATACTAAAACCTAAAACCACCCCCTTATCAGCATGCATAAGCAAGAGGTGACTCCATTATGCTTGTCTGTCAACTGCAACTCAAAGCTGTCAACCAAATTAATCATTGAATATCTATTAAACTTCTGATTAGCAAATAAACTGGATTATTTATCTAACTTTCCTAGTTAGAAATTCTTTGCATATTTAAACAGATGTTAAGGAGAACAAATTTAACTTATCTCTTTGTTTAGCAAATATATCAATAGTCTTAATAAAAAACAATAGCTGTCACCTAAACCATTATGTTTAGGAACAGAAATGTTCCCCTGAGATTAAAATCTTGGCTTTCCTAGGCATTATTCGATGCTTATCAGATAGTAGATAAGACATTTACAAAATACCTTAAAGAAAATGTTAAGAGGCTTACTATTTCAAATAACAGACATTAGTAAACATTTCCTGCTACACTAAACTTATCTGAAGAAACCTGGTATTTCTTTCTTTTCTTTTTTTTTTTAATTAACATATAGTGTATTATTTGCTTCAGGGGCACAGGTCTGTGAATCATCAGTCTTACACAATTCACAGCACTCCCCATAGTACATACCCTCCCCAATGTCCTTCACCCAGCCACCCTATCCCTCCCTCTCAACCCCCCAGCAGCCTTCGGTTTGTTTCCTGAGATTAAGAGTCTCCTATGGTTTGTCTCCCTCCCAATCCCATCTTGTTTCATTTTTTCCCTCCTTACCCCCAATAGCCCCCTGTGCTGACTCTCAAATTCCTCATATCAGCGAGATCATATGATAATGAAACCTGGTATTTCTAAAGGTTAGTAAATACATTTTTTGGGGAGCAGGTTTTAAATTGGCAATTTACTGTAACATTTGCTAATAGAATATTGTCGGAATCAAACTCAGGCCTTGTCATTAGGAGAAAGAGTGGCTTCTTTCATCTCTCTATGGCATGGACGGCTTCTGACTCACGGTGAGGACTCACCTTTTGTTGAAAATCATCATTTTCTTGAGAGAGCACAGTGTACTGGAGAAGGAGGGACACATATCAGTTTATATCAAACATATCTCATATTTTAATTCAAAAGTTAGCCTTTGCTATCCAAAGCAGGTCTTATTTTTCAGCCTCATAAGTGGGTGGCTTGAAGTGGGGAAAAGCTGACATAAGCAGATCAATTGCTATCTTAAGCTCACATTTACTGTCAGGCAGGAAGGATCCGTTTAATTGGCCTGAATGTTGTTGTTCTTTAATTGTGAGAAATTTAATTCTTAAAATTAGTTAAAATTAAAAATACCTGTAGCGCTAGGAAAGTCTGCTTTTTGAGATGGGTCAGGCTTTAGCCATGTAGCTATAGCACCTGGGTATTTGTGGTAAAGCTACAAAAAATGTTGCATATTTGTCATTATTAAAGAAAGAAACATAAGGATCTCTAAGTGATAAACTGAAAAAACAACTGTACTTCACTGATCTTGATAGATAAGTATAATATGCCTCTCTATGGTCAACCAGAGCCTGAGACACCTCACATTTCCTTTCTCCTGCATATTCATTTCATACACTCTTATATAGTACTGCCTTAGATCAGGCATCCTTTCAAAGGGATTTACAAATATTCATTTAATCCTCTCAACCCCCTGTGAGATAGGTATCATTATTCCCATTTTATAGATCAAGAGAAACTCAGCCACAAAGAAATTAAGTGGCAGAGTCGGGGTTCAAACCTATGCAGACTAGCTCTTCTCAATGAGGCATTGTGTGCCTGCTGGACACCGGGCATTCCTGTCCTGTGCTTACTAGCTTAAATATCCCCTCAGATAAAGCATGTCTAAAGCAGAGGTGCCCTTAATTAGTGGTGATCTTCACTGTTCCCTCTATGGAACAAGGAGGAACTCTCTGAGGCTGGTTGTCTGATACAGTATCCTCCGGTCGTGTAGCATATGGTTGTTTAATTTAATTAAAATGGAATATAATAAAAAAGTCAGTTCCTCAGTTGCAGTAGCTACGTTGTGGGTTCAGGAGCCACATGTGTCTAGTTGCGTTCTGGGTGGACCATGCAGAACTATAATATTATTATAATATTAACATCATGGCACAGAAGTTCCATTGCTCCATGGTGTCAG
The DNA here is from genome assembly GCF_964662115.1 of Mustela nivalis. Taxonomy (NCBI): domain Eukaryota; kingdom Metazoa; phylum Chordata; class Mammalia; order Carnivora; family Mustelidae; genus Mustela; species Mustela nivalis. The sequence continues at coordinate 117,846,552 of NC_139023.1, forward strand.
AGGTGTGAGTGGAATGGTCTTTCCTTTAGCCAAGTTATTTATCTGGAAAATGACTATCCTAGGACAGAGAATGGAAATCGCTCTGAGTAAGTGTCATCTGATAGGCTGTATCACCCAGAGCCAATCCCTTCCCTTCCCTGTCCTTGAGAATGAGAGCCCTGGCCAGTTCCATGGGTCCCTTTCACAGCCAGCCACTGGGTGGGGGAGGGGCAGGGAGGCAACCAGTCAGCAGCACTTGGTCTTTTCTCCAGGGCTGGCTCCAACTGGAGCAGTGTCATAGTGGGCTTCTCTGAAATCTTTTGCTGGAGGAAAGGGTTCCTTGCCTTAAAAGAAGTGAAACTAGAGTTCTAGAGGAGTTCCAAGTTTCCCCCCACCTCTCTTTTAAATTTAAAAATATATAAAGAGGATATGTAAATATGTTATAATTTATATATATTTAATATATATATTTCCTGCTGCTACATATAATATGCGCTCAGAGAGAAGGCATTTGTAAGTTAAATTTATGATTTAAAATAAGGTACCATGAGGACAATATAGGTGAACAAAACAAATAGATTAAAACCCCCTGATAGTCGTAACACTCGCAGACAACAATGCTCATCTTCAGAGGGATAGCCTTATAACTTTCACATATTTCCGACTAGCTCTAAATTTCTAGGATGCTGGAAGGTTGAGCTCTTCACTTATCTCCTCAATGGAACTGAATAATTTTATACTGTTATAGCTTTATGTGCCACATTAATTCTATGAAAAAGTCACCAATTCTTGCCTCATATAGTGTGAACTCTATCTTCTCTGTAAATGTTAATTTTTCTGTCCTATTGTTTTCTCAAATCAGTTGGAAAACAGACATGCCTCTACCTACCTAGTTGCACATCCAAACACATGCAGCAAAGTTCTCCTAATGACTTCATTTAGCAATCTCTTTTCAGTGACCCCAGGCAACTCTATACAGGCCTTTATTCTGTTTATCTGGGATTGAACTCTGTGTGCCTTTTAGCCTGAGCTTCTCAGAACAATGCCCATTTGTTATTTGGCTGGCACAGTTTCACCCATTTTGGAAGGACATGTACATCTATTGATTTCATCTTAGGTTTGGTTAGGAAATTGTTAAAGTCAGCTGACAAGCATAACAGATCCAAACAGCATAAAAACCTTTCTTTTTATAATGGGTTCCTTAGCCAATATCTTAGGAGATATTATGAATCATACAAACTGTCCAATGTGTGAGACAGATTTTAAACTCAGTAAGCAAAGGATGGAATTTTTTATGTCTAGTACAGTATGTTGACTCATGGAAAGAAAAAGTCATATGACTTCATAGAATTCCTTTTACATAAATGATAATGGCCCAAAGAACTAGTTTGGTGTTAAGAATGTGTATTTACTAAAGGCTATACAGATCCTCCTCAACTTGCAATGGGGGTATGTCCCAGTAAACCCATCACATGCTGAAAATAAGGTAGGTCAAAGATGGATTTATTACACCTAACCTGCTGGGCATCATAGCCCCTCTTAGGGCTTAAACATGAGCTTAAACATGCTCAGAGTGTTTACATTAGTTGGCAGTTGGGCAAAAGGCACATAACACAAAGCCCATTTTATAATAAAGTCATGAACATCTCATTTAATGTATTGAATACTAAGAGTGAAAAATGGAATTGTCGTGTGAGTACAGAATGGTTGAAAGCATATCGGTGTTTACCCTTGTGATGGCCTGGCTGATTGGGAGCTGTGACTCACTACTGTTGCCTAGCATCCCAAGAAAGTATTGTTCCATACATCGGTAGCCCAGGAAAAGGTCTAAATTCAAAATTTGAAGTATGGTTTCCATTAAATGCATATGGCTCACCCACCATGATGAAGTTGAAAAATTGTAAATGGAACCGTCGTTAAGTCGGTGACCATCTGTAACTGTGCTTAGTACTGGCCTAGGTTGAAAGCCGGTAGTCAATAAATACTTATTAATTAAAAGCATGACTATGAAAATAAGTAAAATGGCAACAAATATGTATGTAGTGCCTCTCATGCAGCTGCATAAATCATCTGACTGCATGATAAACCTGAAAGATGCTTACCTGCTTTTCCTCAGAGCTCCCAGAATCGGCCTGCTTAATCTTTGAAACAGAAAAGATCAAGAGAGATTACAATGTGAATGTGTTCCTAGCACAGGGGAGCACACAATTTATTTATTTTGAGAAATATCCTTTAAGATTCAGTTGTACTCACCGGAATCGCATAGGCAATGCCTAAGAGGCAAAAGCAAATCACTGCAATTTTCATGGTGATTTTTCCTGCAAAATATTTTGTAAGGAATATTTGATTTCTTTGTAGGGTAAAATGGTGATACCTGTTTATGCTAGTACACTACAAAATTATTACAAATAAAATATATTTCCTGTAGAATATTTTCTACTTTTTGGAGAAAACATATGTTTTAATCACCATGGCCTTTTGAGTTGCTATTTGTAATGCCTCCTTTTTACTCCATCTCTCACTATTAGGCAAGGGAGAGAGGAATCTCACAAGGCTATATTCAACTTTAAGATTTAGAATTCCAGGGACACCTGGGTGGCTCAGTCAATTAAGGGCCTGCCTTCGGCTCAGGTCATGATCCCAGGGCCCTGGGATGGAGTCCCACATGGGGCTTCTTGCTCAGCAGGGAGCCTGCTTCTCCCTCTTCCTGCTCTGCCTGTTCCACCTGGAGCTCTCCATGTGCTTCTGCTCTCTCTCTGACAAATAAATAACTAAAATCTTAAAAGAAAAAAAAAAAAAAAGATTTAGAGTCCTAGGGATTATACCATTACTATGTGACAGCTCAGCTACCCTAACCTAAAAACAGATCATTAGTAATTGAATTAAAACAATAAGCTGCTGTTGGAATGTTTATTTCTCAGGAAAGAAAAACACAAAGAGAGAGAAAATAAAACTATAGAAAGCAACTTGCTTTCTTCACTTTTCCAGCATGTATTTTAAGTGTGATTTTTAACTTAAATTATTAAAAAGGTACTACTTGGGTAAAATGAAGCTGTCTCAATGCTCAGTTATTTAAGAAAGGCATTCTAGAAATTTGAAACAAAACCCAAAACACTGAAAAAAGTCAACAGCTTTTCTATTCATGATAATAAGTCTGCATAGTGTCATACAGGTATCTTGGTGAGGAATTTAACAGCTAAATACAGAAGTGAAATATTCAGAAAGTTTTTTTCCCTTGCAAATAGGATGGATACATTTTATCATTGAAACATAGCATAATTATTAGTTCACATTGCCACTAAAGATCCTTTTCCTTTTAAATGCTTCCACAGCCATCTACCCATTAAAAATAATATATATATAGTCATTCAAAAGGGGCATAGAATTTTTCTTTTTTTTCTTGTTTGGAAGAAATCTTTTACTTCTTTTGAGGACTTCCAAGCATTTTTGAGTTATATAAATGACTGGCTTTCAAAATTCCCAGTTACCTTTCTTCCAGGAAATCTGTAATACATCTGGCGTGCTCAATTAAAAGACTAAAACGGCATAAGTCTGCTTAACAGCTTTACAGTTCAGCTCTTTTCCTTACAACTTGCCCTTCCCACCCTGAAATGAAGTAGAATGCCTCGGACAGCGAGGTGCGGGCTTACCTTGCTCTGTGGCTGGCTGAGAAGAGAGCCCAGTCCTGGATGATGCTGCCTTGCTCGCCTTCTCCTCCTGCTGCTGACAGTCAGGACCTCCCAGAATTTAAATGCTGCTGCAGACATTCTCCACCAACACAGGGAGGCGGAGTAATGTGTCATGAGGTTTTTTTGCCACTGCCCAACCCACTTGCTCCCACACTTCCCCCTCTGGTTTTTGTGGTTAAAAAACAAAGAAGCAAACACAGAGAAACTACTCTAGAGTTCAAACATTACTGATGTACAATATCATTAACTAGGTGTTTCATTTATGGGATTAGCATTCAGCATCATGGAAGGGCATGTAGGGGTCCTGTAAAAAAATGGGGAGGAATGACTAGTTCTTTGGGGTTATAATGTTTGAATTAGAAGGAAAAAAAAAAAAAAGAACATAAATCAGTCTTAAATGAAATGGAATAGATTTTGGTTTCTTTCAGGTTAAATAACAGATAAGGTAATATATGCAACCAAATTTGCTTAATTTGCTTAATAGGTGCAAGGCTTTTGTTCAGGTGGAAGAAGAGTTTAGAGAGGCTCCCTGCATCCTTTGCTACTCCAGGCTCAGTGTTGTGATTTCAAGTATGTAGCAGTTTGTCATTTAGACAAATGACATTACTAACACTAAATTCCATGTTTATGCCCCTTAAGTTGGATTTACAATGACCTTTCAAGGACACGGATTTTTGTCGCAACATTTGAATTGTGTGGAGGTGGTGAATCGGGTAATTTGCTATATAAGACAGAAGAATGATAATTTACTCTATATGCTGCGGAAGTAAAGCAGCTTCTGACGAAGTGTTACTGCTTGAGAAGGCTGCTTCTGGGGCCAGAGTGTGGCTCTGAGTCCCACTAAGTAAATCTCTTAGCCTGCCTGTATTTGTTTCTTCTTCTGTCAAATGAACATGATATTACGTTGCTCATGGGGTTTGTGAAAAGTTTAAATGAATCATGTGTAAAACTAACCATGCTATTACATGCATATTTTAAGCACTGTGTATGTTAACTATTCCTGAAATTTTTAGAAGAGCATGTTTTCACCATTTGTAGTATCTTTAAGTGGAATAGGTTATTAGGATGAGGTTAGATTATCAAGAGGGTAATTTGCACATCTGTATAGGAATGGATTGATTTACGAATCATCTTTTTTTCTAGTTTTTCTACCAAATATATATAAAGTTTGTTAATAAATAAAATGAAAAATATTTTTCTATATCAAAAAAAGCTTTACGGGGTATTTAAAAGGTATTTAAATGAAAGAAAATTACAGATGAATTTTGAGTATGGGACTAGAGAAACTAGGGGTAGCAAAGCTCTGAGTCCATTTTAAATATTTAATATTTTAAATATTTAATATTTGATATGTAATATTTAATACTGTTTTGAGATTACTTAACTTACTTAACTTCATCTACTTCTCTTAGTTGTGAAATGGGGGGCACACTATTCATTTACCTCACATCTCACAGTGTAAGAATTATATGAGATTAAAGATAAATGGTTTTATTTATTATTAGTTCTATCTATGGTGTCAGCTCCTGTGTACTAAACGCTGCTTTTAATAGAAATATGGATTAAATAATTTCTTGCAGTGTAATCCCATAGGTTTTGGGACATTTGGTGGTGGGGGTAGGTCTATTATGGATCCATTCCAAATGAGTTGGTATTGTTAATCGGTGGGACCTAATCACACATTTTAATAATTCAGATGGGGGCACCTGGGTTGCTCAGTGGGTTTAGCCTCTGCCTTTGGCTCAGGTCATGGTCTCGGGGTCCTGGGATTGAGCCCCACATTGGGCTCTCTGCTCAGCAGGGAGCCTGCTTCTGCCTCTCTCACCTTCTCTGCCGAATTGAGATCTCTCTCTTTCAAAAAAAAGAAAAAAAATTAACTCAGATGGCAGCTATCTCTATAAAACATAAAGCATACAGGTTATGAAGTTTCAAAATAGATTTCTTAGTTTTGCTTTTAAAAAAATTGTTTTTTCCCTTTAAACATATTACCCACATAAATTTGTCATGTCCATTTAGTGTGTGTGTGGGGGGAGTTCACAAATTCTAAAAACAAGATTTCCACAGGACTCACTATGGTTTACTTTGTGCCCACGAGAATGACTTAATACAAATTTAGAGAGTTATAGGAATAGGTTTTGCTGCAGTGGAGCCATGTTGAGATGAACCCTATGACCCACTCCAGGACTCTTCTGGTCATAGCTCCACAGTGCCACACGATGGCAGCATTTCTGAAAGGGATTTCGGACCATAAATCTGGTTCTGTTTTCTCATTCCGGCAGCAGGATAAGACCTGTCACATATATAATGACAGAACTGTAAAACAGCTGTGGGGCCTTCCATTTCTTGGAATGCCAGGTGAGAAAATATTTCCCAACAATGCTCCACTACACAATAATAAGGAACACAGAGGCCAAGAGAATGAAAGCATTCCTGTTTTGCTATGTCATAGCTTACAGCAGTCCCAGGTAGACGCTATTGTCTCCTTCCCCACTTCCCACACTCACTCAAAACGTTACTGATTCCGAGATCTCACTCAGAGGAAACACTTGCTACTTCACAGTTGAAGAATGTGTCTGGGATGCTTCAGAGATGAGAGGATAAAGTGATTTGTAATAGAGGCAGTTGTGCAAAGTATGAAATGGATAGTGTGTTCATTCTGACTTTTTAAAAGGCTCCTTCTTCTTGCTTTTTGTAATTAAATATGCCACTGACACTAATTGTTTTCTGAATAAGATTTTCCAGCTGTCAGAATTAGTGTGTTAAATGATTAAGGTCAGAAAGTCTTAATTGGGGGTGCCTGGGTGGCTCAGTGGGTTGAGCCGCTGCCTTCGGCTCAGGTCATGATCTCAGGGTCTTGGGATCGAGTCCCGCATCGGGCTCTCTGCTCAGCAGGGAGCCTGCTTCCCTCTCTCTCTCTTTGCCTGCCTCTCTGTCTACTTGTGATCTCTCCCTGTCAAATAAATAAATAACATATTAATAAAAAAAGTCTTAATTGGGAGGTTTGATCTATTTCCATTCTTGTTTAGGCTAATGAATGCTTGGTTGTTAGAGTCAAAATGTTAAATCCATCAAATTCCTTGTAAATCTTGTACGGGGAAAGGAAAAAGTTTAGTTGTTAAGCCGCAATACAAAGAGGGATTTATGATTGTAAAATATAGACACTATAAGAAGACATATGGGACATATAAAAAAGTGTTTTTTTCTTGAATGACGTAAAAATTCTCAAGTGGAAAAATTGAGGTTCCAGATGTCACTGTTTTGTGGAGATTTGTGTGTGTGTGTGTTTGTTTTGTTTGTTTTTCTTTTTTAAAGATTTTATTTATTTATTTATTTGACAGAGAGACAGAGAGAGATGCAACCCAAGCAGGGGGAGTGGAAGAGGGAGAAGCAGGCTTCCCGCTGAGCAGGGAGGCTGATGTGGGGCTCAATCCCAGGACCCTGGGATCGTGACCTGAGCTGAAGGCAGACAGACACTCAATGACTGAGCCACCCAGGCACCCCGTTGTAGAGTTTTTAAAATACCGACTTCCAGTTTATTTGGGTATTTCTAATCACATTCTTGGTAAGGTATAATCAACTATTTAAACTTTTTCAGCTCTGCAAATAATGATTTTTTTCATCTGAAACAATGTTCAGGTAAAAATCCAGTGTCTTGGGTACCATCACTAATCTGGCAGAGAGAAGTAAGGAACTGTAAGTAGCTAAGCAGAAACCTCTCACAATATTCATCATTTGTTGTCTAAGGAAGAGGGTCATTATTTATTAGAGGAAAGGAAACAAGGGAGGAAGAAAAGAGGGTGCTATTTTTAAGTTCAGATAATAAATTAGAACATTTCAGAAATAGAAAAAACACCATAAAACTTTTATCTTATTGCTCAATAACTTAAATAATGTTCAGCTCCTGAAGAAAGTGGCCTTACTATTGGTAAAAATTACTTTCATTTAAAACAAAAGAGAAAAGTTTCATTTTAGGCACATAGAATGGTTATAGAGTAAATATTCAACAAGTTGTTAGAGATTAACCACTCACTTCTGCTTCCTTAAAAAATTTTGAGCACATAGTTTGTGCTTATCAATCCCATGTACTGGGCTTGAATTCAGTATATCATATGTGGTTATCTAATATTTGCTGGTACTCAAGAATCAGATAGTGTTTTTCTATTAAAGTATTATTACCAACTCTGAGAGCATTCTAACACTCTTTAAGTGGTAGATTCTTTGAAGTGGACTTAACTTATTAATTTTTTTAAAAGATTTTATTTATTTATTTGACAGACAGAGATCACAAGTAGGCAGAGAGGCAGGTGGAAAGAGAGAGGAAGGAGCAGGCTTCCTGCAGAGCAGAGAGCCTGATGTGGGGCTCGATCCCAGGACCCTGGGATCATGACCTGAGCTGAAGACAGAGGCTTTAACCCACTGAGCCACCCAGGTGCCCATAATTTTTTCTCTTAAAAGGACATCATTCTTACCTTCATGGAGTCTCATGGAGACTTTTATTCATGAAAATCAACTAAGAAATTTGGAACTTGTATAGCCAGTGAGGTTTAGGGAATGCATTAAATAGTAAACTCAGTGGGACTGTAGATAGGGAAAGGCATATGGTGGAGCCACTGTGTCTACACTGGAGTAGGGTGGGTATTTTGGGATTGAGCTCAGACAGGAATTCTCTCTTTCCACCCAACATCAATCACAGCAGCATAGAGGCCTATACCTATAGCAACATGAAGCTCATCATCAGACAGGACCCAAAATGTGTTGCGGGGGGGCAAAGCTGCAGAATTGTACAAATACAAAGTCTAGCAGCTCAGGCCCCTATTAGTACAGAAACAGCATTTAGCCACAATAAGCAATCAGTGATCAGCATTCTGTGAATGTATTTGAGGGGAGAAAAGCATTCTTTGGAATTCGTTGATCAGAATTCTTAAAATCTGATGTTTGAGGGTGCCTGGGTGGCTCAGTTGGTTGAGTGACTGCCTTTGGCTTGGGTCATGATCCCAGGGTCCTGGGATCAAGTCCCACATTGGGCTCTCTGCTCAGTGGGGAATCTGTTTCTCTCTCTTACTCTCCCTCTGTGTTCTCTCTCTCTCAAATAAATAAATAAATAAAATCTTTTTTAAAAAATCTGATGTTTGAATAATTTTTGGTAGAAAATCCATTGTAAGGTTAATATGAAAAAGTAAACACATTATATGTTAATAAAAAGATAAAAAAATTATTTTAAAAAAAGCGACCACTTCAATATAGAACAGAAGAAAATCTGAAGAAAGAAGACAAAACTAGACAACAAAAGAAGTGGCTAACTCGGTTCTTTTTCTAGCCACATTTGACTGAGTTTTTTTGTTTTGTTTGCTTTGCCAGTTCCTATTAAGGAAGAACTCACATTAATGTCTCTAGTCTTTGAAACAGCATTTATGATTTTAAAAATATAGTAAAAAAAATTAGTACTTAAAATTTGAGTCCTTTAATGTTTGAATTTTTTAATAAAATGAAAACCCATGATATGCTTATCCCATAGTTTATGTGTCAACAAATATTTATAAATGAAGAAAAAATTAACTCTATTGCAAAATATAAATAATTTTTATGTAAGCTGATTCATTCATGATTTTTTTCTGATGCTTCCTTCAAGTCCCAAATTGAACATCTCCTCTGGTACCTATTAGAAGTCACTATTAGGCAGAACGGATTACACCTGAGAACTTTAGGCAAGATTCCAATGTCCAAGGAGGGCAGGCCAGGTGAATGCTTTTTTTTTTTTTTTTTTTTTTTTTTACAGAATATGAGGTCCTCTGAGGTCTAGCATTCTCCTGTCTCTACAGCCTTATCTTTCACTGACTCTCTCATAGTCTGTGCATCAAGCACACGGAGCCAGTTGGCGCTCCCCCAAGCGCCATGCTAGTTTAGGTCTCCACGCCTTTGTTCACACTGTGTGACACCCGTGCCTGGGATATCCCTCCAGTCCCATCCACACCTGCATGTGAAATATTTTCTTTCCAGACTTAATTCACATTAAGCAACAAGGCATCCCCTATAAAACCTTTTTTGACCTTAATAGAAATAGCCACTTCCACTTTTTGTAGACACCTTGCCCAGGATCTAGCACAGTACCTATGGGAACTTTATTGCCATTACATGCTTGTCTCCTTACACTAAAGTAATCTCTCTCCAGGCAGGGCCTCCCTCTTACTCAGGTTCCTATCCACCACTTCCTGTGAGCAAATCAGTGTCTGAGGAAGACGTGAGTGAAGGGACACACCTTTTATTAAGGCTGAGTCCTATGGATGCTCCATATAACGCTAACATTTAGCATCGGTTTCAGGGAATGAGAACAACTAACTGCTGGGGTCTCAGAATAATTTGAACAGGAATCTCCCGCTTATCTGCAGTTTCGCTCCACGGTTTCAGTTATGGCTAACCACTGGGCTAACAACTGCGTCTGAAAGCAGATAATCCTCCTCCTGTCGAATCGTCAGAAGGTCAATAGTAGCCTGACTGCGTCATTCCCCTCACTTCATCTCATCATGTAGGCGTTTTATCGTCTCACGTCATCACAAGAAGGGTGAGTACAGTACACGATGTTTTGAGAAAGAGACCCATTCACGTAGCTTTTCTTTGTTATAATTGTTCTATTATTATTACGGTTACTACTTTCCTACAGTGCCTAATTCATAAATTAAACTTTGTCATAGGTATGTAAGTATAGGAAAAAAAAATAGTATGTATATAAGGTTCAGTACTATCTGTAGTTTTAGGCATCCACTTGGGATCTTGGGGTGTATTCCTTCAGGTAAGGGAGGGACTGTATATACCATTTTATTTTTTAGATTTTATTTTATTATTATGTATTTATTTGACAGAGAGAGAGAGAAGGACAGCGAGAGAGGGAACACAAGCATGTTGGAGTAGGAGAGGGAGAAGCAGGCTTCCTACCTAGCAGAAAGCCCAATGCAGGGCTTGATCCCAAGACCCTGGGATTATGACCTGAGTCGAAGGCTGACGCTTAACGACTGAGCCACACAGACAACCCTGTATATATGTTTTAAAAATGCCATTCCAGAATCTGAAGAACCAGGATCTTTCCCCCTTATCGATGGGGTTCTGACAAGCCCTTTAGCTTGCCTGGGTCTCATGTTTCTTAATCGAGTTAATCTGGATTATTTTTAAGGTCAATTTTGGTTCAAAGTCTGTGATTTTATGTTTCTTTTTAAAATTCATGGGGAATGAGGTATCGATATTACAACACGAAGAGCAAGCAAGTTATAGAAATAGAGATGGCATTCAGACTATAAGAGAAAGGAGAAGTTCAGATTAAAAAACAGAAAGACTTTGACACAAACATTCTCTAATGGGCTGGGAGTCAGGTGAGAGTTGAAGAGTCTTCAGGATGTTTTAAAGTAAACTGTCATGTTTTTTTTTCTTTTTTTATATTTTAAATCATAGATAAAAAATAATGAATATTAAAATAATATTAGCAAAAATAAAATATATTTTAAGAGGCCAATCACTTCCAACATATAACTCTGATGAGTCAATCTTTAAGGTTCTGAGAATTTTTTTTAATCCTTACTTCCCCAAATAAGGGTGTTCTAAAGGTGTTTTCTCAATGCGGGTCACATGAATTTCTTTTGGATTCTGTTACACCAAGAGTGGGAGATTGTAGAGAAAGTGACTGAAGAAGTTGGCTTGTTTCTTTCCTGGAAAATGCTGCTTGTGGTTTTTAGGAGGCAATTTCATTGCCAAAGAGATCAAGAATATCAGGCTTCTCCATAATCTGGAGATGTTTTTAGATTTTTCTTTCCCGCATTCACATCCTCTTCATTTCCAAGCATCTGCAGATGTTACTGGTCTAGACAACCTATTAATTTCACTTTGTATGAGATGAAATAATTCAAGAGTTATCTAAAATCAAAGTTTGTGATAAAATTCTATTCTCTTTGTACCCATTCATATATAACAAATTTCTACTGCTTGTTTTTTCCCTAAGAAACACTTCTTCATAACTATTATGACCTCAGCATTTACGTTTTCTATGGTAATAAAGAGTGAGCCCAGAACTTTTGCTTTTACTGTTAAAAAGAGAGATATTCAAAATAATAATAATAATAATAATAATAATAGTTATTATGTTTGTTATGTAGTTATTATATATGTTTTCATGGAAGACCTATAATATTCTAGATTTTAAAATGTACATTGTGTCTAATATTCTTAACAACTACATGAATTCAGTATTAGGATCTCCAATTTTCAGGTCATTAAATGGAAGCCATTTACTGTGTGTGCAGTCATGTCTATATAGATGATTTTATTCACTCCTTGCAAAATTCTTTAAGTATATATTTACAGGGTCAATAGAGGTGCAGAGAAGGGAGTGACTAGTTCCTCCTGTCTAGGTTGGAAAAACTCCCTAAAGAATGCTGGGATGCAATACAGAGGAGGAACTGGTTTTAGAGACTAACCTCTAAGATGTGAATCAAAAGAATAAGCATCCAACTTTGACCAAACTTGACTGAAAACAAGCAAGCATACAAAAAAAGCTCTAAGTGACAATAATATTGGTGAGAAATTTTGTTGAGAGTGAGTAGTTTTGTTTCTCATAGGCTCAAATCTAATCAAAATGCAGAGCTTTATTTATCCACAGGCCACACCGCTAATGTCATGCTATGATTAAGAGCCACCCAGGGTCAGAGAGTGTTAATACATCCCTGCCAATCTTATGCTGCTATGAATCACTAACTCAATACACAGATTAGTGATTGTGGGTTAATAACATTAGCATCGTGCTTAATACATACAACGACCTAAAATATTAGTTGTCTTGATTAGCTGAGCTTGGAGTGAATTGCTTGTTCTATTTTAATGGTCGTTGTATACCCAGACAAAGGAACAATGCAAAGGCACAAATTCATAGTTAGTCTTATGTCTGGCTACATTTGGATTCATTATAGCATCTACCATAATAATTGTGACAGGCATTGCTAAATGCACACCCAAAAATTCTTCTTCAGTGTAGTTGCTGGAAAGCAGCTACCCAGATGAAACTACATTTTCCAGCTTTTTCTTTCTTTCTTTCTTTCTTTCTTTCTTTCTTTTCTTTCTTTCTTTCTTTTTTTTTTTTTTTTGCATCTGGGCGTGGCTGTGTGACTAGTTCGTGCCAACAGAATATAAACAAAGTGGTGAGTTTTTTACCTCTAAGCTATAGTGCCTAAAAGGTTAATGGTGCCTCCTCCATAGCTTTCTTTCTTATCCATTGGCTGAATGAAGAGGACTGTGAAGGATTTCTGGAGGGTAAAGACCCAAGGGGGAGATAGTTTGAGCTGTCTGCTGACTAGGGACCCTGGTATTTTAAAATCATATGAACCAGAGATAGGCTCTATGGCTTCAGCTCCCTGATCGCTCTTACAATAGCAGCTCTTACCTTAATTAATGCAACCCCTGACATTACATGTTCAATCCTTTTTTTAAATTTAATTTAATTTCTTTTCAGTGTAACAGAATTCATTGTTTATGCACCACACCCAGTGCTCCAAGCAATCCGTGCCCTCCATAATACCCTCCACTGGGCTCCCCCAACTTCCCACCCCCCACCCCTTCAAAACCCTCAGATTGTTTTTCAGAGTCCATAGTCTCTCATGGCTCACCTCCCCTTCCAATTTCCCTCAACTCCATTCTCCTCTCCATCTCCCCATGTCCTCTGTGTTATCTCTTATGCTCCACAAATAAGTGAAACCATATAATAATTGACTCTCTCTAATTTTTGAAGGTTAGCAAGTAGGCTCCAGATTCTAAACTCATGAGACCAGATTTACATTATGGTGCCATAACTTTATATATGTAATTTCTGTATTATAATTTCTACCTAGATAGTGAATTTTCTATTCATTTTTGCTTCCTCATTCCTAAAACCCTGAATTAGTCCATGTGAAATAACTAACCAAATTAAATTAATTAAAATTGTGAGATAACTTAGTTAAATTAAAACTTAAAGTTAGTAAGATAATGAATAAAATTAAATTAATTACAATTGGAGTTGATTATTTTATACACTGAGTATGTGACTCCTTCAGCTCCGAAAGGAGATGGTGTGTCATTCATTTGATTCCAAAAGGTAGCAGTAGATATTTTAAATAATCAGGATAGCAGGTTACTCTTGGTCCTTTGTTTTTTTTGTTTTTTCTCACATTTACCAGAAGAGAATTAGCCTTGGTACAGGTTTTTGTGGATAGTGTCTAATGTTGGAAATCGAGAGCCTGACTTTGTCTTGACTATACTACAAACTCACTAAATATTGTTAAATTAGCTTGCCTCTGAGAAGAGAGAGGCTAAGCTGTCTCCCAATAAATAATAAACTCGGGGCACCTGGGTGGCTCAGTGGTTTAAGCCGTTGCCTTCGGCTCAGGTCACGATCTCAGGGTCCTGGGATCGGGTCCCGCATCGGGCTCTCTGCTCGGCAGAGAGCCTGCTTCCCTCTCTCTCTCTCTGCCTGTCTCTCCATCTACTTGTGATTTCTCTCTGTCAAATAAATAAATAAAATCTTTAAAATAATAATAATAATAATAATAAACTCATCTTGCAACTTCTCATTATTCACAGCATCATTTACTTTATCTCTTAATTAGGCCACTTATTTTTAAGAGCTTTTTGCTTTTCACCAGGGAAGGTAGAGATGAAGTTAAAATCAACCTACCTGGTTATATTTGAAAACTTAAAGTCATGTTCTCTGCAGGTTTTGGTTGATTTCTGTTTCTTGGAAGGAATGTGTTTATTGATTAATTTTAATCTTAGGTGACTTTTACCAGATCAAATACTGAGGGTGGTGAATTCCAAGGCACTTGAAGAATTTTTAAGCACTTTACCATGGTTCCTAATATGGAGATAACTATCAGGTAGATTACATTGGAAACTGTTTATGGTGGGGGAGCTGGAGTTTTGACCCTGTCCTGCATATTTCACTATCAGTGAAATCCTATATATTTCACTTTCTCCAACCCGTGGTGGTCTTTTTGTTTGGGGATCATAGCTTGGCAAGGCAGTTAGCCAGGGCTCTTCATGAAGAAAAGAGGTCATGTTTGACATATCAGCAGAGCTGGTACACCCACTCGTCTGGGTTGGGGAGGAAGTGGAGGCTGGGTTCAGGCAAGGGACCTTTTTCTGCTTTTAGACCGTGGCAAAGCATCTCAGACTGGGGTTTCATTTTATTTTTGTTTATGTGGAGTTGGTTCAGACACAAGTGAAATTGCGGTGTCTTAACCTCCAGTGATTTCAAGCACATCTTGCTTCACCAAGGTTGGTCTCTTAAGAATGCATTTTAAATCTCAGTGATGATGGTGTTCTGAATTTAGAAGGAAAAAAAGTGACACACTTTCATTTCAATCTCACAATCTGACTGTTTGGGAATGGAAATTACTAAAAAAATTTTATTTTTCTTTTTAAGAAGATAGATAAGAATCCCATACACAGGCAGTTAATTTTCATAAGACATTTTATTTTCATAGTGTTTGTATAAAATTGGGAAACTGATTTATTTCTTGTGGTTCTAGCTTCTATCCCAAGTTTTATCCATGGGGGCCAGAAGATAAGAACTGGGAAATAAAATCAGTTAAACTTTTATTCCATTGTGACATGTGTATGTGAACACATGACTAGCTGAATGTAGATCTTTTTCTCATACAAAGGATTTGAGGTTTGTTTGTTTTGTTTTAACAAAAATCTATGAAGCACATGAATTTCTGTTACACTGAAAAGAAATAAAAATCTATGAAGCACAAAGGCATATAATAAATAGTTGAGAAATTGAGGAAGAGTGCTTAGAAATCAAGAAAATTTATAAGCATTGGGATAAATTTAGTATAAAATATAAAATGCCTGTTTCTATACATTGGCTTAAAAATATTAATTTAGTTGTTTGAAACACCATAATTTAGTATCAAATGCTTAAAAACACTAATTTCAGTCAATATAATTAAAAGTATAGATTATATTTATCTGGTTGGCTATTAAGGATGACATGTCCCAATTTGGGACATGTTTAAGTTCTAGAATGTCCCAAGAACCTGGAGGAGAGACGGTAAGAAGGCAGGCATGGAGAAAATAAGGGGTGTTTTTGACTTGGGTTTTATTTTGGCTCTAAGGCAAGTCAGATTATAGGTGGAAAGAAACTCACTAAGACTGGAGATCAAAGCAGAAGTTTTGCTTCAAATAAAAATCCATGTCTTCAATAGGAGTCAAATCAGTGTATTCAGAAAACAGCACTGGAATTGAGCTAGGGGATTTCTTTAACAGTATTCATTGTTTTTGCCCCACACCCAGTGCTCCATGCAATCCGTGCCCTCTCTAATACCCACCACCTGGTTCCTCCAACGGCACCCCCCTCCCCCTTCAAAATCCTCGGATTGTTTTTCAGAGTCCATAGTCTCTCATGGTTCACCTCCCCTTCCAATTTCCCTCAACCCCCTTCTCCTCTCCATCTCCCCTTGTCCTCCATGCTATTTGTTATGCTCCACAAATAAGTGAAACCATATGATAATTGACTCTCTCTGCTTGACTTATTTCACTCAGTCCTGTCCATGTTGCTACGAAAGTTGGGTATTCATCCTTTCTGATGGAGGCATAATACTCCATAGTGTATATGGACCACATCTTCCTTATCCATTCGTCCGTTGAAGGGCATCTTGGTTCTTTCCACAGTTTGGCATCCGTGGCCATTGCTGCTATAAACATTGGGGTACAGATGGCCCTTCTTTTCACTACATTGGTATCTTTGGGGTAAATACCCAGTAGTGCAATGGCAGGGTCATAGGGAAGCTCTATTTTTAATTTCTTGAGAAATCTCCACACTGTTTTCCAAAGTGGCTGCACCAACTTGCATTCCCACCAACAGTGTAAGAGGGTTTCCCTTTTCTCTTCATCCCCTCCAACACATGTTGTTTCCTGTCTTGCTAATTTTGGCCATTCTAACTGGTGTAAGGTGGTATCTCAATGTGGTTTTAATTTGAATCTCCCTGATGGCTAGTGATGATGAACATTTTTTCATGTGTCTGATAATCAGGTGCCAACTGCTGTCTTGGATAGCCTTTGTTTTAATTTTCTAGATAAGGGGTCAGTAAGCTCTTGGACCAATCCAATGGAAGTTTATTTTTGTTTTTGTTTTTTAAATATTTTATTTATTTGACAGAGATCACAGGTAGTCAGAGAGGCAGGCAAAGAAAGAGGAGGAAGCAGGCTTCTCACGGAGCAGAGAGCCCGATGTGGGGCTTGATCCCAGGATACTGGGATCATGACTTGAGCCAAAGGCAGAGGCTTTAACCCACTGAGCCACCCAGGCACCCCGGAAGTTTATTTTTGTAAATAAAATCTTATTGGAACATGACCTTGCCCATTTATTTATATAGTGCTACAACAGTAGAGTTGAATTGTTAAGTCAGAGACCATATAGCTTGCAAAGCCTAGAATATTTATCATTTGGCCCTTTTATAGAAAAGGGCCCAACCTCTTCCAGATGAAAGGTCTTTCTTATTTTAGTCTATTTAACTCAAGTATATGAGTCAGACTCTCACCCTAGTTCCCACTCTGTCATATCTGGTTACATCAAGTCATTTTTGTGGTTTGATGAACAGTATTCCATGTATGGACCTGGCTTTGAACCATGCAATACAATGCTTTCTGTTTTGTTTTATTCAACCCAATAATGCTCTGCTTTATAGTCAACATAGGACACTGAATCAGTGATATTAAGGATAAGTAGTTAATGACTCAGGGATCTCTTTCTGGTTATAAGCAATAGCTCATTAGATAAGTTTTGTAAATGTAGTTAGAAATTCTGCCGGATATAAATATCCTTTTATATCTGGGCTATTCTGACATTTATCTGTGTTTCCAGTTAGTCCCATGTGAGAGAATTGTTTAATTATTCCTGTTGTTCTTACCTTCCTCAAGGATCTTAGTATCATTTGCAAATCTGGGAATTTTAGTATGAATAGCAATATTAAGACCTTTAATTTGTTTATTTTCTTTTAAGCATTTAAAGTGCTTTGAGATTGATGATCTCAGTTGATACTTGTAACAGTGTTTGCTTCTGGGAAATGGATCTGATTAGCTAGAGATAAGAATGGGAAGGAGACTCAAATTTATTGGCTTTTAAATTTTGCATCATGTATGCATTTGTTATCTATTACTGTATAGCAGCCTTACGCAAAACTTAGCAGCCTGAAACAACACACATTTGTTGACTCAGAGTTTCTGTGGGTCAGGGATCCAGGTGTGGTTGGCTGGGTCCTCTGCATCGGTCTTCATATGGCTGTAAGTGAGCTGTTGGCCCAGACTGGAGTCTCCTCTAAAGGCTTAATTGGGGAAGAATCCCCTTCCAAGCTATGTGATTGTTGTCAGGATTCAGTTCCTTGAGGGCCATTGGGCTGAGAGCCTCAGTTCCTAGTTGTTTGTTGGTTGGAGACCTCCCCAATTTCCTCTCCAACATGACAGCTAGCTTCATCAAAGCCAGAAAACTGAAAAGGCAGTAATAGTCTGCTAGCAAAATGAAAATCAAATTTTATGTAACCTCATCATGAAAGTGACATCACATCATCTTTGTCCTATTCTGTTTGTCAGAACAAGTCTTTAGGCCATCCCACAGTTCAAGGGAGGGTATTACACAAGGGCGTGAGTTGGGGATCATAGGGGATACATTTTAGAGTTTGCCTGCCACAAAGTGCATCTATATTACCTATTTAGTAAAATTAAATAAATAAAAGTGTTTGTAGACCTCCAAGACTAAATGAAAATGAAAATTGCAGTGTAATAGCTGGTTCATTTTTGTAAATAAGAAATAGCATGTGCATATATGCATATATATATGTGTATAAATGGATACAAAATGATAGCAATGGTATAAATCAAATGGTTAGTGTCTTTACTCATACAGGCTGCTGTAATAGAATATCATAGACTGGATGGATGGTTTATGAATAATAAATATTTTTTTAAAGTTTTTATTTAAATTCCAGGTTGTCAACATACAGTGTAATATTAGTTTTGGGTGTTCAATTTGTGGTTCAGCACTTACACACAACACCCAGTGCTCATTGCAACAAGCACATTCCATGAAAAACAAATACTTGTATCTCACAGTTCTGGATGCTGGGAAGTCCAAGATGAAGGCATTGGCGAATTTGAAGTCTGGTGAGCACCCACTTCCTATTTCACAGACAGCCATTTTCTTGCTATGTCCTCATGTGGTGACAGGGGTGAGGGAGCTTTCTGGGATCTCTTACAAAGGCACTAATCCCACTCATGAAGGCTCCATCCTTAAGACCTAAGTACCTCCCCAAAGGCCATAACTCCTAATGCCATAATTTTGGGGATTAGGTTTCAACACATGAATTTCAAAGAGATACAAACATTCAAACTATAACAGTTACAATGATTAGTTCCATGAAGAAATGAGAAAAAAAGGATATAAAGGAACTTTTGTAGTTTGATCAAGTTCTTTGTTTTCTTCTCAACATGACAGGAAAGTAATTAGAATCATTTTGTAAAGTTGAGGTGGATAACTGGCTTTCCAATGGCATGTAGTAACTTAATGCAGGAGCAGGATTCAAAATAATTCTGAACATCAAAGTTTATTTTCCTATTTATTTATTGGATTATTTATTTACTTCAAAACTAATTATTTTTTTGGTCAGAAAAATTATTTAAAAATTTAAAAACTACTTATAAGAATTATGAGTATTTGTTCCTGTGGTGATGCCTGGCTAACTGCATCTAATAAATATTTCTGGCAATTAAGCTATTTTTAAACCATGATAAAATAGAAATTCGTATTTAATCCTATGGTAGGGTTGCCAGTTCTAGCAAATAAAAATATAGGATGGCCAATTAAATTTGAATTTCAGATACATAATGAAGAGTGTTTTTAGTATAAGTATGTCTCAAATATGCACACATTTTTATATGTACAATATTTGGACAGGAACTACAAAATTGCTCATGTTTATCTGAAATTCACATTCAGCTAGGTGTCCTGTATTCTATCTGGAACTCTATCCTGGGCAATGGATAAAGCAGTGTAGGTTCTTGAGCATAAGGATTACATATTAAAATAGAATTTTAACAGGATCACTCCCTACTTCATTAGTGCCTATGATACACCAAGATCCTTATTCTTTTCTTTCTGAACCAAAGAGTAATCCATTGAACAAACACTAATGAACTCCTGCTAGGTATGAGACACTGCACCTGCTATTGGGGACACAAAATCAAACAAGCTTCCATCCTCACTCTCAAGAAACACAGAGCCTTTTTTAGCTCATACTTCTTACAGGATATTTTCTGGGAGTGAGGTGGGGGGAGGTTACTAAAGGTAAGAATATACCAAATCTGATAAAAACAGATCAATATGTTGTGAGTGTCTCTTAACTCTCAAAATTTAGTATTTTTTGGATGGTTTTAATATACCTTAAGGCTTTTAAAATTCTATGCTATAATGAATGTTTATGACAAGAATATTTTTGAAAATTGAGAAATTAAAAAAATAGTTTATAGAGTTTTATTTTCTTTGAGTCCTCATCATCATTTCTATTCTTCTGAAATATCTCTGTGGAAGTATAAAGAAGTAATATAATTTTGCAGAATGTGATTTACCAATGTAAGTTTACTAAATTTGACTTTATGACTATATTCCAGGAAAATAGAAAAGCAAAACTCAATAAGGAAATAATGCACAACTAAATTTTAATAAACGTCCCAGAGATAGAGCTTTGTGTCAAGTCCTTTGTACATTGACTTAGATTCATTTATTTTCTTTCTTCCTTCCTTCCTTTCGCTTTCTTTCTTTCTTTCTTTCTTTCTTTCTTTCTTTCTTTCTTTCTCTCTTTCTCTCTTTCTTTCTCTCTCTGTTTTAAGCACATTATTCCCTGAAGTTTATCCCTGTGATGTAACACAGTTGGATGACTGACTAGTTACTTACTACATAAATTCTAAAGTTCCATATTTTTTGATTGAGTAACAGTTTTCCGGTGTGGGGAAAGGATGACTGTGTAGCCACAGAAAAATGGAAGAGAGAATTGGAGTGTGCCATCCAAGCCTGACTGCTGTCAGATCCAGTTCTCACGTCCTCCTTGTTGGCTGTGGATCAGAGGGAATGGCCTGTGGTCAGCTCACCTTTGGCTAGTTTAAGTCAATGGATAGAAGTGACGGAGAGAGGCAGGCAGGAAGAATGGAGAAGCCAGGGTTTTTTGTTTTGTTTTGTTTTTCTCCCCATTCTCTCTCTTTCTGTATCCAGCAGCCTCTCTGACCAGTAATTCTCTGCCTTTTCCAGGGCCCCAGCTTTCCCCTGGTCCTCACCCCGGCCCTGTGCTCTGCCATTCCCTTGCCCTTCCCTGATCCAGGGAGGGCAGTGGCTAGCTGATGTTGTTGACTCATGGAGCCTATTTGGTTTCTCAAGTCCTCCATCTTCTATGGTACCAATTCCCTGAGTTAAACTCTGTTATATGTACTTTAAATGGTTTCTAGTTTTCCAGATAGATTCTGGGGACATGGGAGTTTTTAGGAGAATATCCAGACATCAAGGATCCATATTTCTTACTCTTTGACATCATCTTCAGGGAGTTTCAATTAACCAAATGAACAGCTGTTTCTTTACCACTAATGCTTTCTGTGTTTAAAGGATGAGAGACTGCTCAGGGTCTTTGGAGCAGGGTTCCTCGGGCGAGGATTCCTGAGAGCTTTTAGCTAGTAGAGCATGAATCTGTGCTTTGCCTCCAACCAAGTTCTTCTTTATTTTGTGAACACATACAGTTTCCTCTTTTTTTTTTTTTTTTTAAATAGACAGACATTGGTATCATTTCTAGATCAGTAATTCTTAAAATGAATATGTAAGGGAAAAGGGGAATAAAGGAAGGCAGAATGAAATGGGGAAAAAAAGGAGTTTTAAGGTGAGGGAAGCCAATAGGGAAGATAATAAGGAATCAGGTCATAAGACTGTTTTCTTGGAGAGGGGCAATACCTTTGATTAAAAGGGGACTAAGGAGGGGCACCTGGGTGGCTCAGTGGGTTAATCCTCTGCCTGGGGCTCAGGTCATGATCCCAGGGTCCTGGGATCGAGTCCCACATTGGGCTCTCTGCTCAGCGGGGAGCCTGCTTCCTCCTCTCTCTCTGCCTGCCTCTCTGCCTACTTGTGATTTCTCTTTCTCTGTTTCAAATAAATAAAAATCTTTAAAAAAGGGGGGGTTAAGGAATCTGTTTTCTCAAAAAGGTTACTCTGAACCCTGAAATTCATTAAACACTTTGCAGATTTCATACAAATGTGAAATCATAAGCCATAGTAAATAGAGGAAATGATGTTTACTATCTACATGGTAAATAGTAGTAATCACGGTCTTTCAGTGAACTTTGCAGCAAAGGAAAGGAAAATATTTCATAGTTAAAGCAGTGGGCTTGACAAATGGGCAGCAGTAGCAGAAACACAAAAGAGGGGAGAGGCCATCACATGTCCTTGCTTTGTTACATAGGTGTAAATGCCTTGCTCCAGAACACTTGTAATCTGGTGAGCAAAGAGCCTTGTTAGCTGACTTGTTGAAAAAGATCTGACCCTGAAGTAGGATTTGTATAAATCATAGGTCTCACTGCTTTCTTGGATCAACTATAAAAAGACAAGGTGTTTCTTAAATGTCCGAAGGCATTACTGCTGTACAATAGTGTAACATCACTCTTCAGAGCAAGGGCTTTGCAGTCAGGCTGCCTCAGTTCAAACGCAGCTTTGCTGTTTTTTTATCTGAGGCATCTTGCGCTAGTTAACCTCTCTGGGCCTCTTTTGTAAAGTAGGGTCAGAAACAGCACCTCCTACATAATGTTGTGAGGATTCCACATACTTGTAAAACAGCCCAGTACCTGGAACTTAGGAAGCCTTTGATAAAGGTGAAATATTATTATTATCATTATTATTTTAAGATTTTATTTATTTATTTGACACAGAGAGACACAGCGAGAGAGGAAGCACAAGCCGGGGGAGTGGGAGAGGGAGAAGCAGGCTTCCTGCTGAGCAAGGAGCCTGATGGGGGACTCAATCCCAGGACCCAGGGATCATGACCTGAGCCAAACGCAAATGTTTAATGACTGAGACACCCAGGAACCCCAATATGAAATATTATTATTGTCAAAGGTGGTACCTGTGATTTTGGAGCTTGTGTTAAATTCAAACTATGGGAAATACATTTAGAAAAATGCATAAACTTATATACCATATTAAATGTAAGAAATCCTGTTGATTTATAACTTGCTGCATCTTACAAGAAGACAAAAAAGACTCCACAGTGACAGCAGGGAGATTTGACAAACAAGAAGCAATAGTAAAACATTAAACATTGAAACTCCTTTCTTCAGGCACATTCTGCACATACACGTTGAAGAGATAGTGACCGTATGTTATAAAAGCAAAAAAGCAGAATAGTTGGGATTGGGAAATCTGCAGCAGAATAAAGTCACTATACTTAGATGGACAATACATTATGAAATAGGTCTGAAAATGTAACCATTCAGCTTATGAACCCTTTGTTTCCTAACAATTTTTAGCTTAGTGAAGTCAAATGACATTTTTTTTGACAGATGGAAATTTATGAGCTGTTTAGGGAAGTAAGCACGTCTTAATGGGCAACATCACCTTTTCCATAAATGTAAATGGAATTTTAAAAAATAGGTTAGATTGAAAACAATTGATAGAAACTTTCTTTCTCTCCCACTCTCTCCTGCTCCGTTTTTCCCTTCCTCTCTCTCTCCCTCTTCCTTCCTTCTGATGGATAGTGGTCCCAGTCTTCATATTAACAAATATCAAACCAGCAATAAAGACTGGCAGTTGCAGTTTTGAATGGACATCCATTTTGTCACGACACTGTTGGGACACCAGTTTTGTGACAGGTTCTGACCAAGTCCTACTATAATGACTTTGATGATTGATGGGGTCCATGTAGGATTTTCCACATGAGAACTCTGGAAACAAAAGACTTAAATAGCATTATTTGCAAGTGCAGTCAGGTTTAGGAAAGTGTAAATGATCATGCATAAAGTTCCAGGGAACTTATGATCATACTCTTCCCCTCCAGAACAAAGTAACACTTGTCGACTCAGATAAGTTAGTAGTCCATCTCACCCAATTCATTTGGCTGGAACAAGCTTACATGCTGGTGTGGGGAAGGCCACATGATTCTTCTTGGAAATGATAGGAGTATATCGTGTGATTTTAAGTTCATCAGGATCAAGTAATGTTGCTTCATAGTGAATCCATTGATCTACCTGTGGCAGTTTGTGCCAAACATATGCTGTGTTTTGACACCAATCCTTCCTCTTTAGAATTTGGAAACATCTATGGGTTTTGAATAGTTTAATGCCCTCACCTACTCATGTGTGAAAGGTAGCTCAGAACATTTATTAAAGATGACCTTACAGCAACATTTACAGAACTAGAAATAAGAGCACATGGTTGTGAGTAAGAAAATGGTCACTCTGCGCCCAGTCCTGAAGGACGATGAGTGGGAGCCTCCAAAGCCCAGTTTGCAGTCTCTCTCCTGGTTTTATTTGTATATTCTGTAAAATTGCGACCCTCCTACCATGAGACTCTCTATCATTTTGCAAACACTCAGAAGGATGAAGGGCTCAGAGCAGCTGAGGCAAAGTTAACCACAGCTTCTTGGTCACTAGTTTATGGGGACACCTGGCTGGTTAAGTTGGTGGAGCATGTGACTCTTGATCTCAGGGCTGTGAATTTGAGCCCCACATTGGGTGTAAAGATTACTTAAAAGTAAAATCTTTTTTAAAAAATTGCTAGTTTATGAGCAGAGGAGAGGCAAAATGAACATAGTAAAAGCAATCAAGTTTGACAAATGGGCGGCAAATAGTACAAAGCTTATAGAGGTTAGGAAGCTAGAATCAAATGGGACAACTATTCCTTTTTTCCTGAATGTTCTGCTTGTATGAGCCACCTATACAAGAAGGAATGCTGTCTCTTCTACTATATTGGGAGGAACAGCATCTCTTCTGCAAAGTTTTCCCAGGTCACCCCAAAAGAAACACAACCTCTCTTTTGCAGATTACCTTAGAACTTTAAATGTGCTCCTTTGCATGGTAATTAACATCTCATCTCCTCTGGGTTGGGTGAGACTGGAAGAAAAGGAAACAAAATAATACAAAAATGAATTTAGGTAAACAGATTTGATGATAACAAATAAGTTATTTTGATAGTGTGGTCATGGAAAGGATCTTTGAGGAGGTGGTAGATAAGCTGACACCTAAAGAATGAGCAGGATCTGGCTAAAACAGCAGGGAAAAGAATATTCCAGAGAGACAGAACAACATGGGCAAAGGCCCCAAGAAGAGAAAGGACCTGGGGTGTGTACTGAGGGAGCTGAATGTAGGCCAGTTTGACTAGAACTTGGGGAACATTCTGTTGCAGAAGAGAGCCTTAGAGAAGACAAATCTACATACAGAATATGTGTCTGTTCCAGTAAGGACAAAACACTGAAACCTTCCATGGTAGAAGGGGTATCAAATATAATAAACTTCCCACCACGTAACCAGCCAATCACCTGGGGAATGGTGCCATATGGGAGCTCAGTATTGGTCTCTGCTGCTGGCAGATCAGGCACTCAACATTGGCCAGAGTCACGTTGGCCTTGCTGAGCCCATGCATAACCTCCCTCCCTGCCACCATGGTCATTTTGTTCATGAGTCCATTGGGCAATGATAAGTGTGGTTGGGGAATGAAGCTGACTGGTATCCACAAAACAGGTCACACTTAATTATTAGGATTCTCCTTGTCTGGCATTGCCCTTTGGTGAGCATTCACATGAGACAGAAACATCTTCACAGTTTTTGCCCATTTAGATAGGTCTATCCACAAACCTCTTCCCCAAATATCTTTGTCTCCAATTTTCCAGTTGTCTTTCTTCTAAGTCTCTGACTATCCAACAACACCATTGGCCACTGCTTCCCCCTCCTTCAAAAAAAGAAAAGAAAAAAGAGAACCTGACTAGTACATCTAATTTCATTGGAAAAATTGGTTTTTAAGAATCATTTCTTTGTGGAATATATTGCTTGATCAGACATAGTAAATTTACCCATATAATTTAGCATACTCTGTCCAATGGACAAAATGCAGTAATTATTTTTTACTTAATTACTGGAAAGCTTGAATCATAAAAAGTAGTTGTCAGCTAAAAATATTTCTACTTAAACTTTGGTTTTGCTCATAATATGCATGAAAATTTATGAGTGCATTTACATTTAAAAACATACTTAAAGCCGGATACAAGGTCATCACTTCTTTTTGAAAAATGCATATGTTTGTTATCCCTTGAGGGATTTCCCCTTGAGGGAAATATGATCTTGCTAAGTATCTTTATTACTATGCCTTCCATATTCCACTCTTGTATCTGAAAATCATAGAAATCATGAAAATCATGGAAAATCAAAGCTAGAGACAAAAGAAGTAAGTAATATACTACCCAAAGCAGTCATAAAATATTTTTTTATTAACTCTGTTGAGGTTTTCAATTATGAAGTGGCAGAAATATTTAATTTGTATCTTAACATCATGGTGCAATTAATTTAATTATTTTTCTGAACAAAACAAATATGATACAAAAGCATGTGCTGGTAACTATCAGGGATTTATTCAGTTAACAAAATTGCAGTGAACCAAACAAAGCCCCTGGCTTCAAGGAGTTTGAATTCCAGTGGCAAGGCTAACTGTAAATAAATTAACAAATAAATATATAACATCATGTAATGAAAAGTATATTAAAATAATGGATTGTGTTCATAGCATTGATTATATTCAAATTTGGCTATAATGAAATCTTTTATTTTTGCCTCTTCAGAAAATCATGAAAAGCATGCTCCTTTGTAAATACAATCAACAGAGTTTGCTTCCTATTATAAAGAAAAACTTGGAAGGTAACTTGGAGCTAAAGAAGAATGTATTGAGCAGTTATTTTTGGTTTTAGTTTCTGTAATTTCTTTCCAATATGCAAAGTTAGGTTTGTGAAGAAAGCTCTCGTCTCTTTTACTTCCTGTTTTAGTAGTAAAACAGAAGTCTAGGAAAGTCAACTATGACCAAGCGATAATGACAGTTTATTCACTGGAGAACTTTGTTTTTCTCCTGCCCATAAGCATAGCCTTAGGAAGATGAAACCCTCACCACAGCACATGTGTACATTTTGCTGAATTGACCAAAAATTGCACAATCCAAATCCCAGTCTAAAAGTTGGGAATTACACTGGAAAACCTAACTGAAACTGACAAAAGATGATAATTATAAAAAAGATTAGTATTTGAGACCCCAAAAGTCAGTTGTTCAGAATAGTAATTACTAGAAACAAAATTCGATAATATTTTTGAAATTTATTCTTCAAAAGCCAGTCACTAGATGGACCAGTAGAAATCCTTCCTTAGCTGGCTGGAAAAGTAAAGTACTAAAATAAGTAGGCCTGTTCCATAGTAGTTTGTTTTGTATGTTAGGTAAGTACCTTTAGAGGTACTGAGGTATTTAGGATACCCAAGAGGAAACTTTTCAGTCTACTTTCATTCTTTCCAGTATCTTTCACATTAACTTCCCAAGGCATTTATTCTTGGTTATGTACCAGGGTGTTTATTCTTGGTTGTGTGGTGATCTATCAAGACAAAAATGAGTACTGAGACACTAGTCTTATCAGGATTACTTGCCATTAAATTTAGAAGCAGGTGGAACACATACCACCGAAGCTCCTGTTTTCTGCTCATGTTAAATCAGCACAATATTGACTATTTTCTTCACTGGACCTTTTCACAAGGAATCTATGCTCAGTCTTGGTGGGTCTCTACAATTGTCTTGCCTTAATGTGAGATTCAGTGTAAACTAATAGGTCAAGTGATAACTATCTATTAAAAATATTCCTTTCTTCTATCTACTTAAGATTCACTTTCCAGGAACTTCAGAAGCCTTAAGGGCAGAAACTACACTAAGCATTTGTTTAAGACTGTCTGCTTATACTAGGTGCATCTGTTTGGGTTTCTTCAAGTCCCTGAAGTTGCCTCCTGAGCTGTATCTATATCTGGTGAATTTTTAGCTTTTACCTCCCTCTTGATTCTTGAAACCACTGTCCTTTTTCTAAATCACTCTGCTTTCCTGTGAACACTGCCTTGACTCATCTTCATTGGCCAACAACACAAGGCATTTGTATTTAACAGACTCTGCTGAAGTTTGGAGTTTTACAGTGGCGTTCCTTGCAGTATTATCGACAAGCCAAAAGTTAAATTTTTAATAGTAGTTATCATGGTTGTACTGTGGCCTCCATTGGCCATCCATCCTGGTTTTCCTTTTTTTTGGTTGTCTCTCCTTAGGCTTTTTGTCCTCACTTGTGGTTAGAGTGCCATCCTCTCTCCTGTCCTTTCCTTGGAACCTGTTGGATTAGTTTACTTGGGCTGCCATAACAAAATACCACAGACCAGAGAGCTTAAACAATGGAAATGTATTGTCTCCCAGCTCTGGAGGCTCGAAGTCCAGGACTAAAGTGCTGGCTGGTTTGATTTTTCCGGAGGCCTCTTTCAGCTTGCAGTTGGCTGTGTTCTCTCTGTCGCTGCATGGCCTTTCCTCTGAGCATGTATTGCAGCCCTGATACCTCTCCTGTGTCTGAATTTCCTCTATTTTTTTAAGAAAGATTTTATTTATTTATTTGACAGAGAGAGATCACAAGTAGGCAGAGAGGCAGGCAGAGAGAGAGAGGGGGAAGCAGGCTCCCTGCTGAGCAGAGAGCTTGATGCAGGGCTCGATCCCAGGACCCTGAGACCATGACCAGAGCGGAAGGCAGAGGCTTAACCTGCTGAGCCACACAGGCACCCCTGAATTTCAGAACAGATTAAGGCCCACCCTAATAGCTTTACTTTAACTTAATTACCTCTTCAAAGGTCCTATCTTGACTATAATTACATTCCAAGGTACTAGGGTTTAAGGCTTTGACACAGGGATTTCATTGAGGACACAATCCAGTGCATAACATCTCCCACGTAATTTTCTTTCTTCTGTTTCATTGCCAGCCTCCAATCCTCAAATTTCAGTTTCATTTCCTTCTTTCTTTCTTGAGAGAGAGAAGGGAGGGGGAGGGGGCAACGGAAGAGGGAGAGGGAGAGAATCTTAAGCAGATTCCATGCCCAGTGCAGAGCCCAACATAGGTCTTGATCTCATGACCCTGAGATCATGACCTGAGCGGAAATCAAGAGTCAGACACTTAACTGACTGAGCTGCCCCGGTGCTCCTCAGTTCCATTTCTAAAGCGGAGCAACCTTGTTTTCTATTAAATACTCCGTATGTCCCAAACAAAATGTTATCTACTTTTGGACTTCATTTTTGTTTTTTTTTTTTTTGAAGCAATATAGCTCAGGTGGAAGTTTTAAAATTACAGTTTCTCCTACAATATAGGTAAATTCCATGGTCTGATTCCATCAGTATTTGTGCATAAGGAGGAAAAATACCATGAGTTATTCTCCTTGTCCTGAAGTTCCCTAAGGGCCACTGGATGGGTGGAATTGGCTGAGATGCCTGGTTTTCCTTTTAGAACTCATGTATTTTCTCTTGAGTTTACTCACCTGACTTATGATAAGAACTTGTAGAGACATTAATTCAGAGGAACCATCTTGTCAGCTGCTAGTATCAACCTCAAGACTTTTTTCAAACAAAAGGTATCTAGTGCATAACTCTTAACCTTACATTAATAAGCCAAAGGAATAGACCTGAGTCTCCATACCTCTCCTTCCCCAGTCTCTCCCGTCCTGACAGCCCCTCCTCCAATTCCATTCTTTTGGGAACTACTTTTTCAATTCAAGCACACTCACAGCACTCATTCATTCCAAGAAATCTTTATAAGCAGTTGGTCTATATTGTCTTTAATCTTTTAGATATTTTGCAAGGTAGCCATTATTAAACATATTAGATGAAAGGTCATAGGTCAAGGCCTCATGCAGCATCTTAATTTCATGCTATTTATTAACAGAATATGAATTTGACCTATGTCTACCAAGTCCAAATGTCCCTGCTCTTTTCACTGCACAAGAATAGCAGATATAAGAAACTTCTGTTTTTGAAACTGCCATAAGATGTTGGAATTCTCAACATTCATAGTCCCGTCTTCAAATATTTGGATACTGTAAGGTCTATCCCTATTTATATTCCTCTTCCTCTCTTTTAAAAGTTAAAGAAATTTGGGGGGGGAGATTTTTCCTTAATCCCATAGTCCCCTAAGATTACTCTCATTGATTTTACATTTTACCTTCCTATCCTGGTTAAAATTAGTTAACATTCTGACTAGTCTCCTCAGCCAGCCAGCCCTGGTTGAGGCAAGGAGAGAATTGAGTCATGCCTGTCAAGGTCATATACAGCAGTAGATGGGAGGCACTGAAGGGAAGAAAAGTCCTGGGTCAATGCCAAAATGGAGTAAATTATTGAGACATCATTCTAGGAAGCAGAAAGCTGGTGAAAGTTTTGGGAAATAAATGCAACTTCATGAACCAGGAAGTTGTTCAAAAGGTGAATCATGAAGAAAAACCCCGAAGAAGCAACAGACTAAAACAATGTGGCCAAGGACACATAATAAACATAGGTTGAAGGTTAGTTCAGGAACAAAACCTTTGATTGTGTTGATATTATCCTTTATGCATTTCTTAGCTATATCATTAAGGCCCAGTTAAAATGCCACTAGGACTGGAATTTTAGATCTACCTCTCTATAATAAATTATCATAAAAAAATTATCGTGTTATAGATATTTAAGTTAACTGCTTGATGAGTATTATGTGGTTCTTCTGAATTCCTTTTCTTTCTAAAGTCATCATGATGGGGAAGAGAGACACAAACATGATCAGTAATAAATTTTTATTGCATGCTTAAATCATCGTAACACCTTTATGACAGAAACATATTATTTTCATTGCACAGATGAGACAATGGAGGTACAAGAATGCTGAGTAACTTTCTCATGTTTACACAATGAATAAGTGGCATAGCAAGGATTTGAACTGATTACTATGCAGTGAGGCTAGAGATAAAATAATGATATAGTATAAACAAGTGAGGATCTAATGATTTCTTCTTGGATGAAAATCAGAGAGTTCTGCTAATGGGATGCCATATATTCTATGAGTCATCCCATGACTTGGTGCCCATATAAATATTACCTCTGTGCTCTCACATTAATATTACCCTTGATACTGTTCTCATTACCCAAATGCTAAAAGTAATACATGAGAAAGGATTCATCCTGATTTTTCTTTTACCAAGCCCCTCCAAGTTTTATTTATTTTTATTTTCTTTAAGATTTTATTTATCCATCTGACAGAGATCACAAGTAGGCAGAGAGGCAGGCAGAGGTGGCGGGTGGGGGGGATTCAGGCTCCCTGCTGAGCAGAGAGCCCAATGCAGGGCTCAATCCCAGGACCCTGGGATCATGACCTGAGCTGAAGGCAGAGGCTTTAACCCACTGAGCCACCCAGGCACCCCTCCAAGTTTTAAAGACTTTCTCACTCTACAGAGCTGGGGGTGTTCTATTCAAGTTAATTTTTTTAAGCCTGTATTTAAATTCTAGTTCATTAACATATAGTGTAATATTTGTTTCAGGAGTAGAACTTAGTGATTCATCACTCACATATAACACACAGTGCTCATCACAATAAGAGCTTTCCTTAATTCCCAACACCCAGTTAGTCCATCCCTCACCCACCTCCTCTCCAGCAACCCTCCATTTATTCTTTATAGTTTAGAGTCTTTTATGGTTTGCCTCCCTTTCTTCCCCCTTCCCCTATGTTCATCTGTTTTGTTTCTTAAATTCTACATATGAGTGAAATCATATGGTATTTGTCTTTCTCTGACTGACCTATTTTGCTTAGTATAATATACTTTAGCTCCATCCACATTGTTGCAAGTGGCAAGATTTCATTCTTTTCGATGGCCAAATAATATTCCATTATATGTATAAACCACAGCTTCTTCATCCATTCATCAGCCAATGGACATTTGGGCTCTTTCCATCATTTGGTTATTGTTGATAATGCTGCTATAAATATTGGGGTGCATGTGCCCCTCTGAGTATTTTTTTATAGTTTTGGTAAATACTTAGCAGTGCAATTGCTGGGTCATAGGGTGGTTCTATTTTTAATTTAGTTTTATTGATTGTTTCCTTCACTGTGAAGATTTTTATCTTGATGAAGTTCCAATGGCTCATTTATGCTTTTGTTTCTCTTGCCTTCAGAGATGTATTTAGTAAGAAGTTGCTATGGCCAAGATCAAAGAGATTACCACCTGTGTTCTCCTATAGGATTTTGATGGTTTCGAGTCTGATATTAGGTCTTTCACCCATTTTGAATTATTACCAATGAATTCCTTTATGTTTGTTATTATTTGATTTATATACCCAGGTTCCCCAAAGTTGGAGGCATAAATATTTGCTTATTAGATCTTCTTGTTGGACAAACCTTTTAATTAAGATGTAATACCCTTCTTCATCTCTTGTTGCAGTCTTTTCTCTAAAATCCAGTTTTTCTGATATAAGTATGACTATTCTTTCTTTTGAAATCCATTAACAGATAAATGGTTCTCTATCCCCTCACTTTCAATTTGCAGGTGTCTTTAAGTCTAAAATGAGTCTCTTATAGGCAGTGTATGGATGGGCCTTGTTTGGTTGTTTTTTTTTTTTTTAATCCATTCTGATACCCTATGTCTTTTGATTGAAGTGTTTAGTCCATTTACATTCACAGTGATTATTGATAGATATGAATTTAGTGCCATTGTATTAACTGTAAATCTGGTGTTTGTGGAGATTTTCTCTGTTCCTTTCTAGCCTTTGTTGTTTTTGGTCATTCTTTCTCACTCAGAGTCCCTTTTAATATTTCTTGTAGGGATGGTTTGATGGTCACAAACTCCTTTAGTTTTTGTTTGTCTTAGGAACTCTTTGTCTCTCTTATTCTGAATGAGAGCCTTGCTGGATGAAGTGTTCTTGACTACATATTTTCCCCATTCATCACATGGAATGTATCATGCCATTCCCTCTGGCCTGTTGAGTGTCTATGGAGAGATCTGCTGCTACCTTATTTGTCTTCTATTGTAGGTTAGGGTTTTCTTTTTCTTTGCTGCTTTAGGGACTCTTTCCTTATCTCTGTATTTTGCCAATTTTACTATGATATGTTTTCATGTTGGTCTGCTTTTATTCATTTTGATGGGAGTTCTCTGTGCCTCCTGGATTTGGATGTCTGTTTCCTTCCCAGGTTAGGGAAGTTTTCAGCTATAATTTGCTCAGATAAACCTTCTGCCCCTTTTTCCCTCTCTTCTTCTTCTGGGACTCCTATGATATAAATGCTATTTTGCTTTACGGAGTTCCTGAATTCCCTACATCTATATTTGTGACCCAATATTTTTCTTTCCCTCTTCTTTTCAGCTTCATTATTTTCCATATATTTTTTTAAGATTTTATTTATTTATTTGACAGAGAGAGATCACAAGCAGGCAGAGAGACAGGCAGAGAGAGAGGGGGAAACAGGCTCCCCACCAAGCAGAGAGCCCGATGTGGGGCTTGATCCCAGGATTCTGGGATCACCACCTGAGCCAAAGGCAGAGGTTTTAACCCTCTGAGCCACCCAGGCACCCCCATTATTTTCCATGATTTTATCTTCTATCTCACTAATTCGTTCCTCTTCTTCTTCCATCCTATGGTCATTACATCCAGTTGGTTTTGCACCTTGGTTATAACATTTTTAAATTTCAGCCTGACTAGTTTTTAGGTCTTTTATCTCTGTGGTACGGGAGTACCCGGTGTTTTCTAGACTTTTCTCAAGCCCAGCTAGTATCCTTAGTATCTTTATGATTGTTGTTTTAAGTTCTCATTCAGGCATATTACTTATATCTGTTTTGATTATATCTCTGGACATGACCTCTTCTTGCTCTTTCTTTTGGGATAAATTCCTCTACCTTGGCAATCTTGGCATTTTTATCCAGGTCTCTGTCTTCTCTGTGTTATGAAAGCCTGTTATGTTTCCTGCTCCTGACAATGATGGCTATATTAAGAAGAGGTTCTATATGGTCCAGGGCCTGGGTCTTCAGGAACTGTTTCTGGTGTATGCTGTGTACATGCTGTGGTTGTGTTTTGGCTGCTCTTTTCCTCAGGTCAGACCTCTGCAGAATTTCTTCTTGCCTGCAGTAAGGAATGTATGGGCCTTGTCAACAGTGTGTAGCAAGTTTCAACTAGGTGTATTTTGATCTGCTTATTAAAAGAGGCTTGATCGTCTTTCCATAAATCTTATGCTTACAGCACTCTATGGTCAGTAGACTTGGGGGGTGCAGGGCAGGGGGATTGTTTGTGCTCATCTTCTAGGGGAGGGACCTACTGCTGCTCTGACTCTCAGGCACATCTGCCCTAGTTCAGAAGCACCTGCAGAGTACAAAGTGGTGAGGCTTGATCTAAGTGGCTCAAGCTTCCATTGTGGGGTGCTGTGCTGCTCACTGGAGGCAGAAAGTGGTGATGGGTCAGGCGGGGCAAGGAATGGCATCAGCCTGCTTTCTCATTCCTAGGAGGGGTGTTCATGCCCACCACTTCAGTAAGCCCTCACAGAAGAGTGAATAATTTCTCCTTATTTGTCCCAGACATCCCTCAGATCCCTGCCTTCACCCTGTCTATGTCTGACAAATAGCAGTGCAGTGTTCCTGTGTTTTATCTCAGGCGTGCCAGCTGGGTTTCAAAACCCTGAACTTTAGGGACCCAGCGTGGTGTGGGCCCACACTGATTCTTTGGGGAAGGGTCTCGCTTCACTGTGGCTAGTGCCGGTTTTTCCCAGAAGGTCAGTCACACGAATATGCAGGGGCTTAGAGTTCATGGTAAAGCACAGAATAAAGCAGTTATCCAGGTTAGCTGCCTTCAGCAGGCATCTCTGCTTATATGCTAATGAATAGGACACCTTAATGGTGTCCACTGGCACTTTTGTCCCTGGAAAGGCAGTGCTACCTCTCCCAAATGCAACCAAGAAGGAGAACTGTCTCTTCCAGTGTGATTCAGGGGGTCCTTAGGCCATACTGTCTGCCCCTGGGCCTCTGCCCTCCTTCTTCCCAGGAGCACCTCTATGTCCAGCAGGCTCCACCGGGTGAGGGTGTGGACTTCTAAAACTTCAGACTTTAAGATCTGTTGCTCGTAAAAACTTACAATAATCAACCCCATCACTGTTTTCCCCATCAATGGTTTTGGGGAAGTGTGTGTGTGTGTGTGTGTGTGTGTGTGTGTGTGTGTGTGCAATGCCCTGTGCTCTTTTCTCTCTCTCTCTCCTCTGTCCCTGGTCAGGGATTCCTTTGCTCTGCATCACTGGTGATTCTGTTCTTCCCCAAATCATTTCTCTGTATCCCCTGCCTTCTACAAGGTGTCCTCTTTTCTCCTTCTAATTGTGCAGTCTGTTTTCTCAGTCCTCAGATCAATTTCCTAAGTGTTCAGACTGATCTAGCTGTCTTAGAGGGATGAGGCAACCATGGAGTGCTCCTTCTACTCTGCCATCTTAATTTCTCTCCTCAAGTTAATTTCAGAAATTCTAGATATCAAGTGCTATAACTATTCATTGCTTGCGCTGAATATTTGGTAAAAAATAGAGTCAGGTAACATGATAAAATCCACATGACAATTTTTGTGCTTCAAGAAGTTTGGATATAAGAAATTACTTTCTGAACAAAATGTTCTCTCGTGAATAGTTCTTTCTGTAATTATTATCCCAAGCATAAGAGTAGACTGGCCTAGAAATATTAGTTAAATTCCCTTTTCATTGTCATGATTCTTTAATAGAAGTTCCCATAAGAAAAGTTCAACAGATTAAGGAAAACTATTTCCCAAACATTTTAAATGATTATTTATTTATTTGACAGACAGAGATCACAAGCAGGAAGAGAGGCAGGCAGGGGCGGGGGTGGGAGGAAGCAGGCTCCTCGCTGAGCAGAGAGCCCGATGTGGGGCTCAATCCCAAGACCCTGGGATCATGACCCGAGCCGAAGGCAGAAGCTTTAACCCACTGAGCCACCTAGGCACCCTATTTCCCAAACATTTATCAGTTAATGTGAAAAGTCTAGTTTCTCCATATTTTCCATTTATTTTTAGGTTGTATGATCATAGGAGTAAAAAATATCTCTAATAATGCCCACAACTAATGAAGTTAAGGGGAAACCATAGCTAATTCTAGTGCTCAGGACACGGAGGTTTTTGAAAAATGATTTTGCCATTTGAATAATTCTGTAATTATCATTAACCTGCCTATAGTTGTAGAAAATAATGACATTGAAAGGATTAATTAATAATACATCATATTTCTGGACTGGATTCTATTAAAACAAAACAGAATAAATATATAAAAAATAGATTTCTGGGGCAGATGGCAGAGTAAGAGATTCCTAAACTCACCTCATCCCATAGATATGCATAGATAGCACCCACATCATATGAACACCCACCACTGTAAATAATCCAGAAAATGACCAAAGATTGGCAAAACAGACTCCATAGCTACATGTAGAGAAGAGACAACACTGAGATGGTAAAAAGGGTAGAGACATGGTGGGAAACCAAAGTGACCCTTGAGACTGTCCACTGGAGGGAGAGACACCATAAGTACCAAGAAGGGGGAGGAGCAGACTGCACACTAGGCACCCTGGGTATGGGGGACCTGCACTGGGAAGATGGATCCCCATAACATTTGACTTTGAAAACCACAGGGCTTAACTTTGTAAGGTTTACACTTTTTTTTCAGGTAAGGACAAGAGTGCTTATACAGATTTTCTAGCTAAATACATTTATTAAATATTATTAATCATATGAAGAACAGCATCTTTAATGCTGTTTTAGAACCCTTTTGGTGAAGATTCAAATAGTGATTATTTGAAGCACTTGCTGAAACAACTCTGGAATATGGACTCCTGATTATGGTCTTCCAAATACTTAAAGTACATGAGTGTGAATTACTGCTCAGAGTATTATAAATATTAACTAACTGCCCTCAGGGTGTGGACTAAAGTTAAAACACACACACACACACATGCAGACACACACACTCTGTTTAGGTGACTATTTTAAAGTGTATTTCTGACAACTGAATGGCATCATATGCACGATGTAATACCAAATTCTTTCGTTGTCTTTATATCACCTATTTTATATTATCTCATCTATATTATCCTCTAGGTCATTAAAGTCCAGGCATACTTATTTCTGTGCCATTTCTCCATCATGTGCTGCCTAATTTTGCACAGCACCTTTGCATCTGTAGTTTTTTTGCTTGGAATATTTCCTCAGATAGTCAGTCATATGGCTAGTTCCTTCACTTTACTCAAGTACCTTGAACAGATGTTACTTTCTCAAGAGAGCTTTGCTGATCACCCTAGTACTTCTCACTCTTTATCCTCTTCCCCTTCTTTCCTTTCCATAGAACTTACCCTCACTTGAAATCTTGTTATACATTAATTAATTAATTTGGTTGTTATCTGTTTCCCTCACCTGAAATAAGGTCTACGAGAGCAGGACATTTCCTCTTTGGTTCATTATTTTATCAATAGTGCCTGAAAGATGGTAGTGCTTAGAAATCTTCACCAAATTAATGGGTGACTCTATATTCATTCAAACTGTAATATCTTTACCTATATTCTATCATGGTATAATAGATTTCTTAACTCATTGAAAATCTGTTGGATGATGCTTAACTGATTCTTTGAAATGGGATCCAAATCACACTGCAGGCTAAGTGGCAGCTGGAGTGAAAGTGGCCCAGCGTGGAACTTGTGGTATTCATTTCTCCATTTTGTTTTTTTATACAACACACATTTCTGGAGCATTATGTGTCAGACACCATGATAGCTCACCAGCAGGTTAGGAGTCTGTCTTTATCAGGTTGAAAGTCTATGAGGGAAGACAGACAATGAAATAAGCAATTAAAATCAACAATGATAGGTGCTATTATAAGATAAACCAGGATACTATATTCTTATCTGTTTGGAAAAGCTGATCACTAAATTTCTAGGTACTTTGCAAGCTGTTATTAAATTTAGCCTTTATTAAAAATTAAAATATGTAAACTTGCAATTACATGAACTATATTAAAAGTAAAGCAAAATCAAAGATTACATATAAAACAAAGCATTAAAATAAATGCTTAAAATTAATCATTTCCTAATTATCTGGCTCTTGAAGTTATTTACATCTATTGTATCCGTTTTGTGGAATCGTCATATTATGATGGTTACTATGCATCTTTCCCCAACTCTGAATTCAGTTATAATCACTTTAGTAGTTTGAAATTAACTATGGTATGAGTATCTATACCAATGAAATTGCTGAAAGTCCAATTTTTCCCCTCAGAGAGCCAGCTATAAACATTTATTAGTACACTGTTGCTATAAGGGCACCTAACCTTGCTTGGTGACATCAGGTAAGGGACCTGAAAAGGAAAGCAGGAGTTAACCAGTGCAAAGTTGCAAGAGTGCTGGAGAGCATTCCTACCAATATCAAGGACAAATAGGTGAAATAGTTCTTATCCTCATTATTATACTCCGTGCCTCTCTAGAATCATAACTTCTTCCTAACTTAAAAAATAGGTATACAATGCATAGTTATAGGAAGTCCACTGTGCGTTATAGAAAGAAGACTGTCTCTTGCATCTTGCTTCCTTTCTCTGTCCTCTCTCTGTTTGTGTCTTTCTTTGTTATTGGATGATCTTCTGAAATGGTTGCTTCCTGCTACCTGATTAACATTTCCTGGTGTTTAATAAGAGCTAGTTTGCAGACTTCTCATTTGCTTGGCTTAGCCTGGGAGAGGAGACCAGGAGTCAGGGGCAACTGTGCAGTCAAGCAAGGTCCTATGCCTGGAAGGGCACTGCCACATTTGGTTTAATGTTCTACTGGTATTGCTTCTCAGCCTTTCGGCTAAGACCAAGTGTTCTACTGTTGTTGTATTGAAATTCTTGATACTCTTCCTACAGGGGACCCCATATAACTATTCTATATATAACATGTATATAACAAAATACTGAACTTTGCTAATCATATGGCCAGTCCTGCTAGAGTTCAAATAGGGATGACACCTAGGTTTCTAACAATAACAAAATCCTTACTAGCAACTTGGTATGTTGTGCATGAACTGACAAAATAGAATTTCTTTAAAATTTTTAATGAAGGGTGCATGTGTGGCTCAGTCGGTTGGGTTCTGCCTTCAGCTCAGGGTCCTGGGATCTAGCCCAGCATCAGGCTCTGTGCTTGGTAGGCAGCCTCCTTCCCCTCTCTCTCTGCCTACTTGTGATCTCTTTCTCTGTCAAATAAATGAATAAAATAAAATATTAAAAAAAATAAATTTTTTAATGAGTGTACAATTTAGTCATGAACTACAATAAAATTGATATAAAAGAACAAATTAAAAAATTATTTATTACTTTGACAGAGACAGAGAGCACACAAGCAGAGGGAGCAGCAGGCAGAGGGAGTGGGAGAAACAGGCTTCCTACTGAGTAGGGAACCTGATGCCGATGTGGGGCTCTATCCCACATCATGACCATAGCTGAAGGTACTTAACTGCCTGAGCCACCCAGTTGCCGCAATAAAAGAACACTTTAAACAAATCAGGTTTTGAAGGTTTAATGGGAATTTTTGTTTCATAAGATTAACAAGACTAGGGGCACCTCGGTGACTCAGATGGTTAAGCGTCTGCCTTCACCTCAGGTCATGATCTCCAGGTCCTGGCATGGAGCCCCACATTGGGCTCCTAGCTCAGTGGGGAGCCTGCTTTTCCCTCTCCCTCTGCCTCTCCCCCTGCTTGTGCTCTCTCTGTCTCTGTCTCTCTCTCAAGTGAAATCTTAAAAAAAAAAAAAAAAGATTAACAAGACTGTGCCCATTTCAACATATTTCATGAATCAGTTATGATGTGAAATTAAAGTGTTTCTTTTGACAAGAAAAGTTTTGGTAATATTAGGTTGACCAAAAACATCATCAAAATAGAAACGACAAAGCTTTTTCAAACACAAAATGCCTTATACTACAAAAATCTAAATTCATAGGTGATGCAACACCAATCTTAAGCATCATTAAGATAAATGTCAAAGGAGTCATGTGCAATGGCATTACGTGACCTAGTAGCGTCTAGTAATTTTCACAACTTTGTATTAACTGAATTCATATTCCTTCAGAATTGTATTATATATTTTTCTTTGACTTCAGATTCTTGAAACAAATCCAAAGCAACATCTAACATGACTGAAAAATTTTTAACGATCTGAAAATTACTTTATTTGTTTTGCTATTAAGCCCTCCTCTGGGAGAGCTTCTGGTAATATCGGGGACTAAGCTGAGAAGAGACCCCTCTCACTACAGACACAGAAATGTTGGTTAAAACCTAACAACAAAAGCAAACAATAAAACAGAGCTAGACTTGAGATCAAGAAAGGAAAATCTGTGATAACTAGAAAACAAGAAGGAACTCAAACACACAGTGGTAAACAATAGATACTGCAAAATACCTCTTCAGTACTTTCTGAGGTAAACTGTTAAAGAAAAATTTATAAATCTTTATAATCATAAAGCTTATAAGAAAAATTTACAATAAATTTATAAATCATGTGAGGAAATGATATACATAGAATGAAAACATTCAATAGTTAAGAGAATTAACCCTCCAAATCCGAGAAAATAAAACAATGAGATAACAAAATGCATATACTAAAACTATAAAGATGAAAAATTATGTTTTGCATGAGTGAAGAGATAAAACAAAGACTAGACATCTGTGGTGAATGCAGCAGTGTGCTGCCCAGAATAACTCCTTCCTCCCCTCCTCATGCCCACTTTGGAACTGAAGTGCTCAATCCCCTGTTGCTTAAAATGTTGGCAGTTGGTAGCTCTCCACTGGGCCCCTCTCTCAGCACTGGCTCAGCACAGCCCTCTCTCTGACTGGGAATAGC
Source organism: Mustela nivalis (assembly GCF_964662115.1). Classification (NCBI taxonomy): domain Eukaryota; kingdom Metazoa; phylum Chordata; class Mammalia; order Carnivora; family Mustelidae; genus Mustela; species Mustela nivalis. The sequence goes on from NC_139023.1 coordinate 117,887,182, forward strand.
TGCCACACCCAAGGTCATTTCCCCTTCCTGGGGCCAGCCCACAGCCAATAACAAACTGTGTGACATTTTAAAGGCCCAACCCTATTAGTCCAATTCAGGAGAGTTCTGAGGGGCCAGCCCAGTCTGACTTGCCAGTGGGAGTGAAGTGAAATGTTGGAGTCAGGGAGCAAATGGTCAAGAAAGAATTCTTGAGACGTCTTGGGTGCAAAAAGGTGATTTTATTAAAGAACAGGGACAGGAACTGTGGGCAGAGAGAGCTGCACTGGGGTTGTGAGAAGTGACTGATTATATACTTTCAAGTTGGGAGAGGTTTGGGGATAGCATAAGTGTCTAAGGAATTTGGAAGCAAGGTTTTCAGGACCTTGAGGGGCTAGCTGCTATTAAGATAAGGTCATTTACCACTGTCTAGTAAAACCCTAGTCATGAGACCCTTTAGATGTATATCAGTGGACTATATGCTTGAATGATTGCTAACATATATCTTAGGAGGTAGAGATAAAGGAACTTCCCAAAGGGATTTTCATATGTCAAAGAAGACAGAGATCAGGCTAATTCAAGCTAAGGTTGCCTTTGCCTTTAGCAAAGTATTAAGATTAAGGCAGTTGAGTTCCTGGAGGAAGGTTACCCTGTCTTAAGTACTAATCAATGGGTTAAAGTTATAAGGAAGTTTAATTTTTTTTTTTTTCCTTTGCAGTTGTTCTCCACATCAGGATCAGCTGGGTCTTTATTGTCACTTTCCTATAGTTCAACTTCTCTCTCTGCCAGTTCTGTTTCTTTCCCTCCCCTCAAAGATGCTGAGCCCATGAGAACTTTTCCAAAAACCTCCTGCAAGAACACCTTCATCTGTTGGTTTGATCCTCTGATTTTCTTGTCTTTTCTTCATATTGTCCATTACTTTAGACTAGTCTTTTCTTATTAACTGCAGTACCTTCTCTAATTCCTCTAACAATGTTTATTATATTTTCTTTGACCTTTTCTTCTCTGAGCTGTCTCAGTTTATTCTAAATTCTCTCTTTTAAAAAATATTTTTTGGTCTTAGTCTTTTAAGTTAGAGGCCCCACTGAGACTGTAAGGTGATTTTTGACCATCAGTTCCTATTTAGGAGTGAGGCGTCAAAAGGATATTAGATAGCACTTACTGTGTATTAAACATTGTCCCAAGCCCTTTGCATAATTAACAAATTTAATCTTAATCAGCTGAATTGTGTCCCCTCAAAATTCATACGTTGAAGTTCTATTTCCCGGTACCTCAGAATGTAACCTCCCTGGTGGTCTAGTGGTTAGGATTCGGCACTCTCACCCAGTATCTCAGAATGTGAATATATTTGGAGCTAGGATTTTTAAAAAGGTAATTAGGTTAAAATGAAAAAATATGGGTGGGCCCTAATCCAATATGACTGGTATAAGAAGAGGAGATTAGAAAGGGACACAGAAGAAAAACCATGCGAAGATACAGAGTGAAGGCAGCCATCTACAGGCCAAGGAAAAAGGCCTCAGAGGGAATAAATCCTGCTGACTGCTTTATCTTGGACTTCGAGTCTCCAAAACTGAAAGAATACATTTCTAGTGTTTAAGACGTCCAACGTGTGGTACTTTGTTATGGCAGCCCTAGCAAACTAATATATATCCCAACAATAGCCCCAATGAAGAAACTGTTACTATCCCCATTTTATTCAAACATGAAATATTAGCCCAAGGCCAAAGGGAGGCTTGGGTAAAGCCTGGATTTGAACCTAGGCAGTTGTCTTCAGAGTCTGAGCTCTTAACCAAGGCCTCCCCTGACTCTCTGGTTGAACACTCCATCTTTGGGTGGGTCTTGTTTTCTAATGGATGTTATCACTGTAAATTGGCCCAGGGTTGAGCTTGCTTTTTTCTTTGGGACATCCCTCAGGGTCTGTGTCTCTAGCTCTTCTCTTTATGGCCAGTTAATTTCTCCAGAGAGGAGTCCTTTAGTCTCTTGTATGTGATGGTAAGGAGAGAAAGCAATGAAGCCCTACAGTTCACCATACATACTTCACTTAATCTCATTTTCAGCCTCAAGTTTCCCAATATTCCTTCCAGCCAATGTTTCCAAATCTGGAGCCTTTCTGATTGAGTGCCTTCAGGAGCTATATCTGTGGTCCCCCCAGTGGCTGCATGGGTGGTGAGGAGAATGAGGGTTAGTTGCCCTAATCAACAAAGTGGAAGACATTACCTGATTTCTTCAGTCTAGGCTTTTGTCTAGCCTGTTGGATTCAGCCTCACACGTTGATCCCACCACAGAAATACCTAATGCTTCAAATCATGGGCCCTTCTAATCTTCTGCAGGAACATCACATTTCTTCCTCTGTGCCCTGGGGTTTCTATCTCCTATATCAACCATCTCAGTTACTATCATTCCTTCTATTTCCCACCTTCCAATATGCTGACATATTTGGTCCACTGTTGTTTCCTTTTCTATTTTCTCTCCTTGAGTTAACAGGCTTTGGTATTGTTCTATGGTCATGTTACTGAGTTTGGGAAGAGAAAGAAGATAAACTTTCAATCTGAACTATTTTCCCAGATCTTCTCATACCACCTGTTCCATGAAGCTGCTCAAGTGCTGGTTTTTGTACTTCTTTCTGTTATTGGCTTGTTTAAAATGGTTATGTAGATGGGAAGAACACAGTAAGTGGATGTTTTGATTAAATTTAGACTTGCTTTGCCAATATTGAAAGTAGGATGGATCATATGTGCTGTTCTTAGAACCACACAGACATGATTCTGAGAAATGCTCTTCTATTTGAAGTAGATTGCCTATACACACCAGGCTTCCCCAATCAATAATATTATTTGACTTTGGAAAAATATCTTATTTTTCTTTTAGTAAGTCTTTTAAAGTAAACTAAACAATCCAACCAGTCAACCAATCAACTGACACTTTCCAGGTTTGGCTTCAGACTGGTAGGATGAAGCACACCCTTAACTCACCCTCCCTTTACCAGACAGACATACTTTTGAGTTTGATTACTTAATTTCTTCATTAATGAGAAACTTAATAGTAGTGATGTGGCTAGAGATGGAGCAAGTTATCATTCCTTAAGGCAGTAACAGCTGGTTTGTACAATCCCTTTTGTTGGGGAGGAGATCAGGGATTGCAGGCTGTTGTCAGTGATGCTGTAGTAGGGTATGGTTGTGCTGCCATTGAGAAACTGGAATTCTGTGTCTGCTCTTTTTTTTCCTCCAGAGGATTACATCACCCATGCAGAGAAAAATAAAATTTGTGTGATTTTATTTAAATCATAAAATATTTGCTAACTTGGAGTTATTTGTGGGTCTTACCTCAACTTGAATCAACATTGTTATTCATGGAGAGAAAACAGAAAACTCCCTAAAACAGTAATCAGCTGCTACTGTCATCACTAAAGTTTTTTTTCTTTTCAAAGACACTGTATAAAAACCTGCAACATACTATATTTACTAACAAGGGTACTACAGAGAAGGCAAACATTTAAAAGAAGGAAGTAGTCTGTATCCATCTACCAAAGGTACATTTTATATTGTTAGCACCAAAGTAAACTTTGAGGATCTCATTTTTTGGCTAATAAGCCAAGGGTAATGATGTATCTGGTGTTGGTTCTACTACATTTCACTAACTTAAGTTGATTTGGGATGATTTTTATTTTTAAAAAATTCACAGAAGTTCCTTAACAGGTCATATTTTACCTGTTCACTCAGTTTCCTTATTGGTAGTAGATTCAAGCTCCTCTACCATTGATTTCCATTGTACTATTTTTAGTGGTAATTTTTCTTTTATAACATTTAAGGGCTATAAAATCCTTCAAATTTTGGCTGAAAGAAAGAAAAAAAAATTTTAAACACTGATTCTGGATCCTGGGAGAAATAATACATAGACCTGCTTATGTGTAGCTCTAATGCACTGGTGTCTGGATGACAAGCCTAGACTATTTACTGAGTGCTTGAAAAAGCTGTAAATGTATTAAAAGACAAACCCCTCTTAGAGGTATTCAGGACTGGAACTCTTGAATTTTTGGAAAACATCCTAGAAAACACCATTTCTAGGTGTTTTGAACATTTGTGATCTACAGAAGTCACCAGAGTATAATATTCTAAGAGTTTAATTTTTTTCCTTAATTTTTGAAAATCCTAAAACTTGGAAAAACTTTCATTTGTCACTTTGATGAATGATGTATCCAGATTCTATTACATCATTATTAGGCCACAAGTGGAAAAGTAAAAACAAATGGGAGTAAATTAAAGAAACTGTGTTTACAGAGGTTATTTTGGCATTTCCAGTCTCCCCTTTTTCCTTTAAACCTCTGAAACTTCCAGCATGTGCTATGTAATGACAATGATGCTAGGTTTTCAAATGTTTGTGGAAGGCATGGCTCTTGAATAGTTTGTGCCCATGGCTTAAATGTTCTTGGAGTCCCATGAATATCTTGCAGTATGGTTAAAAAAATACTTTTTATAGAATTGTTTTTTGGACAGTTCTGCATTTTTTTAGTATGCTTGTGCTAAGTGTTCATTGGCCTAGAACAAGAAAATTTCTCTAGGGATTTGTTTCATTTCAACTTCCTAAGACAAGAGTGTGGACAGGCAAATGGATTTCCAGTGTTAACATTTATTGAGTTAAATAAGGTGCCATTTCAAGGTAATCAGTCAGATTTGAAGGAGAGATAAAGAGTTTCCCAGATAAAAGATGAAGGAGTTTATCATCACTAAATCAGCCTTACAAGAAATGTTAAAAAAAGAAATCTTTAAGTAGAAAAGATATGCTATAATTAGACATAAGAAAAAATATGAATAAAAGATATAAAATATGACAACATACACATAAAAGGCAGAGAAGGGAGCAAAAGGGAAGAGGTGAGGGAAAAGAAGATAAAAAAAGATTTTTTTTTCTTTTTCTTTCTTTTTTTAGAATGAGCTTGAACTTCAATGACCATCAAATTAATATGGACTTCTATTTATGTAGGATAAACCCAAAATTTATGATAAATCCACAAAAAATAAAGAAAAATAAAGCCAAATGAAAAATTATAGATACTCATTAATCACAAAGAAAGAGAACAAGAGAAGAAGGAGCAAAGAACTACAAAAACAACCAGAAAACGAATTTTAAAAATGGCAAAAGCAATACATAGCTATCAATTATTGCATTAAATGTAAATTGCCAACCAAAAGACATAGAATGGCAGAATGGATAAAAAGACCAGTCTATAAGCTGCCTATAAGCGACTCACCTCAGACTTAAAGACACATATGGACTGAATGTGAAAGGATGGGAAAACATTCACTAAGTGAATGGAATTGAAAAAGAAGCCAGGAAAGCAATACTTATATCAAAATGACTTTAAAACAAAGATTGTGAAGAATAAATGAAACAAGATGGGATTGGGAGGGAGACAAGCCATAAGTGACTCTTAATCTCACAAAACAAACTGAGGGTTGCTGGGGGAGGGGGTTTGGGAGAAGGGGGTGGGATTATGGACATTGGGGAGGGTATGTGCTTTGGTGAGTGCTGTGAAGTGTGTAAACCTGGTGATTCACAGACCTGTACCCCTGGGGATAAAAATATATGTTTATAAAAAATAAAAAGTTAAAAAAAAACAAAAAACAAAGATTGTAACAAGAGACAAGAAGGGTATTACATAATGATAAAAGATCAATCCAACAAGAGAATACAACAATTATAAATATTTACTCACCCAACACTGTAGCACTTAAATACCTAAAGCAAATATTAATAGGCATAAAGAGAAAACCTGACGGTAATACAGTAATAGGGGACTTTGACACTGTAATTACATGGATAGATCATCCAAAAGAAAATCAATAAGGAAATAATGTCTTTGATTGCCACATTTGACCAAATGAACATAACAGATATATACAGAATATTCCATCCAAAAACAACAGAATACACATTCTTTTCAAGTGTACATGGAACATTCTCCAAAACAGATCACATATTAGGCCATGAAACAAGTCCCAATAAATGTAAAAAGATTGAAATCATATCATGCATCTTTCCAACCACAATGGTATGAAACTAGAAATAAATCACAAGAAAAAACTGGGGGAAACTTCACAAACATGTGGAGACTAAACAACATGATACTAAACAACCAGCGGGTTAATTAACCAATCAAAGAAGCAAGAAAAAAATACATGGAGCCAAATGAAAATGAAAACACAATGGTCCAAAATCTCTGGCACACACTGAAAGCAGTTCTAAGAGGGAAGTATATAGCAATACAGGCTATCACAAAAACAAAAAATTCAAATAAACAATCTAACTTTATGCTTGAAGAAACTAGAAGAAGAGGAACAAAGAACAAGGTGAATAGAAGAAAGGAAGTAATAAAGATCACAGCAGAAATAAATGACACAGATAGAAGAAGAAGGAAGGAGAAGGAGAGGGAGAAAGAGAAGGGGAGAGAAGGAGGAGGGAAAAGGGAAAAAAGAAATTAAAATCAATGAAACCAAGAGCTGGTTCTTCAAGAAGTTAAACGAAATTGACAAATCTTTAGCCAGTGTCATCAAGAAAAAAGATAATAGACCCAAATAAATAAAATCAGAAGTGAGATATAAGTAACAATTCCACAGAAATACAAAGGATTATAAGAGAATACAATAAAAAATTATATGCCAACAAACTGGACAGAAGAAATGGGCAAATTCCTAAAACATGTAATCTTCCAAAACTGAACCAGGAGGAAATAAAAAACATGAATAGACTGATTATAAGTAAACAGATTGAACTGGCAATTTAAAAATTACCAAAAAATAAAAGTCCAGGATCAGAAAGATTCACAAATGAATTCTACCAGTCATTTAAAGAAGAGTTGGGGTGCCTGAGTGGCTGACTCAGTTAAGCCACAGCTAACAACATCCTCAAGGTGAAAAACTGAGAAGTTTTCCTCTAGGGTCAGGAGCAACATTTTTCTAGGTATGTCTCCTAAGGCAAGAAACAAAAGCAAAAATAAACTATTGGGACTACATCAAAATAAAAAAGGTTTTGCATAGCAAAAGAAACCATCAACAAACAAAAGACAGCCTAATGAATGGGGGATATTTGCAAATGATATATCCAATGAGGGTTAATATCTGAAACACATAAAGAACTCATACACCACCACCAAACAACACTACTGTTTTTAAAAAATATTCAGATCAGAGCCTCTGAATAGACATTTTTCATTAAGATTTATTTATTTGGGGGCGCCTGTGTGGCTCAGTGGGTTAAAGCCTCTGCCTTCGGTTTGGGTCATGATCATGGGGTCCTGGGATTGAGTCCCGCATCAGGCTCTCTGCTCAGCAGGGTGCCTGCTTCCTCCTCTCTCTCTGCCTGCTTCTCTGCCTAGTTGTGATCTCTGTCTCTCAAATAAATAAATAAAATCTTTAAAAAAAGATTTATTTATTCATTTGTTTGTTACTGTTTATCAAGGACTGTGGATGTTCACAGACCTAACAAATGGTAGCGCATGTCCTAGTTGAGGTTCTGGGTGTGGCATCTTCACCAAATCAGCAAATAAGCATAGCCCTCATCCTGGTGTATGACTCTTCATCTAGTAAATGTTTTTTTGACATCTCTACCAGCTAAACAACAAGATGTAGTTTGCTTTCAAGGGTTAAGGATAGCAGAATACTGAGCCACCCACTGTCTATGTCAACTTACTTCGTCTCTGTTATAATGTGGTTTAGAGGAAACTCAAACATCTTGATACTCCAGAGCACGTTATTCTACTGCATTCCTTTAATGCAGTTACACTAAGGGACCTGGTGAGCAGGAACTCGCAAGTACCCACGTGGCTTCCTAAGACGTACATGTGCTGAAGGGTAAGAGATCTCAAGGATCTGTCACTGGTGAAGTTTGTGGGTATCCAGGCATCTTAGGTATATCGGGAATATCCCTTCTAAATGGAGAAATAAGTTTCTGCATCTTGTGTGCCCACCACAAAGAATGAGCACAACATGTCACGAGTCTTTGGACATGGGAGGCTGCATATATAACATACGGGGATATTGGGGTTACCATTTGTTCCAAATCTTGTATAAGGCTGCCGGATTTGAAACTTGGAGCAAGAAAATCAGCAAAGGCTAAAGGCTCTTGGCAAGTCTCCACTGTTCACACTAATGACCTATTAGATCCAATGGTGTTAAGCATTTGTTTCAGAGATACTGTATGGAGCTTTGGGCAAACTCACAGTATAGGCCCTTAGGTGTTTGGAAACCCTTGGATGCCTATTCTCTACTTGAAAAACACCTTTTAGCTTGTTATTTGGCCTGGCAAAAACTGCATGTCCAACCTTTGAATATAAGTGAATATGTGACCCAGACTGCTCATTATGAACTGGGTGTTACAGTTTGCACCATAAATTGAGACATGTGCACACCATTCCGGTATAAAGTAAAAATGGTGTATGTGAGACAGGGTCCAGGAGAGTCAGAAGGCAAAATAAATCACATGAACAAGTGGCTGAATCCATGCACAGACTCCCATGGCAGCTGCTCTTACTGCTTTCCTGCGTTTTCTGCAGACTACACCTACAGTCTCATGGGGGAATTCTCTATGACCAGCTGACGGGAGAGGAGAAGGAATGCACCTGGTTTATGAGCAGAGAGTATGTGGGCATTAAACATACATGGAGAGCTGTAATGTATTAGAACCTCACTTAAGGGTAGCAGTAAAAGACAATGATGAGAGAAAATTTTCTCAGTGGGCAGAACTTTGGGCATTCATCTGGTTATCTACTTCAGGTAGAAGGAGAAATCATCTGAAGAATTAATTTACATAAACTGTGTAGGTCAGTAGTTAAGGCTTTGTAACAGAAAAATAGGAAGATTGATGGCAAGGTCTAGGGGTGAGGTATGTGGATGGGCCCCGGGATGGACACAGGGTGGAAAGATATGTGTGTTCCATGTAGATGCCCATTAGAGAGTATCCCAATGGTGAAGAAATGCTTTCAACAATTAAATGGACAAGATTATTCCTTCTAAGGATGTCTGCCAGCCTCTTCTCCTAGCCGTTCATATGACTGGCCAATGGAAGTATATATCAAGTGGGCATGGTGGCAGCAATGGATGCTATACATGGACTCACCACCACGGCACACTCTCACCAAGGCTGATTCATCCACACTATGCAGTCCACCTGTAGCAGAGGCCATTGCTGAGTTCTCTGACACCATTCATGATATTCAGGTCAGTCTCTTAGAACTGTGAAATGGCATCTGAAGGCTCACTTTTTTTTTTTTTAATTTCTTTTCAGCTTAACAGTATTCATTGTTTTTGCACCACACCCAGTGCTCCATGCAATATGTGCCCTCCTTAATACCCACCACCTTGTTCCCCCAACTTCCCACCCCCCGCCCCTTCAAAACCCTCAGATTGTTTTTCAGAGTCCATAGTCTCTCATGGTTCACCTCCCCTTCCAATTTCCCTCAATTCCCTTCTCCTCACCATCTCCCCTTGTCCTCCATGCTATTTGTTATGCTCCACAAATAAGTGAAACCATATGATAATTGACTCTCTCTGCTTGACTTATTTCACTCAGCATAATCTCTTCCAGTCCCGTCCATGTTGCTACGAAAGTTAGGTATTCATCCTTTCTGATAGAGGCATAATACTCCTTAGTGTATATGAACCACATCTTCCTTATCCATTCATCCGTTGAAGGGCATCTTGGTTGTTTCCACAGTTTGGCGTCTGTGGCCATTGCTGCTATAAACATTGGGGTACAGATGGCCTTTCTTTTCACTACATCTGTATCTTTGGGGTAAATACCCAGTAGTGCAATGGCAAGGTCATAGGGAAGCTCTATTTTTAATTTCTTGAGGAATCTCTACACTGTTCTCCAAAGTGGCTGCAGCAACCTGCACTCCCACCAACAGTGCAGGAGGGTTCCCCTTTCTCCACATCCTCTCCAACACTTGTTTCCTGTCTTGCTAATTTTGGCCATTCTGACTGGTGTAAGGTGGTATCTCAATGTGGTTTTAATTTGAATCTCTCTGATGGCTAGTGATGATGAATATTTTTTCATGTGTCTGATAGCCATTTGTATGTCTTCATTGGAGAAGTGTCTGTTCATATCTTCTGCCCATTTTTTGATATGATTATCTCTGTGTGTGTTGAGTTTGAGGAGTTCTTTATAGATGCTGGATATCAACCTTTTGTCTGTACTGTCATTTGCAAATATCTTCTCCCATTCTGTGGGTTGGAAGGCTCACTTTTGACACCATCAAGAGATAAATCCTATGAGGACAGAGTGTTATCTACAGAATGGAGCGCCAATATAAGAAATAGATCTTCCCTAGTACTGAAACCACTTATGCAGGAGCCAAGGGCTAGAAGTAAAAATGGACTTTCCAATTATTATACCAAGTATTTGGGGCTTTTTTTTTTTTTCTATCTATGTGACCTTGGTCTTACTGAACTTATAGTACTGGAGGGTGGAAATCATCCATTAGGGAATTAAATAAGAGTTCCATTGCATTAGAAATAGAAACTGCCAACTGGCAGTTTTAAGCTAATGAAGCAATAGACAGAGAAGAAGTTATTGTACTAGCTGGGATAATGATCTTGATTACCCAAGGGAAATGGAGTTACTGCTGTACAGAACAGAGGTGGGGCTCCTAGCTACTTAGGATTTTATTACTCCAAAACCCTGGCAACACAATAAAGATAAGGCCACCAAAGGACTCAGCTCCTATAAGACCTACAGATTTGACTCAGATAGCTAGGTTGAGAAGCTATCCACCTAATGTGCTTTGGGAAAACAAGGAAAATATGGAATGAGAATTGGAAGAAAGTCACTAGGGTGACAACTTGGGCCTACTAACCACCTACAGAAGCAGAGATTGGAGCAGCTTTGTCTTATAACAATTCTGTCTTTTCCCCATATCTCCTCTCACTCCTTTTATGAAGAATACTGCTGGTGGTTAACAATTTAGGTTATGAATGGTGATATGACCAAACTGACTGTGATGATATGGTAGCTGATTGGAACAGACATTTTTCTCCTAGGCAAAGAATGAGAATGGATGCTGAGAAGCAAAAGATTGAAGTGTGCTGGACCCTTTCTCCTGCTCCTCTGGCTCCTTTCTCCACTATTCCTGTTACTCTCTGCGCACATCTTCGTTAGTGGACTTCTTCGCCTCCTGGTTGGGTTCTGTCAATGGGGGTGCAGAGGAGAGTGACGTTGTCCTTCCCCCCCTTCACAAGGCTGCAGGTTGTCTTTATCGATTTCCTGAATTTCATTTGGCATTCTATACCTAATTACTTCCCGAGATTGGACAGTTACTCCCTTCAGGTTTAGACTGTAATGGAGTCCCTCTTTTAGTAGTCCATGGGTACTAACCTGCTTCTGGCTTGTTTCCTAAAACCTGTGGCTCAGTTGGTTAAGCATCTGACTTTGGCTCAGGTCATGATCCCAAGGTCCTGGGATCAAGTCCATATCTGGCTCCTTGTTCAGTGGGGAGACTGCTTTTCTCTCTGCCTCCTGCCCTCCCCCCCCACTTTGTGCTGTCTCTCCCTCTGTGTCAAAGAAGTAAATAAAATATTTTTTAAAAACTATTTATGGCAAATGGTTTCTTTTCTTTCTTTCTTTCTTTTTCTTCTTCTTCTTCTTCTTCTTCTTTTTTTTTTTGCAAAGACTTTATTGAGAGAGAATACAAGCTAGGAGGAGGAGCAGAGAAAGAGAGAAAGAGGGAGAAGCAGGCTTCCCACTGAACAGGAAGCCTGACATGGGCTCGATCCAGGACCCTGGAATCATGACCTGAACCAAAGGCCGACGCTTAACTGACTGAGTCACCCAGGCACCCTGGCAAATAGTTTATTTAAAAAATTCTCCTTAAATTTCCTCTCTGAGTGCGGTCAGATTCACATACATTTCATTTGATCTTTATAATTATTCTGTGATATAAATCAGGTAGATCCTGTTGCTTCCATGTTTGGAATATTCCAGTGGCTTTTCATTAGACTTGGAATAAAACTCAAATAGCATGGTTTGAAAAGCCATACTTGATCTGGTTTTTGCTCCTTCTCCAAGCTGATCTCTTACCTCTACCCAGGATCCCCACCCATTCCATTCAGCCAGTTTAAGACCTCTCACTGCTCTTTCTCCTGAGATCCCATCATAAAGATCTGCCTGCCTATAATTCAAATTTCAGCTTATATAACACCTCTTCAGAGAGTCTCTCCCTTGCCTTTCTCATTCAATACAAGTAGTCATCCCAATACTATCACATCATCCTATATTAATTATTTTCACATAACTTATCACTTACTGATATTTCCTTGTTTATTTTTATACCTATAAAATCTTTCTTTCCCTACTTCCGTCCCTACTTCCCTCCCTCCTAGAATGTAAATTTTCTGATAATTGGCTTTTAATATTTGTTGATATTGAATAAAAAGCAGGATTAACTCCATTGTATCAATAAAGAAGCTCAGAGGTTTTAAGTTCCTCAAGATCTCACAATAATTAAGGGCAGAATGAGCATTTGTGACCTCTGATATCATATACTGGGGACTATTCTCCATCTGGTTTACTGAATATTAATGGGGCACCTGGCTGGCTCAGTCAGTAGAGCATGTGACTTAGTCTTGGGGTTGTGAGTTTGAGCTCCTCATGGGGTATAGAGTTTACTTAAAAATGAAATCTGAAAAACAAACAAAATATCGTGGGAGATAGAATGGCATGAGGGAAGGGGTAGTGAGTACAGCTTGAATTTTTGTCAGACACAAAACTCATGGAAAAATAATGTTGGGTCTCCTGACTTCTTAACCCATTTCCGGTTTGGAAATCAATTATTTCCTGATATTACATTACCATTCCCCAACTCCCAGCCCCCAGAATTCCACTGAGCAATTCAGTAAGATGTTGGAAGTGTTTCATGATTGAGTGGCCAAAATAACTTTGTTAAATGCTGAGTTAAGCATGTCTCTTTATTGTAGGAATTCCCAGAGCACTTAAAATGTACATTGTGAGTTTCCAGGAGGCAAATGTACTATGCAAAGCTACCTAAATTGATTAGGATAGAAAATACTTTTTTGAGAATTCTATTAACATCTCATAGAATGCATATTTCCTGGAACACAGTGGGTGAATATTTAATTAAGTCCTTAGTAATAAGCATCATGTTACCAGAACAATTTTATTACAATGATAAATTTATTAATGGATTATTTTGTATGTGGGAAAGGAAGAGTAAGTGTGTTTGTATTGGCATCTTCTGAATTTGTGCTTATATATGGCTTATTCAGTTCTGTGAAAGTCTTATTCTTTTCTTCCAGTATGAGGCTGCCAATTTTTTATTTCTCTGGTCAAACCACATATTATTTCTGACAGCCTATTCTGGTAGAAGCATTGAAACAATTTAAGCCTATTACAGTGTCTTCCATCCAGGTCCAGACAATTTTTAAAGAAGTCTGATAGTTGTAACTTCCCCCTACAGTGCACTGCTATAGTGGGTAGCCCATTTTGCTATAATAAGAATGATATAAAAACATGAGTAATACAGATGTTTCAATGAGAAAAAGGAACTTAGCACTAGGATATAGAAGAGTAGCAATAATAAAATTATTTTTCCCGGGGCACCTGGGTGGCTCAGTGGTTAAAGCCTCTGCCTTTGGCTCAGGTCATGATCCCAGGATTCTGGGATGGAGCCCTGCATCAGGCTCTCTGCTCAGCAGGGCGCCTGCTTCCCCCTCTATCTCTGCCTGCCTCTCTACCTGCTTGTGATATCTCTCTCTGTCAAATAAATAAATAAAATCTTTAAAAAAATTATTTTTCCCACAGAAATTTCAATAAAGTGTTTTCCAAACTATAACATTTTTTTAAATTAATTTTTTATTTTTTTATAAACATATATTTTTATCCCCAGGGGTACAGGTCTGTGAATCACCAGGTTTACACACTTCACAGCACTCACCAAAGCACATACCCTCCCCAATGTCCATAATCCCACCCCCCTTCTTCCAAACCCCCTCCCCCAGCAACCTTCAGTTTGTTTTGTGAGATTAAGAGTCACTTATGGTTTGTCTCCCTCCCAATCCCATCTTGTTTCATTTATTCTTCTCCTACCCACTTAAGCCTCCATGTTGCATCACCACTTCCTCATATCAGGGAGATCATATGATAGTTGTCTTTCTCTGCTTGACTTATTTCGCTAAGCATGATACGCTTTAGTTCCATCCATGTTGTCGCAAATGGCAAGATTTCATTTCTTTTGATGGCTGCATAGTATTCCATTGTGTATATATACCACACCTTCTTGATCCATTCATCTGTTGATGGACATCTAGGTTCTTTCCATAGTTTGGCTATTGTGGACATTGCTGCTATAAACATTCGGGTGCACGTGCCCCTTTGGATCACTACGTTTGTACATTTTATTACATGCTAAAACAAATTAGATTATTAAAACCAACAGAAACAGACTTAGCAACATCCTCTTACCTTTTCATTAATATAGTTAGCAGCTGCTCAGTGTCCTCTGTTACCTCTAGCTTTGCCTCACTCTTGTGCTTGCTGCATGCTTTATAATCACTACCAACTCGAAATAAAAGAATAAAAAGCAAATACATGGATAAAGAACAGGTGAGGAACTGAGTAGCATGACACTTGCATAGTTCTTTGTATTTGAACCCCATTGCCAGCCAGAGATCTCTGTCACCTTTAATACTCAAGAAAGACTGCCCTGAGAACACTTACTGTGATGAGCACTGAGTAATGCAATAGAATTGTATCATTATATTGTATGCCTGAAACTAATATAAACTCTATGCTGATTATTCTTCAATTAAAGAAAGATTTTTTAAAAGCCTGCCCTGAGGATATTCAAAATACTCCCCAAGATTTTTGTGAGTTCTCAGGGCCTCTGCTGTTTCTGCATGCTCCGTACCACAACAATGCAGATGTGAAATTTCATCCTTTTGTCAATTTATGCTACCTTCCTCCATATACACCCATGTCATTTGTGAGGATAGTAGATTTTACTACCAAATGCAGGAGAGAGGAATCACATAATCTTTGAAGAACCATGCAACTTAAACTGCATTTTAGGTATTTCTATGTATATTTGTCTGTCTACTCCATCTAAGAAACTTTTACTTCTGGAAATGGCAGAATAATTCATTTGGACCAATCCATCCACTGAGAACAACTAGGTTATCTGAACAAAATCTCAAAAAAAAAAAAAAAATAGCAGCTTGCAGGCATCAGAGAGCTTAAATAGCAGTGAAGAACTAAAATACTGTTTAGAGATTCTTCTTCTAGGGGGAGATTTGCTGATTCCTTAAGAGGCAATTGAGAAAGATTCTGAGCAGCACTTTTGACACAATTACAGAGCTAAGGGGTACAAAATTAAATCTGGCTCCTGCTAAATGAGAGGAAAACTCATGTTTTTTTGATGAGATTCAATTAGAATCTACTCGCCTGTTTTGTAATTAAGAAATTAACTTTGAAATTACTTATGGTTAGAGAAGGAATCACAATTGAAATTAGAGACTATTTTGACTGAATGATAGTAAAAAAAACTATGCATGTAAACTTGTGAGATGCCTAAACCTAAGACCTAAAACTATAAAATTCCTAAAAGAAACCATGGAAGAAAAGTTTTATAACATTGCTCTGGCAATGATTTCTTGGCTATGACACCAAAAGTACAGGTGACAAAAGCAAAAGCAGATAATGAAACTACATCAAACTGAAAAGCTACTGCACAGCAAAAGAAATGATCAGCAGATTGAAAGGCAAGCTGTGGAATGGGAGAAGGTATTTGGAATCCATACATCTGATGAGGAGTTAATAATGAGAGAATATAAAGAACTCCTAAATCGACAACAAAGAATCAAATAACCTGATTAAAATATGCTTCTAAGACCTGAAAGGACATTTCCCCAAAGAAGATATACAAATGGGCATATGTGCATATGAAAAGATTCACAATGTCACTAATTAATAGGGAAGTGCCAACCAAAACCACGATGAGACATTACCTTATACCTATTAGGATGGCCGCTATTAAATATAACATACACACTAAAAAATAAGTGCTGGTAAGTATGAGGAGAGATTGGAATCTCTGTGCACTGATGATGGGACTGTAAAATGGTACAGCTTCTATGGTAAACAATATGGAGGTTGAGGAAAAAATAAAATAGAATTACTGTATGATCCAGCAATCTAACTTCTTGGTGTATATATAAAAGAATTAAAAAACAGGATCTCGAGATAATGTCACACTGTGTTCATTGCAGCATTATTGACTATAGCCAACAGGTATAAGCAACTTAAATGGCCATTAATGGCTGAATGGATAAAGAAAATGTGGTATAAACACCCACTGAAATATTATGCAGCCTTAAAAAAGGAAATCCTGTCACACTTTACAACACTGATGGACCTGAGGACATTATACGAAGTAAAATAAACCAGGCACAAAAAGTCAAATACTATATGGTTCTATTTTAGAGGTATCTAAGGTAGTCAAACTCAAAGAAACAGAAAGTAGAAGGTGGTTATCCTTTTGGAATATCTATATATATCAAATCATTCTATTATACACTTTAAATTTTTTATAGTTTTAAAAATTTTATTTTTAAACAAAACTATTTTGAAGCTTTCAGTGATATTTATGAGTGCCAAATATTTTTCACTGAAAGGAATTGACATTATAATAATACATTTTTAAATTGTGTAGGTGTCACACCTACAATGTTAGACTTTGTAAAATACACATTGCACAATGTTAAAATACACATAGACCCAATGTTAGACTTTGCAAAATACACATTGCACATAAAAAGAAAATGATAATAATTGGGCAAAATTCTAATCTATTAATATAACCATCTCCAAATCAACATTATCAGATTTACTTAGATTGTTCTGTACATCTTAAATTTATACAGTGTTATATGTCAATTATATCTCAATAGAGCTGGGGAAAAAAGAAAATTTACTCTTAAAAAAAAAAAAAGAATATGGTTACCAGAGACAAGAGGGGAAAAAAGTGAGTTGCTGTTTAATAGGTGCAGATTTTCACTTTTGCAAGATGAGAAAGTTCTAGAAATCTGTTGCACAACAATATACATATAGCTAACACTACTGTTCTGAGCACTTAAACATGGTTAACATGGTAAATTCAATGTTATGTGTTTTTTACCAAAATTTAAAAAAAATCCTGTGGGGTGCAGCTAAAGCTATGGCTTAAATAGAAATTTACAGCATGGAATGTATATACTAAAAAAGAATAAAGACTGAAATTTAATAATCTAAGCATCCATCTCAAGAAATTAGAAAAGAGACAGTAAAAACAAAACAAAACAAATAACAAACATAAAACCCCAAGTAAAATAAAAGAAAGTAATGAAAAGACCATGAATTAATGAGATTATTTATAAAACCATAAAGAGGTGTCACAAAGGCCAACAGTTTGGAAAAGACTAATAAAATTAATAAACCTCTAGAAAGACTGATGAAAAAGATAATAGAAATAATCAATATAGGAATAGAAGTTCACCAAAAAGGTGAAAGACCTCACTCTGAAAACTTTGATCTATGTGTCTATTTTTGTACCAGTAGCATACTGTTTTGATTAATACAGCTTTATAATATAATTTGAAGTACAGAATTGGGATGCCTCCAGCTCTGCTTTTCTTTCTCAAGATTGGTTGGGTCATTCAGGATTTTTTTTGGTTTCATACACATTTCAGGATTGTTTGTTCTAATTCTGTGAAGAATGCTATTGGTATTTTGATGGGAATAGCATGTAATGTGTAGCTTGCTTTGGGTAGAATGGACATTTTAGGTATTTATTAATTTATTTGTTTATTTGACAGACAGATCACAAGAAGGCAGAGAGGCAGGCAGAGGGAGAGGGAGAAGCAGGCTCCCCGCTGAGCGGAGATCCCTACTAGGGGCTCCATCACAGGACTCCAGGATCACAACCTGAGCCAAAGGTAGAGGCTTTAACCCACTGAGCTACCCAGTTGCTTCAGTATGGACATTTTAACAATATCTGTTCTTCCAATCCATGAGCATGAATTGTCTTTCTGTTTCTTTGTGTCACCTTTAATTCTTTCATCAGTGTTTTAGAGTTTGTTTGGCTTATTCCTAGGTATCTTATGGTTCTTGGTGCAATTATAAATGGGATTTTTTTTCTTAATTTCTCTTTCTGCTGCTTCTTTATTGGTGTATAGAAATGCAATAAATTTCTGTACATTGATTTTGTGTTGAGGGAGTTTACTGAGTCCATGTGTCAGCTGTAGCAGATTTTTGGTGGAATCTTGTGGATTTTCTGTATATGGTACCATGTTACTGGCAAGTAATGAAAGTTTAACTTTTTCCTTAATGATTTGGATATCTTTTATTTCTTTTATTGTCAGATTGCTACGGTTAGGACTTCCAGTACTATGTTGAATAAAAGTGGTGAGAATGGACATCCTTGTCTTGTTCCTGAACTTAGGGGGAAAGCTCTCACGTTTTCCTTATTAAGGGCAATGTTAGCTGTGGGTTTGTCATATATGGCCTTTATTAGATTGAGGTATGTTCCCTCTAAACCTTCTTTGTTGAAGGTTTTACAGTGAACAGATGTTAAAATTTTGTTAAATGCTTTTTCTCTGTTGAAATGATCATATGATTTCTATCTTTCATTTTGTTACTATGGTGTATTATGTTGATTGATTTGTGAATATTAATGCCCTTGCAGGGGCTCCTGGGTGGCTCAGTGGGTTAAAGCCTCTGCCTTTGGCTCAGGTCATGATCCCAGAGTCTGGGTATCGAGCCCCGCATCAGGCTTTCTGTTCTGCAGGGAGCCTGCTTTTAATGCCCTTGCAGCCCAGGAGTATATCCCACTTGATCGTGGTGAATGATTTTTTCTTTTTTCTTTTTTCTTTTTTTGGCTGTATCTTGAACACAGTTTGCCAGTATTTTGTTGAGGATTTTTGCATCTCTGTTCATTAGGGATATTGGCCTATAGTTCTCTTTTTTTAGTGGTGTCTTTACCTGGTTTTGGTATCAGGCTAATGCTGGCTTCATAGAACGAATTTGGATACTTTCCTTCTTCTATTTTTTGGGATAGTTTGAGAAGAATAGGTATTAATTCTTCCTTAAATAGTTGGTAGATTTCACCTGTGAAGCCATCTGGTCCTGGACTTCTATTTGTTGGGAGTTTTTAGATTATTAATTTAATTTTATTACTAGCAATTGGTCTGTTCAAATTCTCTATTTCTTCCTGATTCAGTTTCAGAATATTGTATGTTCTTGGAATTTATTCTTTTTTCCAGGCTGACCAATTTATTGGCATGTAATTTTTCTCAGCATTCTCTTATAATCCTTTGTATTTCTTATCCTATTGGTTGTTACTTCTCCTTCATTTTTAATTTTATTTATTTGGGTATTCTCTTTCTCCTTGATGAGTCTGCCTAAAGGTTTTATCAGTTTTGTTTATGTTCTGAAAGAATCAGCTGTCACTTTCATTTATCTTTTAAAAATTTTTTTAGTCTCCATTTCATTTATTTTAAGTATCTTTTGATACATAAGTTCTCCCAGCTTTGTTGCCCCTCCCCATGTACCCCTTGTAACTCTAGCCCTAAAATTTATTTGTTGAAAAAACTGGTCCAGTAGGTTAACAACCTGGATTTTGCTAATTGAATCCCCGTGGTGTCTTATTAGTCCTCCACTTCTATACTTCCTGTAAATTGAGAGTTAAAGCCTTGATCGGTTTCTGTTGTTTAAGGCACCCAAGTGTGTGGTATTTTTGTTACCACAGCCCTAGGAAATCGATACACTCAGTATATGAGTGCTCTATAGGAAATGCTAGGGGGATTACTGCTTTCAGCCTCAAGTGAAGTATTTGAGACCAAAATGACTTAAAAATTAGGAGTGGGTATAAGTAGTTCCAGGGTTTTTCAGTGTCTTGATGATGCCATCAAGGACCCAGCCTCGTTTCTACTTTCTTTAACTGTCTGCACTGTGATAGCAACGAGTCTCTTCATGGTTATAAAATGGCAGCATTTGCTCCAAGTGTTATATCCTTATATGACAACGTGCAAACGTGGAAAAGGATGGCGTGGTGTTCTACTTAGGGCTATCTCAACAAAGTCTCCCTTTGTTTCATTGGTCAGAACCAGGTCACGTCGCCATTCTTAGCTGCAAGGAAGACTGGGGGAGTGAGAACAGTTTATTCTCTACAGCACCCATTTCCAGGAAATAACATAGCTTATACACACTGGTAAGTAGGAGAATAATGTCAGTACAATGTGGAAGTTGTGTTGGTATAGCAAAGGAATAGTATATAGTAATTTAAAGGAGAAAACTAATTATCTTCAATAAGAAAGGTAAAAGTCTTTAGTCATAGAGACAGGAACACTTTTAACAAGAAAATTGAAAATAAGTGCCTGCACTTAGAGATCCCTTCCCCAGAGAGGCATCTCCTATCTTCCAGCTGTAGATGGCTCTAAGCTTGTGGTGGTTTCCACTGCTACATTCATTTTATCAGCAGTCTCACTGGCTCAGAATTCCACAATGTTATTTTTTCTTTTTTATAGTAATTTTTTAACTGCAGTATAACATATATAGAGAAAAATGCACAAACCATAAGTGATTAGTACATGTTGTTTTAATACATTTTTATTATATCTTGAGTAGCTCCAGTTATACTGAGCACCCTGTTACTTTTAGAGACTAATCTTACGGAAAACAAGGATTTCCAGTAATGATGTCATAGCAAAAAAAGCTGAACCTGACATTTTCAGCCTCTGTCTGAGACAGGGCTCCGCCAGCTGGAAGAAAGGGGAGGCATTGATTTTGGGGTAGGAGATAGCAATATCTGTCCCATAGCACATATGAACCTAATTAACTTTGCTGCTACAGGTTTAATGTTTAACATGATGGGAACAATTCAGAAAAGTATAAATTACTACACTGAAATGTGAGACAATAAAAATTAATTGAGATTAATTCAATTGAGATTGTCTCTCAAATGCAATTTGTATTGTGACTAATAGGTTTGTTTGTGTAAGAGGCTTGTGGAGGCTTTGTGTTTCCTCCCTGACATCATGTGGGTGTGTGAGAAAGTAAAGAGTGGCTAGTCAACCAGGTTAGCAAAGCACTTTTGCCTATAGATGCAGACCTTTGAGCAGCCCCGGACTATAGAAGCTGTTTGGAAATGTGGACATGGGTATCTACTGGCCAATGATAACACAGTCTAGGGCAATTTTTAGAGTGTGGGATAACTGCTAATACCCAGGCAGGCTACAAACTTCCAGAAGTACTTTTCTTTGCAGAAAACAACATATTGATGAAGTAGGCCAGACTGGGAAACATGAGTCACACAATCGCTTCCATCTGACCTGCTCCTGTGCACTAAGTGTCCACACTGTGGGGCCAAAGAAGAATGATTGTTAAGTTCTTCACAGGCACTTCTCCACATAACAGCAGACTGAGAGGAGGAGAGAAAGATCGTCAATCAGCTTTCAAATAGCAAAATACCTTTCACATCTTCCTAACTAGGAGTCACCTAGATTTTTCTTAAATATCACCAATGACAGCTAATGCACTCTGTATAGAATCTATAGTATGTAGTTAAAGAGAATGGATTCTGGAGTCAGACTGCCTGGTTTCAAATCTATTATTCTACTCAACCAAATATCTGAACTTGACCAAATTATTCAGTTTCTTCCTTAGTAAAATGGATGCAAGAGTAATATGCAGTATAAGGTTATTGAGATAAAGATATATATCTATATCTACATCCATCTATCTACTATCATCTATCTATCTATCACCACACAGGTGTTAGGCTTATATTTTTATTACTATTACTGCAATTATTATTATTATTATTAAGAGCTGGATTCTTACCTTCCTAGTCTCTCTCTTGTCCTAGGATATGGGTGTTCTTTAGCTCTGTTAATCAGACCCACCCATGCCAGAATTTTATTAAAAAAAGAAAAAAAAACAGCCAGTGAAACAAGAAAAGGGACTCCATTCTGCGAAGGCACTGGCAACTTTAGCCCATCTATAGACACACTAACAGCAGTGGTTCTAGCGAGAGTTCCCAGTGCTTGGGATTAACCTCTTGGGTCCCCTTGTGCTGGCAGGGGTGTCTCCAGTGGGCTGAGTCTTAATGTGATTTGGGGTTGTGTCTCTGACTACAAGCCTCCAAATCTAGTTCTCAAGTCTTTCTGAAAATGTAGCGAGTTAGCTAAAATCACTTAGTAAATTAATTTTTTCTGCTTAAACTAGCCACAGTTGGCTTCTGTTGGTGGGAGTTTGGGGTACTAGGTGGTGGGTATTATAAAGGGCACGAATTGCATGGAGCACTGGGTGTGGTGAGAAATAATGAATACTGTTATGCTGAAAATAAAAAATAAATTTAAAAAAAAATAAATAAAAAATAATATCATAATGCTAAAAAAAAAAAAAAAAATGAAGAAGAGCAAATTTAGGAGATGGAGAGAGACCAGGTGTTTGTGACATCGTACGGATTCTTAGATCCAGTATAATCGAAAGCCAAAACTCCCCTTGATTTTTCAGTTGTGGAACCAATGAATTCTCCTTTTCTTTAAGCCAATTTGGGCTGGGTTTTTGAAATTCCACCTGTTACAATACTGTATTCTTCTTCTCTGTTCTTATGTCCTTTATCTTTTTATGCATTTGTGATAAAATTTAAAATAAATAATACTTTTATTTATTAAAATAAATAATAGTTAAAAAAAAAAAAAACCCAACCTACATAATCCTCATGGAGGCTGTTCATTACTGTGATCCCAAGTTCTATGAACAGGACCAGGCCATGTTTTCCCTTTAATATCAGTTGAAGTCAGGAAAGAATTTGACACTGTGACTTTCATTTTTCTTCCCTATAAATTCTTCAGTTGTTTTGGCTTTTATTTTCTTTGTAACATTAACTCATAAGAAGTAAAATAAAGGGGTGCCTGGGTGGCTCAGTGGGTTAAGCCTCTGCCTTCGGCTCAGGTCATGATCTCAGGGTCCTGGGATCGAGTCCCGCTCGGGCTCTCTGCTCAGCAGGAAGCCTGCTTCTCTCTCTCTCTCTCCCTGCCTTTCTGTCTACTTGTGATCTCTCTCTGTCAAATAAATAAATAAAATCTTTAAAAAAGAAAAAAAGAAGTAAAATAAAATGCATGATTTTTCTATCTGATTTCTGGGTTCTGTTAACTTAAAAACACACTTGACACTTATTATTGATGTTTAAACATTAAGAACTCATACAGCTGCACACACTTTTATAACAACCCGCCTACACTGCATTGTAAAAAACAGAAAGTGCACATCTATTCAAATTGATGGTCTCCTCCCAGTGAAAGTGTTTCTAGACTACAGAGTATAATTTGCTGAAATGTTTGACATCAGGGTTCTTTTTTTGTCATTATAATTTTTGGCACATGCATTTTACAGAAATGTTGGTCAAGGGATGCTGCTCCCTTCTTCCCAAAGTTATTGCTTCTCAAATGTTTGTGAAACACAGACATATACCTTTAAAAAGCTTTTATGGAACAGGATTATGTGGGTCAATGAGTTTACTCACTGGCATGTGATTTGGATTTTCATCAAACCAGTCAATCAAGATGAAACCAAAATGAAAATGTCAACTTATTTGAGTGGATACAACTGTGTTATTTAGAAAAATTTAAGAGCATGTGGACATAACATACTGACACAAACATAATATTAGACTTCTTTTTATTCTTTAGGCTTAAAAATGTAGTTGATTCTTATGATTCAAAAAAGTAAATATATGAACTTTGTTAAACTTCAGGCTAACAACTTCAGGAAAATTCAAAAGGAAAAAAGTATTCATGATATCACCAACAGATATAACTAATATTTTGGAATAGTGTATTTAAATCTTCTAACTGGGCAAAGATTTTTTAAAAATATATTTTTTCTTTTTTTGAGATAATTGCCTCTATATAATTTGGTACAATGCTTTTTTATTAACCTCATTACAAAATAACTTAAAAACATTGATTTTGCATCATCTGCAATTTTTTATTATGTTATGTTAGTCACCATACAGCACATCATTAGTTTTTGATGTAGTGTTATCATCTGCAATTTTGATAAAATTACTGCATTTCCAGACACAAACTTTGCTTTCAAATATGGGAAGGTACAAAATTATTGAACTATAATCCTAGTTTCTAATCATTACAGATATAAAGTCTTAGTTTTTACAGTCTTATTCTGCATTTGGTAATGTCAGGTTTAAAAAATATAAATAATCTTATTTATTTTTCTCAATTACCTTGAACAGTATGTAAAAGAATGAGCGGTAGCTTGACTGACATGGAGCTGGGTCCAAGGGAGTAAGATTGAATGTGTACCATAGGAAGTCAGGAAACCTGACCAAGCAAATGAATCAGCTCTGTGACTGTGAGAAGCATTTCTTTGTGTGAATTTTGCTAGGCTTTGGTGCCTAGTTGTTTGATCAAATGCCAGTCTAGATGTTGCTGTAAAGGTATTTTTAGATGTAATTAACATTTATACTCAGTTGACTCTAAATAAGTCAAATTATCCTCTGCTTATATGTGGGTAGACTTTATCCAATCAGTTGGACTTCATCCAATCTGTGGAAAGTCTTAAGAGTTTTCCTGAAGAAGGAGAAATTTTGCCTCAAGACTGCAAAATGGTTATTTTGCCTGAGGTTTTTTTTTTTTTTTTTTTTTTAAGATTTTATTTATTTATTTGCCAGAGAGAGAGTGAGAGCACAAGCCAGGAGATAGAGGGATAGGGAGAAGTAGGCTCCCTGCCAACGATGTGGGACTTGATCCCAGGACCCTAGGATCACCACCTGAGTGCAAGGCAGCCGCTTAACTGACTGAGCTGCCCAGGCACCCCTTGCCTGAGTTTTAAGTCTTTTGACTCAAACCTACTGCCCTATCCTATAGATTTTGGATTTGCTATTCCCTATAATCATATGAGCCAATGTCTTAAATCTCTCTCTCTATATATATATGTATAATATATAGTAGTTGTTTGTTCTGTCTTGTTTTTTAGTATACCAGACAAAATATAAAGTTGGCAACTTTAAACCAGTTATCCAATTTGGGAAATTTTTACTAGTTAACATAATTTAAAAATCAGGGGCCACCACCTTAGATAATACCTTCCAATTCTAAAATTGTAAATTCTAGCATAAGATATTAGGGATTCACCAAGTTAGAAAGAAATCAAAATGATAAAAAAAGAACATGAAACATTATAAACACAAGAAATTCGTTGTTGATTTTTTAACCATTTTGTATTTTTTTTAAGAATATTTTATTTTATTTATTTGACAGAGAGAGAGAGAGAGATCACAAGTAGGCAGAGAGAAGGGGAAGCAGGCTCTCTGCTGAGCAGAGAGCCCAATGCAGGGCTCGATCCCAGGACCCCGGGATGATGACCTGAGCTGAAGGCAGAGGCTTAACCCACTGAGCCACCCAGGCACCCCCCATTTTGTATTCTTAATGTCACCCTGTATTCTATACATGATAGTGGCCAGTGACTGTGAGTTCCTAAAATGCAGTTTACCTGTTCTACTGGTGAGCATCAAAGCCTCAATTCTTGGTAGAAGTTAACATTTATCGGAAGTTGAGCCTTCAATTTTTTCATGGTTAGATAAAAGAAATTATTTGAACCAGCTTCACTATTACCAATTTTTTATTTTAGTCTGATGGAGCAAGATCACCAGAAAGCCAGGTCCTATGAAATGGAAAGGAGAGATGTGTCCTTTTCCTTTCAAGTAACTTAATGTCCCCATATATGGACAGCCCAAACAACTAAGAAAATCTGGTTTTCCCTGTATACCTAGTATTAAAATTCAGCCTTTGCAGCTCATTAGGTAGTGAAAACCAATCAGTAGTCCTTTGACAGCTGCCTCTTCAGTGGGCGTAAAGGTGAAATTATAAGTACAGTGATTTACTTGTAATCCAATAATACGTGTGCTGAAAGAGCTGTGCAACCAGAATTCAAATGGGGTCTGGAGTGGCTGCATTTGTGTAGATCAGCCACTTGTCCAGCATAACTCTTATGGATTATCCCTGATGTTCAGGGAAAATTCATTAATTCATTTAGATATAATAGTCTTCAGGAAAATCACTAAATCTCCCCCCATAACATGTTAAAGAAAAGATTTATAAGCTTCAAATAGAGTTTAAGATATTTTCCAACTAAAATATATCTAATTTTAACTATGGTGTTATATTTTGGGGGGTCTTCCAAATATTTCCCTCTAATTGCATTTGTGCTGAATTCTTCAATTTTGTTGATTTGATTGAATTCCATATAAAAGGCATTATCATTATAGACTTAGATACATATTGAAAAAATATAGTTGATTTTCATTTAAAAGTTCCAAGTTTCATTTTCTCATTCATCAGAAATACCTCGTCTTCCTACTCAGCTTCTGTTTTAGCATGTGCGCAACATAAATAGGTTTTGATTTTCTATTTTCTTTTTTAAAAATACAGACAATTGGCAGCACATGGATAGTACAGTCGGTTGAGCATCCCATGCTTGGTTTCGTCTCAGGTCATGATCTCAGGGTCGTGGGATCAAGCCCTGCACTGGGCTCCATGCTAAGCAGGGAGTCTGCTTGAGGATTCTCTCCCTCTCTTCCTCGTTCTCCGCCCTCTCTCTCTCACTAAAATAAATAAAATTTTTAAAAAATATATGGGCAATTGAATATAGGTTTTTAATTCTTTCCTGTCCCCATTTCCTTACTCACTCCAGGGTTTCCATCTCTATTGTTCACAAGCATTTAGACATATCTGGTGTCAGGGTATAAATGTATTCATTACTCAGCAATAGAAATGACTTTTCTTTCAACAGGAACAATAGAATCAATGTCTCTGGCTAAATGAAGTCTTTGTCTGAATCTTCCTTTTTAACATTTATGTCAGTTACATATCCATGACCTCCAGCTAAGTTGCAGAGCACCTTTGAGCAAGAACACTTAAGTAGAAGTAAACACCGTTGGCTGGAGGTAATTAAGAGAGGTGATATCATATGTCATATGTCTAGTGTTCCAACTGCTGTGACGTTCATGATGTAAATTCCAGACTGATTCAATTTTATCAGCATTTGAGAGAGTAAAGAAATGTTTTAAGATGCACAGAAAATCTATCTTCAACCTGTTTTGTTTATGGCAAGGGGCATTCAAGAAACAGGCAAGACAAGCAAGTGGTGAAGCAGTCAGCTATAAATAGTAGAACCTGTGTTTATTGAAAACAGTCTGTTCTGTAAAGAACTGTGGATATCTGGATTCTTCCAAGCTTAACCTAAAATTTGCAGGTGCAGATGAAAAAAGAAAAGGAAAGAAAAGAAAAAAAAAACATACCCAAGATTACAAAGCGCATCATCCTGGTGTTTAGGGTTCTGTATTGGTTTTGTTCTAGTCACAAAATGGAAAATTTCTATTTTGCCTCCATTGTCTGCTTTTGCAGGGCAGCTCCACAGACTCCATTAATACCCATTCATTTAGGGACCAGTGGAAGGTATAAACAAGCCCTCCATCTCCAGGCTTACTGAGTACAACACACTCCCTTTATTTCTTCTATGAGGGGTAAAGTTTGTTTAGGATAAGCATGATGAGAGGATTTGAAAGCAGACATATGTGCATGTGTATTTTCCCCTCATCGAGGTTGAGTGAGCTCACCAGAGAAGAGAGGAGGTGACTGGGTGCCACTGAGGTTGTAATCTCTAGTCCTAGATCCTTCCCTGGGGGCTTCCATAGATGTCACAGCATTCGAAGGACCCTGCCTACTCAGCATTCTGGTCAGCAGTCTGCATTCATAGACCGGACAGTGTGTCCGTTTCCATGCCGGGCCAGCAGCAACAGCACTTGTATTCTTGCCCTGTGGGAGAGCACAGCGGAGTACCTCAGACCCTATAGACCTAGTGCGATGTAGTGGTTGCATCTGTTTTTGTAACCTTATGGAGGCCCTTGCATGTGGCATGCTGCTCAAGAAGGAGAGTTCTCACCCAAACCTGTTTTATTTTTTTTTTTAAGATTTTATTTATTTATTTGACAGAGGAATCACAAGTAGGCAGAGAGGCAGGCAGAGAGAGAGGAGGAAGCAGGCTCCCTACTGAGCAGAGAGTCCGATGTGGGGCTCAATCCCAGGATCCTGGGACCATGACCTGAGCTAAAGGCAGAGGCTTAAACCCACTGAGCCACCCAGCCACCCAAACCTGTTTTAAAGGTATTCGATTTCTTAATTTCTTATCT
This sequence comes from Mustela nivalis, assembly GCF_964662115.1. Taxonomy (NCBI): domain Eukaryota; kingdom Metazoa; phylum Chordata; class Mammalia; order Carnivora; family Mustelidae; genus Mustela; species Mustela nivalis. The sequence continues at coordinate 117,915,410 of NC_139023.1, forward strand.
TGAAAAGCATTGAAGTGCATACAATTTAAGTCCTGTCTGGGTATTTCTTGGATCCTCATTCTTTCACATCTCATACTCTTTGACAGTCTAGATTTTCACTTGCCCATTCCAAGTTCCTCTCTTGCTAGGCCTTTCCCTTCCTCTTGCCTCTTGGGTTCTGTAGTAGTCTCTGTTTTCCAAGTCTGCATTCCCCCAAAGTTTGGCAGAGATAGACGAACTCCAGAGGAAGTGGATGGAAAGTGGCCTGATAAATTCAGAGTCAAGTGAGAAGCTGAATACTCCCTTTTGAATATTTGTTACCATACTTAGCTTATAATACTAATACTTCCCATCACAAGTGCAGGTGTTTGGGCTGCTTTCTCTCTGTTGTTTGAGATGTTCTATCCATTTTCCATTTCCCCACTGTCCTAGCACCCACCCATTGCCAAAGTATTTGTTGGTTGTGGTGGTTGTTAAGGTTACACCTTTTTTAGTTCTCCCATATCTCTGACCTCTCTCTATTTCACTTCACTGTTCTCTTGCTAATTTAGAATACCTCCTAGATTCAGGCCATATATCCTCTCCCCATATCCTGAATTTCCTGAACTCTGGGGAAGGGAGAAATAGATAAGACAAGGACAGAGCAGAGGTTAGGAACAAAATAAGGGAAGATGCACCAGTTTGGGCAGGAAAAGTTCAGCATGCAAGGTGAGGCAGATGTAGATGTGAGGAGCAGGAGGTAATGTAGAGGGTTTGCCTCTAGGAAAGAAGATCATTTAAAAACTTCATCACAGGCTCCTGGAACAGTTCAAAGAGAAGGGTTCTAAAAACAACTTGAAGAATGGAAGCACCATTGGAATAATCCTACGGCCTTTCAAGGGCATTATTTTGAAGGTGACAAAACCACCTCAAGTTTTACCTTATACCATGTTTAGGAAAGAATAACTCTCATGACTTCATAGCCATGCCTCCTACAATCTGTGATATTGTCCTTAGCATCTCTGAAATAAAGTTTGACCATCATCACTGATCATGCTGATGTGGCCACCTTTCTTTCTTTCTTTCTCTTTGAAACTGAGGTACTAGACAAGGGAGTAAGGCACTAATATACTTCCAAAATGTGCATCGTTTAGTAACTATCTGGGAAGCCTAAATGCTCTGTCATTTTGCTTTCTCATGGAGGCCACTGAGAGCTGTTTGTTGCCCTAATGCAAAAACTATGGGAAACTTCCAGCAAGAGTAAAGAGATTAGAAAAATGAGCACTGGGTGTTAGATACAATGATGATTCCCTGAACTCTACCTCTGAAACTAATAATACACTATATGTTAATTAAATAATTTTTTTAAAAAGAAAAAAAAAAGAATAAAGAGGTTAAAATAGGCAACAAAGGGGCTTTCAGAGAAGGTTCTCAGGAATCTGAATAAATAAGCCTTCCTCTCTTCAGCCCTGCCTCTCTGTTTTCCTGATACAATAAGTCTATTTCTTTCTTACCCTTTGCTTTCACATCTGGTGCTACTGTTTTTCAGCTTCCTTTTAACCATCCCTACCCATCCATTATTTAAGGATCAGATCAAGTCTAAACTCTCCCAAGACTCTCTTTGCCCTCCAGATCACATTAATATTTATATTCTCCAATTTCCTAAGGAAAAATTTTGGTTCTTGCATCATTTGGAACTCACTAGTCCTGTAATGCTGTCATAGATGTTGGTTTTGTTTCTGTACCACACCACAAAGCTTTCTGAAAACTAGAATTATTATGCATCTTTTGTATTTTCTACCCATCTAAATATACACAAAGCATAATGAATCTTTGGTAAGTGCTAAGTACAGTTAATCAACAAGTAAATACCCAAAAGTTCAGGATAAAAGACTGTTCTCTGTGAGTAAAGTGTTAATAAAAGTCAAAGTCTTGGGACAGCTGTTTAAAATCTGGAGAATGTTAAATATCTTATGGAATCCACTCAATGTATACATAGGTCAGGATATATTAATTATGATTATTTTTTAGAAATATGTTTTTCACACATGCTTCATGCTGAGGAATTGTTATACCAAATTATTGGTTAACCTGTACAAGAAAACAAATTTGATACCTGCAGAGAGTTTGTGTGGTCAACCTCCCATAACATGACTGAATTTTTCTCATTTAAGTGGCAACTTCTACCAATGTTTTAGATCCATAGCTACCCCCATTTCTTAAGCTGTTAAAACATTGTGTTTACTCATAAAAATGATCAAATGCAACATTAATCAGCTTAATGAGTTAAATGCAAGCCTGGCCAAGATCTAGAATGCAACATTAACCACAACAGGATTGAGTCAACTCCAGAGTTAAACAGATAGATAAAAGCTATAGAGTTTGCATATATAAAGGGTTGAAAATGTTTCTTAGATCATTGGTTAAAAATATATCTGTGAGGGAGAGCAGGCAAAAAGGTTTGCTCCCCCTTTTTTTTTTATTTAAAGGTTAAAGCTGAAAGGGAGCTTCTGAAGCACTGTGTTCATTTTTGTTTTGGTAGGTGGAGTTCACTAACCAAAATGACAACAAACATTCGGAAATGGGGACTTACTCTATGGCATCTGTTCAAACCTCCTAAAACCAGAGATGTTTTCCTGTCTGATGTATAAGCCAACCAAGCACAAATTAAAAGCAGATGCTCTGTAGTTCACTGAGAATATTTACAGCTTAGAGTCTATACTTCCTGGTCACCTCTCTACAGCAGAACATCCTGAAGAGTGGTGGACATTTTGCAATAATGAATGCTCCATCATAGCAGAGTTCAACTTCTCTGTTTTGAAATTAGGTTACATATTTTCTTTCCTCAGTGGAAAAAATATCTTTGCAAAAGGAACTTGAAGCATTTTCCATACTACATATGTCCTAATCATGAACTCACAGAATTTGATGTGTTAACTAAAAATAAGGACAACTTTACTTTTAGGTACTGAACTCCCTCCCTTGGTAAACTTCATTTCAGTATAGCCTGTTTCTCAGAACAATAGGTTGAAATATGGAGAACAGCAACATGCATAGAAATAGAATGCAAAACATTAGGGTTTCCACTGAAAGATACAAATATGCCTTTGGATTTGTAAATCTCTGCAATCGGTATTTATTATGTGCAAGTGCACAGAGCATATATTATGGGGATTCAACAAAGAAGCACAATTGCTGCTCTTTGGCTTCATTGAACTTGACAGGATTGGGAAGAGAACGTTGCAGTGCATAAAAGTGGAAGTGAACAACAAGAAAATAATACAGCAGCTATTGCCTCTATGTATACAGAAAATGGTAATACAAGAGAGAGATTTTAACTTAGCCTGAAATTATCATTCTTTAATACGAAATATGGTAAGAGCAATCTCGCTTAGGAACAGAGTATGGAATAAAGGAAAAGGGACATGTGTTCATTTACTCGGAAAATATTACCCAATATTCTAAAATATTTTAAATCCAATATTCTAAAAGAAATAAGAGTAAGAGTAGTGACTATGAGAGGAATTAGAGCCCCCAGAGAGGTAATAAACAAGATGGAATTGGGAGGGAGACAAACCATAAGTGATTCTTAATCTCACAAAACAAATTGAGGGTTGCTGGGGGGAGGGAGTTTGGGAGAAGGGGGTGGGATTATGGACATTGGGGAGGGTATGTGCTTTGGTGAGTGCTGTGAAGTGTGTAAACCTGGTGATTCACAGACCTGTACCCCTGGGGATAAAAATATATGTTTATAAAAAATAAAAAATTAAAAAATAAATAAATAAAGGTACTACTAACTCAAAAAAAAAAAAAAAATGTGTCCGACCCCTTTGCTTCCTGAAGCAATCTCAGAGTTCCCATTCTACAAAATAATTATTGTTCTGTCTCCTTGAAACTTCATTGTAAGTGGCACTTTATTCATTGGATGGGTTTCTTCTGACTCTCCTTTTCCTTCCTTAAACTCCACCTCCCTCCATGAAGTACTTCCTACCAAATAAAGGAGAGAAAGTAATGAGGGCTTCTCTACGCAGAAGTAACTGATTGAAATCAGCACGTCCTCAGCTTGCTTCACCCACCACAACACAAAATGCTCTTGCCGCTTGTCTTAAATACAGTATAAATGGGAGGGTATTTAGTTTGTGTGGTGTTCCTGTTTAGATGTCTTTCTCCTTTTTCTGTCCGTGTAGTATTTCTATCCAAGACAACCATGAGTTCCAAACAACATTTAACATTTAACATTTAACATTTAACATTTAATCTGCTGTAAAGCAGATTAATGCTTCAGGTCATTACACATTCAGGTTAAGAATATAGTGCCTTAGACATTTAAAAAGGAAGTTTTATCTTAACATTTGTAAGTCATAACAGGGCTTATGGAGAAAATTTCCAACCCTTAAGTAAAATACACAGATGTCACCATTTTTTTTTTAAGATTTTATTTATTGATCTGACAGACAGAGATCACAGGGAGGCAGAGAGGCAGGCAGAGAGAGAGGAGGAAGCAGGCTCCCCACTGAGGAGAGAGCCCGATATGGGGCTTGATCCCAGGACTCTGGGATCATGACCTGAGCTGAAGGCAGAGGCTTTAACCCACTGAGCCACCCAGGTGCCCCCAGATGTCACCAGTTTAAAAAATGATGCATTTCAAATCTTTTCTCTTTACCAACTCATAATTGTTGAGGTGTTAAAAATGATTCGGCAGAAGTGAAAAATTTGGTAAGGTAGGAATACAGAGGGAGTAGTGGAACCTAGAAGGGTTCTATGAGGGTAAATGTGATAGTAGGACCATAAAACCCCCTACAAATTACCTAGAGATTTCAGTGACCCCCAACACCTCCACTCCACAGCACTGAGATGCCTATTCCGTTTCTTCTTATAAGATAATTATGTTTTCTTGAAAGGCAGGGCAGTTGTTGCTCTTGTATCCCACTCATTTCTTGTTAGCTATAAACTATGCCCATAGAGTTTCACAGAAAGAATAGCCCCTGAGGTATCTGCCCCTTTTTTGTTTCATTGAATCTAAAACCGAAGAATTTAACTGAACTTACTGTTCCACTGCATTTAATCTGTTGAAAGTTACTAGTAACAAATTCCTGCCAACCAAAAAATTAAACATTTTGCTCTTTGTGTTGAAATTGTATAGGCCCTGGGTTCAGTTTATAGATTTGTATCCAATTTTTGTTTCTTCTGAGCTATTTCATCATAGACAACTAACTTGTTCTTGCCTCAGTTTACTTATCTGTGAGATGGTAATAAAGTAATATAAAAACGAATCATTATACTCACCATCAACACTAAACTCTAGCCTCTCTTGTTAACCTGTAACCTGTCTTTAGAAAATATGGATTACTCTGGGATACCTTGGATTGCTACTCATAGGGAGCATTATTTTCCTGAGATGATCAAGCTCTAAAGATAAAGTTGATAATGGGTCTCAAGACACACGGATGGCATCAGTGTGAATTGCTAGGTACCAGGTTCTGTCATCTGCACAATGGGTAGCCCAACTAGCAGGGAGAAACAAATCCTCTCATATACACCTATTTTGAATTCACCTTGGACATTGGTGACTCTGTTGTGTGAGCCCCCTAAAACTGTCGGCATGTTTCACTGACTATACTCTGTTCAAACCATTGGTACTTCTCGGTCCACTATTTGACCCCTACAGAATTTTTTTTTCTCTCATCTGGAATGATCCTTCTTAAAAAACACTGCTAGGTTAATTTTCCTTTAATAATTTTCCTTGTCTCTCAAGACTTCAAATCCCCAAGAATAACAGTGTTCTGTTAAGAGGTTAGTAATAGTAATAGTAATTGTTAGGTTAGTAATAGTAGTTGTTACTGTATAATAATACCAATACTCTAAGTAGCTGAGGTTAGTAATAGTAGTTGTTGCTGTATAATAATACCAGTACTCTAAGTAGCTGAGTTGTACATATCACTTACTGGGTGCCAGATACAGTGCTTTACATATATTTACTTTTTGAATCCTTCCGACAGCCCTCTGAAGAAGGTACTATTCTAATCACCATTTTACTGATGAGGAAGCTATGGCACAGTTTGGTTAGCAACATGCCCATGTCTTAGAGCTAGAAAGTGGTGGAGCTGGGATTTGAACCCAGGCAGCCTGGTTCCTCAGTTCTTACTCTTTGCCTCTATGATGTACAACTCCTTTTTAATTAATTATAAATTAGAAAGTGACAGAACCGGTATTCCTCAAAGCCCCTAATCTTAATCTATGTACAAAATTTTCCCATGTATATGCTCCTAGCTTCTTCCAAGCTGGATGGAAAGTTCTATTTAAGTTTTTTTTTTTTTTTTTTTTAATTTATTTTTTATTTTCAGCATAACAGTATTCATTATTTTTCACCACACCCAGTGCTCCATGCAATTCGTGCCCTTTATAAGTTTTTGTTACTTTTTATAACCTTTCCATAATGTCATATCAAGAAGATGTCTTTAAAATAATCTGAGACAAACGGTTTTTAAAAATTCAAATATTTATTCTTAATTTATAATTGGTGAGAAAATACTTTCTGGATAGGGAGGGATTAATATGTTCATAAACCAAATTTCGGGCTGTGTGTGGAAAACAGTGAGCTTTGTGTTTTGACTGGAGACTCCGGGAGAGTAATAAATCTTGAAATTCGACAGGAAATAAGCCTGGAGGTAGAATGTGGCCAAATGATGGAGGTCCTTGAAAGCCTGGTTTGAGATTATAACAAACTCTATAGACAGCAAGGGATCCTCTGAGAGCTCTTTGGGGAGCCAGGGTCCAAGCTGACTTAGGGAGATCCCTGGAATGGTAGCAACTGAGGTAAAGAAGCAGAAGTAGGAAGATTAGGTAAAAGGCCTTTGAATATTTCAGTTCTATCTAACAAAAAACATGAAAGAATGTTTATAGCACTGTATTCATAATAGCAGCTTTATTCATAAAATCTATAAAGCAGAATAATAAATAGTTATTAAAAGAGCCTGCTACTGTACACAATATGAATGAATCTCATAGACATAATGCTGAAAGAAGCCAGGCAGAAAAGAATATAATGCTACATAGCATTACACGACATGTCCAATGACAAGAAGTTCAAGAACAAGGAAAGCAAATCTGTGCTGAGAGAAGTCAGACTAGCAACCTCTGTGGAAGCAGATGGTGTTTATATACTGAGAAGGGGCATGGGTCTTCCTCCGGTGTTAGTAACATCTTATCTTTTGATCTGGGTGGGATTACATGGTTTATGTGCACACACCCTGCATATGTGTGTGAAAATTCATTGCATTCCACAGTATAATTTGTGCACTTTACAGTATATATGTTATACCTCAGTGAGAAGATTGTTAAGAAGATTTTCACAATCATCTCTACTAATGATTATGGAAATTTCCCAATGAAGAGTTCTTTATTTTTCTCTAATTAAAAACAAACAAAAAACCAAAAAACAGCGTATTTCTTCTTCTCCTACTTTAGATTTTCTTCCTGGTTGGTTGGGTGATCTCTGTGTGATTCACTTTATCAGCAGCGAGGGTAGAGGGGTTCAGGAAGAGGTGGAGAAAGGAGAAAAGGCTTTGGAGGTGATGGAGGAGAGGGGAGGAAATGAATCAACCTCCTTGGGTGTGATACATGGCAGGCTGCCCCCCTCAGAGACAGCTTCTCTTCCTCTTACAATGATTTCAACATAGCTTCTCTGTTTTTGTTTCCCTCCACCAATGCCACTGTCCCATGTGAATGAAACAAGGCAGGTCACTGTGATTAACACATTTTTTTCACATAACATAACCAGGGACTGGGGCGCCTGGGTGGCTCAGTGGGTTAAGCCTCTGCCTTCGGCTCAGGTCATGATCTCAGGGTCCTGGGATCGAGCCCCGCATCGGGGGTCTCTGCTCAGCAGGGAGCCTGCTTCCCTTCCTCTCTCTGCCTGCCTCTCTCTCTGCCCGCCTCTTGGCCTACTTGTGATCTCTCTCTGTCAAATAAATAAATAAAATTTAAAAAAAAAAAGAGTCTGTTTCTCAGTTTGCCTCTCTTCTAAAAATAAATAAATAAATAATCAGGGACTTTTTTTTTTTAAATGGAAGCAAATGGATACTGTGTTTGTAGAGCATATAAAGGGTTTGTAGTAATTGGACTCTACTAATAGTAATTAGTAGTAATTGGAATACCTACTAATGTGTAAATGGAAAACAAGCTGTTGCTCTTGCAGATTTACCTATATGGAAATTTGCAGCTCTGAGATGATCACATGGTTTTGTGAATAAGCTGATACAAACCAGACTCAGATGTATTTATATTTTTTTACAAGTAGTGCATTTGAAAACTCTTTCAACAAATATTTGCTGATCAGGTTCTATGTGTAAGACAAGGCACTGGTGTTGTGGGGAAGCCAAAATCAATGAGGTGTGGTTCCTGTCCCCAAGGAGGCTACAGTCTAGCAGGGAAGGTCAGATTGGTGCCAAATCACTGGTGGGCAGGAAAGTACATGATAACTACCAAAAGAGAAGTACAGAGTTCTTGGGAGTTCAGAGACAGATGGGTGGGATTTCAACAGAAAAAGATGAACAAAACTCTTTGGAGGGAGAAGGGAACCATGGTCTAGTAGCTATTATTTTTATCCTACACTGCACAAGATGCTGTCACATAATTTCTCACTGAGCCCTTAGAAGAGCTCTGTAAAGTAGCTATTGTTCACCTCTTATCCCCGATGAATAAATTGAAACATGGGGAGCTAGTGACTTCCCCAGTTTAGAAGACCCAGACCTACACCCAACCCTCTGACTCCATGACTCTTTCTTATAGAAACAGGCAATATGCCCTAAAGTTAAGAATGCAAACTCTTGACCTAGACTGCCTTTGAATCCCAATCTCCTTACTTCCTAGTTTGGGGATTTCATGGAATTTAATTCATTTTTGTGTATGTCTGTTTCTTCATTTGTGAACCAGGGTTAAAAATAAAAATTTACTTCAATAAGATTAAATGAGTTTACCTACATGAAGCATTTAGAACAGTTCCTGTATGTATGAATAGTATGTAAATGTTTGCTACTGTTATTTTTGGAAAAAAGTTTATTTTAAAAATAATGTATTGGGGTGCCTGGGTGCCTCAGTTGGTTAAGTGCCTGCCTTTGGCTCAGGTTGTGATCCTGGTGGTCCTGGGGTTGAATCCCACATTGGCCTTCCTGCTCAGCAGAGAGACTGCTTCTCTCTCTCTCTCTCTCTGCCTGTCCCTTGGCTTGTGCTTTCTCTCTCAAATAATAAATAAAATATTTTTTTAAAATGAAAATAATATATAATCTGTAGTAAATTGCTGAAAGACCTAATAAGAGTTTGACACACTTGTTAGAGGCGGTAATGTTCTTTATCCAGGAATGAACTATTTGAAAATATATTAGAAAAAAAAAGGATACATTTCAAGGTGGCAACAAAAGTTATCAAGTATTAAGGGATAAAACTAATAAACATGTGCAAAATATTTATGGAGAAGATTTGGAAAATTCAGAAAAAAGGTCAATAAAAATGCCTTTCTGGGTATGAGGAATACCATAAGTAAATAAGTGAATGGGTGTTTGAGGGACTAGTTTGATACAGAGTGAGATACATGTAATAAGGAGTGAGATTAAGGCAGAAATATTCATTTTGAGTAAGGTCACAGATGGTTTCAAATGTTGGACTAAAGACTTTGCAATTAATGTAATAAGTGTCAGGGAACTATTGCCGACTTATGAATAAGGAATAAGACTGACCTCAGAAAAGGAAGATTCTCCAGGAGAAAAGAATTTAAATAGGCCTGAATTTTCCTGGGACGAGCAGGAAGATGAAAATGTATGGATTTTAGGATGGCAAAAAGGAAAACGAGTCTTTAAAAAATCCCAAATAACAAATCAATCTTTTTGACAGTATTTTTTATCTGTGAATTACTTGGTGACTATTAGAAATGTATTTAATGTGAATAAATTGCTACTTGGTTTACCATCTGAATATCTATTCTGACAATAAGAAAATGGTAAAATTCAGGGTTTGCATTTATCTTGGTGTGTTTTGGGAATATGACAATGCAATAGATACATATTGCCATGCTCTATATGAGAATATGAATAGTCCTACTCAAAAAAATTTCTTGGCAAAAGTTGATAAGCTTTATAGAGGTAGCAATACTAAGGAATAGTATTAATAATTTGTTATTTAATGGGATGGAATGTGAAACACAGGTGTTATGTAAAGGCAAAAAGGGAAAGAAAATGAAAAATTGAATGGCTACTGATGCTCTATGTTATGGGATTCGTAATTAATCTGGATTGACAATAATACTGTAAAGCAGGAATAATTATCCCTATTTCACTTGGCATAAAATTTCCTCTTCATTACTTATTAATAATCAATCTAGGTAAGTTACTTAACCTTTTTTATACCTTAGCTTTCTCATTCATTAAAATGAGGGAATAGTAATACCCGAGTCCCAGGGACTAAATACAATTACATACATTAAATCCTTAGCCCAGTGCCTGACTCATAAGAGCTAACACGTACTTACTTACATGCACCAGAATTTAAATTCATCATCTCATTAACTCTTCACACAAATTGTCACACACTTTATGGTAACTCACTTGTCATTGTTGTTCTTCTAAGTGGTAAGTTTTATTATTATTTTTTGTAGCTCAGAGACCTTTGTGTCCAAGATCAGGAAAATAACAAGTGGCAAAATGATACTCAAATTTAGGTTTGTCTGGGGGAAAAACCCAAAAGTTTTAAGAATACCCCACATCAGAAAATGATAGGTTTGCTAATAAATTACCCAATTTTTTTTTTCTCTGTGGAGCTTCTGATTTGGACTCGGGTGTAAGAATAAGACATTTATTAAGTATGAGATCACATTTTTATGCTTTAAAATGGACTTACATGAAAATGTGATGCAGATTGGAAGAATGTATGTGTGAAATTAATCAATGTTGCAGTTAAAGGAGAGACTATACTAGCAATGGTTCTTGTACATCTACAACTGTGCTCACCCATTCATTGTGGTATTAGTACAGAGTAGTGGGCGTGTATGTCCCAGCAGAAGGGATCTGTGTGATATTAGGCCCATCAGGTGGGGGATAAAGTCAGGCAAGTGAGAAGATATAATCACTTTACTAATTTTAAATTCCCCATCTGATTTATAAACCCAGATCTCCCCAAGCATGTGCTCATAACACAATTGTAAATCTGTATGCAGTGATTTACATTTAATAAAAGTGGATAAATCCATGACTTTGGGGTGAATATTTTGCAATCTAATTGGTGTGGAGGGATGAGGAAGAAATTTCTGAGACCATGATGAAAGAGCAAGAGATTCTTGCTCAATTACCACTGGGCTCATTTTAGGACTCAGGATTTCACATTTCTGATTAGGTTTGCAAGTTTAAGGACAGAGCTGAACCTCTAGAGGAGGTTTTAAAGATGGTCTAGTGGAAGGATTGAGGTGGGGGAAACACCTGAACTTGGCATTTGACAAGGAATTGATAGGAAAATAGAAATGTTTAATGGGAATTTCCATCATGTTTCGCTGTGTGGTATTTATCAACTTTTAAGTGTCTCCCTTTAAATCTTTGGTAAAATTTGCATTTGGGGGGCTATTGCTTAAAAGAATATGTTTTTTTTTTGTTTGCTTGCTTTTGTTTTTGTGTAATGGGAGGATAAGGATCTGAGTACTACTTTAAGATGCAGAGAGCACACTTGCCAATGCTATGATTTTTTTCTAGCCTACAGAAATGATGGCCTTGAACTTTAATTTACCTATAGCATTCTCAGTTTGTGTTTCATTTTCTTTCATTCCTTTTTTAATATTTTATTTGTTTATTTGACAGAGGGAGAGACAGACAGAGAGGGAACACAAGCAGGGCACATGGGAGAGGGAGAAGCAGGCTTCCTGCTGAGCAGGGAGCTGATGCCAGCGGATCCTAGGACCCTGGGATCATGACCTGAGCTGAAGGCAGACGATTAACGACTGAGCCACCCAGGCGCCCCTTGTGTTTCTTTTTCTTAAATAATTTTCTGTTCTATACAACAGCTTGATATCTTTGAAAAGGTGATACAAGTTCCCTGGGCTAGTTGGGACATGTTGGGCAAAATGCCTGGTCAGAATATCAAGGCAGTGACACAACAATGAAGTAAACAGACCTTGACTGGGTCTGGTATATGTGGCTTCTTTTTTTCTTTTTTTAAAGATTTTATTTATTTATTTATTTATTTGACAGACAGAGATCACAAATAGGCAAAGAGACAGGCAGAGAGAGGGAGGGGGAAGCAGGCTCCCTGCTCAGGAGGAAGCCCGAGGCAGGGCTCAATCCCAGGACCCTGGAATCATGACCCAACCCAAAGGCAGCGGTTTAACCCACTGAGCCACCCAGGCGCCTCTGGTATACATGGCTTCTTGAGTCTTTTCTGTCTTTGGTAATAGAACAAGAGATTGCAGGTGAGAGTCTCTGATCTGGGAGCTAGAACAAGCTTCTCTTAGGAGATCAATTTACTTGTCAGAGAGCCAGGCATCCGAAAGTCTACACTGACACATTGTCACACGTGTGAAACGGACGTATGTAAATTCCCTAGATTAGTGAAAGTAGGTCCTTTTGGGGGATTTTTCTCACATAATATCAATTATACTTGGCTACAGAACTAATTTGCTTAGTTAAAGCAAGGGAAGAATCCTTACCCTCTACTATTCCTTGCACTGTCCACTCGGGGCTCCTGTTGTCCTCTGTTGAAAAAATCTGCAGCTGGTGAATTTGTGACCTATGCTCTCAGCTGGATCAGGACCCAGTGGCCTTCCTGGATTAACTTGGCCTTACTTTGACTCTTGCTGACATTACAAATCTCTTGAATCTCTGCCATGTCATCTGTAGTCTTTATCTTGGATATATCCTTAGTCTTTATGTCTTGGAGAATATATATATATATATATATATATATATATATATATATATATATGATATGTGGGATATACATATACCCTCATTCACTATGGCTGTCCTTTGGCAAGATTTCCAGCTCTCTGATTAACTATTTCTTCTGTCCTACTCTGGGGCACACTGGCATTTTTTGATTCCTCTGATATGCTTAAGAGCCAGGGGAGGAGCACAAGTGCTAACTGGTCTGTCTATCTGTCCAATAACAGCACACCACTGCATTTCTGTCACTTCTGAGGGAGCAGCTCTGTGGACATTGTGCTTCCCTGTGAGTCTTTATGTCTTCTTGCCTTGTTCCCTGGAAAGCCAGCTGATTGTTCATTCAGCTCTAGGAGGTCTCCCTCACTTCATGAAACTTCTCTGAGTATTTTTAGCTCTTTGCCTCCTGGGCTGAAGTTCAGAGACATCTGGACCATACATCCCTGACTTCCTGTATTCTTATTCCTCTCACCGAGGTCTTCCTCCTTGCTTCCTTCCTCTGCCTGTCCCTTGCAACTACACATTTCTAGTCTCCTTGAATCGTTCCTATTCCAGCCTTATTTTTGGCTTTAAAAGCATGTGGTGTATGGGGGAGAAGGGAGGAAACCTAGCTCACTAATAAAAGGACACACATTAAATATAACTATATTACTAAATGAGCAGTATGTGTAAACCTCCTGGAGGTATTTGCATGTGGAAGGAAGAGGCATTAGCGGTGAAGGGATTGTTGGTGTATGTGTATGTGTTGGTGTATATGTATGTGTGTGTGAACATGCATGCGGGGCTGGGGGTGTTTGGGACTGAAATCCGTTTGGGTCCTTTCTGGGTGTTTCTTCAGGAGAAAAAGCCCCACTCTTCCCTAAACAAACCCTTGACTCTGGGTAGACTGATCTACTCCCCACTCCCATTCTTTGTCCTCCTTGGGTGTTCTCCCCACCTGTTGGCCTGTTCTCCATCTATCTACCTAAGTCTTATCCATGGGTGCCTGCTTTTGCTTTGGTGCAAATAAGGGTTTGTGTGATATTTACAAACTTGTCTGGAGACCCATTTGGCAATTACCTTATATTATTAATTAGCCTTTTCTGTACATATGTGCTTTAAGCAAGATTGAAAACATTATAGGACCAGGAATTCTCTCTCTCAAAAAAAGTACAGACATTAGAAGGAATTTAAAATATGTTGTTCATGTGTTCATGTCAAAGCACATGAGGGAACTAATGGATGAGAAAAGACAGATTCATCATTCTCAGACTTTTCTACAGCGTGGTAGGGAACATGCCCCCAGCTAACTTTCAGAAGGAAAAATGAGGGTAAACGATACATAGAAACATAAAATACTTTGGGAAAATTGGAGAGAGAATGCCCTTTGTGGTTGAAGGAGGATGGGAGTGCGGAATTTCTCAGGGAAGGAAGGAGAAGACATGGGGAGCAGATGGGATGAGGGAGGAGAGCAAGGCAGAAGCAAAGACATGGTAGCCGCCATGTAGAGCGGAATGGCAGAGTGTGGCATTCTGTGCTGGGCGATAACGTTGGGTAGGAGACAGGCTGCGAGCCCAATTTGATCCCCAGCTCTCTGGGCTCTGTAGTGCATTTTCACCGGACGAGGAAAAGTTGGCAAATCATTACCAACCCAAGTATACTTTCTCTGCAGATCTTTTATCGCTTTCAAATAAGCTCTGTTTACTTGTCTAATTAATAATTTCTACCCTAAACTTGCATAGTTGGATAGTTAGAAACTTTCCCTTCTGACTCAGGAGGGAGTGAAAATCATAATTTAGTTGACTTTTACAGAGCTATTTGTGCAACTGTCTGGTTTGACTGGAATAATGGCTCTTTTCTTTCTTTGTTTCTCACTAGCCAGTGTGGTTTGTGATTTAATAAGTAGGCAGAGCACTGAAATTAATACTGGTAATATTTTGAGCTTGAATGAGGAAAAGGGAGGCAAGAATTTTAAATTGTTAGTTTTTTTTATGTGGGCAGCTTTCTGTATTCTTTGGAAAGAGTTTAGGCCAAGCAAGATCTCACCATCAGTTTAAAAAAATGAGCATGAAAAAGGAAATACCCCTGCTTCTACTTTATTTTTCCTTTAATACAGTTCAATTCCTAGATGAGAAGGTAGTTTTTGCCATTCTGTATCCTTTAAGAAGTATCCAAAGGAAGGAATGACTTGTGGAGATGGATTTACTTAAAAAAACCAAAAAACAAAATGAAAACAACCCAACTATGATTCTGGGTTTTTTGGGCAAGTGATCTAAGGTATTTTGTTTTTCCCTAAAATTATATCAATGGAAGATAGATATAATCTTTTTGCGTGTGTAGGTAGCATTGGGAAGCTGAGATAGAAGTAAGTGTGAAAGAGGTGCCTGGGTGGCTCAGTGGGCTAAAGCCTCTGCCTTCAGCTCAGGTCATGATCCCAGGACCCTGGGATCGAGCCCCGCATCAGGCTCTCTGCTCAGCAGGGAGCCTGCTTCCTCCTCTTTCTCTCTCTCTGCCTGCCTCTCTGCCTACTTGTGATCTCTCTCTATCAAATAAATAAATAAAATATTAAAAAAAAGAAGTAAGTGTGAAAGATAAGACTTAAATAAGCTATCTAAGCAGGTGTGCTTGATGAAAATAAGGTTCACAGCCACCTTATTTCCCCCTTTCCCCTAATACCTTTGAAGAGAAGCTTTTTTTTTTTTTTCCCCCTGAAAGAAAACATTTCTTTGTCTTGCACTGGTAGAACTGGGACAAAAGAAACATTGGCTGTTCTTTATTTTTTGGCAGGACTGCTCTTATAGTGTTTCCCAGGAAATAGTTATAGGATACAAAGTACACATTTTGGAAAAGTGAGGGAAAGAAATTGGAGGTTTTCCCACTATTGTTTTTGGTGATATAAGGTGTATATCATGTTAATGGACTTGTCAGAAAACTGAAGGGATGATTCTAAGGATTCTTTCAGTTAACATCTCAACTGTAAAATCCCCCCCTTTTTTTGGTTAGTTGCTTTGTTTTTTGTTCATTTCTAACTTAAATCAAAATTTCTGTCACTTAATGTAGGTCACTTGATTTCATCCCAGTAATCACATAAAATTTGGTATGACGATATTCAATATATTGATAATGAAAGTGAGTTTCAGAAAGGCTAAATAATTGATGGAACAGGGACCCAGGGATTTCTAATTCTGAACCACATGCTCTTAACTAGTACCTTCTACCCTATTTTTCCTAAGGTCACTATGTATATTGTAGAGCCATTAGCGACTACTTTTTCATGATAAAAATAATTTGGAATATTTTAAGACAGAAAAATTAAGTAAGCTGATCCAAGGTGCTTTTGGGAATCTCCTGTTTAATACTCAAATGGCCCATGCTCCCAGCAAGCGTGACCTTAGAAATCCGATTACTTCATTAGATTCTTTTTTTCTTGGTATCTCTGTTCTAAATATTCTTATCCTCTTTGGTCATTTCCCAACCACGGAAGGTCACTTCTAACCACTTGAGAAGCAGCTTTCCAGTATTCTCCTCTTCTCTTCTTACAGATTTTCCCAAATGTGGATGTGAGCCACTTCCTTACTTCCCCAAACCAAAGTACCACCAGGTTGCAGCACTTAGAAAGCTTTTCAAAAGTCTCAAGAATTACAGAAGGAAGTTATAATGCAGAAAAGGAAGAAAACCATGAAGCTCTATACTAGATTAAATAGCAATAGATACAGGTCCAGGATATTTGTAACATTTACGAGCTCATGCCTTTGCTGACGGTCATCTATTTTCATGCCCCACGTGCAGCTGGTGGGTGGGGGGGCAGGTACCATTCCAAGGGGGTGCTTCTATTCATAGGTTCCAGATTCACCACTCAGGGAAATCAACTGTCCATGACCACCCTCAAGTTAGCATTGCTGAGTCACAGAATCCTCATGTGGAGGTGAAGACCACTTTCCACATGAACACTTAGAGCTGTTTGACTCCCCATCCCCTCTCTTCTTCCTCCAGCAGAATGCTTACATTTACTTTTGCATAACCAATGACCCATCAACTTTTGTGCCAAACCCAGACTTTCCCCAAGGAAAGTCTGCCTCCACCTAGAGTTAACAGAAAACTACTGGTACTACTAAGCACTTCTCTTGCTTTCTTTAAAAGTGTAGAAATATTGAGGTCCAGCTCTGAGAACCTCAATACCCAAAAACAGTTGAAAGTCTATTTTTCTTTGTTACTCCTTTAGGTAAGGTTAACACCTTTGTTGTAAGACATTATGAAATATCCAGGTTATTTTTTATTTGCCTATGAATAGATGAAATGACTTTCTAGTATTTTTAAGTAAAGAGCAAATTATTGTGTGGAATACAAAGTACATTGGGGAAAATGTGCAAAATTTGTCATCATTGGGTACTTTGTAGAGAGAGGTCTTAGAACTTGGTCACATTTGGAACACTGAAATTTTCCCATTGACATGTCTTATAAATGATTGCCATTAGATTCGTCTTCAGGATTTGTCAAGAACTAGTTCACTTAGCTGGTTTAGGACATAATACACCAACTAATGACAATACTCTCAATACAAACATTTGTATTCAGTGTTTCTTGAATGGGTAAGCTTGATTTCTGTTAATTGACCATAGACTCTCCATGAAAATTTTATTATTTTAAAAAAATTTGATAGTACTAGAATTATACTTCCTGGATTAAATCAATTGTTTGCTGTGTAACCTTGAGCAAGTTACTTACTTTCTCTGCTTCTTGGTTTTCTTGTTTGCTAATTGATTATACTAGTAATAGTTGGACTCATAGAATTGTTGCAAGGATTAAATGGAATGATAGGTGTAAAATCTTCATCCAGTGTCTGGCACATAAGTGCTCACTTGGTGTTAATTATGATGATTAGTATTAATAATAGTAGGAGTAGTTGCACCTGATAGGGGCTATTCGCTGTTCATTCTCTCAAGAATATACCTTCTGGGTGACCAAAGGCTGTCCCACTCAACAGAGCTAGTATTTTGAGTCTCTGGAGTCAGGAAATCTGGCTTCAAATCTGCATTCTGTCACTTTCAGGCTTATGACTTTAGGTAAAGTGTCCAGCCTCTCTAAGCCTCAGTTTCCCTGTCTGCAAAATGACAATAATGGCACCTACCTTGTGGGTGTTGTGAAAATTGAATATTCATGCAAGGAACATGGTCTAATGCCTGGCAGAGAGTAAGCCCTCAAATGTTAGCTCCTTCTCAGTTCGTTTTCTTCAAGTTATCTTTCTTATGTTGTTATTCTTATTACCTGAACTTTTTTCCTATAAATATGTCAATATCCTGAAAAGATTACCTCCCCCAGGGTGCACAGAGGCATCTCAAAATATGAGGGCTGAGAAACACTTGCAGGTCAAGAAGTCAAGGAAGGGGTATCTAGTTAAAATTCTCAGAAAGGTATTTTGCTTCAACCAAAAATGGCAAGTTTATGCCAAAGAAAAATTCCTGAGGAAGGTAGTAGGGGAACTCTTCTAAACGCTCACACAAGTAGTCAAGGATGTGGCTTATTGCCTCACCTGAAGGGTGGGTTTCCCTGACCTCCAGGCTCCAGTCAGTTCTGAGTCATAGCTGTGTCACCCCCTCTTCCCTGCCCAGTGCCACTTCCTGAGGCTGGTGATGATTTTCCTCCAATTCCTTAGGCTGGGATGACCTTGTTGTTTTATAGGGGCACCAGAGGGAGTCTGATATTGTGAAACATAACTCTAGCCTGGAAATTCAGGGATTTGTCTTTGACCCTGATTTCAGCCTCAGTTTGTCACTTGACCTTAGGAAAGTCATTAACTTTTGCCATTTTAGTTTCATTAAGAATAAAGTAAAAGACTAATGTCTGTGCTTCTAAACTCATAGGATCATTTCAAAGATTCCATAATACATATGCAGAAGCCATTTAAAATTTTCAGATATCTTTATGCATTTAAAATATTATTATTTGCCTGTGTACTATGGTTTGGTGTAATGAAGAATGCAGGGACTTAGAGAGGGGAAGATCTAATTTCAGCTCCATACTCCTAATTTTGTGACTTGAGGATAAATCCCTTACTTTCTTCAGTCTCTTTTCCTCATACAACCACTTTTTCATGGTGTTTTAAATTATTTAATTATATATTCTAATATTTGGTGAAAGATTTTTGCATCTATATTCATGAGCTATTATGATCTGTAGTTTTCCTTTTTTGTACTATCTTTGTCTGGTTTTAATATCAGAGTAATACCAGTTTTGTACAATGAGTTAGGAAATGTTTTCTCTTATTCTTCTTTCTGGAAGAGATTGTGTAGAATTGGTGTTAATTTTTTTAAAATGTTGGGTAGAATCTTCAGTGAATCCATAATTTTTGCTTCAATCATCAAACATTATTTAGAAATTATGAGGGGAGCACAAGTCAATTATATTTAGCCATATTTTTGTTTACTGTACTCATTCTTTCTTCTTGATGTCTCAAGATTTCTTCTTTTACTGTTCTATTTTTGTTTAGATATCTTTCTTTAGTCCTTATTTGAGGGTGTGTCTTCTGGTAACGAATCCTCTTAGTTTTCCTTCATGTAAGAGTATCTTGATTTCCTCTTTATTCCTCAAGGATCTTTTCACTGGTTATAGGAATTCAGGTTGACAGTTGCTTTCTTTCAAGCCTTGAAAAATACTGTGCTCATGAATTCTGATGAGAAATCATATACCACTAGAGTTGTTTTTCCTATACAAAGAAATGGTGGTTTCTTTTTCCTCTGGATGCTTTTAATATTTTCTCTTGTCTTTTCTTTAATTTCCAGAATTTTTTTGTTTTTGTTTTAATTCCAGTTGATTAACATATAGTGTAATATTAGTATCTGGTGTATAATATAGTGATTCAGCACTTCCATACATTACCCAGTGCTCATCACAAGTGCACTCTTTCATCCGCATCACCTGTTTCACCCATCCTCCACCCTACCCCCTATGGGAATATGTTCTCTATTTTTTTCTTTTTTTCAAGTAAGTGATGAATCATTAAATTCTACACCTGAAACTATTATTACACTGTTTGATAATTGGTGAACTCTACATATACTTAATGAAATAGAGAAGTTGAGGGAGTAATATGATGATTGAATGGAAATTAAAGGCGCATTTGAAGGTCACTTGATGTTGAGATTCAATTGAAGAGCAAACCAAAAACTATGGAAGTAAGGTTACTATTAGTAACCTTGTAGAGAAGCACTATTTTCAGCCTTCTGATAAACTAGTCAGTCTGGGCTTTGACTGCTACAAAGACTTCATTAATAAGACTGGTCAGAAGCAATCCAATGTATTATGTATTTAAAAAGTGATTTCTTGCAGGGATATGTTTGAATAGCTAGGCATAGAAAATAATATGTTTTCTTTCCTTTGGTACAGGTTGGAGGGGGGTGACGAATACATAAAGTGAAAGAGGAAAAAGAGGACCCCCTAAGGAAGGATGTGGTGAGATGGTGCAACTGAAGAAATTCCATGTGAAGGAGATGACAAATTCTACATGGTCATTGTCTACAAGAGCATCCATTTGTCTTGGCCAAAGATTACACGTTTGTGTTGGAGTGCTATACATGCCCCTTTCAGAGTTTAAAACATTTTTAAAGCTAAAGAGGACTGTTGGTTCCTTCCCTTAAATTATAGCTTTCATTTGGCTCATGAATCTGCTTGTAAGTATGTTTTCCATACTATCTGGCTCCTGTTTTGTTCTTGTCTAAAGTCACGGGCAGAAGGTTTGGAAGCAAGCCTCTGGGTATTCATTATGTAGGAGCCTTCAAGTTTCCTGAAGCTGTTCTCTTTAAAGGGATATTAGTTGTTACAGAGGAACATTTCAAAACATCTTAATGAAAACCTTTTTTTGTTTTGAATATTTAATTGTGGAGAATTTCAAAAATAGAAAATACATAGGGTAATGCAGTAAACTTCCATGTACTTCTCAACCAGTTTCAACAATTAACAACTTTCAGCCAATCTTATTTTTTCTATACTTTAGTCCACTTCTCTTCCCACTCAAGGTATTTTTAAGCATAACCCAAACATCATATAATTTCATTTTAAAATATTTTACTATGTATTTCTAAAAAAAAAAGACTTTAAAAAATCACCACAATACCACTATAATACCTGAAAACAATAATACTTAATTAACTTCATGAATTATCTACTCAATATTAGCATCACCTGGGTGACTTAGCTGGTTAAGTGTCCAACTCTTGACTTCAGGTTGATCTCAGGATGGTGAGATCAAGTCCTGCCTCAAGCTCCATGACCAGCATGCCCAGCATGGAGCCTGCTTGCAATTCTCTCCCTCTGCCCCTCCCTCTGCTTGAGTGCTCCCTCTCTCTTTTTCTAAAATAAACAAATAAAATCTTTTTAAAAATCATCTAGTCAATATTAAATTTTCCCAGTTATATTTTATTTTTTAGTGTTTGAATAAGGATCCAAATGCTGCCCATACATCTCTGTAAGTCTCTTTTAATATGTATGTTCTTTCTTTCTTTCTTCTCTCCCTCTCTGTAGTATTTTTAAGAAAATGGGTCATTTTTCTGATTTTTGCTGATTGCATCTTTGTGTTAGTGTCTAATATGTTTCTGTGTTTTCTGTGAATTGTGAACAGATCTAGACTTTAAATCTAGGTCAGATGCAGATTTGGCTTTTTAGTCAAGAGTATATCATAGGTTGTTTTATGTATTTTTATCAAGAGATACATGCCATCTGAGTGTCTTTTTTGAGGATAACAGGGATTGATAAACATTGTTTAGATCTATTAATTCATTAGGAGTGTCAGGTGGTAATATTATGTTTTTTCATTGACTTTTAATCTCCCTATTACAATAGAAAGACTTACATCCTTTTTTTCCTTCTCCTAGCAAGAACCAAGCCCTATTCATATTTCCTTAGTTACTAAGAAGTTCTCAGTTTTTTCACAAATCTTCAAATGAAACTTCTAATTAATGTTCATAGACTTTTACCAACAAGTTTATTGACACTTCTGCATGGGTTTAGAATTAATGTCATGTATTCCTAGACTACAAGAACCAAAGTAATACCTTTCTTCTTAATAAAGTGGTGCAATAAATAAATGTGGTGCATTAATATTTTTAAGTCATAAGAAAAGTTTCTGAATTAGTCATTTCAACTAGTAAGTACCAAAACAACTTATAAGTTATTACTTGCAGAGTTTGTTAACATTGTTTTTAAAGTATAATTTGGCAAGCTCTTTCTAAATTAAAAATGTCAAAAACCCTATGAGCCAGTAATTCCTCTTCTAGGAAATTTATTCCAGAGATAATTTCCATAAATTTCCAAGGATATATGAACAAATTGCTCATTAAAGTACTACTTAAAATAAAAATTCTGGGGAAAAAACCCATATTTCCTTTAGCAGAAGATTGATCAAATAGCTTTATATACATATGATGAGCTACTATGTAATTTTTACAAAATATCAAGTAAATCTCTATGTATTGATATAGAGAATTCATAATCTGTGAACTCAGCTTTTGTGGCTAGGCAGGGAATAGGATTCTAGTATAATGAACTATATACAATTCTACAATAAAAAAATGAAAAAGCATTATTTTTTAAACAAAAATAAAATCTAATAAAATTATCTATAGCTTTAGATAAGATGTGGAAGGGTTGCTGGGGGGAGGAGGGTCAGGAGAGTGTGGTGGGGTTATGGACATTGGGAGGGGTATGTGCTATGGTGAGTGCTGTGAAGTGTGTAAACCTGGCAATTCACAGACCTGTACCCCTGGGGCTAATACATTATATGTTTATAAAGAATAAAAAATTAAATTCCAATTAGTAAACAACAACAAAAAAGATAAGATGTGGAAAAAGAATTTGATGCAAATTCAGTATTTCTATGAGGATATTTAATTTACATGCAGGATCTTATTGTTGGCAATTGCTAAGTCATGAGGGATACTTCACTTTTAACCCTGAATAACACTAACCAATGGTGGTGGACAGCAGTTAAGAACTTTGGCTCTTAGGTAAATGATCCATGTCAGTTGCAAGGAGCTCAGGACACTGGGTTAGGGCATGACATGTAAGTGATAGAGGACCACTGAATTCTAGTTGGAGGATAATCAGAGATGAGACGGAGAGATTTGAGCCAGACTTTGGTACATTGGGATAGACGAGACAGATGAGATTAGCATTCCAGACAAAGATGACAAAGATACAAAGGTGATGAGATGGAGAGATTTGAGCCAGACATTGGTACATTGGGATAGACGAGACAGATGAGATTAGCATTCCAGACAAAGATGACAAAGATACAAAGGTGTGTTGGGGAGAAGGTATACAGAATACTTTGGTTGAAGTAAAGGGCTAATGTAGGCAAAAAGTGTGGGTGTGTTTAGAAAGATATATCTGGACCTTGAAGTCTGGTTTGGGGCTGTGGGTTTTATTCTACAGGCAACAAGAAGTCCCTGAAAATTTGCAGAGTTGATCTGGGGAGGCGAGACTCCCTGAACTTCATTCATAGAGTCACAGAAGAGTGATAGTCAATCATATTTTATAAGGCTACAGGCATGAAATCATCCTTGAGGCCAGGTTTCAGCAATAGCATCCCCTTTCCAGCTCTCAACTAGAGCTTTTAACACATGCCTGATAAGAGAAAACAGTGGGAAGAAGGCTGTCACCTTTTGCCTTTCGCTTATTGCACTAATTAGCCATTTTAACAAAACTCCATTCTGTCTCTCAGCACCTCTAGTTGTAAATTTTTCCACTGGAGCAAAAAGAGATATCAGCTGACCGTTTTATTCATAGGAGTGACAGTGTTAGCTTTCCACCTTCCTAATGAAATTCTCCAGTCGGCTGTGAAAAGAGCAGGAAACCAGCTATATTTAGCAAAGGAAAGCAACAAGTCTAAGCAGTGTGTAGAGAAGGGGAAAAATAGAAGCACTGAGTCTTATGATTAGTGCAACCAACAGTGCTGCTTACAATTTTCCCTATTTTGAAACTGGCAAAACCAGAGTGTTTTGTTTCTTAAACGGAAGTGCAGCCTACAGGTTCCTTCACTCTTGTGTCTAAATAAAATATTTTATTAATCCAAGGAGCAGGGTGCTTTTAGATTTCAAAAGAATGACAGAATAATGTACTTTTTGAAATAAACCAACCAGTAAATATAATCATGTTCCTATTCGCCACTTTCTTTTTTTTTTTTTAAAGATTTATTTATTTATTTATTTTATTTGTCAGAGAGAGAGCGAGCACAGGCAGACAGAGTGGAAGGCAGAGTCAGAGGGAGAAGCAGGCTCCCCGCGGAGCAAGGAGCCCGATGTGGGACTCGATCCCAGGATGCTGGGATCATGACCTGAGCCGAAGGCAGCTGCTCAACCAACTGAGCCACCCAGGCGTCCCCTATTCGCCACTTTCTTGATGAGAAACATTTCAAATCCAGGAACTGGCAAAAAATGTATTTTCAATTTCCTATAAAGCTTCTACTCTCCCATAATCCTGTATTAAATTTTGTCCAATTCTATGAGTTCAGCAGCTTCACTTGAGCTAAAAGTTTTAGATTGTGTTCATAGAATTTAATGAGACTTGGAATATAAAATTTTTTTCATGCTTAAAATTTCAGATCCTTAGCACTTCTGATGTAATTTTCCATCAGCACTCTGGTATTTCCTGAGAGGCATGCATTCTTAGCTCAAACCTATAGCGTTGTGTTGGAATTCAGTATTATGAGAACATTTCTGCTCATTAAAAAGTTCTTCTCTCTGTTGAGCTGAAATCTTTCTTCTAATCTAAACTTACAAGAGCTGCCCTCTACATAAAATAGACAATGTCTACTCCTAATACATATTAGCTCTTAAAATTTTTGAAGTCACTGCCACTATTCCTATGATGATCTTTTTTTACAAAGAGAGCAACCACATCGCTTTCAATCTTCTTCATGCAATTGGCTTTCCAGCCTATCAAGATACAAGTATTATCTGACTAGAGGATATATTTAATGAACTAAGATAATTCCTAGCCTTTTAACATATGTGCAACCTTTGGTTCATACTGAGTTTACAGTCAACTCGTCTTCTTATGTTTTAAATTAAAGAGCACAGTTGTGATAGCTGTGTGTTCAATTAGAGGAAAACATTTCTGCTATCTTTCTAGGGCATCTGCTGTGTGAACACAAGACCTGTTGCCCAGAGCACCTGGTTGATTCTCTCATGTGGACTCACATTAGGCACATACAGAAAGTGTTTGCTTAAACCTTCAAAGGGTTGATGTTTCTTCTTCATCTGTGGTTGTACTCTGAGTCTCCGAAGTAAATAGCTAAATTAAAAAGATAATTGAAAGGCTCTTCATTTACTCCAAGGCCAACAAATTGTTAGTTGATCAGTTGATGGTTTGTCTAGCTATTAATATTTTTAAGTATGTTTCAGAGTAATTTTAGATATATACATACTATATTTAACTGCAAATTATCCTCCCTAGCATTAGGTTTGTTATTTTTCCAAATCATTTCCTCTTTGGTGGGCTGCTGTGTTGTCAACTTCAGGAAGTCCCCTGAAAACCTGATTGAAGGAGGAAAAATTGAAAAATCAATATAATAATGCTTAGTCACTAGTCCCATTGTCCTCGTTATTCTTGTCAAGGCTCCAGATGTCACCAGGGGACAATTATTAATAGAAATTACCTTCTTGGGTGATATAAAACACCAATCTTTCTTTAAGACATTTCTACTCTTCCAAAATTCTAGCACAAAGTGGGAACAAAATTTGGCAGAAACAATTGGAACAAATCTTGAACTTTTACTTAGAATAGATTTAAATTATATTTGCGTACCATTGGTAATGCTAGTGTTCATTTTAATATGTAAACCTCTCACTTCCTCTGTAACATTTTTTTCAGTGTTTACATAATTATAACTGGGTGTTCTGAGCTATCCAGCAGGAAAGACTGTGTCATATTTTAACATGTGTCTAACCTCAAATCCTAAATACACAACTACTATATTTAAAAAGGGAGGGAATTGTGTGGATCCTAAATGGATGCCAGAGTGGCATCCACTGACTATAAAATATATAATTATTCTCCAATTTGTAAACAACAGAAGTCATCAGAATTTTCAAACACTTCATTGCCCTATTATCTACTAGGTCTAGTCAAGGGTTGAGTTTGTAGTGAACCTAATACACTCAGTAACCCTTTAATTCCTCCTGGCAGGGGTTTAGACAGGTAGTGCTAGTCCTTTTCCACAAGGAGGACTGCAGAGAGCAGTTGGTGTCAAGTCTTAAATTTAACACTCTCCTAGCATCTTCACCGGCAGCAATCTTTCCCTCTTTTGTTGAATCAGCCATGCATTCCTCTGTGATGTCTCTCATGTTGTCTCAACATATTATTTAACTCAATTTGCTAATGAAGTTTACATGTATTCATCTTCGTTGTCCAAGTGCATGTTAATTTCTTGAACACTTAACTTTTTAATCCTCCACAGATTTTAGTTGATGTGTTCAATGAATAATTATTGATTTTACTCTTTATTTATATCAGCTTTATTACTCATTATTTATATCAGCTTTATTTTACTGTTTTATTATTTGTACAAAATGCCTTCATAAAAATGCATTTTTAGTATAATACAGTATCATATTCTTCCCTTCGGGAGTAGTCTTGTTATACCTTTGAGCATAGCAAGATGGGGTTTTATAATTTTCAGAAACTGGTTTTCAGTTTTTGAACTGAAAACCAGTTTTCAGTTTTCCTACATCAGTTTGGAATACCGCTTCCTGATTTATGAGGGCAAAACAAGTGGAGAGTACTTGTTTTCATAAGACATTTTCACTCTAAGTGGCACTTCTCAAAAACACCATGATTCTATGATTTGGGCTTCTCATATTTATTTTAAGTTACTGTTTGGGAAAAGTTCCATATTACAGTAATGAAAACTATCTTTTTTTAAGATAAATTTCAGCCATTGTTGGAGGTATTAATGCGCAGTTGAAAGTAATTTACCCTTTCCCCACTCCTTAATCTATTTTACGTTACCGTTTTCCTTTACATATTATAAAAATCATTTGCAAAAAAAACAGCTAGATGAGAACTTTAATAGTACTTGAATCTCAGCTCTGGGTTAATGCTACATGCAGTAGAAGAAAAACTTTGAGGAGTTCCAGTGTAGTTGTAACAGCTGAGAAGATAAGATTTATAGGCATGTAAAATTATTGAATGAATTAAAGGCATAAAATTATAGAACTCAGTTGGTTGAGCACCTGACTCTTGGTTTTGGCTCAACTCATGATCTTGCGGTCCTAGTATCAAGCCCCGTATTGGCCTCCTGATTCAGTAAGGGGATCTGCTTAAGGAGTCTCTCCCTCTTCCTCTGCCCCTCCCCCCATTCATGTCCTCTATCTCTAAAATAAATAAAGAAATCTTTGGAAAAATGGTAGAACATAGTTAAGCACACAGTGGATGAAACAAAAGTATTCTATGTTACATTTACATAACTTCTTTTTCCAAGTTTCTCAAAAGAATTCAAAGAGTGAATAATGAGAGCTAACAATTATTAACATTTATTGCATGTCTTATGATGAACAAAGGGCCTTTGGGTGTAGTATTTAATCTCCTACAACACTCTCTCTAGGTAAGCATTATTGTTACTTCTACCTTAAAGGAGAGAACACCGAAGCCTATAGGGACTAAATCATTTGTTCAACATCAAAGTGCCCACGTTTGGACCCATTTCAGATTCTGACTCAAAACCCTGAGATGCTCTCAACCTCTTCAAACTTCAGATCACAACCAACTTTCTGGGTCCTGAGAATGATTCAGTGGGTCATAACTATGGTGTTAAGAAATAAAATAGTAATTAACAGGGTACCTCCTACATAACATTGTTTTGTGAAACTTCTTTGTGTATGTCTGTGTGGGGGGGTGTTTGTGTGTTTCCATAGAATGGGTCAAGATGTGAAATATAACGCTTACTTTTTGTTGTATATTCAACAAATATACAACCACCACACTACTGTCTCTCATAGAAATCTTAATTAAGCATATAGAGAAGATAGAAAGAGGGATTTTTTTTTTTTTTTTTTTTTTTTTTTAGCTGAGGGATGAAGGTGTTGAGACCCCAGAAGCCAGACAGGACTACTTCTTAAAATGAGAAATATATGGAATTAGGAATTCAGTTTGGCTTCACTGAGTGACAGCAATATGCAACATACTGCACTAGATGGTACAATGACCACAAAGCTATTAAGGATGCCCTCCCTTCCCACACAAGCTTCAGGTCTAGAGGAATAGGTAATATTATCAGGGAGAGCAGTGATGGGTAAGAGAGTCATCCTGAGTAGTGTGAAGAGGCAGAGTAGGGGTCACCTCAGTGATTTATTCTTTTATGATTTAAGGGATATTTAGAGAATATTTTATTCCAGGTCATCTCCCTGCTGGTTTCTATGGTATCTGAAATACCAGCAAAACTTAATGCTTGTGGGGAAGGGAGATGGTTTCCTTTTTGAGGGAAATGTAAATGATTTCCAGAGGAGTAGATATCAGCTTTGTGGGATTAGTCTATAACATGCAAAAAATTACCCCAAGGATAGCTAGGAGATGAGATTCCAAATGCCTTGACATTCATTGGGTGCAAAAGTAAGAATGACTTTTTTTTTTTTTTTAAAGATTTGTATTTATTTATTTGACAGAGAGAGGTCATAAGTAGGCAGAGAAGCAGGCAGAGAGGGAGGAGAAGTAGGCTCCCTACTGAGCAGAGAGCCCAATGTGGGGCTGGATCCTAGGACCCTTGAGATCATGACTTGGGCCGAAGTTAGAGGCTTAACCCACTGAGCCACCCAGGCACCCTAAGAATGACTTTTGAAAGAAGTCTTGCTGGGTACTGGTTATCCAAGA
This sequence comes from Mustela nivalis, assembly GCF_964662115.1. Lineage (NCBI taxonomy): Eukaryota > Metazoa > Chordata > Mammalia > Carnivora > Mustelidae > Mustela > Mustela nivalis. The sequence goes on from NC_139023.1 coordinate 117,944,119, forward strand.
AAAATAAAAGAAGCCAGAAGCTAAGAAGGGAGACCAGATTATACAGTTTTACTTAGGACAGGCCTGGGCTAGAGTGGTACACCCAAGTGACTAAAAAGTAGACAGAAAGGGAATAGAATTGGAATTCTCTTGGAAGAACTTGCAGTCAGCTGGCACTGTTGGCCCATCAGTTCCCGCTCCCCTTTGCTGTCCCACCCAGGTTGTAGCTATGCATTCTCAGCTGAGATGGGAACGAGGACCGTTTTTCCATGGAAAGAGGGAATTTTAAAAATGATGTGGATTGTGAATTGAATTCCCTTTGATGCTTGTCTGAAGAAGCAAGTAAGGATTAGAATTACACCTACCTAGTTTTGACTTTTGAAGTTTACTGGTTTCATCAAGAAAGAATTCTCTGAGATGGATAATCTGATCTTTTTCAAGCTTGTGTAAAATGCCACAGAAATATGGCTACCATAGGCTCTCTAGCAACCTTCCAATAATTTAATTCCTTAAGTCTGTATTATTTAGAAGCCACAACAATTGTGTCTCTTTGAAAGTAGCACCCAAAGAGACGAGGCCTCATGAATCCTGAATTTTACTGGGTTATGGAGTTCATTTAATTATTCCAGAATCCCTTTAGTAAGGCTACATGGTCTCGAGGGAGTGTTTCGGTTCCTTCCAGCTGCCTCAAAGGCATTAAACTGTGTTTTGTGCAACTTTAAACACCTATCTACATGAATGCTACTGGTTCAGGGACGTCCAGAGATCTAGTACTTACAAAGGAAACAAGCATCCTAAGTGTTTTCTTGGCCTTAGGAAGGAACTCTGTCTTCTAAGGGTAGAGAAATGATTCTTCAGAGAGATCTTCCTGCAAATCAATGTCATTCTTGGGAAATGAGTCCACCTTATTCCATTTACTATCTTAAAACAAGAGGATCCTCCCTCAATGAACAGTAATACAGGCCATTTCCCACTGTCTGTGGTGGACTCAAACTTGTTCATTGTATTGTGAATAAAGCCTTTCAGTTGTCAGGGGAGGTTTACTGCTCTGAACTATAGTGTGAGGATGTGTGTTAATCAGTTACAGTACAAATACCCAGTTGGATTTCTCAAAAATAATGCCAAGTCCCAAAGATCAGAAAGGCATAGGGGTTTTGCATTAAATTAGGAGCACAGATGTTCCAATTCATTTAAGAAGGAGCACCTTACCAGTGATGAATGTCTGAATCACCTGAATCAATTTTACCACTTATGAAGCAAAATTTGGCTAGAATTAAATGCAATTGAGGGCTTCCTTACTACGTTTAAAACAATTTAGTAAGAGCATTTAATATGAGATCTACCCTTTTAAACAAATTTTAAGTGTACAATATAGTGTTGATAAGTATAAACATGATATTTTACAGCAGATCTCTAGAAATTACTTTGCATCACTGAAACTTTATACCCATCAAAGAGCAAGTCCCCATGTCCACCGGCCTCTGGCAAACCACCAATCTACTCTGTTTCTATGAGTCTTTTACTATATTAGGTACCTCATGTCAGTGAACTCCTTACTACCCTTAAGGGTGCATGAGTGTGGTAAATGAGAAATGAGATATAAGAGGGAAAATTGAGCAATATAATGGTCAAGGGCAGGCGGACATTTCCCAGATGTAGCTTGGAAACATTCCAAATTTATAGTTAAAGATAAATAATGTTTTTTGTAAATTCCTTGTTCCCAGTTGTGAGCTGTCTGATGTGATCATGACCTTGTCAGCAAATTCTATTTTCATTGTGACTGGAAAATCTTTTACCTCATATTCACTTTGGGGAAATTTTAGTCCTTACTGTTCTAATTTCTTCCTTCACTGATTTGCCTTCTTCTCTTTTGTCTGAGAACCTTCATGGAAAGTTCCACTCATTGGTCTAAGAGTTTCTTCCCCAATGTCATCCTAAAGTGCTATTTAGTATATTATACATACTTTATCTTAGTAATTGCTATTTCCCTCACATAAAAAGATACTGTTCTTTATTGCTGAGACCTAAGTTGTGTAGCTGACACAACCTCAATTCAGTATTAGTATTAATATGAGTGAAGTAGTGACAGAAGAATTCTATGTAAGTAGAAAGAATACCTGATATTTTAAAAATGGATTTTATGATATCCTCATTTTCTCCTAAAACTATAACGTGATTAATATCAGTTAAGATAAAGTTTGTCCTGTGGTGGGTATTATGGAGGGCACGTATTGCATGGAGCACTGGATGTAGTGCATAAACAATGAATTCTTACACTGAAAAGAAATTAAATTTTAAAAAAAGATAAAGTTTCTTTTGTTATGAGACCCTTTTAAAATTTTCAGAAAATATTTCCCAATGATTTAAGTAAGTCTGTGATGTGTCATAAATGGGCGTAGAAATTGATGGATTTATATGGTGTGTAGGCAGAAATATAGTAACCTCACTCCAATACTCTTTTACCATTGGCATATACCGGATTTGAGTAACACTGTAAATTGTCCTGTACTGTAGTAGTTAGGGAAGTAAATCAGGGTTAATATCTACATTTCTTCATTTATTAGAGAATGAGTGAAGAGTGTCTGGGGGAAGGAGCAGTGGGAGAGGCGGAGAGAGGATCTTAAGCAGGCTCAATGCCCATCATAGAGCCCAATCTGGGGCTCGATCTCACAAACTGAGATCATGACCTGAGCTGAAATCACGAGTCAGATGCTTAACTGACTGAACCACCCAGGTACCCCAAGATTTATATTTAAAATTGGATGCGGGGCACGCAGGGGTGGTTCAGTCATTAAATGTCTGCTTTTGGCTCAGGTCATGATCTCAGGGTCCTGGGATTGAGCCCTGAGTCCCACATCTGGCTCCCTGCTAGGCAGGAAGCCTGCTTTTTCCTCTCTGTATGTCCCTTCCCCTGCTTGTGTTCACTCTCTCTGTCAAACAAACAAATAAAACCTTTAAAGAAAATACTAACCAGAGGATAAACTTACATCCTTCTGTTTAAAACAAACAAACAAACAAACAAATAAATAAAACAATCTGCATTTGGAGAAGAGGGGAAAAAGGGGAATATTTATGTGTAGTTTCTACACATTTTCTCCAATTATGATATATAGTTAAAATCTATTCAATATATAATTAGTCCTATGCTTAGCGCTATAATAAAGAATGTGGGAGATATAAAAGAACTAACTGTTCCACCTCACCCCAGGGAGAAAATTACCATTGACAAGACAGTCCTCATAGGAAACTGCACTGTATCAGGGAATTAGAGAAACTTAGGTTCAGAGCTTACCCCTTTAAATCACTCAGGTGTATTTTTGCAGAAACCTAGAACATGATGAGATTATGAATGAACCTTAAGTTGTTGAAGAACCCATATTTTTGTGGTTGTCTATTGAATTAGACATGGCAGCCACAGGAAGCTTAGGAAATGAGGTCGGACAAACAGAGAGTGGGCAGGGGTGATGCTTGTTTTGTCCCACTGTGTTTCCATGAAATTTTGTATTAAGTGGCCTTTAGGATGTTTGCTGAATCTCACCCACAGGGGAAATGTTGTTGTTTTATTGGAACTTGAGGTAAAATAAACTTCCATGTCCTGGACTTCCTGGCTTGCCTCAGCAAGCCAGCCCGGAAGGTACTATGTCCAGGTAGCTCCCTGCCTCTCACCCCACTGTAAAGGCCTTGCTTTTGTTGCCCTAACGAGTACACCTCTTCTTGACATCCCGAATCTTCTTACTCTTTTAGTACAAGGAAACAAAGATTAAAAATACAAGAAGTTTTCTATCTGAAAGAGGAGGGAAAGACAAAGTCTCTAACTTTACTATCAGGGGAAACCACTAGTATCTAAATAGCAGTGATCCTGCAGGGCTGGCTCCACGGGAAGGTTGGCTCGTGGGTGAGTGGCCTGTGTTGCCACGTAGACACCATACTCGGAAGGGACCCACACTGGGACTAATGCTCTGCGGATGCCGTCTTTAAATTAATGATTATCTTTGAACTGGTGTTCTCTAAGTGAAGTCTGGTGGGCTAGGGAGCATATGCTTGAGCAGCTTTATAATTTAACACTTCTAACAACACCTTCCCCCTGCTCGCTGAATAAGAGGCCCTTGCAAAAAAGAGGCTTTGCAAATTATGTGACTGCTCTTGTCTCTTTGGGGAACTCTATAGTTTTTTTTTTTAAATCTACTAATAACAGCATGTCAATTGAGAGTTTTCTCCGAGAAGTGGTTATATTCATCTATTAAACTTGTATCATAACATTTTGTTGCAAACCTTCTTGAGGCTGCTCTGTAGAGTCATTTTACACTAATAACTGACCTAGTCTGTTCAGGCTGCTATAGCAAAGGTGCCATAGAGTGAATGCCTAAACAACAAATATTTATTTATCACAGTTCTGGAGGGTAGGAAGTCCAAGGTCAAGGCACCAGCAGATTCAGCGTCTAGTGACAGCCTGTTTCCTGGTTTTGGGACAGCCCTCTTCCTATAACCTCACATGGGGAAAGGGTAGGGTAGTTCTCTGGGCTCTCATTTATAAAGGCACAAATTCCTTTTCAGAGGGCTCCACCTCCCAAAGGCCTCACCTCCAAATGCCATCTTAATTGGGTTTAGGTTTCAACATATGAATCTGGGGGCACACATTCAGTTTATAGGAAATCATGAAAAGGAGTTAACTATCATTAGTATCAGTATAAGTAATTCTAAAATCAAACGTAGTTGTCAGATGTAGTTGTCATGGATACTGAGGGTATTTCTAAAGATTTTCATAAATGTAGCATATGGCTTCCTAGAGGACTATCTTCAAGGAGATTTCACTTGGATGTATAAATACTGATAATTTAACAACTCAGTCTTATAATTATTAGTCATGATTACAAAAAAGTTACTTGTAGAATTAAAGTAAGCTGAAATCTTGCTCTCTGATCTGATTTTACATCTTAAAAAGACCCAAATTTTCTATAGACCTGTTTGGGGTAAAGAATGTGAAACACCTAGCAACTAACATTATAGACTCGGGATAACCTGAATTGCAGAGAAAAAGATCCATATTTAGCTAATTCAAAATTGTGCATAGATATAACCTCTAATTATAAGGATACAATATGCTTAAGTAGCAGGATGAGCTTTAGAGAAGTCAATTTAAATACCCACCTATAATGTTGGGGACTCACCAAGAAAGAATAAAGGCTTATCTGTGACATGCTAGCTACACCACAACTCCCCCTCCCCCCAAAAAAAGAAGGTAAGAGTTTCCTTCTCTTTTTTTCTTTCTTTCTTTCCTTTTTTTTTTTTGGTAAGATTTTTATTTATTTATTTGAGAGAGAGAGAGAAAGAGGTGAGGGGCAGAGGGAGAAGCAGACTCCCATGAGCAGGGACCCCAATGGTGGGGCTTGATGAGGGGCTTCACCCTGGGACTCCAGGATCATGACGTGAGCTGAAGGCAAACACTTAATGGACTGAACCACTCAGGTGCCCCTGAGAAGATAGGAGTTTCTAAGATTCATTGTTTCTTGAATCTTATTGTGTTTAAAAAAAAATACCTGATAGGGCTTCAAAACTGCAAGCTTCCTGTGTGAACTGAGACAGAACCTGGTTCTTTTGATCTGCAGTGAGACCCAGGAATCAGTACTATTAATTCCTGGAAATATTTTCTTCATTTGCCCAAGTTTCTTCTGACCTCCCTGGCTGCTGCTGCTTTGCATTTTTTGCTGGTTCCTCCCCAGTTCTCCTACCTCTAAACTTGAGCGTGACCAAAGGTTCTAACCCATTCTTAGACTGCATTTCTATTTTTTCTCACTGTTAATGATCTCATCCTCTCTTATGACTTTCAAACTATCTATATGCTGATGACTTCCAAATTTATATCTCTTGCCTGATTTTTCCATAAGTTTTAGAGATTGGGTGTCCAGCTGCTGCCATGACATTGCCTTTTGGGTGTCTAATAGGTATTATCTTCAGTTCAGCTCTACCAGAAAGGATTCAAATACTAGCAGATTTTTTTCTGTTGTTATATTTTTGTTGTTATGTTTTATAGTAGGGGAAATCAAGGTAAGGAAATGGGGAAATGAAAAAAAGAAATGAAGAAATCCAATAAAGGATTCATTATCAAACCAGCTACCCTCTGGGCAAATGGAATGCTGGGAGAATTCTGGAGACCAGTGTAAAACACAAGCCTCATTTAGTCCCCTTAAAGGGCGAGGGAACTGGGGTATTTATATCCCAAATCCTGTCAGTTACTGGCTGACAGCTGCTCTTGGAGGATATTAATTCCCTCGCACATCCAGCCACTTTTGGTGGAAAGCAGACTCCTATGGCAAAAGAGCATCATCAGGCAAAGATGTAAATTTCTGGAAATGGAAGTTGGGCAGGTATACAGTGGAGTGGATAAGAGGACAGATGAGGACCATAAACCACTTCTGCCACAGACACTTCAAACTTAACCTGTCTTCTGATAGTCCGAACCCATGCTTCTAACAGAATTGCCAATCTCAGAAGTGCAGCAACTTTCTTCCGTTGCTCTGACTGAAGACCTTGGAGTCATTGCTGAGTCTTTTCTGTCCTTCATCCTCCAGATCCCATCATCCAGCAAATTCTGTCCTCTCTACTTTTGGAATGCACCCTGAATCCAAATCTTTCACTCCACCGCTACTCCAAGCCACCATCACCTCTTGTCTAGATTGTCCCAATAGCCACCTTAGCTGTCACACTGCTTCTACCTTTTCACCCGTCTTAACCAGACAGCCAAGAGGTCCTTTTAAAATGTAGGTCTGGATAATGGAGCTTCCCTGCTCAAACACTCAGATACTTTTGCATTCCACTCAGTGAAAGCCAAAATACTTCCTATGACTTAAACAGTGTTATGTATTGGCACTTTCCTGCCCTAAATTCATTGTCTCTCTGATTTCCTCTCTTACTCTGACTACTCTCTTTTTGCCAATCATATAAGTCATACTTAATGCTCCTGAAACATTCTAGGCAGGCACAGTCCTGCCTTTGTATTTGCTGTTATCTCTGCCAGCGGTGTTCTTTCACCTGAAATCATTTTGGCTTGTTTCCTAACCTCCTTCATTTTTTAGTCAAAAGTTATTTTTCATTGAGAATTTTCCTTGCCACCCTATGTAAAATGTTAGCCCTTCCCACACATTCCTAACTCTCCTTCCTGAATTAGTTTTTTCCCTTAGTATTTGGCGCTATATAGCATACTATATATTTTAATTTATTTAACTTATTTATGACCTGTATCTACCCTAGATCTTAAGCTCCTAAAGGCAGGAATTTTTGCTTACCCTCAATGTTTGGTATTTTTTCTTTTTCTGGCTCTCAATAGATATTTGTTGAATAAATGAATAAAATTCATAGTATTCTACTTTTTTAATTAAAAAATTCTTAATTGAATTATAATATACAGTTTTATAATAGTTTTAGGTACATAATATAATGACCCAACATTTCTATACACGAATCAGTGCTCAACACAGTAAATATACTCTTAGTCCTCTTTATCTATTTTACTTATCCCCTCACCCACTTCCTGTCTGGTAACCACAAGTTTGTTATCTGTATGTAAGAGTCTGTTTGTTTGTTTTTTAAGTCCTTTTTGTTTATTCTTTAAGTCCTTTTTGTTTATTCATTTGTTTTGCTTCTAAAATTCCACATATGAGTGAAATTAAATGGTATTTGTCTTTCTGTGACTTATTTCACATAGCATGATACTGTCTACATCCATCCATGTTGTCACAAATGGCAAGATCTCATTCTGTTTTATGGCTGAGTAATATTCCAATTCCTCTTTCTCCATATATCTATCAGTGAACACTTAGGTTGCTTCTAAATCTTGGCTACTGTAAATAGTGCTGCAAAAACACAAGCGTACATATACCTTTTCAAATTAGTGTTTTCATTTTCTTTGGGTAAATACCCAGTAGTGAAATTACTAGATCATATGGTAATTCTATTTTTAATTTTTTGAGGAAACTCCATACAGCTTTCCACAGTGGTGGTACAAATTTGCATCCCCACCAACAGTGCACAAGGGTTCTTTTTCCTCCCCATCTTCATCAACACTTGTTATTTCTTGTCTTTTTGATTCTAGCCATTCTGACAATTGGAAAGTGATACCTCATTGTGGCTTTGATTTGCATTTCTCTGATGATTACTGATGTTGAGCATGCTTTCATGTGTTTTTGTGCTATCTGTATGCCTGCCTTAGAAAAATGTCTACTCAAGTCCTCTGCCCATTTTTTTTTTTTTTTTTTTTTTTTTTAAGATTTTATTTATTTGTCAGAGAGAGAGCGCGAGCGAAAGTGAGCACAGGCAGACAGAGTGGAAGGCAGAGGCTCCTCTGCCCATTTTTAATTGGATTATTTGGGTGGGGTTCTTTTGGTGTTGAGTTATATGAGTTCTATTTATTTATTTATTTATTTATTTATTTATTTATTTATTTTCAGCATAACAGTATTCATTATTTTTGCACCACCCCAGTGCTCCATGCAAGCCGTGCCCTCTATAATACCCACCACCTGGTACCCTGACCTCCCACCCTCCGCCCCTTCAAAACCCTCAGATTGTTTTTCAGAGTCCATAGTCTCTCATGGTTCACCTCCCGTTCCAATTTCCTCCAACTCCCTTCTCCTCTCTATCTCCCCATGTCCTCCATGCTATTTGTTATGCTCCACAAATAAGTGAAACCATATGATAATTGACTCTCTCTGCTTGGCTTATTTCACTCAGCATAATCTCTTCCAGTCCCATCCATGTTGCTACAAAAGTTGGGTATTCATCCTTTCTGATGGAGGCATAATACTCCATAGTGTATATGGACCACATCTTCCTTATCCATTCGTCTGTTGAAGGGCATCTTGGTTCTTTCCACAGTTTGTCGACCGTGGCCATTGCTGCTATAAACATTGGGGTACAGATGGCCCTTCTTTTCACTCCATCTGTATCTTTGGGGTAAATACCCAGTAGTGCAATGGCAGGGTCATAGGGAAGTTCTATTTTTAATTTCTTGAGGAATCTCGACACTGTTTTCCAACGAGGCTGCACCAACTTGCATTCCCACCAACAGTGTAAGAGGGTTCCCCTTTCTCCACATCCCCTCCAACACATATTGTTTCCTGTCTTGCTAATTTTGGCCATTCTAACTGGTGTAAGGTGATATCTCAATGTGGTTTTAATTTGAATCTCCCTGATGGCTAGTGATGATGAACATTTTTTTCATGTGTCTGATAGCCATTTGTATGTCTTCATTGGAGAAGTCTGTTCATATCTTCTGCCCATTTTTTGATATGATTGTCTGTTTTGTGTGTGTTGAGCTTGAGGAGTTCTTTATAGATGCTGGGTATCAACCTTTTGTCTGTACTGTCATTTGCAAATATCTTCTCCCATTGCGTGGGTTGCCTCTTTGTTTTCTTGACTGTTTCCTTTGCTGTGCAGAAGCTTTTGATTTTGATGAGTTCTTTATATATTTTGAATATTAATCCAAATACATTTATCAGTTGTATCACTTGCAAATTTCTTCTCCTATTCAGTAGGTTATTATTTTGTTTTGTTTTTGGTTTCCTTTGCTGCAAAAAAGCTTTTTATTTTGATGTCATCCCAATAGCCAATTTTTGCTTTTGTTTCTTTTGCCTTAGAAAACATGTCTAGAAAAATATTGCAAGGGGTGATCTCAAAGAAATTACTACCTATATTCTCTTCTAGTAGTTTAATGGTTTCAGGTCTTGCATTTAGGTCTTTTAGTCCATTTTGAGTTTATTTTTATGTATGGTGTAAGGAAATGTTCCAGATTTATTCTTTCATACGTAGTTGTGCAGTTTTCTTAGGACTATTTATTGAAGAGACTGTCTTTTCCCCATTGTACATTCTTGCCTCCTTTGTCATAAAGTAATTGACCACAGAAGTGTGGGTTCATTTCTAGGGTTTCTATTCTGTCCCATTGATCTATGTGTCTGTTTTTGTGTTGATACCTTACTGTTTTGATTATTATAGCTTTGTAGTAGGTCTTGAAATCTGAAATGGTGATACCTTCTGTTTTGTTCTTTCTCAAAATTGCTTTGTGGTTCCACACAGACTTTAGGATTATTTGCTCTAATTCTGTGAAAAATACTATAGGTATTTTAATAAGATTGTATTCAATTTGTAGATAGCTTTGGGTAGTATGGTCATTTCAACAATATTATTTCTTCCAATCCATGAGCCTGGAATATCTTTCCATTTGTTTGTGTCATCTTCACTCACTTTCACCAATGTTTTATATTTTCCAGAGTACAGGTCTTTCACATCCTTGACTAAGTTATTCTGAGGGATTTTATTCTTTTTGGTGCAATTGTAAGTGAAATTATTTTCTTAATTCTTTTTCTGCTACTTCATTATTAGTGTATGGAAATGCAACAAGTGTCTGCATATCAATTTTGCATCCTCCAGCCTTACTGATTTCATTTGTCTGTTCTAGTAGTTTTTTGGTGGAGTCTTTTGGGTTTTCTATATAGAATATCATGTTATTTGTAAATAGTGGAAGTTCTACTTCTACCTTGTCAATTTGGATGCCTTTTTTTTTGGTTGTTGTTGTTGTCTGATTGCTGTGGCTAGGACTTTCAGTACAACTTGTGTAAACCTGGTGATTCACAGACCTGTACCCCTGGGGATAAAAATATATGTTTATAAAAAATAAAAAGTTAACAAAAAAAAAAACTGGTGAGAATGAACATCCTTGTCTTTTTAAAATTTTTTAAAGATTATTTATTTTAGAGAGAAAGAGAGAGAGAGCATGCAAACAGGGGGAAGTGCAATGGGAATGGGAGAGGGTGAGAGAGAATCCCAGACTCCCTACTGAACATAGAGCCTGATGTAGGGCTTGATCTCTGGACCCAAGATCATCACCAGATCCTAAATCAAAGTCTGATGCCCAACAAACTAAGTCACCCAGGTGCCCCATGGACATCTTTGTCTTGTTCCTGATCTTAGAAGAATTCACCACTGAGTATATATTAGCATAGGCTTTTCACATATGGCCTTTACTATGCTGAAGTATGTTCTCTCTAATCCTACCTTGTTTAGAGTTTTAAAAATCATGAATAGATGTTGTACTTTGTCAAATGCTTTTTCTGCATCTAGTGAGATGATCATATGGTTTTTTCCTTTTATTCAAATCTGAATCATAAAGCCTTTCAAAATTAATTCATATGCCATATCTGACAATGGAAGAAGATGCCATTTCTCCATGGCAAGAAAATTATTTACCAAGACAGTAGAAGAGATTAACATTACTTGGTATAACATGTACAGTGGCACAAGTTGGCACACTCTTTTTGAGAATGATGAAAAATGGCTACAATATTTCCCCTTCTTTAAACACAACCTTAGTTAAGTAGTTGTTACTTGGGAAGTTGTGTGTCTCAGGACTTGACTTTGTGATTTGTTTTTGCCAATGCGTCTTTAGCAACCATGAGGCAAGCAGGGCATTGGAAAGGACTTACATGTAAGACTTTCAGGAGAATATGACAGTGGTAGCCTGCTGGAAGACATAGGGTAATGAGGAAGAGAACTAAGCAATATTGCCTGCCAAACACCAGACAAAATGAGTGAGGCTGTATCAGATCATCCGACACTCAGCTAATAAACCAGCTTACAACAGTGGCCTGAGAGAACCCAGGAGAGAGCAGTTGAGCAGTCTAATATGAAAGAGCCACCTAGTCAAGTCAAAGGTCTATGAGCTAAGTAAAACTGTTATCATTTTGAGCCCATAAATTTTAAGGTAGTTAACAATATTTATTGATATATTATCTTGAATCAAATATACATTTGTTTTTACATTTAAAAATTTTCCTTTGGTTCCTAACACTTTAATTTCACATTCCTAATTACTACCCATATATTTAAGAATTAAGCCCTACTCTTAGGGCTTAATTATATTTGATGAATATATCCTATCCCTTCCTCCATCTAAACCACATGACTTGACCTTCTTATTTAAGATTTGCTAACAGTAATGTTATCATTAAATAAAGAAGATTAACTTAATATGTTCTAAGTATGTAACCTATAGAAAATAGCCTACTTATTTAGGCTGCTTCCTATAATAGGTGTGCTTTGTACCATGTTGTGAATGACATACATCAATTCAGCTAGTCATAATTTTCAAGTTTTCCTAAGTATTGGTAGTCTTCAATAACTAGGAGTGGCTGGGAGTTACAGGACTCCTTCTCCAGAAACTTGTTACCATAATACTATATTATAGTGAAAACAATCTCAGATAGAAATTGCAACATAATTAAGGATGGATTAGCAAACAGACAAAACAACCAAGGCACAAGAAGACCTCACTGTCTGTTCTTTTAGGTGTTTCCAAAAAGTACCTTGCATGAAAGATTCACTCTTAGGCAAATGCAATAATATTTTGATGACAGGTTCAGCCTACCTTCCACTTGGGTTAAGAAATAGAATACCCATTAATTGGAAGGCTTTTTCTAGAACTTAGTCTAGATGAACTAAGCTACTGGGTATATCAGACTCTTTCACTCTGTTCGCTTAGAAAAGCGACACTTGTATGATCTTTCTAGCTTGCTGTATGCTTTTGTGGGTTTATTTTGTTGGTAGTTCACTCAGCTTTTTTAATCTGTTAAGTTTTGTCTTTTGCTAAATTTGAAAAGTTTTCTGCCTTTATTTCTTCAAGTACTTTTCCATCTCTGGCTTCTTTTTTCTCTCCTCTTCAACTTCTATGGCATGAATGTTAGAACTTTTATTATAGTCCCACTGGTCCCTGAGACTATTTTTTTCAAAGTCTTTTTTCTCTTTGTGTTGAGATTCGGTAATTTCTATTGTCCTATCTTCCAGTTCATGTATTCTTCTGTTTGTCTCTTCCATTCTATTGAACTCATCCACTGAGTTTTTTATTTCAACTACTATATTTTTCAGTTCTAAAATTTCCATTTGTTTCTTTATATTTCTGTTTGTTTTCTGAGACTTTCTTTCATTTGTTTGGAATATGTTTATAAATTTTTCATTGAAAAATTTTATGATGACTGCTGTAAGGTTATTTGTTAGATAATGCTAACATCTTTGTCATTTCAATGTTGGCATCTATTGAATATCTTTTTTCATTCAATTCAAGATCTTCCTCTTTCTTTTTATGAGAGTGATTTTCAGTTAAGTCCTGGATATTTTTATAATAAACTATAAGACTCTGGACCTCATTTAACTTCTGTTTTGGTTGACTTTCTCTGACTCCGCTCCAAAAGAGGAGAGGTATGCCCTGCCTCATCAGGGTCAGGGGAAAGTAGAAGCTCCAGTTTCCCACGTGGGTTCTGATAACATCTAGTGCTTGTGTGTCTGTGGCTCCACATTACTCCAGGCAATGAAATTTCTGGCTTCCCATGTGGTCTCCACTGGCACCATAGGTGGGTGGCATCATTAGCACTAGGTAGTGGTGAAAGTTTTAACTCTCCACTAGATGCTCTCTGACATCACTTCAGTAGAGAGGTGCAGGATGGAAGTGGATCTATACTCCCCTCATGGTTCCCAGGAATACCACAGGGGAAGCTTCTCACAGGCTGGCTAAAATCAAAGTCTCATTTTCCTTCTTAGCCTTCTCTGTTACCACCCCAGTGGTACGGGTGAGAGCATGGGACACCTTCTTATAGCCTCTGCAATGTGGAAGTCTAGAATCCTCACTTAGCCTTGGCTTGCATCTGTGGGAGTAGGGCCACACATTTTTCTGTAGTGTTTGGAAGAAGTAGAGTAATTATTATCTGTAATGTTCAGTCTTGATAGGTTTCCCTATTCCTGTTCCTTTGACTAGAGAGTGCAGGGTTTTGTTGGGGCTTATATTTAATTTTTTGTCTACTATTATTGGCATTTCTGGGTTGCCAGTATCTCCAGCTCCAAGTCTGACATGTATGAGGTAAAAATAAAACTGAGGAAACTTAAAACCTTGTCATTCCTTGGATTTCATGGTCCCTGGCCAGTCTGTTTAATTCTCCCCATTGTTCAGAGTATTGTTTGGTTTGTTTTACATATATGTCCAGGGATTTTAGTTGTAGTAAATGGAAGGAATAGGGGAAGATACCTGTACTCCATCTTCTCAGAAGTGAAACTCGTCTATCATTATTTTTAAGAACAGTTTTAAGCTCACAACACAGTTGAAAGGAAGGTACAGAGATTTTCCACATACCCATTTCCCTCACACATGCATTGCCTCCCCCATTGGCAACATCATTCACCAAAATGGTACATTTGTTATCAAGGATGAGTTTACATTGACACATCATGATCATTCAAAGTCCATAGTTTATCTTTGGGTTTACCCTTGATGTTATACATTTCTGTGGGTTTGGACAAATGCATAATGACATATAGCCATAATTATAACATCATACAGAGTATTTTTCACTGCTCTAAAAATCCTATTTATTCTGCATATTCATCTCCCCTTCTCCCACTGGTCTTTTTACTGTTACCATAGTTTTGCCTTTTCTAGAATGTCATATAATTGAGATCATATAGTTCAATAGCCTTTTCAGATTGGCTTCTTTCACTTAGTAATATGAACTTAAGTTTCATGCATATCTTTTCCTGGCTTGATTGCTCTTTTTTTTTTTTTTTTTTAGTGATAAATAATATTCCACTGTCCGGATGTAACACCATTTATTTATTCATTGTCCTCCCGAAGGAAATCTGGTTGCTTCCGAGTTTTGGCAGTTATGAATAAAGCTGCTATAAATATCCCCTGTGCTGGTTTTTGTATGGATATGTCTTCAACTGCTTTGGGCAAACACCAAGGAGAGTGACTGCTGACTGATAAAACGAGTATATTTAGTTTTATAAGATACTGCCAAACTATCTTCCAAAGTGCCTGTACCATTTTGTATTTCTATCAGCAATATATGAGAGTTCCTGTGGCTCCACATCCTGGCCAGGAATTGATATTATTAGTGTTCTAAATTTTGGTCATTTTAATAAGTGCATAGGGATATCTCATTGTTTTAATTTGCATTTCTTGATGCCATGGAACATCTTTTCATATGCTTGTTTGCCACTTGCATATCTCCCTTGGTGAAGTGTTTGTTAAGATCTTTGACATATTTTTTGATTATGTCATTTGTTTTCTTATGTTGAATTTTAAGGGTTCTTTACTTATTTTGGATAACAGTCCTTTATTTGGTGTGTCTTTTTGTAAAAATTTTTTTCCCAGTCTGTGTCTTGTCTTTTAACTCTCTTGACAGCTTTTGTAGAGCTCAAGTTTTTAATTTTAATGAAGTCCAGATTACCAATTGTTTCTTTCATGTATCATGCCTTTGTTGTTTTATCTAAAAAGTATTCACCCTACCCAAGGCCGTCTGGGTTTTTTCTTGTATTATCTTCTAGGAGTTTTATTGTTTTGCATTTTACATGTAAGTCTCTGATATATTTTTGAGTTAATTTTTGTTGAAGGGTATAAACTCTGTGTCTAGATTCAATTTTTTATATATCGGTATCCAAATTTTCCAGCCTCATCTGTTGAAGAGACTATCTTTGCTCCATTGTATTGTCTTTATTCCTTTTCAAAGCTCACTTGACTATGTTTATGTGGGTTTATTTCTGGACTCTCTATTCTCTTCCACTGACTTGTTTATTTATTATCATTATTATTATTATTTTGCCATACCACACTGTCTTAATTACTGTAGCTTTACGGTAAATTTTGAAGTCAGGTGGGGTCAGTCCTCCACTTTGTTCTTCTTCTTCAGTATTGTGTTTGCTTTTCTGGGTCTTTTGCCTCCCCATATAAATTTTAGTATTGGCTTGTTGATACCCGTAAAGTAACTGACAGTATTTTGATTGACATTGCATTGACTTTATACATCAAGTTAGGAAGAATTGACATCCTGACAAGATTAAGTCTTCCTATTTATAAACATGGAATATTTCTCCATTTATTTTTTCTTTGATTTTGTTCATCAGAGTTTCGTAGTTTTCCTCATATAGATATGTACATACTTCATTAGGTTTACACCCAAATATTTAATTGGGGGGGTACTAATGAAAATTGTATTAGCATTTTTAATTTCAAATTCCATTTTTTCATTGTTACTATATAGAAAAGCAGTTGATTTCCTGTATGTTAAGTTGTATCCTGCAATCTTGCTAATCATTGCTTATCAATTTCAGCAGTTCATTTTTGTTTTGATATTTGGTTGATTCTTTGGGTTTCTATATAGATGATCATGGCATCTGTGAACAGAAAAAGTTTTATTTCTTTCTTCCTAGTGTGTATATATATATATATGTACATCTTTTCCTCCTTTTTGCTTTATTGCATTAGTAAGGACTTCCCATATGATGTTGGAAAAAAAGTGGTGAAAGAGGATATTATGATATTTAAATCTACATTATCACCATTTTTTTGCATAGTTTTGTCACGATTCTGATTTTGCCATTTTTTTCTTTTCTTTTCTTTTGCCATTCTAATTTTGATACTAATACTGGTCGTATGGATTTTAAAAATCTGGAAGAGCACAGAGGAGCCAACATTAGCATGTAATAGGGCACTGCCCTAGCCTCCACCTTGTTCAAAATTTGTACAAATAACTGAGATGAATGTTAAAAGACAATAATATATTTGGTAGAGCAGGTGGCCCCAAGAAGGCCTCTTTGGCATGAAGATTACTTTGAGTTAAAATGTAATCAAGACCCAGACGATTCAGAAAAAGCTCTTTGCTTCCTCTTCAACTGCCTAAAAAGAATCTGAGATGTATAGGACCTACTCTAGGAAGCAGTAGATAACTACATTACAT
This sequence comes from Mustela nivalis, assembly GCF_964662115.1. Taxonomy (NCBI): domain Eukaryota; kingdom Metazoa; phylum Chordata; class Mammalia; order Carnivora; family Mustelidae; genus Mustela; species Mustela nivalis. Next base: position 117,960,867 of record NC_139023.1, read on the forward strand.
TATGAACTACACATGGTAGACAGAGGAACCTAGCTACACCTGTTTGGTCAAAGTCCTCTATGTGCCATTGTTTCTTGGTGGCCCAGCAAACATTTGTTTACCAAACATTTACTCTTTTTCATCTTCTTGCAAATTGCATTCCTTCCCTTTGAAGTCCCAGATACCTACCCCCATACCCTCATGTTACCAGACTCTCTTTGGAATTTCCACGTCTGTGTGGAATCCTCATACCTACAAAATTAAATTTGACTTTCTATTGTCAATATGATTCTTAATCCAGCTAGAAGGACCTTTGAAGGGGACAGGAAATTCTTGCTCCTTGACATTTGCATCTCAAAAAACTGGCAGCAATAGTTAATACACAGGATCATAAAATCAAGATCCAAAAAACGTTGATAAAACAATATCATAAATATTACATTATGCATGTTGATTCAGAAAATAAATTATATAATATAGTATAAAGAACAGTGTTGGTCTGGTATTGGTTCTTACGGAGCAAGTAACAAGCAAACAACAAATGGAAGGAAGATAGTGCTTAGATAGTGATTAGAAATTTAGAAAACAAACGAAGCCATTATTAATTCAGCTTGCATTTGGGGACAAGCACTGGCATAGCATCTTGTAGATGCTACAGAATCTATATTAACAGAAGGGAGTGGCCAGAATAGGGAGGTAATTATAACATTGTATGCTAAGATGTGTGGATGATATGTGGGCATTGTGCCCAACTAATTGGAGGTGACAAACCTGGTGACAAGTGACATGAAAGACCATTGAAAAGTGTTTAATTTGTGCTCGCTTCGGCAGCACATATACTAAAATTGGAAAAGTGTTTAATTTGATGAGGAAAAGGGTAGAGAATATGAAAGATGCCATGTGGAAAAAGAATAAATCATTCTGCGAGAAGTGCTAGATAGTGAGTTCCCTGCTACTATAAGTATTTAAGCAATGGCAAAAGGACCAGCTATCAGGGATTTAATTAAAAAAAAAAAAAAAAAGTGATCCTGCTTTAGGTGAACACTGGACTAGATGACCTCTGAGGTCATTTCTTCCATGAATCTATGGACCTTTATAGGCTCAGTTAAGAAGAGAATGGCGAAGTGTTAATCAGGGCTTTAATCTCACAAAACAGAGCACAGCTGGTCTTTGCCTTTAATGAGATCCAGACATTAATACAAATAACAGGTATTTTTCATTAGGATAAGTAATGGGATATGAGCATTGTAAAAGAGAGGCACCTGCTCACATATTTTAAAAAATAACTTCCTATAGGGAGATGTCTGCAAATTGAAACACGAATAAGAAGAAAAAAGACTCTTTGTCTCAAGTATTCTGCTTAATTTTGCACCAGTTTAAAAAAAAAAAAAGTGAGTGAGGTTGCCATCTAGTGACTGTTCTCTGGTTTTCAGTTTAGGAGGCTCTGGGTTCTCACACCTGGTTGTTATGTTAGTCTCGCTTGGAAGTTTCCCCAACTATGGATTCCAGACATCCACCTGAAGCTGGAATCAGAATCTTTGGATATGGGGCTCCAGAGGTTCTGCTTTATTTTAAATATCTTCAGATGATTACTCTGGGCCTAGTTTACCACCAGTGTTTGGAATTAATTGCCCTGGGAATGTGCTGTGTGTGGGCTTTAGTGCTGCAGGAGCAAATTTATGGGAAGTACAGTATTTACCTACTTGCTCCAAAAACCAGGTTTTAGGCATATGCAACTTGGTGTTGCATCTCTGTATTTCTGATCCCAAAATAGGCTTCGCACAGCTAGAATTGACCCTCCTCTATACCTGAAGATACATAATCAAAGATGTTTACTGTAACACTAGTTTTAATAACGATTGTCTAAAAACCAGGCACATGCTCATCGGTAGGGTTTGCCTAAAAAAAAACGACAGTAAATACAAGCACTGAAATGACCATTTAAAAAGAATGACGTAGGGGCACCTGGGTGGCTCAGTGGGTTAAGCCTCTGCCTTTGGCTCAGGTCATGATCTCGGGGTCCTGGGATTGAGCCCCGCATCCGGCTCTCTGCTCAGCAGGGAGCCTGTTTTTCCCCCTCTCTCTGCCTGCCTCTCTGCCTACTTGTGATTTCTCTCTGTCAAATAAATAAATTGAAAATCTTTAGAAAAATAAAAAGAATGAGATAGTTCTATATATGCTGATACCCTAGATGTATTATGTGAAAAAAGCAGCTGTATTTTTAGCAGAGGTGATTCTGAGTCAATGATCTAGAGTCAGTCTTAGAAACACTGCATTAATGAGTAGAGAGAGTAGTATTTGTGACCTAAGGCCATGGATGGAACTTAAGGATTTTCATTTTTAACATATTCTTCAAGTGATTCTAATACAATCAACGTTTGAAATTATCAGCATAGGCATCTTCCCAGGTACCCTCAAATCAGCTTCCTCTAGGTCTGTGGCCAGTCCAGCTCTTCCTCTGTAATAATCTGGCATTGTGGGAATGTTTTCAGTCTCAACTGAAGAGATAGCATGCCCATGAAAATATGATTTAAAGTCAACTTCCAGACACTCTTCAAACATGGAACTTGAGACAAGCTCTTGTGAAACTCAACTTGTTCCCAGTGTGTTGACGTGGCCACCATGTGGAAAGTAATCTGGTGGCTTTAGAGCTATGGCAAGCCATCATGTCACGTACGAATCAGTCATTCTAACAGGATGTGACTGCACCCTATGTCTCTGTAAAAGAGAACAGAAAGTGCAATAAGGAAACAAAGAAGGAACCAAAGATGGAAAAGTTGAAAGTGCAAAAGGAGCAAAAGCTCACAATGGGCTGATCTGAGATGTGTTTGCTCCTTTCCGTTTCCCAAAGGTTGGGGTTCTAGGCAGCTATGTCCTGTTAATAGAATCTTCCTTTAGCAGACTCTGTAAGCAATAATCTGTGAGTCCGTAGTGTTCTCCTACAGAGTTGACTTTCACAATCTGTTTAGCATTAAAGTTCTCTCTTCACAGAGAACCAGACTGTTGAAAGGAATGAGTCTCCTCTATGGAAGGCCCCTCAATTGGACAAACATCTAGGTGGGAGACTGAGGAATCATTGAAAATAGAGAAAGCTGGGTGTGAAAGCCCCCCTCGGGCCTACCCAAGCCTCCCTATAGCCAATGGAAATGAGTCTCCACTCTGACTCTCCAACTTATGGTTTACAGGGATGATGTAGTTTCGAGTAGATGAGATTTTATTATTTTAGCTTACTCTTGATCACTTACTAAAAGCATCTGAGAGTAAGCCTTAAATCAGTTTGCATGTGTTTTTTGTCAAAATAATATTTATAGTTTTTCTAATCATAGAAGAAAAGAAAAATTCGGGGTGTTGGGGTGGCTCAGTTGGTTAAACATCTGATTCTTGATTTCAGCTCAGGGCATGCTTTCAGGGTCCTGGGATCGAGCCCTGTATTGGGCTATTGTGCTTACCGTGACATCTGCTTGAGATTCCCTCCCTCTCCCATGGCCCCTCTCCCTACTTGCACTTGTGCGCACACACACACACACACACACACACTCTTTCTCTCTCTCAAATAAAGAAAGAAAGAAAGAAAGAATCAGGGGGAGGAGTCAAGATGGCGGAGAAGTAGCAGGCCGAGACTACTTCAGCTAGCCGGAGATCAGCTAGATAGCTTATCTAAAGATTGCAAACACCTGCAAATCCATCAGCAGATCGAAGAGAAGAAGAACAGCAATTCTGGAAACAGAAAAACAACCACTTTCTGAAAGGTAGGACCTGCGGAGAAGTGAATCCAAAGCCACAGGAAGATAGACCCTGGGGGGAGGGGCCGGCTCCCGGCAAGCGGCGGAGCAACCGCGCACAAAATCAGGACTTTTAAAAGTCTGTTCCGCTGAGGGACATCGCTCCAGAGGCTACCCGGGGCAAAGCCCACACGGGGTCAGCGTGGCCTCAGGTCCCGCAGGGTCACAGAAGGATCGGGGGTGTCTGAGTGTCGCAGAGCTTGCGGGTATTGGAACGGAAAAGCCGGCTACAGAGACAGAGCCGACAGTAAGCTCGCAGCTCGGGGTGACCTTGAACCAGTCGCAGGCTCGGTGAGCTCGGAGCGCGGCCGGAGGTCAGGCAGACGGGAGTAACTGAGCACGGTTCTCTGGGCGCGCACTGAGGAGTGCGGCCCTGGGCTCTCAGCTCCTCCAGGCCGGAGACCAGGAGGCCGCCATTTGCATTCCCGTCCTCCGGAACTCTACGGAAAGCGCTCAGGGAACAAAAGCTCCTGAAAGCAAACCCAAGCGGATTACTCACCCCGGCCCCGGGTAAAAGCGGTGCAATTCCGCCTGGGGCAAAGACACTTGAGAATCACTACAACAGGCCCCTCCCCGAGAAGATCAACAAGAAATCCAGCCGAGACCAAGTTCACCTACCAAAGAGTGCGGTTTCAATACCAAGGAGAGCAGCAGAATTCTAGAGGAGGAGAAAGCAAAGCACGGAACTCATGGCTTTTTCCTTGTGATTTTTTTTAATCTTGCGGTTAATTTAATTTAATTTTTTTCTTTTTCTTTTTTTTCTTTTTTTTTTTTTTGCCTTCAGGTAAAATTTTTTTTTTTAACTGTTACCTTTTTCTTTTTTAACGATTTTTTACTAGTTTATCTAATACATATATTTTTTTCTTTTTTATATTTTTCTTAGGTGTTTTCTTTTTTTAAAAAAAAATTCTTTTCTTCTTTTTTTTTTCTCTTTTTTCTTTTTTTTTTTTATTGTTTCCTTTTTGAACCTCTTTTTATCCCCTTTCTCCCCACTCACCATTTTGGATCTCTTCTAATTTGGTTAAAGCATATTTTCCTGGGGTTGTTGCCACCCTTTTAGTATTTTACTTGCCCCTTCATATACTCTTATCTGGACAAAATGACAAGACGGAAAAATTCAACACAAAAAAAAGAACAAGAGGCAGTACCGAAGGCTAGGGACCTAATCAATACAGACATTGGTAATATGTCAGACCTAGAGTTCAGAATGACAATTCTCAAGGTTCTAGCCGGGCTCGAAAAAGGCATGGAAGATATTAGAGAAACCCTCTCGAGAGATATAAAAGCCCTTTCTGGAGAAATAAAAGAACTAAAATCTAACCAAGTTGAAATCAAAAAAGCTATTAATGAGGTGCAATCAAAAATGGAGGCTCTCACTGCTAGGATAAATGAGGCAGAAGAAAGAATTAGTGATATAGAAGACCAAATGACAGAGAATAAAGAAGCTGAGCAAAAGAGGGACAAACAGCTACTGGACCACGAGGGGAGAATTCGAAGGATAAGTGACACCATAAGACGAAACAACATTAGAATAATTGGGATTCCAGAGAAGAAGAAAGAGAGAGGGGAGCAGAAGGTATACTAGAGAGAATTATTGGGGAGAATTTCCCCAATATGGCAAAGGGAACGAGCATCAAAATTCAGGAGGTTCAGAGAACGCCCCTCAAAATCAATAAGAATAGGCCCACACCCCGTCACCTAATAGTAAAATTTACAAGTCTCAGTGACAAAGAGAAAATCCTGAAAGCAGCCCGGGAAAAGAAGTCTGTAACATACAATGGTAAAAATATTAGATTGGCAGCTGACTTATCCACAGAGACCTGGCAGGCCAGAAAGAGCTGGCATGATATTTTCAGAGCACTAAATGAGAAAAACATGCAGCCCAGAATACTATATCCAGCTAGGCTATCATTGAAAATAGAAGGAGAGATTAAAAGCTTCCAGGACAAACAACAACTGAAAGAATTTGCAAACACCAAACCAGCTCTACAGGAAATATTGAAAGGGGTCCTCTAAGCAAAGAGAGAGCCTACAAGTGGTAGATCAGAAAGGAACAGAGACCATATACAGTAACAGTCACCTTACAGGCAATACAATGGCACTAAATTCATATCTCTCAATAGTTACCCTGAATGTGAATGGGCTAAATGCCCCTGTCAAAAGACACAGGGTATCAGAATGGATAAAAAAACAAAACCCATCTATATGTTGCCTCCAAGAAACACATTTTAAGCCCGAAGACACCTCCAGATTTAAAGTGAGGGGGTGGAAAAGAATTTACCATGCTAATGGACATCAGAAGAAAGCAGGAGTGGCAATCCTTATATCAGATCAATTAGATTTTAAGCCAAAGACTATAATAAGAGATGAGGAAGGACACTATATCATACTCAAAGGGTCTGTCCAACAAGAAGATTTAACAATTTTAAATATCTATGCCCCCAATGTGGGAGCAGCCAACTATATAAACCAATTAATAACAAAATCAAAGAAACACATCAACAATAATACAATAATAGTAGGGGACTTTAACACTCCCCTCACTGAAATGGACAGATCATCCAAGCAAAAGATCAGCAAGGAAATAAAGGCCTTAAACGACACACTGGACCAGATGGACATCACAGATATATTCAGAACATTTCATCCCAAAGCAACAGAATACACATTCTTCTCTAGTGCACATGGAACATTCTCCAGGATAGATCACATCCTCGGTCCTAAATCAGGACTCAACCGGTATCAAAAGATTGGGATCATTCCCTGCATATTTTCAGACCACAATGCTCTAAAGCTAGAACTCAATCACAAAAGGAAGTTTGAAAAGAACCAAAATACATGGAGACTAAACAGCATCCTTCTAAAGAATGAATGGGTCAACCGGGATATTAAAGAAGAATTGAAAAAAATCATGGAAACAAATGATAATGAAAATACAACGGTTCAAAATCTCTGGGACACAACAAAGGCAGTCCTGAGAGGAAAATATATAGTGGTACAAGCCTTTCTCAAGAAACAAGAAAGGTCTCAGGTACACAATCTAACCCTACACCTAACGGAGCTGGAAAAAGAACAAGAAAGAAACCCTAAGCCTAGCAGGAGAAGAGAAATCATAAAGATCAGAGCAGAAATCAATGAAATAGAAACCAAAAAAACAATAGAACAAATCAACGAAAGTAGGAGCTGGTTCTTTGAAAGAATTAATAAAATTGATAAACCCCTGGCCCGACTTATCAAAAAGAAAAGAGAAAGGACCCAAATAAATAAAATCATGAATGAAAGAGGAGAGATCACAACTAACACCAAAGAAATACAAACTATTATAAGAACATACTATGAGCAACTCTATGCCAATAAATTTGACAATCTGGAAGAAATGGATGCATTCCTAGAAACATATAAACTACCACAACTGAACCAGGAAGAAATAGAAAGCCTGAACAGACCCATAACCAGTAAGGAGATTGAAACAGTCATTAAAAATCTCCAAACAAACAAAAGCCCAGGGCCAGACGGCTTCCCGGGGGAATTCTACCAAACATTTAAAGAAGAACTAATTCCTATTCTCCTGAAACTGTTCCAAAAAAATAGAAATGGAAGGAAAACTTCCAAACTCATTTTATGAGGCCAGCATCACCTTGATCCCAAAACCAGACAAGGATCCCACCAAAAAAGAGAGCTATAGACCAATATCCTTGATGAACACAGATGCGAAAATACTCAACAAAATACTAGCCAATAGGATTCAACAGTACATTAAAAAGATTATTCACCACGACCAAGTGGGATTTATTCCAGGGCTGCAAGGTTGGTTCAACATCGCAAATCAGTCAATGTGATACAACACATCAATAAAAGTAAGAACAAGAACCATATGATACTCTCAATAGATGCTGAAAAAGCATTTGACAAAGTACAGCATCCCTTCCTGATCAAAACTCTTCAAAGTGTAGGGATAGAGGGCACATACCTCAATATCATCAAAGCCATCTATGAAAAACCCACCGCAAATATCATTCTCAATGGAGAAAAACTGAAAGCTTTTCCACTAAGGTCAGGAACACGGCAGGGATGTCCATTATCACCACTGCTATTCAACATAGTACTAGAGGTCCTAGCCTCAGCAATCAGACAACAAAAGGAAATTAAAGGCATCCAAATCGGAAAAGAAGAAGTCAAATTATCACTCTTCGCAGATGATATGATACTATATGTGGAAAACCCAAAAGACTCCACTCCAAAATTGCTAGAACTTATACAGGAATTCAGTAAAGTGTCAGGATATAAAATCAATGCACAGAAATCAGTTGCATTTCTCTACACCAACAGCAAGACAGAAGAAAGGGAAATTAAGGAGTCAATCCCATTTACAATTGCACCCAAAACCATAAGATACCTAGGAATAAACCTAACCAAAGAGACACAGAATCTATACTCAGAAAACTATAAAGTACTCATGAAAGAAACTGAGGAAGACACAAAGAAATGGAAAAATGTTCCATGCTCCTGGATTGGAAGAATAAATATTGTGAAAATGTCTATGTTACCTAAAGCAATCTACACATTTAATGCAATTCCTATCAAAGTACCATCCATCTTTTTCAAAGAAATGGAGCAAATAATTCGAAAATTTATATGGAACCAGAAAAGACCTCGAATAGCTAAAGGGATATTGAAAAAGAAAGCCAACGTTGGTGGCATCACAATCCCAGACTTCAAGCTCTATTACAAAGCTGTCATCATCAAGACAGCATGGTACTGGCACAAAAACAGACAGATAGATCAATGGAACAGAATAGAGAGCCCAGAAATAGACCCTCAAATCTATGGTCAACTAATCTTCGACAAAGCAGGAAAGAATGTCCAATGGAAAAAAGACAGCCTCTTCAATAAATGGTGCTGGGAAAATTGGACAGCCACATGCAGAAAAATGAAATTGGACCATTTCCTTACACCACACACGAAAATAGACTCAAAATGGATGAAGGACCTCAATGTGCGAAAGGAAACCATCAAAATCCTTGAGGAGAACACAGGCAGCAACCTCTTCGACCTCAGCCACAGCAACATCTTCCTAGGAACAACGCAAAAGGCAAGGGAAGCAAGGGAAAAAATGAACTATTGGGATTTCATCAAGATCAAAAGCTTTTGCACAGCAAAGGAAACAGTTAACAAAATCAAAAGACAACTGACAGAATGGGAGAAGATATTTGCAAACGACATATCAGATAAAGGACTAGTGTCCAGAATCTATAAAGAACTTAGCAAACTCAACACCCAAAGAACAAATAATCCAATCAAGAAATGGGCAGAGGACATGAACAGACATTTCTGCAAAGAAGACATCCAGATGGCCAACAGACACATGAAAAAGTGCTCCATATCACTCGGCATCAGGGAAATACAAATCAAAACCACAATGAGATATCACCTCACACCAGTCAGAATGGCTAAAATCAACAAGTCAGGAAATGACAGATGCTGGCGAGGATGCGGAGAAAGGGGAACCCTCCTACACTGTTGGTGGGAATGCAAGCTGGTGCAACCTCTCTGGAAAACAGCATGGAGGTTCCTCAAAATGTTGAAAATAGAACTGCCCTATGACCCAGCAATTGCACTATTGGGTATTTACCCTAAAGATACAAACGTAGTGATCCAAAGGGGCACGTGTACTCGAATGTTTATAGCAGCAATGTCCACAATAGCCAAACTATGGAAAGAACCTAGATGTCCATCAACAGATGAATGGATCAAGAAGATGTGGTATATATACACAATGGAATACTATGCAGCCATCAAAAGAAATGAAATCTTGCCATTTGCGACAACATGGATGGAACTAGAGCGTATCATGCTTAGCGAAATAAGTCAAGCGGAGAAAGACAACTATCATATGATCTCCCTGATATGAGGAAGTGGTGATGCAACATGGGGGTTTAAGTGGGTACGAGAAGAATAAATGAAAGAAGATGGGATTGGGAGGGAGACAAACCATAAGTGACTCTTAATCTCACAAAACAAACTGAGGGTTGCTGGGGGGAGGGGGTTTGGGAGAAGGGGGTGGTATTATGGACATTGGGGAGGGTATGTGTTTTGGTGAGTGCTGTGAAGTGTGTAGACCTGGTGATTCACAGACCTGTACCCCTGGGGATAAAAATATATGTTTATAAAAAATAAAAAATTATATTAAAAAAATAAAGAAAGAAAGAAAGAAAGAAAGAAAGAAAGAAAGAAAGAAAGAAAGAAAGAAAGAAAGAAAATTTTTTAAAAAGAAAAGAAAAATTCAAGGGAAAAATCACAGATGCATCAATACATTTTCCCTTCAGTCCTTTCTGTAGGCATACATTTATATACATTTTAAGAAAACTGGTATTAACTCATGTCTATTTATCATTAAATATAATATTTGATTGTATGGATGTGCCCAAGTTTCTGTATTCATTCACCTGTTGAGGGATATCCTGTTTGCTTCCAGGTTTTGGCAATTGTAAATAAACTACTATAAACACTAAAAAAAGAAAAGAAAAGAAAAAAAGCTGATATAAGACTTTATATTCTGTTTGGTATCCTGTTCTGTTAACTTAAGGTATCCTTTTACCACAGTATTAAATATTTTAATCCATTAAAAGTTTTATTATGTAACTCTACCACAATTTGTTCAATCTACTTATGAAGGATATTTGGTGTTTTCTGGGTTTTTCTCCATTAAAAATTCTTTTTTTGGTTTTTAAAATTAAATCTGAATGCCACTGGTATTTCACTGTTGTTCATAAAATTATTTGTTTTTAAAATACACATTCTTTATCATATTTAAATGTGAATATCATATTTATGATATATCATATCATTTCATATCATATTTATCATTCTTTATCATATCAAATACCAGGAAGTACACCACTTCCTGGTATTTCTTGTTTACTAATAATCTGAAAACCAGAAATTGGTGTGGAGTATTTGAGAATGGCATTTTGCAATTTTCCAGTTTCTCAGTTCAAAAATTTAAATCGGTTGTGTCCTTTTTCTTTCTTTTAAAACCTCATATCCAGTCATCAGTGAATTGTGTCTACTTCATCACACACACACACACACACACACACACACAGAATCTGACTACTTCTCACCACCTCCCTCACCTAGAACAGCCTTCAGACTTTAATTTGCTTCTATCTTTGCCAGACTACATTGTGTTCTCCATCACAGTAGTCAGAGTTATCCTTTTAAGACAAGTCTGGCCATCCACTTTTTGTCCGCAATCTCTAACTAGATTCCTGTCTCATTCCTTAGTCTACAAGGCTCTGTCTTTTATGCTCCCATTGCTTTGACTTGCTGTCCTACCACTGCCCATTTGTGCATCCACTCAAACCATGTTTGCTTTCTTCAGTACACCCAGCAGGATACTTCCCCAGGGCCTTTATACTTGCTATTAATTCTTCCTGGAAATCCTCTTTCCTTCATATCTACATATGAGCTCCCTCCTCTTCCTTCATTCTGCTTGAATGTCCGCCCAGTGCAGCCTTCTCAGACTATTCAGTTTAAAAATGGCAATTCCTAATACCCTTCCCTGCTTCTTTCTACAACATTCATTATTATCTAACATACTTTTCCTTTTTTATCTGTATATTGCTTGTCTTTCTTTCATTAGAATGTAAGTTCTGTGAGGGCATCCTCAGCACTGATAACAGTATCTGGCATATTGTAGGTGGTCAACAGATCTGATCTGAGTTCAACCCAATTCAACCATCTGTTGAATGAATAACAATGTCATTGTTTTTTGGTGAAAGTGGAGCTACTGATGTGATATATTATAGAATTAGATTGTATAATATTGAACATTAATATTTTAATATTATAATACTACATATTTATAATTTATGTTTAAAATATTTTATTTATTTTTATTTTAGAGAGAGTGAGAGAAAGAGAGCACTGTTGGGGAGAGGGGTAGAGAGAGAAGGAGAAGTAGACTCCCCATTGAGCAGGAAGCTTGATGTGGGGCTCCATCTCAGGACCTTGGGATCATGACCTGAGGCGAAGGCAGATGCTTAATTGACTGAGCCACACAGGTGCCCTATAATATTATTTAAAGAAGTACTTTTGCACATCCAGGATTAATTCTTTTTGGTCATACTGAATGACTCTATAAGGGCACTTGATGTAATGAGCACTGGGTGTTATATACAACTGGTGAATCACTAAATTCTACCTCTGAAACAATTTTTAAAAAGTACTTTTGGGGGGAATCGGAAGGGGAGGTGAACCATGAGAGACTATGGGCTCTGAAAAACAATCTGAGGAGTTTGAAGTGATGGGGGTTGGTTGGGGGAACCAGGTCGTGGGTATTAGAGAGGGCATGGATTGCATGGAGCACTGGGTGTGGTGCAAAAATAATGAATACTGTTATGCTGAAAATTAAAAAAAAATACTTTTGATACATCAAAATAAAAAGCTTTTGCATATCAAAGGAAACCATTGGCAAAACAAAAAGACAACCTAGTGAATGGGACAACATATTTGCAAATGATATGTACAATAAGGTATATCCAAAAAGATATCCAAAATACATAAAGAACTTATATAACTCAACCTAAAAAACTAACAGTCCAAGCAAAAAATGGGCAGAGGACTGAAAAGACACTTTCCCAAAGAAGATATAAGATGACAGACACATGAGAATATGCTAATCACTGGGACTGCAAATCAAAACCACAAAAAGATATCAACTTATATCAGTTAGAATAGCCACGATCAAAATGATTAGAAATAACAATTGTTGGCAAAGATGTAGAGGAAAAGGAACCCTCACACACTGTTTGTTACAATATAAATTGGTAGAGAGGTGCCTAGGTGGTTCAGTCTGCCTTCGGCTCAGGTAATGATCCCAGGGTTCTGGGATCAAGTCCCTCATCAGGCTCTCTGCTCAGCGGGGAGCCTGCTTCTCCCTCTCTATCTCTGCCTGCTGCTCTGCCTACTTGTGCTCTCTTTCTGTCAAATAAATAAAAAAATAAATAAATAGGTACCCACTGTGAAAAATAGTATCAAGTTTCCTCAAAAAATGAAAACTAGAAATACTATATGGTTCAATAATTCCACCACTGGGAATTTACCCAAAGAAAATGAAAACACTAATTGGAAAAGATATATGCACCCTATGTTTATTGTGGCACTATTCTAATAGCCAAGACATGGACACAACCTAAATGTTCATCAACAGGTGAATGGATAAGGAAAATGTGGCATATCTATTATTTACATATAGATACATATAGACACAGAAACACACACACAGAGTCAAATATTACATAGCCATCAAAAAAAGGATGAGATCCTATCATTTGAGACAACATGAATGGACCTAGAGGGTATTATATCAAATTAAATAAGTTAAACTGAAAAAGACAAATACTGAATCATTCTACTCTAAGTGGAAAGTAAAAAGAAAAAAAAAACAAATAAATAAACAAAAAAGCAGAATCAGACCTCTAAATAGAGAACAAACTGATGGTTGCCAGAGAAAGAGAGGGGTGGAGAGATTGCAAAATGGGTGGAGGGGAATAAAAGATACAGGCTTTCAGTTATGGAATGAATAAGTCATGGGAATAAAGGTACAACATAAGGAATATAGTCAACGATATCATAATAGCAATGTAACGGGACAGATGGTAGTAAATGGGTGGTGAGCATAGCATAATGTATAAACCTGTCAAATAACTAAGTTGTACATCTGAAACTAATGTCACATGTGTCAACCATACTCAAATTTAAAAAGGTAAAACAAATTTTTAAGTACTTTTGCAATTAAATTTGCTTGGACTTCCCAATTTGTGCTCATAAGTGATGTCTGTCTTATAGTTTTCTTATTTTGTTCATTTTTTAAGGGGTCGATATCAAGGTCATTTTAGCTTTACTTGATGAAGTGGGCAGCTTTCCATCTTTCTCATTACTACCAAAACAGTGCAAAGTGCATGTATCATTCCAATTATCTATTCATTGAAATTATGAGAGAATATACTAGCAAATCCATTTGGCAATAGGGATATTTTGAGAAGTAATTCTTTGATAACATCTTCCAATTTCTTTCCTGGTTAATAATATATTCAGGTTTTAAGATTTCTTTAGGATTTGTATCTTCCCAGAAAAGGCTACTTCATAGAAATATTCTAATTTATATTCGCAAAATTGTTTTCATTTTTATGTTCTGTTTTACCCAGTGTTATATTCTTATTTTCATTAGCAGTTTTCTTTACATTTTTTTTTCATATATTTTTATCCCCAAGGGTACAGGTCTGTGAATCGCCAGGTTTACACACTTCACAGCACTCACCAAAGCACATACCCTCCCCAATGTCCATAACCCCACCCCCCTTCTCCCAATCCCCCTCCCCCCAGCAACCCTCAGTTTGTTTCTCTCTGAGATCTTTCAGAGGCTTCTCTCTATCTTACTGCTTTAACTAAAAATTGTAAAATTATAGTTGTTTAAATTCTATTACTAATCTGTTAACCTAACAATAGTAATAATCTACTTAATATTAAATATAGCAATGATCATATTCCTAATTATGGAGTACATATGCTATTCTACACTATCCTCATGAATTTATAAGGTATTGTCCATTCAATAAAACAGCCCACTTGTAGCTCTTCCTGTTCTTTTGTAAAGCAAAAACCACATATGTTCATGTAGATTTTCTTACAGATGTTGGGTTAATCCACTCATCATTTTTAGTTTTTTCTCATCGGGTTTTTGGCCTTGAGATTACATTGGAGTTTTGTTTTCCTTCTTTTCATATTTCTTCAGTAAGTTTTTTGTAAGCTTTTATTCATTACTTACCCTTCTGTTCCCAATTTCCCTTTCCATGACTTTTATCCAGACCCATCTATTTCTTCTCTTTTTTCTTTGGACTGTTTAATATTATATATTTATTATTTTTAATTTCCTATTATTTTTTTAAAAAAATACTTTATTTATTTGACAGGGAGAGACACAGCAAGAGAGGGAACACAAGCAGGGGGAGTGGGAGATGGGGAAGCAGGCTCCCCACTAAGCAGGGAGCCTGATGCAGGACTTGATCCCAAGACCCTAGGCTCAGGACCTGAGCCAACGGCAGACACTTAAGGACTGAGCCACCCAGGTGCCCCTAGGTATTTTTTTTAAAGATTTATTTATTTATTATTTGAGAGAGAGAGAGCGAGCAGGAAGAGGGGCAGAGGGAGAGGGAGAGACTATCCAGCAGACTCCATACTCAGTATAAAGCCTGATGCAGGGGTCGATTTCACAACCCGGAGACCATGACCTGAGTCGAAATCAAGAGATGGACACAACTGACTGGGCCACCCAGGTGCCCCTAATATTATATTTTAACACCTGTGATTCCAGATATCAATATCTCGACTAGCAGGGTTTACCTTATTAGAAGTTGGTTTTTGAAATCTGGACTTCTATGAAAGCATCATAATGTCTTTGCCACTGTTGCCATCTTGAGTACCTACTTAGTTCAAAGCAGATCCTAATATGCTGAGTGAAGAGATAATATTATGTTTTTCTAGACTATAGCAATAGTCCATGGATATATATATATTTTTTTCAAATACTTATTTGACAGAGAAATCACAAGTAGGCAGAGAGGCAGGCAGAGAGAGAAGGGGGGGAAGCAGGCTCCCTGCTGAGCAGAGAGCCAGATGCGGGGCTCAATCCCAGGATCCTGGGACCATGACCTGAGCTGAAGGCAGAGGCTTAACCCACTGAGCCACCCAGGCACCCTGTCCATGGATATTCTTACAGCCGGTCTTCTGCCTTCCAATTCATCCTACACCTCTCACCCACTACCACTTCCCCATCCTATAGTTGAAGTGATCTTTCTTAAGCTCTAAAATACTATCATTTAAGGTCATTGACTATCAGGCCCTCATTTGTCTCTTGGAACTGATTGTCTGCAGCACCTCTGAATGTATATTACCTTAAGGAAAATGGATTTACTTTATGTTTGCTCTTACCTTCAGCTGGAGTCATCTCTTCCCTCAGAACTCCTATAATCTCTTTATTTATGTTTCTATCATTGAATTTACCACAATTATCTTGTGTCTTTTGTAGGCCTTTCTCCTTGACTAAATAATAATCTCGATAAGGGCCAGGAGCATCTCTTCTCTCCTTTTGATCCCCTTGGAATTTTGTGAGATGTAGTCATTCAGTAAATGTTTTACAACAGAACTGAATGTTACGTCAAGCAGAATCAGATACATCATCCTGACTAGCTAGATTGCTAAAAACAGAGGAACTCTAGCTGCAAAATCAAGGTAGATATTTTTAAGCAGAGAAATGTAGGATGGTGAGGTTGGAGGGAAGTAGCCAGCATTGGAATAAATGCCAGAACCTAGAGCAATTTTTTTCTTTTTGGGCACAAGGTGGCAGAATATGCCCATTTTATGCAATCAATCATTGCATAAAAGGCCCCTTTGTGAAGCTGGAGTTTTCTGCCGTTTTGGAAATCTATGTTTGTTTAAAAAAAAAAGTGAAGCAGTAGAGCTTGATGGCTGAAATCTGTGTTTGGATACAACGCAGATCCATGGCCTGACTGCAGGTTGTGTTTCCGGATCTGTGGTCCTTCAGTTTTGGTCTCAGCCCTCTGTCTGGATCCCTTGGCAAGGCATCGAAGAAATCGAAACTTTTCCAGTTTCCCTTAAATGGATGAAAATCTGAACATTGTCAGCGTTTTAAGTGACTGTGCACCAATATTCAAGCTTGGTGAGAAGAAAATCTGAGAGAATTGAAATGTGCAATTTCTCCACTAGATAGCAGACTAAGACTGATGGCCTTTGGAAACTCTGCCTGCAATTACCCAAAGAAAACATCCGTTTTCTCCACCAGTTCATTTCTTTTCTTTACATCACCAAGTGTTTTTCATGTGAACAGTCCATTTACTTGTAAAAGTCTGATATAATCTGGGATATAAGTAGAGGGTTGATTTCAATTCATTTTTTCTGCAATTTAAATTCTGAAGTAGTTTTCTTCATTTCATTAACTGCTCAGGGTTTGTGTGTGTGTGTGTGTGTGTGCACATGTGCACCAAAATTGTCTTTTTTCTTTAAAAAACCAAATTACGGGGCACCTGGGTGACTCAGTGGGGTAAAGCCTCTGCCTTCAGCACAGGTCATGATCTCAGGGTCCTGGGATGGAGCCCCACATGGGGCTCTCTGCTCGGCAGGGAGCCTGCTTTCTTTCCTCTCTCTCTCCCTGACTCTCTGCCTACTTGTGATCTCTGTCTTTCAAATAAATCAATAAAGTCTTAAAAAATAAAAATAAAAAAATAAAAAAGCAAAGTACTAGGAAGAGCTTACTCTGGAATTCTGTTGGTGAGTAATTTATTAGGAGATATGTTAACTTTTCATGGACACTATTTACTATTGTACCTGGAAGATGGAGACTAAATGAGGGAAAGAAGATATTTCTTGTTTTCAGGTTCAACTTGCAGGTTCTCTCTTGCTGTGTGTCTGTGTGTGTACACGCATATGCATGTGTACACACACTGTCCATGTATAGTGTTTGTATATTCATCCATCCATATATTGAATGCATATTCTGTATTATGTCTATCTATCTATGTGATGTATGACAGTACAGTGACTGTTTAAGAGCAAAAGACTGTTTAAAATCAAATCCTAGCTTACTGGTTGGGACACTTACAGTTCTGTGGCCCAGTTTCCCTCAACTGTAAATTGGGGATAGTAATGGTATCCATATAGTCAGACGGTGTGCAGATAAATGATTGTAACAGAGCACAGCACATTTAGTGATTATTATTTGGGTGTATGTGGAGAATCTGATTTTTTCCATAGCTTATATTGCAATTTTTATTTAGCAAAAAAAAGTACCTTCTATCAACCTAATGTACAGTTTAGATTTTTTTAAGGCATGATGGTGTTGTATTGACACTGCTGTTTTTCATTTGTGTTATATACATTATTCAACTCAATAATCTAGGTGCTGTCCAGAATATACCAGTCATGATTTCTGCTTTTTGGAAACTCGTATCTTAGAGAGACAAGAGAAGTAGTAGGCAGTTTTCTCTACCTTCTACCTTTCTTCTTCTCTTGGTCCTTCTCATTTAGAAGAATATCAGAAACAGAAAGGTATATGAATTAGTAATTCAATTCAGCTATCAAAAAAAAAAAAGAACAGTTGCTTAACACAGAGAAAATTGTTTTATTCACAGAACAAGCATTCTGGGGGCAGGAGGCTGATGGAGCTGGGGAGCTAGTTTAGTGGTATCTCTGATTATTTTGTCTTTTTGTGTTAGAAGACCTACATTTCTTCTGTGTGTCTCTTTTACTCTCACACTTCTACCACACTCACAATACCTCTGACACAATCCAGGTGAGTTTTCCCCTCACACTAAGCACTTTGTGACACCAGCTGTGTGTCCTACAACTTATCTTTGACACTATCTACCTAGAGATAGCCTCAGATCCCACAGGTTAAGACCTCAGTCCCATAAGACTGCCCCCTCCCCAATTCAGATGCCAGTTGTATGTCTAGGTTGTCACCTATGGTTCTGACTTATTGGACATAAATCAGACTTTCCCACAAACCCCTCCTCTGTTTCAGTTAATTGGTTAGAGCAACCCACAGCATTCAAGAAAACAGTTTACTTCCTGTTTACCAGTTTATTGTAAAAGAATAAGATAAATGATAGTGATGGACATCCAGATGGAGGAGAGGTGAAGGGTAAGGTACGTGGGAAGAGGTACAGAGCTTCGACGTCCTGTCCAGATAGGTTACCTCCTGTCCCCTCCATGTGTTTGCCAGCCTGAGAGCTCTGGGGACACCAGACATTTGAGGTGTCTCTAGAGGCTTCATCATATAGGCATAACTATTAACTCCATTGCCAGCCCCTCCTCCCTCTCTGAAGAATGGGGGATTAGGACTGAAAATTTCAAGTTTTTAATCTGGCCTCTTTGGTGACCAGCCCCCATCTAGGAGCCCACCAAGAGCCACCTCACTAGAACAAAAGTCCCACGAAATTCCAAGGGATTTAGGAGCTCAGTGTCAGGAACTAGGGTCAAAGACCAAATATTAGAACAAAAGATGCTCCTAGTGCCTTTATCACTTAGGAAATTATAAGAGTTTTCAGAGTCCTATGCCAAGAACCGGAGCAGAGACCAATCTGTATATTTTCTGTTGTCTCACACCTTTTCTTCATGGTTACAAAATGCTGCTGTGCCCCGGAGCATCATGTTCATGTCAAGCAAAGAACTAGGGTAAAAAAGGAGGAAGCACGGTACTAGCTGTAAAAGCTTCTCTTATCAGGAAGAGCAAAAGTCCTCCAAGAACCTCACTCCCCTCCCTTACCAGGCAGCTTGCGTCTAATTTCCAGAAGAGTGTCAGAAGGCCATTAGTTGGAAAAGCATCTAGATGAAAGATTGGGGAAAAGAAAAAAGCTGGAAGTGATTTGGGATCCGCCAATGAAAACTCTCCACCAAAGTAAGTTTTGGTCTGGTCTTTGCACTCGCACTTCTCCTTCTCATTCTCCTTGTTCCTCCCATTCCCTTCACCCCTGTTTATTCTATTTCCTTCTTTGTCTGGAAAAGCGATAACATAGACCTTTGTTTTAGGAAAGAAAGCTTGCCTTATAAGAAGTTATAAATGTGCAACACAGGAAGGAAGTGTAGAAAGATACGAAGCAGGATATCTCTGGTACAGCACAGGAAGGTCAGATGAAGAAGGAAATGCTGGTTTAAGCACAGTGAGATGAGGGAATGTGGTTAAGCTTTATTCAACAGATTAACTTCGCAACACTGCCTTTGCCAGAAGGAGAACTAATCTCGTTGCCTCTGAAATAAAGCACCACAGACAACAGACGTTTTAATAGATTATTTAATTATAGATTATCATATGAACAATATTATTGCTTTTCATATCTATAGAGCAAACCAACAAAGGCTTTTGTGACATTTACAAACTAGTTTTGATGACATCTATTCAAATGTTACCTATTCCACATATCCTTAATTAATTTTTCTTCTTGAAAAAGAGCATGGTAATTTTGAATAGAATCTCATACTGTGACTTTTACAATAGCAACAAATCTCCCCAGGAGGCCAGGTTTCTTGGCTTACTCAATTCTCTGCTCTGCCCTTTCTCACCTGGTATGCTCTCAGGTGGCTCTCCTTTTCTGTCAGGATACAGATGACTAGATATTTGAACCTTAATCCTGCTGGGAATTTCTAGTAGCTAATCACCATCACTCTCACTGGAACTGCCACTGTCAGATGATTCACTACTGTCATGCTTTCTAGGGGGGCTAAACCTTCTCCTGGAATTGGGTTTTCTGTAACCCCAGGAGCCTTTCCTTTGTGACACGCCCTTATTCCGTGTAGAATTTTGTCTGTGGGGTACATAATGATTTTTTCTGCTGAGGCCATTATGGGAACCTATTTCATTTTTAATTTCATTATCAAGATCATGAGAAGGAGCAAGCTGGCCCCGACTTTTGCCCTTATTGGGAAATCTTTGTTTTTCAATTGAGATTACTTGATTCCTATTAGAATGCTCCATATCTTTTCGGCTACCACCTTTGCCATTTTTTGGAATTTCATTATAATTAGTACTTTCAGCAACATCCCTACTGCCTTCTTTCTTTTTCTCTTGTGAGGGTAGATGAGGATGAGGGTAATGAAACTCTACTTTCCCTTGGTGAGCATTTTGGCTGTTGGCATCTACTCTGTTTCCTTCTTTTCCAGGGAGTTCCTTAAAGTTGGTGCTACCTATGATATCATTGCTGCCTTCCACTAGACTTACATCAGCAGTGCTTGCCTCTTTTCTTGTTTCATCCCTGGTTCCAATGGTACTTCTGCCACTTTCTTCTTTCTCTGGAATCTCATTATAACCTGGCCCTCGTGCATCAGGACTGATGGTATTGGCTTCAGTTGGGCCAAAAAACTCTGTTTGAATATCTGCACCTTTTAAGTCAGGACCAATAGGTTCTCCTTTACCAGAAATGTCCTTAAAAGGTTGACCATCGCCACTGAAAGGAGAGAGATCATTGTCGCCCCTTTCTTGAAGATCTGGGTAACCACTGCCTTCAAAATCACTGGGGACTTTTTTGACTTTCGGGAGCTGTTTTGGATAGTCAATGTTGTGTTGGGTATGGTAGGTGCTTTTGCTTTTAACTGGAATATTCTGGGCTTGGGAATCTCTTTGATAATTCTTTCTATCTTTTGAGGAGACTTTAGCATAGTTCATACTTGCTGGGATTTTGCTTAGAACATTCTTGGGTTTGTTCTCTTTGTTTTCCTCTGCCAAGAGTTCAGTCACAGTCCTTGGCTCCATTATATACTGCAAATTATTTCTGATGAGAGTTGCACCATATTCTTCTTGGTTACGGAATTTGTTCACAACATTGTCTTCATCCTCAGCCCCGTTATTCCCAGTGGATTCAGGATAAATGGACATCTTTAGGTCACTGTGGGCATTTCCTTGGTTTTTAATACTATCATCTTCATTTGTTTTCTGTCTGTTCTCAAAAAGAGTTTCGGTTTTGTTACTTTGGTAATTTTCATTGGCTCCAAGAATGGAAGAGTTTTTCTCTCTTTCCTGGGCAATGTTTTCTTTAGGTGCTGGCTCTTGATTTCTTCTTTTACCAAAATTTTGAAGAGCAATATTGTCTTTATTTTTTTCTTCCTGCTAAAGTGTAATTTTCAACATAAAGTATTATTTTATGTTAAATTTTAAAAAATTAATAATTCCTAAGCAATTTAAAAAGAATTACCCACCAGATATGTAAGAGAAAGACTATTAACTCGATAGAGGTTTGTTGGTAGAGATAATTTAGAAATGATCAGAGCAAGTTTCATGGATAAAGAATGAGCAAGCTTTGAAGAATGGGTAGGATCCAAATATGTGATAGGATAGTAGTGAGGATATTTTAAGAATAAGTGGTATATTCAATGACCGGAAACAGGAAACATTTGAAAGATAATACGAATAAAACTCCATGGTTTGAAAAGAGAAATCCTAAAGAAGCGAAAAATAAGTAAGTTTGGAAATATGGATAAGTGTCTGATCTTGAAGGAGGATCTGAATTTAAGGAGCATATGATTCAAGAGTGGTCCCCCTAAACACAGAGACATATTTGCTAAAATAAAAGAAATTGAAACCATGATTAAAGTCTCAATGACAACATTATTTGTTGTTGAGACAAAGACAAATATTTGGACCTAAAGTGGAAGTTCACTACTAAAATTTTTATGATTACTGCTCTAAACAATAAGATGTTTAAATGAAGATTGATAATATTTTTAGCAAAAAAAAATGCTGTCTCATCTTGCATAAGCCATTGCAAGTGAAATGGAGTTCATATTTTAAAAAATAATTATTCTCTCTGTCTTCCTTTCTCTCTCTGTGTGTGTGTGTGTGTGTGTGCATGTGTTCTTGCCCTGGTCTTCAGAGATATTCATCTGCCTAGAGTGAAATTTCCTTTTTCTTTTCATTTCTTCTCCCCCAATCCTTATTTTTAGAAAACAGACCAATAGATGAATCTAGGTAATACTCAGCTTCTGATATTCAAACAAAGGATTTGCAGCAAGTGTTACAAACCCAGCTATTGTCAGAAAAAGGATTCATTACCTTTCTTTTCTTCCCTGTTTGTCATGTAATAAACTAAATTTGATAGTTTAGATAAATAGTTCTCAAATTTAGCATTTATCAGAACTGTTTGGAAGGTGATAAAACAAAAATTGTTGAAACCAATGGCCAGAGTTTCTGATCCAGTAGATCTGGGGTGAGACTCTAGCATTTGCATTCAATAACATTTCCCAGGTAATGTTGATAGTTGCTGGTTGATAGACTGTATTTGAGAACTACAGTTCTAGATCATAAGGTGAAATATGGAGATCTAGACAAGGAAAGTCCCTGAGTGATAATGGGATGAAAAAAAGAAAGTGAAGAAGGAAAGTGAAGTGTTTATACATGTATCTCCATTTGTCCTTTTTGGGGGGAGCCTATAAAAAGGCTGCTTCATAGGCTGTACTTTACCAACTTGAGGTGCAGCCAAGTTGCAATAAGCTTGGCAGAACGATATGGTCAAAAAGAAAAAGGGGCTGACAGCAACTTTGCCCATGACACTCACAGTATTTCTATGGCATAAGCTAGATATGAAAGTGAGAGTCTGGTCGGGAATTTTCCAGAGGGTATCCTCCACAGTGATACCCTCTGGAATCAGAGGTGGCTCTAAATCAATGAAAGGGAGTCACGTAGAAGGAACATATACACTATGGACAAAGGTGAGTCATACTCAAACACACAGGGGTCTAAATTGTTTACGAGAGCCAAGAGAGACTGAAACACCACTGGGCCCCAACCAAGACTATACTGTGCTGATCCTAAGCTATGGCAGCCAGAGACTTCATTTTATAATACAAGCAGGCAGGATAGCATACAAGTGGTCAAGCAACATTGCCCATGCATGTCTGAGGATTCCACATCTTCCCTTCCACTGTGGTGGAAGCCATGTTTGTACATATGGTATACTGTATGTAGTGGATGATATAAGCCATACCCTATTGCCTCATATATCTGTATGCCATCTTAGAGAAGAGAAAGAGAGTATCTGAGTGTTTTTACCCAAACTAAAGGACTTGCTTAAAGAACTATTATAATGATTTGATAGCCTTAAGTTTAAACAGGCTGAATTTAAATTAATTTCTGTGGACTCCCCCCTTCCTCTCATTACCCTTTGGGTAGGAACTCTTGAGCAACAGAACAATTATAAACAGAATAAATAAGATACTTTCTCTCTACCTCCAAATTGTAAGGTGAGGTAAAATTGACAACACCATGACATAGGCTTTTGAACTGGTGAGTAATATGAAATGGAAATAAGAGGCATTAATTGAGGGACAGGGGCAAGTAGTAAATGTGGCTGGATGCCCCATGTACTAAGCAATACCTGATGACTCATGGAATGGCAGAGGCAGTAGACCTGCAGGACCAAAGACGGGGGTGTAGAGCGGTGGGACAGGGACCTCATATCCAACTGGGGTTCTCACAGACATACAGGGTGCTGGAGCATTCTAGAACCTGAGACTCGAGGGTAAAGAATTTGGTTTTATTTTGCAAAGGGTGAAGAGCTAGTCTAGTGAAGGTTTATGAGCAAGGGATTAACAAAATAAAAATCAACAGCTCAGGAGGAATAGCAGTAAGAAAGAACAGTTAGGAGGATTTGTAGCGTTCAAGGCTGAGATATAATCGCTTGGATTTGGATTATGCCAGAGAAAAACACTGCAAAGGAAAAAAAACCCTTCTACTGGTGTTCAGCCAGAAGGTGGGTTAATAACTAAAATGGACTGGAATATTGATCTGCAAAAATGAAGACAAGAGAGAAAGAGAACAACTCTAATATCGGACAGATTGATGCTGTGAGAATGTAGCACCTGAGCTCAAAAAACAATACCTAGTTAGAGAAAGGGTCAGGTATCCCAGCCTCACAGGGTCACCCAGGGCAAGTCCTTCCCAGTTTCATGACCTATGGTCAGCTGTTCCTTCCTTGAAGACTTTACAGGCAAATTGCTTGTAACGTTTTATGTGAGATCTTTTCATTTATATTCTAATTTTCATTGTATTTTATTTTTCAAGTTTTTTGTAACCTGCACCTAGTAACTGATGCAACAATTAAGGTTATTTCCTCTTTCATATGCAATCTTTTTAATATCTGGAAAAGTTAAGATTTTCTCTAAACTCACTGGATGCTTTCTTTCTCTTCTCCAAGTTAACACTTGTGGTTCTCTTTTATTAGGTCACTATGTTCAGGGCTGTCATCTGACTACAGATTTCCTTTAGCTTGTGGGGTTCCAGATGGCCCCAGACTCCGATGTGGCCTGGGTAGCCTGGGCACACAGCTTCTAGTAGCTTCCTTGCCCTGACCACCTATTTTTACTAATTTTTACGAATTTTTTTTAACTATTTTTACTAATACAGCTTAATTTTGTCCCACTTTTTTTGGCCACCACTTTGGTCTGTTGGCTGCTATTGAACGTATAGACATTTTCTTGAATGTATTAATTAAATATGTGCAAATACATAAATGCTCCCAGATGGAGGAAGAAAGTAGAGACAGGTTGGAGGATTGCACGCACACAGCAAGGGTATAGGGAAGATAAAGGAGATGGAAAGCCCACATTCAGGGAAGTCAGGATAATGGGGAATCATATTTAGTGGAACAGCAGGCAGGAGGAGTCAAATGGTCTTTCTTGATCCATCAGTCAAGGGTTCATTGAAAGTAGGTGTACTATGGAAAGAGCACGGTTACAGGATGCCCAACCCTGCCATTGATGAGCTATGTGATCTTACAAACCTTATTTTACTTCTCTGTGGCTCAGCTTTCTTAATAGGAAAATAAGAAAAATGATAGTTGTCTTTCAGGATTGTTGGGGGAATTAAATGGTTTTATGAAATGTTATAATGTGTGTAAAGTATCTAAAATAATGTCTATGTGTAAGATGAATTCTATATAAATGATGGTAACTATCATTTCATACAGAACCATATACAGCCCTTTATCAAATGGCTGTTTGCTTCCCTACCTATTGTGAGTGATGGGAATGATAGTGGTTTGATTATTGGATGCACAGCTGTTTTCCCAGGCTCTGTCCCTCCTTAACTGTTGTGGTGATAGATGGAGATGGACGAATTCTGGACCCTTCTATCCATGTACTACCTGAATATCACCCTCTGGGAGGGTTCTGTGAGCTTGCGACCCTGAGACTATGCTATCCTAAATGTATTTTGCTTGATCTTCCTTTTAATCTCTTTCTTTGGTCTGAAAATAAGAATACCATTTTACCTGGAGGACTGCTTGTTTTCATACATGTATCTCACTGTTGCAAACGGGGGGGAAAGTGTTGAATCAGCTCATTCTTGAACCTCAAGATTAAAAATACCTTATGAAAATGCCTTCTACCTTTAGGAAACTGCTTACATACAGCATGCTAAAGTTAGAACTTATAATATCTTTAAGTTACAATTTGAAATTATTTATTTGTGGGAATTATGATATTGCCTGATCTTTTATAGTGGCAGAATGTTCTGAAAATAAGTAAGATTTTTCTGTGGGGAAAAATATAATAGAAACAAACTTTATAGTGAATTATTGCTGAATTAAAAGTATTTTGAACATTTGACTTATTTTAAGTCATTGAGTCTTGGAAAGTTTCACGTGGACATTTATATTTTCTTTTGAAATCAAGTTTATTTGCTCATTGTGAATATAGTCTTTTGAGTTAAACAGATGCGTTAACAAATCAGTAGTTTGGGATCATCCCTTTTAATTTTGTTTCTCCCCTTACTCTGCGGTGGGAAAGTTTGTTTTCTTTCTGGTGCTTCAACTGCTTTAAAAACAGTAGCATGTATACTAATGAATTAAGTGCATTTCACTAAGGACTGAATAGAGCTCTTTTATAGATGAAAACATGGAGCAACTTTTAAACTGTGGAATGTGATGGTCAATCTTTTTTGTATTTGTTATTTTAAATGATTTCTGGTTGCATCGCTAACTGCATGGTGGTCCTTATATCAGTTGGCTGGTCTGATTTCCTGTGTTCTTTCTATCTCCATGCCCTAGTTCATATTATTCTTTTTGTCTGGAATGGCCTCTCTCCTCTACTTGTTTGCTCAAATTTCTCTCATCCACTTGTTTGCTTAAATTGTACTCAACCTCCAAGGCCCAGCTCAATTATTTCCATTATGTAGGCTTTCCCTAAACACCAGACTAAGAGCTAATCTTTTTCTACTCTAAGCCCCTAAAATCATATTTTTGGGGGTACTACTCTCACAGCACTTTGCACATTCTGTCTTGAGTTTTATAATGATTTTATAAATGCATTTTTTTTTTCTTTTCTAACTCTAAGTTCCTGGAGAGAAAGAATTAAGTTTTCTCAATCATTTAATCTCACATAGTATCTTGCACAATAGGAAGAGCTCAACATACATTTATTATACCAAAAAGTTTTAACTTACTTAATGTAACAAATTAGCTTAACAGGCAGTTAGTCTTAGAGATGCCATCTAAAGAATAATGAGCAGAACAAAATAACATTCTGAAGAGAAACTACCACTTTCATGGGAAATGAAGCCAGATTTGGAAAAAGTAAATAGTCCTTTTGCTGATGGCATTTTAAGCTGTTTCCAGCTCTTCGGCCAATGAATCTGCAAAAAGGGGCTGAATGAAAAGAATTATTGTCCTATTCCAGGGACAAGGCCCTCATTCTTTCTCTTCCAAGCATTCTGACCCAGAATGGAGTCATCAGTGGAATGAATTTAAGGGACACTAAAACATGTCACTCTTTAGGCTAAAGTGATTTCTCCTGTTAGTCTTCTAATCCTCATCATTAGAACACATGATAGATTATGTTCAGAAACCCTCCTTATAAAAGATCAAATGTTACTTGGAAGCAATAAGCAAAGGTCACGGGCATTAGAGGTCCACCAGCATCACACCTGCTGGGGAAGGTCCCGAAGCGGGGCAGGATTTGGGCTAAGCTGTAGGGTGGCCCATCTGTGTGAGTTCTATAACAAAGTTGTTTAAGAAGCCAGGGACTATAGAAAAAGGGCAAAAGCACCCACCAGACAGAAACCCAGAGTAATTAAAATAAATTTGTCTCCTCTACATTTTCCCCTGGGGTTAGTCCAGATTTTGGCTCATGGTAAGGATCTTCTCTCAGAGATTTAGCTTACCTTTATGTCACTTTGATTTTTCCTCCCAGATGATGTGTAAACATACTTAAAAATATAATACCCGTGTTTCTCATGGTGGCCTTTGTACGTTATCTACAAAAACATAACATTGTATTAAGATGTGTTTATATCTTATTAACTTGTCTGGCTCTCTTTTTGATTGTACAAGATATTCTTTAACTTAAGTGAAGTCAAATTCTGCTTCTGACAAATGGTAGTTCTTCTTATAATCACAGAAGAGCACCTATAAACCTTGTCCCTTTCTTTTCTACATGTCTGTAAGTCTGTTTGCTCTAAGGATGGCTATCAATGGCTCTCTCTCCCAAGGCGTATTAATTTTATTAACAAATTTCAATGGACAGGGAGCATGTGGAGATATTTGCAGGTGGGAGTGGCTGTAAGGAAAGGAGAAATGTGGGTTTTACAGTATTCATGTCTGATGTCAAGTTGGAAAGACACAGCATGATCATTCAGACTCTGCTGTTTGCCATTTTTGCCTTTGTAATTTTCAACTGAGATAAAGAACAGAAGATTATTAGGTCTTAGAACAGAATTTCTTAGGCTGCCAGGAAAAACCATGGTAGGCTGCAATTTGGTGACATGAAAAGCTGAGGATACTTGTTTTACTTTCTACATGCATATGGAAAAGTAACTCCATGCAAACAGAATTCCACATTAAGATTCGTTAACTCCTTTTCCATTGTTTCCTCCCTCGTTTGTTGTTTCGTTCTCGTGTATATGTGTGCGAAAATAGCTTGCTAATAATACACCAGGATTTTTATTCACTTCTTCTGGAGAAAGAAATCACAGTGAAGAGAAACAAATCCCCATTCAGAATGTTTCTCTTTTCTATCAAACATTGTCTGAATTAAGTGCTAAAATTATGTTGTGTAATTTTGCATTTCCATTCTAAGTACACAGGAATATTTTGACAGTTAAAAATTTCCTCTCCTGAGTTTTTTCTTTAAAAGAGTTGAAATAGATTTATCTGAGAAGAATAATTCTGTTTACCCTCTGTTCTTCCACACAGTCTTCCTTAGTTTTCTCAGTTTGTGGCAGAAATGTCTGGAAGGAAACAAGAAATACAACTTCACAAAACATTCATTCTTTCGTCCATTTCTGCCAACAATAAATGTCTCATTTATTTTTCTCTTACTGGGTTGTATTATTCAATGTGGAAAATCATCCCAACCAAAGAAGATGGATACATTACAATAATATTTGTTTTAGTCTTACAAAAGAGGGTGCCAGCATTCGTCCACCAGAGGGAGACAATGACATTAGCATTAGAACCACACTCGCGCACAGAATTGCCAAGTTGGGGAGGGGTGTCACTCCAGATGTGGAAGCTTGGATGTTGCTGATATTAACTGAAAAATAAATTTTCACTGGCATATTGGAAGTTGTTTAGTATCAATGAACCAAAATCAGAGTCCTGTGATGAGAATTATGTTTGCATGAATTGCATGAATTTAGAGTTTGCTATACAAGCAAAGACTTGATGCTGCTGGTGGTCCAGCAAAAGTAAAACCATAGCTCTGTCCATAAGGTGTAGGATCATGTCCAAGGATGAGACTTTGTTGTTGCCAGTCACCTGAGCAGAGATTTCTGTCAGGGAAAGGAAAATGGAGTGGCCTACGGATTGGGACAAATACTCTTCTTGATCTGCAACAGACATGTCCAAAGATCTTGAGAATACCTGGGGGGAGAGGTAGCTATTGAGGTGGAGAAAGGCCAGAAACTAGGAAGGAAAAGATCCAGGCTGCATGTTCTAGGTCTTTGGGCTAAAATTTTGGTGTCACAGGAGAGCACACAGAAGATGACCTGAGAATTTTGGAGCAAGTTTGCTGTAGAAAAACAGACACAACAATTCTTTTGTTCCCAGTATTTTAATTTTTTTAAAAAAGATTTTATTTATTTCTTTGACAGAGAGAAATCACAAGTAGGCAGAGAGGCAGGCGGTGGAGGTGGGGGAAGCATGCTCCCTGCTGAGCAGAGAGCCGATGAGGGGCTCGATCTCAGGACCCTAAGATCATGACCTGAGTCAAAGGCAGAGGCTTAACTCACTGAGCCACCCAGGCGCCCCTGTATTTCAATTTTCTTATTGATTTTTGAAATTCCTAGTGTATCTCAGATTTGGGAAGAGGAACCAGTGAGTGGGACTTCTTTGTGTTTAAATGCACGTGCTAAAGTAGAAACAGGAGTCATGGTGGTATCAGTCATAGAAAAGAGAGAACCCCTCAAGGGAAAGCTGAAAGAAAAAGTTCTTTATCACCTAGAGAGTATTCTTCCTGAATAAACCTTAATGTTCTGGGTTTTTCTGCAGTAAAATATAGGCAATTATCCTTTCAGATATTGTGCTTCTGCTCTCTCAGGAATGACCTCTACAAACTACATTTCTTGAGCAACTTTGCCGTCTGGCTTCAGTCTGGGTTGGCTGATAGAAGGCCTAGCCTGAGATTGGAGGGTAGAAAGATAGAGTGAACAAGTATGTCTTTTCCTGCTCTCTCTGTTTGGGGCTGCTTCTCTAGGACTGGACACATCTCTTTTGTGGTCCTGCCTCTCTGCTGGGTCCCTTCCCCACTCAGGGCACTGAGAACACCACTTCCTTCCTTGTTTCTTCAGCTCAAGGGGTGGCACAGTAGTTTTAATCTTTGGGTTGCCTCACTACCCATGATTTGCTCTTTTTGTTTGTCCTATACTTAATAACTATTCTCCAAATAAAATCCCTCTACTGAACTCCCTGTCATGGGAATTTTATTTTATTGTCCTGACTGGATCCTGACTGATGAAATTGTTTCAGAAATAAATACAAAACTTTAGTAAAAGTGCCCTATTGGCTTGACTCCAAGGCAGACCTGCCTAACAGTCCATTACATCCTAGAAACAAAAATAGTTTGTGAATAACACCTTCTGTTTACATAGCACTTTACAGTTTATAAGCTGTTTTTGTATACCTAATCTCATCTGATTCCCATAATAACCCCTATGAGTTAGGCAGTAAAATAAACAAAATTATCTACACTTAAACATGCAATAGCAGTTAAAGAAGTAAAGGAGATATTTTAACCAAAACCTTTGTCTCAAATTCCCAGGGTTAAAATAATAAATTTTTAAATGGCTTGCTACCTGCCAAAAAATATTAATAATAAGAGGAAATGTTTCTGAATTTTACATTAAGTGCCTTCCAAGTATACATTTTTTTAAAGCTTTTATTTATTTATTTGACAGACAGAGATCCCAAGTAGGCAGAGAGGCAGGCTGAGAGAGAGAGGGGGAAGCAGCCTCCCTGCTGAGCAGAGAGCCCAATTCGGGGCTTGATCCCAGGATCCTGAGATCGTGACCTGAGCCGAAGGCAGAGGCTTTAACTCACTGAGCCACCCAGGGGCCCCTCAAGGTATATTTTATAATTCCATCCATTACTGACTTTTTTCTTATGCTGTTTTTTATTCTCTTATGCATGTAAATTTAGATCACTGTTTCATTTCCCAAAAATATCAAAACAGTGAAAATAATTTTGAATATGAGGTTATAGGAAAAAGAAAACATAAAAATGAGATGACTAGATACTAAGTAAGAAAAAAGCAATTGTTTGGGATATTCAGCATCTTCTCATAGAACACACACACATGAATTAAAAACATACTTGTTAGTATAGAGTACCTTAATGAAGCTGGCAGTAATAAGTCATGAACTTACAACAAAGTAAATTTTGACAGTGTTTGTAGTCTAATTGCATGTTGATGAATATTAATTGAATTGCATGGCCCAATATCCATCTTTTGTTTTCTTCCACTTCCAAATTTTGTCTTTGAAGTAAACCAGAATGTCACTCCCAAAATATGCTTCTTTAACATAAGAATTATTTTGAACTGAAGGCAGTTAAGTCATAAATGCAGAAAAAGTTCCCCCTTTTCTGCCTAAAGGTAGGAAACAAAGTGTCTTGTTACTGGTGGCCAGCTCTTAGCAGTTCAGAGATGACACTGGAGGAATCCACAAATCTTGTGAAACTAATCTTAATCTTTCTCAGTAAGGAATATAAGGACTACCTAGACCGGGTTGGATTACCTTTAGCCCAAATCCCTTTGTCTTATCAATTTTTCACAAATTTGTTGTTTCTTCGTCTAAAAGGTGTAAAAGCTTCCTGCTTTGGTTACCTTTTTGGGTCTTCATTCTCATGACTGCTCCCATGCACATGTAGAAATTTAATAACATTTGTATGCTTTTCTCCTGTTAATCTGTCCTTATCAGCTTAATTTTCTGACAGAGCCATGAACACAAAGAGGATTGAGGAAAACTTTTCTTCTCCTACAGTTTGAATTTAGAATATAATTCCAAAACAGATGTAAGTGACTCAATATATTCTAATTTCTGATACCATAATCTATTAATAAATAATTTAGGTAAACATCACATTTAGTCATTCATAATTCAAAATTTTATGTATGTCCTTGCTGAGCCTTTTTCATCTGAAATATGCATCCCTCCCACCACCCCTCACACCCACTTTTCTGTTCTCCCACGCTTGAGTGTGGCCTGCTGGCTTTTTCTCTTGACCAGTGGTCACTGAATTGATATTGACATAACAGTTACTGGAAAATGGTCAGAAGGTGCCACTTCAGCTGCTCCTTGGAATGTGTTGCTCAAAATAGATTCATCCTCAGCTGGTGGGTTTGAGCTGGGTCAGCAAGACCCGCTCAACCTCTGTCATGCTTAAGCACATGCCCCTGTGGTCGTGGTTGAGCTGAGTTGTGTGAATTGGGCCTGGCAGATGTCTATTTTTAAGCTCTATGGCCCACTGCAGGACTGCCAAAGGATATGCGCTAAGAGGGGCCATACTTTCCTCAACTTCTGCTGTCCTTACTGGATGGCATCATTCATGCTCACCACCGGGTTTCCCAACTGGTCACTCAACTGGCTCAGGACCTATATTTAAGCACTTCCGGCAACAGAATGACTACTTGTTTCCATGCTCTCCAACTGAAATGGTTGTTCTGAAAGGCTAGGATGCTTTTCAGACATTGTCTAATTAGCACTGTGTCTGCACAGCAGAAAATATAGGTAACACTCAGCATTTTCACAAGATAATTTAGTCACATCCTGCTGGGTGAATCAGAGGGAGGAAAAAAAAAAGAAATTGCAACTCAATTTATGTTAAGCTTAGGGGTCCTTCTTCCCATCTTTAGCCTTGCACATGAAGAGAAAATCATTAGCAGGATTTCCGTATTGGTGGGTTACAAGAATAAGAGAAAAGGTCTGGTTTCTTTTTATTGCCAACGTATTTACAAAATCTAGTTGGTCAACTGTAAAACTGTCAAGTCAATTTTTTTTCAGTTTTTAGTAAAATATCGAGAATCTCTTTAGATGTGTTAAAATTTGGGTCTCTGAGCATTTACTCATTAACAATTGATTTGAAACACTGTGACTAGTTTTCCCAAAAATATACTTTTTGGCATTTCTTAAAAGGCAATATGTTGACATTTATAATTCAGCAAATGTTTATTGAGGTCCTCCTTGGTGATAGACATTTGTATCAAGTGCTGGATGCTTTCTTTTTGTTTGGTACTTTATTGCAACTGAACTAGGTAAGGGTTACTAATTAAAAAAAGAAAAAATATTGCTTAGAAAAAATAAAGAGACCAGAAGATAATATGATGCATAAATGAGTTTATAAATGCTTACTGGTGCTGCCCAGGTCACGCTGAAAAGAAGCAGTCCCAAACAGACAATTTGCATCTTTGAGACTCTCTGCAAAAAAGATAATAATATTTTACCCTAAAGCATTGTCAAGTTTGAACTATATTCCTAAGAATAAATAACATCCTTCTCCCAGTAGTTCATTTCCTTGTTTAAAAAAAAACATGTATAATGTATATCCAAGTATAGATACTTTAAGAGCCTTCGTATGTCTAATTATTCTGATGTGAAAGTGAAAATTGGCAATTATTAAAACAATGAGGTCAGTTGATAGAAATGAATTTTATAGATATAATTACTTGTTATATTGTCAGTCCAAACTTTTCCCTTTTGTGTTTAGAGATAATTTAATTTAATTATTTCTATAATTCATAATAATATTAATCTAATGTAACAACTCATAACAGACTCTTTATATGGGTGCCAGCAAAGCAGGTCTCACTGTGAGGAATAAAGTCTTATCTGCTACCAGGATAGTTCCCCAATATATGTCCTTATATTCATTATATTCTGAGCTAGTAACCATCCATGGGATGGAGAGTGAAACAATTTATGTAATCCATATATTAATAGCTAAAATTTATTGAGTACTAAAATACCTCTGTTCTAAAAGTTTTACATATATTCAATTATTGAGCTTCATGACAACCCTATGAGTTCGATGGTATTACTCTTACTTTTTTTTTCTTTTTAATTTTTTTTTATAAACATATAATATATTTTTATCCCCCGAGGTATAGGTATGTGAGTCACCAGGTTTACACACGTCACAGCACTCACCATAGCACATACCCTCCCCAATGTCCATAACCCCCCCACCTCCCCACCCCCCGTTCTCCAACCCCGCTCCCCTCAGTAACCCTCAGTTTGTTTTGTGAGATTAAGAGTCACTTATGGTTTGTCTCCCTCCCAATCCCATCTTGTTTCATTCATTCTTCTCCTATCCCCTTAACCCCCCCTGTTGCATCTCCACTTCCTCATATCAGGGAGATCATATGATAGTTGTCTTTCTCCGATTGACTGATTTCACTAAGCATGATACCCTCTAGTTCCATCCACATCGTCGCAAATGGCAAGATTTCATTTCTTTTGATGGCTGTTTTAGAGTATGAAATAGATAGAAAGTCAAATAACTTGCCCTAGAACTCCCACGTATTAAGAGGCAGAACTGGGATTAATATCCAAGCAATTTAACTACAGAGCCAGTAGTCTTAATGATGACTCTATGCCATCTTGAATAAGTTTTTATTCTTTCGTCTTATTACAGAAAAGTCTACATGTAGTTGATTTAAAGGCAAATAATATTTCATATTGAGCTCAACAAAATTAGGTGTAAACATTAACATTTAGCTATGGATAAATGTATATATTTATACTTTGGTGAATATTCTAAAAGGACCTAGTGAGCTCATTTAAGTCAAGTAGCCATTATAGAAAAAGAATGTCAGTATAACTGTGAATTACTAATCTTGTGGTTTCGAGTAATATTAAGCATTTACCACATAGACATATAGCAACCAATATGAGCATAAAAAAATTTACACCACTTTTTGAGATTATCTGAGGAAAATGCTCTTAATGACAATAATCTAAATACTGTTGCTATCTTGAAATTTTTCAAGGTAAAAATTTTTATTTGAAGAAATAATGTAGCTGTTAAATATATTCTAAAGCTCTAGTCTACTCTCTTCTAAAGAATATAATTTTCAAGATCTTAATTTTAACTGTAATTTAGCCATCCAAGTATTTTAGAGATAAGGACATTACAAATAATTTATCAAATGATTTAGTGTTGCTCAGTAAAAATGTCTGCACAGATGAGGTTTAAAACTATGAGTGTGATCACATTATCCTTATTCTGGTTTGTAAGTGAAGGTAGAGAGTAAAATTAGTAACTTTAAATTATGGTGAATCTTGATAATGCTAAGACTTAATCAAAGAAGAAGTTGCTATCAAGCTATCAGTTTTAGTTGATGATTTCCAGAACTTGGCAACACATTTTATATTTCATAAAACAAAGCACTAAATATTACACAGTTGTGCTGATCAGAGAATACTTTCAATATACATTTATTTTCAAAAGCAATCTCCCTACCAGATGACATATACCTTGAAAATGTAAACTATGTTATAAAGCTATTTGCTATCAAGAATATCAAGAGAGCCAAATTACCTGGTATCTTTTACCTTCAGAATACCTGGCTTCTTCCACAGGATTAGCAGTCTCTGGGAAAATTTTGCTGAAATTTAAAGTTTGTTAGAGTTCCCAATGGCCAATCAGCATAGACTCACTTAGCACTAGCAAACAATTTGTTACCAGTGCCCACAGATAACCATAGGGGGCAAAGTAATTTTAATCTAAAAATGTTTTTGTGGTGAAAAGCTGCTATCAAATGTTCCAGAAAGTAGGATAAACAGAACATATAAATACCTCAGTTTGGTGTATGATGTTGTCAGATAATTCAAATTGATTTCAGAACTATTAATTAGGACTCTCTGAATAACAAGTTTGTAAGTGGAAACATTTTAGCTATCCTTTTGTGTAGAAAGTTTATAATTTCAATTTTTTCTGTATTAAACCCAGCAACACTTAACAAATATGTATTGGGTACCTAATATGTGACAGACACTGAGGAAACAGCAGTGACAAAGCAGACAGAAAAAAAATAATCTGGTGGGGAAACTGACAATAAACAAAATAAGTAAAATATATTGTGTAGATAGTGAAAAAGACAAACTCTAAGAAGAGAAAGTATTGTAAGGAGAGGGATGACAAACACTGTGGGTCAGGACATAGAGACACTGAGTTGAAATACTAGAAGGCCTCACTAAGAAGGTGACTTTTGAGCCATGTAAACACATGGCATCTAGGGGAAGAACATTCTAAATAGAAGGAAGGGAAAGATGAGAGCCCCAGAGACAAGACTGCTGACTTGTTCCAGAAATAGAGAAGAGGGCATTTTGGTTAGAAAGACTGAATGAAGTGAGTAGCAGGAAATGTAGTAGTAAAAAAAGGTCATAGATGGCAGATGACATAGGGCCTATAGATCATTGCAAGGCTCTTGACTTTACCCTGAGTGAGAAGGTTCCCCTGGACGTTTTAGGCAGAGAAGTAACTGTAGAGTAATTGAGGTAGGAAAAGGCAGACATGGGCTAGGAAGCTCTCAAGGTAATCCAGGCAAATGGTGATTAGGAATCAGAGTGATGACAGAAGGGGTTGGGTAACTGGTCAAGTTCTGGATATATTTTGAAAGTAAAGCCAGTAGGATTCGTTGACATACCAGATGTGGAGTATGAGAGAAAATCAAGAATTAAGGGTGACTCCAAAGTCTTTTCCTCTGAGCAACTAGAAGAAAGAATTTGTCTTTTATTGATATGGAGGAAACTGTAGAAGAAGTGGTTTGGGGAGAAACATTGAGAGTTTTGGTTTGGATATGAATATTACAGAATGGTCAATTTAGGACATTGACTTTCTCAGTGAAACAGGTAGTACACCCATATTAGAATAAGCCTTTCTGGGGCAATTGCCTGCTCTCTCCTCTTTTGCCCATTCTGTGTGCCAAAATAATGATTGCAATAGTTTGGGTTAAAAATACTACAATACCTGAAGGGATAATTTACATTAGAACTAAATATGAAGCATTAATGTACAATAATGTAAGAATTATTTAATCCATACCAAATGATAAGAATTGGTTAAACACAATTTTAACAAACTATAAATAATAAATAATGAGATTTAAATGTAAACTTCCCATTTCTCCCAACTTCTGAAACAGACAAAAGCCAAAATAGAGAGGAGAAGGGAGTCGGGGGTAATTGGAAGGGGAGGTGAACCATGAGAGACTATGGACTCTGAAAAACAATCTGAGGGTCTTGAAGGGGTGGGAGGTGGGAAGTCGGGGTACCAGGTGGTGGGTATTATAGAGGGCATAGATTGCATGGAGCACTGGGTGTGGTACAAAAACAATGAATACTGTTATGCTGAAAATAAATTTAAAAAATTTTTTTAAAAAGCCAAAATAAAACAAAAAAACAACCCTTGGACAGCTTTAGCTGAGAGAATGGTATCTTTTCTAGTTCCGGCTGAATCCCTATTTTTGCTCTGTCAAAATTCTGCAGATCCTTTTTGAGTTCTGGAGCTGGTTTTTAAAACACTTGCCAGGACTAGAGTTTGAGCTATTGGACTGGAGCTATTGTTGATTCACCATTCAACCATGGATATTAGAATATTTGAGGGTTGTCATTAATGACAGAGACATTTAGATCCAGTAGATTTGGAGTCAAACAGACCTGAGTTCAAAAACTGACTCTAGAGGCGCCTGGGTGGCTCAGTGGGTTAAGCCTCGGCCTTTGGCTCAGGTCATGATCTCAGGGTCCTGGGATTGGGCTCTCTGCTCAGCAGGGTGCCTGCTTTCCCCTCTCTCTGCCTACTTGTGATCTGTCGAATAAATAAAATAAAATAAAATAAAATAAAATAAAAGAACTGACTCTACCACCTGTTTGTTATGCTCAGTTGCCTAAGCATCTAAATGGGATCTTTCTGAACTTCCATTTCTTCATCTGAAAATGAGGAGCATAGTCACAAGCTAAACTTTCATTGAATGATAACTTTGCTGTGAGCATTGTCCTTAAAAACATTTTCACCACATAAGGAATTGGCTGTAAGGCAATTTTGTCATAAAAGATAAAAATAATTACTGTTTGACAGTTTGGCTTAAACATTTGGTTTGATTTCTCCATTGACGACAGTACTCTCATTTTTATATGATTTAAACCTTACCCTCATAATTGTCTATACAATGGTGAAGAGTTTTGAACCTACATTTCCCACAGAACTTAATAGACATTTACCACCAGACATGTGCCAATATGCCAAAAACAAATAACAGTGTAGAAGGCTTTCACAAGGGGACACAAAGTTTAGTTATAATATGCATCCTAGTATTTGGAAACTGATATTCTCTGTTTTATTTTAAGATTTATTTATTTATTTATTTATTTGAAAGTGAGAGAGTAGGAGTGCATGTGCATAGGCAAGCACAGCAGGGAGGAGTGGAAGGAGAGGGAGAGAGAGAATCTCAACCAGACTCCCCCTGAGAATGGAGCTGGTGAGGGGGAGTGTTCCTTCTCACACCCTGAGATCATGACCTGAGCCAAAATCAAGACTCAGATGTTTAATATGATACGGAACAGCTGCACTGAAGTGTTGGTTT
The DNA here is from genome assembly GCF_964662115.1 of Mustela nivalis. Taxonomy (NCBI): domain Eukaryota; kingdom Metazoa; phylum Chordata; class Mammalia; order Carnivora; family Mustelidae; genus Mustela; species Mustela nivalis. The sequence continues at coordinate 117,999,266 of NC_139023.1, forward strand.
TCAAATCACTAGTTTCTGATGTGAAAACAAATCTGAGTATCTTCTGAAAAAAATTTTTTAATGAATATCATCTTCTCATTTAGAAAAGTAAAAGTTTAAAAAAATAAAATCTTTAAGGGAACACAATTATTAGTATTGTGATGACAGTAATGATTTACTTAAATCAATCTTTTTTTTTACAGTTGATTGGATGCTTGTTGACGGTTCCATGTTTAGTATTACAAACATGTATCTATCCGTTTTGTTACAGCAGTACCTCATAATAAACCACTCCAAACTCAAACAAAGAAAAAAAGAAAAAGAAAAAGGACTAGGATGCTTAACTGAGCCATCCAGGCCCCCTTATACTTCTCTTAATGGAGGAAAAAATTTTAGTGAAAAAAGAAAAGATGTGATGACAATGAGATGAATCTTCAGGCCAAAAAAAAAAAAAAAAAAAAAATAGAATTCTATGAATGGAAGACATTTTGATAACACGGGCCTAGATATAATCTATAGAATAAAATCAGTTATTTGTGCAATATTAGCCCAAATCTGCACTATACATTTTGAATGTACTCAATATTTAATATTTTGGAGCAAAGTGTTTTTAATGTTGTTATTCATTTTTCATGTTTCATTATGCCCCCTCTAATGAATGCCCCTTTTATTTTTCGTGATTGTATCTTTTACGGCAAAGTTGCTTTACGGTCAGTTAGGTATGCGAGGAAAATGCTTGCGGTGGACATGCTAGCCGCGGAGATGTTCCGGGTGAAGCTGCCTAGAACCTGTGAGGTATTTCTCCTATATGTCACTGACGGGAAAATGTTTACTTCTATCTAGATGTATCGTGTTTAATAAGAGAAAATTCTTTGAATTTTAAGAGAAAAAGATTGCTTAGCTACTAGTCCTAGCAAGGAGTTAGCTGGCAGTAGCTAAATATATATGCTCCCAAAGTTAAAATGAATTCAGAGCTTCAGGGGGAAGGAAAAAAAAAAAATCAACTTGGGCCTTAAATTTAGAACCTACAATTGACAAAAGAAAAAAAAAAAAAAGAGCCTATTCCGGTTTTAAGGTTGCAGAGAAGAAACTGCAGCGGCGGGGGGTGGGGGTGGGGGACAACCAAGAGCGATCATTTGCTAAAGTTTTCTGAGGTGGAGTTGTTACTTCTACCCTCTTGACTTGCCCCGAGTTAAGCTTAAACTACAAAAATTCAGCGTAAGTTTTCTAGATGTTTTTGTGTCATGAACAGTTTTGCTATAACATTTGCTAGGAATAAATAACCAGAGATAAAGAGCAGTGTTCTATTAAAAAAAAAAATTATTCTCACACCATCCCTATTTAACTGGAAAACAACACAAAACTAGGAAGCAGTAGAGAAGGCAAGAAATGGACGCTTGGATTTTCTTCTGGTGTTTGGCTGACGTTGAATGGACGACACCTCCACAGATTATATACCTAGCCTGGCTTTCCTGGGTCACACTGACCCAGAGTCGCTCCTCGAAGAGATTTTAAGATGAAAGGAGCCCATGTCAATGTTGCATTTTGTGGTGGCTTTTTCATTTCTTACCCTTCACTTGAGTGAGTGCAGTCATATAAAATGTTAGTTAACTGGGAACCTACACTATCAGTTCCAGCTATTGGACCCTCATCTGGGAGTAAGGTTTTAGTTGTTTTGTCTTGTGTTCCCATCTATTTCTGGAATGTTCCACCCATCTTCCCTGTACTTGTGCTCTAAGCCCAATTGCTTTGATAGATATTTTTAAAAAAATATTACAGGAAATGATTTTATCTTCTGGTATCTTGATCCCCAACTTATTTTTTTTCCCTAACTTATTTTTAACACTATTCTGCAACACATTTCTCTGTATCATCTTAGGCAATTAGAGGTAAACATATTATTACACACAGAGAGAGGGAGAGGGAGAAATTATATAGCATATAAATATATATATAGTAATTCCTTTTTTCTAATTTACTTACACAGCACATGTACATTTCCTCTCCAGACTCAGTGGGGTATCAGTACAGTGTTGTGATTAGAAAATAGGGGCGGTGTTGAGTTATTTCCTTTTTACCTATAAATGTCTATAAGAAGACATTTTAAAGATTTGTCAAGGCGTTAGGCTTTTCATAGAAGTATTTATTCCCCCTTAATCTTCAGAATGGAGTCCAGAATGGGTTTGCTGGGAGTCTTATCCTGTGTTTAGAGAAGAAAAGGTTTTTGTTTTAAATATGTTAATTCATGTGTATATCAATATTCATCCTAAATTACAGAAAAATGTCACTTTTTCTAAAATATCACTTGCAACCAATTTTCTCATCTACCCTAAAATTATTTTTATTTTTAGTTTTTATTTTTTTTCCTTTCAGTATTTGAGAATTTCAACAGAAGTACATAAAAATTTCAGCCAGATAGGGAAACATGGAGGGTCACAGAGCAGCATGAAGCTAGCTGTGTTCATTTCTCTAGGCTATTTGTTTACTCATTCAGCTATTAGTAGCAAAGAGAAGACATGTCAATATAATTTACTTTTATTTTTATATTAGAAAGATGTCTTATTACACCTTAAAATGTAACTCAGAGGATGTAGTTAAAATATAATTATAATGATACCAGTCTTTTCCTTCAGGACATGGTGACATTGCTGGAAGTGGCTGTAAAACTTTGTTGTTACCTCAAGGAGGGGAAATGTCTTTCATTCTCAAAATAGTGTTTTTCAGAGGTTGCCGTTTTGTTTTTCAGGACTGAGAATCTTGTCCTTAGGAGACAGAATATGACAACATTTACCAGCTAGTTATTCATTGCATTGGGCACAAACTAATATTTTCTTACCAAATTGGAGCATATGCCCTCTTCTCAGTTTTTAGTTTTCAGTGTTAGTATTTCATTTTAGCTCTTCTCTCATGACTTTCTTACTTCTCATGAACCCAGATTTTCTCTATGCTTGTCAGCTCCTGTTCCAGTTATTTATTGGTTATCTATTGGTCTTTAACATACCAATATAGGGATGCCTGTGTGGCTCAGTCAGTTTAGCAACTACCTTTGGCTCAGGTCATAACCTCAGAGTCCTGGGATTCAGCCCCATGTCGGGCTTTCTGCCCAGCAGGGAGCCTGCTTCTTCCTCTCTGTCTCCTGCTCTTCTGGCTTGTAATCTCTCTCTCTCTCTGTGTCAAATAAACAAAAAAAAATCTTAAAAAAAAAAAAAACAAAAACCAATATATTATATTCTCTCAAGGTTCTGTAGTGTGATTTGGTTTAGCTATGAGATCCTCACTTGGGATCTTTCATTTGGAATTTTTTTTTTTTTTTTTTTAAGATTTTATTTATTTTATTTGACAGAGAGAGAGATCACAAGTAGGTAGAGAGGCAGGCAGAGACAGAGGGGGAAGCAGGCTCCCTGCTGAGCAGAGAGCCCGATGTGGGGCTCGATCCCAGGACCCTGAGATCATGGCCTGAGCCGAAGGCAGCGGCTTAATCCACTGAGCCACCCAGGCGCCCCTCATTTGGAATATTTAGAGAGGAGAAAGTGCAAAGTCTTATTCAAAGTTATCCAAAGACTTGACTGAACTGTCCATCCAAGATCTTGCCTTCTCCATATGACCTCTCCATATGACCTCTTCTCTCTCTGGTAGAACAGACTGGACTTCTTACATGGTAGCTCAGTACTTTAAAATATTCAGTGGGCTAAAAGCTCATTAACTGGATTTGTTGGCTTAATAAAAATTCCCATGCAAATAACATTCTATCATATTCTGTTCTTTCTCAGATGGGCTCCTCTTTTATTTCATGAATTCCAGGTCTCAACCAGACAGAAGAAGTTGTTAAGCCAGTTTTGTGAGTTAAGCCTGGAATTGTTATGGAGTCATTATCATTATGTTGGTCAAAGTCATCAGATCCAGAGGACTGCGGAAGTAGTTTTTCCATGCCTTGATGTAGAGAAGTGACCGTGCCCCATTGTCGAAGAGCTTGTAGAATGGGGATACCATAGGAATCATTTTTGGAGACTACAGTGTGCCCAAGTCAATCTCTGAATACAGTGCAGGTATTGAGCTTTCAAAAGGCATTCAATTGGGCGCCTGGCTGGCTCAGTGGGTTAGGCCGCTGCCTTTGGCTCAGGTCATGATCTCAGGGTCCTGCGATCGAGTCCCGTGTCGGGCTCTCTGCTCAGCAGGGAGCCTGCTTCCCTCTCTCACTCTTTCTCTGTCTGCCTCTCTGCCTACTTGTGATCATCTGTCAAATAAATAAATAAATCTTTAAAAAAAAAAAAAAGGCATTCAATTCAGAATGTTTGGTATACCTGTGTTAGTGAGGGTTCCCCAGAGAAACAGGACCATATAGGAGATAAATATTTATTCATATGAATGTGAGCCCATATATGTATGTATGTGTCTGCATGTGTGCATGTGTGTTTGTTTGTTTGTTTATTTCCATATATGCTCACATGATTATGGAGGCTGAAGTCCCATAGTTTGCCATCTGCAACCTGGAAACCTAGGAAAACCAGTGATATAAATCCAGTCTGAGTCAGGGGAACAGATGGCATAAAACCCACTCTAGGGGCAGGAGAAGACCGATTTCTTAGTTCAAGCAGCCAGGTAGGAACCCAAAACTGCAAATTCCTCCTTCTACTTTTTGTTTTATTCTGGCCCTAAGTGGGTTGGATGATGCCTACCAATTGAAGGGGACAACCTACTAAGTCCACATATTCAAGTGCTAATCTTACTGAGTTTTACTTAGAGATAATATTTCATTCGGACACCTCTGTTGACTCAGAATTGCTGTATCAAACACCAGAAATTTTACTGAATTTTAAAGTACAGTTGGAAATAAAGGGCCAAACTTCAAGTTAAAAAAAAAAGAAAAGATCATCAATTTACTAATAGTTTGTTTATATCCTAAGTGATAAAAGCAGCTAAATTTTAAAATTAAATGTTTTTTTTTAAAGATTTTATTTATTTATTTGACAGACAGAGATCACAAGTAGGCAGAAAGGCAGGCAGAGAGAGAGGGGGAAGCAGGCTCCCAGCTGAGCAGAGAGCCTGATGCGGAGCTTGATCCTAGGACCGGAAGGCAGAGGCTTAACCTACTGAGCCACCCAAGTGCCCCCAAATTAAACAGTTTATCATGGTTATGACTTTATATAATCATCTAAAATAGGAATCAGTAATCTATGGGCTGTGGGCCAAATCCGTTCCATCATCACAAAGTTTTATTGGAACACAGCCGTATCTGTTTGTTCACATACATCTATGGCTGTTGTTGCTACAATGACAGATTGGAGTAGTTGTGACAGAATCCATGTGAACTGCATAGCCAAAAATGCTTACTAACTGATCCTTTAAAGAAAAAGTTTACTGACTTTTGCTTTACAGAAAGGTTTGGTGACCCCTGAGTAAAATAGTGAGGGTTAAATTTGTATTTTAAAAAGAGATGACATGTTCTCACTCTGATGCATGTCTTATCTTTTATTTCTATTAACATATAATGTATTACTTGCCCTAGGGGTACAGGTCTGTGAATCATCAGGCTTACACATTTCATAGCACTCACCGTAGCACCTACCCTCCCCAATGTCCATAACCCAGCCACCTTATCCCTCCCCCCACTCCCCAGCAAGCCTCAGTTTGTTTCCTGAGACTAAAAGTCTCTTATGCTTTATCTTGCTCCCAATCCCATTTGTTTCATTTTTTTCCTCCCTAGCCCCCACAACCCCCCACCCTACCTCTTAACTTCTTCCTATCAGAGAGATCATATGCTAATTATCTTTCTCTGACTGCCTTATTTTGCTCAGCATAATACCCTTAGTTGCGAATGGCAAGATTTTAGTTTTTTTGATGGCTGCATTCCATTGTGTGTGTGTGTGTGTGTGTGTGTGTGATATACACACACATGCTGCATCTTCTTTATCCATTCATCTGTTGATGGACATCTAGATTCTTTCCATAGTTTGGCTATTGTGGACATTGTAGCTATAAACATTGGGGTGCATGTGCCCCTTTGGATCATTACATTTGTATTTTTAGGGTCAATACCCAGTAGTGCAGTTGCTGGGTCAATAGGGTAGCTCTATTTTCAACGTTTTGAGGAACCTCCATACTGTTTTTCCAGAGTGGCTGTACCAGCTTGCATTCCCACCAACAGTGTAGGAGGGTTCCCCTTTCTCTGTATCCTTGCCAACATCTGTTGTTTGATACAGGTCTTATCTTTTTGGTACTCTAGCAGTCATAAAATTGAAGAAGGGAGACCTGAGAAAGACCAGAGTAATTTGCATGGTAACTTTTACAATTAAACCAACAAGTCCAGTTAATGAGTTCATAACCCACTGAATAGTTTAAACAAGGGCAGAAATATTTACAAATATTTGCACTTGGTTAAACAAAAGTCTGAGTGATTGCTTCATGGTTTCCCTTTAACTAGTATTGATTCTTTTTTTTAAAGTGAGACTCATATTTCCCGACATTATATTATCCTTTCCAACAAAGTGTTTTTATATTTTTCTGCTTTTTTCCCCACTTTCATTATTTCTTCTCTTGGTCATTCAGAGGGATTCACTTACCTAGAGATAGACTGGGTTTTGTTTGTTATTTGTATTTTTAATGAAAGAAATCCAAATGGAAAGTTAAAGTTTGGTTTTTCGGTTCAGAAAGGGTAATAGAAAATCAGCAGGGTTAGTCCTGAAAGAAGCAGGGTGTAGAATATGTCACAATAGTAAATTGAAAAGCAGGGCAGGGTGATATTTAGTGTTCTCCACTGATTAAATGTGGGTTACCTGACTGCCAGCCGGGGAGGATATTGATTGAGAGGCATCATGTTGAAGGAGATAGGAAGGGCTTGAAATGAGGAGATGGGACCTAGAGTGACCACAGAGAGAGGGACAGAGTCCCTCTCTGCCCTGTGGCCACCCTAATAACCACAGACCATGCACCCCCACAGTATGGCCAATGCTGAGAAGACTTAGAGTACCGTTGCCTGGTGAGGGCCCGCATGTTTGCTCATCTTGTAGAAGTATTCCTCCTCATGTCCTAAGACCTATCTTAATTTACCCAAACTCCTTTATGTGGCCAGCCTTCTTTATGTGATCCAAGAAACTTATAAACCTCCCAGACTTTGGGATCTGGAAGAGATGTGTAGGTGAAAAACTCTACCGCCACTTCCTGAGAACCTGGCATGTCTCCATATGGACCACATGGGCAAAGGTTGACTATAGTCTGACCTGAGGCTTGGCCAAGTACCCTGTGATTCCTTCTGGAGCAAGGAGGGATAAGCAGCCCTGAGCAGAAATTCCAGAGACAGTTGCTCTCCCACCTCTCCATCTTCTGGGAGTTGGTCACGAAGCTATTTCTCATCCATCTCCCTGGTTTCCGTTGATCATAAGACTTTCAGCCTCTTCCCCTTTAAGGCTCCACTGCAGATTTCCTTGGAAGTCTCTCTACTTAGCCATATGTAAGAGCTGGCTCCTCCACAGTGGAATGACCTACTTCCCTGTGTTGTCTGTCATCTGAACCTTTTGGCTCAGTGATCATCCTCTGGGCCCAGAGAGCTGACACCATGCTGATCCTGCTTTTGTTCTCTGTGAAAGTAACAAACTGTTTAACTTCATTTGAGCTTGGTATCTTCCTGCTGGCTGAATCAGTGGTTATGACATGCAAACCTAGCAGCTGCAGTTGAGATCCTTAGGGCCCTGTTACACATCACACTGCCTTTTGGGCAGTGCTTGACAGCTTTGTCCTATTTTGACAACAGCATTAAGGGATATTTTCCTTGTTTACTCACAGTCTCTGTTCTCAAAAATATCCTTTTTGGGGGGCACCTGGGTGGCTCAGTGGGTTAAAGCCTCTGCCTTCAGCTCAGGTCATGATCCCAGGGTCCTGGGATCAAGCCCTGCATCAGGCTCTCTGCTCAGCAGGGAGCCTGCTTCCTCCTCTCTCTCTGCCTACCTTTCTGCCTACTTGTTATCTCTGTCTGTCAAATAAGTAAATAAAATCTTTTTTTTTAAAAAAAGATCCTCTTTTGATCACCTGAGCATGACATGAAACCTGTAAAATTATATCTTTTTATTAATACCAAAGGACAAAGAAGTAAAAACATAGATAGGGTTGCTGCATGCGCTCTTATCCAAAATTTTGTCTTTTGATTCCCAGTTAAGTTCACCCATTTTAAAAGGGTGACTTTTCTCTGTAAAGAAAGAAGCTGTGAGAGATATATGGGATGTGGACTTTGGAGCAGATTGCTTTTCTCCACTTCATAGCTGCATCATCTCAGGCAAGTTACTAAATGTCTCTGTAACTCAGTTTCCTTACCTGTAAAATGTGGTAGACTTATAGTATTTGTTAAGAATGTGGTAATGTATGTAAAAATGAGGTAATATATGTAAAATGCTTAGAATAGAAGTGGCACACAGTAGGTGTATAATAAGCATTAGCTACTATATCAATGAAAATCATGGTACTCGGGGCACCTGGGTGGCTCAGTCGTTAAGCTTCTGCCTTTAGCTCAGGTCATGATTCCAGGGTCTGGGGATCAAGTCCTGCATCAGGCTCCCTGCTCAGCGGGAAGCCTGCTTCTCCCTCTCCCCACTTCCCCTGCTTGTGCTCCCTCTTTTGTTGTTTCTCTGTCAATAAATAAATAAAATATTTAAAAAAAAAAAGAAAATTACGGTACTCAGACTTTAAGGTGCACAAGAATCACCTGTCCACTCCTAGTTTCTCATTGAGTAGGTCTTGGGTGGTGCTCCACAATTTGCATTTCTGATGCTACTGATCAAATGACTATACCCAAGGCCTCAATCTCATCAAAAGCTTTTGTTTACAAAGATGCATTAGGGCAAGAAAAAAAATGTTCCTTGAGTTTTGGAAGGACCAGGTAATTATATAACAATTGGATGCACCCAAGTGTTAAGATGGAGAAGGGCAGGGGAGTGGAGAGGAGAGAGATGATGATCCTGAGCACCTCATTAACATGTTGGGCTCTGAACAGCAACTACAGAGTACACACCACATGTAAGAGATGAGGTGATGAGGACTAGAGGAGGATATTAATTTACTTTCAATAATACCATTACTCAAGCCTATCTAACTTGAGAGTTCATGCACTTTGCACAATATGTAAAAACATATGCCAAAATATGAGAAGACCCTTGGTTTGAAAATACTCTTTCGGGATGCCTGGGTGACTCTGTCGGTTAAGCCACTGGGTTAAGCCACTGTCGGTTAAGCCACTGTCGGTTAAGCCAGGGTCCTGGGATCAAGTCCTACATGGGGCTCCTTCCTTGCTCAGTAGGGAGCCTGCTTCTCTCTGCCTCTGCCACTCTGCTGGCTTGTGCGTGCTCTCTCTCTCTCTCTGACAAGTAAATAAATAAAATCTTTTAAAAAAAAGAAAAGAAAAAGAAAATATTCTTTAGGGCTCAAGTCATTAAACCTGGCTAAGAAAATTGTGATATAGGGCAAGCTTACTTTTCACCAGTGTTCCCATCATTAAAGATTTCCTGCTCACTTATGGCTAGACATCCATTACTGATAAATATACACTAACGAATAGAATATATGGTAAGGAGCACAGATCCTAAAACCAGTCTGCCTTTGTTTTACCCTCAGCTTTGCCACTTGTGACCTTTTGCAAGCTGTGTATCTCTTTGTGCCTGACTCAGTTCCTTCATCAATAGAATGGGGGATGACAAAAATACCTACCTAATAGAGTTCTGTGAGGATTGAATGAATTATTAAAATAATTGGAAAAATGTGAATATGATCTGTATATTACAAAATACTATCATAGCAATGTTTAGTTTCTTTAGAATGAGAATGAGAATGGTATTGTAGCAATTTAGGAGAATTTCTTGTTTTTATACTAAATACTGAAGTATATAGGGGTGAAGCATTATGATGTCATGATGTTTGCAACCACTCTATAATGGTGTGCGTGTGCGTGTGTGTGTGTATGTGTTTGTGTGAGTTTTCTACTTCATCCTTCTCCCTACCCCACCTAAAACCAGATCAAATCAGAATAGGGTTGCCAGATACAAAATAGGATGCTCCATTAAATTTGAATTTTATATAAATAATGAATGATTTATTTAGTATAAATATGTCCCAAATAATTCACAGAGGCCAAGTAGTGCGTGGAACATACTTAAACTAAGAAGTTTTTCATTGTTATCTGAAATTTAAGTTTAACTAGGCATTCTATAGTTTTGTTAAACCTGGCAACTCTAATAAGAGCCATTTATTCTCCTGATATATATGGTTGACCCTGCCCACAAGCATGCCAAAATCTTAGTTATATTGATTTATCCATGACAAAATACTTACAGTTCTTCTGAGTTTTAAACCATACTGGAAATAAGCTTTTTTGTTTAGCTTAGTTGTCCCCCATTGGATTCATCGTTTTCAATTCTGAATCTCTCTCTCTCTCTTTTTAAAAATTATAACATATTTGAAAGACTGCATTTTTATTTGTGATACAACCCATGGATAGAATATACATAAAGATCACATAAAAATACATGAAGCTGATAATTAAACATAATATACAGTGTTGGGTAGGTAGGTGATTAAAGAACTACACATATTTTATATATAGTGTCATTAATGTTAATTCATAGAAGCATGTCTTGCATGAAGAGTAGTTTTAGCAGTTAGTAATAGTACAAACATGTTAAAAATATTATTTATAGAACTACAACCTCAAAACAGGTAATCAAACTCCATCTCATGGATTGGTTTAAATGGCCCTGATTTACAATAACCTTTCAATAATAAACCAGGGAAAAGCAGTAAGAAGCCCATTACTTGCAGAAGCAATTACAGAAAATTACTTTGGAACAGTAGCACCACTCCACATTATAATATGCATATTTGTTATATTGCACCTTCCTGAGTTGAACTTTGAAAATGGTAGCCACATGAAATGCCAGAATGGAGGAATTCATCCCAGGCTGGGCCTTCACTGATGGCGGTAGTAATAATCTTGACCATCATAGCCATCGTAGCTACGCCCTTTATAGTAGCTGTACTCATCCTCATAGGCTCGGTAATTATCCCCACGAGGTTCCCCATTTTCATTTTCATAGACTTCATATCCATTGTCATATTCATTAGTGCCTGTTTGTTCATACTCTTCCTCATATCCGGTGGGGGTGGCTTCCCCAGACTGTCGGGTGGTAGTCCCATAGAACTCTGGTGGCGGAGTTGTAGGTTCAAATCCACCATCTGGTGAGGTTGTTGTCTTAGAGCCACCATTGTCCTGCTTTCTAGCCACTGTGGTTCCTTCTGCCTGGGCCTCAGTGACACTTTCTTCTTCACCTTCTTCTCCATTATCTCCATCACTGCTGCCATTACCATTTTCTGCCTCTGTGCTGTTGCTACTGGTGCCATTTATGCCTTGCCCATTTTCATCCACTTCTGCTTCATTTTCTTCATTTTCTTCATCTTCCTCTTCTTCTTCATCACTTTCCTCCTCTTCTGTAGCCTTGTGTCCTTTATCCCCAGCCTGTAAGGAAAAGTTTGAAAGAATCCAGATCTAGGTGTGAAAATGTAAAAACCTAAAACAATCAACTTCATTCAACTCAGGCTATACTAAGGCCTTATTCTAGATATATTTTTGAATTGAAGCTAGCTTAATTTATAAAAGAATTAGTGGGTGTTTTAAAAATTCAAAAACACCTTCGGTGGGTGTTTTAAGAATTCAGGATTAGTACCTCTGAAATTGGGTTTCGACGGAGAAGAATGTACTTAATAAATAAGTCTTCTCTGTGGGAGATGCTTCTTATAGCTTTGCTCTTGACTTTGTCTTAGAGCCCTCTTCCCTGAAATACAGTGGCATCTTGCAGGACCTTTTTATTCATTGCTAAGATGCTTGCTTGTCCTTAGTTTTCTGCTATAATGTAGGAAGTCAGTGTAATAACCTGGGATGAGAACTTGTGTGGGAAAAGAGCTTTCCTTATTTATAAACAGAGATATTGAGTCTGCTCTTGCTTTTTCTTTTCTTTTCTTTTTTTTTTTTTAAAGATTGTATTTGTTTATTTGACAGAGATCGCAAGTGGGCAGAGAGGCGGGGAGAGAGGCAGGTAGAGAGAGAGAGGGGGAAGCAGGCTCCCCGCTGAGCAGAAATTCAGGGCTCCATCCCAGGACCCTGAGATCATGACCTGAGCTGG